>NC_072834.1:3157500-4378750 GCF_027744805.1 Dunckerocampus dactyliophorus | reverse complement strand
GTTTGACAAGCCATGTTACCCCAATGGCAGGAAAATAAATTGGCTTGTCTGGTGAGTAGACATATTTAAAAGGTCTTATATTTTTGTCATTTTATTAGGTAAACATCGATTCTGAACTGCTTCAGGTGATGTTTAGAGTTGTCTGAACCCTTAATTACCGAGCCGTTCCATTTACGCTTGTTACATTTGGCTTAGCACCGGCGCTGCCAATCACCAATGGAAAATAGTTACTAATGCTCGACGTTACTAGCAGTAATCTAAGTCTGGAGTATCGGTAACTATGCATTTGAAGATATGGGGAGTTACATTATTATCAATACAGTGCTGGTATTGTGGAAACCCACCCAGTTAATTCTTACCATGTTGGAGTGCCACTGGTTCTATCGCACTAGCATGGCACAGTGGTATTGTCGCCTCCGCATGACATGGACAACGTGGTTTGAATATCATACTCTGAAATGAGCCAAGGAAAAGGAGGACAAACATTGCGTTGCAAAGATGTCTTAAAACAACATATGAAGAGAACTGGTATTCTGTAAGACACCTGTGAGGAAGGGGCACCACAGAGGGTCTGTCTGCGAGGACTCTTGAGGAAAGCCAGGTCAGCCGTAGAAGAGCAGCGCCAGCAAGAATAGCAGTGTGCACGTGACCGACGTATCTTGGCAGCTACTCCAAGAATTTTCCAATGCAAGAACTGTGATTTGGTCTGACTCCTTGAAATAGTCCAACACTCAAATACAAGACTTCTTTGGCAATGAAGAATACGATACATACGATCAATAAATATCAGCCCTACATTGGTTTGGAGTGGGAGCAGAATGTTACATCGACAACTGCTAGCCTGCTAGCTCAGCAACAACAAAAAATATTTCTCGGATTATTGTCGAGGTGTGGGAAAACTCTTTCTTTGAAAGAGACTTCATAAGGCAGTGTATCACTAATGTCACAGCAATAACACGCCCTGGGAAAATACAGGAATTATAGTTTGTCAGAGAACACAGCCAGCCGGCAAAAGTGCGACAAAGCTTGTACTTTGGCTCGTCACATGTAATGAGATAACAAATGACACAGACGCCACAAAGCTGGTTTTATTTTGGAATCAATGCATGTTTACAATCTCCGACTGGCAACCAGTCCATGGTGTAGCCCAACTCTCGGGATAGGGATGGGAATCGAAAACCGGTTACTTGGAAATACTATCAATATGCATAAACGTTTGAAGTATAGTGTTTATATGTTTCTTTTCAAAACTTTTGTTTCTGGGCACACCCCCGGCACTCCATTGAGGAGCCCTAGGCTGTGGGTCTCTTAAGACCTCACTGTTAGGTTTGTAAGGTCATGTTACTTCTAAACTGAACAAAGTCGATGCTGTTCCCCTTTTTTGCCATATGAGAATTGAAAATTGAATCGGAATTGTAAAAATCGTATCAATTCCATCCCTAGCCGTGGCCATGAACAGAATAAGCGGTCTTCTATGAATTAATATTAGTATTGCTATGTATGGTAATCTCATTTTCTCCAGCAGTGTTCAATACATATGAACTCATATAGCAGTATAGTATAATGCCAGATCAAAAGTAACACCGGCAATTAGCTGGTGCTGTTGAACTGAGACATACAGATTATATTTTGTTTACACAGTTAGTCATCTCTTATTTGTAAAACTCCCTGTGCAAATGGGGGGCTATATTACCCAGCTGACATATCGAGGCAAGACCACGGGAACATAGGAATCCATGCAAGCACAGGAACAACAACATCCCCCCAGATTTCAACCACATACTATCTTGTTGTACGCCGTATACAGTGGCAATTTATGAAGTTCTATATGTGTAACGCTAATTATTTATACCACTTCAAATCGCTTACTGGGACATCCTGACTCTTGCTGGGCTGCTTTCTTGGGCAAACCATTTTTTTCTACTCAATGTATGAAAGTCTGGAGGGTGTAATTACTGCAGGTTATGGGAAGGAAAATGTTGGCGTTGAGAAGAAAAATGGGGTGGAGTCAAATGCATTTTTCTTATCTGTGGAAGTCCGAGCAACCTGAGAGGGTGCGGTATTTCCCCAGATAAAAGCCAAAATGATTACTACTCCTAAAAACAAAAGCGCAAAACTGCGTAACAGTCTTTATTATCTGTATTTATTATCGCAGCCTTTTTTGTTTTTAACAGAAAAAGCTCAAGCGAGTTTCCTATTGGGGTCAGAAATATGTGGTCGTTTATAAAAGTGTCATGTTTATGGCGACTGTTTATGGTGTTATGTAATATTATGTATTATTATTTTCATTCCTCGATTAAGAAGTGGCAGAGTGCAGGAAAGTGCAGGTCAGGGGATTGTACACATTTGCTTGACTCGTTTCTTGCACACACTAGATCTTAATTAACTTGCCAAAACCTTACAGATGATTTGTGTGCCTGTGGGATTTTGTCAGTGGAGATGATTGGAATGAAGTAGATACTGTAAGCTCATTCAATATTCATTCATCTCCCTATTCTTTTTTCATACGGGGCGAGCAGGTCCTTCCAGTGATCAAGATATCTTCTTTATACTGTCAAATGCATCGAGTTAGATTTGAAGACTTCATGTTAAATTGATTTTATAGGCATATACATTCAAAGAAAACTATTTTAAAAATGAATCATTCATGAACTATTCATCGCTATCTTAAATCGAGTTTAACCTTCTCCCAGAGTCAAAAAGTTAATTGGTTAAATATACAGTATATATCAAGCAACACTGAGCAAATACAGCAGATTGTAAGGTGAGCAATTGAGACTCCCATAAAAATGTCGACTGTTGTGATTATTAGATTACGTTCATTTCCAGAACCTTCTCTTTTCAATTACCATTGTTCACTCACGACACAAGATTTAAAAGCCCTAAATATGCCTCACACAACGTATGAAATGTACATTCACCACTAATCAATGATAATGTAAGACCACTGACTGGGATCAGATCCACAGTGTAGCCTTTAGCCTGGTCGTCAGGCTAGCGCTAGAGCAGGGTTGACAAACCCGTCGATCGTGAGCCACTGGTCGATCATTGTGACTTTGCCGGTCGATCGCGAGAATGTTAGAAAAAAACTGTATTATTCCATCGGTGGCCTCCCCTCTCGGAGAGTGACCAACATGCACACATTTTGACAACTGGACACGCCCGTACGCCTCGCCGCCCTCCAGGCAGCAACACGCAAGCTGCAGCCAAGAGTCCAGTCCCCAAAACCCGTCCGGAGATACTAGTACACCGGCTCCCCTCACGCTAGTACTGTAAAGGTTGAATGAGCAACATGAAGAAGTGTGGAGCGAGAGGGAGTGACAGAGCGCAGTGTACTTGAGCACACAACAGTAGTCATTGCACGTTAATATGACTCAAAATCTACCTTTGCTACATCAAAATAAGGCACAAATATAACTCCATCGATCGAAAAGCTGCAGCTCGTTAGGGCTGACTATTGTAGCACATTGACCAGTCTCTCTCTCTCCTCACCACCGCTCGACCACGACACTTAACCACCAAGCCGCGTTGTAATTTGCTCATAGAGCCCACAAGTCCGACCCACAAAGCAGGGGTGACCAAAGTGCAGCTCGGGGGCCATCTGCGGCGCATGCCTCATGTGTCATTGCATCACTGCAGAAACAAAATAACATTTAAAAAACAGCAAAAATAGTAAAAATAGGGCAAAAGGCACAATGAGAAAAATCTGAAATATTGAATAATAACACAAAGCTTTGTATTTAAAGATAAAACTTTAACAAAGCTTTCTACTATATATATGGTATATATATATATAATTTGTTATAAAATTTAAATACATTGTATTTTTTTTCTAGACATACATGGGAGGGAGGGGGGGTCTTAGCACAGGTTGACGGCCAAGCAGGCTATACATAATCCATACTGCTTGTCTGTTCCTGTTACTTGTAATTCCAATAACAATTTACGACGATATATCACCTTTTCTTCACCTCGCTGCAAGTTTTTTCCAGATGTCATGTCCTTACGTGGTTAAAACGGACAGGCTCTCAAAAGGCAAGATGTCTCCTGGGATTTAACTGGTCTAAAGTGGCAAGGGTATGGATGTGTGTGTTCAAGTTAGAGATCACAGCAGTTTGTCTTCTAGTCGGTGGATTTATCAGGCTGTGGCCCGGTCACGGAAAGTTCTATGTGAGTTTTACTTTTGCATCTCAGCACACAACTGTGGTGCGTTCAAAGTCAACCGAAGTCTAAAGACAAAAAAGCTTTCTAACAATGGTACATTGCGGTACATTTTACCTGTATTATCACATATTTATAAATTATTACCGACTTAGGGTGAATGAGATGTGTTTTCTGCGGAAAAAAACAGCTTACTTTTGGAGAAAAATAATTTTAACAAATTTTTAACCAAAAATCTGCAAATTTGCGGTGCACCAAATGCTGAATTGCGGATATGCGGGGATGAACTGTACTGAGTTAAAAATGACCAGTAAAGCATTAAGATTGCATTGTGGTTGAACTGGAAAAGGAAGAAACTAACTTTTTTTTCTGATGAAAGGTGGGAGTCTAATCTGGTGGGTTCCATGTTTATATAGCCATAGAACACAATATTCCGTGTGCCTTGAAAGATCAGTCAACATCATCTAAAATACTGAATACTAAAGGGGTTGTCTTTTGAAAAATGGCTGGGATTGAATGAGTTAATCCTGCATTTGCAAACTACTGGGACTTCCTGTCCTACTCTTGAGTCTACTGAGACCATAAAACGATATGTTTTGTGTTTATTGGTCTTATTTTTTAATAAATAAATTCCAACACCTAATTTAACTTTGCCGCTGTCATGTATAGCGTACAATACATTTCAAAAACACAACTATTTTTTTCCCCAACTTCCTCTTGACTGCTTGAGCTCTAGCCTGTCAGTGGCGTTTTGGACTACTTTTGGTGCTTTTCCTCGCCACAGATCTTGATAACTATTGTTTGCTGATACCCATCAGAACAAACAGTCATTTAACATTGTCAAGGGCTGGGAAACGGTGAGCCTCTAGCAAACTAGGCTAACAGAGAAGTGATCGAAGAGATTGTAGAGCAATGTAATAGCTCGGAAGAAAGAAGCAAGACAATCTCAGGAATCAGATATCTACAAGAAGATAGATGATTTAGCAAAAGAATTAATTTGCCACTTTTCAGGAGCTACTGATGGAGATATCAGATCAATAGAAGGAGCCATTACATTTTTTAATGTCTTATTTCTTGACAAACCAAAAATAAATATCTACAGGACTTGACTGACACATCATGGAGATTCCATGTAACTGGCCTGAGCTACATATGTTATGTTACAAGAGGGGCTGGCACTTTGTTACGCACAGACGTTCATTGACTGCAGTGCCACAGCTGAGAGGGTCAACAGTCGTCTGTAATGTTGGGTGGATTGAGTCAAAAGTTAAGAGTTGTTTCGGTAGCTCAGTGTTGCTAATCCATCCAGGCTGAGTTTACAATCGAGAATATGTGGAAAATATGCGTAAATTATGAAGGTCTGCAGCAGAGGTTAGTATGTCTCTATGGATTAACAGGGATTAATTCATAAAGAGATACTTTAGTTGATTAATTATTTATAGTCACTGGATTATTTGATCTACTTTTGGTATACTGTGAGGCTTCGAAGGTGAGGTTGCGTTCATGTTCATATTTGGGACCAGTCAGGCAGTCGGAATGCTAAGGGGTTAAACCTGGATGACCTGGACGTTGGCTAAATGGACCAACAGGTGACGGCTGCAGAGAGAAAATAATATGACACCCGCCATTGTCATAAAGTTTGCCAAGAGGACCTGCAAAACATCATTGTTAAAACACGGAAGAAACCTGAACGAAACATCTGACAGAATGCAGTGCTGATCAGGCCAAGGAAACACGTGACACAGGGGGACATTCAACATACTCAGACCATCAACTGGAAAATATTCAACAAAATAAACAGTGGGCTGGATGAAGCCGAAGTTCCTTCAAAGATGTCAAGGAACTGGACAAATATTGAAGAATCTATCAACTGGACTGTAAGGTAGGGATGAGCCGGATACGCATTTTAGACGAGTAATTAAGGCTAATGCATTTTTGCCGAGTACGAGCATAAAACGAGTACAGCTCATCATTATCCGTAATCATGATGAGGGAAAATCCTCATTGGGTAACTAAGTATGTATTCACTCTTCACACTCTGTGATTGGCCAGTCACACTCAGCGACTGCCCCTCCCTAGACAGACTCCCTACAGCCGGAGAGAGGAGCCATGCTTTGTTTTGTTACGCACGCGGTGCACTTCACAACACACAGTTGAAAACGGCTCGTGTCGCGTCATTCACTGCCTCCACTCCGGATGTTTGTTTTTTTTTAGGTTTTCCTTGTTTCCTTGTTTTGTTTACGTATGCGGTGCATTTGACAAGACAGAGCTGTAAATGGCTCATGTTGCATCGATCACTGCCGGCGTTTTTGGGCTTTTTTTTCCCGTCTGCTTGCTTCTAAATTGACTGGTGATATAAAGTCAGTTGGAAAACTTTGCTCTTAGTACTGAACGTGGTGCTTTTGACAAAACTACAATGAACAAGGCTGGCAGATTATTTCCTTGTTTGCCACCACTGGATGTTTGCATGAATCACCAACTTCACACAGATCATTAAAAAACAATGAAATAAAGTCTTACAGAACACTTACACACATACACAGTACACATATATATATTTATGCTCCGCCCACTCCGAGTACAGATAGGATACAGTGCAGATAATTTAGACACAGTCTGATGGTATCTACATTTGAGAACACCACCACAATTCAAGGGTTGCTGCTAATGAGATTGTGGAACTGTCGTTTTGTATGAATGATTCTCGAGACCCCTCACGTAAGACGACTCAATATGGTATTTTACTCGATCTTGACACACTTAAATGTGTGTAAGTATTCTATAGTGTCCCTGAGAAAAACAACATTACATTGGTGTAGATTATATTTTAAAAGTCTGACCAAAATAAATTTGTTCACTAAAATAGTTTGTAAATGAGCCCCAAAGTGAATAGTGATTTGCACACCATGCTTAAAGTGTAAGTAAAGTAAAGCTCATTGTTAATATTTAAACACAGGGAAAGTGATTTATGTTATATGCAGGGTTGCTATGAAACTTCAATACTCCTTTGGGAAATAAAGCAAATGAAACAAAGAGAGGGGGCATACATTGTCCCTCCATGTACTGTATTACGAGCAGGTTCATCAATGTACATACTGTAGCAATGGTGGCCTGTTATACAAAATCATTTGCAGGACATCTATATAAAGAATACAAAAAACCCCACAATTCATATGTTTTGTTCTCTCTCTGTGCTTGTGTGGGTTTTTTCCAGGCACTAAGACCTCCTCCCACGTCCCAAAAACAATACATGCCGGGTTGAACGGAGACTCTAAATTGCCTATAGGTGTGAATATGAGTGTGTGAATGGCTGTTTGTCATTGTGTTATGTGCCATGTGATTGACTGGTGACCATTCCAGGTAGTACCTCATTGCTCACAGGCAGCCAAAAACTCACAACCTTGTACTCTTTTGGAGCGGACGTGCTGGTTCCGTTTATTCAACTCAACATGTGAGCACAGCGTATCACAACAGTCGCCTTTATATGACATCATCCATGCCGTTCATTTCTAAGAGTGGGCTCTTGGAGCCGATTCGTTCGCGACCGACAAATCACTAATAAACTCACACACACACGCACACACACAACAGCGTTGCCAGGTCTGCTTATTAATATTGACTTTGGGATTGTTTGTTTTGTAAAGTTGCTTGCAAACTCCCAAGATCCCTGTTGTTTTGGGCTTGTTTTCAGGGATCTAATCGCTTGTTTATCTCGTGAGACCTGGCAACGCTGAGACACATTCCCTTGGCCTACGGTTTGTTTCATTTGATCAGCTTACTGCACACTTAAATACTAATAATACCTACTTACTTGTACATTATAATTACACACAACCTGTGAAAATACTGCAACTTGTTTGATGATGATGATGATGATGCTGCCTTGATATGCATACCCAGGCCTTGGCCTTGTTCAAGTACAGTATGTCTTCTGAATACCTCATATTTTTATTTTAGTTTATTTAGTTATTTTTATGCTTGCTCAATATTGGCTTTCTTACTGATATGTGATATACCGATATTGTCGGGCTGTTCATTACCGATACCGACATCAACCGATACCGATATGGGCAGTAGTTCTTCCCTCAAACTAATGTCAAGTTATGCCACTGGATGCATTTTACAAATAAACACAGTTTGTGCAAAATAAGACAAATATTGCAATACGCAGTATATAACTTATAGACAAAGTGCCATATTTATTTTAAACATTTTATCGCAACAAAATAGCTCATAAAAAAAATCAGAACCAATAGTCGACTAAAATAACAGACAGGTTAGAGCCAATAAATTCACAAGTGAGACACAAATTAAACACTGCTGGTAGCTTTCAAATTTTGATAACTGCACATTTGGCAGAAACGGCCGTAGAAGAACGAAGTAAAGGGCAAAGTATGAAACTCTGGGCTAATATAATCAGTAAAATTATAAACTGGGTTATTTCAGCTTTCATTGCAAGTTTCATATTTACAATCCAAAGGCCAAACTTGGTTTTAAATCCAGACCGCGGACAACGTTATCACTTCCGCGATATCATTAGAAAAACTAATATGAACCGTTATGTCATTTTTATGCCAATGAGATTTTCTATTTTAATTTATTTTTTTTCAATTTTTAAATTGCATTTCCCCTTCGTCTAATTTGGTGGAAACATTTGTAGGCGTGCGGCCGTCACAATTAAACCCTGTGGCTGTTTGCAAACAGAAAAGCAAACACTCAGAGACTACATGCGTTCTGAAGAGCAAGCAAAAACTCTCAAATTTCTTATATTAATGTGTTTGGCGTATCTCCCGTTTCCACTCTGAGCAACTGCACTGCAGCTTAGTCAGATAAGACGCTGTCATTTGGAGTGCTGCTATCTAGTTTGTTGTGCTCAGCAAGAATAGGGAGTGACAATGGAGTTCTCAGTGAGGACACGTTTTGTTTCTTATCGATGACTAGGCAAACATTCGTTGTACATCGAGGTAAGAAAGTAACAGCGGGCGTTATCGATCATTCTCAAGATTTTGCAACAGATCACTCAAGCCGGTTATTGTAATAACTTAGCCAATAAATTGATTTTAATCAATGCAAACACAGTTACAGATCAACATACCTCAATCAGTTATATCCGAAAAATGTTATGTGTGTCCCACAGGAGAAATTTGAAAAGGTGGTAACTACTGGAACTACCATATTGTGTTATGCATACTGCACAGTTTGGAAAACCCTGTTATCACTGTGATTTTAACCCAGTTAAAATCCTGGTTTATGAAACGCATTCTGAATGCCCTTCAGTGAACACACCATAAGCTGATGATGCAGAATTTGTTGATGTGTGCAGTAATGGCAGCGCAGATGGAACGGGACACAGTGCAATTCCCTGACAGGCTACACATTTCACCTCGGTCTTCAGGGGAACCAGAGGCCATATGGTTCATGCAGGTCCCTCTACAGCAGGGCTGCTCAAATGCTGTATAAATCTTAAAAGGCTCATAAAGAAATGTTTCAGCTCCATTTATTATACAGAAGTGGATCAGGCCACAAGCCATACCAGTTGTATTTAAAACAAAATGTCATTTTCCCTCCGAAAAACAACAAATACATGTCAAAATAAAATGCCATTTCCATTTTGACAGTAATCCAAATACAGTGGATCCCTACACTTTCACAATTCAACATTCAAATTCAAAACTGGTTGTTTTATTTATTTATTCTCCAAAAATAGGCCCTTTTTTCCTGTTTTAACATTCAAACTTATCTGAGCAAACCATTTAATATTATGAAACGTACAGCATTCCTGCCTGATAACTCAACATCATGCTGTCTTTTCTTGGGTTCTCACTCATTTTGCTCCTAATACACTCCTGTTATTTCATTATTTTAAGATCAGTTGAAGAATTGCAAGAAAGTTCATTTTGCATTGTTGGATCTTAAGGAGGTTCTAAGTCGAGCTTGAAAATGCAAAAAGAAGAAGACGCTTTGTTCTGAAAAACCCTTCTCTTGCAGATGCCGTCTGATGGTTATTGGACTGCACTCGGTACTAGTCACAACTTTCATAAGGGCTGAGGATGGCCCCGTGTCTTGACAGACAGCCAATCGGATCCTTCGGCTCATGGCCGGTTACATTTTTTTGGGTCTGCTACTTTTTCGTGCCATAACCCTGAGGATCTTTGAAGAAGTTGATGATGCTGCGTCCATCCTCAGTAGCAACGGCGCGCTGTGAGAAGCCTTGCTTGTGCAGCTCAACAGTCCAACCGAAGAGAGAAAGCCTTTCTGCCTTTTCCATCAAGAGATATTGACAGGGTCTGCGGTCTTAAACTTTTGGGGATGTCCTGCACAATGGCCAAATTCCCAAGTTCTTGCGACTTCAGAGGGCATGTTTTTTTTCCCCAAAAATATTAGTTACATTCCAAAACTTAACAAGCATTTGACCTCAGGTTCCTGTGTCGTTTTGTTTCGGAATCATTTTCGTGCTAGTTTTTGAACGTTCTTCCTTTGGAATCGGTGTCTTTGGTTCTAGATAGTATTTTGGAATATAACCATTTGTCCTTACAGAAGAGGCACACCTTAAGTGGATTGAAATTCTATGCTTCCCAGTATCACGTAAGTATCCCATTGCCGGGCCGAGTGTTTTCCGTTATCAAAATATGGTCACCCTATAATTATTGTATTTAGATTACTGTTCAGTTCAACTTGCACATCACAAAGGTCCATAAAAAATAAAAATGCATTGTTTTTGGACATAATCTGTATGTGTCTAAGCACTGGCACCATTTCTCAAGGCACAGGTATTAGGTATTTGGCACTGGTATTAGATAATATGTAAACGATACCAAACCCTAAAATCAGGAGTGCCCAATACTGGGGTCCTGCGGTTTTAAAAGGTTAAAACGTTTTCCTCACTCAAGCAGGCGCCACAAGAGTCAGCATTAACAACTGAGCCTAACAAAAACAACAACATCGGCAGCTTGTGAATGTCATTTGAAGGGTAACTGATGTTACTCTGACAATTTGCTGGCTGAGATAGTAAGGTAATGTTACATGGCAAGAATCAATTAACAATGTTAAAAAACACACTTTGTACATTTTCTGTGTCCTGATTTGTAATACATGTTGTTATTATTTTATTAAAATGTGTGTGTTTTTTTTGTTTTTTTTAAACGTTTATCCAATTAATCAACTCAGTGGAGGAGGGAATTGAAAATACGAGTATAATAATAGTCTGCAAAAAGACACGTCAGAGGACATCAGGGTTAGAAGAAAATATTGAACAACAGAGCAATCAAAGACAGCAGAGGTACTAGCCAAGATCACACCAACATTGGGATTATCGTATCACTGTTACGCCAATCAAACCACGTTAATGGCGTATTGACACTTCGCCACACCACACTACTAGCCGGCTAGCGACTAGCTTCACCACACACGCTTCAGGTGTAGAAAAGGCTATACAGGGTGGAGGCAGGTCCGGTAGCATACATACAAAATGCAGAAGAGTGTAATCGAGTAGAAATCGAATTAGTAGATTGCAGTATATTGTCATATTTTTTATATATATATTTTCATTGTACGTTTCTCAAAAAAGTAATGTTAAAATCTTGTCTCGTTCTTGTCCACCCAATCTTGTGGATTGTCTCATCTCATAATACAGAAGTCGTAAGTGCGGTAAGTAAATTATTGAATTATGTTAGATTTTGAGCTTAATTAACGCATGCGCATCATTGCAAGCTGCACTTCTCTGTTATGATGGCAGTCGGCGACAGTAGCATTCCCACACGATATGTGATGTTACACATATCAGTGTCGATTGATATCGGAAATTGAGAGTTGGACAATATCGGCATATCAGATATCGGCAAAAAAGCCAAAATCGGATATCCCTATTTATCTTTGTGTTTTAAAATACTGTAAAAATGGGAATATTTCAGGCATAGTTGCAAATGGTGATTAATCATCATTAATCATAATATGAACGTTGTGATTAATTTGATTACAAATGGTAATTATCTAACTATTATTAAGCCTTGTTGCTGTGTAAAATTATGACACGTTCATATTTTGTTAATCAAATTTAAGAGTCTGTGCAGTCTCACTCCTAGTAACATTTTCAAATGCTGACCTCTGATCTCAAATCTATAACTTTGTCTGTTCCAAGAGGACATAACTCATCAAAATGTACTTCCAAAAGCATTTTACTTAATATCACAGCCATTAATTGAAACGTGTGCATTTCATCATCAAAGATGACACCAATGATGTGAGATGGCAGACTTTTAATGTGTGTATTGCAACACAAAGGTCACTTTTAACATTAAAAGTACACACTACAGTCACACTTATATCAGTGTGATAGCTTGGTCGTGACTGAAATTCTCTATCTTCTGTGCAATCCAAAGCAGTAATAGTAGATTGAAACCGTGCAAGGTAACACTGCATTTGCAAAAATAAAACGCAAAGGCAGACTTTTATTAGATAGAGCATGGGATGTCTCTGGTGGAATGAACTTGTTAATACAGTCAAGGCTGGTTTGGAATACTGGTTGCCAACGATTCAGTCTGATTCAATCAGCATCTCATTCAAAATCGGCCGGCCTTGCTTTTCCAGCATCGACTAGTTTACTGTGTTACATTTGTAAGCTACAGTAAAGTCGAAGAGAAATGTAGACAAATTGTGAGTGAATTCTTAATGGAAATGTTTGTCCTTGAAAGGGAAAATGAAAACATTGAAAATAAACATTGTTTTACTCTATCAGTAATGAATAAAAACATTTGTATGTGTCATTATGCTTCAAGGAAAAAGCCGAAAGTGAAAAATAAATAAATGAGATACAGAAAGACCTTTGATGATTATAGAAAATTAAAACTTCAGGGTCAAGTGAAAAGTTACTGTGAATCCATCAGTGATGCATGCTGATATAAAAATATACAGAGAAAAATACAAATCCTCTTTGGCATGTCATGTCAGTTGCTGTCATTTCACAATATAGCATTACACTTAAGTAAGCACTACTGCTGGACTCCAGTGCTAGGGGGTGCTGCGTTGTGTCTGTGTTGCTACGGCACTTACTACAGAACTCTTGTATCTATAAATACAGGATATACATGAACGCAAGCAGAGGAACGTTAGGTAAAAGCGCGACAATTTTAGGAAAACAATCCAAATCACAAGCCTTTAAATGGGCAAATATAAAACAAAAGGTCAGAGACCAGCATATGTCATGAATAATTTCATTTTAAAAAAGACTAATGCAACACTAAGACTTCCATCTGTCCAAAAGAAAATCTTTCATTTTTACTTTTTTTTTTACAAAAATGGGCCATTTCTTGGTTAGTAATAATTTATGACGTATACGAGGAACTGATACCGCTAACTTTCTGCTTCTCAAGACCGATATGACGCCGATTAACCCATGGATCCGAGGGCATCCGCAAAGCGGAAAATTTGTGCCCGAAGTCATGTGACAGTTTTTTTGTAGTTGTGGAATTGTTTTTTGTGCTTGAAGAAAATATATTTTTTTGTACTTGGAAGATTATAGTTTGTAGTTGAATATAACCCTAAACCTAACCCTAACCCTCCTAAACTGAAATATTTTTTGTCATTGAAGAAATATGTTCCTTTGTATGTGCAAAACATGCTGTATTTGTTTCTGAAGCAGAATGTATTTGTTTGATAGGTAAGTTTCCTATTTGCAAAACTAAATGCATTTGTTTGTCAATGATGTTTTGCATTTGCAAACCACACTGAGTTTGTTTGTGATTTGCTCGGCGTGACAAAATCATGCTTTGTGTGTTTGTGAGGTTTTGTCATGATTGTAACTCCATAACCGTGGGCACCCCACATTTACTCAGAATGGTACAGTCTTGATCACGACATTGTTATATGATTTGACGGCGAGATTGATTGAGTCTAATCAGACTCCTCCCAAAAACGTTGGCTTGTCGTTGCCGTGTATACAGGCAATACGAAAACGATGACGTCGTCGCCGTCACGTGACCAGAAGTGAGCTTTGCCGAGAAACCAACATAATATGTGAATATTTCGACGGACATGACTCACCCCAGTCGACATTCTCTTCATATTTTGTTGCCTTATACTTGTTGTCTTATACCACACGTAGGTGTGCTTGTGCATCACATCATTTTCACTCAGTTTTTCGTTCCCGTCTGGATGCAGCATTTTACTAATCCGGCACAGTATGGACGCAACTTTTTTTCAAACGGCCCAAAACAAAAATCTCAGGATCGTTCCTGTGTGGGCGGGGCCGAAGACACTTGTTGTTCTATGCATCAAAAGGCGAAAAGCAAATAATCCATTATGTTGTTAAAGGCAAGTACGGTAATTCTCTTTCATGCTTTACCGATGATCATCCCGCACCTCCCGAAAGTGAGCTCAGCTGTCTCACATAATGTTGGCAGCCATAAATTCTCACAACAGTTAATTATATTTCATGAACGTTTTATTGGTACCATTTTGTAATAAAATTTGTGGGGCTTTTTATGAAGTCCTGTGTGTGGATGCGTTTTCTACCTTAAAAGTGGACTTCTAACTCAAGAAGAAAGCAGTCATTCTGGCAAAGGCAGACCCCTCCACATATGGCAGAAATATGCGCTGTTGATGTACTTGAAGAACTTGGAGAATACACTTGTGGTGCCGCAAAAAGTTCCTTTGAAGGGCGGTTCTCTGTTAGATTAGGTTGGGGGGAGCACTCGACACATCCCCTTGATCTCCGCTGACCTCCATCAAAGTATGTGGACTGGATGAGGAGATAGTGAGATTATTTTGAGAGTGTTGGTGGGCTTTGGTGCTGAATTAGTAATGGTTTAATATCACCAGGAGTCTTCTTACCATTTAAATTTACACATGCACGGAATTTATAAGAGTGCAGAGTACTGGGTGAAGGATTATCTTGTTACGTCCAGTATTGTGCACAAAATATTAATGGGTATAATACACAGGCGTGTGTAGCAGTCCTTTGGTAGTATTTTGTTTGGAAAAAAAACTAAACAATATTATTTGTAATTTATCAATATCACAGAGAAAATATCCAACATAAAGTGGCAAGAAGCACTTAGAATGTGCCTCGTGCCAATGGAAAAAACAACCACACTTTGGACAACCCTGTAATGGACATAATAAGAGAAAATAAGACATAAATAAGACGTGTGCTCGTGTGTGTTGCTGTAAATGTGTTCCAGTGCCAGGGAAACGGCGTGAGGGCGGACAGCAAGTGATGTCGGGGGTTCAGAGTTGAGTTCTAGCTTGCCGTAGGTTACGGCCGCAACAATAGCGCGTGTTATTATTAGGGATTGTTATCAGGGATTATTGTGCCTGTTGTGAGATTATTCAAACTTGCAACAAAAGCCTGTTGTTCAGGCGATCAAGTCTGGTGCTCGTCTGTCTCACTGAACATTATAGTAACATTACTGACACCTAGTGACCAGTGTACAATACTACACACCTTTTGAATGCCTTATTTGTATATTAGTTTATTTAGCCATTTTTATGCTTGAAAATGCTTAATTTAGGCACAAAAAATGCATAAAATTTGCTTAAATTTGGGACAAATAATAGTCTGCATTCAACCACAAAACAGCATGATTTATTCATTAATATATTTTGAAAAACCGTAACGGAGTGAAGCCGCGACATTCAAAGCGCGAAGTGACGAGGGATTATTGTACATAATGCCGGTTCTAGAGGACATACAAAACCTTTTATAGTATTCCTGAAATCGCAACTATTGAAACTCACTAACGCAAACAACAACCTCCTCACCGAAAATGCACAAGAGTATTTTTTACCAATAAAAGAGAAATACGACCTGAACACATTGCGTGTTATCAGCTCTGCAGACTGATTGACTGCATGACCACAGGATGAAAGAAAAAAGCAGCAAGTGTTGCCCCTTGCACACCAGGCGGCAATCTGTTCAACAAGCACTCCTTTTAGAGAAGGCCCTAGGCTGTGTCTCAATTTGCGCATGTAAGGGAGGTTATTTAGCACAGCACTTATATACTTGTACTGTAGCACACTGTATAGTGGTAATCGCACAGGCCCTTTTCAAGGAACATTTTCTCGGATGTACAGCAGGGGAAATGAAACCAACAAACCTGCTCTTTCTCCAACTCCTGGCATTTATTTAATAAAACTCTGAACAATTACAAGACATTTTCATTCCCTCTTTTGTTTTGTTTTCAACCTTGGGTTGAAAACAAAACCAACATAAAATTCAGAGCCCTGAGAAAATAAATTACCGGGTGGTGTGTTTTAACACTTATCTGTGTGGAGAAACGACTTGAGCAACTGATCACTGGCCAAGAAAGCCCAGTGAGATGCTCGTGGTATGTCCACAGTCCTTCACTCACACATCTATAGGCGATAGTTGGACAACAATTCACTACGTTTTGATTGTTGGCACATATATGGTGTTATTTTGTATTAAAGCCTGGCCCTTTAAGAAGAAGTGCATTGTGGAAAGTTGAGTGTTGTAGTTCTGTGCTTTAGCAGGAGGCGGCCGGTGTCTCTCTATTGTCTCTCTTCTGTCTGCACCGCCCATTGTCTTCTGCGTCCTGATTGGCTGTAGACCATTGTCAATCAAGCTCCTTCGCGCCGTGTCCTGTTGTGGTCATGGCTACCTAACTAGCGAGCCCTGTGAGCTGCTTGCTAACTGCGAATACTGTAAACAATAGAAGAAACGGAAGAAGCTAACCGTGTGAGGAAAATACGACGACGGGAGCAACATGTTTTAACAAGGATACAAAAACGCGTGAGTCACTTAATAATTTGTGTCCAACCTACTAGGTTGATCATTAAAATTCTAACCAAATTTTAACTGTGAGAGTTTAAAAAAGCAAGAGATATGTGAGAAAATGTTAATCCCCCACCCAGGATTGATCACTAGTCAATCACAGGACTGACACAGAGTGACAGATAATCATTCACACTCACATTCAGACCGATGGGGAATCGTATGCACTTTACCCAACGTTAGACTTTAGGGGGAAGCCAGTCAGGGTCGTGGCAATTAAACATCCTGAGCCGACACAGATTGGAACTCAGAAGCTTCTAGATGTGAGTCGGTGTCAGCCACTCATTTAGCAGTCAACACATCGTCATGGATTGTATAAACAATCAGAAGCTGTGTTAAGTCTCCAAGTTCTACCAGTGACATTTTTGGGAAGCCCCTGTTCAGTCCCAGCAAAAACCTTGCTCACAAAGAACATAAATCATGTTATTTCCTTTATAGTTATTGGATTTGTTTTAACCTTTTAACATTTTGCCCAATTATGGGGTGCCCAATGACATTGCTATTGGAATAACTGGAATACTTGGGCACTTACCAACTCTGGATATTTATTATGTGTGTGTTTCAGCAATTCATATAGTTTAGTCTTCTCACATTTCCAGTACACTGTCCTTCTTGTTCCGTCATTGGCTCATCCTAGCAGGCAAGGGCGGCTAAAGCAAAAAAAAATGTTTTTTTCATCACTAATGATCTGATTTGGTCTTAGATTTCTCAGTCACTATGTGTCTCAACTTAATTTTAGTCTGACCTCCTCCTCATACCCTGAAAAAATATCCTGAAGGGGACCACTGATTAGGTTTGTATGAACTAAAACAGTCGTACTCCCGAAATAGTTCTGTCTTTCCATTCTTCACACTTCTGTGTGACGTCCCCGTTTACATGCACAATCTCCAGTTTGATCGTCGGCCAAACGCTGTGTGCCTACAAAATGCAAAGAGGCGATTTTTGTCATTTCAGCTAGTTTATCCGTGAAGAAAAGAATGCGACATGCTATAGCTAACTTGCTGGTAGAAGTCGTGCAGCTCTTACATGCTGTGGGTAACATTTTAATGTGTGTATAAATGACATCTGCTCTGGCTCTTATGGTTATGATGCTCCTCAGTGCCATATAAAAAAATCGCTGACTTCTCATGTATTTTCTACAGCACTTTTGATGCTACTTTAAACAACGAAGCAAAGGCTGTAAAAGTAAAGTAAACGGATCAAGTGGATTAAAAAGATTGTGATGAATTGCTTTGACTAACTGTTTCATCCATTCCAAAACCATTTCCGATGCGTGTGAGAACATTCTTCTGTTGGAACACCCAATTGTGCCCAAGTTTCATCTGTTTCGCTGTTGATTTGAGGTCAACTTGAATAATTTGGAGGTATTCCTCTTTCTTCTTGATTCCATTCACTTTGTGCAGTACACAAGTTCCATGGACAGCAAAACAGTAACAGAGCATGATGCTACCACGACCATTCATACATTCTAACGTCAGAAAGCCTCAACTTCACTCCGGACATTCTTCTAGTCATTATGACCAAAATGTTAAATCTTTATCTCGTCTGACTCTATAACTTGTCCAGAAGGCATCTTGCTTCTCCATGTGGGCAGCTGCAAATTTCTTTCAAGCTTGCCGGCTTCAGGCTCAGAGCAGAGGCTACGTTCAGTCCACGGCGATGCCAACTGACTTCACTGTGAGTAGTGACACTGGTGTTCTGGTGATCTTGGAATTTGCAGTTGTTCAGAAGTTAATTGGACTTTCCCATTGTTCTGTGTACTGGTTGATCCCATGAATGCAAATTAAAACAAATATTTTTATGTTGCCAAAGAATTACTACAAACTGCAGTCAACCATGGCCACTATTGAGATCTTAAAAGGGCTGTCAATGATTAAAATGTTTAATCTGATTAATCCCAGTTTTCAAATGAGTTAATCATGATTAATCACTATTTGCAACTATCCCAAATATGCCCATTTTTACTGTATTTTATTAAAAGAAAGAGTTGAAAGATACCACACACTTTAAGTTGAATTCACGTTTTGAGTGTACTTTCTGGGTTTTCCGAGCATACTTAAATGCTGATAAGTATATCCACTAATTGTTCTTCTTTGTTTTTCTGTTTATTTAGGCCACACATATACGCAAAAGAAAGATATTGTTGTGATGTTCAGAGTTTGGTGCATCGTGAATGCACCTGGACAATGAGTGTTGGTGTTAAGTGTGTTGGTCCCAGGACCAGTGGAGACCCTACACTGTGCCGCCGTTTGCCGTCGTAACAGACAGATGTGGCTTGCCATAGTGCATATTTGTTAACTCCACAAAAAAATCCTAATTAAATAAATTACTTATCACCATTAATGTGTTGTTTTTGACAGCCCTAATTGTAAGATATTGGTGACTGTAGTTATCTATTTGAGCTTATATAAATTGGATCCTGTGTGAATTAGGGAATATCCAAAATAAATAAACAGACACTGGAAAGAGAGAGCAGAGCAGTAGCCATTCGACACCAGGTCACAGGGAATGCGATGGATGTGAAAGATGTGCTTGACAAGAAGGTGAGCCATTTCTAGAGATGAGGAGCGATCAATGAAGCTGGACAGCCAGCAAAACATCTATGCAATAAAGAACTGGGTACAGCTTACTCTCGAGTGACAGACGACCTTGGAGGAATATCTTGTACTGTATGCTTGGGGACAAAAAGCTTGTTGTAAGAGCAATCGTTGGGTACTTGAGTCTCTGGTGGCGCTGGCAACTCTTCTCTCCACTTCCCACTATAGAGCCCCAACAACTCAGGCACAATAGGTTCAGGAGCTGGGTCGTCATCATCCAGGCCATAACTCTGGAAAGGATGTCCAGTTTGATGTTGCAGGAGCCGGATCTGGATGTGATGTGACCCAACATGCCTGGGGTTAGGTTTTGAGCAGCTCTAATGTAGGCATGGTTGTTATGGTCAGTAACGACAAGGAAAGGGACAGTAGCTCCATCCAGACAAAGCCTCCACTCTTGCAAAGCCAGAACAATGGCCATCATCTCCTTACTACCAACATCGTAGTGGAGGCGATGCAAGAAGAAGACACAAAGGTAGAGCTTCTGTTCCGACGGAGCTCTTTGGGACAGGACAGCTCCCACTCTTAAATCTGAGGTGTCAACCTCAACAAAAAATTGGAGAGTCTGGTCAGGGTGATAAGAATGTGCGCACTAGTAAATAGATTATTCAGTAAACAAAAAGCAGACACTTGTTCTGTGGACCAGACAAAAGGTGCATTAGTAGATGTCAGCCTTGTCAAAGGTTCTGCCTTACTACTGAAGTTGCGATTAAAACTGCCTGTAGAAGTTGGTGAAATCTGCAAGTGCTTTCTTGATGTGGGAAAGCCACTCAACCTGAACCTGAATCTTGGCTGGATTAACTCTTAATTGGCCTTTCTCCACACAAAAAAAGAAACCTGCGTCTAACAGCGATGATGCAGGGTGAATGAGGCCAGACGCGAGTGAAGATGAAATATAGTCTTGGAGGGCCAATTATTCGAATTTGGAACATTGTACATTTTACAATTGAAGCCAGTTTTACATCACCTTGCACTGAGATGGTGCTTCTAAAGAAAGAAGATCTCAAATGCAACTGCCAACATACACAAGCCAAATGTCATCTGGTCAAAGGTTTTATGGTTAGACAAGACATCGATTGAGCTATCTGGCCACTCTGACAAGAAGTGTCTTCAGAGGTGTGAAGGTGGGGCTTTCAAACCTAAGATCACTGCACCAACTGCTACGCATGATGGGGGTCGCATCATGCTCTGGGAATATTTTGCTGCAAGTTGTACTGGTGCAAAAAGTGGATGGCGTATTGGAATATATATTGTCAATGCACAGCGGTAAACCATGGACTGGTTGCCAGTCAATCACAGGGCATAAAAAGACAAACAACCATTCACAATCATCACATTCACACCTACTGTATGGGCAATTTAGAGTCTAACGTAACTTGCATGGACCACAGATTACCTCGTGAAAAACTCATGTAAGCACAGGAGAACATGCAAACACCACACAATGAGGTGCAGGCACAAATGTGCTAACCAGCCTGCCCTCGGGCAGCCAAATAACTAGCATGTTCGGCTAATTTAAATCTTTGCAGTGCTATGGCCTCAAGTGTCTCTTTCTAACTAACCGTAGTCGTGTGCACTCTGATAAGAACAACAGCAGAAGATGACAGTTTAAAATGGCCTTTGATGTGGCTTACTTGCAAACATTGTAAATAAGGATGTCCTTCCTGCCAAGAGGCCTCACACTCACACTCAATACAATCTTACTAATACATGTAACACAGCTAACGTAAACCACGACCTCTACAATATTGGAAGTAACCATACCGGAACGATGCCTATGGGGCACTACACAGACCTGACCTAGCTGGGATTACTTGTCGTCAACAAATCCAAGAGTTCACCTAAAAGTCCTGCAGATGTTGGGAAAGTGGGTGTTGTCTGCATCCCATGTTTGCTGGCAGCCACAGGACTCGCTGCAGTTGGTTGCCCCTCTCCCCCCTCTGGATCTGCAGATACAGGCTTGTATGATGTCAGGCAGTCTCTATGGAGGACTACAAACTGGTCCACTTATGTTTTCACCAGTACACAGAGGACTTGAATTTCAATCAAACGGTGCAAACAGTACAATATGTTCAAATCTTTCGTTGGTTTCTGGGAAAGTGTCACTTCAAACTAACTGGAAGTGACTGATTATTTAAAAGTGCATTTGAAAACACTTTTCTTCCATATGTATTGACTGAGATGTTCAAGGTGATCTAAATAAAGCAATGTTCGTTTTCTCTGTACAGAAAACCAACACCTGGGTGTATTGATGGAAGGCTTGTTGTGCTTGCAAGTGAGCGTGGCTGTCTCCACACTCGTCATAAATACGGTATTGATTAGCCACTCACACAGCTTTCACTGTCATTTCTCTACCCCGTTTGGCGTGAGGAATTAGAGGACAGTAAACTCTGCATCCTGCGGGCAGTTGTGGAAATAGCTCGTTTGGTACCCAATAAATCATTCTCACACACCTCGATCTATTTGTCACCATGAAGGATTCAGCAACTGGAATGTGAGGATATTGCTTTTTTAATTTGTTCCTCTAAACGTGATGTTTAGCCATCTGGATTTTTTTTCAAGCAAATGAACTTGAACCTGAGGTACAGTAATCCAGTACAGTTAAGTTTGAAATATGCCATACTAAGGAGATATGAGGAATTGGTTATGAGTTGGAGTGGTTAGCGCTGTTGTCTCACAGCAAGATGTTAGGAGTTCTGGCCTTCTTGCCTAATGTTGACAAAATCCCTATGATTGAACTACACTGAAGAACCTCAGCAGCTTTTATGCATATGCAGGAGAGAGAAATGTATTTTTGTCTACCTGAAAAGGCCATTATTTACTATATTTATCCAGCTGTTCAGCTCCTGCAGGAAATAACTTGCTTGTTAGCTCCTAAATGGTCCACTATGTTCACAGGATAGTCAGGAATGATGACTGTTTACAAGAGAAGACTACAGAGCGAGGGCGGCAGGAGAGATCAAAACAATAACTTTGCAAGATGAATAATAAGCTGTCTTGTTATACAGGTCTGTGAAGCAGGGGCGCGTTGTAGCAGCACTGACAATTGAATGTACTTCTACTGTTACAAGTAATTACTCAAATATTATGGAGATGGTTTAGTTGGATTCAAACATGCTTAGAAATATTACAATAAGCAACACGTTACGGTTACACTTCCACAATTCAACATGCCCGGAAAGCAGTAGGAAGAAGCAGAGGTTATGTCATCCTAACCTTAACTACTTCTGTACTTTGTTCACACATATTCACACTGACAATGTTTTTCTAATTTTGGAAGAAAAGAATATAGAATGTATAATAAATAAACAGGTCATTAAATGCTGAAATAACTATAAGCGTAAATAAAGACAAAACGGTGTAATTAAATCATAGTGTAAATACAGATTATACAATATGTATTAGTGATAAATATAATCATACATATTAAATAGTAATAAATTAATTCAGGAAAACATATTTTCTGCATTTTCGACATTATGGTTCTCAGCGTTCTGCTTCCTCCATAATTGCAAATACGATATGCTTGATTCATTCATATTAATTTTCTATAGCGCTTGTCCTCATTAGGGTCGCGGATGAAGTGTGAAGTTTGTGGGTCATGCCGTGGGGGGGGGCGTAGTCCAGAGTTATCGGTGCAGGAGCAGGGGGTAAGTGGGGGAAAAGCTGGGATAGAGTTCAGCATCCTGACAGCCTGATGGATGAAGCTGAAGAGGTGATGTGAGGGGTGGGCGGGGTCCTGTGTAATAGTGAATGCTCTGCTGGTCAAGCATGGATTATAGATGTCCTGGAAGGAGGGGAGAGGGGCGTCAGTGGTCCTCTCAGCTGCTCTAACTATGCGCTGCAAGGTCTGTTTGTTGGAAGCGGTACAGCTTCTGTACCAATCAGTGATGCAGCTGGATAGGATCACTGCATTGTCACAGTAGAAATAGCACATGATGGGTGCAACAGAGCCTTTGGCTCTGCTGAGTTTGTGGAGGAAATGGAAGCGCTGCTGGGCTTTCTTGGCCAGTGATGTGGTGTTTGTGCTCAAGGAAAGGCTCTCGACACATTCAGGAACTTTGTCCTATTGTCCTACTCACTCTTTCCACAGCAGCTCCTTTAATAGTCAGTGGAGGGTGCTGGGTAGGGAGTACACCACTATCTGTATCTACAGTAGGTTCCACTGTATTATCATCCCATCCCGGAAAATGAACCTTCCAAATAAATCATCAAGGGCCCAAAATTAATAAGAGCCCATGATCACCTGAACAGTACTGTATGTACAGTCGCCCCTCGTGTAGGAAAAAATAAATTTGCTGAGTGGGTAAATAATTATTACAAGTTGATTTTAGAATAACTGTTTGCATTGATGTTTATTAATTGAATTATTGTTGAGTGCCTTAAAACAAGTACAGTATAGATATATCTGTTTAATCAATTAATCTAATAACTTAGTGAAAGATTACACGTAGTTTATAGAAATAATGCTTTATTAAAGAATTAGCTGATTAGATGAACATCTGTTTAAGCGTGTCAAACGTTAAACAGAAATACTGTTTGCTACAGCTTACACCAGCCAGATATTGTCCAGAATGTAGTCAAAACGGATAGATTACTGGCCTGAGCCTTGAAGTAGGCGGAAAAAGAGAGTGTTTTCTTTATGTCAACAACTACAGTAAGTGTTATCGGGTCAGCGAAGGAGCCGGCTATCGTCTGCTGGCGTCACAAGCTTCGTCAAGGAATCCAGGAGAAAGTTATCTTTGGAGAGACTGAGGCAAATGGTCTGAGCAAAACAAGTATAAAATGACATATGGGCCTATCGATCGAGACTCTCTTTCATTCGGCCGGAAGACCGGGGAACAGGTGAATGAAACGGGGTCCAGGGCTCTGTAAAACTGCAAAACATATCCTGTCTGACTTATTTTTCAATTATAGTCAAACCTGTCTTAGCGGCCACCTGTATATAACGGCCACCTGCCTATAGCGGCCACTGAAAAATCCCCCGCAGAAAATTTACGTGTTATAGACCCTGTGTATAGCGGTCACCTGTCTAACGCGGCCAGCGGCCACCCATTTTGTATATATACCGTATATACTGCCGTATATATAGTAGCACAGCTTTGTTCTGTGGGTGGTGTATAATAACAAGCCTAGTTGTTCTTTACAACTTTTATCCGCAGTCCCACAGTGCCCTCTACTGGTCAACATGTAACAGTATAATTATATGTATCTGCAAACACAACAAGCATCTAATCACAGACATTTTAATATGTGTGCGCACAAATTCAAAATGGCCGCCAACCTGTCTATAACAGCCACCTGCCTATAGCGGCCATTTTTGCCGTTTCCCTTTAGTGGCCGCTATAGACAGGTTTGACTGTATTATGTTTGACTTATTCTTCAATACATTTTGTAAATCTAATTTGGTGTGAGAGTCTTTTTTCCTTCTCATAACTGGAGATTAAAGAACACGCAAGGGGGAGATGAAATTGGCTTAATTAATTTTCCAAAGTGGTGCTTTGACCTTTAGGAGGTTGTGGAGAATTTCATCTCTAATACTCGCAATACCTTGGTTCGATTACCGCTCCCCCTCGTTTCCTGAAATTAATGAATAAATGACGGCTGTTTCGAGGTAGACATTGAAAAACAAGTGATATGTAGTATTCTGGTCACTAGGCGGCGGTAATGACACAAAACATTGGGTCACTAACATACATTACATTACCTTAACACTGCACGAAGTCAGCCATGCCGTGTCTGACATGCCAGAGTGAAAAAAAGTTATCCTCTCATTGTGTGGAAGTGGCACATTTTTGAATTCTTAAGTTTAGAAGAAATAAAGTCAAGGCTGACTGGTTAGCTCACTAGCTTGCTTGCTAGCTAGCATCTGTCTTGACTCCCTTCAGCATAAGAGTTGAGCAATGTATTGCAAACAAAGAATAATAGGAGTGTAAAAGTGACTATAGGTGTGTTATTTCATGTCTAGAGGGCTCTAATGTTAAAAACCGTATTTAGAAAATCATAAACAGGTTTTCTATGCTGTAACTATAAAAATATTCAATTTATTAGCATTGAATCCTATATTGTGGAAATTAATTTATCGCGGCCGGGTCTGGACCCAATAAACCACTATAAACGAAGGACAACTGTACATACTGTAGATGTTGTAGTTTTTTAATACTTGTTTTTGTTTTGTGAAACCTTAATTTCCCCATTGCGTAAGTAATAAAGGCTTACCCTTTTTTCCGTTCGACAACAGTGTGTCTTTCTGCAGCTTTCCTCCCTCGCTTTCTCTCTGTCTCCTTGTCTTTCTCAATCCATCTCCATCGTTACCTTTTTTCTTTCTCCCCTGGGACCCGTCTAATTGCCTGGTGATCCACAATTGAATTAAGCCAAAGTCAGAGCTGTCTATTTACTGTGTGAAGTATGGAATGGTGATTATTGCCATTCGGCATATAGTCTGTCTTTCATACGAACACTGCATATGGACTATAAACAGTTATGCCCTATAAAAAGACTGAACACAATGTACAAGCACAAGAGAAAAAAACAGTTTTATCCATTATTTATATTTTCCCCATAAATCGACTAAATGTCAGCCCCAGCAGTGACAAGAGAGTACATTTAAAGTACATTTTCTGCTACATTAGGAGTCGCAAATATCAGAGGGATATCTCAATTACTGATGGACTGATTACTATTGGTGCATGAAATAAATCTGCCTGTAACTATTAAGCGCGGATGTTTAACCAACAGGGAGTGGTTCTCGTGAATGTCAGATTTTCTGGAAAGCACCGACTCAAAAAGATTGCTGAAGATAAAGGGAGCGCATGCCAGGATGTCAGCGTCAGGTCAGGAAAGATTAGGCTTCAGGGATCAATCACAGCCGCTCATTACAAGCATGCACAGATATAGCTTTACTCTCACGAGCCTCTCAAATCTGACATCATGGAGCTACAGCGACTGCATTGGTACCTGAGAGTGCAAAGGAAGGAGGGAGGCAGTTGTCTTTTCTGCCTATTTGTCAAACGCTTAAAACCACTAGACCCCAGTACAGGGGCAGCGTGGTTGTATGTGTGTTGCTATGGTAACTGCTAAGCGACGCTTGCGTCAGTGCACACATTCTATACATCCACGTAATCAGAAGAACGTCAGGTAAAAGCTCAGCTAAACCAATTTCAGGAAAACAGAAGACCATAAAAACCAAAAGCACTTAAATGTGGCAAAAGTGGAAAACAAGCAAGCAGTCCAAGAATGCCACAAACTTGTTTGAAAGCTAACACTTCATCAGCCCCTCCAACCAGTGTTGTTTTTGGCAGCCATTTTATTTTTAGTCTTAGTCTTTCGGACAAAAATGCTTCTTGTTTTTGTCACATTTTAGTCAGTTTTATATGTGATAGTTTTCGTCCAGTTTTAGTCGACGAAAACCAAAGGTGTTTTCTATCTATTTAAACACACATCCGCTGTGAAGCCAATCGATAGAGCTTCAGCAAATAGCCTCTCAATGTGGCCGCAAACAACACTGCACAACTCGCGCAAGCAAACAGTCAAGAATTACCCGCGACCGGGCATGGCAAAATGCGGCTTTGAGGGTCCACCATGTCCGCCCGCCACGACCTCAGCGCCCCTCCACATTACCGCCACCCCACCTCCCACCACCAGCGGTGCCCCGACAACTCACCACGCCCTGCCATCCCGAACACAACCAAGCAAAGCATCGGCGTATTGCCTGCCACGGCGAACGGACTCACCTCCGCCAGCACACGGGGCAACTAAGTCCACAAACTCCCAAACTCTCCATAGAAACACGCCCACAAATGCCGCTCAGATTGAAGTTACAGAGATGTCCACCATCTCCTGGTGTAAAGTATTGAGGCATCATGGCTAAATCGGCTTTCATTATAGGGAAAAACTCGATACCGATATTATATAGCAGGAAGCTGATATTATCGGACATTCCTAGACATAATTCCACATTTTCCATACAGTTCAATTTCAGCTCTTTGAATTCATTCGATGAAATAATTAAAAGACAGTAATTCAACTTGACAACTTTCCGTGTTACAACATTTTGTGGTTACAAACGCAGTACCATAAATTAATTTAAAACAAAACTTTGGTCCGTAAACACGAGACTCGCCCGCTTATACGTGTTGGACTTCATTAAGTCGCCCAAGGGACAGTGCGACAAAGAGAAGGAAAACCATCGCCATTGCAGGGAAAATGAACGTTATAAAAAGCTTGGCAAAACACCAAATCATGTCTTTGTCCCGTCTTCAGGTAAAAGTAACCTTAAATGTTCATTTATGCCTTTCATTTGTCATTTATATGTTAAGCTATAATTGTGAAACGATACAATTGTGTTTTGTGTTAACATTTTTGAGACTTTGGGGTGTAACTGTGTTAGTTATCAATGAAGTATGGGCGATGGAGGTGACTTCTGATTCCGGAATTAGCAAGCAAATAGGCTGCTAACAAGGACATTTTGTAATTTAAAAAATACATTAAGAACGCAGTTTGGCTCACGCACTGAATTAATAACACGACAAGACGCACACCATATTGTACACTAACAAGAAAATGTACACAATGGGGAGTACACTAACCGAGGTTCCACTGTATTACTATTTGGTTTTACCATTATAATATGGCTCTGTTTATGTACACAGAGAGCGTACTATTTTGTGACAGAAAGGGAAGCTACAAATATGGTTCCACGCCAGATAAAGGGGTTAACAGGGGTGGGGGGGGGTAAGCTTTGCTATAAGCCTTTTAAAGTCAGAGGTTGAAGTCTGTTCAGGGAGTCAGCAAGTCACCGAATACCAGGCTGAGCAAGGCAAAGATGACAGTTAGGAAGCTAATCCTCTGGAATTATTTGGACGGCAGTCTTGGAAGCGCACATTATCTTCCCCTGCATATGGCCAGTGGTTTTGGCAGGTGAATATAAACTTGACCAAGCTTTTCTAATCGTTGTCTAAAAAGGAATATCACCATATTTTGGCCCACAGTCTTACAGACAGTGTGATGGATTTTTCTTTTGAGATAAGAGACCTAACAGACTGCAAGTGTAAAACAACATAGAATTGTCTGGAAAGAAATGATCAGGGATAGCATAATTTGCCTGTTCTGCATGGGTACCCCTAACACAACTCAAATCTCTATTTGTTACATTCCCTAAAGTATTTGTTGCCACCAAACAACTGGACCAGAAACAGTTGTTTATCTTTTCAAACAATTAAGTAACATGTCATGAAAAAAAGTATAATTAATCCCCCAAAGTAATAATGCTACACTCTAGCAATATGATCGCTTAATAGAAGCTCCATTCAGGGCACATTTAGATTTCTGACAGAAAGAAAAACTGTTTTGTATTTAAACACAACACTTGCTCTATATAATAGTGGGTATGCACTGAGATGGCACAGTCTCCAAGTATCCGGGGTAATAGAGATTAATTAAGTGAATGTGGATCTGTACTAAAATTGATTTCTGAAAAAAAGCACTTGGTTCTTTTTTGCTGACATTACTTGCAAAGACATATTGTGTTTTGAAGATATCTTGGTTGGCAAAGCCTTCTTAACGACTGACAATATGTCAACACTTGGTATAATACATCGGGTTTAGAATGTAATTCCTTGCTGTGAAAAACAGTTACTGGGATGGTTGAATATGTTCAAGCAAACTTGCAAGGCTTACATCAATTACAGTGATATGTGAATGCACCATAATGCTAGTACGTGCATTCAGATTAAGAGCAATGACATTGAAACTGACATTGACATGAAAGCACAATAACATTAAGCCCTAATTAGTATGTGTTGCAACAACATGGCTTTTTGTGCAGTAAGGCAGTAACTGGACGGGAGAGAGTAATAAAATCCACTTTGTGTCAAAAAGGTATTTATGACATGTCTTGATTGATTTATGACCCCCTGTCATAAAAGTTTATGACATGCCCCTCCCCCCACCCCCCACCCCCCAACATCAAAGCGTTTTCACACCTATGTGACGAAGATCAAAGCGTTTTCACACCTACGTGACATGTTTATGACAGGGCAATAAAACAATAAAAGTTTATGACGGGCCAATAAAACAATAAAACATCAAAGTGTTTTCACACCTATGTGTCAGGGATCAAAGCATCAGGAAGCAATAAAATTTTATGGCATACCAATAAAACAATAAAAGTTTATGGCATACCAATAAAGCAATAAAACAAAACATCAAAGCATCAGGAAGCGGACATGCGGAAGTCATAAACGGACATCTGGACGCCATAAACCATGAAAGAATTTTCACACCTATGTGTCAGGGATCAAAGCATCAGGAAGCGGACATGCGGAAGTCATAAAACAAACAAACAATCATAAAATCATTCCCACGTGACTGTGTTTTCTTCCGGCTGCGTGTGGGGGAAGCCCCCATTCCCATACCCCTCCTTTCCTAACGACCCCCCCTCCACCCCCACCACCCCCCAAGACATCCTCCGGCCTTATCTGGGTGTGTCTCAGCATGTGTGACTGGGGCCCCCAATACCGCCCCCGCCGGCCTGTCTGTGTGTCAGGTTGTGTCTCAAACATGTAGTTTTCTCATTGAAACAATACAAGTAATACTGCTAAAACAGTCAAAGCATTGCATCCTTAGCTCACACGTCCCCATTCAAACCATTTAAATCCGCCATTTGCAAAGACAGTCAAAACACTGAAAACACTTTTTTTACCATAGTCTCATTGAAACAATAGAAATAATACTGCTAAAACAGTCAAAACATTACAACCTTAGCTCACACGTCCCCATTCAAACCATTTAAATCCGCCATTTGCAAAGACAGTCAAAACACTGAAAACACTTTTTTTACCATAGTCTCATTGAAACAATACAAGTAATACTGCTAAAACAGTCAAAACATTACAACCTTAGCTCACACGTCCCCATTCAAACCATTTCAATCAGCCAATTGCAAAGACAGTCAAAACACTGATCAAAACAACAGTCAAAACACTGAAAACACTTTTTTTCCACATTCTCATTGAAACAATAGAAATAATACTGCTAAAACAGTCAAAACATTACAACCTTAGATACCAGTCTTTCTACTACAGCTATTTTGTTAAAAATTATATTTTTTAAGAAAATGCCATGATTACCTGTCAGCCGTCCATCCACCAACCTTGTTTCTTCAATAGCAAAGTACAAATGACACATCTAGGCCACTCCCTCATGCATCTAGACCACTCCCCCCAGACAGCTGATACAATTACTGTTGAAAAATCACAGCTATCAGCTTGACCCCTTGGCGTTAAAACAGACTTTATACATGAAAGCAAATAAAGGTGATATAGAGAGTCAGAGTCAGGAAGCTGTAAAAAACATGAAACCTTGGGACAACTATCTTATCACCCCCCCATGACTTATCAACTGTGGATCATTACAATCATCTCTAAGTACCCAAATACAAGAATGTACTATATTCTCTTTATTTCCTTAGTTCCAAACGCGTACCAGTATACTGCAAGTACCCAAATACAAGAATGTACTATATTCTTTATTTACAACACAGTAGCAGTATACTGCAAGTACCCAAATACAAGAATGTACTATATTCTATTTATTTATTTATTTCCAAACGTAGTAGCAGTATACTGCAAGTACCCAAATACAAGAATGTACTATATTCTATTTATTTATTTATTTCCAAATGCAGTACCAGTATACTGCAAGTACCCAAATACAAGAATGTACTATATTCTTTATTTCCAAATGCAGTACCAGTATACTGCAAGTACCCAAATACAAGAATGTACTATATTCTTTATTTCCAAATGCAGTACCAGTATACTGCAAGCACCCAAATACAAGAATGTACTATATTCTTTATTTCCAAATGCAGTACCAGTATACTGCAAGCACCCAAATACAAGAATGTACTATATTCTATTTATTTATTTATTTTGAAACGCATCAGGCTTTGCCCCCTTTACCTAGTCTTTGTGAAGCTTTGATCAACAGGGCTCCTCTTGGAACTTCTTCTCCTGGCTTGTTTGTCATGAATGAACACCCTGACTCGGGTCCATTTGGTGTGACTTCTCTCGGGAGTCCATCCTGGCCGCATCTCCATTTGGTCTGCTTTCTTATGTTAAAATGTTTTGCATCTCAGCATGATGTATTGGACTTGTAGAGCTTTCCTCACACAGCCATGCTATCCCTGCAGCGTCTTATCTTTTAATCAGCACGCTAGTGTTATGAAGGACTAAAGGAAGGTAGACTTGCAACCATTTGGGCTCTGTTAATAAAAATAAAAAGTCTAGAACATACTGTATAAAGGTGATCTAAAACAATAGATAGTGACTTTGTTAGGTATGTGTCCTTCTGAAAGCCTTTCCTACAAAGGAGTGTCTTGATTGAAAAGTGTGAGTGTTGGTCATTAGCAAACCTGATTGTCCTGATGCATACATTTGACATTACAGGGCCAATTCCTCCCCCTAAAGTGGATGCAAATACTGTACATACTGTATGTTGGCTAACAGAAAGACACGCATATACTGTTTACATATGACCAATATTATATTTATTATCCCTATGTATATATTGTTAGAGGTTGTTATTATTGTTATTCATTGTCTAGTTGTCCAGATATGATGTTTTGTATGAGTTCTATTGATTATTTTCATTGTGTCCTTTTTAATCACAGTTAATTAGTACATATGTGTACTATTCATTTTGACTTCTCTTTTACTTCTTTCTTCATTTTTCTTTTTATTACAGTTACAACACGGCGTTCAAGGGGTTGGTAATGACACAATATATGCATGCTACCCGTGCATTCTGTATGAAATCCTACAGAAGTACTGATATGATGCTACTTCAGTTACACATTTGACGAATACATCACTAGCAGCAACTTTAAAGGTTCTTTCAGTTAGATATGCGTATGTGCCTGATAGGACAGGATGCTCCATTTGTTGTATAATGTATAATCATGCCATTCTCTCAGCAGGGGTCGTAAGCACAATACGCTTTTTTTATTTATTTAATTTCCAAACACATTGCCGGTATACTGTAAGCATTCAAATACTAAAGCAGAGACATTATTTGATTAAAAAAACAAACCAACAAACATGCCCTGACTTGTCTCCAGGACATGGGGGGCCTCAGGAGGCAGGCTATGCTTCCTCAATCTCCACCCCCTTTCGACAGATACCCGAAAAACCATCCGCTGTACTCACGACATTCTACAACCATTTGGGCTCTGTTAATACAAATAAAAAGTCTAGAACATACTGTATAAAGGTGATCTAAAACGATAGATAGTGACTTTGTTAGGTATGTGTCCTTCTGAAAGCCTTTCCTACAAAGGAGTGTCTTGATTGAAAAGTGTGAATGTTGGTCATCAGCAAACCTGATTGTCCTGATGCATACATTTGACATTACAGGGCCAATTCCTCCCCCTAAAGTGGATGCAAATACTGTACATACTGTATGTTGGCTAACAGAAAGACACGCATATACTGTTTACATATGACCAATATTATATTTATTATCACTATGTATCTATTGCGCTTAATGCACCCGGAAAGATTGGTTAGAGGTTGTTATTATTGTTATTCATTGTCTAGTTGTGCAGATATGATGTTTTGTATGAGTTCTATTAATTATTTTCATTGTGTCCTTTTTAATCACAGTTAATTAGTACATATGTGTACTATTCATTTTGACTTCTCTTTTACTTCTTTCTTCATTTTTTCTTTTTATTACAGTTACAACACGGCGTTCAAGGGGTTGGTAATGACACAATATATGCATGCTACCCGTGCATTCTGTATGAAATCCTACAGAAGTACTGATTTTTTTATTTATTTAATTTCCAAACACATCGCCGGTATACTGTAAGCATTCAAATACTAAAGCAGAGACATTATTTGATTAAAAAAACAAACCAACAAACATGCCCTGACTTGTCTCCAGGACATGGGGGACCTCAGGAGGCAGGCTATGCTTCCTCAATCTCCACCCCCTTTCCACAGATACCCGAAAAACCATCCGCTGTACCCACTACATTCTACTGTCATCTGGAACTTGATTGAGAGAAGGAGACTCTTTTTCCCCCAACCCTTATTTAATTCAACATGGCGCAGCAGAGGTCTTCAGGTAATATTCACCCTTTACTGATGACCACAAACCCATCATCCATCATTGGAGAACATTCCTATAATAAGAAATTCCTATGTAAAACACTATTGTCTAAACATTGACTAATATCTGTTTTTAAAGAGTGCTCATTAGATATAGAATATCATGTGTAGATATATATGTACTGTATGATATAGATTTCCTTTTCATCTCTGACATTATCTTAAAATATGCTTGATACTACTGTGTTGCCGGGCAAATTCGTAAGACCACTGGTAAACAACAGATGCATTACCCATAGCAAAACATACTTTCTCATCAATACAGTTAATCTTGTTGTTTGTTTTATTTCTAATGTCATTATTTTCTTTATAATCATACAGGAATCATCAAGGATCCACACAATAAGACGGCTGAATGCACCAACCTCGACAATGTCCCTACAACTTGGGGTTATGCCGACAATGAATCGACCTACGTGCCCGTTTATCGGCACGACGACGTAACCCCGTCTGAAGACGTTGGAAGGGCGACAAGATTCACTGCAAACATCATCACCCTCTTCCAAACCTTACTGAAAAAATGTTTGAATCAGGTAGCGTGGGAAATAGCACGATCTGAATGCAACGGCTGCATCATAGAACATCCAAGCCAGTTGCAGCATTCCTGTCTCAATGAACGAGGAAGAGTCTTTTACATCAACCACTACAGTAGGGTAGTTGACAGCGTTTTCCGTCCTACCCTGACAACCGCACTTCAGCAGCTGTCATGTGTAGAACCAGGATACGTTGTTATAAGTACAGAGAGACTTCTTGGTGCTGCCGAAGCAATAATACACGACCTGATGGAGAAAGCATGCTTTGGTCGCACTCAGGACGACGATGAGGAGCAAGGAAACGAGCCCTCACATAGAAAAATATCCATGGCTTTCTTGACATGGTTACACTAAAAACCATGTGTCTTCTTTTGTTTTTATTAACTTTTATATCTCTTTTATACAAAAATGTACATTTTTTATATGTAGGATTACCTCACTTATGTACTTCAAATGACAAATGTATTCCTTTGTTTTATCCTGTCACGGTTAGGTACTGCAATGGGGGGCGCTACTGCTCCAATGACCTATTTCCCTTCCCCCACTTCCTGCTCAGCCATGGATGCTAATTGTCCATTGTTTTTCCGAGACTGCGTACACGCGTGCGTTCCTGTGCTTTCCCCTTGTTTCTTTTTTTCCTGGCTCAAACAACAATTGTTAAGTATATAGATTTTTTCTGCGTGTTTGCGTGTGTACAGTTTTCGCTGGTTGGTGTTCTTATATTTTTGGGTGAAAAAGCATCATTTACATCCAAGGATGGAGACCACCTTTAATCGTCAATAAAAGAGTTCTTTAAAAACTATGCCTCTATTTCCTCATTCGCTTTTCAATAAGCACAATCTTCCAACAACACGTCTTCATTGCATTATGAACACGAACATTTGTAGAGTGACGACGAGCGTCGGACAGTACAGTGACATAAAAGGCTTTGCAGAAGTATGAAAGTGTGAAACTAACGTTTGCCTTCCTTACTGTGTTACCAATGCTAACCAGGCTACATAGAAAATCAATACAAATAAGTAATTACATTTCTCAATCAAAAACTATCACATGCAACTGCAGAATGAACTTGATCGGTACGTGAAATCATTTGCTGCTCAAATCTGAACGTAAAGAATGAGAAGTGCTGTGTGTCACCTTATCCACAGAGATGAATACATCAACTGTTGGCAACTTGGATTGCATAAAAAAAGAAAAGTTTAAAAACCTTGTCACTGTTTTCTGACCCATTATTAAAATGTAATGTGCACTTTTTTATTATGTACTGCTTTTTAGGATGTGTGAGTCCTGCTTTCAGTGCATCACAATTATTGAAATTCACTGACCTGCTACAACTCCTATCCAAACTACCCTCTACTACTACAATATTTTTTTCTCAACAGCGAAATAAGAGGGAACAATTGTACTTAAAATATTTGCATGCAAAAACAACACAAAACCTTGTGTTGTTTTTGCATGCAAATATTTTAAGTACAATTGTGCAAAAACAACACAAAACCTTGTGTTGTTTTTGCATGCAAATATTTTAAGTACAATTGTTCCCTCTTATTTCGCTGTTGAGAAAAAAATATTGTAGTAGTAGAGGGTAGTTTGGATAGGAGTTGTAGCAGGTCAGTGAATTTCAATAATTGTGATGCACTGAAAGCAGGACTCACACATCCTAAAAAGCAGTACATAATAAAAAAGTGCACATTACATTTTAATAATGGGTCAGAAAACAGTGACAAGGTTTTTAAACTTTTCTTTTTTTATGCAATCCAAGTTGCCAACAGTTGATGTATTCATCTCTGTGGATAAGGTGACACACAGCACTTCTCATTCTTTACGTTCAGATTTGAGCAGCAAATGATTTCACGTACCGATCAAGTTCATTCTGCAGTTGCATGTGATAGTTTTTGATTGAGAAATGTAATTACTTATTTGTATTGATTTTCTATGTAGCCTGGTTAGCATTGGTAACACAGTAAGGAAGGCAAACGTTAGTTTCACACTTTCATACTTCTGCAAAGCCTTTTATGTCACTGTACTGTCCGACGCTCGTCGTCACTCTACAAATGTTCGTGTTCATAATGCAATGAAGACGTGTTGTTGGAAGATTGTGCTTATTGAAAAGCGAATGAGGAAATAGAGGCATAGTTTTTAAAGAACTCTTTTATTGACGATTAAAGGTGGTCTCCATCCTTGGATGTAAATGATGCTTTTTCACCCAAAAATATAAGAACACCAACCAGCGAAAACTGTACACACGCAAACACGCAGAAAAAATCTATATACTTAACAATTGTTGTTTGAGCCAGGAAAAAAAGAAACAAGGGGAAAGCACAGGAACGCACGCGTGTACGCAGTCTCGGAAAAACAATGGACAATTAGCATCCATGGCTGAGCAGGAAGTGGGGGAAGGGAAATAGGTCATTGGAGCAGTAGCGCCCCCCATTGCAGTACCTAACCGTGACAGGATAAAACAAAGGAATACATTTGTCATTTGAAGTACATAAGTGAGGTAATCCTACATATAAAAAATGTACATTTTTGTATAAAAGAGATATAAAAGTTAATAAAAACAAAAGAAGACACATGGTTTTTAGTGTAACCATGTCAAGAAAGCCATGGATATTTTTCTATGTGAGGGCTCGTTTCCTTGCTCCTCATCGTCGTCCTGAGTGCGACCAAAGCATGCTTTCTCCATCAGGTCGTGTATTATTGCTTCGGCAGCACCAAGAAGTCTCTCTGTACTTATAACAACGTATCCTGGTTCTACACATGACAGCTGCTGAAGTGCGGTTGTCAGGGTAGGACGGAAAACGCTGTCAACTACCCTACTGTAGTGGTTGATGTAAAAGACTCTTCCTCGTTCATTGAGACAGGAATGCTGCAACTGGCTTGGATGTTCTATGATGCAGCCGTTGCATTCAGATCGTGCTATTTCCCACGCTACCTGATTCAAACATTTTTTCAGTAAGGTTTGGAAGAGGGTGATGATGTTTGCAGTGAATCTTGTCGCCCTTCCAACGTCTTCAGACGGGGTTACGTCGTCGTGCCGATAAACGGGCACGTAGGTCGATTCATTGTCGGCATAACCCCAAGTTGTAGGGACATTGTCGAGGTTGGTGCATTCAGCCGTCTTATTGTGTGGATCCTTGATGATTCCTGTATGATTATAAAGAAAATAATGACATTAGAAATAAAACAAACAACAAGATTAACTGTATTGATGAGAAAGTATGTTTTGCTATGGGTAATGCATCTGTTGTTTACCAGTGGTCTTACGAATTTGCCCGGCAACACAGTAGTATCAAGCATATTTTAAGATAATGTCAGAGATGAAAAGGAAATCTATATCATACAGTACATATATATCTACACATGATATTCTATATCTAATGAGCACTCTTTAAAAACAGATATTAGTCAATGTTTAGACAATAGTGTTTTACATAGGAATTTCTTATTATAGGAATGTTCTCCAATGATGGATGATGGGTTTGTGGTAATCAGTAAAGGGTGAATATTACCTGAAGACCTCTGCTGCGCCATGTTGAATTAAATAAGGGTTGGGGGAAAAAGAGTCTCCTTCTCTCAATCAAGTTCCAGATGACAGTAGAATGTAGTGGGTACAGCGGATGGTTTTTCGGGTATCTGTGGAAAGGGGGTGGAGATTGAGGAAGCATAGCCTGCCTCCTGAGGTCCCCCATGTCCTGGAGACAAGTCAGGGCATGTTTGTTGGTTTGTTTTTTTAATCAAATAATGTCTCTGCTTTAGTATTTGAATGCTTACAGTATACCGGCGATGTGTTTGGAAATTAAATAAATAAAAAAATCAGTACTTCTGTAGGATTTCATACAGAATGCACGGGTAGCATGCATATATTGTGTCATTACCAACCCCTTGAACGCCGTGTTGTAACTGTAATAAAAAGAAAAAATGAAGAAAGAAGTAAAAGAGAAGTCAAAATGAATAGTACACATATGTACTAATTAACTGTGATTAAAAAGGACACAATGAAAATAATTAATAGAACTCATACAAAACATCATATCTGCACAACTAGACAATGAATAACAATAATAACAACCTCTAACCAATCTTTCCGGGTGCATTAAGCGCAATAGATACATAGTGATAATAAATATAATATTGGTCATATGTAAACAGTATATGCGTGTCTTTCTGTTAGCCAACATACAGTATGTACAGTATTTGCATCCACTTTAGGGGGAGGAATTGGCCCTGTAATGTCAAATGTATGCATCAGGACAATCAGGTTTGCTGATGACCAACATTCACACTTTTCAATCAAGACACTCCTTTGTAGGAAAGGCTTTCAGAAGGACACATACCTAACAAAGTCACTATCTATCGTTTTAGATCACCTTTATACAGTATGTTCTAGACTTTTTATTTGTATTAACAGAGCCCAAATGGTTGTAGAATGTCGTGAGTACAGCGGATGGTTTTTCGGGTATCTGTCGAAAGGGGGTGGAGATTGAGGAAGCATAGCCTGCCTCCTGAGGCCCCCCATGTCCTGGAGACAAGTCAGGGCATGTTTGTTGGTTTGTTTTTTTAATCAAATAATGTCTCTGCTTTAGTATTTGAATGCTTACAGTATACCGGCAATGTGTTTGGAAATTAAATAAATAAAAAAAGCGTATTGTGCTTACGACCCCTGCTGAGAGAATGGCATGATTATACATTATACAACAAATGGAGCATCCTGTCCTATCAGGCACATACGCATATCTAACTGAAAGAACCTTTAAAGTTGCTGCTAGTGATGTATTCGTCAAATGTGTAACTGAAGTAGCATCATATCAGTACTTCTGTAGGATTTCATACAGAATGCACGGGTAGCATGCATATATTGTGTCATTACCAACCCCTTGAACGCCGTGTTGTAACTGTAATAAAAAGAAAAATGAAGAAAGAAGTAAAAGAGAAGTCAAAATGAATAGTACACATATGTACTAATTAACTGTGATTAAAAAGGACACAATGAAAATAATCAATAGAACTCATACAAAACATCATATCTGGACAACTAGACAATGAATAACAATAATAACAACCTCTAACAATATATACATAGGGATAATAAATATAATATTGGTCATATGTAAACAGTATATGCGTGTCTTTCTGTTAGCCAACATACAGTATGTACAGTATTTGCATCCACTTTAGGGGGAGGAATTGGCCCTGTAATGTCAAATGTATGCATCAGGACAATCAGGTTTGCTAATGACCAACACTCACACTTTTCAATCAAGACACTCCTTTGTAGGAAAGGCTTTCAGAAGGACACATACCTAACAAAGTCACTATCTATTGTTTTAGATCACCTTTATACAGTATGTTCTAGACTTTTTATTTTTATTAACAGAGCCCAAATGGTTGCAAGTCTACCTTCCTTTAGTCCTTCATAACACTAGCGTGCTGATTAAAAGATAAGACGCTGCAGGGATAGCATGGCTGTGTGAGGAAAGCTCTACAAGTCCAATACATCATGCTGAGATGCAAAACATTTTAACATAAGAAAGCAGACCAAATGGAGATGCGGCCAGGATGGACTCCCGAGAGAAGTCACACCAAATGGACCCGAGTCAGGGTGTTCATTCATGACAAACAAGCCAGGAGAAGAAGTTCCAAGAGGAGCCCTGTTGATCAAAGCTTCACAAAGACTAGGTAAAGGGGGCAAAGCCTGATGCGTTTCAAAATAAATAAATAAATAGAATATAGTACATTCTTGTATTTGGGTGCTTGCAGTATACTGGTACTGCATTTGGAAATAAAGAATATAGTACATTCTTGTATTTGGGTGCTTGCAGTATACTGGTACTGCATTTGGAAATAAAGAATATAGTACATTCTTGTATTTGGGTACTTGCAGTATACTGGTACTGCATTTGGAAATAAAGAATATAGTACATTCTTGTATTTGGGTACTTGCAGTATACTGGTACTGCATTTGGAAATAAATAAATAAATAGAATATAGTACATTCTTGTATTTGGGTACTTGCAGTATACTGCTACTACGTTTGGAAATAAATAAATAAATAGAATATAGTACATTCTTGTATTTGGGTACTTGCAGTATACTGCTACTGTGTTGTAAATAAAGAATATAGTACATTCTTGTATTTGGGTACTTGCAGTATACTGGTACGCGTTTGGAACTAAGGAAATAAAGAGAATATAGTACATTCTTGTATTTGGGTACTTAGAGATGATTGTAATGATCCACAGTTGATAAGTCATGGGGGGGTGATAAGATAGTTGTCCCAAGGTTTCATGTTTTTTACAGCTTCCTGACTCTGACTCTCTATATCACCTTTATTTGCTTTCATGTATAAAGTCTGTTTTAACGCCAAGGGGTCAAGCTGATAGCTGTGATTTTTCAACAGTAATTGTATCAGCTGGCTGGGGGGAGTGGTCTAGATGCATGAGGGAGTGGCCTAGATGTGTCATTTGTACTTTGCTATTGAAGAAACAAGGTTGGTGGATGGACGGCTGACAGGTAATCATGGCATTTTCTTAAAAAATATAATTTTTAACAAAATAGCTGTAGTAGAAAGACTGGTATCTAAGGTTGTAATGTTTTGACTGTTTTAGCAGTATTATTTCTATTGTTTCAATGAGAATGTGGAAAAAAAGTGTTTTCAGTGTTTTGACTGTTGTTTTGATCAGTGTTTTGACTGTCTTTGCAATTGGCTGATTGAAATGGTTTGAATGGGGACGTGTGAGCTAAGGTTGTAATGTTTTGACTGTTTTAGCAGTATTACTTGTATTGTTTCAATGAGACTATGGTAAAAAAAGTGTTTTCAGTGTTTTGACTGTCTTTGCAAATGGCGGATTTAAATGGTTTGAATGGGGACGTGTGAGCTAAGGTTGTAATGTTTTGACTGTTTTAGCAGTATTATTTCTATTGTTTCAATGAGACTATGGTAAAAAAAGTGTTTTCAGTGTTTTGACTGTCTTTGCAAATGGCGGATTTAAATGGTTTGAATGGGGACGTGTGAGCTAAGGATGCAATGCTTTGACTGTTTTAGCAGTATTACTTGTATTGTTTCAATGAGAAAACTACATGTTTGAGACACAACCTGACACACAGACAGGCCGGCGGGGGCGGTATTGGGGGCCCCAGTCACACATGCTGAGACACACCCAGATAAGGCCGGAGGATGTCTTGGGGGGTGGTGGGGGTGGAGGGGGGGTCGTTAGGAAAGGAGGGGTATGGGAATGGGGGCTTCCCCCACACGCAGCCGGAAGAAAACACAGTCACGTGGGAATGATTTTATGATTGTTTGTTTGTTTTATGACTTCCGCATGTCCGCTTCCTGATGCTTTGATCCCTGACACATAGGTGTGAAAATTCTTTCATGGTTTATGGCGTCCAGATGTCCGTTTATGACTTCCGCATGTCCGCTTCCTGATGCTTTGATGTTTTGTTTTATTGCTTTATTGGTATGCCATAAACTTTTATTGTTTTATTGGTATGCCATAAAATTTTATTGCTTCCTGATGCTTTGATCCCTGACACATAGGTGTGAAAACACTTTGATGTTTTATTGTTTTATTGGCCCGTCATAAACTTTTATTGTTTTATTGCCCTGTCATAAACATGTCACGTAGGTGTGAAAACGCTTTGATCTTCGTCACATAGGTGTGAAAACGCTTTGATGTTGGGGGGTGGGGGGTGGGGGGAGGGGCATGTCATAAACTTTTATGACAGGGGGTCATAAATCAATCAAGACATGTCATAAATACCTTTTTGACACAAAGTGGATTTTATTACTCTCTGACGGGCCCGCATACAGTCCAAATGTCAGACTGAAAATGTGTACCACGGCGTAACTGACAGATCTGCGGGAGTTGTGTCCACAGCAGATTTACTTTCCTGTATGTGTGTCTCTTCTCATCTCTCTCTGAATTTACAATCATCAAATGGTACAGTGTACAACGAGTAATAAGGGCCAGAAATAAACAACACAGTCTAAACCACAAACAACGTCCTCGATATGTTTACTGCTCTCCCCTCGCCAAGTTACAGATGTTTCAAATGTTAGCGTGTCCAGAAACCTAAACACAGAAGACAGTCAGGAATATTTCAACAACGGGAACTGTTCAACCCAATTTTAAACCCATTAAATTATTATAATGCTTTACTATGCTGTGAAATATTGCAATGAAAACTGCAGAAAACCCATCTCATTCACCCTAACTCAGTAATAATGTAATACATGCACCACTGTTAAAACAGCCCACAATTATTTACAAGTTCATTGCTTCACTGATAAGGTTTTTTGAGATTTCACCCTTTGTTCGGCGGTCCTTGAACGTACCATAGTGGCTGTGAGACGTGAAACGTATCTAAATTCTACACAGTGACTCCGATTCCACCTGTTTGTCAATCATCATCAGTCATCATTCATTAAAGGTGAGCTTTGGAGGGAGAGGAGTGAGCCGTGTGTCAAAAATAGACATTTTTATGGGCGTATCAATTAGTCGCAGATTTTGGTTGGTGGTTCCGGAATGTAAACCCTGTGAAAAGCCGGGATCTTGCCGTGAAGACAAGAAGACAGTCCAATTACTCGCAGTTTTTCGCCATTCGCTTGTGGTCGACCGTACATTTACTTTGAATACCCAATGTAACATATACCCTATGTAACAGCAGACATTTTATATTAATTAGTAGTATTTAAAAAAAAAAAAACACCAGAAGTGTGTTCTGTGTTCCACATGGTCTGCGGTACATCCTCCCTCATTTTCTGTGAAGCAGAAATGGGTCTGGGTTCTTATGGGTTAATACATTTGGAAACATGAGAACTGATAAGTAGCACTTGCAAATCAACAACTACAACGGTTATTATTATTTTTATGTGTATGTGTATTTTGAGTACGCTAAATTGCTATTATGTTAATATCTCTGTTTTCACATATTAACATCCCGTTTTGTGCTAATGAATATGAATGTGGTTTTCCAGTGGCGTTGTTCTTAATTAATAAGATCTTGCCCTTTGCTTGTATCTGCACTGTTGACAACTACTAATAGATTGCATATTCTTTATTTAATTCACTTTTCTATGATAATATGCAACTTCCCTTTTCCCTGACAAAGCAATTGCTGTAATATTTAGGAATATGCTTTGTTATGTTCATCTTCAGATGGAAAATGCTCTCTATAGCTTTACCTTTTAGCTACATGCATTGCACACAGAGATCCACTGTTGTTTCCAAAGGCACTTGCGCAGAGGGGAAGATGTCAGAATAAGGGAGCTCCACTTTGTTGTCACACTCAGTTGTTTGGTGTCTTTCCCAATGGTTACTCGAAGCTCCCAGATGGAGGACTGCGTCTCTCCAACAACGATTTCCAATGTCAACATTTTGGAATCACAACAGATCTTGAAGAGGTGACCCTTCGGTCTCCAAACCAAGTTTTTATAGACTGATGTACTGCCATCCATACCTTTAGTAGTTTATCATAGTAATGTATCACAATTTGTCACTCCAAGCATGTATCACTTTGTTGTGATTTGGCATTCCAGTGGTAGTGGTTCCAGACCCAACTGTGATAAATGAATTTCTGCGAAGTAAGATTTATTTGAAATGGATTGTTTTCGTAGTGAGAGCATAAAAAAACCTGTTTACAACCCTCTAAGTACGTTTTTTATCATTATTAGAGCCCTCTAGACTTGAAATAACACCTCTATAGTCACCTTTACACTCGTATTACCCAATATAGTAGAAATAAAAAGAGTAAATCAATCATTTATGGGATACGTAAGACTCATTCCAGTGTATGTTACTATAAATGTGTTGTTCCCTAGTGGACCTAAAAAAGAAGTGCACAGTCAGTGACTGTGGGGTTCAGAGTTGAGTTTCAGCTTTGCGTGGGTAATGGCCGCAGAAGTAGTACTAGTTTTTATTAGGGTTTTTTATTAAGGATTATTGCACCTGTTGTAAGATAATTCAAACCCGCAAAAGCCTGTTGTGCCTTCAATCAAGTCTGATCCTTGTGTGTCTCACCGTAACAGTACAGTACAGTACACCGTACATTACTGACATCTATTGAGCAGTGCAAAATACTACATTTCGTCAACGTCTTTGAATGAGTTTTCTGAATGCCTTTTAGGCATTTTTGTACTTGAAAATGCTTACTTTAAGAAAAAAATATGTAACATACGCTTAAATATGCATTTTTGAGTAATAACAGTCCGTATTCAACCATGAAACAGCATGATTTATTGATACAATTGATTAATCTAAAAATGTATAACTACAAAAGCACTCGGAGCACGATAGTTCCTCCCATATTGTGATTTACACCATAAATATTAGCCGTACATTTATTTTATCTTCATACTTAGATTGCTAGCTTGCGTGCTAACACCTAGCATAATAGTGGTAAGTGTAATCAGTTCTTCCATATCCCATTTCCGACAATTCCTGGAAATTATTTTCAAATTATTTTGAACACAGACAAACAGAAACAGACAGATAAACACAGACAAAAACATAACCTTGCGCTGCGCTTGACGGAGGTAATGTGATCGGTATCGGCTGATTTCAGTCCTGGATGATCGGATGATCAGTTTTATGTTTTGCATTTTGTTCACTTACTGTATCGGAAATTAACCGAACTATGACCTTAAAACCAAAGTATGTCCTGAACTGTGATGATGGTGCACTGCACCCCTATTGGATATCATACAAAATGTGCAGTGTGTCAAAGACAAACTCCAAAAACTGTTTCAACAGTGCTACAGGTGGTAGAAAACAACTTGTACTTTTACCCTAACTGCCCTTAAGAGGATCAGTTTAAAATTGCACTTGACAGAGGGGGTTGAAAGGCCTCTACCAATACTGCTTGTGACCTTAACTACCTTTGCCATCCTGAGTAAGATATCCTCAGTAATCCAAAACTTTGTTTCCTCGACATCAAACGGTGAACTCAGAGACCTGGAGGACGTTCACTTGAAAATTGTGTCTGAGGGAGAGCTGAAAAGGATATACCTTTGATCTCCACTACCTGTGGCATCTTGTCTCTAATATCATGTGGGACAAAACTCCCTGAAAATTTCAAGCTTGGTGAAGAAGTGATAAAGCTAAAATAACTCTTTACAATGGAAACAAAAAGTTTAGATGAGTGATCACAGTACTCAATGGCAAGCTGACAACAAATAATTTGTCGACACAATGCGATACAAATGTACAGAACGTGGTTTAGTGCAGCGGTCCCCAACCTCTCAGCCCACAGACCCCAATGTGTTCTCTCAAACCCCTGCTCGGCCAAATGTTTTAGTCTAATCGAATCCTATTGTCATTTACTGATGTTTAAATCAAAGAAAAGCACATCAAATTAAAAGCACAAAATGAATACTGACTCACCATCTGTACGTTAATAGTGTCTGATTTGATGTGTTTGGATGACAAGCAGTGTGTTTTTATGGGACTGGACCGGAACGAAACGGAAGCGTCGTCATACCGTTGCAGAAAGTTCTGGGTATTTACTTTTCATTTTAATCCGAGAAGAAGAAACAACCAACTTCTCCCTGCACGCAACAAGCATATTATTTTTCACATAAAAAATTATCCAAAATTGACATGCATTTACATAAAATTTGATGTACAGGTGGTACTCGGGTTACGCCGTTCCGGGTTTTCCCCCCATAAATGGATTTAAAACTTAATTTTGGTCTATCAGCACGAGACTCGCTTGAAAACTAGGTGCAACAAACTAACTAGCTGAACAGCGTAAGAATACACTATGTGCCGCTCACGCGAGCCACACTGCTCTTAACACCGGACTGTCACGACCATAATTAAGAATGAAGATTGTATTTTAACGTCTACCTGGATGTTGCAAGCATGACGAGGAGGTGGCCGATCAACAATATTTTTATTGCGGAAATAAAAAAGGCTACTGTTGGCAAACTCAACTGTCCTCTCTGCACGCAGTCAACCACACAGTCAGGAGACATTGCACGTTCACATTCGTTCGGAAATCACATTACTCTTTAACATCACACATAACTACCAGGCACTGATCCTCTGAAAGCCACAGTCATAACTAGTTTAATCTTAAAATGAATGATTCATTGTTCTATGAGTGTATTTCGTGTGTTCTGTGTACAGTGTAAGAGCCAACCTACACCAAAACTCAACTTACATCACAGTCTAGGAACTGAACTCGTGCGTAATCCGTGGCCCATTTGTAGTTATTCGAAAAACGTGCCTTTTTAAAAATTTTATCATTGAAAGTTTTCCCCAGTCCATTACCGGTCTGGTGGTTGGGGCCCCCTGGTTTAGGATGCAGACTAAAAGAACCAAAATTAGAGCATTGCAAGAAAGTTGCAAGTAATGTTCCTTGTTATTGTGAGGGGAATAAATGCCTCATCCGTAGGGAAAAATGTCAAATGCAGAATACCATGTAAGCTCAAGAGACATCCTTGTGCCAAGAATAGCACACTTAACTTTAGCAGTTCCAGATTTAAAAGTATGTTCAAATCTGCACGGCAACGCCACAAAAAACAAAATGACTGATATTAAGCCACCCCACTGATGTGCTTCCTCACACCCACCCGATCTTTTAAACCAATGAACGTTCCCCCCAAGAAAACTGCTATTTTTAGCTATTTCCCCCCCACAGGGAAAGCAAAATGATCATCCTCAGCCAGTATATCGTTGAACTCGTGCGCGTTCTTAAGGTGGGTTATTTCTGGCCACATACAGTAACTCTAGTATTGCCTGCCAACAATCAAAGCCACATTGTGTGGCGGTGGCGTCAACCTGGTGAAAACATGACAGTTAACAGAGGATAATAATGAGACATGAGTGCTTTATAAAGCTCCTATTGCCTTGTTCCCTCCATCTACGTGCCTGTGCTAATGACAAGCGGTGGAAAATGAGGCATGTTAATATGTCTGGCCTTTGTGGCAGTGACACAGCATTGGGAGCGCTGATGGATATGGTAATGCATTATATGTTTATGCTCACATACATATTTTCATTTCAAAGGGGGGGAAAAAAAACAAATGCATGAGATGAGCACTGCGTTTGGAAACTGGGTCACTGCTGCTAGATGTTGATAGTTCTACTTTGCCCCCCAGTGGCTCACAGACTCGGTGCAGACAGAGCATCTCATTATCATCTTCTTCAGGCTGTTGACAATCTTCCACCGACTGCGTACATCCTGCAAATGTGTTACTTCTGTTTTCCACAGGCCTTTTGGTACACAGTACTAGAATACAGTCTGCATTTGTATCATTATTTAAGTCGCATTTACAGTCCTTTGTTTTTCCATGTAACTCCCAGCTGCTGAGATGGATATAGTTGTTAAATTCACAAGACATCCCTTTTCAGAAGTATAGGAATTATATTTTGTATATACAGTATATAAAAGTAAATGTTCCTCCTGTAAGGCTGGAAGGTTTTTTGTTTTTTGTTTTTTCTTGTGTGTTCTTATGTGCCTTGCAGATTGAAACAAGGTTGAAAGTATAAAGGTCAGTATATTCCGGAATGCAGAACATAGCAATTAAAAACAAACTGACATGATAACTCTCTGTAAATACATGCAAGTTTTGTATTTCTGGGGTCTCTTGAAAAGCTAAATTGTCCCGTATTAAGCTGCAAAGGAACGCACTTTGTCCCGTATTACCGTGAGAATGAATATAAAATGTCAATGGATTCCATTAACAACAGCTTTGCAACAGCTTGCCAAGGGCTAAGCCAATCGATGCCAGCGTGTCTGATCACTCACCTATCAAAGTCATCGCTGGTGTAATGACGAGACGTGTGCCCTCGTTGGCTTGTGCCACCTAGTGCTACTGCGCACACATATAACACAGAAACCTGCTTTCAAAGTTCTAATAGTCAAACTGTGTGCCCCCTTTGAAGAAGAGTACACACAACTACTGTTTTGAGAACAATACGTGACACTTGACAAAAGTGACCTAGCATTACTACGACTAAATTAGCATGTACCTCGTAAACGCGCACAAAAACAAGGTCTGGACTAACCCCATTACTTAAATACGGTACGGTAAAAATCACATTTGGAATGTGAAGACTAAAAGTTAAGGACTAACCCTAGCTAGCTAGCTAGCTAGCTGCCGCCAAGCTGAGGCAGAGTGATAGCCAAGGCTAAGGGAATAAATAAAGTTGCCAGATAAGTCGATGTAACGATGAGACGTGTGCCCTCATGGACTTGTGCCAACTACTGCACACGTGTATAACAAGGAAACCCATTTTCAATGTTGTAACCATCAAGCTGTGTCCCTTTTGAAGGAGAGTTAGATTGGGGTGGCAGTGGCTCAGGAGGTAGCGCAGGTTGTTCAGAAACGAGAGGGTTGGAGGTCTGATCCTCGCTGCCTCCACCCATACCCCTTTTCCACTGTAACTGGTTCTGAGCTTTTTTGGAGCTGGTTCTCGGAGCTTTGATTTTCCATTGTCATGGTTCCACAATTGGTTCCAATTTTGGCGTTTTTTGTGGTTCAACTCTGGCTCCAAAAGCTTGCTGTGCCGAGTGGGCGAACCGTTTACTTCAAAACGCAATAGCCACGCGTTTTTCAGTGGGGATGCTTCCACGAAAGGTTGTGTCCCTTCTTGCTATTGACTGCCTAACCCGATCACAAATGTACACAAATGACTCCCAGGAAACACAGAAGTTCAGCTGGAACTGCATTGCACTGAAGTCAGGAACACTACTACCACTAGTACCTCGAACGCGGATGAGCCCACACGCTGGGAGACTGTACAATCTTCCGGAAAAATGCCAAAACAGATAAAATGACATACTGTTTTAGCTTGCGATTCGTAAACACAAGCCGGAGTGGTAAAATGTTGCAAAACATGCTCCAAAACAAAACAGGGCAAGGTAACCTTACTATCTCCTGGTGTGTGATCGCTGCTGACATCGAAGAAACTGGTACTGCCAACGCTGTTGGTGAATTATAGACAGGAACAGCATAGCACTTCCATGTACGCGTCCGCCATTGCTGCTGTTGTGAATGGCGTGCTTCGTGGGCTAACTTCCCATTACTTCCTGATCATAGGCGTAACCCCTGTGATGTAATGACAGGCCTCCCCAGCACAATGGAAAATGAAACTACTGGTGTGGCAGGCAACACTGGTTTTTGCCATTCAAAAAAAAACCAACAGAAAATTAGACTGCAGAAATGCTTAACGCTAAGGAGGTTGTGACTGGTTGGCAAGAGCACACACATTTTAAATTTAAAAAGCTATTCTTGGCATTGTTTGTCTGTAATGTCACCGTAGGTTCTTAAAATAAGGTTTCCATTATGGTGTGCATGAAAAGACACTTCCTTGGAGACTTGTAGAGCCCTGAATGGATTTGATCTATATGCACACGATTGTTAAGAGGATCTTGTTTTTGTATTCATTATGGAAATAAGCAGGATATCATAGACGTGCAGTTTTGTAGCAAGCTATTTTGGTGTGAGACAAGATGTTTTGATTATCTGTTACTTATTGTCAATGTCTTCATTTTTTCTGATTTGCAAAAGGGGTATGGAGAGAAGAAAGGAGACTCTTGTCTTGTAAGCTGTTTTATACACACAAACAAACACATAAAAGAAACCAGACAGTCTCTCACTGATTAACACTAGTTTTCTATAGTGTGCACACTGGCAGCTTATGACACATCACTTCATGATGCCTGAAGCTTCACAGTACTCAAGAAGGAAAGAAGCTGATATTATTATAATCGGGGTTCAGCAGGCACATCACCATATAACCTAACTAAGAAATATTTACTGTGAAAAACCATCCATCCATTTTCTATTCCGCTTGTCCTCACTAGGGTATGCTGGAGCCTATCCCAGCTGACTTCGGGCAAGAGGCAGGGTACACCCTGGTCGCCAGTCACACTCACATTCATACCTATGGACAATTTAGAGTCTCCAATAAAACGGATAGTTTGGATTTTTTGACATGACGTTCTATGACATTCCCATCAGAAGTGGACTATATCAACAGTGACTTACCATCCCATTTGGTCCTGCGAGTCCAGTTCTGGTCGGATTTCCGTGACGAGGAACGCAGTTCTGCTTAGTTGTTGGGTCATTTAAGTAAAGAGTTTGGCTTCTCAAAACAATATGCGTTCAAAAGAGTAATACATTTGCATCATAAAAATGCCTCCCCCAAAAAAATCAGACCTCATAAATCGCTCAGCGTTATATTTTTCTCGGAACGTGTCCCTGCGCACTGTCGCCTCTCCATTCGTGTGTATTGATGAAGATGCTTGAATCTTCATCAGCGACGGAGCGCCGCGGCCATCTTCTTTACGTGTGTTCCACAGCGGAGGATACCCTGATTGGCGCATCCCTAGATGTAATGATATGCAACTGTGCATCCAACAAGACTGCAGCTCTGCTTTAGCATTAGGCTTTGGCATGATAGTGGTTCCATGCGGTCAGTGGTTGGTAAAGACAATGGCAGAGGTTTGCCCAGGGAGCTTGCAAGATATGGGTGGAGAAACCCGATGTGACTCACCTCTTCAGTCAGGCCAAAAGCTGAGCAGCCTCCTTGAAAGACACATTTTTGACATAGGCCGCTAACATAAAAATGACTTGGTTGTGTAATTTCAATTTCATTGATGGTTGGGCAGGCACTCAATGCCCAAATAAGCGTTCATATTTTCCATAATACGTCCCCTTTCGAGTACAATACTTTGGCATACCTCACGAGAGCTCAGTTCGGACCGCTTCAAAGGAATCACTTATTAACTAGGATAGGTTGCAGCTAACCCGTGACCCGGAGCAGGACAAGTAGGCTAGAAAATGGATGACTTCAACATGATGTAAAGGGAGCATATGAGAGAACTATACAATGACTATGGATATTAGCTGCTAGTGTCAGTAGCTAAGTACCAAACTGTATTCGTCGTCCCTTTGCAAAGGCAGAGTGTTTTATTGATTTTGCAGTGTGCGTTTTGACCCTTTAAAGGCGAGCTGGATAGAAAGATAAGAAAGACGGCTAACACGCTGAAGTGAGGTACGGTGAGGTCATGTGTTTGCATGCAGGAGGAATCTGATTTCCAATCGAATAGACTGCATGTGTGATTCCGACTTTTAAAAAGTTACACTCGAACTGATTACGATGTATACATGCACTTTTAAAAGCTGGTTTCATCCGAATTTATGCAAAAAATGTGTACATGCATGGAAATGTACTGTTTTTAAAGGATGTTGATGCCTCTCGTGCACTGGACGATACTAAATATCATTAGATTGTGCAGATATTCCTGATGTTTTGGCTGGTGATTGCACATGAACAAATCCTACGACAGTATGACTGAGTACCTCTTCAGTAAAAGGAGGAGGAAATCTAGGTCAGCCTGATCATAATACCTCACAGCTGTTGGGCTCCCTTTCTCATATTGACAGTCTAGCTGATGTTCATCAAGCAAACCCATTGTGATGCAATTACGAGAAAAACAATTTGACTAGGTTAGGGAATGTATTCAACACAGTAAATATTTATAATTTCACCATGTGACCCACACTGAAAGTAGTAAGTGGGATCATCCCTTTTTTTATCACTTGAGCAGCACGATAAACAATGGTTTAGTAATCCATGTTGGGAGCTTTCTCCTGGAGAACACAGATAATGGCTTGCACCTGGGGCAGCAGCTTGATTGCGGCACAATAAACACTGTTGTTTGTTGGAAGAGCTGTAGTCTATCTGGACAATATTTCATATTGATAATAGCATTTCAGGGTGCTCGAGTAAATGGAGTTGAATACTGCAGATGACAGCGGGGAGTGACCTTATCAAACTGTGATAAACTGGAAATGGGAAACCGAAATCAAAATAATATCATAGTGAGGCAGACAGGATCCATTTGCTGGTCTTTTCCTGGGCACAGCAAGGCGAAAAAAAAACATCGGATGACATGGTCTTTTGACAGCGGAGGTGGCGTGATTTAATGTGTTGCTCACACTGGGGAAGTATTCACTATTGTTTTGCCCTAGGGCTGCTCCGATCAGGGTTTTATGCTTCCGATTCCGATACGATCATCCATGAGTGAGATCGGCCAATACTGATACCGGTACTGTTCACATGGATTAACTGTAGATTTTTCAAGTTATTTATGATGAGTGCTGTTGGCCAGGGCCGCCGTTAGACAATTCCAAGTGCCCTGGCAAATCGGTAATTATTAAAAAATGAACTTTTGGGCGGATTGTCTTTTTGCCTTTATTTGTGCGAAACGATTTCTGTACTGTTTGACATAAACAAAGATGAAAGAAAAGTCGAATGTCAATAGGTTTGATAAGGGAATGATCAAACACGCTCGAATCGATTGGCGTAGCCTGTGCTGTCAAACTTAAACCAGACTAGTTTTGATTCTCGCAGCCATACGGGACAAAGTGCGTCCCTTGTCAGCTGAATACTGGTGTGGCAATCCTATGTGACGCATCACACATTTGCTGCCGCACGCCGATTGTTTTTTGTGATCAGCTCTGAAAGGCATTTATTGGTTTATTAGCCGATATTAATCGGTGGCCGTTCGATCGGAGCATCCCTAGTTTGCCCGAATATCTAGGGCTGTATATTGGCATATAATAAATGTGTCTGCAACATTATATTATTGGCAGCGCGCTGACAAACAGAAACTGGCAGACGCCATGATCCAACTCACTGCACTCACTGAGTGCATTCCCACGGTAGGCAGGTAGGCTAGTTAGGTTTCTGCCCTGTAATTGATCAGCAAATGTTCAAATTCAGGATTAGGGTTCCGTCAGAAAATGTTAAAAACGATTGGACAATGGACATATGGAATACATGGACAAATATTAATATTCATTTTATCTCATTATTGTTCCTTTTTTATTTTTCATCATGTCCTCGCCTCACCTGCCCCCCCCCGACCAATTAAATTCACCACACCAGTAGGGGTGGGTGAAGACAACTGACTCAGTTGGCCCTGCCAACAAGTGTGCTCCTTATTTATTTTTGAGGGTGTTGGCAACCTTCCGAATGTCCCAACCAAAGTTGGGCTGCAATCACTCGAGTTTGTCTAATTGAGCGGCAAGACATACACCTCCAGGCTGCGACATTAGTATTCATAAAGAAACGGACAGTAATTTCTCCCTAATTGGGTCTTAATGGTACCTGATCACTCAAATACACAAACACGAAAGAGCACACACACAAACACACAGTCTGTCTCTGAGACCCAAAGCATGAATATAAATTCATTCTGTCAGCGTCTCTGGGCAACAACTAAGGTCAGGACAAATTGAGTCTTTGCAGCGGTGAGTAAATTGTAAATTAGAAAGATGATTGTGTATGGAGACAGATCCACTCATAATAAGGTAGGGGGGCCAGAATATATACGGTGTCTCTCTTGCACACTCCACAACACAGATATGGATTTATTTACATAAAAGGTTCATGACTATGTAACAGCCCCCCTAACAAACAAAGGTTGTCCTGAAGTCACAGCACTAACTTGCAAAGGCAGAAACAGAAAGGTATCACAGCGTGCAAATTGGACAAATAGTCATCTTATTCATCACATTTTTCAATACAGTGGCTGCTTTACAGGCATCACTGTCACAATGCATTTGCAGCCATTTCATTTGTGATGAAGTAAATCAAAGTCTGACTGTAGGTGTCAAATCACGGAGCTGGTAGAGTCACTCAAGAGCACACGAGCACTGATATCAAACAGTGTATATACAGTACCAAACAAGTTCCTTTGCTGATTCTATTGAAAAGAATGCAGAATGTTGATCTTCAAAGTCAACGGTGTATAGCACCAGTCAAATAGATATGATGACACTGTCAATTATGTTTAGGTTGTCATTCACTCATTTTCTACCGCTTATTCTGTCCAGGGTCGTGCTTAAACTGGAGCTTATCCAAGCCGACTCTGAGCGTGCTGGACCCTGGGCTGATCACCAGTCAATCATAGGGCACATATAAAAAACATTCACACTAATATTCACATGTAACCTAGCTTGTTTTTGGACTGTGGAGAGAACCAGATTGCCAAGAGTAAACACACACAAGCGCAGGAAGAACATGCAAACGCAAAGAGGTCTGAGCACATACTCAGACCCAGAACCACCTGACTAAGAGGCAAAAACCCAACGTTTCCAAAGTATTTCATTTGAACAAGGGCTGTCAAATGCTTACAGTTTTTAATCATCCATCCATCCATCCATTTTCTATACCGCTTCTTCCTCATTAGGGTCGCGGGGGCATGCTGGAGCCTATCCCAGCTGACTTCGGGCGACAGGCGGGGTACACCCTGGACTGGTCGCCAGCCAATCGCAGGGCACATATAGACAAACAACCATTCACACTCACATTCATACCTATGGACAATTTAGAGTCACCAATTAACCTAACATGCATGTTTTTGGAATGTGGGAGGAAGCCGGAGTACCCGGAGAAAACCCACGCACACACGGGGAGAACATGCAAACTCCACACAGAAATGCCCAGGGGAGTTTTTAATCATATTAATCACAATTTTCAAATTAATTAATCATGATTCATCACCATTTGCAACTATGTCTGACATGTGCTTATTTTACTGTATTTTATGAACAAAAACAAATGACAGGATTATATATATTTGAATGTACAGTAATAACAGGTCCAAATGAACTGAAATCCTATTTAATGAAATGGCAGCCCAATTAAAACCCTTTAACATACATTGCAATGCTATTTTCAAACGGCCATAAGTCTTGAACCATTTGCACAATCAAAACAATTCCAACTGATTCTGAAACCTCTGGGCTTTCCAATGATGTACATGCCATTACTGTAATCCAAAGGTCTGCGGCACAGCAGCTCCAAGAAGGCAAGGCTTTGATAAAAAGCAGAGTGGGGGTTTGTTTAAAAATTAGCATAAGCATGTGCGACAAAGAGGACGGAGAAGCAAGCATTCTGCAGAAAAGGGACGCCTTATCAGACATTTGTCTTACCATTGGCTGATTTTTCAAACTGTATCATATTTGCTTAATATATATTGTATTTAGTTTTACAAATATGACCCCATTGACTTACTATTTAGCAACATACTCCCTGTGGCCCAATGGTAACCAGCTGCAAACAGTCCCAGCAGATGTCAGTGTTACTCAAGCTATTACATAGTCAGCTATAATTCTCCAGCTGAACAATGCCAGCAGCTCTTATATGGGAACATGTACTAATGTCATTTCCATAGCTTTAATTGCTGATTTATTGTAAAGTCAACATGTCAAGTATGCACACAAGTGCTTGATGAGCAAACACTGTAAAGCTGCAAGGGAGTCCTGAAAGGGAGCAGGAACAAGCTGCACAACTGCAGCAAGGGAGGTAATGGCCTGTAGCATGTTTCAAGATCCCACTGCTTGGGTGAGCCAATTAAAAAAGTTTGTTTTGATGCTGTAAGTCAAGTCAAGACACTACTTCAACAACCACATATAACCAGAATGTCACTTAGTAGAGTACAGACCTTCACCAAGTTAATTGTTAACAAAACGGAAATGACAAACACAATTGTGACGTGTATTTGTTTTTGTTTGTCAATCTGTTTGATGTTAGCAGGTTACGTCCTGGCTCATGGAGGATTACAGACTGGGGCATGGACCACCAAGTTCAACCAAAATATTACGCAGTGATACTCTCAGACTGGCTGACCTTCATGTGCAGCGACAACAACATGAAATGTGGTTTGGCAAAGAGACTCATAGCACCATCCATCTTTTGATGAGCTGTCATGTTACAACAGACAGGAGTGTTCCTTCACTGGCTATATTGCCAATTTGTCACAATGTAATTCATTTTTGGATTGAGAAGAGCATAATTACCACCCAGTCATGAAAGTGATATTGTGTGTAGGAGGTACTTGTTTAAAGAACCTCATGTGACGACTGGTGTTAGTTTGGACCCCACAAGCAGAGACAGAGGCAGCAGCTAAAAAAAAAAAACGTTGACGTACAGCAAAAGAGTCCAAACAAATCGAAAGTACAAAACAACCAAGAGTCTATCAAGAAATTCTAACTGAAAGTGATGGAGCATTAAAATAACACTAAGCACTGTGGACAAAAAATAATAACGTCAGAGAAACGATAAACCTTAGTGTGGCCAAAAAGAGTAAACTGGCACGAAGCAACGAGGCACTACAGGAAGCGTAGGAGATAACAACAAAGCAGGAAGGAACTACTACAAGTAGTCAACCTGGAATAAGACAAAAGTAACAGCGCGCCATGAAGCAAAGGAACACACCGCTGTCTTCCTACTGCAGCCATGGTACTTAAAAGCACCACGAGTCACCGAAGGTCTGCAGGTGTGCCTTGTTATTCCGCCCAGCACCGGAAGCCACAACATCTACAACAAAAACAGAAAGCGCAGGAAGTGGGCGGGAACAGAGGAAAATACAGAATGTGACAACTTAAAGGACTTAACACTAAATTCAGTTGAAAGCTTTTGCTCTGGACAGATCAATGGGGTAGACGTGTGAATGAGAAGCAATCAAGCTGTGACATGTACACTGAGGGTGGGAGCACAAGACGCCACATGGTGTGTGAGCACCACATGGTGAGATGAGAATGTATAGCAGGTGGTTGAAGAAGGAAGGTGCGCAAGGGGGCGTGCAGATGATTTATATGTGTTCATGGTTGAACTCCCATGTTTGTCAAAAAGGACAGTTTAAACCCTCCATGTTGAAAGACTCAAGTTGTCTTACTTGCACGCTGTTGAAGTCGCTGGACCAAGAAAAGTGTGGTACCGAGATGGTGAGCCAATTCACAAGGTCAGCTCACACCTTCCTAGGGTTTGCTCAGAGTTGAAGATTAGAGATGTATGAGTCATGAACGAGTCATTAGAAACGTGCAATTTTTCTACCTAATCCGTTCACTTAATCACCCCTTAAATTAAAAAAGCAAAGCAAAATGCCACTAATGTGACACCCTTACGTGAACTGCATTTGTGTCAATGTATTCACCCCATGAAAATCAACTCTTCTTCCTGCCCGAGCTGCATCATAGACTTGACAAAACGAATGATTCACTCGCTCAGCCTGTGATTTTCACTGGCTCACAGGTGCGTGGCTAAGATTCCAGTTTCACTGACTCAAGGCTATTGTTGCCATGTGCGAGTTTCTACACAATAATTGCTTACATTTTGTGTAAACAGCTTAAGTGATTTTATAAAATGAAACCTAAAAAACTGAAAAGTGCTAGCAGGTAATTCTATTCCAAAAACATTGCATATATTATTATTTATATTAAATATAAAGAATCTGAAACAACATATAATACTTTACAATACAGCCAAATGCAACACTACCATTTTGAAAAGTCTGAATTATTAAATTTTCAGGAAATTGCCCAAAGAGCAGCATTAATATTTCTAGCCAGTAGCTTCATTCCCCATCTCTACTGAACATTGCTGTACAAAGCTTTTGTCTTATCCAATTGTCTTCCTCATTTTCGTCGGTAAGGCCAAGCATTCCCACACAGGAGACTTTGACAGAAGAGTTTCTCTGGATTCTCCTTGGCACTATCACTAGCCATGACTCCCTCTAACCAAATAATAATAATAATAACAACAATGAATTGAATTTACCGAGCACCATTGTAGACAACCAAAGCCACAGTCAAACACTGGTGGTGGTAACAGTTGCCCTGGGGCATACTGACGGAAATGTGGCTGCCAAGTCACACCAACGGCCTTGCCAACCACCACCAAACACCAGTGCGGGCTACACTGTAGGCAAGGTGGAAGAAGGACACAACAGGAGTGACTGGGACGGAGGAAGTTGGGTTCGAACCGCGAATCCTCCATGACTCACTTCACCTCATGAGCTCCTGCCACCCAAGGCTGTGTGTATCGCCCGGGAAATCGGTACGCGTCCGTACCAAATCGAAGGTTCCGTACATGAAAAAACAGACTACAAATACATGTACTGTTACAGCCATAGTTGGTTCCCATTGAGATCATACAAATATAGTATTGTACTACAGACTCAATCATGAAGTTATATTGGCAAATGCTGTGTAATTTACGGAAAATATGCACATGGATGACAGAGAAAAAAACTAACTGACGAGACGTATGCATTAAAGCGTTAACAATAATTAGCAACACCTGATTTAATCGGTTACTGCTGTTTAGTATATTATGACACAGTGCTTCAGTAATACGAGAGAGATAAGTGTTAAGGGACATCAGTTTGCGAGCCAGGCACCAGAGCTTAATGACTTGGGTTATTTTGCCCATCAGGCCCTGGCTGCAAAATTGCATCTCTAGTGTGCACTACATGACTCACTGATATAACATCAGAAGCAGATTGGAAATACAATTTAAGTGGTTCACATCACAATGCAGCACTGCAGTCACAAAGGAAGCCACAAGCAGCCTGGACTAATACTAATGAGCATCAACATTATTTAGTTAGATTGCATTGTCTAATACTAGTATTTGAAAATATTTTGGGCAAAGGCAAACTCCACCCAAGGGTTCCTCCTATATTATCGAGCATCCAATCCAGAGAAGAAGAGACAACATGAGAGGTGGTTGGTGAGTAAATGAAGGTAAGGCAAGGCATGTTTATTTATAGAGCACAATTTGTACACAATGTAATTCAAAGTGCTTTACAAAATCACTCTAAAGGCATTACCTAAAATTCCATCAAATTAAAACAATTAAAAATGAATTATAATTGAAGAGTGCAGATCAAATACTTTCAGTTGTCATGTGCATACTTGAATAAAAGTGTTTTCAGCCTGGATTTGAACATTGCCAGAGTTGAGAATTGTCACACATCTTCTGGAAGAGTGTTCCAGATTTTGGCAGCATAAAACTGAAACGCAGACTCACCGTGTTTAGTCGTGACTCTGGGCACCCGCAGGAGACCACTCCCTGAGCTCCTTAGAGCCCGAGATGGTTCACGTGGCGCTAACATGTCAGAGAAGTACTTTGGGGCAAGACCATGGAAAGACTTGTACACAAGCAGAGCTGTTTTAAAGTCTATTCTCTAAACAACAGGAAGCCAGTGCGGAAATTTAAGCACTGGACTAATATGCTCATGTTTCCTGGTTCTAGTCAGGACTCGAGCAGCAGCATTCTGGATGCACTGCAGCTGTTTTACATCTCGTTTAGAGAGCCCGGTAAGAAGGCCGTTACAGTAGTATAGCCTGCTGGAGAGAAAGACATGGATTAGCTTCTCTAAGTCTGTCTTAGACACTATTCCCTTCATTCTGGCAATGTTTTTAGGTGGTAAAAAGCTGCTGTTATTGATTTAATGAGGCTATTAAAGTTTAGATCTGCGTCTATTATTACCCGTAGATTTCAAACCTGATGATTTGGTTTTAGAGAACGAGTCTCAAGGTGACTGATAGCACTTGTTTCTGTGGGCCACAGGTAATGATTTCTGTTTTGTCTGAGTTTAGCTCAAAAAAGTTGTTGTGCATCCACACATTGATCTGTTTGATGCGGTGACAAAGTAAATCTGCAGGACCCTGTTCACCTTCCGTCAGTGACACAAAGATCTGAGTGTCGTCTGCATAGTAGTGGTATGACGCATAAAATGAAAATGTATAAAATATATATTGGAAATTGGAAACAGGACAACAGATAGCGGTGGTGTCATATTACTTGCAGCAAAGCAAGGGGTTGATAGGAATTAAATGATATTATAAATCAGAGATATAATGTTGCCTCACTCCAAGGTCTAAACCAGGGATTCTTAACCCACGGTTAGGCCACAAACACCACCTAGGGGCGCTTAGGTCAGCAGTTTTTCAACCTTTGAAACCTCTCACGGAGTACTATTCATTCCATCATCCGGAAATGGAAAGAGTATAGCACAATTTCAAACCTACCAAAACACAGCCGTCCACCAAAGTTATTGGACAAGGACGCCAAGGAGAGCACGGATCAGAGGCATAAAGACCTGGGTGTAACACGAAGCCCTATCAGAATCTGTGCTTCCTTTGCCGGATGATCTGTTCATTCATTTCATTCTCATTCTTGAGAGCTTGTCTCAGTGAAATGCTTTCCATGCTCAGATCCTTGACGTCAGCCTGGATTGTGGTGATATCAGCTCTCAGCTCCTCAGGTTTCCTTCTTTTCCTCCTCAGCTGTCTGTTTTAAGCCGTTAAAAGCCTTTTCCTGCTTGTCCATAAAACATTGTTGTTTTGCTTTTCTTTATTTGCTATCTCTGATGGTAGACTTCTTTTGTGGTGAGATGCCTCCTTCTGTAACTCATGTATCTTCTTCTTAATCTGATCTGACATCGCTCTCCTGATCCTGTACCTCCTTTATTATCACCTTCTTCTGCCCTGAATTCCTTTAACTTCTTCGTTAACGCTCTCTTTAGCTCTGCCATTTTTTTGACATCTCTGTTAACATCACCTTTATTATCTCCTTCCTTGTGTCAACGATCTCCTTCTGTGTGGCTCTTTTATACATTTGTTCTGTTGTTTTGTCACCTTTTTTGATGCCTTCTTCCATGAATCTGCTATCACATCCATCATTAGCACCAGAAAGGTTCCATACGTTTATTCTTCCTCATCCAACTTTTCGTATTTCTGTTCCTTCTTTATCAAAATGCCGGTTTCACGTTCTTTGGCTCCATTGTGGGTTATTTTGCAGCCGTGATCAAAAGACAAGCAGAGACGTAGCTGTTACTGTTCCGGTTCCTGTTAGCAAAGCAATTAGAATTAAAAAGCAGTTAGTATTAACTAGCAAGCTAGTAAGCTGATAACATGTTGTGATAAATGTTTTGTGATAAAAATACATCAAGAACACAGTTGGAATCATGCAGTGTATTAATAACACGACAAGATGAGCACCATATTGTACGCTAACCGGAAAATGTACGTGAACCGAGGCAAAATTCTGCCGTAAATTTCCTACGTTAACCGAAAAACATGCTAACTGGGGCGTACGCTAACCGAGGTTCCATTTAACACTGTTAATAGAGCACTCACTGTCATACTTAGAGGTTTAAACCTAAAGTTAAGTTATTTAGACAAGATATTAATAGCAATTAACATTTATTGTTTTAATAATAAACAGGTGATGTATTATTAGTATCGAAGTAGGAGTAGTAGGTAGGAGTGTTTGTAATATTAGTAATAAATTGTATTGCTATAACATTTTTACTACGTTGACAAAACAAAGCAACCTGTCTACCATAATGTCAGAAATAGCGTTTACTGTATATTGTCCGTGTTTTATTTCATTTCCAAATGCCAGTCTTGTCGGGCCGATGAGACATAGCGTATCTGACCTTGATCCAGTCCTGGATCTTAGTTCTAAACCTCCTGCCAGGCTATGACAAGACCCCCTCCACCAGCTTAAAAGCAAGTCTCACTATATCTAAAATAAGCTTTCTACTATGTGTCACAAGACCAGTAACCCTTTTCCTAAGGCATTCTAATCTACTGTGTCATCCTGATTGACTTTGCCCCATGGAAAGTGTTCCCTTTTAACAAAGGTGACATCATCATTGTCCAGTCAAAGTCAGAACAGCACCAAACACAGCAGCCAGTGCCTGCATTGCCAAAGGCAAGATAACAGTAAATTAAATGTGACAACTCAAAGAGAGAACAGGCCCAGCTGACGCAACCAAAATGAGAACAGAGGGACACTTTCTATTTTTATGTTTCAGTGATTTCACAGAATCTGCACACAGGATACAGAAAGGCTAGAAACATAAATAAAACTGGACTTTAATAACACCTTCAAAAATTACGGAGCCCCCTCGGGGACAAAAACTTTTGCGAGATGAGGCAAAGGGGGGTTAAAAAAAAGACAATCTTTTGCGAGATCGCTGAAAACCGTTCACATAAGAGCATTGTACTTCCGGTTCTGCCTTGTTCAGAACAGAAACAAAACAGACACAACAATAGAGTGGGAGTTTATTTTGAAAATACAGACATATAGTATAATATATATACTGTAATGCAGTGATATTACAACAGTGCTAAGCAGTAGAAAAGGGGTTTCTCTTTGACCGCATCATCTCGCAAAATTTTGCACCATCACAATTATTTCCCTCTATGTCCTCTCGGGGGCGCCGTAAAGAAATAGATGGATCAGCATGTGAATGAATGCTTTTATTAAAGCTAGGGGTCAGTGTTTCCGGAAAGTGAGGTTCCACAACTCTTGTTGACTAGCTATTTAGCTTCCTGTGTAACCGTACTGAACAATGGCGACTGAAGCAACATCGAGATTGTTGATATGGAGATATTAGTGCATAAATATGTGCCACCTTTCACTGCCACTAACAGTAACAGTGATTTCCTGTTACAGCAAACCATCCATCCTCCCAAGTCCCAACACTGGTGTTAAGCGATTGCAGCCGTTGAGTGAATTTGTTATTGTGAGTGAAACTAGCAGATTTCACAGTGATGTTGACGGCTGTTAGCACAAGATCTGAGCTGTCCTCAAGATGCAAAAGATTTCTGCTGCATTAGTAAATATAGCAAACAGAGATGCCGCGGTCATGTTATGCCTCTGCATCCTAATCAAACAAAGTTTTTCCCTGTACAAGTCATCTGCACTAAGAATAATCCTGTCAGTCAATTTGAATTATTCATCATAGTTCATGAAAGCTTCATATTCCATGTACGATTTATCACTGCATCCACATGGGCTGAAAAGGCCACAAGACCACCTTCCTTTCAGCAAGTATTTCAGGACCCTGACAGTTTTCATGCATTGCAAAGCCAACAAAGGAAGTGAATATTTACTGGTTGGAAGCGTGTTGATCTGCATTTGGTCCCCACACCAAATCTGGAAGAGTGCTGTCACTTCTCGAGACTTCTTTATTTTTAGATTTGTGTCTGTTGTGATATGTTTCCCTCCTCCTTCTTTGCCCCTTGGGTGGATTTGTGAATCAGTAACATTCTCTGTGTAGTTCCAGGTTTCTTTTTTTTTATTGTTGTTGTTTTGTTGTTGACAACATTTGTATAAGCATGGATTTGATTGTAAGGACACTGCAAAACCATTGCAGGAAAAAAGATCCCTCTCATTACCCTGATTTCAAATAAGCTTTACAAATGATAATATGTGTTTGTACAGCAGAGGATCTTCGGGAATCGGAAACGGGACATTGTATGGACATGTGGACTTTTTACTGTTATGCTTATTCAGCTGTGTTTTTTTCAATGGAATACATCATCATTGACCAAGAAATTTCATAATCTAAATGATGTTCAAATCCACTCAGATAATTTTGAATATGCAACGTTAGCCCAAATGTCCTGAATGAGCGGAATGCTTGATGTTGGAATGATTGGAATTGGGTGAGAATTCATCTTCTACAAAATGTGGAATTACGGAAAATGCAGGTATTTTTTGGAACTTGACATTACCTGGGTAGGATATCCTGAGTGAGCTGAACATTTTGACCTTAGAATGGTTCAGTCGAAAAATGTGGAAGTTTTAGGGTTCGGGGTTGTGAGTACCTGGGGTCTATCGCATCTGACTTCGGGCAAAAGGCTGACTACACCCTGGACTGGTTGTTGGTCTACCAGAGGGCACATATTACCCCCTGGATCAAAGTATCTACAGTATCTATCCATCTATAGAGCGAACCAATCACAGTGTCACTGAGTGGGGACTGAACCCACACTGCCTGGAAGTCAGGCGTGTAAATCATTAGACGATTAATTAGTGGCAATAAACTAGAGAACACAATGTATGTAGAAATTGCATGAATGCTGTAGAGCTGACACTGTGCTCAAATTCTGTAGAACTGAGAAGTTATTGAACCAAGCAGACGCAGAATGTTGCAATTTTGGTCATACAAAATGTGAAACGGGGAAATATTTGGGCATTTTGGAATGTGAAAAAAGAAAGCCTGGATTTCCTGAATGAGCTGAATGTTTTGACATCAGGGTGGATTGCATCAGTTGAGAAACCTGGAAGTATAAACATGTAGGCATATGGTTTTTAACATGGGGAAGATGGCTAAAATGGCAAATGCTAACAGTTAGCAGGCTTGTACCAATACGAGTAAGTACCAAAAGTTCAACTGAGCAGAATGCCTGTGTTGTTCCAGACCATTTTCAGCATTTTTAACGAAACAATTATCGTTAAATGAGCTTACCTACCTTCAAGGTAAACAAAGCACTTTTACAATGTCACCTCAGTAACACAATGACTGAAGATGGTGTATTTTAATGCATTCATAATTGAAAGAAAATGTAATCTAATGTCCGTCCCTCCTTACCACCCTCCAGTCCCCAAGAAATCCCAGTTACACTCCAGAAACCAAGTGTCATTTTATTTTCCTCACAAACTCCCTTACATAATCTGCATAATCTCTCTAAAGTGAGAATTGTTAGAAAAAGTTTGTCTCACTTCAGCCTCTTCAAAACTTTTGGAAAGTTTGGAACACGTGCAATAGAGGGATCTAAAACCACTCTCAGGACCAATAGTTCCATGTTAGTAGTTAACACAAACTATTAATAATGCTCCAATTGCTGATACTACTACTATAATCGCATGTGTCTATGTGTGTATAATTGGGAAAATCAATTTTACACATCTTAAACATTATAGTATTTACAAAACCGTTAACCAATGCAACATAGCTACCGGTTTAAAAAATGAAAGTAGGTATATTTATACATAGTACTTGAGTTGGTCCAACAAAAGAAAAGAATCACTCCCGCATCAGTCTCTTGACTTTGGCTGTTATGACATGTTGAGTAAGTGGGCAAACTTCTTCATTCATCGCGTGACAAGTCTAACAAATTTACACAACTAAGCTACAGTTGTCATCGGTGCGCTGAGGTTTTCGCACAAACTGAAGAGCCACACAGGGAAGACGAAATAATGTAAACTCGGAAATACAGAGAACACAGCAGAGAATATAAAAGGACTTACCTGGGAAAACAAGCACAGCAAACACCCAAGGTAGGATGATAAAACACAGTGATTTACACATGATTCCCAAACAGTGTTGCTCCTGATTTACTTAGTCTCTGTATGGATCTTCCCCGGAAACAACCTTCCAAGCCTGCCTTTCTACTTTGTTTTTTCCCCTCTCCTTTTCAATTCCTTTTTTGTTTGTTTACCAGATAAGATATTTCCAGTCACACTGCAGATGGTTTAAGTCCAGTAAAAATTGTTGCAGGTGTCAAACCAACAAATTCAGAGCCTATCTCCTTTCGCTGTAGTCGACCACACTCTATTGCTCTCATCCACATCAGCGCACAGTAGGACCACTACTCTGCTATGTGGGAGGAAGAGGAGAGGGAGGGAAGACTGCTTTGTCGGTATTGGCTAAAGCTTCCAACGCTCCAAAGCTGATGGTAGCAATTTCTGACTGCTAAATTCAATGATGAGATACGCTCCCAACATACTGCTCACAGCCTCGTGTGTGGGCACCATCGGTATCTAACACTTTCTTAATCCCCTTGGCCATTTAAAAAAACGCATTCATGCAAATTCAGTTTAATAGCACTCACTTTTTTTTTAAGCGGACGATTGATGCTTGTGTGTCCTGCAATATGAAGAAACCGGACGCAATGTAGGTGGAACGTGTGTGCAATGTTGAAACTCACTACACTAGTCATTTTACATCAACTCTTGAAGTTATTTACTATTAGGAATGTATAAAACGTTAAAATGCTACCACGCTAATGTTAGCATGCTAGCATCTAGCAAAATAGCGCTAAGATATTTCTGTAGTGATATAGGTACAGTACAGGAGGTCTACGAACAAGTTCTGTTCCTACAAAGGTGATGTAAGTCGGAACTTATAACTAAATTAACACACTCAGGCTACATTTACACTGCAGGTAAATTCCGATTTTTTTGCTCATATGTGACCTGTATTGGACTTCTCTTAATTTTGTATGTAGATATAAATCTGTTGTGTATCCCATGCTCGTTCGTATATATGGCCTGTACGTCATCAAAAGGGGTGTTTTGCCATGCGAGTGTAACGGATGCCAGCCAGTGCGGCTGCTCAAGTGTACGTTGGTAAAACCTCACTGGATTGACAGTCCGGGCTTTTGCTCTCTTGTCTCCCATTCCGAAGGTCCTGTGTTTGAGCTCTGGAACAGGCAGTGTGAAGCAGGCGGGTTGCATTGGTGCCATGACCCGGATGCAAGTGAAGTTTGAGGGGGTGAGTGTGACAGATGCCGGCCAGTGCGGCTGCGCAAGTGTACCTTGGGAGAACCTCACTCCCTCGGCCTTAAGAGCTGCGCTGAATGCTGGGTTGACAGTCCGGGCTTTTGGCCCAACCGTCAGCGCTCTTGTCTCCCATGCCAAAGGTCCTGCGTTCGAGCCCCGGCGCGGGCAGTGTGAAGCAGGCGGGTTACACGAGACTTGGGGAAAGGTACTGACATGTTCTGCTTGCTCCTTGCTCCTTTTTAATCTCCTACGTGAAATAATTTGGTTAAGAAAATGTCAACTGCACAAAATCCTTGCAATTGCCATAAATTCAGCAGGATGCACCACACATTGCAGACATTTACTTCTGTGAACTCACTCACATGCGTGTGATGTCGGTGCTTTGTGCGCTTGTCATTTTCCTTTTCTTTGACCTCTGAAGAGTCTGCCTTGCGCTTGGGAGACTGAATGAAGGGGAAAAACGTGAACTAAATGGAACGAAAGCGACGTTGTCCTTCTTCAGTGCAGCATTCGTAACTTGTTCTCTTTTCTTTTTTCTAAACACTGCCTGTGTATACTATGACAGATGAGTAAAAGGCCCAGCATGCTAACAGTTAGCATGCTAGCACCTAGTAAAATAGCACAAAGTACCAAAAGAGATTAGGTCAAATCTGCAGTGATTATACACCATGCCTGGAACCTATAAACGGTACCATTTCAAATGTTTAAAATAGATCAAATGCTGCCAATTTAACAGTTTGTATGCTAGCACCTAGCCAATGTAGGCAAGCTAGCACCACGTACAGAAAGCGCTGAAAGATCTGAGCGAGCCGAACATTTGAAAGACTTTTGAAGACGTCCCGAAAGAGCTGGACAATTTGATGTTGGAATGGTTGGATCGGTTGAGAAATGTGGAAGTAGTAGAGTGTCAAAATGAGGGCGTAATACAATTAGAACACAGAATAAGAACAGAAATAATAATTGTCATGTATAATATTTTGCATATTACATTTATTATTATTATTTTAGAATACAGCATACAGTATGACTGCGAGTTGTTCGTGAAGCTATAGACAAACAACCGCAAACAAACAGCTCTTAATGCTTCCAAGTACGTGCTTGACAGTCGTTGTGGTATTCTTGCTGTCATACACAGCACTCGAGTTGAGTTGATGCCAAAGCGCTGAAGGTTCTTGCAGCCAATCTCCCGCCTTAAGTAGGTCTACAGTGTTAGTAGTGATAGCTGATGCCTTGCTGCTTGTTATGGGAACAAACATTCATTTCGCGCTATCAAATTCAATTACTATAAAAAAATATATTTAACTAATTGGGGCAATTCATATAGTCCTGGGAAAACATGAATAATCATTTATTTACTATGTGGACATGGGAAGTATCAAGTACAGAAACAAGTATCAAGTACAGAAACAAAGTATAAAGTGGCGTGTGAAGAATCTAGTTTACATGTTGAGTGGAAAACGTTGTGGTTGGATACAGTATTTGTATATAGTAGCTAAATCCAGATGGCAAAGTCATTCATGACAGATATTATCATAAGAGTGGTTTACTTGGTCTCAAAACGTGTTGACAAAAATATCTATGAGCCTTCATTTGTAGCACAATAGACATTTCAAAACACACCCGCATTTTTTTGTGAGTTCAATAAAAAAGTCTGTTTGTCCAGTCATATTTTTTCATTGTGCTTTTCTTAAAATTAATGTTAAAATCTCGTCTCATTCTCGTGGACCCAATCTCGTTCATCGTCTCGCCTCGTGAGTTGGATGTCTCGTGACACCCCAACTAAACAGTCGTAGCAGCTCCACCCGCCGTCATTAGTTTTTGTTTCAATTTGTGGGGAAAACGTTCAACAGTTAAAAGCATCATGCTTAGGTTATGGATGCAAAGTTAAAAAACATTTCAAAATGTACCTGCATTGATTGTTGTTAACCTCCACCAGCGTTGTGCACGCTCCATTTCTTCATGACGTGTTTAGTAGCGATTCTCTTTTTGACATTTTTTCCATGCTACCATCGATTACCTCTAAGTTGTTGAACCCTTTAGTATCTTTCCTCATTTGCTACTTTGTCTTTTTGTTGGTACTTTATTAGCTTCCCGGTGACCTTTATTCACCAGGGTCTTTTGTTGTTCTCCTTTGTGAACTCCTTTTGTTGTAATTAAAATACCTTTTTGACACCACGCCGTTTGCTCTGGGGTCCACTAACTCCTGGCACATGTGCACCCGTCACAATAGCGTCTTGTATCGTTCTTGTGAACAAGAGGTGGTAAACTCTATTCCTTTTACTGACTCTAGTTTTTATGAGTCACACACTAAAGTGAGTCGAGTACTCACTTTGAGCATCTTGCCCTCTCTGTTGCCACATCCAACATGGCGGTGAGGTCGACGTATGTTTCAGCGCTCAATGCGGCGTCTACGTCACCAGGGAAACTTGCAGAAGTCCGCTTACCTGACTCACTAAACCCGTGAGCCCACGTCAGCTCGACAAGCGAGCAGCTCAGACAGGTACAGGAAGTGGAAAGGAGAGTTGATTTGAGGCAAGGAGCAGATCTGTTGCTTTTTACACACGGTTAATATATTTACACAAATGCAGTTAGAGCAGCAGCAAACAAGCTGGACATTACTCATCCGGGAGATTTGTCAATATCAAGGTCGACAGTTTAACTGCGTGTGCGGGGTAAGTAGATCTGATTGAAAATGAAGGTTATAGTTAAATTCAGGTTGCTTAAAGGAAAATGCAGAATTAGCCTTGCTGACGTGACGCACATCTGCGCCACAGTGTGTGTGCGTATGAGTCTGCGAGAACGGACTGCGAAATGAAGGACGGAGTGTACCGAGCAGCTGAGAAAAGGCCTTGCCAATAGTGCTTGACAACAACAGCAGACCACAAAGCATTTCTTGAACCATGTGGTGTTACTTTATTCAACACGAGCAAATGTCATCCAAAATATCGATGTCCAAGTTTGCTGTGCTAAAATGAATGTGCCAAGAATCATTTTACAATGAGAGAATATTCAGCCCAGTTAGAGCAGGATGAAGCACAAGGAAAAAAGGTTCATGTTGCAAACAGAAAATAGCAAAACTGTGTTTTAACACTATTTAATGACTGTTGATGTGTAGCCAACAGCATAATATTGCATCCAAGATTTGTGAAATAAATGGTAATTTGAAAACATTTACCAATGTTTTGTTTTTCATCACTTAATCACACATTAATTCATTCATTCATTCATTCCAGTACCAATATTAGTCACAATTATGCCCTTACGTACATACTGTACGTATGTCTGCTATGATACACAGACTTGCTATGGTTATCTCCTCAAGGTTAGAGGCCTCTTGTCTCCAGTACAAGTCCTTCACATGCTCAGTCTCAACAGCCTTGGGCGTCTGGGCATTTTAACCTTTAAGGTGCCAGAGTTGTTTTCGGTTTTGACGTTACTATTTCCAAAGGTTTTAGCTTGAAAATGGTTAGAGATAAAGGCATAGTGTAAATTAGAAAAATCATCAGTGTGACCCAAAGTTTGGGATGGGAGTAAATTCACTCATTTAATTTGCATATTATGACCGCGTCCGTATCTGGACAGAGTTCCACCATCTGGTGACGGCTGCTGTATGGCCACACCTTTTCCTGTGGAAGTTAGACATTTTCCCTAGATGCCATCCAATGGCACTCGACGTCACCAACATGAGCCACTGGTCTCGCCAATGCCAATTTCACGTGCTTAACGATGGACTCCCAAAGAAACAAAATTGATTTCTCAATGGGTGATCCGCAGTGCAAAAACCTGTGGGCTTGTGCTTCAAGCTGGCCCCTGTTCAGATTCACTGTTTTCGATTTATTTTACAGTGTGATCGATTGATCGAAGCAAAAAGATTTGACAATTCCTGTTGGCCGTCCCGAAAAAAGAGACACCTCACCTTCCATGGCTCTTTCCCTGCACTAACTCGAATGTAAAGTAGCGAAACACCAGAAAAACAAGTACTTAAGTGGTACAATACACCTTAACACCGTGTTACAGTGTCGAGGAGCCAGCTAGGAACAGCAAATTAAAAAATTAATTACAAGAAAATAATAAAACAGCCACACGGTGAGCACACCGGTCACCAGAAACGACTCTATACGTTACCGCATACAGTATGTCCGCAGCGTACATCTGTCAGTAACTACAGTACATAGATAAGACAGACTAGGTTTGTTTTCATCATATTGTATTTCTCCTTTTTATAAAACTCTTAAATTAGCTTCCACCACTTGAGTGTTCAGACTCATCAACCTCCCTCACAGATCAAATTATACCTGCTCTTCTGCAGCTTCACATTACATTATGTCTCGCTTATTTTCAAGATTCCATATAATCTAACATCCCAGTAGCTCTCTGACCTACTTGGCATCTGCTCAGATCCTCCTGTTCCTTCATCATTCTCATAATACCCCTGCTCTGCTTATTACGATGGTGGACTCCTTGGATTTCTTCAATTAGTTTGTGGAGGACTGACTTTCTTTCAACCTTATTCATTCAGCTCTGCTCACCCAAGCCTGAACATTTAGTCATGTTCATATATTTATGTTGCACGGTAGTTTTATTTTACACTTCCGGTATTTAACATGTGCCATTTTTTTAACAGTGAGAAAAAAAAGAATATAGAGAATGTGTAATGACCAGTAGCTCAATCTGTTCCATAATTTTACTCCACATACTGATATGCTAAAAGTTCTTAGTGCTGCACTTTCAAAAACAACCCATTTACTCATTTAACAAAAGATAACCGGGTTTTGTTGCCTGCGCAGCCATTTTCAAATCACACCACTGGATCTAAAGATCTCAGATTAAGATGCAGGCTAAGACTAGACCAATACAGAACTCGACCCTCCTTTCTTTTGAGCAGTTCCTTGGTGGATTTAATGGAACGTTTTCATGTTGCAAGAGCCACGTCTGCATCAGCTTACATTTTTAGCAGATGGGCTCACATTTTCTTCAAGAAAATGAAGGGGATAAAAAAAATGTATTTAAATAACTTTTTTTTTAAATATAAGGATGATTATTGAAAAGAGTTCTTGAATCACAGAGCCACAGATGCAACTTCCGTTAGCAAAATAAACCAATGGCAGACCTGTCAACCTTCCTGTCAACGTGAAAAATCTGTGATACATATTTGAAAACAAAACTCTGTTATTATTCGTTATTAGGGGTGTAATGGTTCGTTTTAATTATATCATTAATCATACTCTTTGTCAGGGTTGATCACGTGACGTGACGTCAACTCTGTCAGCAACCACAACTCTCATCGACTTTACAGTAATCCCTAGTTGACGCGGTTAATTGGTTCCAGACCAGCCCGTGATAAGTGAATTTCTAAGATGGATTCTTTAATTAAACATGGAATACTTTTGTTGTTGGAGCAAAGAAAACCTGTTTACGACCTTTTTAAATACGGTTTTTAACATTTAGAGCTCCCTAGACATGAACTAACACCCGCGTAGTCACCTTCACACTCGTAATCCCCAATATAGGAGACCTAATCAGAGAAAATAAACCATTTAAAACATAAATAAAACTCTTGCTTATGTGTGTTGCTATGCTTATGTGTTCCAGACATGTGGACAGGAAGTGATGTCAGGGGTTGAGTTAAGTTTTAGCTGGATTACGGCCTTAATATTAGTATTATTATTATGATTATTATGTAAATATTATTATTGTGGCTGTTGTGAGATCATCCAAACCTGCAATAAAAGGCTATCTGTTGCCTACTGACACATCGTGACCAGCGTAGAACACTGCATGTTAATACCTTATATTTATATTTCAATGTAGCCATTTTTATGCTTGCAAATGCTTCATTTAGGCAAACAAATATGTTTCTAACTAATTTTATTTAACCACAAAACATGATTTAGTAATCAATGTATTTTTTAAAAACCCTGACAGAATGAATTGCGAAATGCGAACCGCGATGTGGCGAGGGATGACTCTATAGGCTATTAGCTTCCTTTGTAGTGTGCAAACAACGGTAATTAAAGAGAGAAGGTGACTGTTATTGCAGCTTGAACTAATACATGTGTCATTTTAATTTCAAATGTTGATGATCCAACATTGGAGACCACGTTTGCGAAGGTGGGCTGCACAGCCGCTGAAAGAGTCATATACACAGAAAATAATGTACTGCAAGCCGACCAATCACATCCTTTACAGTCCGTGTCGCCACAACTTCAGAATTTTTTGGGACGTTCACATCACGCTACGCGCAGAGGCTGAAGTCAAAACCTGAAACTGGGGAAATGGAGAGCAGAGAAGCATACAAGCAAGCATGTTCCAGGATCAAAATACGCATCATGTACCGTACGAACAATGCGTACATGTTGGCAGGCCTGCGATATCCAGCTCAGATACTATATACGTTAAGTAAAGGACATAGCAGTCGACCCATTCAGCACATAAACACTCTCCTGTAAACACTGCATGCGTCACATCAAGATTGCTGATACATGAAGTAGATGCTGATTGGAAATATTCAGCAACATTTATCTCCATCTTCCCTCAATTCAATGTGTGGCTTTCACTTAATCACACTGCTTAAACTGGTTATTTTGAGTAAGCAACATTCAAATTGCTCTTCATTTGCTCTTTTCACAGTCAGTACACAAACCAAACAAATTTCTGCAGCCGTGTTAATTATGCTGTAATTTGGTGTGCCTACAAGCCACACCCCGAGTAAACCTTCTCTGGTTGGCAAGGTTTACAGCTCATTTCTACTATTTCCCTGCTCTTCCAAGCATTTGCACAATATGCCTTCTGCTTAGTAATTACATAGAGCTTCATAACAGCTCACTCTGCCCTGAATAGGATCACACAGGCCTGGGACCACTCCAGTTTTTTGGGGTTTTCTTCGACACAAATTTAAAATGAAAGAGTTGCCTTTGCAGAAGCCTCATAATTTATGTTTATGTTTATACTGTACATGAATATATATATATATGTATATAGATTGTCTAGCTAACCCGTGTCTCAGATTTATCATTCATTAGTGGTGCGTACCTATGCACTTTATAATTTAAATTGTGTTTATTAAGTGTGTGAAGAATATTTAGGACTTAAACCTGGATTCTGCATTTAGCGTGATAGCTTCTGTCGCTAGTAAACAATGGCAGGTGTTGTTTTTAAATATGATTAAGACAAGGAAGACAGCATTTAGACAAATGTCATTTATTTAAAATAGAGGATTTACATATTTTAAATTAACAGAATGACTTATTTTGTCAGATTGTATGGTAAATGTAAAATAAAAAAGAAAAAAAAGACAGTTAAAGAAAAGAAATACAATACCGGTAGATAAGTTCACGCTATTTTACTTACACTGGCACCAGTAGTGATCCAGAGACTTCATTTTGTCTTTCTGCACAATGAGATGGAGATATGACCAGAGTTGTTCTTTGAGTTCTAGCACCTATGGGACACTGATGCTCAACTCTCCAATTTCCTGTGCATACGTGCGTCACCGATTTCTTGTAAAACCCACCGGACCAACTTGAAAAAAACTTTAAAAAAAGACTTTTTCTTCTTGGCACAGCAACTTGGCTGATCAATGTAATGTCTCACAGAAGTGTCTTGAGACTGAGGATACCATAAATGTGTGTCAACACTCTTTGTGGGCGTAGCACTAATGGGTATTTACTTTAGAGAGTCCCAAGACTTCCTCCCCACCCCCCATGTTATCGCATTGATTCAGTCCATAGGAAGCCTAGTAATGACTAAATGGTGCAGTCTCCTTCAACTCATGGTACCCCAGGTGGTTTGGCTCTGCGAAGAGACAGAGAGGCAGTTAGGGGTAGGAATGACCACAGATCCATCTCTACTGCATTCAAATAAGTGGAATAAGTATTTGATCCCCAAGCATAACATGGCTAAGTGGAGAGACTCTTGTTGGCAAGCACAAAGGTGCCGTTTCCCGTAGTTCTATTTTGGTCTACCGTAGTTAGACATCGCGGTTCAAACATTGCTCCCTCACTATATCGTGTTTTTTTGGAAATTAATAATAATAAATCATAAATAATAATAAATACCCCGGTTCGTGGTTGACTATGGACTATTGTTAGTCCAAAGATATTGAAAGAAAAGTTATATGTAGTATTCTGGCCACTAGGCATCCGTAATGTTACATTCATGAGACGTGACGTCGGATTAGATTACCTTCATACTGCATGACTTAGTGAAAAGAAGTTCTCCTCCCATTCCATGTGGAAGTGGTAAGTTTTTGGCTTCTTACTGTGTTCTTTTTCCCAACTACATTTGAAACCCTTTCCTAAGTTTAGAATAAATACATTTGAGGCTGAGGAGTTAGCCCGGTAGCATGCTATGTTTAATGCAACATCTTGTTTCCTTGCAGCGATCCTGTATCCTGCACATTACAGTTGAACAATGTGTTGTAAACAAAGAGTAATAGGAGTGTAGTGGTGACTATAGGGGTGTTATTTCATACCTGCAGGGCTCTAATGGTAAAAATCATATTTAGAAAGTCAAACAGGTTTTCTATGCTCCAACTATCAAAATATTCAATTTATTAATATTGAATCTAGAGCCCAACCGATTAATCGGTCATCCGCGATTAATCAACATTGGTGAACATGTAACCGATATACAGTGTTCCCTCGTTTATCGCGGGGGATAGGTTCCCAAAATAGCCCGCAATAAGTAAAGTCCACGAAGTAGCCAACTTAAATTTTTTGTACAACTATTAAATATGTTTTAAGGCTGTAAAACCCCTCACTATCCACCTCATACTCGTTTCTCAGACAGGCATTAACATTTTCTCATATTTCTCTCTTGTTTAAACACTCTCAAAAAAGTTCAAACCTTCATATGAATTTTAATGATCAACCCTGAGGTCGGACACAAGAAATGTATTAAGTCACTCACACGTATTTCGCTCCCGTGACCTTGCCGTTTCCTCCTGGCGCCGTTCCGCTGTACTGTAGCATTTTTGTACCCTTGTTAAAACATATTGCGGAGTACTGAGTACTCGAAAATTCATTTTACAAGCTAGCGATGACACAGGAGACACAGGGCGGCACAAAGGAGACAGATTGACAACAGTCTATAGCCAATCGGGACGCAGAAAACAATGGGCGGTGCAGACAGATGAGAGAGGGAAGACAGAGACACTCAATTCCCACAATGTTCGACTCGGCCTGGAACAGCGTGCATACGCTGTAATAAAAAAAAAAAGAACTAAAAAAAATCTGCGAAACAGCGAATCCGCGAAAGGTGAACCGCGACAGAGCGAGGGAATACTGTAGTCACTTTTTTTGCGGCGCGGGAATTCTGTGGCTCCGTTCTTGTGTGTCTCTGCGCTGCACCCTGCCTGTCACACTCACTCGAGACGAGAGAAACAGAAAAGAAACTACATTTTTTTACACCATGCTGAGCTTTGACTTTGTAAAACAATTCACTTATTGTGGTCGAGTCTGGAAATAATTATCCGCGATAAACGAGGGATGACTGTATTCCTCCCTGCAGATACTCTCCAAACTCTGATGGATGGACGAACACTTTCATCTCCCGCCATGGGATTCAGGTACGGAGACTGTTTAGGCCACTCCAGGATCTTAATGTGCTTATTCGTGAGTCACTCCTTTGTTTGCCTTGGCTGTACGGTATGTTTTTGGTCATCGTCATGCTGGTGGAAGACGCATCCGTGAACCATCGTCACTGTTCTGGGCCCTGCGGTTCTTATACAAGATTATAGGATACATGGCACCATTCATCGGCCCTTTAATGTGCTTAAGTTGTCCAGTATGCTTAGCCCTGAAGGGGAGGTGTTCTTGGGGTCTTATTCAGCATATCTCTGCTTCCAAAGAGTGAGTTGGTGATTGTGCTCCCAACTCCCTTGAGCTCATTAACAAGCTGCCTTGCAATTAGTGGGCTGATCCCTCACCTTTATCAGAATCATCCTTTCCCCACAAGGTGAGATCATGCATGGAAGCTCCAGAGCGAGGCAACTGACTGTTATCTTGTATTTCTTGTCTATGGCCTCTATCTTACCAAGATTCTCACTGAACAGTGTGTGCTTTGTGGCCACTTAACCAGCCTGTGGGGGTCGGACTTCTTGCTCGTTGACAGGGGATCAAATACCTATTTCACTCAATCGAATCTAAATGATCTCTAACCTGTATGTTTTTTCTTGCTGTCTATTCTGTCTCTCTCTGTTTCAATAAACCCGCCATAAAATTATGGACTGTTGATGTCTTTGTAAGGGAGTGAACTTACAAAATAAGCAGGGGATCAAATAATTATTTGGAACGACTGAAATAAATGAACTTTTCCACGATTCAAATTCATTGACATGTGCTTTTTTGAAGATGTATATTCACTTAATAATTTTCTGTGCATCCCAAATGATGTATGTGAATATAAGCACGAGCAAAATACGTTTGAGTGTGTAAATTAGTGTAACAGTACCAAAACTCATATTCTCCTCCACCATTGGCCTCTGTTCACTGCAGTTCACAACGCTTCCCTGCGCGGCTCCCAGAATAGTCATGATATCCACAAGGTTGAACTTCCCTTCCTCTTTGGCTTCCCGCGCCTCCTCTGCCAACTCCATTGCGGCCTCCTCACGTTCTTCAATCTCTTCTTGGCTCAGCATTGCATTCAGTCCTTGTCCTGCAGTTGTTTTACCAACCTGCGGCGGCGCCAGGGAGCACAGAGCCCTCACCTTCCCATAGGACTTCAGGTGTGCCACATTGGCCCGCAGGAAAAGCAGGAGCACATTGAGATCATTCAGGGCGCATCCTAGCCCGCGTTGGTTGACGACATCCAGCGCCGGAAGGACCTCATACACAGAGATGAAGGTGGTGTCCCAAACAAAGAGCCGAACGAGACTGAAGACGACAATTGGGGCCAACAGAACATAGATGGCACCATTGGCCACGCTGATCACCTGAAAGACCAGCTGGCCAATCATTTTACACTGAACCAGCTCAGGAACCCAGTTCTGATCCCGCAGCATGCCGCTGCGCACAAAGCAGCTGAACTCATCCTGAAGGAAGGCAGACAGGTGGAAGTAGGCAAGATAAAGGCAGGCCGCCGTCATGAAGGTCAGCAGGAGGAATCCTCGCAAAAAAAGCATGCTCACGAGGAAGTAGGAGTTTTGCTTGCATTGCATGTATCGTTCCAGTAGAGGGTATTCAAAGTATCTCTTCCTCTTGGCTCTGCAATGAAACGAGAAGAGACGATAATCAGCACTATGGGTTTGTTTTTTACTTATGGTCATACGGATGTACAGTACACACTGTAACTCTGATTTGGAAACAGCTACGTTCTATATTTAACACCTATGTCGGACCTTCTTACCACATTAACCACGGAAAACCTACCTTGACCTTGTTTTCGGATCCCTCGCATTATCGTGACACTTTTAGCTTCTTTCCTTACTTTATTGTGAGCATTTCATTACATCACGCAATGATGCAAGAGCAATACATTACCAACATGATAACCATGAATCATTTTAATGAACAAAAGTGCTGAGACGTCCAGTACCTCTTAACCTATTTAAACCCTCAGCCAGTTTGCTTGAACACTTTTGCATGCGTGTACAAGGTCTAGACTAAAATTTGCGCCAATATTTGTGCCTTAGTTCGCTTACATTTTCAATACAGTCCTACCGCGTATGTAACTTATATTTTATCACCAAACATCCTTGTTAGCAGCTTATTAGCTTGATAACAAAATGGAAGCCAGCCCGTGATGTCATCAGCGGTTGACTCGGTAGGCCTTTGCTAACTGACCCAGTCACACCACAAGTCTCTACTTTTCTCTACGCCCTAAACCACCACCTCTATTCTCATCCATTTTGGGTGTGTCCTCGTCTGTATTCCTGTTTTTGTCTGTTTATTTTGTGACATGTCACATTATAGCCATGAAAGAAAGCCAACAGGTGATCAATTCTTACCTCTGCAGCTCTGCCTGAAATGTAAGCGGGTTCTTGGTATTCTGGCGCATATCCAGGATGTTCTGGGCCAGGCGAATCGATCGGTTGTATGACTTGTCTAGTTCATCAATTATGAAGAGCAGGTCTGAGCCGAGTGAAGGCACAACAAGCTGGCGCCAGATGAGAGCCGGGAGATACATTAACAATGCCATAGCTAGGAGAGAGTACGGAAACATCTAGAGGAGAGTGACAGAGAAAAGATGGTTCTCAACGGCCGGAGCCCAGTGAAACAGACATGATTAAAACCAAATCTACTCACTTTGTGTACCCACAGTGAGCGCTCCTCAAAGTTTCCATCGCTATCAAACTCGTGATGCATAAGTGAGTCCCAGCAGTACGTATCCACATAGCTGGCTTGCTTGATTGTGAAATTGCTTGGAGGGAAACAGCTGATCTGTGGACCTGCAGAATAAGCAGCATCATCAGTAACATTATCTGCGAACATGGGGGAATTTCAGACTCATTTTGATCTCACTTCAATAATTTGCCTCCAGGCAACCCTGAGGCATTTGATACACAGCCCACCCAGCCAAAAATGAAGTATTTTGTGCTATTATTTTGTAATTCACCAACAACAAACACCCAAAATCAGAAGAAAAATGAGATGGTCATTATTGACATGACCTTAACAAATCAGTGAAATGGGAGTTTTACCGCACAAAGGAAGCTCATTGTACCCTGGGGGTACTGGGCCTACATAATTCTGGGAAAAAATGGAATTTTCTGCTGTGACTCTCTAGGACAATTTTTCACACACATTTAAACAAATTATAGTGGAACCCCGGTTTACCGCAGAATGTTGCCTCGGTTTGCATACATTTTCCAGTTAGCGTACAATATGGCGTGCATCTTGTCACGTTATTAATGGACTGTATGAGTGCAACTGTGTTCATAATGTATTTTTATTTGAAAGCGTCCTTGTTAACATCCGTAGCTTACTAACAAAATGGCAACCGGAACCGTAAGTTAGCTATGTCGCCAGTCTATGGTGTCGTCAGCGGTTCGTTCTCAAAAATGTTAACACAAAACACGGTTTTATAGTTTAAAATGATAGTTTTACATGCATAATACAATTCTAAATGCATATAACGGAGAAATGAAAGGAATGCATGAACATGTAAGGTTACGTTTTCCTTCACTGAAGACGAGACTCTTCAAAACCACCTTCCTGTTTTGCCATGAGTTATTTCTTGTGTTCAATAGTGTTTCTCATGTTATTTATCAAAAATGCTGGCACTTGCAACTTTGGCTCCAATTTGGGTTGTTGAGGTGAGAGAAATTAATGAATTCAAGAAAAAAACTCATGGCAAAACAAGAAGGTGGTGGTGAAGAGGAAGCTGTTGATCTCGCTGCCACATAGCGTCTTTGGGAACTATCAAGACTCACGTCTTCAGTGAAGGTAAAAGTAACCTAAAATGTTTGTTTTAAAACTATAAAAACATAAATGAATGAAAAAATATTGGCTTTCTAGAACAGAAAAATAGGATTTACATTATTTTATTATTATTATTATCATCATCATCTATGGATGTCTGATATTACTAGCCAATAATGGCATAAAAATGAAATACTGATTCCAACCCAGTTTTCTAACCTCTGTAATAAGATCACGTGATCAACTGTGTCAAAGGCCAGCAGAACTAAAACTGAGACTTTGCCTGCATCTGTGTTCAGACGGACGCCTTTTTGTTTACTTTTTGCTTGTAAGAGGACATTAGGAACCCACTGTAGACATAGCCGGCCTAATATAGAGCCGAAACAGTCCTTATTGGCTAAGGGAGAACCCCGGGCATTGTGTTCTGCATCCTGATTGGCTGTAGACCATTGTCAATCAATCTCCTTCGTGCTGTTTCCTATTGTGGTCAAAAGTTGCTAGCAAGCTACCTAGCTGTGTGAGCTGCTTGCTAACCACCAATAAACAATAGAAGAAGAAGAAGCTAACCGGCTAAATGAATCTTCGGTTCAAGGAGGAGGACGACGGCAGGAGCGATATGTTTTAACAAGGATACCAAAACGCTACAGCCGAATGGAGCCAGGACGATGCACGGTCAGAGGAGTGAATACGCGTGAGTCTCTGAATCATTTCTTGTGTCCAACCGAGTAGATTGATCATTCAAATTCAACGTAATTTGAACTTTGCGAGTGTTTTAAACAAAAGAGAAATGTGAGAAAATGTTAATGCCTGCCTGAGAAAAGTGTATAAAGTGTATGGTGAGGGGATTTACATCCTTAAAACATATATAATAATTGTAAACAAATAAAGTTGGCTACATCGCGAATTTCACTTATTGCTGGCTATTATGGGAACCTATCCCCCGCAATAAATGGGGGAACACTGTGTATATATATTATTTCTGCCGATGATTGATAATGATATTGGGGAGTGAGTGATGATGTCCACACAGCATCAAGCTTGCTAGCTCAGCATGTCGACGGTCTGGAATGCATCTGCATGGTAAAGATACAATTTGCAAACACTGTAAAGCGCTGCAAGGGGGCGACTAAGGGGTCTTTCTTTCACACTTCTAATCTAATATAACACCTCAGGAAGAATTATCCAAGCTAGGATTCTAAGAATTCAATTCAAATTACAATTAGGGTTTGCTAAATCTTCCATACTTTTGTTTTTGCGAACCAAAATGTGTACAGGACAGTTTTTCCAGTTCAGCATTTCTCTAACTGCTTTCCAAACTTGCGCTTCTCGACCTTATACTTAGTTCACCTTCACACAGCCACCTATAATTAAACCCATGCACACCCATCTGTCATTTCCCAAGTCAACTCCACCCTCAAACAGCAGGCCGGGGATGGAAAACACCAAGACTGCGCCCCGCCTCCACTCAGAGCGTCACAAACAGAAACACAGAGCGTCTATTTTTGACATGCAGCCTGCACATCTGCTGTGTAGGAACACATAGTCTCTAATCTAATGTTGGGGTGTGATTTCCAGCCCATCTCATTACAGGCAATCGTTAAACATGGTTACACGCATGCAACCCGCTTGTAATTTTCAAAATATGCAGTACCTGTACTTTTTTCCGCCAAAGGCCGCATAAAGAAAAATTGAAAGACACGGGAGGCCACTTTGATATTCTTCACCTATTTTAGAAATCTTTCAACTTGTTTCATCTTTGAAAAACGGCAGGACCCCGATACTGGGACGTGCTGGGTTGTGTCTGAGTTGCCGTGGTAACCACCTCAAAAAGCCGCTCTACAATACATGCTATGGTATGCTAACGCCTTGCAGTATAGCCCTAAACCGGGGGTGTCCAAACTTTTCTTAAATGATCCTCACAAATGTTTCTTCTTGTATTATCACTTTATTCCCATAATTGTATACCTTTTTCCCCAGTTTAGTTTTCCAAAAATGATTTTATTTTGTGGCGAATTTTGTGATGGATTTCATGTTGTTTTGTTTGTTTCTCATAACTTTTAAAAAAGTAATTCAAATGACAATACTTTTAATCGTAATATTACAGGTTTATTCTCATAAAATGACAACTTCTTTTTCATTTGAGTCCAGCTTCTTTTTTTTAATATTTTGACTTTATTCTCGTGAAATTCCCTTTTTTTCCCAATTTGTATTGTATTGTATTGTATTTTATTGTATGTACTTTATTTATCCCAAAGCGGGGAAATTTACTTGTTACTTTTTAGATTTCTGCTGTTTTTTAAAAATTTTCCAACTATTTCAAATTTTGCCTTGTAAATTTTCTTCTTGTAATTATGACTTTATTTTCGTATCATCATCCGCAACCCAATTTTCCAAAAACTACGTCATTCGTTATGTCGTTTGCTTTTACACTTTTAAAGAATATATAATATAATATTTAATTAGAATTTCATATTTGTACTTTATTCTTGTTAAATTACTGCTGCTGTTATGGTGTATTTCCTTTTTTTTTTTTTAGTTTTCGTGTTAAATGTTGTATGTTTACAATGTGCTACGGGCTAATAAAAAAGAAAAAACCAGCCGCGGTCTGCACTTTGGACACCCCTGCCCTAAACCTTGGTGGTAACAATGTTCATATGTAATTTTTCATGCAAGGTTTGTGCAGCCGACCGGTAAAATAAAAGGAGCTGTGGGCAGCAAATAGCCCCCAGGCCACATTCCGGACACCACTGCTGCACATGTTCATAGTGATATGGTTGATCGAGTGATGGTGGCTGTGGAAAATACTAAATATTTATTTCATGGGTATTTATTTTTACATTGTCAATTAAACTCCTGAAACCCTCGATGGATGCCAGACGGTGTTTGAAGATGTAGCTGCAGAATGCCGCCTTATGCATTTTGTATTTCTTTGTGCTCAAGTCTCCAGGCTTTCACAACATACTTGTGTGGACACCGCATACTTGAGCAGCACTTGGAAACTTTCGCCTTCAGGAGGATGAAGACAGGATCGTATATGATTCTTCCTCAGCGAAACTCAAACATCCAACCAAGATATATATGAGTAGATGATAAGCAAACATAATACAAGGAGTCTTTCTTCAGCATACTCGTGATCTGAGGAAGGCCACCAGGACCCAAAAGATAATTGGATTTTTGATCCTCACAAGTAATAGTTCGGGCTCAAGCACCGAGCGATGAAAACGGCTTAAAAGTCATCAAAGTTTGCAAAGTGTGTCAGGCTCGGTGAAAAATTTGATGTTTTAGCTGGCTCAAATGCAAATTCCAAAACTTAAAACAAAAACAAACAGCCCCTTCCACCAGTTTCATCGTCACGGGTTTTTCAAAAATGAATAAATGATTGCTTTTTTGTGGTTGAATACGGCCTATTTTTAGTAAAAAATTCAGATTTAATCAAATTGTACATATAAATTAATAAATTAATCATTTTCCTGTATAAAAATGGCTAATTGAATGAAAATACAAATATAAAGCATTCCGAAGATGTGACATGAAGTGTGATACGGTATCTGTGACTTGTGTGCGCCTTTAAGAAGCGGTGCCTGGCAAGTGCCGAGTGCTAGCAGCGGGTTAGCAGTGTAGAGGGTGGCCGACAGCAGCTCCTGTGTGAATGTTCACTGCATGTGCTCTCTGCTTGTTACCTCCACCAAGGAGGTTATGTTTTTCCCACCGTTTATCTGTTTGTTTGTTTGTGTTCAAAATAATTTCATAATAAAAGTTCTGAATGGATGTGGATGAAACTGAATTGTCGGAAAATGGGATATAGAAGAACTGATCAAATTTTGGCGGTGACCGGATCACCATCTGGATAAAGGAAATGTCCACGCTAATGTGTGAGTCTATCTTATCTCTAAGATTGATTGTTTTCTATTATTATGTCGACTATATTGGGTAATACAAGCGTAAAGGTCACTTTAGGGGTGTTATTTCATGTCTACAGGGCTCTAATAATGGTAAAAACAGTATTCAGAAGGTCATAAAAAGGTTTTCTATACTGTAACTATGGAAATATTCCATTTATTATTGAATATTGAATCCTACTTTGTGGAAATTCACTTATCACGAACCTACTGTATGTGTACTAAATGTACTGTGATATTAGATACATTTTTGGCAATTTTTATTTCTTTTTTTTTACAATTTCCATCCATGGCTGTTCAGCCCAACCCTCTAAAACCGAGCTTTTTGTTTGTTTGTGATTGTGAAAAATTCGGCGTACAAACAACAGAGGCAAAGCCATCTCCGTCCAAAGGGAGCCGCAGACGTGATTGAAGCACTGATTTGCATTCGAGGCGAGTACTACGCACCAAACGTTTCTCCAAAAGTTCATTTTTGTGTACTGCGCCTGGTTTATACTTGACTTAATGTGTTAATTATGTCCCACTTTGGCACAGTAAATATAGACCTCTGATGAAGCTTATTATCGTGAGCGGCACACGTTCAACTCTCAGTAAAAGCATTCCCGTGAAATCTTGTAAAATATATTGCTGCTCTCTTCTACCGTGCGCGTGTGCAGTTTGGGAGCCATAACCTCTGCCATTTCTTCTATCACAGACTGCCAGTCCCCAATTAACACTGGCGCTCATCCTCATTTTGCTGTCTTTGCGCAAAAAAATCTTGGCCGAGAGTCCAGGCGCAAGTAAACCAGACTCCAGACTGCAGTGCAACCAGGTATCGTTGCAAAACTCATCATCGGCGCGATAGGCCGCCAAGATTTATCAGTCGAGTCGTGCAGCCTGCTCCACAGAACGTTCTACCCCAACCACGCGCCTTCGGTTAATCAACACATCCTCTCAAACAGAACTTGCCACAAGAGAGCCCTGCCTTGTAATTACAACATGCCGACATTAGTGAATACTGCTTTCCATCAATCCTCTCCGTGGTTATTAGCATCTGGCTGATGGTGGACCAGGTCCGCAGAGACAAAGTTGAGTTGAAAGTCAAGGGAATTTGTCTCATCAACCGTTCTTACTGTACTTTGATGATGTATGTTTTGAAAGTAAACAGGATGCAGGTTTGGCTCATCTGTGAGACCGACTTAGTGGATTGGGAATTTCACCCAGAAGATCGGGAAATACAGAAGGTCGGACTCGAACCGAATCAATTTTTCCCATAAGAATGTCATGTAAATCCAATTACAGTGTTCCCTCGTTTATCGCGGGGGATACGCTCCCAAAATAGCCCGCCAATAATTCTATAAGAAAGAAAAACATCAATCATTTAGAGTAGGGAAATATTTCAATTACTATTCTGTTCATCATTGAAATATTTAAATAGAACATAGCGACATCACAGGGAAGCAAAGTGTACACGTCTCTGTCCTGGCTGCTCAGCACAACGTAAGGATCGGCTATTCAGATTTTCAAACAGTACAAGTCCACCAGTGACCCGCCACAAGGTGACACTATCGCTCTGCAACTGTTGTTGCTCCAGCTCCCTCCGCTACTGTATGTGTTGTCGACTTTGCTTTTTGTTGTGTTCCTTTTTTACTGTGGTTAAGTTTACACGTAAACCATCGGCTGTGGAAGAGATTATTGCAATTATGTACGGCGTCAGTGGCAATGAGTTGACAGGCTGAAGCATTTCCACATGTTTGACACAACATTGTTTGAATGTGCGTTATAATTACTTTCTCTGTACACCATTTTATGTGGGGGTGCCCAGATTGCGGCCAGGGGGCCATTTGCGGCCCATGGCTGTTTTTTTTATTGGCTCGTGGCACATTGTAAAAAATTTACTTACAAAAAATTGTTAAAAATACAGCAAAAACGGAAAAATCATCAGTGATTTTACAAGAATAAAGTCAAAATATTAAAAGAAATTTTACAAAAATAACATTTTAGTATCATAAAGTTAAAACAATAATAAATATATATATATATATATATATATATATATAAAGTTGAAATATGAGAAACAAAAAAATAATAATTTTTTGAATATTAGGTAAAAGTTATCAAGTCACAACAAAAAAGGCCAAATATGATGGGAATAACGTCATAATATTACGAGAAGAAAATTTACAGGAAGAAAGTTGAAGTTTTTTTTTTTTTTTTTTTTTAAAAACAGCTGTAATTTTACCAAACTATAGTCGTAATATTAAGAGAAAAAGTAAAGTATAAATAAAATATAAATAAAGTTTTTCAACGAGAAAAAAGGTCGCAATTTTACAGGAAGAAACTCTTGGTATTGTGAGGAAAAATGCCATTTTAGTATCAGAGTAGAAATATTACACAAAGGATGTGTTGGTTTTTTTAAGTCGTAATATTATGAGAATAAAACAAAACAAAGTTGTCATTTTTGGAAAATTAGGTTGGAGAAAAAAGGAGCAAAGGCCGTCGTTTATGATAGCTTATGAAGTTTATATCACAAAGCTGAGATGCAGGATTTTTTAATATATTTATCATTTCTGAGCATATGAACATGTGTTGCTTGGCCCTTGCGTCCTTTCATTTTTCAGTACGCGGCCTTCGCTGGGAAAAGTTTGGACACCCCTGATTTAAAGCGTGAGCAACAACAGTCGTCCAAATTGTACTCGTAAATAATCAGCCTATTGTTGCATATTCCACGGTCACAAAGGACGCAGCACAACGGAGAAGTTTCAACACAAAGGCATGCTTGGGAATCAATAATGAGCACTTATGAATCCAGGGTATGCAATTAGGGACAAAAGCAAATGGAATACAAACAAAGGTTTTAAAAAGGACACGTGCTTACCGAGGGACACCTCGCGGGCAAAGGCCATGCAGACCAGCAGCAGCGGCAGGCCTACAGATACATATTTGATGACCTTGTCCAGAGGAAGCTCCAGCTCCAGATGGCTGATCCGGTTTACAGTGGCGCTATCCTGAAGCAGGGCATCAGATAGCAAAGCCTTTGCTGCCGCCTTGGCAATGGACATTTTGAAGAGCTGAAATATGGTTTAAAAAGTCGTCATGATCCAGAGACGGTCAACACAATCTACAAATCATATCTGAAAATCTTTTTTAGGATCACCGCCTGTACCTGACGTCTTCAGGCTCGCAGCAGCGGCACGAAGAGAAAAAGTAGCTTTTCCGTGGAGGTCCGCGAAGTATTGGAAAGTGCTTTATGCATTCAAGGGAGTCTTTCAGGGAATGAGAGGCTGGATTTGGGTGGAACCAGCCCGGGTTAGGTCCGAGCCTAATTACAGAGAAGACATTTGGGAGCATGCGGCCGCCCAGATGGCACTGACTTCAGCAGACCTCCTGTGCAGAACAGCAGGCCCAGCAATTATATGTGTGTGTGTGTGTGTGTGTACGTTTCCGTGCGCTAATGCAAAGTGGTTTATTCAGGCCCTGTCATTTGTGAGACTATTTTTGACACTTTGAGAGCTACGGCTCCTACATTTTTAAACCTTTACAGTCCGTATTTTGTTTTGTTTTTTAGAGAAAACTAACATTCATTCCTTTTGACGGAGTGCATACGACATGCACAGGGGAGGTGCATTAAAGTGTTCAAATGTTCTGAAAGCATGACAAAAAAAATGTCCTGTCAAGAAAGCATAAGTGGTTCCATCCACTATTTGTTCAAGTCTTGAAACCAGCAGCTCTGGTTGCCTTAAATCAGGTGTGTCCAAAGTGCGCCCAGGGGGCCATTAACAGCCTGCGGCTGTTTTTTAAAATATTTTTATTGGTCCTCGGCACAATCTAAAAGTACAAATAAACCAGAAAATTAATTTACTGAGTGATTTTATCAAGTAACATATACAAGTAGATTTTAGAATAGCTGATTGCATTGATGTTGATTGATTTAAATATTGGATGAGTGCCTTATTATAAGTACAGTATAAATATAAGTTTATTACTGTCTGTCTAACGGAGTGAGTGATTACAAGTAGTGTATAGAAATAATGCTTTATTAAATAATTAGCCGTGTAGATGGACAACTGATTAAGTGTGTCAAAAATTAACAATAATTGTGAGAGCTCACACAAAGTGAAGGCCAGCCGGGACCAGCAGCCAGATAGAGAGCACAAGCAAGCCAGAAGCCTTGAGATAGGCTGAGGGCAACAATGTCTTGTTTATGTTTGCATAATTGTCAACAACTAAATGTAATCACCTGCTGGCGTCACACAAGCTTCGTCAAGGAATCTGGGAGAAAGTTATCTTTGGAGAGACTGGCGCCAATCAATCATGAAAAGGCGTACGAGGCGAGAGTTGGAGACCCTCTTGCATTCAGCTGGGGCAGAGGATGAGGGGACCAGTGGACGTAACGGGGTGCGGAGCTCCGTAAACCGTAAAACTGTCTGATTTATTCTCAACACAATTCTTAAACTTAATCTGGTGTGAGTCTTCTTTCCTTCTCATAACTGGAGACTAACAAACATGTAAGGGGGAGGTGAAATTGGCTTAATTAATTTTCCAAAGTAGTCCTTTGACCTTTAGTAGGTTGTGGAGAATTTCATGTCCAACAAAAACTAAAAAGAAATTGTAAAATGGAAGCGAGAGCTGTACTTTTGCAAAAACAAAGACAAAATATTAAGAGAGTAAAGTCATAATATTAAGTGAAAAAGTTGACAAATGAAAGGAAGAAAGTCATAATATGAGAAATAAACAAAACTAAGAATAAAGTTGCCATTTTTGGAAAATTAGCTTCGGGAAAACGTATACTCCAAAGTGTTGATGCGAACAGAATGCTCCACATTTGTAACTCTCTGCCTGCAAAGGTGTCAGAATACAAAGTCAAATACACGTTTTAATTATTAAAATTGGTCTATTGAAACACAGTAGATAATGACAATAAGTGTACAAATGAAATCAAAATATTCCCCATTGTCTATCACTTGTGCTGGAAGATCGATCTTGAGAAAAAAAAGGCAATGGAGAAAAATAACGAGTAACAAACTTCACAATCACCACTCAGAACATTAAATATAAGATGGGTTGTTTCTTCACCATAGAAATGACTGAATCCTGTTTGAGTACAAAACAGTGGGAATTCCTTCCCAGTTTGTTCAAAATGTTCAGTCGCTCTTCTTGCTTAAAATGGTTTTCCTCCTTTAAAAAGTCAGTGATGATGGCTTAGTCGGTCAGGTTTTCCAAAGTCCTTGACTGTCCTGTCCTGTCGTTGAGACGAGCGGGAGAGAAGTTTGCGGGGCCGGTTGTATTGCATACAAAAAACAGCCAAGCAGATCTAAAAGGACCAAATGCAGAAAGGAAGAGCCGTCCTTGCCTTGTTGTCGCTTGAGCTGAACCCTGAACCCACCCAAAAACAAAAAAACAAAAGCAAGAATGACGATGCAAAGACACTGGTCTACAACATTAGTTTTTTTTCTTATGAAAAGATTTTTCCGAGTTCATGCCTGAAAACGGCTTTTAGCATCTCAAATATTTTGCTTGCGTGGAAGAAAAATACTGTGTGTTCGTTCGACCTGAGATCCTTGGGAGTCATTTAACAGGTATGAACAAGTATTGTGCAGATACAGTCGGGGAAAGTAATATTTGATTTTGTTTTTAGGTTTATCCCTTACGAAGATATGAACAGTACATCATTTTTACGGTCGGTTTATTACAACAGACAGACAGAATGTAAAAATAAAAATCCGGGGAAAAAAATTAAACAAAGGTTATACATTTATTTGTATTTGATTGAGTGAAATTAGTAGTTGATCCCCAACCCAACCATCAGGTATTCTGACCCCCACAGATGTGTTTTATGTGTCCATAAAACACACAAACTAGTCCTGTCTGTTTAGGGATGTAGTCCAATCTCAAATGGGAGAAAAGGTGATTGTGAGCGAGGTGGGGGACCAGCCCAGAGTTACAAGGGAGGAGCTGGTTAATGATGTCAAGGGAGTTGGGAGCATAATCATTAATAGCGCAATTTGCTGTGATGGATTGAGATCACAGCAAACCTGAATGACTCCGACAAGGCTTGGGAGAATGTGACGTGGTCAGAAAATTGATCTCTTTGGCATCAAATGGGGGTGGAAAGATTCTGCTTTGGGGATGTTTCTCGGTCCAAAATCCCCCCTGGGATGCGCACAAGCCCGGTGAGCAACGACAAGCAACGTTTTGACACCTGTGCTTAACAGCGAGGGTTACTCCACTAAGTCCTAAGTCACGTTTTGCTTGGGGGTCAACTACCAATTTCACACAATCAAATACAAATTCATTCATAACCTTTATTTGATTGGATTTTTTAATGGATTTTACATTATGTCTCTCTCTGTTAAAATAAACCGACCCTAAAAATGATGATGGGTGATCAGCAACTTTGTCCCCTTTCTTCCCAAAAGTGGAGTGGTAACTTTTCGTGCCTTATTATTTTTGTCAAGCAAAACCACTTGATCAATTCCATGTAGACAAGTTTGTGTTGAACATATACATTCCCAAAAAGAAAAACATACTGTAGTCGTCCATATCGTATCTGAATGCTGTGGCTTTATAAAGCAGGGGTTTCCAAAATGTTTCCACCGAAAAATTAGAGGGCAGGTGGGGATAATTTTGATATATTTTTTAAAAACTTTCTTTAGATTTGCTAATAAGTCAGATATAAAACAGCCCGCACCTGAGCTTTGTGTTATATTATTATCACCATGATAAAACAAGTGTTATAATGCTTCTATCATTTGTTAGTTTAAGCATAAACCCAATACAGCCATCCCTCACTCCCTCCCACTCCTTAATAAAGGAGCGCTGTTTCGTGGTTGCCTATTATTAGTCCAAAAATATTGAAAAACAAGTCATATGTATGAGTCTGGTCACTAGGCGTCAGTCATGCTACGCTGATAAGACATGAAGTTATGTTCCATCACATGAACACTGCATGGAGTCAGCCATGGCATGTCCGACATGACATCGTGAAAAGAAGTTCTCCTCCCATTCCATGTGGAAGTGGTATGTTTTTGGCTTCTGACTTTGTCCTTCTTTCCCACTCCATCTGAAATCCTTTACATTTAGAACAAATACTTTGGAGGCTAACTTAGCTATGTCCCTGCAGTGTTCCCGTAGCCTGCGCATTAGTGTTGCGCAATGTGGCGTAGACAAAGCCGGGTCTGGAACCAATTAACCGCGATAAATGAGGGACGACTGTACAGTAACTTCATGTTTCGGTTTCACATGCAGCTGCTACAGTCCACTTGCATCCGTGCCAAGTGGGTCACTAACTTACCAGATTCCAACGTAAAGGGTGCAGGTGTCATTTTGATATTTAAAATTTTCTAAGAAAGGATAACACAATATTAGCTTTGTGTTACAGGTGACAAAGCGTGTTATTATTATTATTGTTATTGTTAATGTTATTAGTATCACATTTTTCTCGACTTGGCTCCCCCCACCCCATTTGTGCTTGTCTTTGTTTTGCTTTTATTTTGTCCATGTTGAAGCGCTGCGGGCCAAAACAAACAAGGGGGCTGCATATGACCTGTGAGCCGCACTTTAGATGGACACCCCTGCTCTAAAGCATCGACTTCTTGGCATTGCAACGTACAGGAGGTCCTCGGTTTACGGCGTTCTGTCTTATGATGTCTTGTGCTTACAAACGCTCTCCCATAAATGAATTACCAACGTAATTTTGGTCTGTAAACACAAGTAAAGAAAAGGAAAGCCATCACCATGGAAGTGAAAATCATCATAAAAAGAGCAGAGAGAGGGGAAACGCCCACCACAATTGGAAACTCCGCTTGACTGTCACAACCCTCGTTAAGCACAAGGACGATTGAATGCTAGCGGGGTCATGGATTCTGTGCGCTATTACAGGGAGATCTGGGAGGACAAGAGGAGGTTATCCTGGAAGACGACCACATTATTACTGATACATTTATTCTTGTATTTCATCATTTTAGTGCCGTATTTTATGCTATATGTTACACTCAGCTCTACGTATATCACAGTCTAGGGACGAAAATCGTTCATAACCCGAGGACCACCTGTATTGAAAAGCGGGGAGGAAACCCTAAACATCTTGCCTTACGTTCCATGATAGTAAAACCAAATGAGCGTTTGCTTGACTATCATCTGCTATGATTCTTGGGATCATTGTGTCAGGTGTAATTCCATAGTTTGTCTGTGCTGTATAAGGTTTGTTTCTTTCGCGGTGAGCCTTCAAATGCATATGGAATACAGCGGCTGTGCCATTCATCTTGTGTTTGAGTCAGACATTTGCCATACTAAGGAGTCAAGTGAGGTCAAAGTTTGTCCGGCGCTCTACTCCAGTTCCTCTCTGAGCTCCATGCTCAGCTCTCTCCTTCCCGCTCCGCCGCTGGGCATCGGACTCCCCCTGTTGTTTTCATTGACTCCATCCTCCTCCTCTTCCTCCTCCTCCCCCATTCCTTCCTCCTCCTCTTCCTCCTCCTCCTCCTCCTCTTCCTCGTCGTCCTCTTCCTCTGTCCCGTCCATGGAGTCGTCGGCTCCCAGCATGGCTTGCTGCATGGCGAGGGTGGCTGAATCTGATGACAGCGACTGGAGGCTGTCCAGACTGAGAGGGTCTGATCAGAGGCAGGAGCATTAATATCAATTAATGACATGACTACACATCTTACATCTGATCCCCCTTATCTCTCTCTCTCTCTCTCTGGTGTCTTAGTCCCTAGACTTAGATCATCTTGCTACCACAAAGGCAACACTGGCACCTAGTGGTTACTTTAATGTTTACATGTAAAAGGTAAGCCAAACGTTATTCATACCCTGAATGAGAACGAAGTAAGTGGCAAATCATTATTATTCGCCTTTCTCCAACCCATACGAACCAATAGTGAGACACGTACTTGAATTGAACCTAAGTGGCGTAACTGTGTTACACTTTGCTGGCGTGCTTTTACTTTGAAGACCAGACTTTACCGGCCGACAGGAAGTGTTGCGCCGAATTGGCCCGAGTGTTGCCGAGGAGACCGGAAGATCGCAGTTGTTGCAGTAAAACGTGAATAAACAAAGGTTGCATATTCTTCTCGTTTATACATTCACACGCGCACTAATACTGTATGCTTGGAAACAGCTAGGCAACAATGTGATTGTTTTTGTGCCCAACCTTTTCCCAAGTATGTTAGTGTTTGTGTGAATGTGTAAACGAGAGGAATTAACTCAAATTTCTTTATAGAAAGGCGCTTTGTGAAAATAAGTACATTTACTTGTATTCATTTACAGCCCAGCCTTGACACATCCAATATGGCAGCGACGTTGACGTATTGCAGCAGTGGACAAACCCAGTCGATGCGGCGTCGAGCTCTGTCTAAGGGCTTGAACCCACATGTAGGAAATACGACATACAGTAAGTTCCGGGAGCTCCGATCGGCGAATAATTGATACGCCCATAAAAATGTCTGTTTTTGTCACACAATATCCAAAAGCTCATTTTAAAGCCATTCAACAATTCCAATACTTTAAAAGCGTGCCAAATATTACAATTCAACTCTTCTTTTGCTGTGACGTATACGTCATTTAGCCTTAAAATTGCTATGGACAAACTGACGTGAAGTACTTGCCACTTTAGCAAAAATGCTAATAACACACTCAAATGTCACTGTTTCGATTTTCATTGAATACTGTATGTGGTCTTTGCTTCAGTCAAAGTACATTTGCGGTACTTGGCACAAGAAAATATCGAATTGAGGTCGTTTCAATTAAGGAATACATTTAGCATGAACATTGTACCATATATTTAGCATCACAAACCTTTGACATGAATTAGTTGTAAAAAACTAAACAAATGTCTTCTATGTGTTCCAGTTGGCATGTGGTATATCCACCATTATTTTACGTTAAACACAAAGGGGTTGAGGGTTCTTAACATGGATTTTTATTTGCTGAATGAGTGCAAAGAAGAAAGTGGCAAAATACTTAACGATACTTCTGATACCAGCTCTTCATGCTCTACAATTGGTTCTCAAATCAAAATATCGATACTTTCGATACTTCAGTCATCGGAGGTAACGTTTGTCAGTTGAGACGAAGACCGATCGTAAACGGAGCCATGTGTGAATTGTGAATAACGTTTTCATTGTTATAGTGGTTCTTAATAATTAATAGTTTCTTTTAATGGTTTTATTATTTCAGTTATTTTCTTTTTATATTGTTTAAAATTGTTATTTAAAATTATTTGATTTGATTTCGTCCTCTGTTTTTTTTCTGTTGTTTTATTTTAGCCTGGCTTTGTTGTAAATCACCCCGCTACCTCAATATACTGCAGGGTTTTAAATAACTATTGATAACTCATTTTTAATAACGACAATGAAATCAGTGGCATCGCACATCACTAGATATTATTAGTCAACGTTGTCACTGATTTTCATCATTGACATTAGTCATTATTATCCAAACTGTATGAAATTAGCTAATATTCTGTTATTACTAATGTTCCAGCTAACCAAAAAAAGAAAACACACACACTTTACGTAAAAATTGTTCCGGGGTATGAATAATTCAGGCCATACTTTAAAGAAATCGGAAGGGAAAAATGTGCGTGTTGTTTATTTAGTGGTAATACATACTGTCTGAGTTGTTTCCCATTTGAGATCGGTGTGTCTGCAGAACTCCGGCCACAATGGAGTCAGGCCAGAAACGCTGCGTAGGACGATGCTGTGACTTCATCTTCTTTGCTTTAGGAGCCGGGTCAGGGTTACTGGCATCTAACATCGGCTGGAGGATACGCCGCCGAGCGTTGATGAACCTGAAACAGAGGCAAAACACAGGCTGATGCTGGGACATTTTGTGACTGTGATGTGGATTCAATATTTTGGAAACACTAGAGCACATGTGGAATAAGTGCCCATTATAATTACTAGTTTATTATTTTTCCAACCAGCAGATGGCAGCACACGGCAAGTCATGTGCTGCCTACAAATTCAACTGAGGCTATGGCCACACATTTGCATCAGCAATTAAATGACACAGAAATGAAACGATAACGCCTTACTTTTATCCCTGTGGTTGCCTTGCAGGCCTTTCTACCTTCTTAGAATATTGTACCAGGCTAGTCTGGAAGGATAACCTCCTCTTCTCCTTCCAGATGTCCTTGTAACAGCACAGGGAATCCACGACCCCGCTCGCATTCAATAATCTTGATCCTTAACTCATTCAATCCCAGCCATTTTTCAACAGACAACCCCTTCACTACCTTCTGACTGATCTTTCAAGGCACACAGAATATTGTGTTCTATGGCTATATAAACATGGAACCTACCAAAAGAAATATTAGACTCCTGTCATTCATCAGGAAAAATAGTTTGTTTCTCCCTTTTCCCGTTCTTTAGTAATCAACAGTAGAACATAGGTAAGTTTCAGGAAAATATCAGTTCCTGACTAGACAAGGGAGAAAACCAGCTTTTTGTGAAATGGTACTTTTCAAGCGTAACTGTCACTTTGACAGAAATATTTTTTGCTTTTGTGACAGCTCAAACATGTAAACAACACGAAAAGGGGTTGTTTTACATCAAAATAACAATTTATTTACAAATGTAACACCAAGAACTATTTACAGTTTTCACATTTGGAACTGAACTATGTGTGTGCACGCGCGTGCGTGTGTGCGTGTGCATGCTTCGAAGTTTCCCTACAACGCGTAACCTTCTGCACGCTACCCTCCACCACGCTCTCTCATTTCCTCCTTCTTGTTATGTGATTCATCCATTGAAATGATCCCCGCCGAGCTCTTATCAAATGCACTTCTGCCACCTTCTGGCCGTTTTTATGGCTTAAAAGTGCTCTGAAATGTTAACGCTTTAATGGAGAGTTGCATCATCACCTCTTTTTGCCTCTTGTGCAAAAAAAGACGTATAAATACGTTGTTGTGATTGGGCGTTCGGGATTATAAAAACGTATAAATACGTCTTCTGGTATTGAAAGACTTAGTGATGGTTGCAACAGTTGAGCGGTTTGGACCAAAAGACCGGACAATATTTTGTGATGTTTATTTTCACTTCCATGGTGATGGCTTTCCTTTTCTTTGGCGCACTAGACACACAATATATCCTTATGCGTATTCTTCCACCATGCATGCTGTAACTAGTTCAGTTTTCAAATGAATTTTTGACAGCGCGTTCGCAACGCTGACCCGTCCGGACCGCTGTAATATCTTACCAGTTATTCACTTGCAAAAGGGTTAAGCTTGTCTGTGCTGCAATCTGTCTTTTCTCATCCTCCGTTGGGTACGGATGCTAAAAGTAGAACAAAACATTTGGCGTGAGTCATTGCATGTCACTTGGATTTGCCGCTCTAAACACAAAATAAAGCTGTCCTTTCTGCCTCACCATAAGATGCTGAAAAAGCCAAGAGCGCATGATGTTGGTGGCTTGTTTGGGAAGAACACCCCTCTTATTCCGCGACTTCTTGTCTTCGCTATCCAAAAGAGCTGACAAGTCAACATTTACCTGTGGGAGAACAGGAAGGAGTAACAGCAGCAAAAAGTTAAAAAACAAACAAACAAAAAAACTACATGCATTGCTATGGGTTAGTTAATGTTACCACGGAAACGCAGGAAGACAACCAATTATTGATCGCGTTTCTGTGACAAGGGCAGAAACAACCTCCAAGTGTCACCATGGTAACTGAATTAGACTAATGATACTTGAACCCACTTCACCATGTGGAAAAATAGAAGGTCGGTCGTCTTAAGTGCTTTCATAAGGTATTTGAAGTGTTAAAATCCAGGCAGACTTTGAGTCAGAAACAACGCTCAAACCTCTTAAACATTAGGATTGAGAGGCTTGCTAGTAAAAGACACAATAAATAGTGCAAGGTCTACTTGGATGATCTTGGTATCAAAGCAAATGGGAGACGTTGATGGTTCATGCAGATGTGACTGTTACTACTGGATAAGAGTAAATGAAGCTGCTTGTTCAGTGAGTTTTAGCAGTAGAGGAATATTTCTTTTGCTTCGGTGTTGTTTCTATGGCTTGCAGCGGGTCGACCTGTCGACTGAGAAATCCTAATTCAGATGTCCATGACTGCACACAAAAGAATGCAAATGTGTCGAAACACGCACCACTTCTGTGTATTATTTGTCAAAGTTTGACGGAAAGTTCAAGAATCACAACAAAATTTGGCACACACATAAAAAAAATGTTGTTTGGCTTGTGAGGCAGTCAGGCACGCAACTTGAATGATACAAAGCATACTGGATGCTTTTTCTTACGGAATACTTTCTAATTCTGCCATGGAGACTACGTGTCTGTAGGTAATGTGTAACTATAATATTTGATAACTGTGTGGATTGAGGAATGTTATTTCCACAATGGTGTTTAAATAGGACAAGAATTATGTCTAGCGTGCAGATTATAGCTGCTGCGTCAAGCACTGACTAACTAAATACACATGTATGACTTTCAGTCTATTATAATTCATTTGTGAATACAAAATGAAGTTTTGGTGTTAAAATACAGCTGTTTCAACACACCAGGATGCGTCCAGGCATCATGTCACGTATTAAGTGTCTTCTTCAAGAAAAGTATGACATTTATTAAACGGGTATGTTTTTATTATAACCGCGTACGTAAAAAAAAATGACGTATTTCATCTGCCGTAGCTTTAGTTTGTGTCCTTGTTGATGTAAGCGTTGCCCCCTCCCTCTGGCTTCGTCTTCTTCGCTTACCCAGTTGTTGTTAGGAGCGGCGCCATTGACACTCCTAAAAAGTCAAAAGCTGGCTCTGATGTAACTGGCACGTATTTCATAAACACGTGGAAATGTGACTTATATATGTTTTTTTTCTCTTCATCACACATTTTTGACTGATGTGAATAATACTTTGGAGTGACTCGTAGGAAAATACAGGTAAATACGGTAGGGCTGCGTAACCATGAGCATTATTCCCAAGAAGTTAGCCAATAAATGACAGTAGATGCACTCCAAACTTTATTTCAGTCTCGTCGTTATAATAGCATTTACATGCAAAGAACCTCCACACTTGTGACATCAAAAGATGCACCTCCATGGCGTGGAGTATACGTTATATTTTTACTAACATTTACTAACATTCCGTGTAACCGTGGCAACGTAACTCCTGACCAAAGAACCATAAGTGATGGTGCTTTACCTGTGAGTTCTGGATCTGAATGGTTCCTGGTGGCAGTGCCTGCGTTAACACTTGTGCTTGTGATGCCACCATGGCAACTGGCTGGTACAGCGTGCCACCTAACACAAGAAATTACTGTTATGAGAATCAAGCGACTTCAGCAGACAAACAGTTATTGAATTCAGGGTTAATTAGTCCTGATCAAGACACTTGCCTTCACAGTCTGTTTGAGCTTTTCCGTGTCTAGCCATTAAAGGCTGCGACATTGATTTATTTGAGGTTAAAAGATATTTCCTGAGGGCGGGATTAACATTTCACTGTACAGGGTTGACATTATAAGGGTCTGTCAGCTATGCACCCCGTGAAGGATAATTACCACTGTCACCAAACCACATGTGCAGAAAACTCTGACTACCGCTTTGTCCTTCATTCCCAATATTCCGTAGGCAATTTGCGCATTTCACTGCTTGTGGTTTGAAACGTGTTTTTTTTTTGTTGTTGTTGAGGGTTCAGCTGAAATGTATTGCATGTCCGTACAAGCAAGTGGAAAAGGTAAGAAGGAAGTACGAAGGTAGCATCTCTTACAATAGGATTGCAATGTAAAGGTTCCTTAGTTAACACGGGTTGCAGGGGGAATGGTTTAAGGCAGACACATAACGTAAAGTGAGCCGGGCGAGTGTGTGTAATGATGATTGTACCTGCTGCTGAATTTGACAATAAAGTTCAAGGGGCAAGTCAATTGGTTCCACACCCGACCACGATAAGTGAATTTCCGCCAAGTAGGAGTCAATATTAATAAATAGAATATTGTAATTACAGCATAGATGTCACCTCAGTGTTTGCCAGTCTTCATTAAAGATAAGTGATACTTATTCATTTAATTCATCATTTATGTGTGTTTCGAAATGACGAAAACCGTAGTTCCGCTGTACTGATTTTTCACGATTGGCTGGTAGACTTGGAACTGTATTGAAACTGTACAAGCGTTGTGTAGCAGCTCCCGTAGTAATACAAATGCAACCACTGTACCCACGTCCGGCGCTTTTAAAAGGCTAGATTATCAAATTATATGACGAAATATGTTTCTCCCATGCATTTGATTGTTTAGTTTGCTTTTCAATGGACAGCAACAATATGAATAATTAACAGAAAAATCAATGTGCACTCACTCACTTGTAAATTTAACGCTACCAGTGAAATTGTAGGGGCGTCATTTGCATAAACAGATCATAAAGCATTGCAGTTAGCACAGTAAAAACACATCAGTGCAAGTTTCAAGATGATCTGGTGTAAAAGAACTCATTTACTGAGTTTTATGACATTGACTTTTATCACATTGACTGCAGTGCCAGAAGATTTTATGGACACGTGAATGTGTATCATTACCAAATGCATTCATTTCAATGAGCTTGTGCAAATCCTTACCCGATACCACTTGAGAGTTTATGGTCGTCATGGAAACATTGCCCTGTTGCAGACCCGCACTGGCTGCCACAATCCCTGAAGAGTTGACAGAGTTGGACACAGGCGTCAGGGACGGAGAGGAGGTCTGAATTAATTCCTTGGGGGATCACAGAGAAAGACACGGCGAGCTTCATATGCTGAGTCTGCAGGTGAGAGACGGGGTGTATCTCCGCACACAACTGACCTGCTGCATGCTGAGATTGGTGTGTGTGGGAGAATAGGGCCCCGCCAAGTCGTTACGGAGAAGGTTGTCACTGTGCATCTTGGTTTTGAGGCAGGTGATATAGCGGTTGCAGAAGTCCTTACAGAGTTCATTGACTTTCTCCAGCTCTAGCAGGTGGATCCGCAACACTTGAATGGCTTTCACCATCTGAAGGTAAGAGAAGCAAAATGTCACAATACAAAACAACGTGTATACAAATAAAGCTGTCAATGCCGCGATCCTGCGTTACCTACAGGACGGGACGGATTAGTAGTGTCGAAAAGCACAGTGACCGTTCCTCTATCTTTATTCACGCGTCTGTATGTGTGTTGTATCCCGTTCTCGACCTCCTCCGGTTTCTTCTATTGTGGTGTAGTATTTTTGCACCAAGGAAGCTAAACTTCCCCTTTTAAATGTAATAAAATCATTGTCATAATTGAGAATGCACAGTAATTCCTTGAATTCACGTGAGGCCTATGGGGCAGGGCGATCCTTGATTTTGACTGACAGCAGCCTGAGGAGTGAGCAGAGGTTTTTCCCCCCCCCCCTTTCCCCGACGCAATGACGCAGGAAAGACAGTGGTCAGAGCAGAAGTCTCTTCCGGAGTGAATAATTTCACAGTTATTCAATTCTACAGCTTTTTTCTCATTTGGTTACTGTTAATGTTAATGTTATTGAAATTTGTTTGTTCGTTGGTTCATTAAATCATTTCACCATTGTGGGAGGGGTAGCTCGCTAGTTAGCCCAGTCACGATGGCAGCAGACAGCATTGCTAAAATCATATTTAATGTATGTGAGACCCCAATGAGCTTCCCCTGTTTCAATGCAACCGCAACCGGGCTTGGGCCCGGCACTGGACATCTCCAGTGTCTGGTTGTTGGAGCGGGAATCGAACCGGAAGTGAGTACTATGACACCACCAGGGCCTATTTTTGTACCTTATGTTACTGTTTATTCTCCCATTGATTCCTTGTTTTCCCACAATCCTCGTTGCTCTGCTCCTGTTGCACCTTTTTGCCGGGCTATTCTCGAGTTGTAGTTTTTCCAAGGTCAAAAGAATGGATAGAAAAGTGCTAGGCCAAGGAGGAAAGAGATAAATCAGCTAATTAAAGTCAGTGATCTTAATAACGGCAGACGAGTAACTTGCTTCTATCGCAACCATTCTGGCCCAATGTGACATTCCCACCCTGTGGAACAATGAGTGCCCCCTGGGAGGGGTGCCTGTACTCAGAAAACAAACAGATGCAGGGTTAATTGACTGTTTAGCCCTTGTATTGTGTCTGTTTTTGTTCAAGTGGGGTTTCATCTCTTTTACCCCCCGTCGCTTGGAGAAATACTCTAATGCTCAGGAACACACTTTCCCACATCACCGTTTCATCATTTTTAAGGGTGTAAAAGTAAAATCACAGTTCGGTACGTACCTGGGTTTTAACGCCACGGTTCGGTTCACTTTGGGTACAGTAAGGGAACAAAATGCAAAACATAGTTCTACTGATTTTTCACCTGAAACATAAAAAACAAACAAAAAAAAACTGGGTCGATCGTAGGTGTTGCCCACGTCAGAAACGTCAACTTTTACCTTCGATATCCACATTACGGCTAAACTAACTCAGCGGGGCGGGCGGTCTACGGGAAGGAGACGAGACGGGATTTTAACATGACTTTTAAGAAAAGTAAAATGAAAACATATTGAAATATGTGACAATATTATTACAAGCTACTAATTTAATTTCTACGACGTTACACTTTTCTGCACTCTGTGTGTATGCCAGCCGCCCCGCCTCCACCCACCAAGACAAAGAGACTGCATGACTGACAAGTGCTCTTCCTACCTGTTTGGAGGCGAGAGACGAGGAAAACAGACGCGCATGCACATGGCAATATATTGTTTCTGGCAAAGTGATCCAGTTCATTTTCATTTACTGCGTGACCAATTGATTATTTTACTATCGTCCCAGGCCTAGTGCCCACGAGACTTGAATCTTAGTCACATTGAAATCTCGCGAGATCTCGTGTGTTTGGGAATCTTAAACAGGTCTTAAATTCCATAAAATCACAACAACAACCAAAAACATGTTCCCCCTTGTCACGTGTCCTGTTTTGAGGTAAATTTTGTGGAAAAAATGAAGCGCTGTGAGCACCTTCTGGATCCACTGCACAACGCAGCCAAAGCCGAGATTCAAACCCAAAACTCAGGAGCTTTGCTAGCTGCTCATGCGCTTGGCAATCTCTATAATAGCATTTAGAACACAGCGTGCTGAATTATTTGTGACATTTATTTACCCACCAAGTTGTCTAACTCTGGATCTTCACTGAAGAAGGGTTTATGATCCCGCTCCTGCTGGTGTACAAAGTTTTCAATGTCGACATCAAAGCTGGCGGAGGTGATGCACTCAGATCCCTGTGTCGCCTGCTCACATTTCTCAAACAGCAATGCCAGCAGGGGGAACAAAGGGTGTCTGGACAGAAAGAAAGTGAGAGGTACAACATTTAACATCGCTTTCCATCCTCCTGCGGAAGTAACTTTTACTTTCTTCGGAAATCCTGTATTACCCAGGATCTCTTCCTATGGAATAAGACAACAATGTTCTGGATGTAGAGTTTTTATTCAGTCCAAGTTTGCCGTGTGAACACAGAGTCAGTATGTTAAATTGACTTGTTGGACAGTAGAACATCTGGGACCAACATTTGACATCTGACGTTTTCAGAAGCCACTGAAAAAAACCTCCTGCTGAGATAATACAGTGAAATCCCTGCATTTGAATGAGAGCATTTCAATTAGAGCAAATAGCAGGGTTTGCTTTTCTTTACTTATTTAGCACGACTGACTTTATTTTGCTCAAGCAATTGTATGTAATAAACGGGAATCATTGCATAAAGACACTGGCTTTATTTTTTAAACAGTGGTACATGTATGCTGTACTTTTTACCTGGATTATCGTATATTTATAAATTATACATTTTTTTTACTGTTGGCCTATTTTTTGAGAAAAAATCTGAATATAGAATAATTTTTTGACCACAAATTTGCGTCGTCGTGAATGCTTAATCGCGACCGTGCGCGATCCACTGTACTTCTGTTATTTCAGTTTTTGTATGTCTTTTGCATTGTGCACGCTGATATCATAGTGCTATTTTGTTATCTTCCTGTTAACCTTTTTGTGGCGTCTTTTTCCTTTTTTTCCCTTCCTGCTTGTCCTTCTAGTTTTTCGTTAATTGGCTCATTGTGTTTTTTGGCATATCCACAGTCATTGTGCTTTTTGTTATTAAAAGCGTGTAAATCTCTGACTTCTGTCCAATATTTACACAAAGACGTTGACTGATGCATACTCTACATGCGGCAATGGTCCCTAGATATCTTTTCAAAAACAATCAACAAAGATATTTCTTATTAATTATAAGACATATATGCAGTGTAGTGCTGCAGAGGCCCCAACTAGCATGGCGAGGCCCCTGCTCAGACTAACCTGTGATTCTCATTTGCATCCTCTAATAGTCCTCTATATTATGCTCTAATCTGCCTGATCCCAATTTAATGTCGCTCCTTCAGCCAGACGTGGCTGGCATACTAAGCAGGAGGGCCGCATGCAGAGTAAAGAGCCTCTGCCTTGTCTGTTTAATGTCTACTTGTGAAGGGGTGGCTAAGAATGAGCATTTTATGAAGACCTAAACGAAGCACAATGTCAAGTTCTGGTGCTATTTTTATTGCAAGTTCATAATGGAAGAATTTGTTTTTAAATCAGGCACGAAACGCAACAATGAGATGGAAGTTGTTGTTTTGCGAGGTGAACAATCCTGGGGCATTGAGGAATGTTACACACCCAACAGTCACAATGTAACAATTACAAATGTAGCAATTTAAATGAGTCTATTCAACTGAAAAATGTCCTTTTCATGATTTTGAAGGGAAAAACAATGGCGACGTTAACTAAAACATGCATTCGTATCATCACGTTGTTAAAATGTAATATAATTACTGTATTTAATTGGATTGTTATACAGTGGATCCATGCATCTTCACCATTCGGTATACCGCGTACCACTGCAAGCGACCTCACACAGACGGAAGCGACCAGGCTAAAGCTTGGACCGTGGTACCGATTCCATCTGTTGGATCAATCATCCATGAGTGGCGAGTACCTATACACTTTATATTTTCCATGTGTTGTTTGAGGCATAGTTAGGACTTAAACCTGTATTTATTTATTTCATTGTCTAACACAGGGACAGTACATATTGATGAACATACACATGATATGTACCGATTCCAATACCGATACCGATTCAAAATCTACACATTTGTGGGGTTGCGAATGCAGGAATCACAAATGTTTGGGAATCCACGGTATCTAATATCCATCATATTTGCGTTGGTATTACAGAGACCATGCTTCTTCTTGAGGACAGCCCCAGTATGGAGGCTACTTAACGCAGCTATTTATTTATGAACAATCCTGTTGACTCTTTCTACTTTAGCATGACATCTCCATGGTTCAGGATTTAACAGTTTAAAAAGCGAATACTTGAGTTTTAGGACAATGTCTCAGTGCATTTCTGAATGATTGAAATGGTCGAGGAATGTTATTAATTGCTGCATATTTCACTGACTTTTCACCAATACAAGGCCATCATTTTATTTTACTCTTCTACGTTCATTATTGTCAACTGTATACATCAAATTGGAATGGAAATGAACATTGTTTTGTAAATGTGTGCACTTTTGAACCTTCCACCTTCAAGACAAAAACAAAACCTCAACAATTGAAATGACCTTTGCACAGAAATAAGGATTAAGGTAGATGGGGTATGAAAAGGCATGCATTTTCATTAGCGAGAATAGAACGGCACTGTGCGCATCGCTGCCTGGTCGTCATCATGTAATGTGTGTTTTCCAGTCTTCGACAATATCTTTTCCAACCATGCAGAGCCGTACACCCCCCCCATCATGTCAGCAGCCACAAGCAGCGGGTTCTATCTGCAGTGCGACAGAGTGGAGATTGCTGGCTAGGGGATCATTACAAGGGCCATAAAACAGCGATTTACAGGACAGCCAGCGAGTGGAGTCAGCACGGTGTACCAGCCTCTGGCCTTGCACCGCACAGGGTCACCAACGAAAAGCCCAAAACAAAGGCCAGCAGGGTTTATATAATGACTTACACGTGAAGGTGATGAACGTGGCATCTGGGTGACGTGGACGAAATAGCAGAAGATGATATTTGTCTTTGTGTTTTTCATTCGTGTGTTCACAGTTACAGTATCTCACAAAAGTGAGTACACGTCTCACATTTCAGCAACCATTTTTTATTACAGTACAGGCGGTCCTCAGGTTATGAACAAGTTCCGTTCCGAGACCGTGATTGAAGTCGAGTTTTAGTGTACAGTTGTCCCTCGTTTATCGGTTGCACACCCAACCGTGGTAAGTGAATTTCTGCAAAGTAGGATTTAATAGGCGCCAGAGGTTTTTTTCAGTTTTGACATTTTTATTTCAAAAGGTTGTAGCTTGAAAATGGTTAGAGATAAAGGCATACTGTAAATGACAAAAATCATCAGTATTACCCAAAGTTTGTGATGGGAGTAAATTTACTCATCCTGGAGAGGAGAAAGCTCACCTGGAGGCAGCTCTGGGAAATGGAAGTAAGCAACATCAATTTCATTATAAAAGCTACATGTGATGTGCTCCCATCCCCTAAAAACCTTCACCGGTGGTACGGCGAGGACACAACCTGCGGCCTCTGCCCAAATTCAGTGACTCTCAAACACATCTTGTCCAGTTGTAGGACCAGCCTCACACAAGGCCGCTACATCTGGAGGCACAATCGGGTCCTCAAGAGTCTGGCAGCAGCTCTTCAGAGCAAGAGGAACACCATCAACTCCTTGCACGAGCTGAAGTAGGATGCAGTGTTTTTGTGGTTTCCTCTACCATCAAGCTCACGGAAGACCTTGACATTGATGGACAGGCTCTGCAACAGACAATAAGATCAGTCTCTGAAGCAGCCAGTGGATATGGATCAAGTGCAAGGACCCTTGTTGGGATCAAAGCAGAGGGGGGAAAACCTGGGACGCAGGGTGTTGCCGATGAGCTCTCTGGAGATGTCATGGGCAAATCAGTGGGCCTATCATCTAAACTCCAATGAAGGACGGTCCCCACCTCAAGATTCAAGATTCACACCTGACGATCCTAATGAAGTTTGAAACCAACGCCCTTCCTTCCTGCACTTACCAAAGGGTAGGGTGTGGGGGAAGGGAGGAGGTTGAGCAACAACCCAGTGGGCGGGGCAGTTTTTGGTCCAAGGTCGGGATCTCACTGCCTAACTCACCAGGCACTACTTGACTCATGATTGGGCATGGGACACAGGCTTGATCACGCTGTAGTTGGCCGCCTTTGATGAGGGTGTCTAGCGTTCGAAGGCCGAAACACCCACTGATTCAAACGTACACTACTGATGATGTGTCCCAAAATGTACATCCTTCCCATGGCTGAGATGAAGTCCCCACGCCACGCTCAACATCCACGCCTCATGTGATTACCATCTATTGGCACGAAGGACAGTTTCCATCAAGTCCTGTGTATTTACGAACTCCAAATCGAATTTGCATAATATGACGTCACAAGGCGCCACATTTGTCAGATCGCCGTCTCCACGATGCTCACTCATCAACAGGCTCATCAAAATGTCTGATCCACTTGTGATGATACTCTTCCTCATTTCTCAAGCACACCCAGCCATCATCATTGTCATTTGCAGCTGGGTCTTGAACACCACTGCTGCCTCAACCGCTATGATTACTGCTATTATTGCATAGATAGTATAGAGTACCTATCTATCTATTATACCTGTGAATATTCTCATTCACCCAGGTCATATCTATCAGCAGAGTATTTTTTTGCCGATGAGTCTCCCACGGATAGCACCGCATATGCCGCTATTTATGCATTTTTCTTATATTCCGGCTACCCCCCTCACCATTAGTGGTGTTTTGACAAACCACCACGTCCCCTGCTGCCACCCCGAACACGGTTTAGCAAAGAATCGCCTCAAGTATGCCGCGTGTGGACTGTCATGGCGAGCCGACTTGCTGCCGAACACACAAGGGGCTTCGAAGTCTATGAACCGGAGTGTACAGCCTGAGGAGCCGCTGCCGTGGCCGGGCAATGTACACAATGTACTTTTAAACTTGCGGCACACGCGAGGGTCACACACTCCTCCTCCGCCTTGCATTTACGACCTGGCTGTGTGCAAGTTTTTCCTGCGTGCACGCAGAAAATCATTTTCATCCCAATTTTCTTCCTACGGGCTTTGAGTGCTGGTTTCAAAATCCATGCGGGCCACGTGCGTGTCTCTTGGCTGGCGAACGGTAAAAATATGTTCCAAACACAGCTGGATTCGCGCAGTGTGTTGATAACACGACATGGCGTGTGCCATATTGTAGGCTAAACGGAAAACGTACGTGAACCAAGGCAAAATTGAGTGTCAATTCTCGACTTGAACCAAAAAACGTTAACCAAGGTTCCCCTGTAAATCATGCTTGTTTTAGCGGTACAGGAGCGATGGGTCTACTTCTACTATTGTAAGGGCTAAGTATTGTCAAACGGTGCAAAGTTTTGTTTTATGAAATTGTATTTATGATTTGCTTGTCTCAGACTGTTCACTTCTTTTCGACATTTGTCTTTTGTTTATTGAAAATTCGGTTTGGTTGAGGTTGTAGCTGTCATTTTTATGGTTATGTGGCTGTATAGCATGTGCATACTATGGCATTACCATAACAACACAAATGCTGCCCCCCCCGTCCTGTGATCCTATGTTTTAAAAGATTTTATGAGCCACGCCAAACGGCTTAACATTCATTGCAGTAAACAACTGAGAAGGGCTATTTATGTACGATGCTGTTTTATCACCACAATGGTTGTATTCTGCCAACAAATGAAAACTACTAAACTGGAAAACATGGAACTGTGCACGAAAACAAGCTCAAATCAAAGCAACACAGTCATAAAGGCCACCAAGTGAGTGCAGAAATCTGTGGGGTGGGATTTCAAGGTGTGTATTTGTGGGGGAACTGGAGAGAGAGGGAGCTGGAGCGATTCCCCACTGTTTTCCAGCCTAATCAGGCCTGCTGTACCCCCACATATTAGAACCTGGTTTGTGGTTGTGTGTTCCTGCTGTGTCTGCTCCCTACAGGGTCCCTGTTTCTCTAGGCTACACACACCCTGTGCAAGATTGTGTGTGAGGGGTTGGGATACACACACACACACACACACACACACACACACACACACACACACAGACTCAGAAGGAACCATGGGCTCTATCTGAATAAACCTTTGCAAGACTTGTGTTAAAAGAACCAGTGATGGTACACATTCCATGCCTTGTTTAGCTTGTTTCTGTCCCCGTTTTTCTGCTCCCACTCAGAACATTCCTCCACTCGCCTGTCTCGTATGATCTACGCCTGCCAATTTTGCATCTATTTCCCATTTTATTTGAAGGTTTATCTCAAACATCAAATAATTACAAAGCACAGCATAAGTCAGAATTTGGGATAAAATACAGCAGGTGCATACAAGATCTCGCGAGATTAGAAGGTGAAGATTTCTCCTTCGTGGGCACTGATATGTTGCACAAATGCACAAATGCTGAAAATGGTCTCGCAATAGTCTCGCAATGCTAAATAATCCTTGAAAAAATTTCTGGATCCAGACGGTGATCTGGATCGTCCCCAAAATGTAATGAGTTCTTCCATATCCCATTTTCAACAATTCCTGAACATTTCATCCAAATCCATTCAAAACATTTCAAGTTATTTTGAACACAAAGAAACAGACAAACGCTGGCAAAAACATAACCCCCATGGCACAGGTAAAAACGTACCACTACCACACGGAATGAGAGGAAAACCCTTTTTTTCCACTCGATTTCAGCCATGGCATGTCGGCTCGGCTCTACTGGCTCGGTAGCCAGTCTCCATAACATCACTGAATCCTAGTGACCAGAATACTATATATAAGTTGTCTTTCAACATTTTTGGACTAATAATAGACAGTAGTCAACCACAAAACATTTTCTATGTTGCTTATCCTCACTAGGATCACGGGTATGCTGGAGCTTATCCCAGCTCACTTTGGGCGAGAGGCGGGGTACACCCCGGACTGGTCCCCAGTCAATCGTAGGGCACGCCGGTGATCGTTTATTCATTAATTATTTTTTTAAAAGCCAGGATATTGTGAGGGAGCGATATTCAAACCACGATATAGCGAGGGACGACTGTAGTCCGTTTGTGCTCTCAAACAGGAGACTTTAACAACAGAGGAAGGTTTTCAAGCTCTGGCTTCTACTTGCCACTTTCGCCAAAGGCCTGGCTGTGCGCTGTGCACTTTTTTGCACACTTCTCGGGCTTGTGGAGGCACTGTGCACGCCTGGATCAACACTCCTGAATGCTACCAATGCGTCACCCTTTGCGGTCGCTTATGTTTGTTTATCGAGTCAACATACAACACAAGAATCATGTACAGTTACACACTTCATATGCATATAAACTGCACATACACACGCACACACACACACACACACACACACACACGTCTGCTTTCTGCATATAGTAATAGCGAGAAAAATATACAGATATCATCTCAGTCCTTCCAGAGGGCACAACATGACAGCTGGGAAGTGCAAATGATTGTCTTTTATGTTTGCTGCTGGCAACCGCAGGAAAATATAACACAGATTGCTAAATTGTCCAAGTAAAAAAAAAAAAAAAAAAAAGGAAACAACAACAACAACAAACTGGACTTTTTTCCTCTTGCAAGAAGTCAAACAGTGAGCAAACTCATAAAAATGCTTTGAGACAGTTTCCTGGAGTCAGCAGCAGCTGGACACCGTCACACAGTAACCTGCTGTCACTTTATGGTGCGTCACAGATGCACAAAAACACGGAAATGCAAACTTGCGGCTTACACTCCCTTCGTAAATGGTGAACGGTCTCTCACTTCTATAGCGCTTTTCTACTTTTTCAACTTGGGGGTTCAGTACCTCGCCAAAGATAATTCAACATGGTCCCAACCTCCAACCTTCAGGTTGGGAGACGAGCACGACACCACCTGAGCCAGGCCGCCCTATGCGACCTATGCGAGTGGCACATTAAAACACAACTGGTATATTTAAAAATAATATGTGCAACGATTAAACAAATGACTGCATTGCTCAGTGCAAAACACAAAGGGTGAGCATCATGGGAGAGCTGCACAAGGAAGCACTGTGTCCTGTGATGCTGGTGGACAGTTCAAGGTCATATACAACATAGAAGAACTGTTTGATTCAAAGAAGACATATGGCTCTGACTGCGCACAGCACATGCAATGAGAATGCAAGTGAGGCTAACTGGAAAATGCTACATGAAGACCACAATCAAGCATACTCATAAACGTACAACAGTGTCAGTCCTTCCAATGTATTTCAAAGCATCGCAAGGACATTTCAATTAACAGAAGATTATTCATAATACTTCTTCCACTTCAGTCCATGTTTGCATCTGCGAGCCTGGACAACCGTCATCAGCGCAATGTTACATCTGCAATGGCGGGAACAAAAGGCTCACCGGCTTTTTAATAGGATGCAGACGCTCCAGAAGGATCTTTATAGTAAATGCCACAACTCATTAGGCTAATTGCCCTATCACACATTAACTCGGTAGATGATAATAAAGGAAAGAAGAGAGGCTGAGACGAATCTGCAAATCTCCTCATAAAGTTGGCATTCTAACAATTAATGGGAAAACCAAACAAAACAATTAAAAGAGAAACGGTGGAGATGTTCATTCTCAACACTGTGCTCTTAACAAAACCCCCATATGAGCACTAGAGAGTTATAGTAGTTGTATAAAATTTGAGTGCTGTGGAAACCTTTTTGCATAATGAATGTCTCTGTGAGGCAAAAGGACGTAACTGACAAGGTAAGGTAACAAGGTATGTTTAGTCTCTTTTGTCACACCTCAAAGCTCGCAGCACGGTGTAGAAATAAAATGAACCACTAAAAAAAAAAAAAAAACAGCAAAAATGGGGAAAACAGACCAAAAACCCAATGTACAGAAAAATGTAGACATGTTGATACTAATAAGTAACTCATTCAATCCCAGCCATTTTTCAAAAGACAACCCCATCAGGTCATTTTAGACGATTTTGACTGGATCTTTCAAGGCACACAGAACATTGTGTTCTATGGCTATATAAACATGGAACCTACCAAAAGAAAGATTAGACTCCCGTCTTTCATCAGGAAGAAAAAGTTTGTTTCTACCTTTTTCCGTTCTTTAGTAATCAGCAGTAGAACATAGGTAAGTTCCAGGAAAATATCAGTTCCTGACTAAAAAAAAGAGATAAAACCATCTTTTTGTGAAAAGATACATTTCAAGCATAACTTTCACTTTGACACATTTTTTTTTTTTTGCTTTTTTGGCAGCTCAAATATCTAAACAACTATACCACAACATAAAAAGGGTTGTTTTACATCAAAATAACAATTTATTTACAAATATAAAATTTCCCTACAATGCATAACCTTCTGCACGCTGCATTCCTCCACGTTCTTCCACTTCCTCCTTGCTGTCATGTACCTTTTTTCCATTCAAATTCACATGCCGAGCTCTTATCAAATGCACTTCCGCCAGCTTGTGGCCGTTTTTATGGCTTAAAACTGCTGTAAAAGTCACATCAAGGAGTGTACAGTTTCGTCATATCACCTCTTTTTGCCTCTCGCGCAAAAAAACCTAAAGTTGGGGATCGGGCGTTAAGATGTATAAAAACGTATGTAAATACGTCTTTGGTATTGAACGAGTTAATAGCACAGTTTTGGCTTCCAGCCCCCATCACACCGACCACGAATCAGCACGAATCAAGCAGAACGAGCCAGAATGTCCGCACCAGGACGATGCAAGATTATTCCTCATGAATTCCCTGTGTTGACCTGAGCTCTATTTCTGTGCCACTACTTCCATGCTAGGATGGATTCTAGTTTTTGTTTGTTTGTTTCGTTCTCCCGCTTGTGTTTTTTGCAGCGCTGTATGTTGGCTTATTTCTGTATGTTTTTCTTACTCCATTGGAGAACTATTTTTTTTGGTGTTAAACTTTCTCTCTGCATCTGGCTTTTTGTCCTCTCTGCATTGGGGTCCACCTACTGGTTTACACCAGTCGTAACGGGAGACACAGGTCCCAGCTGTTTCAGGCGCTCAAATCAAGCTGCTAATGAAAAACGATGGGGCTAAACAATGTAGAAAGGCATGAGCGGCAGCCATGCTCTAATCTCCTATAATAATAATTGCCAAAATGCCATTTACTCACTTTCATGTGCGTGTGGTTGAGGTAAGGAAGATAAGTCCAGTCTCCCAACATAACCAAAAACTGTTCCAAACATGGCTGCTCACATCAAAGCATGCCTGGGAATTGCAGGGTAGTTGCTAAGGACTTTACAGCGGTTCGCCTGAGGCGTGAGTGCAGAGACCCACACCTCCTTAGACTGAGCAGGCGGATACCCGTGGGTGAGACCTGAGGGGCAGGGCCAACAGACACAACATCGTCTGCGGTGTCATTACTACGGCAACAGACAGCACCAGCGCACTTCTCATTTGACTAAAAATTGAAACACAAATATCAACAGCATTGATACCAAGGGTAGTTTTAGTATCGGGTCAATAGAGTGACGAGTTTGATATTTTTCAGTTCTATGTTTATTTTCACAAATATCTGTGTTTTTGTTGTGGTTTTTTTTGTATATTATCTTGTTTAGAAAACTCTGGGAAAAAGTTCTTGGATGAGGGCTCAGGGGCAAAAAGTCATAGGTTTTGAAAGACAGCCGATAGTTGTTTTTTTCAACTTATCTTGCACTATTTACTTTATTCTGCTCAAACAATTGTATGTAATAAAAAGGAGTGTTATAAGACACACTCTTCTGCACGCTGTGTGTATGCTAGCGGCCCCGCCTCCACCCACCCAGACAAAGGAACTATGACTGACTCAAGGGCTCACGGCATTCATGCTGTTGTTGTATGGCACAAACGCACAAAAGGTGCTGTGAACCCTCTTCCTGCCTGCTTGGAGGCGGGAGACGAGGAAAACAGACACGCATGCACATGGCAATATATTGAGGCCGGCAAAATGATCAAGTACGTTTTCAATTATTCTGAGATTAACTTATTTATCGTCCAGGCCCACGAGACAGTTTTTTCCTGAACGAGAAATCTTGTCATGTTTTAATCTCGTTAGATCTTGTAACAAAAGATCTTGTGAATTTTTTTTTACATTGTATTATACATTTTTTTAATTTCCAGTGGAAATGGTCAACCCATCCATCCATCTTCTACCGCTTATCCAAAGTTGGGTCGCAGGGGCAGCAGCGCAAGCAGGGAAGCCCAGACTTCGCCCAGCTCCTACCAGCAGATCCCGAGGTGTTCCCAGACCAGTTGAGAGACTCTCTTCGTGTCGTGGGTCTTCCCTGAGTCCTCCTAGCGGTCAGGAGTGCCCTGAACACCTCCGCGGGGAGGCATCCTGACCAGATGCCGAGTCATCTGGCTCCTCTCAATGCGGAGGAGCAGCGGTTGTACTCCGAGTTTCTCCCGGATGACGGTGCTTCTCACCTTATCTCTAAAGGAGAGCCCAGCCACTCTACAGAGAAAACTCATTTCAGCTACTTGTACCTGCAATTTTGTCCTTTCGGTCACTACCCAAAGCTCATGAGCATTGGTGAGGGTAGGAATGTAGATCGACCGGTAAAGTGAGAGCTTTGCCTTTTGGCTAAGTGTGTGTTCAGACCGTGCAGAATATTTTTCAAAAATACAAGTTGCTGGTAAGTTTTCTGTTTGGAATGTTTGAGTTTCAACATGTAACGCGTAACAGCTGTGCAGACACGTCCTTGCTATGTTTTCACTATGCAGCTTTTTGTCTAAGCCATGATAACGTGATTAATCACATGTAAACTATGAAAATGCGATTAATCCCAATTTAAAACATGTAAGCCAGTTATTGTTTTGCTGTGTGGTTAGCTTTTCTACACTTGCGTCATACAGTATTGACTTACATACAACAACTTGATTGTGGAGGCTTTCTGTATGTAAAAAATGTGGTTTACTCATACAGCTGCCAATATAGCACACACAACTTATGGAAAGCTTTGGACAGAAACGTTTTATACTTGGTGGGTTGCAACCTACCTGTAAACGGCCCTTTTGTCAGACTCAAGTTGGGCCTGGGGGTCAAGTGTCACACTGACGGGGGTATTTCCTCCCGCAGAGGCTGCTGGGATGTGGACCTGTGGGGTCTTGTTGTTCTGCTGAGTCGTGCCCGTCATCTGGGGACCAGAACATAAGGACAAAATGATGCCAGCTACAAGAAAACCAATCAATTCTCACCAAAGTTAAACATCTGATGGAATCGGAGCCATGGTGTAAAAGTCATACATAATTTACACTTTTGCGTCTCATAGCAACTGCGGTGCATTCAAGGACAGCTGAAAGTGTGAAATCTCAAGGCTCGATGAAAAAACGTTATCAGTGAAGGATAAAAAATAATCATGTAACAATTGTGGGGGGGTTTACTGTATAGTGGTACATGTCACGTATTTATGAATTATTATTATTGACCTATGGTAAATGAGAAAAAACGGCATGAGTCCATCTGTGTTCGTAACAGATTTTTATCCCAAAATGCCCCCATTAGTAGCCTGTTAGCATGCACTCAACTGGAAACCGAAACCGGAAGTCATTGTCCCCTAGCTGCGTCGCCCGTCTATGATGTCATCAGTGGTTGACTCTGTAGTTCTATGCTAACTAACACAGTTACACCACAGGTCTCTGCAAAGTAACCCAAACCAAAGGCAAAGAAAGTTCCAAGTACCAGCATTTTGAAAAATGTATTTGGTTAGCGTACATTTCGGTTTGAGTCTGACATTCTGGAGCGGACCGATGACGCTAACAGAGGTTCCACTGTACTGTGATTACCGTAATTTCCGGACTATAAGCCGCTACTTTTTTCACACACTTTGAACCCTGCGGCTTAAGCAATGGCACGGCTAATTTACGGCTTAAAAGAACGACAGTTGCCACGATGATTGCCGAAACAGAAAGTAGTGCATTTCCACAATATAAGCTAATATCACATGTTTTGAAGTCTTCTGCAGCGATTGTGTTTTGATCTGACAAATCTTAAGTATGTTTGATAAAGTGTAGCATTACTACAGTTTCTGCTTGGACCACGGCATATGTTGAAATATGATGGAAAAAAAAAGGTGTCTCACGTCTCACCGGAGCTAACGAGTGACACAGGAATGCTGAGTGTAGGTAGGATTGCAAGGTTTATACTGTAGTGTGTCTTTCTGTGTAAATATCCCATGTTACAACGTGGACACTTGTGGCTTATGGACAAGTGAGGCCTATATTTGTACAAATGTCTTTTTCTCGTTAAATTTGGTGGGTGCGACTTATGTTCAGGTGTGCTCAATAGTCTGGAATTTACGGTAATCACGACAAATAAAGCAATTGCTATCTTGAGTTCATAAGTGACTGCTTTGTCATCAGCATGCAGCTCTGAGCGAGGCCTTTTCCTATTCACTTCCCAAACGCAATCACGTGCAACATGTATTTCATACTGACAGACAAATGAGAATCAACAAGGAATCATGTTGTATAACAGGTCAGCAGCTTTATTCTATTTCACCATCCAGCACCCCACCCCCATTCTTGTGACAGGGAGGGGTGGGAGAAAGCTTCAAATCTTAATCCCAGTGCCAAACGGGAAATAAATTAGCTTCTTCACACTTAACTAGCTCTCATTTGCATTTTCCAAGCATGCACACTGCATTTTCCCCTTGCACTAATCCTCCGGGTGAAAGCAGACAAAGGTGGAGGATGGTAAGGATGAACCTGCTGGCTTCCTCTCCATGGGATTTTCTGCAGTCTGGGGCAAAGGCTAGATGGAGCTACAGTCAAGGTTCATGCATTCACACTGACCTGTTGGAAGCACACATCACAGGCTGGCTCATGATGTTTGATTCTTTAAAAAACTTTGGTCAAGCTGACTTTTTTTAGGCAAACGGTTTTGTGAGGCAAATGTATTACTCTTTTGAACGCATATTGTTTTGAGAAGCAAAACCCCACCGACGAGCGAAAACTACTTTCTTCAACGCCAAAAACTGACCAAAACTGACCTGATGAGTGCATTGAATAAGTGTGTGAGGCATATTTAGGGCTTAAACCGTCACTGGATTGCGTCGCGAGTGAACAATTGAAGAGAGAAGGGGAGGGTTCCGGACTTCAATCTGGATTAGAGCGATAGCTACTTTATTGATCTCCGAGAGAAATTCACATATCCAGCGGCTCTGCAAAAATGTCATGATGAACTTAATCACTTCATCACAAAATAAAATAAAACAACCACGGCAAGCATGAGAGACAAGAAAAATAAGAAAACCGAATACGAATGAATAAACACATAAATATGGAACACATCATGTCAAATTTGTAATGCAATAATACATAAATAATAATACTACATAACAATGATAATAATACATAATACATAATAAGTCCAGTCCTGTGTGTGTTTTTATCGCTCCCCCTCTGTTGTGTTGAAAAGCCGCATGGCGTGGGGGAGGAGTGATCTGCTCAGTCTTTCAGTGGAGCAGGACAGTGATAGTAATCTGCCACTAAGAGTGTTCTTCTGTTGGGAGATGATGCTGTACTTGGATGATGCTGGTTGTCCATGATGGAAAGCAGCCTCCTCAGTGTCCTTTGCTCTGCCACAGACGTCAAGCTGTCCAGCTCTGTGCCAACACTAGAGCCTTCCTTCCTCACCAGTTTGTCCACGCGTGTGGCGTCCTCCTTCTTGAGACTGCTCCCCCAGCACACCACTACATACGGGAGGGCACTAGCTACCACAGTTTGGTAGAAGGTCTGTAGCAGCTTCTTGCATACGTTGAAGGACGTCAGCCTTCTGAGCAAGTACAGACGGCTCTGTCCTTTCCTGCACATCTATGATGGCAGTCCAGTCCAGTTTATAATCCTGATGCACTCCCAGGTATTTGTAGAACCACCTCCACGTGGCAGCCTTTAATGAGAACAGGTTCTGCGTGTGTCCTGTTTCTCCTGAAGTCCACCACCATTTCCCTGGTCTTGGTGGTGTTGAGGTCCTGAAGTCCTGGATCAGTTTTCTGTACTCATGCTCCTGTCCATTCCTGATACATCCCACGATGGCCGTGTTGTCCGTGTACTTCTGTACATGGCAGAGCTCAGAGCTGTACTGAAAGTCGCACGTGTAAAGGGTAAACAGAACTGGAGAGAGCACAGTTCCCTGCGGTGCTCCCGTGCTGCTGGTCACATTGTCGGACCTGCAGTTCCCCAGCCGCACGTACTGAGGTGTGCGTATCAATATTTATGGGCGTATCGATTACCATTCGCTGGTGGGCCTGGAACATAGCGGGGATCTACTGTACTGTAAGCTTACAGTATTTATTTCAAGGGATAACTACCAAATTAACAGGAAAAAAGGTTTATAGTCACATAGGATATCTAGAACATCACATAATATCTAATATTCGTCAGCCTCCGTGCCTGGTAACACATTGTGTGTGACTGTATCATTTTAGTATTGAGAATTTACAGTTTTAAGGCCAGTTTTGACTGACCTGTTGGCTCTCCTGGTACGATGGTGGAGGAACACTCTGGGTGGCCATCATTGTCACTGCAGGTGCTGGGGGCACATGTTGCATCATGGGATTGAGTCACATTGAGACTGAGAGAAATAGAAGATAGAAAAGACACAGAAATCAAGCATAATTGACTACAAACTCTATTCCAACAGTAGCCACCAGGTGCTGCTATGAATAAATAGGAAACGATAGCATCCCAAAGCTTCTCACTGTCCCTTTTTAATCTATTTACCCAAGCACATGCCATTTACTGCCTGTAAGCACTGCCGAGAGCTGACAGAGACTTGATAATGTTTTAAACAAACAAAATGGAACAAACAAAAGCATGCCTGTTACATACATATACAGGTACATACAATTGGCACTATATTGCAAACTAAAATGATTAAGAACCGTTGTAATCACAGATGGCCTCGAAGCATTTTTTTTTAAAGGTGACATTTTATGCGTCTAGCAACTTTGATTGTCTCCGTGTGTGGACTGCTGGGTCATAGTTGAAACTGTTACAAAGCCAATCAAAGAGGCTAATTAAGTCTGTTGTCAGTCCGTTAATTGCTATTGGCCAGGAACCCACAGGGGTAAGTGCTTTACCCTGTGGAATGCCACTGTCATTCACCCCCACTGTAGCAGCTAATTGGTTCAATGGTACATTGCACACACATACAAACGCGCAAACAGACTCCCTGCGATCACCCCAACTTACTATAGGCAAGCACAGCAGGTGTATCACCCTGCAGCTAGAGATAACCTATGTGTTCACACTGCCTGAAAATGTCCTGTAAATTACCTATTTCACCCCGAGGGGCGAGGGTGTTTTGATAAATGCGAGGGCAAGCTTTAATAGGCCTTCATTAATGACAATATAAGCGTTGTGAAAAAAATTTGACACCCCATGGGGATATAGATTGAACGCCATGGGGTGTCCTACTTTTTTTCCACATGAATGTACATCGACAAAATCCAATTTCCAAAATTTCTAAATTGCAACTGAATTATTTATTTGGACTGACTGGTACGAACCAGGGAGAGCAGAATTGGTTAATTCTAAACTTGTGAAATGAAAATCAACTGCTGGGGAGTAAACCAAATATTTGTTGTGTTCATTCTAGGGATGTCCCGATCCCATCTTCAGGATCGGGATCCACCGCACATCCGCTGTATTTTGAAGATTGGATAATACCGGCATCCACCACGAGATCGGACCGATCCGGTTGCCGTATATCGTCGTAACTCTGGGCCACACTCCAACACGGTAGGTAATGCACCTCAAAGCTGGTTGCTACTCGACTCCCGCCCCTCGCAAGAAGAAAACGCAACACCACCATGCAGACATGTCCGTGCTAGTTCCCCCTCACTGTGCCCGGACTGCTGTGTCATGGTGCGGGGAGCTCGCACAGGAAGTGTTGCTCTAACCGCTGGTTGTTTATGCTCAGAACTGTCAATATATTGCTATTGCGATGAAGAGAGTTTATTAATATCTGTCTATCATAATAATGTCTATCATATCTGCCATGTCAAATGATTGGTCCTACCCTAAAAGTATTTTGCACGCCCATTTATTCAAACTTTATATTTTATTGGATGGATTTTTATTGGATCTTTTATTGGATTAGGGACCTGACTCGCAGAATTTTGTTACAAAAGCCAAACAATATTGTTGGTCATGCTGTGTAATAAAAAAGTAAATTGAGCAATACTTTGGTTGCATTATTTTGAATGCTTTGAAGAGATATTTTCATAACCATATTCAATTCCACAAATTCATGTTTATAACAAAAGCTTATAAAAAATAAAGGATCAGGGTCTGATCGGCAAGACTGTAATCGGGTCAGTCGGGACATCTCTCTTCATTCACATTGTTATTTAGTTGAGTTCCATTCACACTGAAAGCACCACCTTTTTCAAAAACATGAACTAATTCTCTCATTAGTGAATCGGCAGAAAAATACATAAAGACATGTTTTATTATCTCTAGCTTCAAACAATGCCACAGCTTACAGGGATACATCTGGTGGTATTGGTCATTCTCCCAGAGTGGGAGAAATGGCATTTTTCATTTCTCCCACTCTGGTGGATGGGCTGTGTTTTACATGCTGGAATAAGTTTGTTGTGCAAACCACTGACGATATTGTTCTTTTCTTGTGAACAAACTTCTCTCTCCCGTTAGCGGTAGCCATGTTGTTGCTGTGTGTGCATCTTTGTTAAGGAAACAAGGGGAAGGGGACGGGGGGAACACTACGGAAGCTCCTGGGGTGAAATGGTGCGCCGTAGCCAGAGAAGGAAAAAAAAAATATCGCATTTTTAATTTTTATTCTATTATTCCTCTGAAAATATGCATATTGAAGTAACTTGTACCTATTTTGTGCCTAAATTAAGCATTTTCAAGCATAAACATGGCTAAATGAACTGAAACGCCACTACAAGGCATTCAGAAGACGCTAGGATGATATGTAGTATTCTGCACTGGTCACTAGGTGTCAGTAATGTTACTGTAATGGTTGATGAAACACACAAGCACCAGAGGTCATCACCAGGACAACAGTTCCAAGTTTGAATTTGAATTAAGGTGCTTGTAATAAGCTTTAATAAGCAGTAATTAAAGTTAATAAGTTTCTTATTATATTAATCTTATTTATGAAATGGTTATTTGCATGAAAAAGCCTCTTAATAAGGATTTATTAAATAATTATTTACTTATCAACGTTAATGGGATATTTATTGACAATACTGCTCAGGTAATGGATAATAATGCCTTATAAAGGCTAACATATCCTGGTATTATGTACTTATTAACAGTTAACAATGCTGCTCTGTAGCTACTGAATCTGAATTGGGAACCGCGCTTTTTTTTCTTGATAAAGTCATTATTACGCACTTATTAACCATTTACAATGCTGCTGTGCAGCTACTGGATCTAAAGTGGGAACAGTGCTTTACTTTGCTTAATAAAGTCATTATTACGCACTTATTAACCATTTACAATGCTGCTGTGCAGCTACTGGATCTAAAGTGGGAACAGTGCTTGATTAGGATGAAAAAATAAAATAATGTGCACTTATTAACAGTTAAAAATGCTGTGGGAAAAGTATCTCATTAGGATTAGGATAAAATATAAAAAAAAAAAATCAATAATACATGATGAATGTATTATTGATATAATGTATTACATCTAACCCTAACCTTAATCTTATTACCATAATACGAGTCTTATTAACTTTAATTACTACTAATTAAGGCTTATTACAAGCACTGCCCTTTTTAGGCCGTTTATGTGGCAGAAAACCCAACTCATTTACCCTAAATTGGTGATTATTTATAAATATGTGACAATGTATAACACCAGAAGTTTATCCAAGGATTTTATACTAACTTACACTCCGCAAGGCATGCTGGGAAGCCCACATGCACACTTTCCCGACAGTCACCAGCATGCCTTGTGGGTCACAAATTAGTATAAAACAGTAATGTTTTACATGTACTGTATATCAGTGTGTGTTTTTTTTAGATACCTTTTATAGTCCACGTGGTGCAGTTTCGTACATTTGTGTATTCCATGTGTTATTTTCATTGCACCGTGAATGAGGTTGGTTTATGTTGCGTGAGTACGGCTGTAAATGTCAAGCTGTTTCATCGCAAAGAAAGAGTACTTCCTTCAGCAAGTAGTACCTGGATGCAGCAGCATAGACCAGGCTACTTTGTAGTTAAATAAATTAATTGATTCTGTGTAATTATATACCAAACTTATTGGGAGGGAGTGATTCTAATCCTCTTTTCTCTCCCAGCAGAATCTGTTGGGAGATTATCCTCTACAGTATATTGAGACCAAAACAATACTGTAAATATGACAGGAAAGGTAAAAAGTTCTTAATTATAAACTACGTCATGTGGTAAATCTACTAGTTGTTCCGGTGATCGTAGGAAGTGCGTTTATGGACGGCACCACGTGTGCTCGCTTTTCATTTAGTTCTGCCTCTGTGTGTCATTTTGTGTACTGATTGTGTCTGTGGTTTCTGTTCTCATTCCAACTGTTATCAGCTGAAAGACATCTTCTCTGTTATCAGGCCTCATTTTAATTGCAAATACAGCCAGCGTGTTAGCGATTAAACAAAACGACACGACACATTAATTGATCAGTGTTGAAGATAAAGCAATTCTAATTACGGCACAGTATTTTAGGGCCCCACTCAAGTTTCACCAACCCTCGAAGGAACAAAACCACTAAATGCCAATTTTTAGCAATACCAGTCCACAAATATACACACACAGACACACAAACACACAAACACTGCGGCGTTTCAGCAGAATAGTCAGTAACTTCATGTTTTTCTTGTTAAATCAGCTTTTAAAACATGAGATAATGTCACATGTTGCTTATATGACATGAACCAAAAATCTCAGTTTTGTCAGAGTATTTGAAAATCTTCACTCTGACTGGAGTTTTTAAGGACAAAATCTTAAGTTGGCATGTGGACCAGAGGCTAAAATGCATTGAAAAATTAGTGGCGTCAAGAAATGTTCTAAAATGGAGAGATCAACTCACTACAATCTTCAATTAATTGACCTAATTACGGTCGTATTGCTCCTCCGTTTTCCAGAAATGAATTCATTAATAAATAAATGATGGCTGTTTTATGGTAGACTGTGGTCTATTATTAGTCGAAACACATTGAAATACAAGTGATATGTAGTATTCTGGTCACTAGGTGACCGTAATGACACAAAACATTGAGACGTTCCGTCACATGACATTACCTTAACACTACATGGAGTCAGCCGTGGCATGTCCGACATGAGAAGAGTGAAAAATTCCTCCCATTCCGTGTGGAAGTGGAAGTTTTTGGCTTCTTCATTTTAGAAGAAATAAATTTGAGGCTAACTGGTTACCTTCATAGCTTGGCAGCTCGCGGCCGTCTCGAGTCCCTGCAGCATAAGAGTTGCAATGTGGTGTATAAATAAATAATGGGTGCATAAAGGTGACTATGGGGGTGTTATTTAATGTCTACACGGCTCGAATAATGTTAAAAATGTATTTTAAAAGTCAAAAACAGGTTTTCTATGCTCTAACTATGAAAATATTCCATTTATTAACATTGAATCTTATATCACGGAATTCATTTAACACGGTTGGTCTGGAACCAATAAACCGCTATGAACAAGGAACGACCGTCATCTCTTTTTTTAATGTCACCTAAATATTACTGTGAAAAGCCCACACTTGTATTTAAATTCATCACATTGTTATGACAGATCAAAAGATTGGGATTTATAAAGCAATTTATTGTTTTGAACAGACTTGAACAGATGCAGTCCTAGCCCCTCACATTCCGCTGTATTTGAGACCAGTCCCAAGTGCAACCTTTAGTTTCGACCCCCGGGTGGGGGATAGTGCTATGTTCTTTTGTCAATATCAAATTAATTACAAAATAAAACTTAAAAAATCATCAGGTCCATAACAGTAAAAACACTTTTATGAGCAATACAAGTGTTGAACACTGAACTTGTTGCTTTTCCTCTGCTTCAGACAGTATAAAATGAATTAAACAGCGCCCAACACCTATCAACTACAGCGCTGTACGTTAAGTTAACACATCAAAAATAACACTGATCATCACCAACATGCCTGGTCCCCCAAATAGCTGTGGTTGCCAGCTGAGGTCCAGTGATCTCCGATTATTAGGGAAAGAAAATGGTCCCACGATAATAAATTAATAATTTAATTAATCACACGGTAATTAAAATAAACTCTCCATATCTCCGTGTCCGTTTTCATCACCTCCAAACAGGCAGGAAGAGTTCACTCTGTGCATCGGTTCAGAACCGAGACTCTTCATAGAATAGATCGCTCCTCACCTTGCCCTCCCAACTACAATGGCAGCCTATCAGCTGATGCTGAACAACCCCAAACAAAATGACAGTCAATCAATGTCCACTTCTGGGTGTGACTGACCGTTGTTTTCCACCCCCAACATCAAGCACTAATTATGACTGTAATTAATTAATCACAATTAATGCACTAATTTGACACACCTAAGAAAAATGTGTTTAAAAAAAAATGCATATTTGTGCAGATACGGCCTCAAAGCAGCCATGCGAGATGCGTTGTGGCCACTTATGCAAATGAGACTATGACATCATCGTGCAGAGTATTCTGGAAGTACACAAAAAAAGACTATTCATTTAAAATATATAGTGAAATGAATACCTTAAAAAGAATCCATTGTGAAATGCATATTTCTGCTAGCAGCCAAACAGGAGCCAGGAACCACATGCCAACCACAATTCAAAAGGTGCACAATAACAAAATCCTTTTGCTTGACAAATGACGTTTGTTCACCAACAAAGGCCTTTTGAATTATTACACAAATCCTATCGCAGATCACTTGAGAACTGCCTGAAGCTGCAATCAAAATTCAAGCATAAAATGAAAAGTGAGAAGTAGGCATAAAATTATTCCAAGTAACATCAAAGGGTGAATTTGGATTGGAGGCAAACACACACACACACACGCACGCGCACGCACACACAGGACATATAGTGCTTCATGGTTTTTGTGCAGTACAAAATGTTTCTGTTTAGTATTCAACCTTCAAACAATTCCAAGGTGTAGAATGAGGCTCTGCTTAATCAATGTGAAATTAGTAACATGGCTCCTACCAGCATATCCTGTTACCTGTGACTGCCTCCAGCCTGTACTTCAACCAAGCTGGTACACATCAGACAGGATGAGTACTATGTACAAAGCTTGATGCTTCCAACTCCGGGGTCTGCAACAAAGCTACGAGTCGCTTGCCACCTGATGGTAGGTAGCTCACCAAAAGGTCAGACCATTTGCTTCAACTCTTGGTATTTTTTTAATAGTTGTTCAATTCAAGCAATATGCCTCTTTCATCAGGAAGTAGTTTTATTCCATGTCGCTAGCTTCTTTGTTTACTTGTACTGCACAATATCACCAACTCCTTAGTAAGGCCAGTGGCTATTGGCTAACACTAGAAGTCCTACTAGGGATGCTTCGATCAGGTTTTATCCCGCCTAGGCCTGTCACAATAACAAATTCTAATTGTGCTACAGATCGTCGATGATTAATGTTATCGACACCATTTTTTCATTCCTGTCATGAGAGGTGTAATTCGCATTTGAACCACTAGATGACACTTAAGTATAGTGTACCTAGTTTGGTTTTTTTTCCCAGTTGAGAAAAAAACTGTCCGTGTCGGTGTTCATGCGCTCACCTTGTTCATTCTATTTAAAAGTGAAATATTCCCACACGGGGGCTGTCAGCTGTGGCATTCGCCTCAAAAACCATCGCTTCTGTGCCTTCATTCATATTAGCATACGCTGCCTCACGAAGCTAACTCACGAAGCTAACTGCTCTGTATGTACTCACTAGTAGCCCTGCCTCCACAAAGACGCTGAATGAGTTAATCGAGGGCTCACTCTCTCTGTTCATTCCACTAAAGAACCAATGCACACAGACAGATGCAGAGTGAACCCTCTTGTCATCCAACCTGTGTGGCACAGAAAAACGAGCAGATGAAACATGTCAGTTTATCGAGGGCTTCATAATTATCAACCAGGTTTTTTTTTTTTATATAATTCCATTAAACAATTTATCAATTATCGTGAGGCGTAATGCTGCCAATCCCGATCCCGATCATCCATGAGTGAAATCGGCCGATACCGATCACGTAGATTAAGTGTACATTTTTTAATTTACTATCGGCAATATGATATGAAAAAGGGAACCATAAAATCACCTTCACATATTTGACTTACTTTTTCAAGAGAGCATATATCACTGGTGAAAGGTTGCTGCAATAGTATCAGCCACAGGTGATTGGCTTTAATTCAAATAATCAGATTAATCACTTGCTTTTTCGGGGAAATTGGCCGATTTTGATCGGTGGCCGATCAATCGGAGCATCCCTAGTCCATATGTATAATTGCCCATTTCCTGTGTGTAGGACTCGTTCACTTTTGTAAACACTTTCTGAACACTCTCTGTCTCTCGCGAAGAAGGAAGCTATCAAGCTAATAGGTCAAAGACAGTCGTGCTTGCTCACTGAGTTGACTTTCTGGAAAACACCGCCCCAAGCATTTTGCTGGAGGAATGCCACAAAGGATGTCACAAACTCAACCCCGAGGAAAAAAAAAGACGGATCAAGACGCCAAGACGTTGTAGTGACCAACGCCTCAGTCTCCAACAACACTGGAAAAAGTCGCTAGATTTGTCGCTCGTTGCTTTTTTGAAATGGAGTTGCTCGAGGGCTCTGAATACTCGCTAAATTGGTAACACCGGTACTGCCGTTGGTTTGCAGCCTGGAACAAATTAATTCACATCATTTCCCACGAGGAAGTGTGTTTTTAAATTTGACCAACTTGTGATTTGTGTGTTGGACTTTGGTCAGGTCTTGATCGCCTTGAGTAAAATGTCAGAAGGAAGGGCAGAATGGCAATGAGGGAAGTGTTGGTGCACAAAACACACAGATCACAGCGTTAACATCACACACAAAAATACCAAAACCTAATACAGATATTCCAAAATGTAACCTTGTTTCATTCACATACAGAACACACGCTGTGTATAAACAGCCAGAGGCAAAGGTTGTCTCACTTGAAGTCCTGAGGCTACAAATCCTCCCCACCCAGGCTAAACCTAGCTTGACACACACCACGGTGTCAACACTCCCAGACCACCTCATTAGCCTGATCCAGCGGCTCTACCTCCTACTCAACCATGCAACACCCCGCTCCTCAATAACCAACACTTCAAATTCATGCTGGTAACATTTATTCATCTGCACTTGTTGATTGGAGCGCTCTTTGTCATTCCAACACAGATTTGAAGGTAGGTGAAGACATTTTTAACCCACAAGAACCCAGACCCATTTCTGTTAAAAGGAAAATGATAGGGACTACTATGAACGCTTCGACAATCCTCAGTCATCTTACATTATCATTCATTAGTGGTGAGTACCTATACATTTTATAATCTAAATGCGCGTGTGAGGCATATTTAGGGCTTAAACCTGGGTTGTGTCGCGAGTGAACATTGGTATTTGAAGAGAGAAGTGGAAGGTTCTGGAGCTGAATCTACTGCAATAATTACAACGGTTACTTTTATTGAAAATGTTGACCCGGAATCCGAGGAGAAGATCAACGTCAACGTCCCTTGCCACTTCGCTGTTCCCGTTTCGCGGCTTCACTCTATCATGTTTTTTCAAAACGCGTTCATTACTAAATTATCGCTGTTTTATTTGTCCAAAAAATGCATATTTAAGCAATTTTTTAAAACATATTTGTGGCCTAAATTAAGCATTTTCAAACATAAAAATGGCTAAATGAGCAAAAATATAGATATAAAGCATTCAGAAGACGCATTCAAAGACGTGAGACGTAATATTATACGCTGGTCACTATGTTATGTTTTATTTACCAGAAATTCCAGACTATAATCTGCTACTTTTTTCACGATGTGGCTATTTCATGGCTAAAGGGATTAAAGTTTCCAAAGGTGTGAAAATGTAAATGAAATTGTATAAGATTGTAAAAAATGTCTCAGTGACTTCTAACTTAACAAAAAATCTTTCTCTGATTTGTCCTTATCAATGTCCAATTATATTTTATGCTTGCATTTTTCCTCCATAACCTTTCCACTTGATTCTTTCATGCCAAACTCATTAATGGATGTCCTTCATATATTCAAATATGCCCTGCAGCTGTAATGAAGACATGAGGATTCCCCACGGGTATGACAGTTTGCAAAATTCATTGCATCCTTTGCTAACTGCTGACAATGGCATCGGCGGTCCAATCACACTGCAATTGTTGTCTGTCTATTTATGCAAATGTTTGTGTGGCTGTCACAGATTCCACTTATACTCGGCTCCTTGCTGCCTTTGAAAAGTCGATTAATGTCTCAAGTAAAATGGATAAAACTACAATAACGTGTAAAATTCTTGTAATTCCCTAATGACAAAGGGAATGCATGCAAATAATCTCATTAACATAGCTAAAAGCCCTTATTATAATGAGATGCCCCCCCCTTGGAGCCTACTAAAACAAAGATGAAAAGACTATTTAGATTGTACCATCAGCTTTATCAAGGACTACTGACTTTTTAGTGTTTTTAGAGGTGCCCCAAATAAATAAAACATTGCCAGGAACAAAAATAGTTTTATTGTTACTCAAGTACCAAACCATAATGTCTTCTGAAAGATGTATTTCCCGATTAGACAGATCAATAGATACTTTATTGACCCCAAAGGAAATTGAAAGATGATACAATCTGAAATTTTAAGACGTCTGCAGATTTGTGATATAGAGTATGTTAAACGTAAATTGAAACTTATCAGTAGCCCAAAGTCGCCAAGATAAATGCTCATCAAATAGCATTTGATGAGGATGCGGTTTCCCCCCAGTTCTCCATTACTCCTACACTGAAAGAGAACGCGGATTTTCTGCGACAAACGCTGTATGATCTGAATCAATGACTGTCAAACCGGTTGAGTTTATGTATTTTCGTTTCCATTTTGTTGCATTAATTTAGACAAACTGGAATTGCATTATTTCCTAAAGCAAATAGACTTAGCAAAAGCGCTAACATCACAGTCCTGTTCACCAACAAAAATACCACCACCTGTCTTTCTGGGTGAGATGATGTTTCAGTTTTCACCGCAAGATTGTGGAAAATCGCTATTTTCAAACTATACAACCTCGAATGAGCCTGTGAATACAGATGAGTCAAGAATAATAATAGTATAATGATAATGATCCAAATCCAGAATGCTAGCTATGGTCATTCCAACTAAATGACATGACAATTTATTTGTTTGTCGACTTCCCAGAATGTGGGCGGTGGAAAATATTCATGGAAAAGGCTGCTCTGACTGGATCAATTCACAGTAACGCAGTGAACAGATGCACTCACAGAAGCGCAACTTGGAGTAGAGAAAGTATGGAGAATTCTGAAGGCGATTTACAGACAATATGAAAACAAAAATAACAAAGCGTTTCGGATCAGGAAACAGTTCGGACAGTCACGCATGATACTGTAGATCCAATCAAATCAACAGACTTAAAAATTGTAATCAGATTAATCACAGTTTGCAAATTAATGATTTGTGATTAATCACCATTTGCAGCTACTGTATGTCTGAAATATGCCAATTTCACTATATTTCATTAAGAGAAAGATCAGTGACATGACATGTCTACAGTCGTCCCTCGCTACATTGCGGTTCAAACATCGCTCCCTCACGCTAACGCAGCTTTTCAAAAACTAATTAATAAATTATCGTTTATCGTTTTAGCGTTTTGTTTTTTTTTATATTATCGTTGTCTCTTGGTTGAACTACGTTAAGTAGCCCAAAGGTTTTTGTCCTTAAAATCTGAGCTTTTGGAAAACTTCAACCACGGTGAAGAGTTTCAAACACTTCAGCGTTTGTGTGTGGACAGGAGGTTGCTTTTCCAGGCTTTTCGTTGGCCAAAATGGGCGTGACAGCCAGTGAATGTGTTTTTATTTGGACAGAGATTTGCCATGATCAGATGGAGAGTTAGATTCTTCAGGAGCCTCTACTCTTTGTTGGTCAGACTCTGGATTAGCCCTACAACAATTAATTGATGATTAGTCAATTATCCAAATAATCAACAACTATTTTGGTATTCAATTAACCATTTTTTTATTTTAAAAAAAGTAAATGTGCTCTGATTTAAGTTTCTCAAATGTGATTATTTGTCAATTTCTTTAGTCATCCATGAAAGCAGACCTATTATCTTTGTGTTTTAGCAAAACATGATATTCACACACATCAGCTTTGACTTGGAAAACCGTGATGGACATGTTTGTCTCTTTTCTGATATGCTACAGATCAAATCACTAACTAGCTAGGGGCTAACTGATTACTCCGGTATTAAAAACAACAAGCTTCAGATTAATCAACCAAGAAAATAATCGTTAGTTGCAGCCCTATTATGGTTCGAACTGGTATGGTTGCTTCCTGAAATCATAGCGATGACTCCACTGTAAACATCTGCAGATGGTAATGAGAAAACTGCGTGTTCCCAGTATAAAAACACTTAAAACTGTCTAAATTCCAGCATCAATGCTAGATTTTGGACAACAGTCTTCCAATAAACTATACAGTATTGGGACACAGACCTTTAAAAACGCACAGTGGCTGTCCAAGTTATACTTTAAGGCATGTCGGCAAGGAGGTCTACTGACAAAGGGGGGGTTGTTGCAAGTAGCTACCAACTCTGTGGTTGTTAAATCATAGGTTTTTTGTTTTTTTTGTACATAGCTACTGGATCTGACTATGTCAGGTCAATACCCCATTTCCCATTCACTCAGTCCTGTGAATGACTGGCAATCTGTCCAGTGTGTTACACGCATCTCACCCAGAGTCAGCTGGAATGGACACCGGCCTACCGGATGAAAAGATGATCATGTGCCTGACATAACCACAAAGTATTTGCAGTGGGGCCCATCCCGGGACAAAAAGAGAACTTCCTTACTGACTTACGAAAAGTGTGGAGAACTTGTGGCAGCCAAAGATGGACAAAGGGTTGGACGGTGAAAAGAGACGGCACAAACATGAGAGAGGGGAGTGGAAAGGGGAACGGAGAGAGCTTTAAATGACAAAAAACTTGCAGAGATAAAAGTGGGAAAGTCTGGGGTACAAATAGTGAAGTGTCTTCTATGGCAGCATATTATAATACACATTTTTAAGGGAAATACAACTTCACTGATTTATACAAGTATGAAAAGCAGTGCATGCCTCATGCTCCCCCCTACACACACACACAGATGGCGGGACATCTGGAGTGCGTTAAGGAACGAAAGGACATTGGATCTCCCCAGAGCGGCTAACTGAATGGGTGGCCCACTGTAGCCCGCTTTCAGCACGACCGAGCCCTACGTGATTGATAGAGGGAGCCCCAAACTCACACACGAAAACACCTCAGCACGTCATTGTGCATATTTTGGCTGATCAATCATGCATTGTATTCCTACCACAGCAGCAAAATAACACATTGCGACACAATCAAACAATCTATGAAAACACTGCATCGCATATATTGCCTTGAGCCTAATTAAACAATACGTACATTTTCTGATATATGGAGTGGCTTCACTGACAACATACAACCTGGAAAAATGCCAGAAGAAATTAAAAATTAGTGTATACCTTGAGAAGTTACTGACAAAGTAGATGCAAATCAAAGACCACTGGACTATCTTCCATTAACCTTTAAACACCCAGTACTGGGGACTGCTGGGCTGCTCAATGTCAATAAACACATTCACATAACTGCCAGAACACCAGCTACAAGCTAAAGGTAACTGATAAAACGGAAAACACTTCAAACCACAATCACTTAAAGTACTCATGGTATCAAAACACCACATTCATCTTATTTTTACCTTGCAAAATAACATTTAAAGGCATATTTCCAAAAACGCCATTTCCCGTGTCAGATTCTTATTCTCATTCGGGATTATGTTCGGCACATTCCGAGGACAATTTTTTTGATATTGTGCCCTCAGATAATCCTCAGTTTGGGACTGGGATGTGTATTACCGTAGGGGCTGTCCCAACTATTGTTCCTCGACTCAGGACAGGATCTGCGAGTGAAAACACAATAGAAGACATTCAACCATGGAAAATTGTGCCAAGGTGGTAGTAAGTAAATCACGTCTTTTCTTTTTTTTTTTTTTTTTTTTTACTAGAAATAGTCTACAAATTTTAATTTTAAGAACAATAATACGCGTTTTCATGCCAAATTTAGGATAGGAAAATAGGAACCGCTCCTCCCTCGTCTTGTATCTTTGAGCCTCTGCATAGAACTGTCAGTGTCAATCACTGCAGTATGACGTGGCATTTTAATCAGTGAATACTTTTATTTTTGTATGGCTTTTTTCAAACATTTTTTGGTGACATGAGCACTTTAAATAGGAAACTGCTGAAAAAGAGTGAGCAGTAATGATGGGAAAGTTTATTCCTTTTACTGACTCAAGTTCTTATGAGTCCGTCACTGAAGTAAATCGGATAATCGATTCACTTGAGTTGCCCACCACAGAGCGCATGCGCAGAAACTCGTGCAACAAGTTGCGCCTGTGAGTCAGTGAAACCCGAGTCTTCGTCGAGCACCTGTGAGTCAGTGAAACTCGTGAGACGAGTGAGTCAGTCGTTCATTTTGTTGAGTTTGTGACAGCTCAGGCAGGAAGAGGAAAGAAGACTTGATCTGCGGCAAAGACCAGATCTGTTGCTTTTTCCACGGAGCTCACACATTGAACAGAAGAGTTGTGAACACAGTGAACAGAGACGATTATCCGTGACTCCCAATTCAGTAAAAAACTTCATGACACTTCATCTCTAGCGAACAGTCTGAGACCAAAATATGTCATGAATAACTTCATAGAGCAAAAGACCGATACGACACATTTTAGCCTAGCTTGAACACGTAGCCGTTCCAACGCTAAGAGTATCTGGGGTGTCTTAGAGTAGTCGACTATTGGACGATTTGATTCAGAGGAGTCTGATTCGACTATCAATCTTGCAGTCAAGTCATACAAAAATGTCATGTGATCAAGATTGTACCGTTGTGATTGCATGGGGGCACCGGCGGCTGAGCATACATTTTTACACAGAAAGTCGTGTGTGTTTAAAAGCAGACCTATACTTAGTCAAGATGGCAGCACGTACACATTGCATAACCCAGTGTCTCTTCCAGATTTGCAGTTTTGTAGTTTTGCTCATATTGGGTCTGGTTTCTCGACAAGACCAACAAGAGCTTTTGAATGTTGGTTTTTGGATATTGGATCCCGCAGCGCCAACCTTTTATCTTGAATCTTCGACTAACCCCTGAAATCTCCAGAGTAGGGAAGTCGACACATATCACCCAGCCGGGCGGAAGCGCTCGCAAGCGCCGTCAAGAACATAAACAAAGGCGAGGAAGGCGCAAAGGAATACAACCTAAGCTCAAGCTAACAGCACACAGACGCTCCTTACTGAGCATTTTCCTCGCTAATGTGTGGTCTTTAGTGAAGAAAATGGACAAGTTATGACTCCACATCACCCAGAGTAAGAGACTTTTGGACTGCAAAGTCATAATTTTCACCGAGACATGAATAAACAGGGGAGTACCAGTAAGAACTGGGCATCTATGTGAACTGCTTTCTGTGTCACTAAATAAATACAGGTGTGTGAAAATTTTTGTCACATTTAAATTTTCCAGATCATCCATCCATCTCCTATGCTGGTTATCCTCACTGGGGTTGCGGGTTTCAGATCATCAAACAAATTTAAATATTAGTCAGTGACAACACAGCTAAACACAAAATGCAATTTTTAAATGAAATGTTTTATTATTAAGGGGGGGAAAAATCCAAACCTACATGGCCCTGTGTGAACAAGTGATTGCCCTCTAAAACTAATAACTGGTTGGGCCACCCTTAGCAGCAACAACTGCAATCAAGCGTTTGCGATAATTTGCAGTGAGTCTCTTACAGCGCTGTGGAGGAATTTTAGTCCACTCATCTTTGCAGAATTGTTGTAATTCAGCCATACTGGAGGGTTTTCCAGCATGAACCGCCTTTTTAAGGTCATGCTACAGCATCGCAATAGGATTCAGGTTAGGACATAACTAGGCCACTCCAAAGTCTTGGTCTAAAGATGGTGTGTTTTGGATCATTGTCCTGCTGCAGAACCCAAGTTGGTTTCAGCTGGAGGTCACCAACAGATGGCCGGACATTCTCCTTCAGGATTTTTTTGGCCGACAGCAGTATTCATGGTTCTATTTATCACAGCAAATCTTCCAGATCCTTCAGCAGCAAAACAGTCCCAGACCATCACACTACCACCACCATATTTTACTGTTGGTATGATGTTCTTTTTCTGAGATGCGGTGTTGCTTTTACGCCAGACGTAAAAGTTCCACTTTTTTCTCGTCAGACAGTATTTTCCCAACGGTATTGCGGATCATGAAGACGTTTTCTGTCAAAATTGGGACGAGCCTTAATAGTCTTTTTGTTCAGCAGTGGCTTTCAGTCTAACAAATCAGATTCGACTATGAAAATTTTTTGTCAAAGACAAATCCAGAAGTATCATTCCTCCACCGCTACAACTCACTGAACAAGCAGGTTTTAAGCGTACCCAGTAGCATTGATATTTACATGTTCATATCTACAGTAACCATCAAGTCTCCCCTTTACTTTGATGCCAAGATCATCCATGTAGACCTTGTAGATTTGAATATTTGGTCTTTTTCAAACTATGCTTTAAGATGTTAAAGACATTTCCATTAGATGTTCTCTCTCAGAAACTCCCAAGAAACAAACTTTTTCAAGAGGAAAGTTCAAAGCACCTCTTCGTTGCCAATAAATTGCTTTGCCTGATTTGCCGTTTCAAATAAATTGCCGTGTTGGCTAAAATTTACAATTCACAGGAAACCCCCTCAGATGCACTGAAGAGGTTAATCTATATTTAGTGTTTGAATATAGGATAGAACCACAGGAAGGAGGTAGGAGATAGGCAACTCCTTGCCAGGGAGTGGAGAAACTGTGAGAGAATAGAAAGAAGAGTCATTTAGAGTAAATGGCATCCAAAAAGCCCTCTCCAATTATCTTGCCTAGCATGCCAGAGAGGCTGACTTAATTAAAATGACTTGAGAGGAAGCGGAGGAAGGAGCTGCCAGTGATTGAGGGGGCGAGAAGGCGAGGTATCTGCACGGAAACACAAAGCTCATACGTAGTGCAGACTGCCGACCACTCTCTCTTTTCAATTGCTGACTTCAAAAGAGAATAAAGATTTTTTTTTTTTAAGAGCCGCAACTCTCGCTATTCTGAGATGTAATTGCGCTATTTAAATTCATCATTTTTACCATTGCTGGAATATTTGTACGGGGGGAGGGTGGGTGCTGGGGAGGATAATACAAAAGAATAATAAAGCTGTATTTGTTTTGCTCTTGTCTGACTCCCTTTCTCCCATTCCTCTGCTTTTCTCTTAGAAAACCTTTGATAGTGACCTTTTCACAGGAGGTCTGTTTCTATGGAAACACAACTCACCAGTTATATCGGGTCCTTTCCTGTCATTGTGACGCCACATTCATCACACTTTGTGACTTGCATCACGTTTACATTTTAATGCAAATAAAAACCCATGCGAGCCCTAAAATGCGTCGTACTTGCTCATGAAGCTCGAAGTGATGTATAGTAAGTAATTTGGAGTGGCTGTCATGTGACTATCCCAGGACATGGCTTCCCCCAAAATGGCAGTGTGTCAGGTAAGCTAGCTCATTTCCAAACGCTCATTTTAAAGCCCTTTAACAACTCCAATACTTTAATAGGACGTCAATTATTACAATTCAACTGCTCTTACTATATTTCTTCAATAAATTAATATAAAACAACCATGGAAAACATTGCTTTTGGGCTTAAAATGGATGGAAAGCCTGACGTGACGAATTTGTTACAATAAGAAGAATGCTAATAAGACACTCAATAAATGTCACAGTTTCAATGAATAGTCGCCGCTCGCAACATCGCGGTTCGAACATCGTGCTCACACTCAATAAAGGATCACTATTATGAGTCAAAACATATGCATATATGAGCAAACTATTTGTATTCATGGCCCAAATTAAGGATTTTCAATCATAAAAATGGCTAAAAGAACAAAAATACAAATATAGGGTGCTTACAAGACGTATGTACATTATATGTAGTATAATATCTGTGACATTGTGTGCGCCTTTACGAGGTAGGGCCTGGGAAGTGACGTGTGTGACGTCAGCTAGCTAGAGTTGCTGAGTGCAGCAGTGTGGAGAGTGCCAGTGACTGGCGTGAGTTGTGGCTGACAGCAGCTCCTGTACACTGGACACTAGGTGTCAGGAGTGTTACATTGATGAGACAACAGCCACCAAGTATGCTGTCAATGCTAACGTGTGAGTATGTAATGTCTTATTTATGTATAAAATGTCTTATTTGCTATAACTATGTCAACTATATTGGGCAGTACAAGTGTAAAAGTGACTATAGGATTGTTATTTCATGTCTAGAGGGCTCTGATAATGCTAAAAAAAAACACATTTAGAAGGCCTTAAACAGAATGGGCCTCAGGATCTCTTCACGGTATCTCTGTGCATCACTTAAATGCACCTGTGTTCGTTGTCCATAATACGTCTGCCCATAACATAACCCCACCGCCACCATGGTTACTACTTTTGATTGAAAAATGAAGGTGAACTTAATTTTAGCCTCTTTAGCCTTAATTTTAGCCATCAAAGTTGGATAGAGTTAGTTTAACAGTCCTCTACATCAAACACTTTGTCACTCCACCACACACACACACACACACACTCACACTCACACGCACACACACTCTCACGCCTAATCAGCCAACACACAGTAGCAGCTCATGTGTCATAGCTAGCGCCTGTTACTGTGCTTTTGTTTTGCAAGCGTATTGTCCTCGACTGTACAGTATTTCTAACAGAACACAACACAAACTCGGACTGTTTAGTCAAATGTTTTCTGCGCAGAAGGTTGGTGGGTGCAAAAAAAAAAAAAGACTGAACAGTATACTTGATAATTGCCAAAACCAGCAACTGTTACTGTAAATGCATCAAATATACAGTAATATTAATTAATGAGCTTAATAAAAAAAAATGCGTTCCATATAAAGTGTATGTATACATTTACTGATGTACGCTGTACCTCCAATCCATACTGGAGATACACTGACTAGCCAAAACTATATGACCACCTACTGAAGAAAATCATGAGGAAGCTCTTTGGTCACCTCATTTAGTGCAACTCCAGCTTGTAAGGCATTTACTGTTGCATAGAAAATTTGAAAGCAACCAAACTAAAACTGTGACCTGCGTTCTGCACATAAAAATGCCTGCATCCATGAATCCATAGTATCCCCTGGATTATCACCCTTAATTCAACTCCCCCTCCCTCCCTCCATCCTGCCTTTCTCTTCTTTTCCATGACTTTCTTGCTAAACAAATGTTGTAACCCTGAAGCAATCCCCTTTTCTTACATCATTTAAAGAAATAGAAACAGAATGCAGATCACATTGACTTGAATGTGTTTATTTGGAACCAAGTAAGAATATCTGGATGCCACCTCAGCCTTGACACTATCGTTGGTCAATCGATGCCAGTTCAAAGAAAAAGGGAACATCAATGTGAACCCTTAACTCTAACATTCTGACAGTCCAGCCGGTTTCACCCCATTGACACACACAGAAAATACTGAGACAGGCTCAGCTCTTGTTGCCAGGGAGACTGGCATAACAGGGCACTCACCCAGGAGGTTTGGTACTACCTCCACAACACACACAGCACCGCCACCAAATACAGGCAAAATGGCAGCTGTAGGACAGCTGTTCCTGCCAGGTCCAAGCCTTAAAACACAAGTGTAGAATGGGTGGAATTTAGGCAGCATAAACATCCTGCAGTCCAAATGATTAGCCACATCTGCTCCACTGAGTATTCTTCAGACTGGCTGAATTGCATTTCTAATGGATTTCCAACTAGTAAATGTAATGTTATCTTTATTACTGCTTTACCAATTTCAATTTATACCTAATTCAACCGCTTCTGGGGGCTATACTTGATGGTTTGTCATTCTAACGATGTTGACCAAAATAGATGAACCAAGCCCAAAGGTCCTATTCAAACTCAATTGGAAAATGCTATCATGATAATGTAAAATGTTACAAAGTCAGAAAAAAAAGACAATATGAGTAACAACCTAGCTCACAATTCTGCTACAGCAGTGGCCACCTACCATTTTGAACACAACATCCCATGTTTCGGTGTTTCAGCCATGAACCCAGGCAAAATGTACATGTAGGCTCAGGGCTGGTGCGTGCCTGGAGAGCGGCGAGGTGTACGGGCTCGTTCAGCGGTCACAATACGTGCCTGTTAGTTAGTCTCCCTGAGGGGAGGGCACTGATGTCATAATGCATTTATTTTTCCTCATTTTCAGGATCGACTGGCAAAGTCCCAATGTCAACTGGCCCATCGCGATCGACGGGTTGGCGACCCCTGTGCACCCCGCAGTACAGGGTGTCCCTGAAGTCTGGACACAAAGATCACAACATTTTTACTAAACGACTTTTTCAACATTTTTATTCAGTTGGAATATGAAAAAAATAACATCTTCCACATTCCATTTCCAACATTTGTGATACAAAGCTTGCATGAGGCACATGAACTCGATGCGATCAGTCCACATTTGCTTTGTATCCAGGCACCTTGTGCGGTGGATCCCCGCATATTCAGGATTCGGCAGTTTCGGCCCCTCAAATTCGCAGATTTTTGGTCAAAAAATGTTATTTATACATGAGTGGTGAGCACCTGTAACTCCATATTTCCTTTGCATCCAGACACCTTTTTAGTACATGCTAAATCAGAAACAATGTCATAAATGCCACATACAAAAATGCCCTATGCGCTCTACAGTCACTAAAAACAAATTTGATGATATGAAACATTTAAGTGTGACAAAAATAAGAAATCAGGAAGGGGGTGTACTGCTTCTAGAATAGTCATCTCATTAGTTTGTAGGGTATTGATGTCCTTGGGTTGTGTAATACCCTGCCAGATATTTTGTTGTTCCACCTGGTCACTGTCAAGAGTCTTGCTCTGTGGTTTTTATGTCTTCAGAGCCACATTCTTCTTTTAATTCCTTTAATCTGGTTAAGTTCGCTTTGTTCTTCCCTGTGGTCATTTTAAAAGGTTTTGTACGGAGATCTCTTCAGCTCATCTGGTCTTACGAGCGTGCTGTGCATTCCAGCAATGGTGAAACATTTAGCAAATAACCGCTAAAACCACAGTTTTGTGGTTTAATTTGACAGAGGCCGTATCAGTTTGTGATTTATAAGCCCCTCGTTCCTCCATCCTCTGTTTCGATGTTTGCTCCATCGAGGAGTTGAGGAGATTACCCAAGGAGCGAGGGGTGTTTGGAGAAATGAGACGTCCTTCTTTTGGTGCCATCATAACAATAAGAAGAATAAAAAACAAATATTAACATGTTTTTTATGTTATCTTAGATTATGTTATTATTAGTTGCCCTGTGATTGGCTAGTTACCAATCCAGGGTGTACCCCGCCTCTCACCCGAAGTCAGTTGGGATACCCCCGCCACCCTAGTGAGGACAAGCGTCATAGAAAATGATGGATGGATGGATGGATGGATGGATGGATAGATAGATAGATATTATAATTCTTTTTTTTTAGTTTTCACCAGGACACTGCCTCCCTTGACCGCACATCACTGGGTTACACAGTATTGTCATCCCTCGTTTATCATGATTAACCGGTTCCACACACACCTGTGATAAGTGAATTTCCACAAAGTAGGATTCCTTATTCATAAATTGAATATTTTCATAGTTACAGCATAGAAACCTGTTTAAGACCTTCTAAATATGTTTTTAGCATTAGCCGGCCTGGGAACGCCTTGGTGTCCTCCTGGTGGAACTCAAAGAGGTGGTCGGGGACCGGGAAGTCCTACTGAGACTGCTCCCCCCGCTACCCAGACCCGGATGAGCGGAAGAAAATGGATGGGTGGCATTCACACAGGAGCTGCTGTTGGCCACAACTCACGCCAGTCACTTGTGCTCTCCACACTCAGCTGAACACAGTCAACTCTAGCTAGCTGCTGTCACACACGTCACTTCTCAGGCCCCAATAGAACGCAAGAGACTAAGGGCGCAGTGTTCGAACCGCAATGTCGTGAGGAATGACTATCTACTTTTAGTAGTGTACCGACAGATGTATTCCATTTGAAACGTAGCCTAAGACATTTAGGACGCTTGACAATATGGCAGAGTGAGATCCACTTCTGGGTCTGGTCAAAGCATCGACATGGGATTCAGCCCACATCTTCTATAATGGCTGACTGATAACCATTACTCCACCATGTTAGGTAGACACGCGAGCAAGGAGGCCAAACCACCTATGGGCAGCGGCTTCAACGGACAGTAACTCTCATAATATTCACTCCTGCCTGCACCGCTTTACTGCCTTGGCTCAGGAATACAGCAAACCAAAACCTTACATGCACATTTCCTGCATTAAACAGCCAATGCTTTATCTCTGTTCTATGTCCAGAACAAATATAGCCCTGCTGTTTGTCTAATCCTCTCTATACATTCGCTGTACATTTATATTTACTTTACATTTGCAGCCCTTTGCTTCGTAGTTTGAAGTTGTGTCAAAAGTAGACTACAGGAGCAGTCAGCGATTTTTTTTCTATGGCTTTGGAACAAAGCAGATGTCATTTAAGCACACATTAAAATGTTAGCGACCGCACGTAAGAGCTGTAGAGAGCTACATGCAACGTATTCTTCTTTGTTATGCTGTTTAGTTTCTTTTGTATTGCACCACTGGGCCGCCAACCGATTAGCTAATTAACCAGGTTACTGACATACTGCAGTTTCACGAGCTTGAACATGCACTTTCATGTTTTCCCTACAAAAAAGGGGGTTAAGCACTACCACTCACTTCCTCTTAACTTCCAGAGAATGAACCCAAGTCGAGGCTATGGTAATAATACAGCCACCTAACACTATCCATTACCCATCTGACTCCAGCATGCATTCGGCTCACAGGTGAATGCGTTGGTTTATTCAGCGTGTAATAGAATTTGGCAGGTTTCTCATCTGCAAGAGCCCAAAAGAGCACTGAGCTGAAACCAACAGCAGACAAGCCATGTCAACGTTAAGATGGTGAAGCAAATTAAAGTATGTGGTAACTCATCTTGAAACTCCACAATGACACTCTAGTCCAAAGGGAACACAATCATTTCACTGAGATGAATGGCTCAGTGAATTTCAAGGGCAGACAGATCAGTGGGGAATCATTACTTACGACACTGAAGGGTTGATTAGCAGCCTGGATGGGGAAACTTTTTGGGGGATAACAGTTCATGGATAAGGAAAAGATGTAAAAATGAAACAATACTTCTTGATTGTTGTTTTCTATGGAGACTATACACGATGTGTTTCGTACTTTCTTCAAATTCTATTAGTTTGTCATCCAGACCAGGGGTCGTCAACCATTAGCATCAAAAGAGCCATTTGGGCCCGTTTCCACCAAATTAAAACCCACTTGGAGCCACAAAACCTATTTGACCATTAACCCGAAGGTAACAAAACGTATACAGTATACTACAAGTATACTACAAGTAGTATAGATTATGTGGATGCGGCGTGGAGAAACGCCTTTTCTCGCCTGCTGGCCTCAAGAACGAACCTGACGGCCAGACTGAGGGTCCTATGAAATCTCTTTTATTCTTTTCCCCAAATTCCATTTTATTTATTCCTAATTCTTTTTTTTTTTTTTTTTTTTTTTTTTTTTTTTTTAGCAGGACAGAGTGTGTACTTTTGTAACGGTGAATAAAATGTCCGATAACTAAATGCAAAAATCCTTACATTTATTGATGCAGTAAATCATTGACCAATTTCGCCCAGTATTTCAGAAATGGATGTAGCTTGGCTAACTTTTCCATGGGGATGTCAGCCTCTGCACACATGCTGCTACAAAAGCCTTAACAAACTGTAATGACCGTGCTTGTGGTTCAGTAAGACATAGTCACCAATTGCGTTACGAATGTAAGATATTTTTTATGACACCGTTACTTTGTTGACACTATCAGACAGTATGTGGTGCTCTTGTTTTGAAGGCCTGAAGTGTGTTGTGTGTGCTGAGAATGCCCGCACTGCTGTGCCACTGTGCGAGACCTCGGACGCAGTGGCGGAGCTACGTGGTGGCCGTGGCCAGCCTTGGTCACTCTCTGGCCACCCCACTGGCCATCTAGACATTTCAGGTATCAACTTATCGCTACCCCTACGTGAGTAATGGTCTCACCTTGGCAACCCCAATGAAAAATTTCCGGCTCCGCAACTGCTCGCACGGGAAGAAAAAAAAAATCGGATCGGATCAGAAGCCAAAAAATGTGGATCAGGACATACCTATTTATTAGTAGTGAGTATCTATCTGGATTATATTTGGAAATGCATTTAAAAAGTGTATGAGGCATACAGTACTTAGGACTTGTGCCGCAAGTGGACAATGGCAAATGAAGAGAGAAGGGTTATGGACATTTTTATGGCCGTATCAATTACTCACGGTTCTTCGACATTGGCAAGTACTCTTGGAACATCTACATTACCCATCTACTGTACCGTATTCAAATTGGTACATTTCATCATTGGTCTAACAGTCAAAATGACTTTAAAATGGGTTTCTTGTCATGTTTCTGGTAGTGTTTGTTGGTCTACAACACATGCGTCCTGGCATGCAAAAGCCTTCACATCCATTCATCCAATCTTTGCACCCACCACAGTCTCTCTATAATTGAAAGAAGTGTGAAAAATGTGGGAGGCCTTGGACAAGATCATCCACTCCATTTATTGTTGTTAAATTGCCAACAATTTACTTGCGGCGCTTTCCAAGAGCACAAAACACATAACTGCTACATTTAATGTTGATTCGAAAGCTGGAAAAAATCTCGTATTTACCTAACTTCCTTTTTATTAGCAAATCACAGAGCAATCTTTCAGTAGCAGCATTGTATTTCTCTTTTTAAGAGAAAGTGTAGCTTAGTTAGAAGAGTGGTGATTCGGCTCTTCCCCCTCCATCTGTTTTGTTTTCTTCCATCTTCCTGTTTTTGATGAGCTGGGTCTTCAGTCCCCCTTATAAAATCCCATTAGCTCTTAATGAAGTCAGGCTCCTAGCCTCTTGGCCTCACCTCATTTAGCACGATTGTCTAGCAGCCATTAGCATGGAGGCAATTACAGCCGTACGACAAGAGTAATTGGAAATGCCGACAGGGACCCTGAGAAATGGGAAAAAATAAATATAAAAAGATAAACTAATAAGCTTCCATTCAGACGGCAAGGAGGGGAGCCGCATGTGTCCAAGTTAAATCAACATAATTACAATTAGGGTTGGTAGGGTAAAGAGTGCGGTGAGGGAGAAATGGATATGGATGGATTTTCTCATGGAGGTAGTAAATGCAATGCAGGAAAATGTGGTATCACACAGCGACATTAATAATGAAAAGCATAACCGTAACCCTACATTTTTTGCAAGGTCAGAGAGAGTGTCTCATTGTTTTGGATGCAGTTTCACGAAGACTGCCTGTTCTGCATACCATTTTACGAGCATCAAGATTACCGGTGGTTTAAAAGTGGTAACCTTTTAAAAGTGCAGCACCCCGGTACCTGGGGGCTGCTGGGTTGTGTCTGTGCTGCTATGCTAATTGCTCAATTTCATTAAAGACATGTCCATGTAACTAGGAGAACATCCACTAAAAGCTAAGCTCAACTGATTTTAGGAAAACAGAAGTAACTACAAACCACAAGCACACAGATGGGCAAATGTCAAAAACGTGAGAAGGGTCCGAGACCAGCATGTGACTGTTGAAAGCGTTAGCTTTCAAACGGTGCTGTTGGTCACACAGTGTTTTGTTTTATGAAGTTATTTATGACTTATGCTGGTCTCAGACTGCTTGCTTGTTTTTTACTTTTGTCCCATTTAAGAACTTGTGGTTTGAATCAGGGGTGTCCAAACGTTTTCCACCGAGGGCCGGACACTGGAAAATCAAAGGATGTGGGGCCACTTTTACAGTACATTTTCTACAGTATACTTTATATAAAGAAAAAAAAATCTGCATCTCAGCTTTGTGTTATCAGTGCCAAAGCCTATTATTAGTATGAACTTTTACATTACATTTTTTTGCTATTTTTTTAAATTTTATTTTTTGTCTTGTATATTTTTTGTTGTATTATTTAGATTTTATTGTCATATTATTATTATTATCATAATATTATATGTTTTTTCAAACCTAATTTTCCCCAAATTTTGTTTTGTTCCTCATATGACAACGTTTTTTTCCTATAATATTTCAACTTTATGCAATTTGTACCTCTTAATATTATGACTTTCTTCACCTAATATTAAATATTGAAAATGACTGCTCTTTTTTTTTCCAGTTGTTTTAATTTAAATGTTCTTGTTGAATTGTATTTTACAATGTCCTGGGCCACACTTTGGAAAACCCCTGGTTTGAATTGTGCTCTCTTTTTCCAACATTGCTTTGGTTGAGCTTTAAGCTGACGTCCTTACAGTTACGTGCAGCATGTGTATACTGATACAAGGGTCACCTAGCAGTTACCACAGTAACACAAACACAACCACTTTGACGGTGATTTTAAAAGATTTAAATAAGACCCAAATTTATTGCCAAATATTTGAGAAAAATTGAACATGAAGCTACCAGGAACACACATTCTCCTCCAAAGGTTCTCCTAAGATAGCCATCTCACTTTTACTTTCTTAAACATTCAAGTTTGAGGTGTATTGACATTTTGGTTTGACCAAGAGCACTGTTGTGGTTTAATAATGAAATCAATCTTAACTTATTCAATACCAAAGACGTATTTATACATTTTTATAACCCGAACGCCCGATCCCAACAACGTATTTTTACGTCTTTTACATTTTTTTGCCCGAGAGGCAAAACGAGGTGATGATGCAACTCTCCACTAATGCAGTAACACTTCAGAGCATTTGTAAGCTATAAAAACGGCCACAAGGTGGCAGAAGTGCATTTGATAAGAGCTCAGCAGGGATCACGTTAACGACAAATCACACATGACAGGAAGGAGAACGTGAGAGAGCGTGGGGGAGTGTAGCGTGCACGAGTGTAAAGTTTACGCATTGTGGGGAAATTTTAACGCATGCACACGCGCACACACATGTGGACACGTGCACACACAGATTTCAGTTCCAAATGTGAAAATTGTCAATAGTTCATGGTGTTATGTTTGTAAATAAATTGTCATTTTGATGTAAAACAACCCCTTTTTGTGTTGTTTATGTGTGAAGATATTTGAGTTGTCACAAAAGCAAAAAATATTTGTGTCAAAGTGAAAGTTATGCTTGAAATGTATCTTTTCACAAAAAGCTGGTTTTCTCCCCTTTTCTTGTTGGGAACTGATATTTCCCTGAAACTTACCGATGTTCTACTGCTGATCACTAAAGAACGGAAAAAGGCAGAAACAAACTTTTTTTTTTCTGATGAAAGACGGGAGTCTAAACTTTCTTAAATAGGTTCTATGTTCATGTAGCCATAGAATACAATATTCTGTGTGCCTTGAAAGATCAGTCAAAATCTTCAGAAATGGCCGATACTGAAGGGGATGTCTTTTGAAAAAAGGCTGGGATTGAAGGAGTAAAAAAAAACACTCGAAATATTTCAAAAAAATAAATAAAAAATGAATGTAAACGCGGTGTATATCTAGAGATCTCAGCTCCTGCTTTTACGTCATTCTCGCTGAAATGTGGCCTCAGTATGTTCAGAGAATGGCTGCAATAATGCTACAATGTGAAACTCATTACTGTGGCAATACAACCCCCCTCAAACCCCTGCCCACTCCCCCACCTCCACACACACACACATACACACACTCTCACACACACACACATCCCTCAGTACCTCCTAAGCTGAATGACAGGTGGCAGAAACACGATCTGTAAAGGGCTTCATCAAGGAAGCAATGCAATGGGCACGCTGCCCACTCACCAATCCATGGGCAATAGCACAGTGTCTTCCACAGCTGAATGTTGCTTTGGGTATGTGCACAGAAAGAGGGGGAAAGCCAGGGGATGGGGACTTAGGCTACAATGGTCCCAGGGCATGGAAGGGAGAGGGGGACAAGGGTATAATGGAATTTTTGGCTGACAAATCAGGTGCCAAGGGCTCAAACGGGAAACGGGAGGCTGGCTCCCACAATAGTGTATGAGCGAGTCCCTAGTGGGTTGTCCACAATAGAACATCAAGCGGCTGCTGTCAACAATAGCGTCCAAGGTCTCATTGCTTTGCTTAAAGTAAGATGGTTCCACCCTTCAGAGTTCCTTTTAGCATTAGTAGCATTAGTACAGCTAATGCAGGCATTTCTACAAGAACTACTGTACATGTATCTGAAACAGCTTCAGACTGTCTTTTGTCTGGGAATTATTGTCACTGTCCTGTAACTTTCAGTTTTGGCCCCCACGTTCTCATTTGAAGCTGAGGAGGGGCGGACGTTGGAACAAGTTGAAAAGCTCAAACCTAATTCAGGTTTAAGTTAAATAAGGCAAATGCAATTATGTGTAAAACAATCCTTGGTGGGGAATCTGAGGAGGTTTGGGGTCGGTAGAGGGAGGTTAACAGTGAGGAGCACTTAAAAGCTAAAGGCCGCGGACACTGGCTACATGATTTGTCTGGCATTTATAGAGGACCACAGAAATGGCACAGTGCAACAAGACCCCCGGTCTTTAATACCCATTGCTATGTGGGCAACTACTCTACCTCCTATTCAAGGCACTTGGAGCCAACTGTAAAATCTACATCAAGTTAAATGGAGCATCAGAGAAAGCCAAACAAGTTTTTGACAAAGACATCAAGGGAGCGGATGAATTGAAGTTGACATCATCTCAACTAAAGACGCAACACACAAAGACCTGAAGCATCTGAGGTCTCCAACAATCAACAGTAACAACTCTCAATAAGAACAGATTATGCCTTATTCAGCTACATTAAGCAATACTTTTCATTCACTGATCATCATTAACAGCTATTTTATTTTATTAAATGTTTTCTGACCTATAAATGTTGTTACAATGTTGTATTCTTGTGTTAAACAATGCCACAGGTTTGCGCATTTGGAATGGAGCCCTGAAAGCAGTTTTGGACGGCGCTGCACGCTGTGTTTTACAGTTTTTTTAACATCGAGTTCCACCGACGTCAATGCTACCCGGACATCCTTATATGGGCATGCCCAGGCACAAGCTGAAGGCCTGCCCTCCTCCCGCTCTGCTTCACTCTGTTCACCTTGTTAGCACGTCGAGCAAATGGCTCCCGACCCAAATTGCGGACATTTTTCGACTCAAACTTTTCAAAAATCGTATATTTAAAAAGGGACTGTTTGCAACACAACCTGAGCTGCAGCGGTGTGACACTGTCTGTCTCTTTATGGCGTGCCCTTCTCCAGCAGATATCTGTAGCTGTGTGTCGCATGGACGGCATGTCCATCCCCACTCGACCTCCTTCCCCTCCCGTTCAAGCTTGACAAAGTCGCCCATAAACATGACACGCACCTCGTGGTGGCACAGAAAGCAAATGGCACAGACAAGAATGCACGGTGCATTCCTGGACTACGGGTCATTAATTTTTTTTTTTCTCCAGACAAAGACCCACGACCCGCTGAAAACGGCTCCATAACCCACTTTCAGGTCACGCCCCACCAGTTGAAAATCACTGTTTTAATCCACTACTGGTAACATTATTGCTAACTGGTGGTGTTGTTATATTTTTTTTAAACTCACTCAAGAAGTGAACAAAACGTAAATATCAAATGTAAAAAAAAAATGTCAGCAAACAAAATATTGTAAGCGTCAACATATAACTTGATACACTCATTAACATTTATATTTCTGACACATGGCTCGCTCCCCCCCTGCCACATTTTCCTCTGATTTTGGATCAACACTTCCAATCAAATCACCAGAACCCTGTAGGGTTTAAGAGACACACAGCGTTGGGCCAACGACCAAATTAGAGCTTGTGCTTGTAAACTGGGACTTCAGAGAAAATGAACTAAAGCAGGAATCCCACTGATCTGATGTGTGTATGTTAAATGTGCAGATAAACTAGACAGCCAAAAACACAACTAGTGCTTTGTTAATTTCCAAACAAAGAGGAATGAACTTACAGTTAGCTGGCCCACAGCAGCACAGCAGCTTTCGCTAGCGTTTGCACCGTGGCTCAGGGTCCAACTCTTGTCAACCTGCCAACATCAAAAATAATATGTTTTATCACTATTAAAGAGCACAATCATAAACTCTTTTTTCCCCCGCAGAAAAAAAACCCATCTCATTCACCTGAAGTCAGTAGATAATTTACAAGTATGTTATAGTAAGGCATAAAATGTACATAGTTTTGCGACCATTGCGACCATTGCCACATTGTCGGAACCCCGACGTCACTTCCTGTCTGCCCCTTTTTTCAGGTCCCCAAGGGAACACATTTATAGTAACACACGAGCATCAGTCTTATGTACTGTGTGTCTTAAATTGCTTATTTACTCTAATTATGTCTACTCTATCAAGTATTACAAGTGTAAAGGTGACTGTAGGACTATATGAGTGTTCATGTCAAAAAGACTCTATTCCATTCCATTTCCTTCTGTTTATCCAGATCCGGGTCGCGGGGGCAACAGTCTCAGTAGGGAAGTCCAGACTTTACGGTCTCCGGCCACCTCTTCCGGTTCCACCGGGAAAACACCAAGGTGTTCCCAGGCCAGCTGTGAGACATAATGCCTCAAGCGTATCCTAAGTCTGCCCCGGGGCCTTCTCCTGGCTGGGCATGCCCTCAGCACCTCACAAGGTAGGTGTCCAGGAGGCATCTGGAGTAGATGTCCAAGCCACCTCAACTGGCATTTCTCGATGTGAAGGAGCAGCGGCTCTACAATGAGCCCCTCCTGGATGGCCGAACACCTCACCCTATCTCTTAGAGTCCAGCCACCCTATGGAGTAAACTCATTTCAGCCACTTGTATCCGCAATCTCATTCTTTCGGTCACGCCCCAAAGCTCATGACCATAGGTGAGGGTGGGAACATAGATCAACCAATAAATTTAGATCTTTGCCTTCCAGTTCAGCTCTCTCTTCACCATGACGGTCCGTACAGTGACCGATTACTGCAGACACTGCGCCGATCTGCCTGTTGACCCCAAGCTCCAACCTTCCCTCACTCATGAACAAGACCAGAGATACTTGAACTCCTCCACCTGGGGCAAGACCTCACTGCCAACCTGAAGGGTGCAATCCACCCTTTTCCAAACCATGGCCTGGGATTTGGAGGTGCTGAGTCTCATCCCAGAACCGCCCCAGGAAATGCTGAAGGTCACAGTCTGACCAGGCCATTAGGACCGCATCGCCTGAACAGAATCGGTGACAAAGAGCAGCCTTGGTGGAGGCCAACGTTCACCGGAACCAGGCTGGACTTATTGTTGGCAATGTAAACCAGGCACCTGCTTCGGTTGTACAAGGGCCGAATGGCACGTGGTAGTATGCCACCAATCCCGTACTCCCGGAGCATCCCCCACAGGACACCGCGGAGGACATGGTCGAATGCGTTTTCCGAGTCTAGAAAGCACATGTAGATTGGTTGGACAAACTCCCATGTATCCTCCAGTACCCTTGCAAGGGTTAAAAAACATATTTAGACATAAATAGGTTTTCTGTACTCTAACTACCAAAGTATTCTATTTAGAAATAAGGAATCCTACTTTGCAGAAAGCCACTTATCATGCTTGGGTCTGGAACCAATTAACCGCGATAAATGAGGGATTACTACTGTACTTCACCTCAAGAGATGGCGACTCAGCCACCTGCTACATGTGCCTGAAGGTGATATTGTGCAAGTAATGTCTTGTAAGCAACGTACGTTTCCTCAATTAAGAGACAACTCCTGCATGTAGGATTAACTAGCAAAAAACGTTGTAATGCTTGTCTAACATACCAGAATTGTGCATCAATTATCAATTTCTGTGGTACCGGTTTGGGCATCATTTAAGTGCCGTCACTATTTCAAAAGTATCAATTTAGCTCCGGTATCAGATAATATGTAAACAATACCCAACCCTACTAATGTCGAGTTATGGCACACATGCAAAAGATTTAACTTCATTCAAGCGTTCAAGGCTGGCTACCTGATCTTTTTCTTAACCCTCCCCAATAACAGTGGGAGTATGGTCAGGCCTCCCAGCAGGCCTCATTCCTCCAGCAATCTGCTAACACAGAGCCTCTGATGGGATGGTATTTAGCCAGTTCAGCACTGCTCCATGGGGACTACTGTGTGTGTGGTGTCTAAGTAGGTACTACCAGAGACCCAGATACTGTATGTGATATGTGTCTGTGTGTGTGTGTAAGAGGTTAAGAAGAAGAACAGGGGAAATTCACTATGTGCTTTGCTATGTTTAACACAGTACTAATACAGATCACACACACACACACACATGCATGATGAGAACCTATTGACATGCACTAAAAGATGTCAGAGTAAATGGGCTGCACACATAATGGCCCCCTTGCAAGCATGTGGCAAAATGATGCACTCCCCTTTTTTTTTTTTTAGTGCAGGTAAACATAACAAAAGTTATCCTCCACCAGCATTACATTATTTAATAATTGATTATTGACATTATAAATAGACAACTGTTCAGGTTTCAGGTGTTAGAAGGTGTTTCACTTCTCACCTAAGTAGGCTTCATCAGTTCATGCTCAAAGACTAGATAGGACAGCTCTAGTCAGACTAGATATGACAGCTCCAGTACAGCTCTCGATATCACAAAATCAAATTTTTTTGAAGGCCTGTGAGATATCACACATAAGGGATGGTATGGTAAAATCATGTACCGTTCGGTTCGCCCTGGATTGGACAATCCGCTCTTATTGGCCGTGGTTTTGCGATACATTTTGCATGCGCATGCCTGTCCAGGCTGGCGAAAAGCCCTCCCTCCGATGTAATATCCCCACTGTACATATTTCAAGTGAGGGACAGTCTGCCTAAAAGCAGACGAATAGGCAAGGCATTCAGAGACAGAGTATAGGACAGTGTACTGTATATATTGGAAAGTATTGGCGACGACAGCCACCCGGCCTTGCTTGTCTGTGTCCTTGATGCACGGAGGCAACTCGGACTCGGCAGATCTTCTCAGCTACATGCCAACCGGGCCCCCTGCCTCCTGGCCACGATATTGAAGTGCGGTGCACCTGTTTTTGAACACTTCACCTCCCTAAACGGACAAAGATGAGTGCATAAGATGAAAGCAGCATGCTGCCATTGTTCAGTAGAAATGAGAATGGTGCACTTCAGGCAAGGAGCTTTACTAATAATAATCATCATTACCCTGTTCACAGTCTGACTGTTGCACTTGCACCTTTCTAAAAACAAACACTGCAAACCAGGGGTGTCCAAAGTGCGATCCATGGGCCACTTTTAGCCCACTGCTTATTGTTTGTTCTTTTTAATTACATATATTATGTATTACTCTAATTTGCTTTGTCACCTATAACGCAAAACCTTTATAGTTTAGAATACAATATACTGACCATACCATGGGTTACCTGTAATGCAAAGTGGCCTCCAGGTTTTTAGCAACCTTTGAGACGTTTATCTTCCGAATAATGTGGTTGCAGTCCAAGCTGAACAACTTCAGGGTCATTTGACTTTAGAGGTTTCCCTGTCATTCTCAACAACTAATTTTAATGTATGTGTTAAAAGAAGACCGAATGAGCACACCTTCCTGGACAAAATGACAGAAGGCACTAGCTCAGCTTACAATATAGAGCATACATTCACAAGAACAATGGCTATTGCTGAAAGAAATGTATTTATGAAAGAACATAGGTTATATTATTGATAATAAAATCACAATAAAAAGCCATGAAAACAAGAAAGTCTCTAGCATGTAGCTTCAGTTTCATTGCCAAAAAGCTCTCTCAGTGCTTGGGGAGATTTGGATAAGAACATTTCTTGGGTTTCTTTCAGCCACAAAGAAAACATTTTAGCCGCCTAGTAATTCATCCCAAAAGCCCCTCTAAGCTTAAAAGGCCCTTCCCCCCCTCAGATATCTCTCAAGTTCTGTCTGGGACCCAATAGGAGCGTCTCCATACCAAAGCCTGCCACACACCATTCACCTACTCTGTATGGCACCTTTGGGACCCAGCTGACCTTCCTGTTGACGTCAAAGTAAATCAGATCAGGAGCCTCTGCAGCAAGGGGCTCCACCCAGGGGGCTGGGTCTAATCACCATGTTCCTTCCAGAAGCCACAGAGGAAACATTACCATTCCTGAAAACTGCCCATCAGCATCCACATATGTGTAGAAGGTCATTCTACAATCAGTAATGGACAATAAGTCTATGAAGGCCAGAGTGGAGATTTTCAAAAAGTCAGACTCAGGGAATGCCAAATTTTATTACTTACCGTAACTGTGGTGGTCCAAATTTACTAGAGGCGGCTGCCACAAATAAATGAATATTTGATAAACACCGGCTAATGGAATATTTGCCATGAAAAGACATTCACACACTGATAGTGCATCACTGGCGGTTCATTATCTTGCTAAAGGATACTTGAACAAGGCTTCAGGTGGGCTAGGGATAGAGCGAACAACCTTTAAGTTGGGAGACCATCACTCATTCACCCAAGTCTTGCTGCCCTGAAGATGTAGATCACACAAATCGAAGTACATTGGAAAAGAAACTCCAAATTATTCACTTGTGACAATAGTATTTAAAAAAATTGACATTCCAGTTATATTTACCCGCATTATTGCATTTACTTATAAAAGCACTTATTTCACAGATATTAACAGTCACACATCTTATTGCAAAAAACATAATCACTACATCTGTGCTGTAATAAGACGTATCATTTAATTAATATTATTTCTCCTTCATGCGCAATACAGAGAGCAGATGAGAAATAGCAAACGACCATGGAGAGGCAAGAAACGACATGACATTGTGTAAATACAATAAAATCGGGTGCTCCGAGTGATCGGCCACCAATCAGTATCGGCCAATTTCTATGAAAAAGCACTATATTGGCATATGCCCATATACACAAAAACATACAGAACACATACAGAACACCGAAATCCATGCTGTCATTTTACAAGTTTCACATTTTAACAGTGTGAGAATGTGACTTTGCTCGCTGAGTTTTTGTGCTTTATTTAGTAGGTAAATTGGATGTGGACATTTGGGCTTCTTGTAAATTGATTGTTTTATTGATGCACAATGCTTAACATTCCCTCACAGGAATAGTTCAATAAGCATCCTCATTTGATTTTTTTTTGTTGTTTTTGTTTTTTACAGTGTACGCACAAGCAGGCGAGATTCACAACTTCCTTCCTCAGCTTTCCGTATATTCCTGTATGATCATTGGTAGGCTCTTGAAGTGAAAAGGCATCTCTAGATGGATGTCTTTATAAAAATAAAAAAATGCGGGGGTCAAGGTGGAAAAAGAGGACCAAAAGACAGTTTTCCCACACTATCTGCAACCATAGCCCCAGTTGTTCAAGACCTCCATAACAACAGCTGCACAGAGATTTAGTGGTTCATGTTGCTATGACAACAGCAAGCCCAATTGGCATGCACAGACTCCGTACTAACAGTGAAAAGAACATTATGCCAAAATACCACCTCAATAAAACAAAGACAGGTTTTTATTGCTCTAAGATTCAGGAGCACATGTGAGGGAGGCAAGTAATTAATTTTGCAATATAATGCAACTGTAAGTCATGCTCTTAAATTCACAAGAATCACCCACGCGTATTGACAACCAACCGAGCAGCCTCACACTTAAAACTCCTATTTACTGGTGAAAAAAAAACAAAAAAAAACCTCATACAATACATGCTAAAAAAAACGGCATGTTTGGCAGCTGGATGTGCCACAGATCTCTGACCAGCAGGATGTGCAACAATCAGGGATATGTGGGTTCTTTCAACAAACAGGATATGTGCCCTGTAGAAGTAGGTGCCTGTGAATATTCTCATTCATCCAGGTCATCGCAACCAGACTGTTCAGGTTGTCTTAGAACACATTTCGCCTCTTGTCCGAGCAGGCCTCATCAGTTCATGCTCATGACTTATGACTTGGTAGGACTTGAGCTGTCCTATCTAGTATTTGAGCATGAAAGTAGAAAAAGCTAAACTGAAGGAAATGTGTTATGTTTTATGTTGGGTGCCATACATTAGCCCACTAACGCTAATTCCATGACGTGGCTCTATAGCAGGTATCCCACAGGGATCGTAACCAGAGCCAGTGCAGCATCACCACGGGGATAAGTCCAACATTTAACAAGCCTGCAGCTGAAAAGGCAGCTGTGCCAGTCAAAACATGTTACAAACTTAAACATGGCTCTCTTAAGTTTCAGCGTGACATTGTTTTCTCTCTAATGCCGCAAACTGACTTTTGCCTGATATTTTGACAAAGATTCAACTATTTCAAATAATATGAGAGTCCCTTATGAACAGCAGAGGAAAGACAAACAGGAATCCATTGCTAAAAATACCCATGTCCGGATGAGTTAGGATCAACTGAGCATACAAAAAGGTTCCTCCAGTCTGTTTTCCATAAAAACCTAGCAAAGACGTTCCATTCATCATTAAATTCTATGACTAAATGAAGCAGCATGATATGCTAGGTATGTACTGTATATGGGTAGGCTGGTTTACTATCCTTTCATATTTAAAGGCAACATTTACATTAATCTGCTTTCCCAAAAATGGGAAGTGGTGTTCAAAGTCATTTTTTTATAGGCCTGAAATTGAAATTGGCCATCCCTTCATCAAAATAAAAAGATAAGTGCCAGATAAGTGACCGAGTACGAATGAGGCTTGAGTGTACTGAGTAGTCATTTAATGAAGATTAAGAAACATTTTCGTTTGAGATCCCACTCTGTAAAACTCTGGGATCTACACCGGTGGCGTCGTGCCCCGAGGATGCGTGGATCTCTGCTATGCAGTGTGCAGCAGGGGCTTTACTCTCACTTTTATGTTGCCAAATACCAGTAAACTCACACGCCACAAAAAGTACCAAGATTCGTCACTAATCGCTTTTGAGAAAATATGTTGGCAAGCGGGTTTGGAATGTCGCCAGATCTAACACAGACCACAAAAAGGGGCGGGGCAGCAGCCCCACCAAGGAGCGCTGACACACACAGCAGTGATGTATGAGACAGACCTCCGTGTCAAGATACAAGAGAATAGCGCAAATCTAGTCTATATCGATATGAACGATGTTTGTTTTTGAAATCGTGCTTAAAAGAAATATCGATATTTTTAAAATATCGATGTATCGCCCAGCCCTGATTTTGACTTTATTTTGTAACTTTTTCCGCAATCTATTTTTCCAAAAATTACAACTTTTTGTTGTTTTGTTTTTCATAATATTACAACTTTAATAAAATAACCTTAAAGAGGACCTATTTGCTTTTCCTCTTTTAGACGGCTCTCCGCTGTGTTTTTCAGAGTTCTGCTTAATACACCAAGTTCCATTGACGTCAACGCAACCCGGACTTCCTTATATGGGCATGCCCAGCACCCCCGCTCTGCTTCGCTCTGTTCACAGTGTTCGGCGAGCAATGGCCCCAAGGAAATGTTTGCTCGGGTGTGCCTAAAGAGGCAAGCATCAGGCAGAAGTGGTTTTGGTTGCTGATTCCCGGCCAGCAAGAGAAAAATATGCTCATCTGTCGATGGCACTTCACACGGGACTGTTTTGTGAACATGGGCCAATACAAAGCTGTACTATTCGCCAAACTGTTGCTGAAGTCCGACGTTTTTCCGACGTTACTTGGTCGTGTTGAAGTGTCAGAAGAACAAGCTGTAAGCAACAGTTTATCAGTGTCCTAACTGTGTTTATTTTCTGGAAGCAATCGGACAAAAGAGGTTCGGCAGCTGTACGGAAGTCCTCGGGAGCGCTTGGGAGTGTGACCAATCACAGCGGAGTGGCGTCGGCGGGAGGCGTACCTGGAAAAGGGCCGGGGTGGAGTAAATTACAGAGACCGTTTGAGCGGGAGGCAGGAAGCACTGCAGGGAGAGGTGCAGAGTCTGGAAGATCTAGAAAGCTTTCTGTGCGGGTTATCGTGTGTAGTTGCTCTATAGGAGTCCAGAACTCAATACAAAGTCCCGAAAATGAGTATAATAGGTCCCCTTTAATATTTCAATTTATGCAACTAAAATTATGCTATTCCCGTTTTTCACGTTGTCCCTGCTGGGCAAGAGGCGGGGTACACTCACATTCACGTCTATGGTTAATTTAGAGTCTCGTTTCCGTGTTAAATTATATTTTTAGAATGTACTTTGAACACCCCTGGTACAATATCTCCATAGAAATATTTTTTCTTTTTCTTTTTTTTTTGTTAAAGATACCATCTGGCCCTGACAGTGTCTGCCGAGAAAAATTCTGGCCCTTGGACAAATGTATTTGAGGAGCCCTGGCGTAGACAGTAAGTAAATAAATAAACATATTGCTCCCTCACATGATTGAATTGGTTAACTGTTTATTTAAACTGATTTAAATTGATCTAGCCCCAAAATAATGATGATGTGAAATCTACTTTTTCCCAATCAGTCAAATACTAATTAAAACCTTTATTTTTTTTCTATGAAGGTCACTATTCACAGCAACCTCTAAATGAGACAATGAAAAGGAATTCATATTGTCATCCTACCGTAGATCCTGTTATCACAAGATAACTGCAATAACTTCAATCACTTCAAAAGAATACAGTATGTAGCGTTCAAGTGTCCGCATTGATTTACCTTGGAGATGGCTTGACCTTGCTGCCTCTCCGTTTTAAATATTTTCTTATAAAGCTAAATAAACAATCCAAATGGCAGCCAACACTATCGGATTCCCAACTCACATTTGCACCACACTGACACTGTGGCATGTCAAAGCAGTGCCAGCAGGCAGATGGGTACACGCTTGCCACAGATGCATCAAGACATTGACCAGAGTCAAGCGGTTTATGGGAGGGGAAGTTCGAAAGCTTTGTCACATTGCGCACATGACATTGTTCCAACTCCAAGCTGCCATATTTACCCACATGCTGACTTGGCAGCTGTTTGTAACTCATTTTAGCACAGAGCTGTCATCAGTCTTTGGAGATGAACCTTTACCAAGCTACACAGTGAGTGGGAGGTGTGTCTGTCGGTGCTGAACCGCTACCTTTCTTCTCTTTGATTCAATTGTTTATTATCCATTCATTCCTTATCTTTACCACATTCCGGTCACGGGTGAGCTGGAGTCTATGCCAGCTGGTTTTGGGCAAGAGGCGGGGTACACCCTGGACTGGTCACCAGTAAATCACAGGGCACGTATACACAAACAACCATTCACACTCTCATCTGTGGACAATTTGTGACCTCAAACTAGTTGAACATGCATATTTTTGGGACATGGGCAGAAGCTGGAGTACCCAAAGAAAAAACACACATACATGGACTCCGCCACCACACATCCCCATCAAATGACAGTTAAGTTGAGCAGCCCCGGCCTGTCAACCCACTGTCTAGCGCAGCTCTTAAAGGCATAGTTGGGATTTTTTAACATGAAGTTGTATGCCATCCACATCAGCAGTGTAGTCCATCAACAGGTCTGGGTCTCCTAAGTCCAGTTCTGGTCAGATTTCGGTGATGAAGAACGTAGTTCCAGGTAGTGGCTGTCGCCTGTCCATTCTTGTGGATGTGACGAAGACGCTCGCATCTTCTTCCGCGACGGAGTGCCGCAGCCACCTTGTTTACATGTGCGTTCCATAGCAGAAGAAGATGCGAGCGTCTTCGTCACATACAAACTAGTCTTCATAAATAAATAAATAAATGACATGTGTTGCGGGGACAATGCGGAGGCAAAATGCGTGCAAGTGTAAGCTTGACTGCAGCTAGTAGTTGGGGTTTTTTTTGGCAGCATTAAAAATGCTTAACATCACTCTGTGTATCAGCCAATATTCAGAACAACAGAAAAGTCGACCAATTTTTACAAATGAAAATAATTGTTACACTGTAAATACAGTTAACCAAGTCCAGTGAAACCTTGTTTTTTGTTAGTGATGTGCGGATCAAAACTGAAATCATGTAAAATCGATTCTCAAATCAAAATCTCGATACTTCTGATACTTCTGTCATTTGAGGTAATGAATATCATTAACAGGAACACAGTGGAAACGAACTAAATTATTTAGATCTTGTCTAAATGATATGCGGTTGGTGGGAACTAAGTTTTCTTCTGCCTCCGCAGCGACACACTGCTCAGTCAGTCAGGCAGGCTGTTGAAACAATGGCCGATCGTAAACGGACCCATCCACACACAGCCAAGACACTGTGTGTGGTATTTGTCAAAAAACAGTAAGGAGTTGTGGCAACACAACCAATGTTATTAAACACGTCAACACTGAGTACAACAATTGAGAGGCGGACAGAAGAGGAGAGCTGTCAGGGCACAGTGTCAGGTGTTGCTAAGGCAAGACAGACATCGCTGGACGTGTCCTTCGGTGCTGCCATCAGGCATGATCCAGGTACAGAGGGATGAAAATGTGAAGCTTTAAGCGGCACTCAGCACTGTTGCTGTTAAGAGTTGTTCAAATTCAACATGGTTATCAAATAAATGAATTCTTCACAAATAGAAAAGCAAACCAGCAGTGAGATACAGTACGTAGGAATTACTGCCACTTCTGTACCGGCAGATAGTCCTTTCAAAAGACAGGAAAGGTTCTGAGCAAAAAAAACGGAACAGACCAACGGGGGAGGCAGTATACATGGTATTGTGTCCTAACAAAAACTTGTGAATGAGGCACTATGTCAATGTCGGATGCATTTTTTGAAGCGTTATTTACATTTTCAGTATTTTAATGATAAAATGTTAAAGTAACTGTGAATTTGTTTTCATTCTTATAGTAGTTCTTAATAATTGGCTTGGCTTAATAATTCTTAATAATTCATGATTTGGGGCGGCATGGCTCAGGTGCTAGAGTAGTCGTCTCCTAACCTGAAGGTTGGAGGTTCGATCCTCTGTTCTCCCATGATCATGTCAAAGTATCTTTGGGCAAGATCCCGAACCCCCAGTTGCTCCCAATGCTGCATCTTCAGTAGGTAAAAGTGTTAACAGTGTCAAAGTGCTTTGAGTACCTTAAAGGTAGAAAAGTGCTATACAAGTGAAAGTCCGTTTGCCAATGATTTATTTTATATTCATTATTTTACTTATTTTCCTTTTTAATAGTTTGAACCAAGATGGCAAGATGGATGGATGGATAGTTTGAACCATAATTTTTACTTATTTTATATGACTTAGTCCTCTGTTTTTTTTTGGTTGTTGGATATTAGCTTAGCTATATTGTCAGTCGCGCCGCTACCACAAGGTTTTACAGACTAGTGTTGATTCTGGCAGCAATACGGGACAAAGTGCGTTCCTTGTCGGCTCAGTACGGGTGTTGTCAACCCTACGTGACACAGCGCACATACACATTCATGTCATGTTTGTGTAGCCATGACATGAATTGTCATGTCGGACCGCCGCACGACGATTGGTTTTTGTGATCGGCTTCGAAAGTCATTGATCGGCATATGCCGATCACGTGTTTTTTACGGAAATCGTCCGACCTATCGGAGCATCCCTAATTTGAGCCCGTATGTATACTTTTGAGTGTGTAAATGACTCACACGCCAAATTCCCAAATAAATTCAAACTTGTCCACTCAATTCCTGTTCTTAAAAATCACTCTGCTGTTGAGAAAAGGCACATTCACACTCATGATGATTGGATGCAAACTGACCGCAACTGAGCCCCCCTTACCAAAATGTGACTTTTATACTCAAGGTCAGTCGACCTTTGGTCCTGACTGTCTCCTTTCATCCTTTCTTCCTTTGCAACTATGCAGGACGCCTGCAGTTCAAGTGGTTTGGAACAGCCTTCAATTATACTCCATCTGCACTTATTGCTTATTTGAAAGATTAAAAGTTAATGTTTACGGAACATAAAAGCCAAACAGTTCAGAAAAAGTAGAGAAGCGGTGAGTAAGCGTCTGTCAGTTGGACGGGACAGCCGTCAAAGTCAAGTGGCAAAATGGTTTTGTGTCTCACATTAGTTCCTCCTCTTCCTCATCTGAGCCGCTGTCTGATCAACATGAAATCACATCACACCTCTGCGAATGCGCAGACACAAAAGAATAACCTCCGTCGTGCGGATGTATGACTTTTTAGGAATTTTCTTAACATTAATCCCAGTACACATGCTAATACTGCACCCCACACACAGTTCCAGTTCATTTACTATGCATGAAACAATCAAATTGATAATAGTGGTAGTTACGCGCACATAGATAAGATAAAAGAGTACAAACCAATTATGCTGAGAGAGATGGGAAAAGTAATTATTCCTTGTAGCGGAAAGAACTCTTAAAATCTCTTAATGTACTTCACTGAGCAATGCGACTGCATTACCAGATGTTCCTAGTAAATATGACTATACCGAGTAAAAAAATACAATTAAAAAAAAAAAAAAACAACATGGGAAGCTACACATGACCATTATGAATTTAGATGTAACAAAGCATTAAAGTCTCCTCAGCAGCAGTAAATTAGAGAAGACACAGATTGAAGGATTGGTCACGCATACAAATCAGACGTGTTGCCGAGTCATTAAGTATAACCACACTAAAATTAGAGATGTTGCCATTGTGGTTAGTTTGCACCACCAGTCATACTTGGCACAACACAAATCAGCAACATGTGCCTGCAACGCTAACTAACACTTTCTACTCTTTTGTATTCGAAGGATAATGACAGTTAATCAGGAAATGTAACTACTTAAACCCTGGGCCATTTCGCTCAAAAAAGACATACAAAATAAGATTTTCTGTGCATGTACAAGGTCTACATCAGGGTATTCCTCAAGCAACGGTCCGGAACATCATAACGTCAAACTTGCATGATGATATTCAGTGGAACCTCAGACACCGGGTTCGCCGAGTGCTCTCTCACTGACTCACTTAAGAGCTCCACCAATGTACTCTCACATCCAAAGTCTCCTTAAAGAAGGCGTCTTATCCTCTGTAAGTTTCACGAGCGATATATGTCCTTTTCAAAAGTAAGTCAAATATGTTTTTGTCTAAATTAGAGTCGGACCTTCTGGAACAAATTCCGCTAACCAGGGTTCCACTGTACAGTAGCCTTGCAGTTGTCTCAGTGTTGGCATGTCATGTTGGCATCAGCAAATGACTGTCAAGCTTCAGCTTGTCCTGCCAGGTTTTTAAACCTGGGCTGGAATGATCTGAGGGAACATTCATTAGCAGCTGCAACAATTAATGACTGAAAAGAAAGCGGACCTGTTATCCTTGTTTTTTAGACAAAGCAAGATTTTCACACACACATCAGTTTTGACGTTCGAAAACAGTGATCAACATTGTTGTCTCTTTCCCTTTTATTGCAGAATCGATTGAGAAAATAATTGTTCGATGCTGCCCTACTGAATACAATCCTCCGTAAATAGAGTTGTCTGTCCGCTTGCAAAATGAAGCGTGCAAAAATGCGTGTATTTAAATCTTATTTAACAACAGAACATGAGCAATTATCATATTGTCTTACGCGTGCTGGTTTCATTTCATGCAGTGGTAGACTTCTCAAGGAGTGTCGTAAGTCGCGCACGTGCAATTTAAAAGAACAAAGAAACATTCACGTTGTCTCCTAGGCTCCTTGTAAGTGTGCACTGATTTGAACTCTTTCAATACCAAAGATGTACCCATACCTTTTTAGAAAACCAAACGCCCGATCCCAAAGACGTATTTATACGTCGTTTGCGGGGGGGTTTTGCGGGAGAGGCAAAAAGAGGCGATGACACAACTGCACACTAATGGATGCCACTTTTAGAGCAGTTTTAAGCCATAAAAACAGCCACAAGGTGGCAGAAGTGCATTTGATAAGAGCTCTGCCTGTGAATTTGAATGGTAGAACGTGGAGGAGTGTGGCGAGCAGAAGGTTACGCGCGCACATGCATGGACACGCAGTTCAGTTCCAAATGTAAAAATTGTAAATAGTTGATGGTGTTATATTTGTAAATAAATTGTTATTTTGATGTAAAACAACTATTTTTTTGTGTTGTTCATGTCGTGCTAGAGTTGTTTTGATATATGAGCTGTCGGATAAGCAAAAAATTTGTGTCAAAGTGAAAGTTATCCTTGAAATGTATCTTTTCACAAAAAGTTAGTTTTCTCCCTTTTTTTAGTCGGGAACCGGTATTTTCCTGAAACTTACCTGTGCTCTACTGCTGATTACTAAAGAACGAAGCAAGGTACAAAGAAACTTTTTTTTCCTGATGAGAGACGGGAGTCTAATCTTTCGAGGTTCCATGTTCACATAGCCATAGAACACAATATTCTGTGTAGCTTGAAAGATCAGTCAAAATCGTCTAAAATGGCCGCTAATGAACGGGTTGTGGTTCGAAAAAAGGCTGGGAATGATTGAGTTAAAGATAATATACACATCATTGTACATGAATTGTAACACTACGCTGATGAACAGGGACATTGTAGCGCATGACCAAGTCATCATGGTTGCTTTGTCAGGCTTCTGATTGGTCAAAATGTGCAAGACAGTTGGCAAATATGTTTTATGTGGATAGAGATTTTTATTTTTAACTCCACTGGCGTGGATGGAGATTTTTTTTAACACCAGAGTTGGGGAAAAAGTGCATTTATTTATTTGGTTAAATATCTGTTTGTGTGGACATGGTTTTAGTACAGTCCAAAGTGTCAACACAGAAAAAGAGTGTCTAGTAGGGAGCACAGATTTTATAGGACGGTGTTTGTGAGTGCATCCATCGCTATGGGAACCATGGGAGGAAAAAGTAAAAGTGTAGTGTCGAGGGTGTGATTATGAGAGGAAGATTGCGTACAGGTGTGCGTACGCTTTTGTAAGTCTTAGTATTTTTGCACAAGCGTTGGCATTGCAGCCTTTATAGTACGTGTCCCTATATTGTGCCCAATTTGCATGCAAAAGAAGACATTTCGCTAAGAGGTGTGCCAGCACTCTTGATGATGAAGAGATTTTCATGTTACCCTGTGCATTTATGAGTGTTCGAGGGAAGCACTAAAGCAGACTTACACACTGCTTGCCAGGGATTTCCTGAGCTATCATCTACTCTTGAATTGAAATATTTTGAACCTCACCCAGCTCAGCTGTTACCAAGATTCTCAAATATAATAAATTCAGGATTTACTGGCAGGCTTCATATTTCTGCGTGTGAAGCTCTGCTCATTTATTAGGATTATCTACATTTCGCCAGAGATAAGATCTGACGGCACAATGAGTCTTTTAATGCAGAATATATAATAAGCTGTTGCTAATTTGATTTAGTGTTTGATCCTTGAATAATAACTACTGGTATCTAGAAATAACTTTTAATTGTTTTCATAATGACATCAAAAGGAAATTATTCAGATGCTGTGGATGTCAGGGACATTAGTGAGTGTAAATAGCCTACTTTCTAAGCCATGATAAATGCTGCGTGTGTGGGTCCTGCTCTTTAAAAAAATAAATAAATCATATGTCATGGCTTTGTTTAAGAGCAGTGGTGTCCAAATTTTTCCAGTGACGGCCACATACTGAAAAATGAAAGGATGCAAGGGCCAAGCAACACATGTAGATATGCTATGAAGTTATATACAGTATATTGAAAGAAAAAAATGCATCTCAGCTTTGTGATATACAGGGTAGGTGAACAAGCCTATTATTACTATGAACGTTGGCGTTTGCTCTTTTCTGTTTTATTGCCCAAATACTTCAACTCTTCTTAATATTATTTTTGTAAATTCTGTAAATTCTGCTTGTTATATTTTCACTTTATTCCCGTAATATTCTAACTTTTCCCCAACCAAATTCTTCACAAATTAAAACGTTCTGTTTTGTTTGTTTGTTCCTCACAATATTACAACTTTTAAAAAGTATATGTTTTCTTTAATATTTCTACTTTATGCTACTAAAATGGCATTACTTTTCCTCATAATCTTAAGGGTTCATTCTCGTAAAATTGCAGCTGTTTTTTTCCATTTCTGCTGTTTTTTTATGTATTACCTTTTTTTTATTTATTAAAACAATTTTAACTTTCTTCTTCTGCTCATAATTATTCCCAAAATATTTAGACTTTATATTTGTGTAACATTCTTACTTTCCCACAATCTAACGTTATTAGTTGCTTGGTTTGAGATTACAAAATGTCTCTCTTTAATGTTTCAATGTTATGCTACTAAAATTACGTTATTTTTTCTTGTCATAAAATTACGACTTCTTTTAGATTACTGATTTTGACTTTTTTTTTTTTTTTACTTTTTTTAATATTGTTTTTTTTCTCTTAATAGTTTGATTTTTCTCTTATAAAATGACTGCTGATTCTTAAAATGTTTTCTGTTTTAACTATATTTTTAGAATCTGTGGCGGCCAATAAAAACACAGCCGTGGCCCCCTGGTCTGCACTTTGGACACCCCTACCTTAGATTGTCAAAGTCAGCTAGGTTAGGCTGCAGCTCACCGTAATAGGGAATGAATGGATGGATGGATGGATGGATGGAGAAATACTTTAAATACTTTTATTTGTGTTGCACAACAGCGGGTAATATCAGACCTCCACAATTCCTTCACTTTCACTGACCATTAACATTTGATAGTTGTCATTATTGTTATTGTAAATGAGCTAAAAAATATAATTCCATGTGTTAAATGGAAGTCTATGAGACTAATAACGAGACAATCATCAGCGAATTTGCTTTCCCTGCTTCAGGGTGGCGTCACTGATTTGGGTTTTAATAGGAATTAAAACCTTTCTCTTTTAATCCATCCTTTCATCCACTTTCCACGGAGCACGGCGCTAATGTTAACAAGCCCGAACACAGCCAGATGATGCCGTTTAGAGCCAAGTTAGCCCAAGTCTGGCAAAAAGAGCTGAGTTTACTAAAAGTCCTTTAAAACGTTGAATACAGCTAACTTGAATTTATGAGCTAGTCTTGTGAATACTGTTATAGATAGATAGATAGTTAGATAGATAAATAGTTAGATAGATAGATAGATAGATAGATAGATAGATAGATAGATAGATAGATAGATAGATAGATAGATAGATAGATAGATAGATAGATAATCTAGTGTTTGATTATTAGTTTTTCAAATGCACTCATTTGGCGCTACCTGTTCGCTCTCGCTCATACACACATTATAACGCACTTTGTCTGCCAAAGAATAAGAAGACGAAGCAGGAGGTATCAGTTTTGTCACTTAAGCGTCGGTATGTTTAACAAGTAATCAGACCCATCTACTCATTTTCAAAAAAGCAACTAGCAGGCAGCTCAGCTCCATTTTCACATCTCTTCACCGCTCCTCACCTTGCCCTCCCAACTACAATGGAAGCCTATGAGCTGATGCTAAACAAGCCGAAACACAATGGACAGCCGATCAATAGCCACTTCAGGGTGTGACGGAACATTGTTTTCCACTCCAAACAACTTAAGCACCAGGCCAACGCATAAAAACGGATTTAAAAAAAACACTACTAACATACAGACACAGTAAAGTTAGAGATTAAAAAACGCTATTACAAAAACACACTAATTATGACTTCAAGTAGTGCTTTAATTTGACACACCTAAACAAAACAACAAAAACAAAAAAAAGCAAGTTCATTTATAGTTCTAAACCTATTTGTTTTGCTTTTCATGTTTTTTACTTGCCTTTTTGCAAATGCATCATGGCCACTTGCCAAAAGGGGAAGCCATTCTCTTCCCCTCCACAGCCCACCACCGCCACAAATAGATTGCAGTCCTGTTGTTCATTCAGTCGCCAACCACAATCTATTTAATTCGGAAAAACATCGCCTGTTGTGTCAAACAATATTATTCAATTCAAATGCAATTCATTAATTAAGAACTTTGCCGTTATATTTGATGAAGCTATACTCAAAAACAGGATACACAAGGGACTTACAGCCTTATATAGCATACATTAACACTTAGTGTGCAAATTGCTCATTTACTGTCATCAGGGAGTTCACAAAGCTCAGACTAAAATAGCAGAATGAGGAAAAAATGCTTTTAATATATGAAAATAAACAGATGGATACTGTGATCAGACTCATGCCTTCTCTGTGTCCTTCCAGTAAATGGCGGATCATTAATTTGAGCTTCTTGGAGCATAAATCAAGCCAATCCATCTCCCTCCGACCTCGCTCCCAGTTGGCTTACTTAGAAGCATGCCAATGCAACACTGGCTGCGGAATGAGCAACGGTAAGTGTGCAGTCTGTCCCGAAGCTGAGCTGTCTGACAGTATAAACAGGCCTCTGTCTCCTCTTGAGAGCAATCCGGATCAAGCAGGCTTAGTGGGCATGACCTGTGGGGGCCCAGACAGGCCCAAAACATGCAAGGCAACATTGTCTTAAGGTTTTGGTGAACTACTGACAAGAACTAAACACATCACGTCGCTCCCAGGCCTGGAAGAGAAGTCAACGCACTCTGCTGAGGATACCCAGCAGACTAAAGGCTTATGAATAATTCTGAACAGCCTCTCTTTTTTTTCCCAGCCTGATTTACAGAAATGAAGCTCACGTCTCGCACAATCTGATTGCAAAAAGAAGCCCGCAATGTAAGATGTATTCCTCACACATGACTAAGAAATTATTGCTTTGTTTTTATGTTGTCGTCAAGTTTTTTTTTTTTTTTTTTTTTAACATTGGCCAGTTGGTAGCTAGTTTTGTTCATTGCTTGATAAAATGAATAAGTAACAAAATATGTTTACTGTTTATAGCATTTTCACAATTTACCTCGCACAACCCCGCAAAATCACTATTTTTTTTATTTTGTGGCTATAATCTCCATAATAATGCCATTTATCGGAAAAAAATCCATCTTATTTGCCCAACATTAAGCTCGAGCTGCACAGAAAGTTGTCTTCAACTTGCATGAGTTTTCTTAATATGCAGTAAATCAACTTCACCTGTACACTCTTACTCACACATTACAAACCAACAGCAGCTTAGCGACCCAAATGCCTCCCTCACTCACGGTGCAACCAAAAATAGCACGTACGGTACACACATCGTAACTGTACCACACCGACTATGCAGGTATTACATACTAATGTACATGCAAAGCAATACAAGGGTTTCCGCTACATGTAATTGATCGTGGCAGCCCGCTACTACAAAATAAAAGCTGACACACCTTAAAAATTAACTTGAAAACAATGTTAAGTAATGTATTGTATGAATGTATATACTGCATATGCTACATAGATACTATACATATATAGTATAGTTGATTATTTATGTACATATTGACCACAATTAGTTTGAAAACAATTTAAACAATTTTATAAAATTATCGAGAAGCTATTTAATAACAGGTTGGACAAATGCATTAATAACAATGAATTACTAGAAGGTAGTCAATACGGATACAGAGCTATCATTTCAACTTCTATGGCACTGATTGAAATCACAGAGGAAATTACTAATGCTACAGACCACAGAAAGTGTGCAGTTGAAGTATTCATGGATCTTACAAAAGCCTTCGATACAATTCATCACAATATTTTAACAATAAAATTAGAAAGGTATGGAATCAGAGGATTAGTATTGAATTGGGTTAAAAGCTACCTAGCAAACAGGAAGCAATTTGTAAAGCTAGGAGAATAAGCATCTGCGAGTTTAAATATCACGTGTGGAGTACCCCAGGGGTCAATATTGGGACCAAAACTGTTCAATTTATATAATCAACAACATTTGTAAAGTGACAAAGGACTTAAAGTTGGTATTATTTGCGGATGATACCACTGCCTTTTGTTCAGGGGAAAGCACACAAGAACTAATTAAAAAGGTCAAGGATGAAATGCTCATATTAAAGACATGGTTTGATAAAAACAGATTATCCTTGAACTTCAGTAAAACTAAAATAAAGCTATTTGGAAATAGCAGAAAGGATACATACAATCAAAAACAAATAAACAGAGTGGATATTGAAAGAGTGAAAGAAAATATATTTCTGGGGATTATAATAGACAAAAAAAATGAGTTGGAAATCTCATATCAAAAATATACAGCAAAAGGTGGCGAGAAATACTTCAATATTGACTAAGGCAAAATTTGTTCCTGATCAAAAATCACTCCAGACTCTTTACTGTTCTTTAGTATCACCATATCTAACTTATTGTGTGGAGATATGAGGTAATAATTATAAAAGCAATCTTCACTCACTCAATGTACTGCAAAAAAGATCGGTGAGGATAATTCATAATGACGCGTATAAAGAACATACAAACCCTTTATTTTTAAAATTTGATGATTTAGTACATTTTCAAACTGCTAAAATAAAGCATAAAGTTAACAATAACTCGTTACCCAAAAACGTCATGCAGTATTTCTCTATAAAAGAGGAGAAATATGATCTTAGAGGAAAATGAAACTTAAAACACTTTCATGCAAGAACACCGCTGAAAACCCACAGCATTTCAGTATGCGGGATTAAATTATGGAGCGGATTGAGCAAGGAACTCAAACAATGTACCAAGATGAGCAAATTAAAAAAACAATACTAGCAGTTGATGTTTGCTAAACATAAGGCAGAAGAGTCTTGACCTTGCCTTATTATGCTTGCCTTGATCTTATTAATTTATTATTATGTTGATTATTATATTCATTGTTCTGTCATGCTTGTTTTTATTTTTTATTACACTGATTATTATATAGAATAATATTACATGGAATGCAGGAAGATGTACTGCACAAGATGTGGAACGGATGAGGGGTAGGATTAAATAAGCTTTCCTTTTGGACATGCGGAACTGTGAAATGATTCATGAGATGTTTTCCATTGTAACCTGCATGCAAGTTCAAATAAAATTAAACCAAACCAAAAAAATCATAAAAATGTTTCCCTGCGCTTTTTGAAAGACATGCACCGGAATCGGCACTTGCTCATGCCGCGGCATGAGCTAGCGTCTTGTGTTGACGTTCACTGTGTTCCTTATTATCTCGCAAATAAAAAAAATAGTTGGTAAAATGTGTAGTCAATAGACGACGGCTTGTCACATGCGAAGCCTATCTATGCCGGCGTGTGTGATCACTCACGTTTCAGTCTCATTCGAGTTTGTGGCGTCTTTTACCCATCTGCACTGTCTCTCTGGCGGTCGCTAGCTAGATCACAGGCGAGCTAAAAGTGGCTATCACATCCATGCTAACTTACTTTGAAAGTGTCACTTGACAATCTTGCTCTCTTGCTATCATTATAATACTAAAGGCTTATCTTCAAAACACTAGATGTGTGTCTGAGTTGTAGTGTGTCCAGCTTTACACAGAGATGCTATCACACTCCAACAGGTAGCCCATATGCTAGCGGTAGCTGATGTTGAGTAGTTCACCAAAGAATATTTTCTTCACCTCTTAGTATTTTTATAAGTGTTCTGTTCAAACATGACGCCTGTATTTAATGACAAATGACCGAGTGGAGATGTACTTTGTAAATAAACTACAATTAACTGTTGGCAGTTACATAAAATAGTAGCTGGAATCACATCATGATCATCACAGTGATGTCAGACCCCCCCTTGCGACCCAGCGCCACAGATAGATTGCAGTCCTGTGGGAAACACTGACTATGCAAACGGTGAGCCAATATTTTGCACCTTCAAATACGCCTGCATGTCCGACCACAGAATACACCTTATCTGATACACAGAACCAATGGGCTGATTCTATTTAACTCCTGTGTTTCTGAGTGTCCCTTCCAAAATGAACGGCCAGACTGACAAACGGCAGCCAATCATTTCCAATTGTCTAAAAGGTAGTAGCTGAAGTGTCTATCAAAGCACTTAATAACCAGAACTCTGCAGATGTCAGACGTGTCTGCCGGCAGGAGCTAAAGTGGTGTAAATTGCTTCTGTGATTTCTCGGGGAAGCACATAATCAGTCCACAAATGACTTAATTAAGCTGACGTGGGGAAAAATCATGTGATTAAAGAATAAACTGTGGACAGCACCTTGCACGGTGTATGATTGTATACCACTGCATGTCTGTGAATGATGAAAGTTTTTCGTTGTTTTGTCAATGGCTGTCTTTCAATCCATAGTTGTGTCTATTGGAGATTACTATATATTTGTATGGAAGTCCTCAGATGTACGACTCAACCAGGAAACTAACTGTTCTAACGTCATGCAGTTTATTTTAACCTTTGACATAATTTAGCGGAGATTTCACCCAAAAAGCACACAAGTGAAGCCATGAGTTTAGCGTTTAATTCAGAAAAGCTGCCAAAAAGCGTCTTTTTCTTCAATATAAACACTATGGCGCACTACTATGAAAAAAGTACTTGTTCATAAGCTGAAAACACACAATGGAGACCCACCTGACAGCAGTTATATTGGAATAAAACATTTCACAGTAAAGTCACAGCACAAAGTTATCGTCGTGTATTTCGTGGAGGCATTTATTTGGTTAAAAAAACAAGAAATACTGAACGATACCTTCAACCGTAGCTGGGTTTTTTTTTTAATGAACAAGTTTGTCAGTCAAAATGAACGCGTGTATTCGAGCGTTATTTCAAACAAGAACAAATGCAGTAATTGCTTGTTTAAAAGATCGATAATGCTGTGTCGGATCAATCCGCGACAATGCATTTAAAACTAACGTGTATTTTTCCCATTTGCACAAAAGAAGCGGTCTCAAATGAACCCTCCGTACATGCATCGCAAAGGCAAAACCGGCAAATTGAAATCCAAACAGAGACAAAAAAAAATCCACTTGTCTACGAGTCCAGTACAAAAACACATCTTCCCTCCTTTCCCTCTCTTTTCCTCTCCCTTCCTCTCCTTCCTCCTCCTCCCTCTCTCTCCCTCCCTCCCTCCCAGCCTCTCTCACTCCGGCCTGCCTGTCTTGACTCCATGAACAATGTCCTGCCTTTTGGAATGGCGGGGAGGGAAGTGGGGGGGAAAAGGCCGCTCAAGTGGTAAAGCAAGCACTGACATTGAAAATGAATGACAGCTTACCTGCATGCCAATCTTCATCAGACTGACACTGGGCTGACAGCACAGCCTATACTCCTCCACACAGCCGGTGACGTCACAGCACACAAGCCCCTCCCACCTCCTGCTCGGCGTCTGCTCCCGGGTTTTTCCCAACACAGTGCCGATGATCCCTTCACGTGTCCATGGGAAAAAACGAGCACACTTGTCTGTCGGGCTCAGTGGAAATAAGAAGTTGCCTTATGATGTTAAGAAAAATGGTAGCTTATTAACCGTAACGTGGGAGTGTATGAATGAATGAAGTCATGTCACTGATATGATTGTAATAACTGCATTTTCTTTATTTAGCTTGTGTCATACGAATTACGTGGGGCTATAAAGTACACACAGGGAAGTGTAATTTAGATGGAAAATATGCAAATGTTAAAATACAGTACACAAATACATACAACCTTCCGAATTTTCTAGACAAGTGTAAACGGGCATGCTATGTATTAAATAAAACGAATAAGAACTAAACTTTTTGTCATATTTTTCAACTTGTTTGGACACGAAAAATCCAAATATTGATCATACTGATACCAAGGGTAATTGAGTCGATACTAACATACAAATATGTATGTTGTATGGATGATATTGTTATATTTATATATTATTATATTGTTTTGGGCTTTGGGGACAGTGTTTCTTTCTGATCACATATATAGCGAATTCGGTCTTGTAACCGTTAATTTCATTTTGACGTATATGACTCTTGGATACGATAGAGTAGCTTGTCTGAGTAACAACATATTCGATTGGTTAGTCCAGATTTGACCTATCCAATGATATTCAAGTTTGCTGTTACTAGGAAGTGTCGGACGCGTAGAATGTAGCTAAGTCATAGATTGAGCTAGATATTCGTTTGGACTTGATTACCAGAAAAATTGACCGAAACAAGTCACATTTGCGTCAACAAAACGTGCGCATGTAAAGCATATTTAAACGCTAATGTACAATGCCCGGGTTTATGTAGTTCAAGGTTTGTATGGACGAGATAGCAGACGCAGCCAACCGAGCAATGCGGCGCTAAAGCTAGTCACCGCCTTTAAAGATCACATATACTTTTGTTTACTTTACATATACAAACGGATTTGTCCGATAAAGTCAAAAATGGCTAATACAGTCCTGGGAGTCGGCACAGGGGTTTTTGTCATTGCTGCTGTTTGGATTGTGGCTGTGGTGCTTTGCATGGTGCTTCTTCGAGCCGCCGGACCAGTAAAGTGAGTGGTAACATCAACACTTCACACACCGAACACCAACATCAGTTTTAATGTCGAATTCCACTTAAACTACTTTTCACCAAGCATCCTTACCCTCAAATCTGCTCGGTTATAACTCGATGTTGGCCAGTGTCCTTGATGCTTAACGTAAACATTGTGGTGCTGTACATAATGAATCCATATTCTCGACTTAAAAGTACACTAAAGTTCTGCAACTCGTCAAATTTGCTCCTGCTTACTGCTTAAGAACAGTACTTACTTTCTTTATAAAAAATTTTTAAAAACAACAACAATTTTGCCACTGAGGGCTTGAGTTTTACTCTGCAGGGGTGTCCAAAGTGCGGCCCGGGGCCATTTGTGGCCACAGCTCATTCAATTATTTTTAAAAACAACTGCAAAAAATTGGAGAGGAAAGGGTAATGTAAGAAGAAGAAAAGTTTGAAACAGCGCTAATAACACAAAATTTAAATGCAGGCTGTTTCTCTCTTTTAGTCTGATAGTAGTTGGACGTTATTACAAGTGACTGATTTTGATAACTTACAATATTCACACTCAAAGAAGTTATCTCTTGTTGATGCGTGAAGTTACAAATACCTGTAAACTTGAGTTTGGGGTCATGGGCGTTCCAGCTGTTTTGCCTGCTGGGACTTGGGAGCATCTTGACTGGGGTGCAGTATCCACGAGTCAAATTAAGCTGGTTTATAATTATGTTTATAGGAAAATGTTGTGTGAACCACTCTCCAGATCGCAACAGGATAAACACACGGAAATGAAAATATCTCATCTACATCAGGACTAAAGGCTATCTAGCCGTTAGAGCAGGAACTCTGACAGTTTTGTATTTATTTGAACTCAAAAACTGAACGGTGTGAGTGGATTCACACTCAACAAAATGCAAAACATAAAACTGCTTAGCTTTTGATGATTTTTAAAATTAAACATTAAAAAATGATAACTGCGGGCAGGTAATATTCGCCAATAAATACAATTAGAAATTAGAAGTAATGTATATGTATATATGTATATGTATATGTACTGTTGATCAAAATTTTAAGACCAGTTGAAAAATTGCAAGAATGTCTATTTTCCACTGGGCGTTCTAAGTAGGGCTTCAAAATGTAAAAAGAAGAAATGGCAGTTACACAAAAAAAATTGAGTCGGCAATCTACTGCAAACAAGCATTAAGGTGAAATAGGCTGTTCATCAGCCCATCAAAAGTTTAAGACTACAGCCTTTAAAAGCCCAAATATTGGCAAAGATGTGGATTCAATGTAAATTTCTGTCAGGTATTCACACTGTCATGATCTCTTGATGGCAACGGCAGCTCTCTGAACGCGGTCGGATTGTTGAGCTGCAAAAGCAGGGCCTCTCGCAGCGTGCCATTGCTGCTGAGATTGGACACAGTAAGATAGTCATTTTAAACTTATTCTTCTTAATATCCTGGGGGTTATGGAATAAAAAAGTCAAGCAGTAGGCCCAGTAGGCCCAAAAAAATTTCACCAGCCCTGAGCTGGAGGATCCGATTGGCTGTCCGTCAAGACACAGGACGATTCTTGGCCCAAAGAAGGTTGTTACTGGTGCCAAGCGCAGTCCAATAACCATCAGACGGCATCTGTGAGAAAAGGGTTTTAAGAACTAAAAATGTCTTCAAAGGCCTCGTCTCCTTCTACGTCACAAAATTGCCTGTTTGGCATTTGCACGAGAGCATCAAACATGGGACGTGAATGGTGGAAGAAAGTTTCATTCTCTGATGAGAACAAATTTAATCTGGATGGTCCTGATGGCTTCCAATGTTAGTGGCATGACAAGGAGATCTCACCTTAGATGTTTTTCACACGGCGCTGGAGGGGTCGCCATTATGATCTGGGGTGCTTTTTCCTTCAATGGAACGCTGGTGCTTCAGGTTGTGCAGGGGCGTCAAACGGCAGATGGCTATGTGGAGATGTTGCAGGGGGCATCGCTCATGAGTGAAGGCCCTCATCTGTGTGGTAATGACTGGCTTTCTCAGCAGGCCAACACTGCAGTTCACATTGCCCACCTGACAAAGGAATAATATCACTCTTTTGGATCAACCTGTGTGTTCCCCCGATCTAAATCCAACTGGGAACATTTGGGGATGGATGGCAAGGAAATTTACAAAAATTGATATCAGTTCCAGACAGTGGATGCCGTCCATGAAGCCATCTTCACCGCCTGGAGCAACATTCCCGCTAGCCTCCTGGAAACACTGGAATCAAGCATGCCTAAACCAATTTTTGAAGTGATTAACAAGAATAGTGCAGCTACTCATTACTGAGTCCTCTTTTGAACATTTTATTTCATTTTTATTTTTATTATTTTTTTTTTTTTTACTATATGCAATATAGTATCTTACAGCTTGATGAAGCCATCAGGATCATATTATCTGCAAATAGCAGAATTTACTAAGTAAACAACTGAATCAGATGCTTCCCACAGTGTTGCATACTGTGAAAAATTGTTCAAGGCAAAGCTAATTGAACAGTTCAGAAATACACAGCTGAAATGATATGATGTGTTGAGTATTTTCAAGGCTGCAAGCACTTTTCAAACGTTAAGTATCCAATTGTTGTATGGAATTATTCTGAGAAAACCAACCTGCTCATATGCAAACCTCATAACCGGAAACTGTTGTCTTCACTGCATGAAATGTGTGTTTCCAGGCTGGGAGTTATCCCCGTTTTCCTCTTGGCTCTCACCGTCTCCTTGGCATTGGGGTTTTTCCCTCGGACTCCAGAGACGCGACCTGCTTTCAAAGAGAGAGAGGTGAAGCTCTAGTCTAGACAGATATGAAACAAGATGCAAGAGTTTTATTGTCATATGCATAGTAAAACAGGAAGTTACAAGCTTGCACAGGCTCACATTTACTCCTTCTAATCATATTTATCATGGCGTGATATTTATCAGAATAAGGTGATAGAATTAAAATCTCTATCGTTCTCCAAATTTTTCTATATTTTTATTTTATATTGTATTGCATTTACATCACCCATTCCTAATGATGGTCTGAATACTCGCTAAATATAGCGACAAAGTCACTAATCACTTCTGTATCATCATCTTATTTCTCTGTCACACCAGGTGCGTATGAAGTGAGTTACAAAGCAGAGTTATGATGCCATCTACTGTACACAGTTGAAACGACAAGCTACATTTAAAGACAGTCCCATTATACGGTCGTCCCTTGCTACATTGTGGGGGGGGGGTTTTCAGAAATTGATTAACAAATGATTGCTGTTTTGTGGTAAACCGTGGTCTATTATTAGTCAAAACATATTGAAATACAAGTGATATGTAGTATTGGTCAATAGGCTACAGTAATGACACAAAACATGACACATTGCCTTACCTTACATTACCTTAACACTGCATGACGTCAGCCATGGCATGTCCGACTTGATAGAGTGCACAAACAAAAATGATCCTCCCGTCTAGTGTGGCAGTGGTACCTTTTTGGCTTCTTAAGTTTAGAAGAAATAAATCTGAGGCTAACTGGTTAGCTCACTGGCTAATTAGCTTGTTAGCTCCCAAGCTAGCGGCTGTCTCGAGTTATTGCAGCATAAGAATTGCAATGTGTTGTAAATAATGAATAATCAGAGTGTAAAGGTGACTATAGGGGTGTTATTTCATGTTTACAGAGCTCTAATAGTGTTAAAATATGTATTTAGAAAGTAATAAACAGGTTTTCTTTGCTCAAACTACGACAATATTTAATTTATTAACATTGAATCCTCTATCACAGAAATTCATTTAACGCGTTCAGTCAGATCTGGAACCAATTAACCGCTATAAACAAGGGGCAACTGCAATGTGTTTATTAGTGAGGTTAAACAGATAGCACCAAATATATTTGTGGCGGTCCAAATCTTGTCTGCCTTTCAGGTGGTTGATTCTACATACTTTGTGATGCATGAATTAGTTTAGGACAAGCTATAGACCTGATCTATTGGAAAAGTATCTTTGTTGTGATCTGGCACGATATATAAAATACAATTAAATACAAATTGCTTGACCTTCATAGTGACCTAATATAATGGATCTCTTCAGACATGGTGGAAGAACATCACACTGTATAAATATAATGTTTCCCACTTGGTAACAATTGATAAATAAAAGCTTTTAATGCTAGCCAATGACACCAATATGTGTAAGAAATTTGAGGTGTTGACATTTTCCAGCGTGGATTTGTTTCTGTTTATGTGTGACAGAGAGAGGTAAAAGCACAGTATAGTAGGATGCACAACCTATCCTGAAACCTTAATGTCAGCTGGGATAGAAGCCACTATGTATACTGCCTTTAAAAAAAAGTACTCGCCTTTTGTATTTACGCGTTTGCTTGTGTGCACTCGGCACACAAGCTTGCCACAAAGGTCTGCTTTGGTTTATCTTAGTCCAGCAGCAGCAGAGAGCAAACACACCCCCAAACCCCCTAATGTTGCCTACGGGTTGTGCCAGTAAGCCATCCAGATCTGCCAAGCAAGCTGCCACCCAATAGAAAAAGCAGAGAAGAGCCCTGTCCTGGCCTGCTCACATTTTATAGTCTGCAAACCCAGATACCACACCAGCAAAAGAGAGGCAGCACAATGTGACTTCCTGGATTTCAAACCGTAGTTGCACTGTTAAAAGTGAAAAGCTCATAAAGCTGCAACATTTTGAAATAACACCGTCCATTATCAGCCCCTCACAGCTGCTATGAATTGTCCAGTGGCCAATTATGATTTATTGGCAAATTAAGAAACCAAATCCATAAAAAACTTGTGAAATATTATATAGGGCTCCTGTTTCTCTGGTATTGTGGAATTTGTTTGCAAATTCATGGGATAGAATCAAAAATAATGCAAGTATATCACAGATCGAGTGTTGATTACAGCTATTGAGAGCCACATTATAACCCCCCAGCCTCGCCATCTAAGGCAGCATTAGTGCCCCATGACGTGTCATTTCCTCCATTCACCTCATTGATGTCAGGCTCAGATGTGACACAGCACTTGTCTTTCTGCTGATGAGCCATATTTCTCTAGAATCCACCTTTAGTTTAGTCATGGTTGTGGTGTATTCGGCTTGAACACGAGAAATATTACATGTTTATAGTTACACAATTCAACATGAAACAAAGCTCCTCCATGCCTTTTACTGAGAACAGGTGGGCCTCCGTTACGGCGTTTTGTGGGTATGAACGCGCGTCCATGAATGAATTAAACCCGTAACATTGGTCTGTAACCACAAGATTCGCTAGTTACAGTGCGCGCGGTGGAAGAATATGTGCCACACGCAGCACAAGTATGCAGTGTGCGCCTCGTGCTGGGCGGAAGAATACAGCGTGTGCCTGCTCAGACACACTGTGGAAGAATAACATCGCTTATCAGTTAACTTTATGGACTACATTATATCTCCCAAGCGGCATTGTATCAAAGAAAAGGAAAGCTACCACAATGGAAGAGAAAACGAACATCAGGAACAGCTCAGAGAGGAGAAACGGCCACCAAAGTTGGTTGTCTCCCAACCTGAAGGTTGTGGGTTCGATCCTCCGTCCTCCCGAGTTTGTGTCTAAGTGTCCTTGGGCAAAATACTGAACCCCCGGTTGCTACTGATGCTGCGATAGCAGTCTCAAATCGCTTTGAGTTCCTTGGAGGTGGAAAAGCGCTCTACAAGTGAAAGACCATTTACCATCCTTCTAGACTAGCCTGGGATCAAATTTTCAAAAGGTAGAAAGGCCTGCAAGACCACCACAGGGATAAAAGTACGCCGTTTATTACTGTTTCATTAATTTTTTGCATTTAATGTTTTAAATGTCCATCATGTGTTGTGTGTAGTGTCAGTGACTTGGAAGTTCCAATTTACACTAAAACTCGACTTACATCACATTGTAGGAACGGTTCGTAACTTGAGGAACACCCGAATTTGCTTAACATGTTGACACTTGCAACAACTCATGTGTTTCAACCCTGGAATGACGGGCATTCCTTATGGCCACATAATAGTGACATATGAGCAGAGCAAAAGATCAGAAATGTCTCAGTACGAGGCAGCGTAGCTTTTGCACACTTTTCTCACCTTCTAAAGTTAATACTTGAATGGGAACAAAGGGTTCCCGTGGAGTTCTTGTATTATGGTTCTCAGTAAATGCAGTCGTACGTTTGATCTTCAGTTCAGACCCAAGGTAATGACACATGCTGCCTTCATTTTCTGTTTGTTGTTAAAAAGCACATAGTTGGAATTCATGGAATTCTTATTTTGTTTTCGACTCATTTTGCATCCCAATGGTGTGCACGCCTTTGCTGGAGTTGAGTGGGCAAAGTTTTCCTTGCCTTCAGTGTTTGTGAAAGCTCTCTGCTGGCACCTAGTGGACAAAAGTAAAAGGACTTGAGGGGTCTTCTGCAATTTCTTTTAATATACTTATATTTATGTGAAGACATGTAGTGTAAAATTCTTATTAATTATCAACACTGAATATAACCCACTCTTTTTTTCCCCCTGTACAGATAGCGGACAGTTTGTTCATCGCTCGCTATGTGCTGCTGGCTTTAGTAAGTGTGATCTTTCTCATGGCGTTGTTCATGCTGCTCCCATTTCATTTTCTTGAGCCCATCTATGCTAAAGCTCTGAGAACACGCTAACATTGCCATGGTCAAAGTTGGCACTGGATCAAATCCTGATGTAAACAACCTCAAAGAGGAGCCAGCAAGAGGCCCCCGACTTCATCTTCATCAAAGACTACAGAGACGTTCCCATGGTCAACTTTTTGTGTGCTTCCAATGATTTTGTTTGATTGTGTCAGTTAACCATTTACATTCAATGGATCACAATACATGAATCAATAAATGTGGGCCCTAAATGATAGAATGATAATACAAGGTACATCTTCAATGATTTTTAGAAACAAGAAGCAGGAGCACAATTATTAATTTTTATTGTATTTGAGTCAGAGTTAAACATCCAGGCTCAAATTGATATAGTCACCTACATCTTATAACTACTGGAGCTGAAGGTTGTTTTTTTTACTTGACAATACCAAGTCCTATTAAGTTATTGTTAATGATCATGAGTGACTGTAGCTGGTAGTTTCTCCTTGGCAATGTGAAACGACTTGTTTGAAAGCATGCATTGACTCAACCAAAACTCAGAACAATGGGAAAGTCCAAGGAAGTCAGCGAAGATCTAAGACAGAGAATTGTACATTTACACAAGCTGGGAAAAAAGTCAAAGGCAACGGAATCCTGAAGGAGGACTGCCCAAAAACTAAGTCAAATCAACAGCGAGGCAACTAAAACACAGTTGGATGCTGCAACAGGACAATGATCCCAATCACACATCAAAACCAGTTTGGGAATGGATAAAGCCAGCAAAAATAAAGCTTATGGAATGACCGTCCCAAAGCCCCGACACTCTGCTCAAAAGCCAGGTGCATGCTGGCAAACCAAATACTTTAAATGAACTGTACCAATTCTGCCAAGAGGAGTGGTCAATTATATGGGGGTGTATGTACAGTATATACTTCAACCTGTATGTATTGACCCTTGCAAGTATACTGTACATGGTATAATCATTCAAAGCAACAATAAGAACAGGTCCAATAAATCACTAAGGGCCCGACATTGATATGGGATTCATTCCCATGATGAGTGTACTGTATGTCAACATCTGACCAGTTTAAACATTAAAAATAAGTTATTTAAATCCCTGTTGGTGTTCCTGGTCATAACTTACAAATACATGACTCTGAAAAACAAACACAATACAATGTACATGTGTGCATGCGTATGTGTATAAGCTGTTCATTTCATGTTAAAATAAAGTATCGCATTCTGCACTTACTCAGTTTATGAAGATAAACACCTTCAAGAAAGTATCGCATTTTGGTATGTTTCATGGCAGCAGGGCACTGTTTACTGAAATATCAATTGTAACATTTACATTAAAAATGCTCTATTGTTTTATGCTTGATATGAACTTTGTATGAGTAAATAAATTAGTTTTAAGTCAAAGGTTTTGAAATAAAAAGTTTTAAAAGTAACAATTTTAGTTACACTGTGTGCAGACTACACTGGTTATGTTAACAAGGTGTAACGTTTTGTCAGAGTTTGGTCCAAGTTCATGTTTTGGATGCACAAAAATGCGTTTGGTGCACAATGAGATGTTATACTTTGGAAATCACAGCAGCTGAAACGTTACTTTCACCTTTTTGTGTTATTTCTTTCATCGTGTTTGTGACAAACCTTTGCATGTCACAAAATGGGGATGAGCAAACGGGCTGAAATTGGTATCAGGTTGTGTTTTTACACAACAGACTCAAAGAAAGTCTTTGACAATGTTTCCCTTGTTTAATCAATGTGTTTGCAGTATATTTTTATATACATCTGTGTATCTTTATAGTCTGTGCGTCATGCCGCTTGAAGAGATTAAAAATCAATTAAATTAAACTATCATTAATCATGATTAATCACCATTTGCAACTATGTGTGAAATATGCCCCTTTTTACTGTATTTTATGAACAAAAACATAAATGAAAAGACAAATGATAGGACATAGTTATATATTTATATTTGTATGTATTAACAGCTCCAAATAAACTGAAAATTGAAAGAAAGCTAAAAGATACCACACGTCTGAAAATCTACTTGCCTAGTATTAATCTCTTTAATAGTAAGACAACATTTGATACGCACTTTAATTGTGTTATTGAGCTATGAAGAGTTTAAAGAACCAAGTAATTTAAGTTGAATTCACGTTTTGAGTGTATATGTATTTTTGGGGATTTCCGAGCACACTTAAATGCATCAAATTGTACTTCGGCAGTTGCGTTAGTGAGTGATAAAAATATCCACTTATTCTTTTTCTTTGTCTTTATGTTTACTTAGACCACACATACGCGCATAATATATATATATATATATATCAATGCCACAATTCTCTCACGAGAACTGGCAACACTCTGGGGTTAGGCACTTTAGCTTGCTTAAAGGAAGGCGGCCCTTGGGCAAGCAACAACCTTCGGAGTTAATTTAGGTATAAGTTCTGATGTACACTAAAAGTTGACTGACATCACAGCCTAGGAATTGAAGTTGTTTGTAACTCAAGGACCACCTGTATTTGGCATTCAGAAGTTAGACGTCTTGACCATTCTTCACAAGCACAGTGTGAGTTTCACATGCTCATCAAGTTTATTTCAAGTATGAACGTGATTCCGATGAGAATAATGAGATTTTGCGAAGCTCAATTACAAACACTGACCCCCATCCCCCGCTTTTTGGAAGCCTGGGGAGATGTGGAGGGGAATTCCAACCAGGATGAAGGCGAGAATCTAATGAAACAAAACCAATCCTCTTAGTTCCGGCCCACATCTCTATACTGTGGTCCTTTTTCAGCACAACAATCCGCTGCATGATTTCACACAAGCTGGGGAACTGCGGATTTCAGCAGTAGGATCAGGAAACTGTTGACCTGGAGATGACATTTTGCCTATAATTACCACACAAAAACATTACATTGGCCCTTGAAGACAGTGGCACTTGGTTTTAATTGTAAAAATAAAACGGATTGATTATTAATAAGATACATTACTACATGTTACACTAATTTGCTCTGTCACCTATAAGATAAAGCTACGATGTGGATGTTTTGTTCAAATAGCTTAGCATAGACAGTAGATCCCAGCTATTTTCAGGGGGGTTTGTCCCAAGACCCTCGGCGAAAATTGAGACGCCCATAAAAATAAAAAATGTCTATTTTTAAAAATGTCTACACAGCTTGACGTTGACTTTCTCCTACAGTTTTGGATCAACATTTGCAATAACAGAGATGGAATTGTGTTAGAATAATTAGACTACATTTAGCTCCAGAACTGTCTTCAATTGCAATTTGTTCATTGGTATCTTTTCAGTAAAGTCAGACACCCCTGAAGTAAACTGTATTTCCACTTCAAATAAAAGATGTTATCATAAGGAGCTGTTCTCTTTTTAATTTCATTAGCTTGTTTATCTTCAATAAATTACACAAACCACTCAAACTCAAAAGAATTGCAATGTTTATGTTTACTGAAGAATCCAGGTTTAGAATATCCAACAGTTTTCATTTGCTTACAATCTTGTTCTCACACTCACTGGCTCTAATTACCTCTGTTATCTTTGCCCCCCTGCCCGCCCTACAACCATCTTTTTTCTTTGCTTTCCTCATTTAAATTTTTGTGACTAAACTCTAAATTCGGTCTCAGGGGAGTGGGAAAATGATCGGAACAAAGCATGTGGGACAAAGTCTTTGTGGTGTAGCCAGCTGGACATATAAAGAGATGGGGGCGGGCGGGCCAAAGAAAGAGACAGCAATGCAAGGGGAAAGAGGTGTGAGCCCAAAGCTCAGGGTGCAAGGTTTGGAAACTACAAAAAGGACGTGGTGCGCTCCTCTCTCATAGATCCTGCATTCAGACGCACTCAAGCAGAACTTCTGGCTTGCCGTTCCTCGTTTCGGTTCTATTGGCATCTGTTTGTGACATGTACACCATCACCGCCCCACCCAGCTCTCAGCACACAAAACCCCCCTGAATGGTCGGGTTATCCCAAAAGAATCAGTCTCAGTTCATGTTAAATAATCCAGAAAACAATGTTTACCATTTTCCCTGAAAAGTTGGTAAATACACATTTCTGGAGGTGAAATGATCAATTATTAAATAAAAATATTAACCAATAAGAAACCAGACCTCTTTCTGGCGGGCATACCACAGACCAAGTGGAACACATAGAACTCATGAGCCTCAAAAGTCCATAAGTCCATAAAACTTTTGTCTCAGAATTGTACTTTTTGGCAAACTCCAGCCTGACCTTCCTATTCGTACTGCCAGTGAGTGGTTTGCATCTTTTGTTCATGAAGACTTCTATGAACAGTAGGTAGTGATTCCTTCGCTCCTGCCTTCTGCAGGTTGTTGCTGATGTCTGTTGCTGAACAGTTGTTTTAGGGTCTTCCTTTACAACTCGCAATGTTTCTGTCATCACCTGCTGATATTTTCCTTGGTCTACCTGTTCAACACAGTGCAAAGCGCCGAATCTATCTGAAGAAACACTGAGCTGTGCTAATTAAAATTGCATTTGAAGATAAATGACGATTAAGTGGTGGTTAATGACCAAATAATTCTGGTTGCAATGAGTCCCAATACAGAACAGGGAGCAAAGCTTCAAATTATAACTAATATAAAATGCCATTTGCTGCATGTTTGTAGAAAGCTAACGACCCGACCAGACGTATAATCCTTGCACCCTTGGGAATCCCGCACAAATGAGCCAACTGTGTTTCACATTAAACCGCAGCATTGTCACGTGTTTGAATTGGTTCCGTTTTGGTTTGCTTCTTATGTGTGAATCAAGCTGATGTGCAGTCTCATACTGTGCTGACAGGCAGCTCCATATCTGCTTGGCAAGTTGACTGGTGGGAGGTCTGTTTGCTGCACTGCTTTTAATTGTCAATTAAATAACGTGATGAAAGAACAAGACGCCATTTTTCTCCACATAGCTACTGCCTGACTGGAGAAACATGTCATTATGTGAATTCAGAGTCAAATATTATAACCCATAAGGGCCGTATGTGTTGTGTAAAATGATGGTGGATGTACCGCAGACCAAATGGAACACAGCAGTAGAAAGGCTCAATATTGGCTTTCTTACCGATATACCGATATTGGCAGCAGCTCTTCCATCAAACTAACACCGAGTCACATCTTGTGTAATTAATGAACACATTAAGAACACACCAGGGCCTCACCCGGGAGCAAGGCCGGGAGGAGGGCCTGGCGGTCAGGACTTCATCTAGGCTGAGGAGCTCGGTCATCCGGGAGGGGCTTAGAGTAGAGCCGCTGCTCTTTCACATTGAGAGGAGCCAGTTGAGGTGGCTCAGGCTTCTAGTCCGGATGCCTCCTGGACGCCTACCTGGTGGGGTGTTCTCTCTCAAAGCTGGCCTGGGAACACATTGGCGTCCTCCTGGTGGAACTGAAAAAGGTGGCCGGAGACTGGGAAGTCTGGCCTTCCCAACGACTACCCCTGCGACCCGGACCTGAATAAGCATAAGAAAATGGATGGATTGATGGAATATGCTTCTTTTGCTGTGATGTCATTGGATGTATTTCACAAATAAACATTTTGTGTAAAATAAGTTAAATACTGCAAGTTATCGAAAAAGTGCCTTTTTGTTTTTATAATTTACAAAATCATCATTTAAAAAATGATGGCCGATAACTAAAATAACATGTTATACTATCAACAAGTAAGACAGGTTAGTCGTAATACATTCACAAATAACAATCCAATGAAATAATGCCGGTCACTATAAAATTTGTAAAGTTGCACATTTCTACGTGGCACAAACATCCATAAAAGAACAAAGTAAACTGCAAAGTATGAAACTTATTCATATCGTTCAGCACGTCACGCATGACCGGAGCATGAAGGAAACAGATTAGATTAGAAATATGAAAGGAATACCAGCGCCTTCACTGCAAATTGCATATTTACAATCAATAGGCGAAACCTGGAAATAATTCCACACCGCGGACATACTGAGCTAGCTAGCTTCTTGCTGTGTGGAGCACGTCGTCACTCGCGTACCGATATCCTTATCGGCAGTAAAACCTATACCAATATGAACCAACATCTAATTTTTATGCCAATATTGGCCGATATGTCAGACATCCCACATAGATTCAAGAGATTCAAGAGAGTTTTATTGTCATGTGCATGGTAAAACAGCAGTTATACCATGCAATGAAAATCTTATCCTGTTCATTCTCCCAAGAAAAGACATTTGTGACATAGAAGACATTTGTGATGAAACTGTGACATTTATTGAGTGACAAATGCGTCACATCCGGCTTTCCGTGGCAATTTTAATGCTAAACGCCCGATAGTGATATTTTCCTAGCTAGTTTTATATGAATTAATTGAAGAAATAGAGTATGAACAGTTGAATTGTAATATTAAAGGATTATTGTTGTTAAATGGCTTTATAATGAGCTTTCACGGCAAAAAAAATACGCTTTTGGAACTGACCTAGCTTATTTGACACACTGATCTGTTGGGGTAGACATATGCTGGGATAGTCACATGACTGTCACATGACCACCACTGTTTCCTTTCATCAGTTAGGGGCTTCATGAGTTCAAGTCAAGCACTAAGCTGCAGAGGACACATTTTAAGACATTTGGGCTATATTTTGGTAATGAGACGCTATAAATAACTGCACACAAATACTTTTAATCCATGAAAAATGTAATTAATGGTCATGGGGAAAACAAGCTTGTCTGTTACCTCCTCTTTTGAACCTCCTCTTGCCTCCCTCCTCCTCCAGACTCAGGCTTGTTCCTCGCAGAATGAATGGCACAGATGTTGGATAAGACGGTACCCGTTGGCTGCCTTGTTTTTGTTGTTGTTTTCAGCCAACTTCTGCCTGCTCTTTCCCATCTAGACCAAAAAAAAGACCCACAGAGGAAAATGACCAGAGACCAAAAAGGAACAAAATAGAATGGGTGAGATGAAGGGCATCATCTTAATCCATCTTAAAAGCATGTAGGTTGGAATTGTGCAGCAGTAAAGTTCCGTTTTTTTAAGAGTGTTGCAGCAGAAGTAATGCAGCTTTTGGGACACGCATCTCGGAAGTGAAGGTAGTGCCTGTGGACTTAGGATGAAGGTCAGTGCTTGGCTTCTCTGTGCATCTTGGCTCTACACGTGGGCTGAGTACTCTCAGAGGTGCAAATGTCAAGACCTCTGTCCAACAGAACTCGAGGATAAGAGGTCAAAGACCCGCTTCAAGGTGCATTTTGGTAATGCTCTTGGACACCAGCACATACATGTCAGGAGCAGGACACACCACAGAAAAGGTGAGCTATTAAAAGTTTTGGACCTAATCTGAGACATGTTGAATGACTGGAATGATGTAAAAAGCTCCATGCAGAAAAATGCACTTGTTTTTTACAGCAGAGGACAATGTTTATTGTATAAGAATAAAATGACTGGCGTTCATGGCTGTCACTCACGGCTGTCTCGTACGTACCTGCACACGCAAACGTGTCTGTAGCACCTGGACACAAACAAAAGCAGTCCCAGAGAAGTGACCAACACTTTACAGTCATGCTGTTGTTACGATAGGCCAGGGGTGTCCAAACTTTTCCCAGCAAGGGCCACATAGTGACAAATGAAAGGATGCATGGGCCAACTTTGATATTTTGTAAAGCGTATGCTAAGAAGTTGTATACTGTATCTTTCAAGAAAACACTGCATCTACAGTATTATTGGTATGAACTTTGGTCTTTGGCCTTTTTTCTACCAGTTTTCAAGTTTTTTTTTTTTAATTTATTTCAGCTTTCTACTTACATAATATTCATACATTTACTCCTCATAATATTATGATTTTATTCCATAAAAATGTTCACTCCGTAATGTTATAACTTTTCTCAACCTAATTTTCCAATGTTCCAAAATGACAACTTTATTTTGTTTTGTTTCTCCCAATATTTTGACTTAAAAAAATAAAATATTTCAACTCTATGCTACTAAAATTACATTATTTTTCCTCCTACTTGTAGTATGAGTTTATTCTACGCCTTTTTTTCTTGTTACAATATGACTTTTTATCATAATATTTTGACTTTCTTTCGGGAAAATTCCATCTGTTTTTGTTTCTGCTCTGTTTTACTCTAAGTTCCAACTATTTAAACTTTCTTCTTGCAAATTTTCTTATAATATTATGACTTTATTCCCTAATATTTTGAATTTATTCATGTAACATTGTAACGTTTTCCGCAACTTACTTTCCAAAAATTACAGTTTAATTTGTTTTTTTGTTTGTTTGTTTTTCATATTACGATTTTTAAAAAAACAATCTTTTTTCACAAATACAGGTGCCTTGGTTTATGTCATTAATCCATTCCAGAAGTGTCAGGATTGTGTGCTGCGGTACTGCCTTCTACTGCTTCTCTGTTGCAGCACACTCCTGAGCACCCTGATTGCTGATCATCTTCACCTGTGCCTGATTAGTTGTTCTATTTAAGCTGTGTGCTTACTCACATCCAGTGCCAGATTGTCCCTTTGCTACACCCTGTTCAGCTCCTTCCAGCTTGTCCTTGTGCATTGTGTTTTGGCTTTCTGACCCTCGCTCGGCTTCCCTGTAAGTACCTACCTGCCTGCTTGACGTCTTCAGCAGTAGCTGTATTTTTGGTACTTTCTGCTAGTTTTTTGTTAGCAGCTCTTTTCGTTACTTGTTCGTATTTTTCCCTGCTCAGCTCACCTTGCAAGCAGTGTTTTTTGTTACTATTTCCCGCGACTAGGTCCGGATGTATTTTTGTTGTACTTTGTTTCTTGTGTTGTTTTTGGTACCCTTTTGTTGTCCATTTTTGTATTAAAGACTTTTTCTGTTTCACTTATCCGACTCTGCATTTTTGGATTCCTGTCTCACGGCCTTGGCCGTTCATAACAGAACAATCTGGCCAAACATGGAATCCGCAGAGTTCGCACATATCAAGGCCGCATTATCCCAACAAGGTGCGCTTGTCGGCAGCCATGAGCAATCCCTCCGGGGAGTTATGGAGTCCCTGGCTGCCCTCGCCACTAGCATTAGTGCTATTGAGCAGCATCTGGGACTTGGCGCTCACCCAGGACAGTCGGAGGGTGCAGCTCCCTCATCAGAGGTTGTTCGAATCGCACCTGCTGCCAGCAGCAGTAATAGTCGCGAGCCTAGCCTCCCACCCCCCCCCACGCTTTTCGGGGGAATCTATGGATTGCAGACAATTTTTACACCAGTGTACCCTGATTTTTGACCAACAACCCAGCACTTACTATTCCGACCAGGCCAAGATAGCGTTTATAATGAGCTTACTTACTGATAAAGCAGCAGCGTGGGCTATAGCGGTGAGCAAAGCTAAGCCGGAGTTGCGCACCTCCTATTCCGTCTTTTTGGAGGAGCTACGACAGGTCTTCGATCACCCTATCCGTAGTAGGGAGGCCGGTAACCAATTGTTGGACCTACGACAGGGCAAACGCTCGGTAGCGGCTTTTTCGGTGGACTTTAGGGTGCTGGCGGCAGAAAGCCGATATGACGAGGAGGCGCTCCGCGGAATATTTCGCAAGGCTCTTGACGAGCGGATTAAGGATGAACTGGCGGTGAGGGAGTTCACCACCACGCCCAACGAGCTTATCGACCTAGCCATACGGCTGGATAATCGCCTCCGGGAACGTGATCGGGAACGGAGTGAGGGACTACCTGCAGGATCAGCCAAGAACCACCGTCAGGAGACTCGGCTGATACCACTAACACCTGGAACCAGCGGAACAGAGGGAGTCCCATCTACGGCGGCCACCGAGGATTTTGCGGAACCGATGCAACTGGGGGGAAGACGCCTGTCTGCTGCAGAGAGGTCACGCAGGCTACGACTCCGCCTTTGCCTGTACTGCGGCGAGCCCAACCACACCATCAGCAGATGTCCAGCGCGCCCGACACGCCGCTCCGGATTCCCTCCTGACGTCATTAAGGAGACTGGAGCAGGATCGACCTCCGTATCCAAGTTAAGGGAGAGTCAGCCTGCTCAGGGCCATTGTGAGTATGCTGAGATGCCTCCGGCGTCGGCTCCAACTCCAGCAGTCTTTAAGAGACTACAGGTGACGGGACTCATTACGGGAGGGGGCGTCAATGTTCAGGTTTCCGCATTAGTAGATTCGGGGGCGGATGATTGCTTTATTGACTCTAATTTTGTTAAGAAACATGGCATTCAGGGGGTTGAGTTGAGGGACCATAAGGAGGTCCACTCACTGGATGGACGTCCCTTGGCGGTAGTCACTCATAGAACCGTTCCGTTATCCCTTCAGTTGTCCGGCAACCACCATGAGTCCATTAGTTTTTTTATCGCTCCGTCTCAATCCGCACCCGTAGTTTTGGGTCTCACTTGGCTGCAAATTCATAACCCGATGGTGGATTGGACGAGGGGACAGATAATCAATTGGAGTAGCCATTGTTTTGCTAATTGCTTACGTTCCGCGGTACCCACAGTTTCTGGTAAGCCTAACAGCCCTGAGAATATTGACGTTACCGGTGTTCCTGACATCTATCATGATCTCCGCATGGTTTTTAGCAAGGATAGAGCTCAGAGTTTACCCCCCCATCGTCCATATGACTGCGCTATCGAACTCCTCCCGGGAGCACCGTTACCCAATGCTAGACTTTATAGCATCTCTGGACCCGAGCAACTTGCTCTCAAGGAATACATTGCGTCCTCTCTGGCTGCCGGACTTATTCGCCCCTCGTCCTCTCCACTGGGGGCCGGTTTTTTCTTCGTCGAAAAGAAAGATAAGTCGCTGCGGCCTTGTATTGATTTTCGCGGCCTTAATGACATTACCGTTAAGAACCGTTACCCGCTTCCTCTCATGGACTCCGCCTTTTCGTCCCTTCATTCGGCCAAGATTTTTTCCAAACTCGACCTTAGGAATGCTTACCACTTGGTTCGTATTAGAGAGGGGGACGAGTGGAAGACGGCCTTTAATACACCGCTCGGTCACTTCGAGTACCTCGTTATGCCCTTCGGCCTCACCAATGCACCCGCTGTATTCCAGAGTTTAATAAATGATATTCTTAGGGATATGATTAACCACTGCTGCTTTGTTTATCTAGATGACATCCTGATCTTTTCTAATTCCCTTCAGGAGCATGTCCAGCACGTACGCTGCATCCTTCAGCGGTTGTTGGAGAATCGCCTTTTTGTCAAAGCGGAGAAGTGCGAGTTTCATACCACATCTGTGTCCTTTTTAGGGTTTATAGTGGAGAAGGACAAGTTAAGAGCCGATCCCGCCAAGATCCAGGCGGTGGTCGATTGGCCTTCTCCCAAATCAAGGAAGCACTTGCAGAGGTTCTTGGGGTTCGCGAACTTCTACCGGAAGTTCATTCGTAATTTCAGCATAAAGGCAGAACCTCTGACAAGGCTTACATCAGTAAAAGTTCCCTTTGTTTGGTCTCCTGAAGCTGAGAAAGCGTTTACCAAGCTTAAAACACTGTTTACGTCTGCCCCTGTCCTTACTCACCCTGATCCTGCCTTGCAGTTTATCGTTGAGGTTGATGCCTCGGATACGGGAGTGGGGGCGGTCCTATCCCAGCGCTCACCAGTCGACCAGAAGCTGCACCCGTGTGCCTTTTTCTCACGTCGCCTCACCTCGGCAGAGAGAAATTATGATGTGGGTAATCGGGAACTGCTGGCCATTGTGCTTGCGCTGCGGGAGTGGAGACATTGGCTGGAGGGTGCAGCCCAGCCGTTGGTAGTTATTACGGACCACAAGAACTTGGCATATATACGCTCAGCGCACAGACTCAACTCTCGCCAAGCCAGATGGTCACTGTTCTTAACAAGGTTTAATTTCTCTATCACTTACAGACCTGGATCACGGAATATTAAGCCTGATGCATTATCAAGGATCTTTTCCCCGGTGGAGTCGAACTCACCACCGGAGACCATCGTACCTGTCGCCCGGATACTCGGCGCTCTCCAGTGGGAGGTGGAGAGGAGGGTCTCTGAGGCGGCGGAGGAGACGGAACTACCAGAGGGGTGCCCTGAGGGGAAATTGTTTGTTCCTGAACGACTCAGATCCGAGGTGCTGCTGTGGGGTCACTCGTCGAAGATTGCCTGCCACCCGGGGATTCGACGAACCCTATTCCTGGTCTCCCAAAGGTTCTGGTGGCCTACCATGACAGCCGACGTTAAGAAGTTTGTCGCCGCCTGCTCCGTCTGCGCCAGAGGTAAAGCTTCCCATCGCCCTCCTGCCGGTTTGCTTCAGCCGTTACCTGTCCCTGGTCGGCCATGGTCCCACATCGCAATGGACTTCATCACTGGATTACCCTCGTCATATGGCCGGACCGTCATACTCAATATCGTAGACAGGTTTTCTAAGATGGCGCATTTTGTGTCGCTCCCCAAGTTGCCCACGGCCCTGGAAACAGCTAAACTGTTGGTGAGGCACGTTTTTCGCCTACACGGGATACCTACAGACATTGTTTCGGACAGAGGGCCTCAGTTTGCGTCAAGAGTTTGGCGGGCATTTAATAAGGCATTGGGGGCGACCGTTAGTCTCTCTTCTGGATACCACCCACAGTCCAACGGCCAGACGGAGCGGGCCAATCAGGACTTGGAAGCAGCACTTAGGTGCGTTTGTCATCGACACCCCTCCTCCTGGTCAACCCACCTCCCTTGGATCGAGTATGCCCACAACTCGTTACCCTGCTCGGCGACAGGTATGTCACCCTTCAAGACTGTGTTTGGTTACCAGCCCCCGCTTTTTCCCTCCCAGGAAGCAGAGATTACCGTCCCGGCTGTTCACGTACACCTTCGACGCGCCCGACGCATTTGGCGAGAGACCCGGGCTGCATTAACACGAACAGCAGAACACAACCGTCGGATTGCTGACAGGCACCGGGTTCCCGCACCTGATTACCAGCCTGGGATGGAGGTATGGCTGTCTTCTAAAGACCTTCCGCTGGCAGGGACCTCTCGGAAGCTGGCTCCAAGGTTCGTGGGACCTTACAAGATCAAAACAATAGTCAGCAAGTCAGCTGTCAAGCTGGAGCTTCCACCGGCTCTTAAAGTCCACCCAGTCTTCCACGTCTCCTGCATCAAGCCTGTCGCTACCAGTCCACTGTGCCCTTCGGTCGAGGCTCCACCCCCGCCCCGCATCATCGACGGCCAGCCCGCGTATACGGTGAGAGCCCTATTAGATTCGAGAAGAAGGGGGAGGGGGGTGCAGTATTTGGTCGACTGGGAGGGATATGGACCAGAAGAGCGCTCCTGGGTCGCCTGCTCCCGTATCCTGGATCCCTCCCTCATTTCCGACTTCCACTCCGCTCACCCCAATAAACCAGGTAGGCCGCCAGGGGGCGTCTTATAAAAGGGGGGGATACTGTCAGGATTGTGTGCTGCGGTACTGCCTTCTACTGCTTCTCTGTTGCAGCACACTCCTGAGCACCCTGATTGCTGATCATCTTCACCTGTGCCTGATTAGTTGTTCTATTTAAGCTGTGTGCTTACTCACATCCAGTGCCAGATTGTCCCTTTGCTACACCCTGTTCAGCTCCTTCCAGCTTGTCCTTGTGCATTGTGTTTTGGCTTTCTGACCCTCGCTCGGCTTCCCTGTAAGTACCTACCTGCCTGCTTGACGTCTTCAGCAGTAGCTGTATTTTTGGTACTTTCTGCTAGTTTTTTGTTAGCAGCTCTTTTCGTTACTTGTTCGTATTTTTCCCTGCTCAGCTCACCTTGCAAGCAGTGTTTTTTGTTACTATTTCCCGCGACTAGGTCCGGATGTATTTTTGTTGTACTTTGTTTCTTGTGTTGTTTTTGGTACCCTTTTGTTGTCCATTTTTGTATTAAAGACTTTTTCTGTTTCACTTATCCGACTCTGCATTTTTGGATTCCTGTCTCACGGCCTTGGCCGTTCATAACAAGAAGGTCCGACTCAAACCAAAACGGACTCTAACCAAAGCAAATTTTCTCAAAGAAAATAATGTAAATCCAATTAATCCGTTCCAGACACACAAAAATATTAACACAAAACATATTTTTGTAGACAATAATTACAGTGTTACATGCAGAAAATGATGCAAAAATAATTACAAAAAACAAATGAATGGACAACTGAACATTAAACATCACTTTTACCTAGTTTTGTTGGGGGAAAAAACACATTATTCCGCTTCTATTTCTCCTCATATTTCTCATAATATTTCATTTTATTTTCATAAAATTACGACTTTTTCTCTTTGGATTATAAAGTTTTTCCTTAATATTTTGACTTTATTCTTGTAAAATTACTGCTGATTTTTCCATTTTTGCTGTTTTTTTTCTCAGTTTTCTTGTTAAATTATATTTTTAGAATGTACCATGGGCCAATAAAAAAAACAGCTACAGGCCACAAATGGACCCTGGGCCACACTTTGAACACCCTTGCGATAGGCCATGCATTCAGTGCTAATGTTAGTAGCTAAACTTTGCCAAATCGCTATCATCGCTATTTTATTTTCGATAAAATGGTTTCCATAAAGGCACCTTTACAAAATTGGTTATACTGTAAATAGGTTACTAAAAACTCTTTGTAGGAATACACTTTGAACACTTCTGCCTTATTTGATTAAGCAGCTCCCAAATATTTATGCCTTGGAAGAAGGTTAGCTTTCTTTTAAAATGCACTTTAATGCACTTACTCGTCCTCAACTCACTTTTTATCACATCTCTCACTGAGGCTGACAAATTATTTTTTTTGCTTCACTCCCATCCCACCATCCTTCCCTATTCTGGCACTTGTTCTGACCTTTAGTCCTCATTGTGAGCGAGGTTCCTTCCCATAAGTGCATGGCGGCCCTGCATCATTCTCATGGATTCTATTCAGCTGGGTTTCATCCTTCATCCTCGCTAAACCTTTTGTTTGCAGCCTGAAAAGCTGGCTGATGTCGGGGACCATCAAGCCCAAGTTGTTGGATCAATATAAACATCAATCACTCGGTCCAAGGTCTTTCTGAGCCTCACAAGAAACAGTTCACTAAACAATCCTTTCTTTATGGCGGCCCTTAGAAAGAATGAGCTTGTGGTAGTTCACTTTTTCTGGGTCGTCCTTGTTTTTCTGTGGCAATTTGCACTGCAATGGGGGTGTTGTTCTCTCCCTGTCAACTGAGAACTCATTTGCATTACTTTCGGACTACTTTTGATCTTCCAAGGTAATGAAAAGTATAGTTTACTTGTCATATAGTGAATAGGGTTTCTTATCACACAATCTACATTAAGCCATAAGAGGCCATTTGTGCTTAAAATAAAAATGATGAGGGACATACATATCAGAAAATACCAAAAATGTAAACATTTTTATTATTTTAACCCTTTAAATTCCCATTTGATTCAATTATGTCACTGTTTTTGCTTAGAAAAGTAAAAACAAAATTTTACACACATTACACACGTAAGCAGACGTGACCCTGCGGGGTAGTTTCATTTTATTTTGAAGACACCGATGACAGGAAGTGGGTTATTTCAGCTGAGGTTTGCTCGGGCAGCCCATAAAGTTGGCGCGGACTTTTTTCATAACGTTTTCATAACTTCTCCGCTATATCTGGAAGATTTAGTAAGATTCCACATTTGCAACAAGTTGTAGGGTATCCTTTAAAAAAGAAAACACACAGTTTAATCTATTTAATGAACGATGACCAGAGGTGATGCCACGCTGTTCTCTGTGATAATTGCACTTCTTCTGCCAGGTAAGTTTATGCAATATTTTTGGTTAATGATGACATCTTTGTTATTTTTTACTCTTACATAGGCGTCCTTTGGGCTCTGGTAAAGCATGCGCTCCTTTTAATATAGGAATCTGACACATACAGTCAAATAGAATGGCAGACAATGTCCACATTTCAAACAATTAAATGCCATCTTTGTGTGTTGTTGGGTAGAGATTGCGTGGGGTGTATGTGGAGTTCATGGTTGTAGGATATTTTCAGCTCTTTTGAAGATCTGTATGATCTTCATACAGCTTACTTTAAAGCCATTTAACAATTGTAATGCTTCATTAGGGACCTGTAACTGTTCTTTTTATAAGCCTTCCATAAATTCATATAAAACAAGCTAGGAAAATATCACTGTGACTTCTATGTCACATCAGGCTTGTAGCCTTAAATTGCAGTGGAAAGTTGGACGTGATGCAGTGTTTCCCCTACATTCATTTATTTGTGGTGGCACACCACTGATACATTTGGACTGCCACAAATGGATTTGGCAATATGCATCATAACTTCGCCGCAAAAGGCAAAGTATTCGAGCAGAGATCCAGACATGCTGGGCACTTCCACAAGCCCGGTGTCCATTACCACCACCGTGAAAGTCGAGGTGTGGAAGCGTGCAGAAAACTGTTAAAAGTAAAGTGTCTCGTAGACCCAATCTCATATGCATCATCTCGTCTTGTGAACTGAGTGTCTCGTGACACGCATAGTGCTAAGAAGACAGATCATGGAGACAATGTTTTGTGTTTGACAGTGCTCCGCCTTCCTGGTGAAATACGTAAACCGAGTGTGTCCAAAGTGTGGGCTCATTTTTTTTCTTATCGTAATTTTGTAGCGTGTCTCTTGGATGTACTACATCTAGTAGTGTATGTGTGTTTGATTTTTTTTTAGCTTTTATGTGTTGCCATGTCAGTGTAATCTGCCAAAGGCCTTCAGAATCAGGAATGCTGGCCCATGTCACATACACACTATAAATAATGGGGAGGTTTTTAGCCAATCATAGTTCAGCTTCACCTCACAAACCCAGCTGGCTGATCCACAGTGACATCAGCATTTTTCCATCCTCTGATTGGTTGATTCCCTTGTAGTTTGGAGTTATTTGGAAACGATGTATTACAAGATAAATGGATAACTGGGTTTGTTGCTTTAGTAATAATGGTAATCATGCACACGTGATAGTGGTGGTATTAAGAGGTGGACAAGGTTGCTGAAGGCCCAGGTATGAACTGCACTGTCCGCCACTGTGTATTTGTCAAAAATGCTAATAAGCTACATAATAAATTTCACAGTTGCGATTATTTTGATTGAATAAATGTTCTTTCCTTCAATTCCAAGTACATTTGTGGTACTATGCACAAAAAAACGGTCAATTTGAGTTATTTTCAAATAAGCAATACATTTACCTTGAACGCCCAATTTAGTATCGGGCTGTACAAAAATATTGAAAAGAAAAGTGTCTCGTCTCGTCTGTGTGTGGTATATCCCCTATAACTTTCCTTGAAGCAAAATGGGTGTTGACTCTCATGGGTTAAATAGGGTATTGTTAGCTACTTTTCTCGGCATTTCCGACCATCATTAACTGAGGACACTGAAGAATAACGTCTCTTGTTGGTTGTACAAGCACAGAAACTGGTGAATAACATTTAACTTGGTCACTTTGCATTTAATTACAGTTAGAGTGATACATGTTGAGTTTGAAAATAAACGTATGTTTGGGGTCTGATTTGAAATGAGTGGAGTTGTTTGAAATATAATTGTGCATCCGTTGTTGCTCATACAGTAACTGAATGAATTCCCCACACGTAAGCTCTTCTTTTTCTCTTAAAGCCCTCAAAAACGTCCATGTTAGGAATACTCAAGTGTGTATTTTCTTTGGCTGTGAGTATGCTGTTCTTGTGTGCTTTTGTTAAGGTTGACGCTCCTGAGCGCCTTCAGCTTCCTCTCTTATCAGGAAGCTCATCAGTCTCCGTTTCCTTGGTTGTGGTCATCCAACTCTGCAGGATATTCAAACAATGGCATTCCCGCTAGCTACAAATTTAGACAATGACAATGTTTACAAGCACACGATATTCCCGTGGAGGTTCATATTCCCTTTAAGACAGTGGTCCGCAATAGGCAGCCTGTGGGCCACATGCATATCACCAAAGCGTTTCATTTGGCCCACCAAACATCATCCAAATAATGCAACCGTTCATTGTAACTCGGGGGTGTCCGGACCTTTTTCATCGAGGGCCAAATACTGAAAAATGAAAGGGTCCAAGAGCCACTTTAATATTTGTAAACCAACGTATGTAGATATGCTAAGAGGTTATACATTTTTCAAGAAAATATTGCATTTTATCTGTGTGGTATAGGTGAAAAAGTGTACTGTATTATTAGTATGTATTATTAGTATACAGTATACTGTATTATTAGTATGTATTATAGTATACTAGTATACTAGTATTATTAGTATACTTCACTCTTTGCTCTTTTTTTCATATTTTTTATGGGTTTTTTTCCAAATATTTCAACGTTTTTCTTAAATAATCTTTGTCAGTTTTCTTTTCGTAATATTATGACTTTATTCCCATAATATCATAACTTTTTCCCCAACCTAATTTTCCAAAAATTACAAGCTTGTATTGTTTTGTATGTTTCTCATAAAACTAATGTATTTTGTCTTTAATATTTCAACTCTATGCTTCTAAAATGACATTATTTTACCTCACAATATTATTTTTGGAAAATTTTAACTTTTTTCTCATTAGAATATGACTTTTTTCTCTAAATATTTTGACTGTATTCTGGTAAAAATACAGCTGTTTTTCCATTTCTTCTGTTGTTATTTTTTTATTTTAACTTTTTTTCTGTAAATTTTCTTCCCATAGTTATAATTTTGTTCCCACAATATTTAGACTTTCTTCTTGTAACATTTTAACTTTTTTTGCAACTTAATTTTACAAAAATTAACAACTTTATTTTTTTAAATGTTTTTTTTCTCATACTGCTAAAATGACATTAATTTTCCTCATAATATTACGATGTTGTTCTCGCAAAATTACGCAAATTTTCTCTTAATACTTAGACTTATTCTTGAAAGATTACCGTACTGCTGGTTTGTGTATTTTTTGCTGTTTTTTAATTTATTTATTTTTGAGTTTTCTTGTGAAACTACACAGGAGCCTGGCTCTCTGCAAATCAGTGCCACATTAACACATTGTGATGCTCCTTCAGTCTCACTATCTGAACTATGTTACAGGCTCCAGAGTTTGTGCTGATGATGTGGCCCCCCGCATCGTCCACCACCCCTCTGATGTGGTGGTGAAATCTGGGAAACCTGCCACCTTCTCCTGCCGGGCGGATGGCAACCCTAAGCCGACCATTGAGTGGCTGCACGATGGCCAGCCCCTGGAGGTCACAAAGGGAGATGGCCAGCTACAGCCCATGTTTTTGTCAGATGATAGGCTCTTCTTCCTGAGTGTGGGTGTGGGTAGGCGTGGCCAGTCCCATGAGGGCATCTACACCTGTGTGGCCAGGAACAGTGCAGGCACGGCCATCAGCCACAATGCATCACTGCACATTGCAAGTAAGAGGATGACCCGAAAAACATTCACACTCTTTTTGTGGAAACCGTAAGCTTTTGCTTCTTACTGCTCCATTTTGTTTACTTGTTTTTGCTGGATGACTGATTTGTTGTTAGGACTGCTTTTTTGTTCCAAATGATCTTGATGAACACTTCATTTATGTTTTTGTTCGAAATAAAATACATGGGAAAAAAATTACAATACAATTAAAATATGGTGAAGGCTTAATTGTGACTGTAGTACAGCACTCGAAATTAGTCAAACCCCGTTGTAAATTACATATATTTTCAAAACAATTGTAATATTACATGTGTTATTAACTAGGGATGTCCCGATCCACATTTTTTGGCTTCCGATCCGATCCGATTATTTTTTCATAGTCTTGCCAATCCGATCCAGTACAGATTTTTAATTTTTAATTTTTTATAATAGGCTTTTGCTACAAGCATGAATTTGTGGACTTTAATATGGTTATGAAAAGAGCTTTTCAAAGCATTAAAAATAATGCAACCAAGGTATTGCTGAACTGACTTTATTACACAGCATGACCAACAATATTGTTTGGCTTTTGTAACAAACTTCTGTGAGTCAGGTCCCTAATCCAATAAAAGTCCATCCAATAAAAGATTAAATTGGAAAAAATGGGCACGCACAATGCTTAGAGTAGGACTAATCATTTGACATGGTTGTAGATCAATGTTGTGGTGTAATTTAGCATATATATAATCAACGCAATAGTAATTTTTTTACCATCCCTAGTATAAACAACCAGCAGTTAGAGCAGCACTTCCTGTGGGAGTTCCCCGCACAATGACATAGCAGTCCGAGCACAGTGAGGGGGAACAATCGCTGTAGCTTCGGAGTCGATTATCCAACGTCCAACGTGAAACTTCACCACGGTACACTGCGGAAATGTCTGCATGGTGGTGTTGCGTTTTCTTCTGCTTGCGGGCGGCGGGAGTCGACTGGCAACCAGCTTTGAGGCGCATTACTGCACCTACCGTGTTGGAGTGGGGCCCAGAGTTACGGACATTATACAGCAAATAGATCGGCCCGATCTCGTGGCGGAAGCCGATATTATCCGACCTTCAAACAGCGCATCGGCAGCCAATCTGGACGTCCCTAGTATTAACGTCTTTTTGTTTTGTTGTTTCATTCCAAACTTTGCATATTTTGAAAGTAATTCTGAGTGCAATTCACTGCATGTTTATGCAAGTTTTTTTTCCTCCTTTGATGGAGAATAACAGCTGTTGTTGCTACGACCTTCAGCCTCTGTCTGTATTGTTGTAGCACTACAAGAGGCGTTCACTGTACAGCCCAATGATGTCGAGGTGGCTGAGGGAGAAGTGGCTGTCTTAAACTGTGGACCACCTGTGGGACACCCAGAGCCTAATATAATTTGGAGGAAAGACGGCCTGCCAGTCAACATCACTGACTTCCACTACACGGTGTGCTGTTTCTCTCTTCATCTGCTAAAATGAATCAGATGTATACATCAGGTACTACGTCTTACTACAATGTAGCGTAAAAGTCAGGTACCGCGGTTAGTTTTGTTGTGTAAAGATCTTTTCAGAACACTCACAGAAGCAGCAGGTGTCAAATACTTGTTGTCCCCGCTGTACACCACCTGTCTAGGTCATGCACATGTAAATGTGCTTGACCGAAGGTATTGTGGGCTTTGACGTCGTGGACTATTTTGAGTCGTTTATTAACATTTGATTTTATTGTGTGTGTTTTTTTTTTGTAACATGATTGAACTCTTATGTGATTTCTTCCTCCACTGCACTGTGGGTGTGTTCTTGTGTGTGCTACAGGAGTTCAATGGGAAGCTCATCATCGATCCTGCAGAGAAGAACCACTCTGGTGCCTATGTGTGTGTGGCCAGCAACACTATGGGGGTGCGAGAGAGCAGGGCAGCGCGGCTCACTGTGCTCGGTTTGACGTCTCAATGGCAACTAATTATTATGTGGCAATACATGGGCCTGCTTCACCAATATGCTCTTAAGAATGTTCTTGCATTTCACGACAATAGTCCAGAAGCAGAGAAGCACCTCTTTGTCTCTTAAGAGAAAATCTAAGTGGGATTTAAGAAAAGTCCTATGCATGATTGTTTGCGCCTGCGTGGCAGCTCCTCCTTAGCTTAGGTAACGCCCCCTGTTTCCCACGTAAGGAAATTAGTCTGATAAAAGCTGGTGAGGGTTGTGAAAATAAGGGTGTCTCGTGTTAAACAACAAACAACTTTCGTTGTATCCACTGTACACTTTTGCCTCATGCCCTTATAAAGGCGTTGGAGAGCATTTACTTCCTGTATGCTAATTAAGACCACCATACACCACACCAGTAACATTCAGTGACTTTACAATGGTTGCAAACAATTCAGCCCGTTAAGAAAGCTTCATCAATCCCACTTGGACTTTTCTTAAAAAACCTTCTAAGCAGCAAAGTTAAGAAAAAAATGACATTTTATTTTTAAATTGTGCAATATTATCCACCTGTAGACTCGCAGAAATGCAATACACATGACTATTTTTATTTTATTCTACTCCATCAAGAATTATGTCGCATGTTCAACAAATTTGTCCTTAAGAACGGTTTGTGAATGAGGCCCAATAATTGTACGTGTAATACAATGCAAATGCAATTCCATGTTAAGAAAATATTTGCCTCTCTGTAGCAAAACCTGTTTTGGTGCTGAAGCCGGAGAACGTGTCAGTGAGAATCGGGGAGTCTGCCCAGTTCTACTGCCAAGCCAAAGGTGACCCTCCACCTGCTGTGGTCTGGAGCAGAGAGCAGGGACCACTGCCCAATGGCAGGTATTACAATATACAGTCCCAGAACCTCCAAAGCTGACCACAGAATTCAAACTGTCGCCATCATAAAACCTAAACCAATGCACTGCTTTAAGCAACATCCATACATGTCATACTGTCAAGTATAAATTTCATACCATTAGTGTGTCGAGTTAGTGTCGCTTCAGTCATTCAGTCTTGTACTAAGCAGCAAGGACACAGGCGTGCGTACCGCTTTCCTTGGTTGCAATATGTTTCAAATCTGTAGTCATCATGTTATCTCTTAATTTAACACAGGGGTGCCCGTTACGTCGATCGCGAACTTGGTGCATTAATTTCACATTTGATGAGTGGGCAGGCACTCTAGAGAACCAAATGTGTAAAATAAGTAATTAAAAAAGCAAAGAACAGATTTTTACACCCATCTGTTCTCTGATACTACGTAAGTATATATACTTTAGAAGTCCTGTGAGGGAAATTAAGGATTGATTAATTTCAATGGATTGTATTCAAACTCATTCTTTTTATTTATTGTAAATACAACTTAAGATTGACATTTTGTTCATATATTTTTTTATAATTTGCAATAAATGTGCTGTGCTGTGAGTGTGTAAACCTACATTTTAGTACAGCGAATCAGCAATAAAACTAACAGCTGTTTTTGCACAGGTATCTTGTGAACCCAGACCAGACACTCCAGGTACATTATCTGACACTTCAAGATGCTGGCAAGTACACCTGCACTGCAGTCAATGATGTAGGTGTGGTCAGTGCTACCGCGCACCTACTCGTTGAAGGTAAAATGATGTCAAGATACATTTTTGTTCGGCCTATCATTTCGGACAACGTTGTATCTCATTTGAAGTTTTTTTCCCCTTTTCAACTGATTTCTATTCATGTGTCGAGCCAGAATTTGTAAATACCCTGTGTACCAGCACGTTATCTGTTACGATTAGCTCACTACATGTGAAGGACACCTAAAAAATGCGTAATGTGCTGCATTAAAAGTTGAAGACAGGAAGTGTTTCTTGCATCGTGCATTTACTCTGTAGTCAAATACATGCGGTCACGAAAGGCAAAGTATTTAACGTGGGAGCGGAGATCCAGACTTGCAGGGCACCTCCACAAGCCCGGGGACTGTGCATTACTCGAGGTGTGGAAGCATGCAGAACAACTCCACAAGCGTCTGGCAGCCAGCTGCCGGGCCACCAGAGGGAGCGCATGAGCTGCCTTTGGCCAATGAACTGCTCTGCTGGGATGAAATACATTATGGCATGAAGTTAAAATAATTGTTGTTTTTTTATTTTAAACTCATTTTGGTACTTGTCTTGTATATTTCTGAGGTATACCTTTTGAGTTTTAGGTTGCTGTGTGATGATTTTAGCCTTCTATCTGAGATGACACTGTGAGTCAGACTGTTGTATTGAATAATGATCTCCTGCCATTTCCGATGGGTCGACAAGCTCCTTGTGTGTTTTCTCATAGCTCATGATTGGCTCCTGTCAAATAAAGAGCTGCCTGGTCCTCACAGACTGAAGTACAGTAATTTAACATGTATTCTGTTTGTTTTTATATAGCTTCCAGCACAAAACAGAAAGACCTCCACAAAGAACTGTCAGCCCTGCGTGTGACTCTAGAAAATGTCACCATCATGGCCCCGGGGTCCAACATGTCGCACGTACACTGGGAGGTACGTAAACACTGATTCAGAGAGTTTTACAGAACACGTTGATTTATACATGTTTTGTTTTCAGCTCCAGTCCCTCAACACTCAACCTCATTACCTCGATGGCTTTGAGGTTCTCTATCGTTCTCTGTTACCCGCCAGCTCAGACTGGGTGGCAAAAAAAGTGACGGTGCCGAGTTTTCAAGCACAGGTTGGCCCATTAAAGAGAGGCTACAAGTATGAGTTTAAGGTTCGTCCATACGGCAGCCACTTGTATGGACGGGAGAGTAACACCCAGCTCCTCAGAGTCCCAGAGACAGGTGAGAATTATTTCTGCCATTATAAGGTCCTATATTTGTCAAATTGAATTCAGTGGTTACTGACTAATGACTTATTTGCAGTGCCCGGTGCCGCTCCGCTAGCTGTGTCTATAACTGTCAGTCATAATCACAATAACTCTATCCACCTGAACTGGGAGCCTCCTCCTTCGGAATCTCTCAATGGGATCATACAGGGTTACCAGGTAATCCCCAACCTTACCTTCATAGTATTTTATAATTGCACGTGCTGTTGAATGAGAAAGAGTGTCCAAGTTTTGACTGGTAGTGTATATCAAATATAGAGTTACATTATGGTGGTCGGTGGGTGGAGGGTAGAAGACTCTTTCCAAAATCTGGGAATGTGTACAGTCGTCCCTCGCTACATCGCAGTTCAAACGTTGCTCCCTCACTCTATCGCGGTTGGTTAATTTGTTTGATCGTTGAATACGGCCAATTATTAGTTTTTATAAAATGCATATTTCAGCAAACTACTTATTCTTGGCCTAAATTAAGCATTTTCAAGTATAAAATGGCTAAATGAACTAATTAAATGAACAAAAATACGAATACAAGGCAGAAGAGCCATTCTAATTGTGAACGTAGTACTGTATTCTACTTGGGCCAATAGCTGTCAATAATTGTTTGTTGAGACAGGCACTATACTCGTCACTAAGGTTCCCTAGGGAACACATTTGCTGTGACACTGCTCAAGCAGGAGTTTTATTTACATCTTAAATGGCTTATTTACTCTTATTTTGTCTACTGTATTGGTTATTACGAGTGTAAAGCCATTTAAAGCCGCTGTTACAATACATTATGTAATGTAATGTTATATTCTTTATGTCTATTATGTCTTATTTTCTCTGATTAGATCTACTATATTGGGTACTACAAACGTAAAAGTGACCATATGCGTGTTAGTTCATGCCTTGAGGGCTCTAATAATGTTGTAAACAGGTTTTCTATGCCATAACTATGAAAATATTCCATTTATTAATATTGAATCCTACTTTGTGTGAATTTACTCATCGCAGTCGGGTCTGAAACCAATTAACCGTGGTAAACGAGGGACGATTGTATTATTCTTTACTTGAATATAATTAACAACATGTTATTAAATTCAGGTGTGGTGTGTGGAGTCGGATGAGCAGCAGTACCAAAACTGGACCGTTGATCGCAGCCGGCACAGTCTTGATGTATATTCCTTGCAACCAGGGAAACGTTACTGGATTACTATTGCCGCAGTCAATGGTGCTGGAGTAGGAACGCTCAGTGACCCTCATGGATTTGTCATAAGTAAGCAAATTGACACTTGAAAAATGATTTGCTGTTTGTTCGTCTTGTCTTTTTTGCTATGTGATTCCAACACGTGAAACATAAACTCCATTATGGGGCTAATGTGCTTTTTGTGTGCATCTAAGACCCACAGCTAGGGTTTACCTCTGAGACAGACAGCCACAGACTGGATCAGTCTGCTTTTGTGGCCCTGCTTCAGGACCCAATATTGATTGGCAGCATTGGTGCCCTCTTGTGGTGCTTTTTGATGATTGCAGCTGTCTGCCTTCTAAAACGCCACAGCAGGATGTGCATACCAGGACGTCACCGGGCTAAAAGTGTGCAAACAAAATTATGAAACATAAAGCATTTCCAGTTAGACTTACAGACAAATTTACAATGTTTTTGTGATTTTTTTTCCATAGGTTTGCATAGACTGGCCACTGAAGATCTCTTCATAAATCACAGGTGAAAGATGTGACTTTTTATCAGAACTGTGAAGTTGTATGGAAAAGCCAGAACTCTCAAATGTTGAACGTTTTCTACCATATGATTCAGGATAACAGCTCCAGACTCTCCTTGGATTTCTCGGGGTTGGACACCAGCGTTGAACCAGAAGTACCAAGACTTGTGGGCTCAAGGTCATAAACATTCAGGGATCAGGAGTGCAAGTGAGTATAAATTAGTATAAAGTAGCTATTTTTTTTATTCTGACTGACATGGATTTGTACTAGCTCTACCCACTCACACATCTGATCATTCAAATGTATGTCTGTGATGATTCAACCTATCTTTATGTCACCATTTAGTGGTGGTCCATTTTACCATTAATTTTAGCTAACTGGAATATTAAAATACATGCAACTTCCGTTCACATTCAACCCATGTTTCATCAGGCTTTCCAGTGCCAACCAATAAGGACCCAAGCCGCTTGGACCCAGCTGCTCCAGTTGTGACTGACAGCTGCAGTGTGTACGGCACCTTTTATGTTGACCTGATGGGAAACGGGCTCAAGACCTTCAACAGTCCCAGGCGTTGCCCTAAAATGCCTCATGGTCTGCCCCAACAGCAAGGAGCTGAGACCATTCAGATATTCACTCAGTCTGCTCCTAAGACCTCACCCCTCACTAAACGGGGCGTGTTACCATGGAAACAGCCCATACGACCTCAGCCCAAGATGGGTGTGCTGAGGGAAAAGAGCCACATCAAGCAAGGTGAATGTTTATTAGAATATTATCACTTTGTTTGTACTACTGTTTTGTAAATGCATGTGAAGGCAAGTGGCATATACTGTATTTTGGGGTAATGCAGTGTTTCCCACAGGACTACAATGTATCTGTGGTGTTGGGTTGAGCTGAGGTAGGGCTACATGACATCATCGTCTCACCTGCGTCTTTTTACCTTGCAGTTAATTTGTGCAAGCACTGCACTGTAACGGTACCACATCATCACAGTTTGGTACATACAGGCTATCCGTGGGGTCTTACAAAGTCTCAATTTAAGGCATTAAAATGTCTAAAATTCCCTTAAAATCTCCGAAAATGTCCTAAATGCAATTTTGAAAGGTTTTAAAGTGTATAACGTTACTTTTATTTAAAACAAAGTCTTGCTTTTAAATGTTTAGATTTTTGAGGACACTACAAAACGAAAGTAAAGTACCTGTGAATTTCGGTCAGAATTTATTGAGCTAGCTGATTTTCCTTCATGTCTTTTGTACTTTTTTGCCAGTATAGATGTGAAATGGATCTTAAATTGTATTCATTAAGGTCTTTAAAAAAAGTCTTACATTTGACTTGTTGAAACCTGCAGAAACCCTGCATACAGTACCTCAATTTTAGAGCCACAGTTCGGTTCATTTTTAGTACAGTCAAGGAACAAAATGGTAAACATAAAACTGCTTTTGTGGTTTTTATTAATGATGAGAAGAATGAGTAATTAAATAAAAAGAACAAAAGGAACTATTCAGCCTTCAGTGATATCAATGTACGTGCATCCCCATGCCTTTTTAAAGATCATATTTTTATACTTTTTCTTAAACTGCTGTATGTTCGGATGTTGTTTCAAGTCGTCATACAGACGATCCTAAAGTTTCACCTTAACAGATTCCCTATACATATTTTGAAAATGAAACATAAAAGCTGCAAACTGCTGGCAAAAATCGGATTCCAAATAAATGTACCGTTACATCCCGGACAGATATGAATCGGGCCATCTGGACACAGAACACCTCCAAAATGATATTCACCAGTCAAGTCCACATCGTATGAGATGTATTGACTCTTCAATGTTTATCAAATGTACCAACAACATTTTAACTTGCAGAGTTGCACGCAGTGAGCAGTGTCCCCATCGTAACAACCGGGGACCAGGCTGGTCCCGCTAGTGTCTGCAAACAGAGATTTAGTCACGTCCCATCAGGTCAGCCGACTGCGAGTCACTCATCCCTTGATAATATTATGTGTTCTGAAATTGTAGCTCAGAAGTTATAGCTGTCTATACTGTGGCTGTCCAGAGTATAATCGAGGTGCGGGCTGTCCTCGGCTGCTGCATTACTCTGCATCCCTTCACCTATTGGACATGTGGACACCACCGCCACTGTTGCACCTGGAGGAAGACCCAGACACTCACAGTGTGACCACAGACGAAGGGTAAGAACAACCCATCCATCAATTTTCTACCGCTTATCCTGATCAGGGTCAGGCTGACCTCGGGCGGAATGCACCCTGACTGCTCATCATTTACTCACACATTCACACCATCACTGAGTGGAAGTCAGCCCTGACAACCCTTGTGGTAGTGTTACCTCTTTCGTCTTTCATTATGTTACATTATACATTATTTGACCTCTTTTTTGGGCAGTAATAGCTCAGTCCGTGAGGAGTGTGTGTGTGGTCTGAATGCTTGCTGGTTTGTAGGGGATTGAATGCTTATTTCACTTTAGGAAAAAAAAATCATTTATAACTTTTTGTTTACTTTTTTCTGCGGACTTTGGATCATGCTCTGGCAGGGTGCATGGCTGGTCCGTGTAAAATTAATAATTATTCTGCAGCGTTCCGAATGTAAATGTAACCCTAACCACAAATATATCAAGAAAAAAATGTTCTCGTCCAAGATTCTGCAATATATGGCACTGTTCATTGATTCTTCAATAGAGCGACGTCTTCCTGTCTCCTTAAAAGACTGAAGATGGGTCGTGGATTTTCCAGCATGACCATGACCCAAAACATACGACCAAGGCAACAAAATACAGTAGTGGCTCAATAAGAAGTTCTTCAAGATGACTCTGCTACAAGAACATTACACCTTGTTTTGCACTCTCCTCAGATCCAGTCGTTCCACAAAGATGACAGTTGACCTGGGCTCCCTTCAGTCAGTGTGTGGTACCCCAGGCTACCATGCACAGCCGGGGGCCACCGCCTCCAACGACAGCCGCCCCCCTTACAGCCACTTGTCCACTTCATCCTATGTTGCATCTCTGGATGAAGAAAAGGGTGGCACACTGACAGCACAGGAAGCCACCCAGTATCTGGAGCTTCACCCCGAACCTGAGGAATCAAGGTACCTGAAGTTAAGATGACCCAGTGTGTCTGGACCGGTTGGGTTGAGATAAAGAAACAGAGGTCGTAGAGGGAAAGGTTGGTTGATAGAGGGGCTGATAACATACTACTTGGATGGGGATAAGAGAACAGTACACTTAGCAATGATATTATTACCAATTAAGATGGACTAAACGAGACCACTGCTGACAAGTTATTTCTACTACAACAATAATGAATGGGGTGGCAGAATTTGTGTCCATACGTATCTCTGTAAGTGGGGGTACCTACTGCAGGGGGAGAGATATATTGTCGTACCTAACCACGCCATTATTGTATCTCAACAGTGCCCTTTCTGGGCAACGTGCCTCCCGTCTCCATCCTCTGACCACCAGCATGAGCTACAATGCCGAGCTAGTCCCCTCTGCCCAGATGGACTGTAACACTTCCTATCAGGTGCCACCCATTGGGCTGCACCATGCCCGCCTTCAGAGCTCTCCTTCCTCCTGTTACAGCGAATGGGACGGCTCCCTGTGGAACACCTGGAGCTCGATCACAGACGGAAACTTTGCGAGCGCCCGTGCCAGCCTCATCAGCTCAGTGGACAGCTGCTACACTAATGACAGTAGTAACTTTACCCGCTTTGTGGCGGCGGAGTCTGTTAGTGGAGCCTCTTTGTCAGGTAAGCCGGAAAGGAGTACGGTTTCTTTTCTGTTGCAGAAAAATCATCTTTATCTGCAATTCTAGAAAAAAAATAGAAATTGCAAAAAAAAAAAAAAATTTTCAGAGAAAAAAAATAAAAATATATGTTTGTTCACCAAAAAATCCACAAATTTGCAGGACCATCAACGCTGAATTGCGAATGTGCTGGGATCCACTGCACACTGCAACATTTGCCCAGTCCCTTACAGGACTTACAAGAGCTACTGTATACTAGAAATGGTGGCTTCCTTAATAGATAAGTCTCAGTATCGAGCCACTTATGCTGCTGAATAAGGCAACCATGATGTTAGAAGCATCATTCTCTATGATGCTGTACTGCAGTAGCATAATGACAATAATAATGAATACCTCTCTGGTAGTGCCAATCAAAACCCAGTCCAACTGTCTTGATGAAAGCCTGCCTGTCGTTATGCGGTTCATCCACTGGGTGGAGCCCTCAGCTCGTAAAAGTCCCAACCACTCAGTACAGGCAGTCATCTGTCAGGGTTTGTCATGATACAGGATGACTTGGCCTCTTGGCAGGTTAGCACAGCCCAATATGTGTCTCCGTCCATGTCTGAGTGGGTTCATCGATAGATATATGCATGAGTGGCTCCGTGGTGGAAGACATGACAATTGGATACCTAAGGTGGCACAAGGCAATTACTTCAAGTCAGCAACTTTAATCTATCAACCTCTCCCCTCGTGACACCTCATCAGTCACTCTGCTTGCCAACTGCGGCCACCATTCAACTTACCAGCACTTGAGAACCCAGCAAAACCTTTGTCTCGTATTACCAGCGAGTGTTTCAGTGCCATGCCAGTCCGAGATGATGCGATCTTGAGCCAGGAGTAGCCGCGTGGGCACTGTCCATGCTGTCACTGTCCATTTCATAGCCGATTCCTTTCACATGTTCAAAGGTGCTGTCTTTATCCTTAATCATGCACAATGCACAAACTATGCTTAAATACACATTTTTATAAAGTAGATATAATTTTTTTTTTAAAGGAGTTATTGGTATCGGTTTGTAAAAACAACAACAAAAAAAGTGATAATGTGCATCTCTACTAATTTCACTTCACTTTTCACTTTCACTTTCCTATTCTTCCACATGTTACATGTTGCCTCACGCTTGGGAGACTTCACGCTGTGATTGGCCACCTTGTGGCGCATCATTCCCAACGCCACAAACTCTTTCTCCTCCGATGTGGGGTCAACATTTGCAATAAAAATGACTTTTAACGCATGGGTTAGTTCCGGCTGCAGTAACACGCCCTTTCTCTCTTTAATTACCATTGTCCGCTCGTTACGAAGCAAGCCAACAAGCTAAATAGTAATAATAGAGAGTTGTGGTTTCCCACAGACTGTAGCCTGTAGCACATTGTAGATGTAAAATTAAACAAAAAAACATTAAAAATAACAAAATCTGCATCCTATGTTATTAGCCTTTTTACAATATTACATAATTTAGAGTGTATATCTAAAATATATCATGTTGAATGAGAGGAGCGTTGAGGTCAGGGCTCTGTTTGGGCAGTGAAGTACTTTAGCCATGCTAGAACACCCGATGAACCCCCTGATGAATGAAAACGTAAACGTATGATGACCTATACAGGTATGTAACCCCCCCCCCATACACCATATAAATCATCACCACATCTTCTGTGTTCAGATTTCTCTCCGCCCGCATCCCCTCTCAGCGCCCTGTACCCGTCATTGCGTGCCGAGGGCAACTCGATCAGGGAGATGGAGGCTCTTCCTGCGTGGGACTGGAGCAGGAACTGGATGGAGGAAATGGAGGCTGAGTACAGTGCAGCCCGCTATCCTGGCAGGAATGCAAACCCTTTTCACACTTAGCTTTGTCAAACACACCAACTGGGAATGCTACAGGTTTGGTAGAATAGATAAACGTCTAACAGTTGAGCGAAGAGTAACTTTGTGATGTTTAGAGCTTTTGATGCATGTGGGATGTTGCTTTTCTGTAACAGTCGTCTCAGGTTGCCTTACGGCCTCATCTTTCTTTGTCTCATTAGGGAGATAAACCATCCTCAGGATGTTCTTGAGCGTTAGATTTTCCTCCCAGCGGATACGTATCAACGTGGCGCATCTTCATTGCATTGCTTTTATTGGGAATATGAAATTCTCACTGCTGAGAATTTCCTTTTCTCCGTCCTCCTCCTTTTTTTATTCCAAGATATTGTTTTATTTTGTAATAGTTGCAGTGATGTGCCCCCTTCCTGATTTGTCGCACTTGTGTGTTTCAAAGAGACTTAAATATGAGACGGAGATAACCGAAGTAAACACAAAAACCTGTGATGGTTTTATTTATTCAGGTGAAATTTTAGGATGAAGCTAGCGATTCACCATTCATGGCCCCGCACATTTGTGCATTTTCGGTGAAAAAAGTTCATGTCATTCACCAGAAGTCGATAAGAATGAAGAAACAGGTGATAACGCAGGTAAAATGCACAGCGTACACGTACCACCGATTTTTAAAAAAGCAGACAATTTTTTACATGTTCATGTCTTTATGTTTCACTGATGATGTTTTTTTTGTCAAGCGTTGAAATTTCCCATTTTGTCCGGCAGTCCTTGAACGCACCATAGTTTGACTCTGATTCCATGTGTTGCAGTGGTGAGTACCTTTTGTACTTGAAATGCGTAAGGCATATTTCGGGCTTAAAGATGGATTGTGTCATGAGGGAACAATGGCAATTGAAGAGAGAAGGGGAGGTCATTGGAGCTGAATCTAATCTTACAATTCCAGCAGACACTTTTATTGCAAATGATACGAAACCATCAGCGTCAAGCTAGCAGGAGGGTTTTGAGCAATTACTTTTTTTTCTTGCTAGTTTATTGCTCTGTTAAATTGAGTTATCTTTGACTAATATTTTAGTCTGTTTGATGATTTCAAACATTTAAGTGTGACAAACATGCAAAAAAAAAAAGAAATCAGGAAAGGGGCAAATACTTTTTCACAACACGATATCTTTTGTCGTACTTAAATCGTAGTTGCAGTGTTTTAGAAGTAGAAGTACGTTGTTTTTTTATTATTATTATTCACATTTAACTGAACTAACTTAGCACTAGACTGTAAGCTTGAACACCACCGACGCTTTTCTTCTTTGGCTTTTCATTTTCCACAGTTGACATGTATTTTGTAGGTAAGCGTGAACGAAATCTTTCTCATGTTTGCAAGTTTTGCAGCGACTTGACGTTTGAAATGTATGGAAGCCCGTTGCCGCCACTGCAGGAAAAGAAATATCCCAATGCTAACTAATAATTATGAGATAAAAAGTTGAAATTTCTAGATAAGTCATAATTACGAGATAAAAACATCATAATTATGAGATAGAGAAGTCATAATTATGAGATAAAAAGTTGAAGTTATGAGATAAGTCATAATTACGAGATAAAAACATCATAATTATGAGATAGAGAAGTCATAATTATGAGATAAAAAGTCAACATTATGACATAAGTCGTAAGATAAAAGTCTAAATGTCTCGATACGAAGGCATACTTATGAGATAGAAACATCATATCCATGAGATAAAAGGCTGAAATTACAAGCTAAAAAGTCATCAATATGAGATAAAAAGTAAAAATTGTGACATACAAGTCATAATTATGAGATTAAAAGTCACAACTAGAGATACGAACTGCTCATGTGCTGCCTTCTTGACTGCAGCCTTCGTCACATGACACTCGACACGTGCAGTTTGTAGCTCATAATTTCGACTTTTTAATCTCATTATTATGACTTTTTATCTCATACCTACGATTTTTGATCTCACAACTTTCGTGAGACTTACCAATGGGGTATTTTTCTTCTTTCAGTGGCGGAAACAGACGTGTTCTGAGCTGAAAAATAAAATCTACTGAAGGGTCATTTGTGACGTTATTATGTGAAATGTGGCGTACCTGCTGACTGCAGCCAGGAAGTTTTCATCTGAACCTGAACGAGTACAATTTGATGAAGTGGTGTTTGTGACATTGTGTGCATGTTGGGGTTGTGGGTTTTTTTGCCACTGGGTGAGTAAAAAGTGTGTATTTCATTTTCGGTGAATGAAAAAAATCCAGATTTACGTTCCAAAGCTTTGAATAGAAACTGTAGCGTCAAGCCGGGTGTCAGCGTTTTCCACCGAGGGCCACATAGCGAAAAATGGAAGGACGCAAGGGCCATTTTGGTATTTTGTAACAGATATGCTATGAATTTATGTATATTTCAAGAAAAAACATTATTCCTAGTATGAACTTTGGTCTTTTTGTCCCCATTTTTTTTGTTATTGTGACTTTTAAAAACAATGTCTTTTTTTTTATATTTCAGCTTTATGCTGCTAAAATGATGTGATTTTGCGACGTCAGTCTCGTAAAATCATTTTTAAAATTTCTCGTCAGATTACAACTTTTGAAATATGTTTTTACATTTTGACTTTATTTTCCATTCTTCCGTTTCCTCGTTAAACGTCCAGAATGTGCCTCCGGGCCACACTTTGGACACACCTGCTGTAACGGCGAGTGACCGTTTTACGCACCCTTTGCAAAAAACGGAATTTCGCAAGCCGTCATGACAGAATATCTTGTTGATGGGATATTTTGTCCGAACTTGAAACTTGTGATCATCGCCTCTTTCTTCTCACCATTCAGCAGATCCCCATCAGGAGGCCGCGAGTAACTCTTACAGCGAATTGCGGATCGCCACGTCTTTGAACTAACCGCAAAGCACAACAATCTTTTTTCCTTTAATCCTCGTCTTGTATGTGGGTCGCTGGGGTCAAACGGGACTGGGGTCGTTGAGTAAAGAAGGGCTTTACTGTCTGCGTCCTTTATAAGCGGCATTGCAGGAGCTCAGTCAGGATCAGCTTTTTTATGTGCGAGGTATTTAAAAAGCAGCTAGTTTGTCCTTGCCAGCAACATTTCCGCTCTTCTTCTGTGAAGTCTCGCTGGACGGACAAGCAGCTACCATTTCTCAGAACAAAGACCAAGCTTAACTTAACATTGTGCTGAATTTTCAGTGTCTGTGTGTGTCTGTGTGTGTGCGTGTGTGTGCGTGTGTGTGTGCGTGTGTGCGTGCGTGTGTGTGTGTGCGTGTGTGTGTGTGTGTGTGTGTGTACAAGACTGTCAAAGGGATTAGCCTTCATCTGTCTCCTTCACTTAAGACCATATGTTTCTTCACAAAGTCTCCAGCTCTACACTGTCGAGGCGCACACAGTAATGAATCCAGTCCTACTGTATGCTTGCCTTATTAGTTCACACACACACACACACACACACACACACACACACACACACACACACACACACACGCGTGCGCCTATGGGATTTGTTCAGTGCAGATTTTGAGCAAAATACCAGCAATGTATGGCACGTGAGTAAAGCCAACCACCCTTGTTGGGTGAAGCTGTCCTTTGCACAACGTGTGTCAACAATACAAAACGAGACATTCACGACAAGTAGTAACCAATTTGGAGGAATTAGAGAATACAGCGGAGCCTTGGTTAGCGTCTTCACACCGTTCCAGAAGGCCCGACTCTAACCGAAACGTTCTCTAACCAAATCAGTTTTTCCCATAAGGAATACTGTAAATCCAATCCATCCGTTCCAGAAAGCCCAAAATGTGAACACAAAATGAATGAAATTCTCCGGTGTTAATCGCCGCCACTCTCCAGCAGCCTGGCGCTCGTTGTTTGTTCTCGAACCTGATTGGACGTTAATAGATGCCTTTAATGAGAATTTTCCGTGGGGAAAAATTTGGTGTTTTGCTGGAAATGACATAATAACGGTCAAGTGAGTTGAACGCTTTGAATGGGGACACGTGATACTCAACACACTCACTGAAAAGTATTTTCACGTCATCAGAATAAAGTCCGAGTCAGGTCCTGACTCGTTGATGTCACAGACCAAGTTTACGAGTTTTTCTATTTACAGGGTGGGCCAATAAAATGCTACCGCTTTTTAATCATACACGAGTTTTTGAAATGAGAACTTACTCAAAAATTCTATTTAACAGATTTGGAGCAGAAACATCAAATTAACATTTCATACCAAAGGTTTCCCACTTTGTCTCTTGTTTTCTACACAGTTCAAAAATTGATGACGTGTTCAATCCACGCTCCTCTTCTGTGGGTTACAACTACAACACACACTGAAGTTTGTGATGACATTGCCACACATCTCAAGTGGGATTCTCTGAATTTCCTGACGGTTGTTGGTCTTCAGGGCCTCAGTGGTCTGTGGGTTGTTGCAGTGCACGCTCTCCTTCAGGTATCCCCACAGGAAGTCGTGTGCGGGAGAAAGAGTCCACATCTCGGATGATAAGCATGACATACTTCCAGGCAAACATTTTTCAAGACTCAACAAGAGACAGGACCGGCACACAGTAGCTACTAGAAAAAGTACGAAAAAAAATAAATATACATTATAAATAATTCTGTCCTCCAGGTGGGGCATGACAGAAAATCACTGTGCAGCCGGTAAAGTTTGGCCTTCAGAATAAAAGAAGCACGGCAGTGATGTAACACAGTTGCAGCACAGTAGGCAGCGCTTCCTAAGAGGAGACCAGAATTCCCCTTATTTTGCCTCATGTTCTGGAAAATGTCCTTTATTTTCAAAAGCAGTTGTCAACTGGTGTGTTGATAATTGAATTTAACGTAAATAAAAGCCTGAAACCGTGGCGACTTTTGCTGCAACTTGTGCCAAAGCGGCTGCGAAATCCAAAGTGAGCAATCCATAAGTGGTGCTTAAACTGAAGCTTCTTTCGCTTAAAACGCAATTGGAAAAAAACAACCCATTCCTAGCCTGGTTGGTTTGGCGTCTACGAGTTCCCTTCCCACTCACCACCCAATGTGTTCTCATCACAGCTTTATTTGCCTTCCCTCTGGGCGCGCATCACATCAGCCAAAAAGTCAGGAGCATTCATCTCCCTTGTCAGAGAAAATGGACATGGAAATTGGTGGCTTGCATTTTGGAATGAGAGCAGGGCTGTAGACTGTTTGGTGTCTTTCCTCTCAGGCCATCCAGCCTCTTCCTTTGGAGCCCGATGGGCGTTTTGGCCTTGTCACCAGCCTAATGGATGACTTGGTGATTTATAGCTGAGGGGGGCGGGGCAAAAGGATAAGGAGTGCTGGGTCATCCTGGAGAAGGTCAGTGTTGTAAATCTTGTTCTTACCTGTCATCCTTTTACTCTTGTTTGTCTACCCGTCGTTGTGACATTCAACATAAGCATACAGCTAACATAAAACACACGTTATTTCATTTCAAAATGAGATTGTACAGAAATAAAAGCACCTGGAATCTTCAGTCTCCGTCTAACAGTTCGTTCCGTCACTTGTGTCACTGGTGACAGTGATGGTGATGTTCCAGAGATTTCTATTATGGGGTACGCTTGCTGGTTCCTGGCTTGTTCCTGAACATCCAAACAAATGTCCTTTCTTTTCGTATGAGAGTAAAAGTGCTGGACCTTGGCAGCCCTGACCCTAACACTAACCCCTAACCCTAAACCCTAACCCTAACCGTAATACTCCTAACCCAACCCTAACTCTAACGCCATCCCTAACCCAACTAACGTACCCTTTGACACACTAATCAAGCCTGGGTCATCAAGCTCGCTCTTCCCCCTCCAAAACCACCTACTAGCTTGAGTCCTCATGTGATTTTGGATCAACATTTGCAATACCAGGGCCTGTTGAAATGATTAGATTAGATTCACCTCCAATGATGCTCCCTGTATCTCTTTTGTCGCCATTGTCCATTCGCGACAAAAAGAAGCGTGACGGCGATGAATCTGGAAAAACGTGCTGTTATGGTTCGTTCACTCCATAATGACGTTTCACGGCGGCAAACGTCTGTGGGTTCCCAGCATGCCTCGTGTTTGAGTGAGATAGTGGTTAGAGTTAGCGACCCTCTGTCCTGTCGTGTTATTTGGGTGAGTGTGCTGTATTATAATGCAGTTATGCGCTACGCTGACATGTTATGCTTAGCTATCACATATATTTCTGAATTTGATCAAAAGCCCGAATTTACGGGGTCGCAAATGCTGAATCATGATTAAGCCAGGAGCCATCGCATTGCTTTGGTAGGTTTGTGAATGCCAAGCAAAGGACAAAGGCTACGGTACTCCTGGTGTCAGCAGAGGAGAGGGAGTGTGTTTGGAGTTTTCAGCCACGAAGGCTTGGTAATTTCATGCTCCTCGGTGCATGCAGCACCCAGGCGCTATGCCGTGTGCAGGTCTGAAGAAGAGCGACGCATTAAGGGAAAAAGAGCCAAGCAAACCAGCCATAAGGCATTTTCTTTATTATTTGTTTAGGCCTGCCTGGCTGCATCACGGCAGCTGAAGGCTTACAAGCTCAAGGTGTTAGATTTACTTCATGGATTTTTGGACGTTTGGGCTCACACGCAAGTAACAACGGTTGAGAGCCTTCATTTCATTTCATGGATTCTATTCTGTGTCCTGACTTACTACCCACAGCGGATATAATGTGAGGGAGCCTCGAGATGATACAGCTTGTTATCGTATTAAATATTTAGAATGTGCTGCGGGACAATAACAAACAGCCCACGGGCCTCACTTTGGACACCCCTGATTTAATACGTTCTTGTAAAATTTCGCCTTTTTGCGACTTTTTCTCTTAATATTTTGACTTTATTCTCGTAAAATGACAGCTGTTCTTTTTACATTTCTTCTGTTGTTTTCCAACTATTTCAATTTTCTTCTCGTAATACTGACTTTATTCGAATAAAATTGGACTTTATTCCTGTAATAATAGAACTTTTATTACCATAATATCCCGAAAATGACAACATTATTTTGTTTATTTCTGATATTTCGATTTGAAAAAGATAACATTTTTATTCTTTCATTTTGAAACCTCACGCTACTAAAATCACATTGTTCCTCATATTACATTATTCTTAAATAACTTTTTGTTAGTTTTTTACTCTTACTATTTGCACTTTATTCTTGTAAAATTACTGCAAACATTTCCTTTTTCTGTTTTCTTTTTATATTTTTACAATTTGCAGTGGGCCAATGAAAAAAACAGCTGCGGGCCGCACTTTGGACACCCCCGCCCTAGCAAAGCAGCAGCACGCACACGTCAGCAAATGTATTTTATTGTACATTTACAAAACAACAAGAGTACAAAAAGTCAGTTAACAGACATTTTTTTGTTCATTTTGGAAGTGGCACACACGTATAAATCCCACAACTTGCAGCACACCGTCCCTCACATGAACGTGAAGATGGAGGAAGGGGCGGGATTACAATCAAACCTTTATAAAGCCTGTCTGTCTGCGAGCACACCGCACCGTTCTGTTGCACATAAACCAACAAAAACCAAGAAACATTCGATTGGACTGCACGGGGGCAGGAGTCCCGGGCGGACCAGAGCATTCTTCCCGGAGCAAGAACCTGCACGTTTTGGCTTTTCCTTTGTGCTTATTTTCTGTTGTTTGGCCATCACAGCAGTCGTTAATGCCTTTCCACAAAATGTCTACTGTACATTTTGACCAAAAACGTTGGCACATTCAGAGGAGTTGGGCTTTGTATTTTATAGTAACAGACTATTTGTAGTTTTTTGTTTGTTTTTTTTACTCATAAATACAACAAATGTCTCTTTCCCTGTATCCAGAGCCCACATGAGAACAGTACAGACACAGGTATTTACACGGGGACGGGACGGGAGTGAATTGCGCAGCTCATAAATAATCATAGTAATACCAAAAGCATGATGTGGAGTCTGTTTTTGTTTGTTTGTTCACAGCATCGTGACATGAGTCTCGTTTAGATATCCACAGCTGGAAGGTGGTAAAGGATGGAAGCATCGTGGGTTCACCTCCAGACAGCCTTATCTTTCCTGCAAAAGGGAAAAGAAAACACAAATGTAACGTTTTACCAGGAATTCTGTTCATACCATCACGCTATTCCTGGCATTGAAGAACGTGTTTTAGTCCCACCCCCACATGATCCATGCGGGTGTCAAAATAAACACACGCTAATATACATACACGACGTTAGACTTAGAAGCGAGTTCAGTGGGTTAGCGAGCTGTGTTGAGTTGAAAGGCGGACTCTTCTAAAGCAGCTGCGTCACCATGGTAACCTAGGCTTTCAGCTTTAAATCAGCCACTGTTTAACTCATTCCGAGATGGCGTCACCGTTTATTGAGAACCTGCGAGGTTCCCTGGGGGACATGGAGACAAAAAAAAACGGAAAAAGAAAGCGCATTCCCTGACGATATCATCCATCGACATGCTAGATATGCTCACACGTGCACCAGGAATGAATGATTAGGGAAACGTTCGCAGACGTAAACGTCAGCGCAGCCCTTGTTACCCAGCATGCCTTGCGGGTTACAACATAGTATCGTTTTGCATGTAGTGTATATTATTTCTTTTGATACCTGCATAGCCCGTGTGGTACAGTTACACTGTGTGTTCCACGTGTTAGTTTCGGTTGCACCGTGAGCGAGGTGGGCGTTTGGGTCGATAAAGAGTGTAAATATCAAGCTGAGTCACCGCATATAAAGGACATCTCCTCAAGCAAGTTGGCGTTTGCCTCTGACTACTTCCTGTGCAGCTCCTGCTTACCAACGTAGCGCAAATGAGGTGCTTTTCTACCAATAAACAGCCCAACTATGGAGATGATCAGGGCAAAACGGTGCGGTTTGGTGGTAGTCTTGACCCAGCCAAGGGGTGCGTGATCAATCACAGGGAGGAAGTATTGTGCAAGGCTCGTTGTAGATCAATGCTGGAGATCCCTCGACTCCCACAGGACAAAACAACAACTGGATGCAGAAGTTTGAATTTTTGGGGGATTCTCCGTCCACCACAGAGGGTCAAAATGAAACATGCAAGCTGAAATACTGTCGGGAAAATCAGTATTTGATCCCCTGCTGAAAAAACCCATAAAACGAATTAGTATTTAAATGAGTGAATTGGATCCAACCAGCAAGCGTTCTGACTAAATAGAGTAGAACATTCATGCCCAGGACGAGGGTATGCGCACAAAAGTATACATGAAGCAGGACATGCCAGGGCAGCGTAGCCTCACAAACAGTCAACCCTGCAGAGCTTTCCGTTCAGTGGGCACAGCTTGCAAAGCCATAAAAAACATTGGCTTGTGGCGAGGGAGCCTGCGGGGGGTGCATTTGAAAGCAGCTCTCCCATAGTGCAGCATCTCACACAAGCATTGTTTCTTACTGCGCAGCTTCCCCGGTGGACGGTCAGATGAGATAAGACGCACACGCCCGAATGAGAGCAGCGGCCAAGCCTTTCATGCACCTTTATGAAAGGATGCTGTAAGACGCGTGGCTGGTGAAGCGTCGACACGAACGCTATAAACCCTGTGAGTCTTGCTTTAATTCCCGGTGCTCACGACGTCCTGGATGCGTCACTTCTTGAAGGAAAACTGCACTTTTTGGGGGGAATTTTGCCCATCATCCACAATCCTTATGCGGAACACGAACACATATTTCTTTCCCTTTTCTGTGCGTTCAAACGAGAGAAAAGGAGTTAGCATGAGCCAGCTAGCACAGCACGTCATGGGAGGTACCTGTTTCTAAAAACAACATCTTATCCTTTTATATACATGCTGTGATCATGCATTAACAAGTACAAGGATGATAACAAGGTAACAACACTTGTGTTCCACTCCTCAGGTGAAAAATGCTGACAGCAAACGAGCATCTTGAGTCTTCGTAGTGAAATTGAGAGCCAGTAGTATCCACTCCTCCGTCTGTCCCACTGCAGAGGCTCGAGGCGTCGTGAGCGATGCTGATCCTAGTGGCTAGCAAGGCGTCGTGTTACTTCGCCACATAAATGTAGTTTTCCGTGTTAGCTGTAGCTTGGTGAATATACAGCCTTTATGTCAATGCAACACTGTTGGCGTTTTTTTTTTAGGGTTTTTTTGGTTAGGGCTCTAGCGTCAAAATAGGTACCTCCCATGACGTGCATTGCTAGCTGGCTCATACTAACTCGTCTTCGTCTCGTTAGAACGCACAGAAAAGGGAAAGAACGGTGTGTTCATGTTTCACATGAGGATTGTGAATGACGAGCAAAATTCCCCCAAAAAGTGCAGTTTTCCTTTAAAGCATTTCCCTGTGTCTCGTATCCTACCTCACTGTACTTCCTGGTGGCGTTGTTGACCCCTCGGGAGCCTGTAGAGCCTCGGGATGATGAACTTCCCGTGGTCGAGCAGTTACTGGACATGTGACTTCTGGGAAGGTAGGCATGTGCAGCTGTGGGGGAGACACAAAGCGGTTCATACATACGGTGACTAAATTGGGGTTAAATTAGACGACCACATTGAATGAGGTCTGCTTCTCCGACTGATTGATCACCGTAGCTGCTGCAGCGATAATTGCCACGGTGACCCCGCATGCCAGCATTTAGAGGCGTACAAGTGCGTGTATGCTGTGAAGCGGTTTTTAAAAAAACAATATTGCTACTTTTTTCTCTTAATATTATGACTTTTATTATAACATTGTTGCTGTTTTTTTTTTACTGTTTTTTTCCCCTTCAATTTTTAGATTGTGCCTTGAGCCAACAAAGCCCCCCCCCCCCCCCCCCCCCCCCCCCCAAATCATGGCACTTGGCTGTGCACACTACAGTATAGCTGCAACAATTAATCAATGAATTAATGATGATTAATCAATTATCCGATTAATCGACATTAATCGACAACTACTTTGGTATTTGATTAGTCATTTTTTGATTTCAGCCTGTCAAATGTGAATATTTTTTAATCCCCTTAGTCATCCATGAAAGCAGACCTGCGTATATTCTTGGTGTTTTAGGCCAAACAAGACATTTCACACACATCAGCCTCGACTTTGGACAACACTCATCAACATTTTTGCCTCTTTTCCGATACGTTACGGATATGTTCATATTGATTTGGTTCGTCTCGGGCCTAACTGATTACTTTATTCATCGAAACAACAAGCTTCAGATGAATCCACGAAGAAAAGAAAGTAATCGGTAGTTGCAGACACAAAAAGTGGACAACACATCTTCTGCGCACAATGAAATTGCACAAAAACGTTCCTGTCACATCGTGAATCAAATTTGGCAACTATGAGATGAAGTGCAAGACACAGTGAAACAAAGCAGCAAAACACGCGACCTTACTTTCAGCATGTCTTTGTCCAGAGCCTTTGCGTTGGTGGCTGCCGCTGCTGTATTCACTCCTCTCCAGGGAGGACAGGGAGCCATTCGTCACTTTGTTGGCCTCCATGCCCCTCCGTGAGCCCTGCAACCTGTCGTCCTCTGGGGGTGGTTCTGGAGGTGGAGGGAGGTCTGAAAAGAGAATCATGAAGAGTTGTCAGTGTTTCCCATACGCTCATTTATCCCCGTTTGCCCTCCCTCATAGGCGTAGCATTATAATGGGACCGCCTGTACAACTCTGTACAGTACAGTAGATGGCATCGGACCTAAGTAACGCTAATAGCATTGGTTGATTATCTTCAGAAAATAGGAACACTTTAAAAACAAGATGCTGCGACTTTGAATTTCTGTTTAGTTTACTTCAATTATGCAATTACGTAATGTTTTATTTAAGTTCAATTAGGTCAGTTTATCGAGGGAAAGGCTTCTTGTACTTTGTCATCTGTACTTCTGTGAAGAAGGTGTCGGACGTTTCGCTCCTCATCCGAAGAGCTTCGTCAGCGAACTAATAAGTGCTTGTAGCCTAGGCCTTAAATACAGTAAGAGTGGGCAGAATTGGTGTGCCAACACCCTCCTTCTATTGGTTCCTTACACTAAGCCTGGGCGGAGTAGTGGTATAATCCTCTCCTGCTATTAACACCTCCGATAAAAGGGAAGTGTCGCTCCCTGAGTTGGGTATGAAGGGTATTAGGTCAGTTTGTATCAAACCACCTTTTTCACTTGTTCATTTCTGCTATGATTGTTTGGTCCCAGTGTTGACCCCTGGGGTACGCCACATACCACCCAAGTTGCTTCCTGTTTATCAAGTAGCTTTTCCACCCAAATGAAAAGCAGCCGCCCAGTGCTGTATAGTTCTAATTTAATGAGGAACATTACGATGAATTTTGTTGAATGCTTTTGTCTTTAACTTTAGCAGATTTCCGAGAAATTACTAAATAACTGCTGAAGTATGTAGAAAACTCTTTCAGTAACCGTTTTATAATTTCCATCGCTGTTTCGTGGTTGGCCAGAAAGACAAGTTATATGTCGCATTCTGGTTACGAGGCATCAATAATGTGACATAACGTTAGATGAGATTACATTTCACACTGCATGCAGACTGGCTGCTGAGCCAGCAGAGCCGAGCTGACATGCCATGGCTGAAGCTTCTCCTCTCATTCCATGTGGAAGTGGTAAGTTTTTGGCTTCTTTGTCCTTCTTCCCCATTCCGTTTGAAACACACTCTTAGTTTGAATACATATTTTTGAATGTTTGGTCAATGACGTGAGTGTAAAATATCTGTATGAAAACACTCACCTCCTTGTATTTCTCTCCTGTATGCTGAACTCTTGGAAGCCTTTTTTTTCACTCGAACTTTTTGGTTGGAGGGAGACCATGTATCGGCTGGGGATGGGTGACTGTGCACTGAATTAGAAAAATAACCAAATCCAAACACACAGAAAGCATTGACTAAGGTAGCTGAAATGGACACTAGTTTATAATGTCTTTGTTCTCCACCATCACTTTACCGGGTGTAGTGTTGACGTCATCGTCGTTGGGAGACGCCCCCTGGCTATGAAGGCAGTGCGGGGCAGGACTGGCTGGGCCAACCTCTGATGAGCCAACATGTTGTTGGCTAGAATAGTTGGACTGTGTGAGTGGTGGACTTGGTGCCTGGGGAACTGGCACTGGACCACATGGTAACCTTCTGCTGTGGGAAGCGAAGGCAACATGTAACTAAGCAGAACAAATGAACAGAATCTTTCGCTAAAAATACTATTTTATCGCTAGGTTTTTGGTGGCGATACATCGACGCACCACTTGCAAGGAACATAAGGACTTCAGTCGAGGGTGGGCGCCTGCCACATCTAGTTCTTGGGACATGGAACATCACTTTTCTGCACTTTCAGAAGGAGCGTGAACTTGTGCAAGTGATTGAGAAGTTCCTTAACTTACTTACATACGTACATGCTACTAGAAGAATGTTGGGATCTGGAACCTAAGCTAAGCTTTGTCCTACTCTGACAAGAGGGTCACATCCTAATACTGTCGTTAATGCGTAAGCACCAAACAGAAGCTCTGAACACCCAGCCCGCTTGGAGTGCCTCAGGGCAGTGATGGAGAGCCTCTGTCATTCTGCTGGGGGAGCAGCTGAAGAGACATAATTGCGTGGTGGGAGTAATACTTTAAGGATCTTAATCTCACTGACACACCTTCTGGACAGGAAGCAGAGTCTGAGGACACGGATGCGGACACACCCATCACTCCGCCTCCACCAAGACTGACCCTTGTCAACGGTTCTGTTCATTGTCTTTACGGACAGAAGTTCTACACCAAGGCGAAAAGGAGGACTATTTTGGTGGCCATCGGCTCTCGTCTCTGCTACTTGCAGATGATGCGGCCCTGATGGATTCCTTAAGCTGTGACCTTCTTACCTGTGATGAAGCCAATGATATAATCATGGAAATACAGAAAGCAGAGTCCCCTGGTCTGCACCAGTTCTAAGTTAACCACTAGGAGCCAGCCAAGGCCACTCATCAGGTAGCACTTCTAGTACAGGCTACTTCTGCTGTGCCGATACTGACCCCCCCACCACCTTCGCTTTTGCGTACAGCCGGTGGGGCACCTCCGTGAAAGCGCAGACGCCCCTGGCCCCCGCCGATTTTACTAAATCCATCACTGTGATAAATCCAAAACACATTCATGTAGATGCAAGGCAGTCCATCTACCGTGACAGATGCTGGCTGTCCTGTTGGTTGAGGCGGGGCAGGTCGTGGTTCGCTCGAAACTCCTCGTGGGGAGATGGGGTGAGCGTGGCGGTCGACTGGTGACTGTAAGAGGTTGCTGGAGAGGAGGCGTTTTTCTGGCAGGGGCCATCTTCGCAGTCCTCCATCAGGTAGGTCCTCTCCGGGAGGGGAGGACACCACTCCTCACTTGAGCTACAAGCACAAAGAAGGGGATGTAGATGGAAAAATATTTTTTGGGCAGTTTTCTGTGATATGGGACACACACAGCGAGGTAAAGGAAGTATTTCATCCTCTGCTGATTTTGCAAGTTTGCCCCCTTACAAAGATATGAACAGTCAATCATTTTAATGATTGAAGAGACAGAATGTGAAAAAACATAAAATATAGATTTTTGATTGAGGGGAAATGACCCTAACCCTCGGATAAGCGGAAGAAGATGGATGGATGGATGGGAAATGAGTATTTGATCCCCTACCTGCTGACCCTGTCCTGTCCAGCTTGAGCGGAAGAAGTGTAGACTACAGATGGCTACGTGTTCACTTTCAAACATCATGACAAGTTTACTTTATACCACAGTTGGAGGCGACAGTAACTCCAAATGACAGTTTGGCTGTGAAGTAGCTGTCATTCTTATTATGAAAGACCAAGTCTGACTCACCCTACGTCCATGTCCTCGTGCACTGGGGGCTTTTCGTCTTGGTCACACTGTTCCAGCTCTCCAACCGGGGGAGGTGGGGGCAAGGTCTCCATCCATGTCAGAGATGGGGTCTTAACAGCCTTACCCATGGCCTTCTGCTTTGGCTTACCTAGAAACCAGGCAGGGATAGAATGGAAATGACAAACATTAACTAAACACCAACTGCTTTTATCAATAAATCAAGTATTCTCTTCATTGATCAATGTGCAATATAAAACGTGCCATAATAAAATGGAAATGCAATAAGCGAGACAACTTTATATCTACTAGATAGATAATGGGACACAAAACAAATAATACAACATACAAACACAAAATATATCTTCTTAAAGAAGAATAGAGAACCAAGATATTTTACAGTTATCATTATATAGTTATTGTATAGTACGGAAGTAATATCTTTTACATTTAACCTCAACCCCACATTGCTCATAATAACACGTTTTAAAGTGTGATTCAAATGTTCTGCTACTATTAAAGAGACTATTTAGATTTAGATTTACCATGCAAGCCTAATAGAGTTTTAGGCTTGCATGGTATATTTTAGCTTGATTGACATACTCAGTTCATTTGGAGCTGTTAATACACACAAATATATATATAACCCTGTCCTGTCATTTATCTTTCTTTCAATAAAATACATTCAAAATGGCAATACTTCAGATTAATCATGATTAATTTGAAAACTGTGATTAATCTGATTAAAAATGTAAACCTTTGACAGCCTTAAAATACATTATTTCTTTTTTAATTTAAAAAGTATTTTAGAAGTATTTTCTGTTAATTAAATACAGTAAAAATGGCACATTTCAGACATAGTTGCAAATGGTGATTAATCATGTTTCATTTAAAAACTGAATAATCTGATTAACATTTGTCATCATTTGACAGCCCTAGTTAATTGTTTCATGTCTACATGTTACACTGAAGAACATCACGTTTAAACTTGCGCTGTATGAATAATTCATGCATCCTTCATAAGAGTACACTTATTGCAAAGTGGTACCAAATTCTTGTTTTATCTTCTGATTTTGCCATGAAATGAAGTGAGATGTGTGTTGTGTCCAAGTGGTCACAACTCCCCCATCCCGCTCACCATTGCAGCGGTCCGGCTGAGCGTACTGAGCTCCAGAGGGTCCATGCTGGGTGATCCAGTGTCCGTCATCCTGCTGCTCGCCACCATGTGGTGCGCCCTGCGTCTGGTTCGAGAAAGGCATGACGGAGGTGGAAGCGTAGGGAGTGGTGGAGGTGTGCTGAGCGTAGGTGAAGCTGTGCAGGTCCTCGTTGGTGGCGTCGATGGTGCTGTAAATGGGTCCTTCCGTGGAGCCGCCCATGCTGTACTTCTCAGTTTGATTCAGGTAGTTGGAGATGCCTGCTTCTATGAAGCGTGCAAAGCAGTGGGGGCTTTCTTATTTACAACACTTTTAATAAACGACACCCCATCTTACAACTCCACAAGTATTCTACTACTGTCATAATGACTGAGGCTTTGTACCATTGTAATATCTTTCAGCTGTGTCGTGGCTGGTGGTGCAGCAGTTGACAGCCTCTTTACCGCTGTGGACCAGATTGGTGGTGGGCCAAGAGTCTGCCAGCCACGGGTAGTTGCCCATGTTGCCTCCCAGCACGCCCGGCCTACGGAAAGATCGCACACATTCTGGCGTTCATTAACGACACTGTGCGCATCAGAACAACATCCACCACCGTCCAGATGGGAGTACAGTTTGCAGCGAGCAGCGGGTAAAAAAAAAAGCACAGCATGGAGGAAAGCTGCAGTGCATTCAAGTGATGCATGTGATTTCAACAAATATTCCAGTAATAGTAGGATGCAGTACCTTCCATTGAGTCCAGATGCCTCTCCACAAGGAAAGCCAACTGCAAAAGACAATAAGGAAATATGTCGCTTATGCGGTGAATATCACACACTTCTCCCAGAGAGTGCACGTATGTATATTTAATCACGTGTGATGCAACTGCTCTTGCCTGCTGGTGTGTAAGCGAAGGAGGCGGCGTAGTGGCTCAGCTCCTTTCTCTTTTTACGTCGGCAGTAGATCCAGACGCTGAAGCCCATGAGGATGACCCAGCAGGCTCCGCCGATACCTGCTATGAACGCCGGCTGCTTGACCACATCCGTAATCTGCTCGGCCAGACTCACGTTGGCCTCCTCGTCACCGACGCTGCCAGGCACCGTGGGCTGTTCAGCTGCCGTCTCTGGGCGAAGCATTCAGGAGGAAACGAGAAATTAACACAACAAAGACAAACAACACGTCAAAGGAAATTAAAGACACAACTCACAAAGACTTGATGCAGCTTGAAGTCAACATCCTCAATGTTTTATTTAATGTTTTACTAATTCAAATTTATTCCTATTTATTATTAACAATTTATTCAAAATCTAGCACTTTTCAAAATGTATTTATTCCCTTTCCTTAACACTGCACAAGGTTTATGGTGTCGTTATTTTAACTCCTATTTGCTTCTTGATTTTTCAAACACCATTCTTTCCTTTCATACATGAAGTGGAAAAAAATGTAAATGAGAAATGTCGGAAAGTGAAATATTGTGTCAACAAGTAAACGTCACGGTGTGAATGAATTATCAGTGATAGACATGGGGGAGGGGTGGGATTGAATTGAAGCTTTGCTTCGTCCTACACCTTTGTGTGTGATGTTCTTTTTGTAACTTGTCACGCATGCCTGAAACAAATAAACATACCACACCATACCATACCATACCATACCATACCAAACCATACCACACCATACCACACCATACCATACCATACCATACCATACCAAACCATACCACACCATACCATACCATACCACACCACACCATACCATACCATACCATACCATACAATACCATACCATACCATACCACACCATACCATACCATACCATACCATACCATACCATACCATACCACACCATACCATACCATACCATACAATACCATACCACACCATACCATACAATACCATACCATACCACACCATACATACCATACCACACCACACCATACCATACCACACCACACCACACCATACCATACCATACCACACCATACCACACCATACCATACCACACCATACCATACCACACCATACCACACCATACCATACCACACCATACCACACCATACCATACCATACCACACCATACCATACCACACCACACCACACCATACCATACCACACCATACCATACCACACCACACCACACCATACCAAAGTGGTGCTGAAGATATGTATGGTTGGAGCTTTGTGTTTATTTATTGTTTTTTTTAATGTGAAGGTTATTTTCATGTCATACATACGTATTATCAGGGGTTTCTAAGTTATCATCAACTTATGGTGAATGGGATGTGTTTTCTGTGAAAAAAGACCTACTTTTGGGGGAAAAAATAAACATTTTGACCACAAATCTGCTACTTTATGAAGTCACAAATGTGCGGGAATCCACATTTGAGGCACTACACATTGTTAGTTTACGGATGCACAACATAAAACTCTGAACAGAACCATTAACCCAGACACGCCATAAGCAATGAGGGAGACTCTATTCCCACATTTCACACAAGGAACAGATTATGGGGGGAAAAAAAAACGTCTGCCTCATAGAATGTGACCATTTTCAACATGTATGGACTTACCGATGAGGATGGGCACAGGCGGACTGCGGGTGCCAACACCAGCACCTGTAACAGCCGCCACCTCGACCTGGTACAGTACTCTGGGCATCAGACCTTTCAGAACAGTGGACAGAGTGTTCCCGTCTACGGTCTTGTTGATGTAGTAGCGTGTCTGGTTGTTGCTGCCGCTGCTCACACACCAAACCTGTTCAGATACACAAAGGCAGGAATAGCATCTTCCCATGGGACAATACTGTAGAAAGTAAACTTGGGCATGCTTTAGAGTAGGCAGTGTGCAGCTTGTCTAGCAGTATACAGTATATTTACTATCCATTGACAATGACTCAACACACAGCCATGACTGTCTAAATAGCGGAACATGTCTACCTGCCTTGTCAACTGTCCAGCATTGCGGTGGTAGCGTCATTGTCGGGGCTGCATGAGTGCTGTAAGGAAGACGCTCGCGTTAACACCACTCTCCTTCCGCGACGGAGAGCCGCGGCCACCTTGTTTACGTACGTGTTTCACAGCGGAAGAAGATGCGAGCGTCTTCATCACAGGCGACAGTGTGCAGCGATACGGCGGTTGACAAATATAACGCAGAGCGTTTCGTGAGGTGTGATTTTTTTTTTTGAGGAGGCATTTTTGTGACGCAAATATATTACTCTTTTGAACGCATATTGTTTTGGGAAACCAAACTCTTTACTTAAATGACCCAGCAGCTACTAAGCGGAACTACGGTCCTCGTCACAGACCTCCGACCAGAACTGGACTCACAGGTAAGTCACTGTTGCTGTAGTACACTGCTGATGGGGATGTTATGCAACTTCATGTCAAAAAATCCAAACTATGCCTTTATATTTATCATAACTATGCTTTGAAGTCATGCTTTTTCAGCTTCATATGTTTATTTATGATGCTTTCACAAATGATCAACTGCTGGTATTTACCAGGATTTGTTCTTTTGTTCAGTCTGACAGACTGATGGCTGAAATGTTCACCGCCCATGTTCAAAGGTTGGCAAGATGCTGTTTTATTGCTGATTATCGGGTCTGCTGCATCATTTTTGTGCCGTACAAGCGTGGTTTTCTTTCAGAGCTCGTCTTGACCTTCACAGTTTCACCAAAGTGCCAATATTTGTCATTGTCGTACAGTGTTTGGACTGCAACATACTCGTTTACTGTCAGAGCCAAGAACACAGGCGACATTTCAATACCCTTGCTTTTCATTGCACCTAAGGTTGCTCAAGCTTTATTCGATTTATGACAATAGTGCCTTATGGACATCTGTGTGCAACTTTCTAATGCAACAACAACACGTTTTCACTGCTTAGTGCAAATGTGTGCCATCTGCACTGGTGTCAGAGGTGTTTACCTTATACTCTTGGATGATGCCGTTCTGCATGTCGCTGGGTGGGGGCTCCCATGAGACACTGATGCTGGAGATGTTGCTTTGCTTCACTGTTGCCACTGCTACAGCTCTCGGTGGGGCACTCGGCACTGAAGGCAAGAGGCACAATCAACTAAATTGCTCAAGGAAATGAAAGAGGATGTAAAGAGTAAAAATTGAGACAAACAGTCAAATTAAGCTAAAGTATAAATTTACTTTTTAAAACCACCGCCGACCAGTGCAGGGGCGGGCATGGTAGCGTTTGTGTTGCTATGGTAACTGCTTGTATCCATATACACATGCAATACACACACATAACCAGAAGAACGCCAGCTAAAAATCTCAATAAAACCAATTAAAAAAACCCCAACAACAAGCGAAGTAGTCCGAGGCCAGCATATGTCACGAATAATTTCACAGAACAAAACACTAATGCGACAAATTTAGCAACACTTGAAAGCTAACATTTAACCCTTCCAACCGTACAAGCATCATTCCTCTGCCGCTAAAACTCACTGAACGAGCAGCTACTTTTACTCTCATCCAGTGGGAAAGATGTTGGGTCAAAATGGGCACACTTTGATGATATGCTACAGTGTATATTTTTGCATGCTTATCAAGGTACATTTGCACAGTTCAAAAAGTCTGAAAAGGAGTAGGAAGAAGCAGATCTTACTGTATTTAATCCGACCCCTTTCTCCACATGTATGCCTGATAATTCATTCACACCACATTTTTTTTTAGATGTTGACACAATTGACACAATTTGTTTGCTTACATTTTGTCCTTTCTGGTTTCTTCTCTTCTTGTGTAAAGTGAAGAAAGAAAGGTGTTGAGAAAAAACATCAACGAGCAAATAGGAGTTTAAAAAAATGACGGTAGCTTGTGCAGAAAAGGAAACCATAAAAATGTTACCAATAAAACAACAATTAAAGTAAAATGTTATAAAGTAAGTAATAGGAAAAAATAGGAATAAATTGTTAATAATAAATAGAAAATAAATAAGTTAGAAAAAGTGGAGGCATTAAATGCACATATTCAAAGTAATTTCGGTGTATGAAGTAAGCAAAAAGTTATTGCTTAAAACTGTTGAATTAATCTGTGCTATTATTGTAGAGTTGTTATTGGTGATTGTAGATGACTTCAAGCTGCATCAAATCTTTTATTATCCTTGCAGTTATTTTCAATATTTAACACTTTGGCTTCCTCCGGCTCTCCATTTAACTTGATTTAGATTTTACAACTGATGCCGCAAGTGCCTTGAATTGTGTCTTGCTTCCTTAAGTCGCATGCTTTCTCGTCAGACGCACATTGATGCAGGTGTTGCTTTCTTTCAGCTGTTGGTTACTGTAGATGCGAATATGAAGACATCTTTGCAACTGGGTAAATGCTGCTTGTTCAGGGAGTTTTGAGCAATTACCAGAGCAACACAAACCCAACCCAGCAGCCCCCAGTGCTGGGGTCCTGCCGTTTTAAAAGGTTACCCCTAGAAAGAGATCATGTTTTTGACATCCATGAGGTATCATGAAAGCCCCGGAGTGTAAAGGGGAAAATGCCTTTGCATGCTGTTGTGAAGTTCCCTGAATCCCTTTCCACAGATTCCGTACGATTACCTTCTTCTGGGGTTCGAACCCGTATTGTACGACTGTCCTTCCCCTGAAATTCGTCAAAATAAGGCCGAATCTTTATCTCGTACTCCGTTCCTTTGAGGAGGCTGGTCAGGACGGTGCTACGCTCAGAAGGAGAGTTAATATCTTGGAGAAGCCAAGTCCCCCCACTGGGGCAGTAGAAGATGCGGTAGCCCTGCACAAACTGAGACTGGCGATCGACCTAGTAGAGGAAATGAGATATGGTGAAGGAGGATGTTCAACCTTCCATTCGGAAAAGTTAAAGACACTCACAGTCCAGGAGACTCGGATAGAGGATGTGGTCATTCTGATGGGCTCCTGTAGTTGGACTGCGACCTCCCCCAGCTCTCTCTGCACCTGCCTGTGGTCCACTCCCTGACCTGTCGGACTCACGTCTGAGCAAAACACACATGCAACTCCTCTTACAGAGCTGTTCACTTCAAAAGTTCTACATGGAGGTCATATTGTGAGGCTCCTCCGACTGACCTTGCGTTCTGACAGGCTCCGAGATGGGGCTGGGGTCGCTCAGGCCGTAGGCGTTGACAGCTCGGACAATGAACAAGTAGATGGTGTTGGGGAGGAGGCCAGTGATTGTGTGTGTTTCTATTTTCACCATGTCGGCTACAGTTTGCCAAGTGCTGCCGGCCGCTTGGCTGCAGAAGATGATGACAAAACACATTATGCTTCTAATGTTTTACTACACGCATAGATTAATATGTCAACTCTCATTATACGTTAAGTGAGATGTACCACAACTAATGTTTCGGACATGTGCTGTATTGCCATTCAGGATGGAACAGTACCCCAGAATCACGATTCGGTACATACCTCGGTTTTAAGGCCACAGTTCGGTTAATTTTGGGTACAGTAATGTGTAATATGTATTCAGCTTTAGTGGTTTTTTAAATGACACAAAAAAACCTCTAAACTGCTGGCATGTAATTATCCATTAAATAAAATTCTCAAATAAAAAAAATAAACCTTGGTTTTTATACATCCCAGTTTTCATTGAAAGTGTTTGCAAAAATTTTGCCTTGGTTTTTGCACACTGTCTTGGTTTTCATGCAATGTTGCACCTAATAAACTACTATGTATTATTTCACAAAATCAAACCGAACAAAGCCCCCTAGTGCTAACTCACTGTCCGTGCATTTTTTATCAACTGCAACTGCTAAATAACCCGCCATGGCGCCCTAGAAAGTTGAGAGTAGTGGTGGGGGAAATAATCGATTCCTAGATGCATTGCAATGCGGGCATTGACGATTATTAATTGATTCGTAAATGTCAATAATCGATGCTGACAGAACAAAAAAAATGGAACAAAAAGTCGGAAGGGCCACAGTTTACATCTAAGTGTAAGACGTTACCAGAATGGCTGAGCGTCAACTCCGACACGCACCCGCTTTAAAGCGAGCGTCTGGAAGCACTTTGGCTTTCATGTAGTTGAGGGTACAAAAGAGCCAGACAATATGCAAGCTTTGTCATACAACCTTAAAGTATTTTGGGAACACGACAAATATGAGAAACCACTTAGCACGTTTCCACCCGAAACAGGAGCAAAAACAGTCAGCTGAAATTGCTGCCAACCAGAGAACCATCGAGCAGGTGATGTGAATCACAAAGTCAATCGCAACTTTTATTGCAAAGGATTTTTGGCCGTATTCGGTTGTTGAGAAGCAAGGTTTTCGTGCTTTGTTGGGCACTTTGGAACCCAGATACAACATCCCAACGCAACGTTATTTCACTGAAACTGCAACTGTGAATAAGGTGAGCCTAGTTCTTTTTGGCTATTGATAATATACTGACGTCTGCAAGCATTATTCTTGTATGAAAGCTGTTTTTGACTTTGCTATACAGCAAAAATATTATTTTGTCAGAGATTCTAAGCACTTTTAGTTTGAATTCAGAAGTCTATTATTTATTTGTGAATAATGGCAGACTTTTAAAATGTTGCTTACTCAGAATATGATGAAGTTTGTTAATGTTATACATGCTGCGACTGGCGCACTTCACTTTTCCTGTTGGCTCTGTGCAATGGGAAATACGTTGGTAGATGTAACCTTCCAATTGTTAAAATATAATGGAAGTAAATTCATCAGTTTCATGTTTATTTTAATTGTGGATCATTACAAATATGCTTTGTTTCAGTAGTACACAGTGAGTAAAAAGAAATTATACACAGAAAAGAATTATGCATGAAAAAATGTACAAATTAATGATTACAAAAAGAGATGCATCGATAATCGTTTTATCATCGCATGGCAGGCCTCGGAATCGTAATCGCATGGAATCGTGAGGTGGCCAGAGATTCCCACCCCTAATTAGAGTGCCAGCAATTAGATAAAGAAGGTGAGAAACACTATTTGCATTGTTTTCTGCATGTAAAACTATAAAATGAATGTTTTGTTAATAGTTTTGGTTGTCTGAAACACATTAATTACATTTACATTCCTATGGGAAAAACTGTCTTGGTTTTCATGCGTTTTGGTTTTCATCTGAACTTTTAGAACAAATTAATGATGAAAACCAAGGTTCCACTATATAGTGCATACAAAAATTGAAGAATGCTGGTGGCCACTTTGATAGATTTTGTAGATTGAAGAAAATATCTGAACAAAGCAACCGCATCTTAGCTTTGTGTTACAGGCTAAAAAGCAAATTGGTGTCATATCTAACATCATCCCGTTTCACATCTCTACTGCACAATGGTGGCACACTGTTTTGGTCTTGTCCACTTGTCTTTGACTGTTTACGTACTGACAGAAGAGGGTTTTCAAGATCTGGCTTCTCCTTGGCATTGTCACTAGCCGTGACTCCTGCCAAAGGCTGGGCTGCAAGTAGACGTGTGAAACGAAGCAAGGAAATCGGTACGTTCCATACCACAAAATTACAAATACATGTACGGTTATACTCCTAACTGTCATCTCATTCATGTCAAAATGTCTTGAGATACAAGCTTGGCTTATGACTCGAAGTTTGTGTGGTAACAATGCATGGGACCCTTGGAGAATCTAACATAGGAAAGAAGCACAGTGCGCTCGTGAGTGTTTGAATTATTAATCAATGTATGGGAGGATCTCCAGGCAATAGCTATTTTTATCTCCGCTTGGACGTAACGTCTGCTAAACAACAGCGAATTAATGCGAGTAAAGTCGTCAGCATTGCCAGATAATTATCGTATTTTTGGACTATAATTTCACCCTCTGTAAAATTAATAATTCCAAAAATCCCATAACGCACGGTAATTTCACACCTTAACTCCATGGCTATTAGGAAACACAAACAGCATACATCCTGCACTGTGCCTGATGTTGTGCACTGTCTCGCGTGCCTCGTTACAGCCAATCAACGCACGACGTAGCATGGAAACATGAAACGGATAATGAGTGTGTCGGGGCGAAGGCACAAAAATATTAAGTCTCAAAATATTTATGACACAGGACCTTGATATATGATGATTATTTGTCATGGGCACCGCTGATGACTACAAAAAGGCCAGATATGACCTGAGGAGGCCAAAAGACAGTACAGACAGAAGCTGGAGGGCTACTATTCCACCTCAGACCCTCGGCGCATGTGGGCGGGGCTCCAGCACATCACAGACTATCGACAGCAGAGTAGCGTAGCCACGTCCAGCCAAACCACACTTCCAGATGAGCTGAACGAGTTCTATGCCCGCTTTGACACCCAAACTCCTGATGAGCAGAGAGGGTGGCTGAACCTGGGGAGCACACAGGACTCACCTCTCATGGTGACATCAGCTGATGTGCGCAGGGTTCTAAACAAAACAAACCCACGAAAAGCAGCAGGGCCAGACAACATCTCAGGACGTGCACTTCGGGTTTGCTCATCAGAGCTAGCTGATGTGCTTGCTGACATATTTAACCTGTCGCTTGCACAAGCATCTGTACCGACCTGCTTTAAGTCCACCACCATAGTGCCCGTACCCAAGAAGAGCAACGTGACCTGCTTGAATGACTATCGCCCTATAGCACTCACTCCTATTGTTATGAAGTGCTTTGAAAGATTAGTCATGACCCACATCAAAAAGAGCATCCCGGCGGCAACTGTGGACCCTCTACAGTTTGCATATCGCCAGAACCGGTCCACGGATGATGCAGTCAACACTGCCATCCACACAGCCCTTTCTCACCTACAGGGCCAGGACACATACGTCAGAATGCTATTTATAGACTATAGCTCTGCTTTTAATACAGTCAGCCCCCACAAACTCACAAATAAGCTCCTCACACTTGGCCTGTCTCCCTCCCTCTGTAACTGGGTGTTTAACTTTCTCACAGGCAGACCCCAGTCAGTCAGAGTCCACAACCGCACATCCAGCTCAAGAATTGTGAGCACTGGGACCCCACAGGGGTGTGTGCTGAGTCCACTCCTCTACACGCTCTTCACCTACGATTGCGTGGCCTCCCAGAACAACACCAGCATCATTAAATTTGCGGATGACACTACAGTCATCGGACTGATCACTGGTGGTGTTGAAACATCATACAGAAGAGAGGTGGCGGACCTCATAGCTTGGTGTCGTGATAACAATCTCCTTCTCAATACAGATAAGACTAAAGAGATGATCATCGACCCAAGAACAAGGGAAAAGGAGCCACATAGACCCCTGTTTATTGGTGAGACTGAGGTGGAGAGGGTGAAAACCTTCAAGTTCCTTGGCACACACATCAGCGAGGACCTCACCTGGTCTCACAACACCCAACAAATTCTGAAGAAATCCCAAAGGAGACTGTACTTCCTGAGAAGACTGAGGAAATTTGGCATGTCCACCACAATCCTGAGTTGCTTCTACAGATGCACTATCGAAAGTGTCCTTACCGCCTCCATCACTGTTTGGTACGGTAACTGTACAACACGTGATAGGAAGGCACTCCAGCGGGTGATCAAGACCTCACAGAACATTGTTGGGGCAGCCCTCCCCTCACTGCAAGACATTTATAAATCTAGAGTCCTACGAAGAACACACAACCTCATCAAGGACAGCACACATCCACAACACTCATTATTCACACTCCTACCATCAGGCAGACGCTACAGGAGTTTGAAGTCCAGGACCACAAGGCTGGCAAACAGCTTTTACCCACAGGCCATCAGGCTTCTCAACGAAGCACTCGCACACGCCGCACGCAACACACGCACACACTCATAGCACTTTATTTATTTATTTATTTATTTATTTATATCTGTATTAATGTCTCTTCTGTTGTTGTTGCTTAATTTATTGGTATATATGTTTATGTGTTTGTTTCTTATGTTCTTATTCTTTCTTGTGTTTTCTTTCTTTTCTTGGGAGAATGAACAGAATAAGATTTTCATTGCATGGTATAACTGCTGTTTTACCATGCACATGACAATAAAACTCTCTTGAATCTTGAATCTTGATTAAGAAGATGGTTAAATATGACTGATATTCTGGGCTGATATTCTGGCAGTGGCTCATCCTACACACCATTCAGATGGGGGTGCTGTTCTGCCAGTGGCAGCTTATTTAGTTTCAAGGTAAAACTGCATTATAAGAGCTACTATACAGTTGGTGGTAATGTTTTACTGTAGCAAGTGATTCTGAGCAGCATCAAATCTGGTATGTAGGATAATTTTCCAGAAAATACGATACAATAAGCTTATGGTACAATAATTTCCCGTCTGGCAACCCTGACAGTCGCTTGCTTCAGATGCTATATGTTTATGCATGGTAGATTGTTCTCCTTGTAATATAATTAGCTTTCCTGATCAACACTATGGATGAGGGTTGTAAGAAGACACAGCTGCCAAGAGGAATGAAAGGGAGCTCCCTATTGGCCTGGTGGCATTGCACCAGATACATTCTGCAAACTTAATCCAATTCCTCTTGTCTCTTCTGGAATTTATTGTCACCTTGGCATTGTCAGAGTCACAAAGGCCTTCCCCAACCATTTGTTTTGACACTTTTACATCTCTTCCCCAAGGGCACTGTGGGTGTTGCTGGCACAGTGCCAGACGCACTAAGCCACAAGAGCAAAGAGGGAACATGACTCAGGAACGCTCATCTTGCGTCAGTGCAGGTAACTTTTGAGAAGGTTTAAAAGCTCACAGACAAGTTTGTGACTAGAGTTGGGTATCATTCGAACCGGCACTGACAAATAGGAAAAGATTTACTGACTTTTGTGACATGCAAGTTAAACAGAATAGTAAAAGTGCACATGTTCTGCACAATTCCAGCAGAAATGTATCACTGATACACAATGTTGATGGCTTTTTTTCATTTTACATAATCTTTGAAAATGTTCTTTTTCTAATATTAGAACTTTATTCCCATAATATTTAGACTTTACTCCCTTATTATTATAATATATATTATAACATATTTTTCAGCGTATATTTCAACTCTATACTACAAAATTACGGTACATTATTTTTCCTCATTTATGTGTTTATTCTCATAAAATTTGGACTTTTTACTCGTTAGAATAAAAACTAAAACTTTTTTTCCATTCCTGCTGCTGCTGTTTTTTTTTTAATTGTCCAAGTATTTCAACTTTCTTCTTGTAATTATGACTTAATTCCCATAATATTTTGACTTGGATTCTCATAACATAACTTTTTCCACAATGTAATTTTCCAGAAAAATACAGCTCATTTCTTTTGGTTTTTTTTTATATTACAACTTTTTTTTCTTCTATATATATATATTTATATATATATCCCCATATATATGTATATATATATGTATATATTTATGTATATATACATACATATGTGTGTGTACCTGTATATGTGTATAGAAATGTGTATACATATGTAAAACCTATCAAGCCATAGAAGTCACCTGAAGGCCTCGATGATGTAGGAGGTAACTGCAGCTCCGCCCTCGTGAGCATTGGGTTGCCAAGTTAGCGAGACACTGTTCTTGGAAACATCTGTGACAATGGGCTTGTGTGGGGGACCAGGCAACTGGAAAGGCTCGGTGGTCTGAATAACTGAGGGGTCTGCATTCTCTGGATGGCAGAGATGGAGAAATAAATGCAGAGTGAGAGAGAAACATCTGATTAGAACAGCAACATTCGCCTTCAGCAGTAGCACTTACATAATGACCTCTGTTATCTTCCAAATGTTGACTGAATATTTGCATTATGGTCGCTGCGGGGTGGTTTACACAGTCTTTGCAAACATGAAATGTGACAGCATTTCTTAGCTCTCACCAAAGCATTACAACACTACAGTGATAGTTATGAGTGTCAGATTACTTTTTAAAGCTCGAATTGCTGTATTTCCATATCCTGCATGTCCGCAGAGAAAATTAAACACAGCAGTGGATCAGATGTGACATTCAGATTTGAGCCCTATGCTACGTATAGCCCCTGGGGACATATTTGCATGGTGTCTGAGGATTGCTTTGCTTTGCTGTGATTTATTAACGAGCACTGCCATCCTCATTTTTATTTGTTTTGTATTTTGGTTCATGAAAATAATTCCCATACAATTTCTAAATATGAATCCATCTATTTCCAGTTAATTAAGCAGCTGCAGCTTTGGGATGCCGTATCTGTCAGACTATATGTTGCCTTGTTCATAGTTTGGCTGGGCCTGCAACTTAAGAGTCAGGTGCAAATTATATACCAAAATATATACAGTATGATTTTACTTGCTGCCTCAACTTAAAGTGGGGTGGTGGTTGTTTTTTTGGGAACGCCTAGTGGCCTCAAGAATACATTGAGTTGAACCTGTGACGCAGTTAAGCACACAAATTGAATCATATAGTGTACCGGTCTGTTTTTGTTACAGAATACTTTCTATGTTTCCACCTTGGAGACTATGTGTCTGTGAGAAATATGCACCTATAATTATATGACATGTATGGATTGAGAAATCTCATACAGCAGTGTTCTTTAATTAGGACACTAATTAAGTATAGCTTGGAGATTGTAGCTGCTGTTTCAGCCACTGACTAACTAAATACACAAAAATGATTTTCAGTCTATTTTAAATCATTTGTGAATACAACAAAGAGCTTTTGGTGTTAAAATACGGCTGTTTGATGCGTTTCTATACACCAGGATGCGTCCAGGCGTCATGTCATGTATTAGAAATATCTTCTTTGAGAACATTCTTATGCCCAAACAGATTCGAACGCAGATCTTCCCGATCTCCTGACAGTGTGGCTAACATGCTAACTACTAGGCTACCGTGCGGACCTTTATGGTATCCTTTAAAAAGTAAGTACTTCTGTAGCTGTAGTTTGTGTCCTTGTTTGTGTAAGTTCGATCATAAATCCCAAAAAATGCGACTTATGTATGTTTTTTTCCCCTCATCATGATGCATTTTTTGACAGATGCAACTTGGGAGTGACTTATAGTCCAGAAAGGACAGTAGTTTCATGTAATACCAATATTTCTTGGTTATTTGGAGTGTGTTAAGCAATTACTGTACTTTTTTCAGTGCTTCTGTCATTTAGCATAGTGACGAGTACAGTCGTGTCGTGATAGTAACGTAAATTCTGTGTTTCAATAAATTCCGCCTCAGTATTTTTTCCCAAAACATTTGATAAATATCTGTTACATACTGAGAAAATAAGACACTTTTGTGGGGGTCACAAAAATGAACATTGAAGCCGCAAAGTGACGATGACTGGCCATGACTGTATGTTCACCTCCAGGATTTCTGATCTCAGTCAATTGCTACAACGTGGGTGTTCTCATTTCCATAGATTTAAAACATGCAGAGATGAGCTACCTTTGACTGTGAGCACTCCACTCCAGCTTGTCTCGCCGCTGGAGCTGGAAGCCAGGCAGGTGTAAACACCAGAGTCGGTTTCCTGGCAACATAAAAATAAATGTGTGTTAGTTTAACAATTCTGAGTGAGCCCATGCTTCAGAGTTAATGCACTCATTACTGCTGAAGTGACTAAATGGCATATCTCTCAAAACAGAAAGCTTTATGCTCCGATGGCGGAGCTAAAAGAAGGGGAAAAAAAAGCTGTCATAACAGAAAACCCTCATTAACATACGAGCAACCTGGTGACTTTCACAGTAAAATGACATAGCACACATGCATGAATAATAGATAAATTTACAGATGCATGGAGTAATATAGAGTTTAGTGCAAAAGGTGATCTTCAGGGCCAAATGGGGCCTCATACAGGCAGCTCTCATTTGCATATATTAAATGTGAAGTGGGAATAAATCATTTCATATGTTGGGAATAATGTTTTTCCCATTACATGGCAAGCATTACTTTTGAGTCAATTAAACACTAGCTTATATATTGGGTACAACTATATACAGCACAGTAAAGTTGTTCAACGGACTCTCCAAATTATCAGTGTTTGTAAGCACAAGTTAATTCCCATTAAATATACAGTAGATTCTTTGCAATTTAGCATTTATTTTTGCTCATAACAATAAGTTTTTGGTTTTTACTTTTCACCTTTTCCACATTATTTATCCTAAGTTGGTAATCACTTATAAATATGTGATAATACACGTCAAAGGTACAGCATACATGTAACACTGTTTAAAAAAAGCCCGCGGGTTTTACATGTTTATGTCTAGGCTCCAGCATACCCGCGACCCTAGTGAGGATAAGCGGCATAGAAGATGGATGGATGGATGTCTTCATGCTTCACTGGTAATGTTTTTTCTGCAAGCGTTGAGATTTTGCACTTTGTTCACACACTTTGTTCACACTTTGTGTGACGTGACTCCGATTCCATCTGTTCATCGATCATCTTACATTAGCATTCTTTAGTGGTGAGTTTTATACATTTTATACTTTGGATGTGTTTATTAAGTGTGCGAGGCATATTTAAGGCTCAGACCTGGATTGTGTCGTGAGAAAACAGTGACAATTGAAGAGAGAGGGTCAGGGTTCTGGAGCTACCAACAGTCACGTGTATTAAAATGTTGATTTGAAATATAATACGTCAACGTCAAGCTAGCAGGTGGGTGTGTGTGTAAAAAATTGACACTTATGGGTGTCTCAGTTACTTGTTGGAGAAAAAAAACACAGATCTGCTTAAGTTCAATAAAGAGCATCTACTGTTGACATTCTGTCAATTGTGGTTAGTTCAATTTTTATAGTACTTAAAGTGTTATATTCTCTGCGGATCCTTTTGAAGTCAAGGCTAAAGTCAAGCTTGTGTCTTTTTTTCTCCTCTTCTAATCCTTACACGGAAGAAAAGGCGATTTAAAGGAAGGATGAAAGGGAGAATTTTAATGACCATCTGAAGCTCCCGATATTTTTGAAGCACCTGCCTAAAAACTCAACAGCTACTTGGTATTCTGGAAAGGACACCCGCAAATAAAATTATGAAGTGTGCCATAAATCTACCATGCGCACTCATGCATTATACAACATGTTTGAGGGGCAAGGCAGACGACAGAAATTTTGTGCTTGTTTGCAACAAGTCAAGATGTATGTGTGGCCGAGCGGCCACAATCTAGGGCTCCTCTCTGCCATCCCTGGACGACACATCTACAGTAAATCCTTCTGCAGCAGGAAAACCAAGGCCATCGCAGGGGACCTCTCTGGAAGGCACTTCAGATCAATCAAGTACCACACAAACAGACCTTCTTCTTACCACCACTAGTAACAAGAGTTCCACCACAGCTCCACCATCCCTCTCATCACACACCAGTATAGAGGTCAGCGGGTGCTTAGCAGGACATTTTCACCTCCTCACTCACCTTGTAGTTCTGCTACACCCTCTGACAGCACAGCTGTTCTTAACATCACTACCGACCAGGTGAGGAGAGAGTTGGAGAGACTTCACCCTCAGAAAGCCCCAGGACCAGACAGCCTAATCCCCCGGGTCCAACTCTTCACTATGCGCCCACATCACCAGAGTATTCCCAGTGCCTAAGAAAGGACATCCTGAGCACTACGAGGCCATATTTCTGACCTCCAACATAATGAAGATCATGGAGAGGCTAGTGCTGGTGCACCTGAGAACACAGGTGTGTGCGGTGCAGGACCCTCAGCGGTTTGCATACCAACCCCGTATGGGGGTGGACAACCCTGTTATATATCTGCTGCAGAGGGCTTACTCCTCCCTGGACGGACCAAACACTACCGTCTGCATCATGTGCTTCGATTTCTCGTCTGCTTTCAACACCATCCAGCCCAGACTGCTAAGGCAGAAGTTGGGCGGCATGAAGTTGGGCGGCATGAAGGTGGACGTCCCCCTCATCAGTTGGATCATCAACTACCTGACAGGCAGACAGCAGTATGTGAGGCTGCAGAGCTGTGTGTCTGACCGTCTGATCAGCAACATCAGAGCTCCCCGGGGAACACTGCTTTAAGTACTGTTCCGAGTCGTGTCATCCACAAAAATATTCAGATGACATGGCCATGGGGTTTGCTGAGGGCTGGGCGGGAAGAGTACAGAAGGTATAGAGCACTGGTGGATGACTTTGTGATGTGCTGTAGGGAGAATTATATGCAGCTGAATGTGGAGAAGACAAAGGAGATCAATTTCAGCCGTAAGAAGCCCACGCCCCTGTTAGTCTTCATCGTTTGTAGAGATGTGGAGCAGGGAACATCCTATAAATACCTCAGTATAATCGTGGACTGCAAGCTTGAGTAATCCACAGAGGCACTCCACAGAACGGGCCTTAGCCGGATGTATTTTCTCAGAAGGCTGAGGTCCTTTAAGGTCTGTAGCGAACTGCTCCATATTTTCTACCAGTAGAAATACTCGTAGAATACTCTACACGCACACTTTGTATGCCCGACGTGCACAGATTTAACGACCGCATGCCCTACATAGCGCCACATAGTACACATCACACGCATGTGGTGCTTTTGTCCAATTCTGCAGCCGTCTTAAAACTGAACCACCAGAAGCACAGAACTGCCCGTACTTGGTTGCCCCGAAAACCCTGTCCCTGTGAACCTCTTCTCTCACCTGACTGACAGCTAGCTACCTGTTCCATCATCGAACTAGAGGAATCGGAGCGGGGTAAGTTGGTTTATCATAAATATATCATCAATGTAATGACTGCAGTCGTGTATATGTGGTGAAATAGAATAGTCTACAACATTTTTACTTGTTTTACAACAGCAGCCGCAGAATTGGACATCTACGCGTGGAAAAGCAACACACGTGCGTGATGTGTATGTGGCACTATGCAGAGCTCACGGTCATATGCAGAATATGTTATGCAAAATTTGGAGCGGCCAGACCGGAGCAGGAGGGTATAGAAAAGAAGAGAAAATAAAACAGAGGTGTAAAGTATTCTACTCGAGTGTGAATTGAAACAATTGGCTGATTTTTTTTTTTTTTTTGCGGCTCTCTAATTTTGTCACATTTCAGACACCATACACCATCTTCTTTACTGCCATGTGTTGAGGAGCTGGAGTCAAGGTTTAGGACAAACATAAGATGAAAAAAACGCATCAAAAAGGCTGAGTCGGTTGTGGGCATCAGGCTGGCTACATTGGAGGAGGTGACAGAATGCTGTGTAAGATCAGAGTTATCATGAACAATACCTCTCACACCCTCTACCCCCTTCCCCTTGAACACTCTGAAGAGCAGCAACAGCAACAGACTTCTGTGGCCCGGATATCTAAAAGAGCGCTACTGCAAGTCCTTTCTGCCAGAGGCTATCAGACTGCATAATACTGCATAATTCAGATGTAGCCTCAAGTTTCTTTCATTGTTTTTACCTTTTCTTTTGTTCAAGAAAAATATTTATATGTATGTTTTACATATGTGTATGTTTTTTTTGCTAAGACAAATGAATTTCCTCTTCTAGAAGATTAATAAAGTTTATCTATCTATCTATCTATCTATCTATGTTTCATGAGATTAAGGTTGAGGGCTGAGCTTGTGACTTGCAAGTCTCTACTAGGGGGCAGTGTTTTCTTAAGTGTAAGCAGTCACAATTCTTGTTGCCTATTTAGTTTCCCATGTAGTAGCAGTAGCAGTGAACAGTGGACTGAAGCGACATCGAGATTTTTTTTATAAATATCAAGGCATAAGGCATAATGTCGCACCACATTTCACTTTTACTAACGGTAACATGATTGAAATGTTTCAAATAGTAATTAATTAGCTTCTGCTCTAAAGAAAACAACAAACATGCGACTATTACCGGTAGTTGACGATGGACAAAATCTAAGCCTAACAGCCCTAACTGGAATACCGCTTGAAGTCAGTGCTCCTACTCAATTAAAAGCTTAATTTATTATCTCATTGATTTTCTCTTGCTTATCATGGTCACAGTCACACGTTTGGTTTGGTTCAAACAGCAAGTTTAAGGCTAGATAATCTTTAATGGGCTACAAGAACAATGTTATCTGACGTTAACTGCACCTCCTGCCTCAGTCTCAGACTGAAAGAAGCCTCTACGTGAGGCTGTCGAGGCTTCTTTCAGTCACTTATTATGTGAGCACATGCACACTCACAAGGAGTGGTGGAAAAAAAGTGTGTGTATATATATATATATATATATATATATATATATATACACATATATATATATATACACACACACACACACACACACACACACATATATACATACACATAAATATACATATACATAAATGTGACTGATGCTCGTCCAAATGCTTGACCATCCTCCTCTCGTACCTCTGTGAGCTAGCTCATCAGTAACACTGACAGAAGCATTAGTCAAGCCTAAGTGGCTTGTCAATGTGTCCTGCAGGACAGAAAACAGGTGACTCGCTATGCAACATCCCTCTTTCCTTCTTCTCACTCTCTATAGACCATGACCTTGGGGTGACTTGTGGGCAGGTTAATGGTGCATCTGTCTCAGGGCATACAATGCAAATCCCCAGATGGTTGTATCTGATCGGTGGACAGGAAATTGGCACAGGAGGTGGGTGGGGTAACCTACCGGAACACCTGACGATTAATCAAAGGCAGCAGCTTGAGTGCTGCATGAAACAGATTGCTGAAAAATGGATGGGGTAAAGAAAGAGAGGACACCAAGAGAGAAAGAGGCCAGATAGATCATTTTAAGCTAAAGAGAGAATCTGTTTATATACAGTACATCCGTGCACATTCGTGATTCAGCACTCATGGCGGATTTGTGGATTTTTGGTAAAAAATAATATTTTTTCGCAGAAAACATCTCATTCACCATAAGTCGATAATGATTTATAAACACATGATAATACAAGTAAAAAGTACCACTGTTAAGACAGCCCACAGTTGTACATGTTTATTTCTTACACAAACTATCGTGGATTCCATATTACTATAGGTGAAATTTCAATTTGTAAGATTATTTTTATGACACCCTTATTTTGTTTATACAATTAAGACAGTATATGTTGAACAATGCTCTTATTTTGAAGGCCGGAAGTGTGTTGTGTGTGTTGAGAATGTGTATTGACGGTTAAGACAGTTTGTGTGCAAGAATAAACGTGCCTCCCGTCCTTACTTCACTCAAAACTTGCACGATGTCAGGTTACATTAACAACAGTAAAACACAACTCGGTGTAAACACACTCATACAGCCAGAGTCGCACACACACAGCACTATCACGCTCTGCTAAACTAAGCTAACCGAGCTAGCTTCAGTCACGCGCCGCAAGAGAGGACTTTCAAAGTTTTTGTGCCAACTTTTGCAGGTGCAGACAGAGAGGCTCAGCTGCATTAGAGCCAATATAACCCAGTTTTAAATTGAGTTTTAAACCCAGTTTTATCGGCCGTCGGATAAAAAAAAAAGGATGATGCAGATATGTGTCATAATGCCAAATGCCGGCCGATAATCAGTCAGTCACCGACAGAAGGGCTTACTCCGTTCATGACGTTGTTCTGTGGAACAAACATGCCAAGGTGCTGAAACCAATGCACAGAGTGAACTCTCTTCCTACCTGTTTGGAGGCGGGAGACGAAGAAAACATACGTGCATTCACATGGCAATATATTAAGGCCCGCAAAATTAGCAAGTTCATTTCCATTTATTTCATGATGTGCCCGCAAGACTTTTGTTTTTTGTGAATGGGAAACCTTGTCATGTTTTAATCTTGCGAGATCTTGTGACACCACTATTAGTTTGCAGAGTTTGCAGAATAAACATGGGGTGAAACGTATATTTATTTGAGGCCATTCATTGCCACAATGCAAAGTTTTTATCAGAATGTGCACTGCTGAATACAGAAACCGCTGCTCGCCAGTGTGGTCAGAGAGAATAAGCGGTGACACAGATTTTCTGAGGAGAGTACAAAAGGGACGTTTGACTTCAGTCTATAATTTGTGTACTCTGGGAATTAAAGGCAACACTTCAGATTCTTCTTTGACCAGATTACTGTACATAGTATGGTGCTTTGTGGCCTTTTCCCACAAGTCCCTTGTGTTTACACACACATAAAGCATACAGCAGCATGGCGGCACAAACCTCTCTAACCCCTACACACACAAACTGCCAGTTGTTTTAGGATTTTCAGCATCTGTAAGGGTAAACAAACAGACTTATTTAGATGCATTTACATGCATTATTTCAGGGTTAACTGCACTTATTGTCATATTATTACTGTGCTGTATTGCTACGGGGTGGCATGGCTCAGGTGGAGAGTGGTCGTTTCTTAAACTCAAGCCCCAGTGACCATGTTGAAGTATCCGTGGGCAACATACGGAACTCTCAGTTGCTCCTGATGCTGTGCCATCAGTAGGTGAATGAGGTGAGAAAGTAGAAAAGCGCTATAAAAGTGAAAGCCCCATTTCACCATTTATATATCTAATCTGTAACTCTCGAGGCAATCCTTCCAGTTCAGACAGGTCAAAACTAAACCACTGTTCAACTTGAAAGATTGCCTTTATTCATGTCATGTCACATGCCAGGCAGGTCTTTGCAGACGAGCTGGGTAACAGTCTGTGTGTCACAACATAACACTCTTCTGCTACACTGAGTGGTTGTTTTCCACCTCCTTAAACATGATGAAATAGCAAATATTCTGAGGTGAATGCTTGTGAATCCAGAACAGCAGCTGTAGCAGCTGTTGTGCAATGGGTCAAGGAACACGCTGGCGCCCATGTTCATGCATCTGAGTTATAGGTGGCGCGGCATAATGACACAACTCTGCATGGGCAGTCTTTCAATGTTGTAGATCCGTCAAGTACAACCAAATTTACAGTATAAGCAACAATATGTGCCATGATTTCACCTTTGTCTCGTCCAGATTTGGGAGTAACAGCGTAAAAAATGACGTTGCTGATTAAACTTACGAATGCCGTTTTGTTTTCCAGTGTCTTCCAGTGTTTTCCAGAATCTGCAGGGCACTTGCTGTTGTATAGAACAATCCAAAGTTTTAAAGGAAATTAAGTTGGCAGAGAATGGACAAGAAATATCGCCGCCAATGTAACATCTAACCTTAGCTACTTTGGCAATCTTGTGCTGGATATCAATCAAAACATTCCTGCTGAGCTCTAGAACAATCGTCCCAAAGTGTGTTCAATAAGATTGAGAAGACTCCAGTAAAAACGACAACATATGAGGCTTTTTCATTAGCAACTGTATTTATGCTTTTTTGGGGGGTACCAGTGATGGCAAAGAGAATATTTTGACAACCATAAAGTCGGAAGTGGAATTCATCTCAATGTAGCAGTAGAGTTGTGATATAGAGCAGTGCTTCTTGACCATGTAGCCACATACATTATCAATTAAAGACGTGAGAGATAGGTCTGTTATCCATGAGATGCTTGGTTTAAAAAGTACCCTAAGCAGAAGCCTGTAGTCAAGGTTACGGAGAAATATTCATATCTCTCTAAGCAGAGAGGACAGAATTTTCAATGCTATTTTTACCAAAGGTCTTAAACAAGTTGAAAAAAACAATGGTTTCTGAAACTAGAGACTGCACTTAACAGTGATAAATGGGTCATTGTGGTAATCACTGGGACTGCACACAGCAGCTCCGAGAAGACGATACAAAAAAAAGAGTGAGTTTTTTTTAATGAAGATGAAATAAGTAGCAAACTCTTAATGATAAAGTTTGGTTGAAAATGTATAGCTTGTTTTTTTGTGCTGTTTTTTTCTTTCATTGTCTACATGTTGAGTAGGTCGCCCAGGCGGAACAATACGCAGCAGATTCAAGGATGGAGGAAAATCATCTGAATCCTTGTAAAAATTACTTTACTTCCTCTATTATGCTACTTCACTAAAGCTAAACATTTCAACTCCGTTTCGACATCAAATACAAGGACGGCAGGCTGGATGATTCCCAAAGATGATAAGTCATTCACTTTTAATCTCACTTGAGAGAAAGTGCTTCTTCTATTTCTTCCACCACTTATCCAGCCATGTGCTTCCCGATTCGATCTTGCTCTTTTGTTCAGAGACTGACTGCGGTGATGTACTGAGAATTTAATTACAAGTCTCAACGATTGTTAATCATTAAGAACCCACAATCAATTAATGGGTGAGCCGCCTCTCATCCCAGCAATACTACTGTGGCCTCAGGTGCTACTTCATACCCGGGAGGCACTTCTGTGCCAAATGGATTTCATTAGCATGCAACAGGACAGCACTAACGATCGCTAATGGTCTTGCATACTCATTATCATGGTGAACACGCCTCAATGTTGGATGGATTTGAGAATCTACTCTCCGCCTTTCCTTCGTGCCTAAAAGCATATTTCTCATTTGCGTCAACTGTAAAATGTCCTCTGTTAAAGTGTTTCATATTTCTCCGGTCAGTAAAACACTGCATTTGATCATGTTTTTCAGAAATGTCTGTCAATGTCAATGTCTGAATAGTGGTCACTTCAGAATGGATTTTAATGAGTTTTCTGCAAAAGTTGGTGTTAAAGGAATGATAAGTTAGAAAAAAAGAGATTGCTCGGTATTTTTTCCCATCAGCAGTGTAGTGCATCAACAGTGACTTTTCCACCACTTCATCCTGTGAGCCAAGTTCTGGTCGGTGTTGAGGAAAGTAGTTCCAGCTAGTTGGTGGAGTCACTTATATAAAGCGTTTAGCTTCTCAAAACAAGATGCGTTCAAAAGAGTAATACATTTGCATCAGAAAACAATTTTCCATGAAAAAGTCAGACCTCTCAATCAATCGGTGTTATTTTCTCCCTGTTGGTATGACTGCGCAGTGATACGAACGGAGTGAAAATAACGCAGATAGACTGTGAGGTCTGACTTTTTCATGGAAAACTGTTTTGTGATGCAAAGGTCTTACTCTTCTGAACCCATATTGTTTTGAGAAGCAGAACGCTTTACTCGAGTGACCACACCAACTATCCTCGACACCAAAAACCGACCGGAACTCGGCTCACGGGACGAAGTGGGGGGAAAGTCGTTGATGCACTACACTCCTGATGGGGATGTCATACAACCTCATGTCAAATGTTTGAAGTATCCCTTTAGGGAAATGAACTATGAGGGAGCTTTGCATTCATTTAAAAAGGTGTATATTAAAATGTCACCGCTTTCGTCTGGTACTGGCAGCAGTATCCTGAAATTGGAGGTATTGGTACAGCAGAACCCGTTCAAATTGACACCCATGTCGATGGAAAATAACCATTGTTTGCACATTTACTTGTGACTTTGGCCAGAGACGTAAAGGTAATGGACAATGATGAAGGATTTTTTCACCTATGGTAATTTTTCCACAGTTTTCTGCCATTTAAAAGACCCAACTACCAATGCGTTGCGCCATTGACCTTGTAGACTGAAGCATGGATACTGTCGCTATTGTCACCCGCAGTACCTGAGAGCCAAAATACTGGAAACGGGAAGACGACTGGAAAAAAACTGCAAAACAGGTGAGTTTCCCATGGAAAATGGTTGATAGGTATGGGTTGTCAACATAAACAGGGTCTACTGAAACGGGTTCCACGGCATAAGAGAAAAAATACAACTTTTACATACCTGAAGATTATGTATTTGGAAGGTGCCATTCTCCATCAGGCTGATTCGACCATCGCTTATTAGAATCCTTTGGCCGTCCTTCTCCCATTGGATGCTGGGAGTTGGGTTGCCCATGATGTGGCAATGTAACTGTGCTGTGGAACCTGGTGCAAAAGTATGATTTGCTGGTCCTTGGCGAATGATTGGAGGGACGTGATCTGAAGGTGCTGTGGGAACAGAAACAGTTAAATGACAATAGAGTTGGTCTAGTACTTAAATACAGTCGTCCCTCGCCACTTTGAATTTCACAGTTTCACGTATCTTCAGTAAATCATGCTGTTTCATGGTTGAATATGGCCTATTATTAAGTTAATAAATGCATATTTAAGCATGTGTTACATCTTTTTTAAACCATTTTCAAGTATAAAAATGTCTAAGTTAACTAAAATACAAATATAAGGCATTCAAAAGATGCATTCAAAGACGCTGATGAAATATAGTATTCTCTACACTGGTCATTAGTGTCAGTAGTGTTACTGTAATGATGGTGAAGCAAAAAAGTATCGGATTTGATCGGCGGAAAAATAGGCTTTTACTGCAGGTTTGAATTATGTCACTACAGGCACAATAATCCCTGATAAAAATCCAACAAAAAACACGGGCTAATTTTGCAGCCATAACCCACACAAAACTGAAACGCAACTCTGAATCCCAGATGTCACTTCCTGTCCGCCTCCCTTTCAGGTCCCATAAAGAACACGTTTATAGTAACACACACGAGCACAAGTCTTATTTATGTCTGAAATGGCTTATTACTCTTATTTTGTCTACTATATTGGGTAATACGAGTGTAACAGTGACTATAGGGGTGTTATTTCATGTCCAGAGGGCTCTAATAATGTTAAAAAAACGTATTTAGAAGGCCATACACAGGTTTTCTATGCTCTAACAACAAAAGTATTAAAAGTATTACAGTCACCTTAAACTGCCTGCAAATGACTGATCTATGTAAAATTGGGTCAATTTCTAGACAACTACAAGACTATTGGTTGCTCTGAAACTATGCTGATCGGCCATTCCAGCCTCCGTTAAACTAAACAGCTGGCTTTTAATAGAACTGATTGATATTTAGCCAGTGACTGCTGAATAATAAAGTTAACACTCTGTCTCTTGTATCTGTATCTGTATTCTATTAACTGAAAACCTGAATGGAAAGCAGGCTTGAGGGCACCTCATGTGGTCGTGGGGGGCTACCTGGTGCCCGCGGGCACCACGTTGGTGACCCCTGGGTTAAACCAATCTGTATGTTTGTTTGCGTTATACATGGAGTCTATCAGTCAGTAGGTTTATTTAGACATAGTTATTTTATTTCAGATAAATGATCAATATGCCTGGATATATGATGCACACGTTCAAACTGTGCCATCAGAAGATCTAATCTTGCTAGCAAACTGGAACCAAGTGAAAGAGTCAAAGGTCCACCCAGGAGTGGTTCAGGATGATCCCTGTGTGTTCCCAGAATGGCAGGGATGTGGGGAAGGAAGCATATGTTGCACTTATTTGCATAGGGCTTTCACCACTTGTCCCCTTTGATTACATCAGATAAGACCTCCTGCTGTCTGCTCATTTGGGGGAGGGGTATTTCAATTTGAGACAGATTTGAAGGAGAAACGGGGAGCAAAGGGGATTAAGCATTGTGCATGCGGCCCGTTGGGAGATGTCTTTAGTGCGTCAGCTCAAATTTTAACGAATGAAAAAAAATCCAAATGAATTATGGGAGTAGTTTGTTGTATTTCAATGTCCATACAGACAATAAGACAGCAAATACAATCAAGCAATAAATATGCTAAGACGCACAGACAGTGAATTAAGTTAAAAACTATAAAATATACAAAATAAAATCAGCGTGCTTGTTCAGTCTTTGCTGCATGCCAGTGAAAAAAGGTTATCAGCAGGATTTTAAAGTGCTTGAGTGTTTGTGCATCTCTGATGTGTATTTTTGACACGCGGCACACGTCAACTTTGACACACACATATTTCAGATCCACATTTGCAATAAAAGCCTTTGCTCACTCGCGATGCAAGCCAGGTTTAAGCCCTAAATATGCCTCACACACTTACAGTATTAAACGCATTTGAATGATAAAACGTATAAGTATTCACCACTAACACGGCGGTTTGTCTTCTGTTTGGTGGATTTGTGATGCCGTGACAGCGCATATAAGTTTTACTGTCTCAGTGCACAACTATGGTGCGTTCAAAGGCCACCAAACAAAGCAAAATATGAAAGCTTGACGAAAAAACATTATCAGTGAAGCATAAAGACCTGAACATGTAAAACTGTGAGTTGTTTTTTTTAACAGTGATACATGTATGCTGTATATTTGACCTGAATTGTCACGTATTTATAAATTATTACTGACTTAGGGTGAATTAGATGTGTCAATCAAATTGCCCATAGGTATGAATGTGAGCGTTGTTTGTCGTTGTTTGTCTATATGTACCCTGCGACGAGTCCAGGGTGTACCCTGCCTCTCCCTGCCTGAGCATACCCCCGCCACCCCAGTGAGGACAAGCGGCATAGAAGACGGATGGATGCAAGTCAAGTTCATGTTATTAACCAATTCACAACAAATAGTTACCAAGTGGCAGGTCCAGGACCAGGCGAGGAAAAACTTAAAAAGCAAGAAACTTAAAGAAGTATACAAGTGTATGTGTGTGTGTGTGTGTGCGATGACACTCACTGCTTTCCACCTCCAGAAGGGCTTTGGTAAGTATGCTTCCCGCCACACTGATGGCCTGACAGATGTAATAGCCCGAGTCCTCACTGCGAACATCCGTGATGGTGAGCTCACCGCTAAGCGACACAGAAAAGCGTCCTGGTTGTGACTGCTCTTGGATGGGGAATAATAACATCTGGAGGAAAAAAAGAAGCAGGTTAAACAAATTCATTTAAAAAATGAAGCTTTTGTTGCTTGCTAGCTGCTTGCATGACTGGAGTTTAACAAGCGAGAAACAAGAGAACGAGCAGATCTACGTTCGCCTGTCTCCGTACGTCCCAAGAAAAGCAGAGGATGGACAGCAGACAGATAAGAGGAGGCAGGGGGAGCAGATATCAATACAGGCTAATGACAAGACGAACCAAAACAGATCATGACACCTGCAAACTTCAGCAATAAGCTACCATGTTTTATGTTTTGCTTCACATACATTACACAGTCCAGCAGCTGTTGCTTTAAGCCAGTAAACTAAAGGATTTTTATGTTTGGCCAAGAGACCTTCTTCCATCCTTGTAAACCAAAGTCTATCGTGTACAATGGTGACAATAAGTTGAGCCTTTTACAAACATACTGCATGACCAGTCCATACGTTTGATGGTAGGTTTATTGTAACCAAGAGAGGCTGAATGTAAAAAAAACATTAAATAAAGGCTATCAAGTAAAAAGTACTTGATTACAGGAAATAAGGAAATGACATCTGCAAAGTGATGACAGACTTAAAGTTGGTATTTTCTGCGGATGATACTTCCGCCTTTTATCCTGGGGAAAGCACACAAGAGCTAATTAAAAAAGTCACAGAATACTTTGAAGAAATACTTTAGTTTTGTTATTTTTAATAAAAAGGAACGGGATCGGATCGCAAGGCTACAAAAAAAATCGGATCGGGTCGGAAGCCAAAAAATGTGGATGGGGACATCCCTAGTTGTCATTGCTGTCTACTGTGGCTAATCAATCTAACTCAAGTCACTACACCATGAATATTTTCTTAGTAAAAAAAACAGCAAAATGCCAAAAAATGCAATCAAGCGACTCAAGTAGGTCACAAAGTAAATAATAATCTTAAAAAAAACCCTCATAATGTTACATTATTATTTCATAGAGGTCAATGTGCCAGTCAACCTTTTCCCACAAACATCAGTTTCCGGTCATGTGATTGTTGTTAGCAACCACTCCTGTCTCCTTCTCAATCTCATCTCCACATTTGGTGACCCTCGACGTGAGTAACATGTCGACCGACAACAGCGCGGCCGTACCGGCGCCGCTCAATGCTAACCAGGCTAACCGGGCAGCTAAAAATGCCGGTGCTATCTATGCCCGACTTTTGGCAACACAGCTCACACCAGTGGGTTCTGGACCTCCACCTTCTCTCATAGTGCAGGAACGGTATGACGGGCAATTTTAGTGGTTGTGAAACCGTGACTTTTTCATATCGTGGTATACCTTGCACTGCGAGCACTGCTCAATCCATTACATGAAAATGTGTTGCTAATGCTTTTTCTTGGCGACTCCCTTGACGTGATTAACAAGCTCCTCCCTTGTAATTCTGGGCTCGTGCCTCACCTTTCACACAGTCATCCTTACCCCACCAGGTGAAGTCTTGCACGGAGCTCCAGAGCGATACATTAACCATCTGATTTTGCCGTTAATGTTAGGAATCCGGTGCATTCGTGACGTGAGTGTGATTGGCGAATAAAGAGGTAGAAGAAGTGTGGTCGTTGCTGAAGTTGAGAGCTACAAACCAAGCCTGCGAATACAGCGATGGAATTGAATTGACTTTAACACCCTCGCCTTGTAGAAAACTAGATACTAACTATTCCTTGTTTTGGTAATAACCAGCCACCATTCGCAAAATGATTTACAACATGATTCCTGGTCTATTCTGTCTCTCACTCCTACGGGATCGTTTCGATTTGATCCCTCTCCCCCCCTTCCCTTGCGCGCCCTCTCCTACACAAATTCCAGACAATTTCTCTCTTCCTCACTTTCATCTCTACCTGGAAACCACACTACAGACACCCACGCTCTCTCATCAGGCATTCCAACATGCTGCACAGCTTATCACACACTTGTGCAACACACACACACACACACACACACACACACATTTGTAGACATGCTCACAGAGTGACATCCATGCAGCATAAAAGCTTGACAGTTGATGATGGGGAGGGCAGCATGTTTACATGCACTCAAAAAACACATTTTCCCATGAATTTGGTTGAAGCCATCTTTTTAAACACGTTAGATGATGTTCCAATTGATAAAGGCTCGATTAACACGCTAAATGGACCTTCTACCTTTCGCTAAGTCTAGCCCAGCATTTGCAACTATTTCAACAAGCGCAGTATGGCAACGAAAAATAAATGCTAACAATGCTAGAAGCGATCATGCTAAGAGCGACAGTATCATGCTAGCAGCCGTTGTGGGTACCTTGTCTTTGCATGGGAACGTCTCTTGATTCAATGGACAAGTGCTAAATATCAACGTGATAAGCAGAATGCTAATATGCTAAGAGTTTGTATGTGAACAGACAGGAAAAATAGATTCAATGTACATGAATTGCAAAGGCGTCTCTACATCATACATGCTATTATGTGAAAATAGTCGACAAGCTCAGTAACAGTTGTTATGCTATCACCTGGCAAAATAAGTACTATAAAACAAAACTTGATAACTGCTATTTTAACTTTGATAATATCCTAACAAAATGGAAATGAAGTGCTAATAAAACCAGTTGATAATATCCGAACAAAATGGAAATGAAGTGCGAATAAAACCAGTATGCTATACTAGCATTATGTGTGCATCCATTGTCCTAATATGGGAACATCTCTTACTTAAAAAGGCAGGTGCTAAAATGCTAAACCTCTAGTTCACTTTCAGCATGCTAACAGTTGTCATGCTAACAGATAAACATGTACAGAGGGCGAAAAAACAGGAGCTTTAGGGAGCATTTTACATCCTGTCATGTGGGCAGATGCTATTCCACATTAGAGCAGGTGAAATGCAAATATGCTAACAACTGTTATGCTAACACCTAGTGAGATAGGTATTACTGTATATAGAAAAAGTGCTAACTGCTAACTATTTAAATCATGGCAGTATAACATCAAAACGGGAATGCTAACAATGCTAACAGTTAGCATGTCAACTGGTGTAACTTGGGGCATAAAAGTAAAAAGAAGCATTGAATGGAAGAATCGAACATCAAAGAAGTGTGTTGCTGCCTGACTGCCCTAAAATGGCCTGCAAGCGCATCCCATCTTTCGACAGCTTCCCATTCATTTTCAGTGACAATTGTAAGCAAGGTTTTATGAGCATTTTGTCGCCATGGTTACACGGAGTGTTACAAAATTCATATGCTGCCTTAGGCGCCATCGAGACACATCTAACGATGTAACATATGTGGGTGTTCTTTCCATGCTGCGATCTAAATTCTTCTCCTTTGCAGCATGAGAGGCACAAAGCTGCTGCTTCTGTCACTTCGAAGGACGCTGATTATTTCAACTGCACCAGCATGTTTGGCAGGATGCGTTTGTATTCTGGACGTGCCAAAGCACTAACAAGGTCGTATAAACCCGGACCTGCAAGAATTCCCACACACAAACACATTTCCCTACCTGGCTTCCTTCTTTTTGCCAAAAGACAGCAGGTGGAGGGTTTCCTTTCGTGCCACAGAGGAAGGTTACAGTGCGACCTGGTGCTGTGATCTGGTCCCGTGGTCGCACAACAATCTGAGGAGGCACTGTAAAAAAAGGATTTAAAACATTTGTGACTGTCAGGCGACGGCGCAGCAGGTCTTTAGCTCCCTCAAAACAAAAATATCTCCATTACTGCATACGCCGGCTTCGATTTACAATTCTTACAACCAAAAAAACAAACGCACTTTAAGAAAAAGGCTCTTTAGAAATTCAAAAAAAGGCCCTATGGTACCAAAAACTGCCCCGCGGGCTAGGCGGGAAGATGTAAAACAGATCATCCTTGTTTGCTGAAAATAGATTTTTTTAATGTGAGTAGAAAATGTCATGTCCCCATCTTTGTCTCTTTGTTTAACCACTAATTCAAAGAGGGACTGGAAGACGGCCGAGAGATCAGGTGGGAAGATGAGAAATCAATTAGGATTGGTGCAGGCATTACCATGCATTCAAACCCCCCTGTGTGGTGGTAAGCCTGTCACTTGCTACAGAATCAATAGAAATCAAAAGACGCACACACACACACACACACACACACACACACACACACACACACGCACAAACACACTTTGTGGCCTTAACAGCAGAGAGAAAGTGAGACAGCCTATCCTCAATTTGCAGCCCCCATTGCCTTGTTTCCCCCTCGACGATGTGATTGGCCTGGTAATCGGGATCAAGAAGAAAGGTGACCTACAAACCTGACGTTTAGGGTTTTTTTTTTTTTTTTTTTTGCCCAGAACATCTTGTAATTGACTCACAAATCACCACAAATCAAGATGAACCAATTTAGACGACGGGGGATCTCTGCACAATCACGATTCAACATTCAGCGGCCCTGCTAATTTGCGGATTTTCTGGTTGAAAAACAAATGTTTTAATTTTCTTTTTTTTCCTTTTGCACCCCTGCTACCGCAAGGACAGGCGTCCTCTGCATGCTGATGCAAGATCTGAAACACCCAAGTAATGCTGCGTAATACTTGGTGCCTATGTAATGCAATTGTTGTGCAGAAACAGAAGCGTCTAACAGATCAGTGCATAACAGGCCATTCGATAAATTTAGCACCAACTTAACACTCGCTGAACATTCTCCCTCGTCTGACAAAACATAACTTTGACCCAAATAGAGTGACAGTTCGAAATATTCTGTTTATGGTTCTCTCCGCAGCCCTGTTGGGATTAAAACGATGTTAGATTTGGGGAGGCAAACCAGCACATTGCCTGCAGCTGTGATAAATAATTAGCAATAATGGGTGCATGTGGCCCGACACTCGGCTTTAAATTTTGGAAGAAAGGAGACATCAGCATCCTTACACAGAACGAAAATAGGGAAAATAAATTAAATGGGTTTCTGGGGAAAAAAACTGCGCACAATGCCAGTGACGTTCGGTAATGTTTTGCATTCCGCTCATTTTAGTTTTGCAGGGGAACCCGTTTAAGTCGACATCCTTTGGATTGGCTAACATCGATATAAGCGTTTGTGAGCACTATCCGAGAGCAGCCACTGCTTGCACATTTTACTCGTGACTTTTCGAGAATGGGTGATGATAAAGGATTTTTTCTTTAACCTGCAAAATGAAAATTTTGCATTTTGCTAGTTTCCTGTTGCCTCTCCCACTCTGGTCTGCTTGCAAAAACATGCAAATACAATAATGATGAATGTTACAGTATCTCTTCTTTTGTGCATTTGTTATGATTGCATGCTTGTGCCCGTGTGAACAAAACTGTAAATGCGCAAACACTTAAGCTCACACCATCTGAGACGTCAGCAGTCCAGGAGTGTTGCTGGTGGAGTAGCTATGACACACAGTTTTTAGTATTTTAGTGTTCCTGTTAATGTTAGCCGCTAGCGCTTTATCTGTGAGATTACGTGAGAGTATTTCAGTGCCATGCCAACGGGAGATGATGCGATGGTGAGCCAGGGGTTGAGCGATCAGAAGGAGCAGCAAGCAAGGATTTTGCGGATTAAGAGATGAGTGAATTCCAGGCGGTGAATTCAGCTGTTGACTTTAGCAGCTGCTGCTAGCTGCTATCTAGGCAAACGGCTAGCCAGCACTTAAACCCATTTTTTTTTCTCCGTAGTTGTGCAATTGTATTACGCTGTACTCATTCCTTACCAGTCGTGTTCAAATTACTTTAAAAAAGTAATGAGTTATAGTTACTCGTTCCCAAAAAAGTAATTGAATTAGTAACGGAATTACACCTTCATCCATATAATTAGTTACCAGGCAATGTCATTTTTGCACTACTTTCCTTAAAAAAAAAAATTCAAATATGTAAAATAATCGGAATTTAGTTTTGAAATGGCGTATGCCGTTGAGTGACTTGCAGTTCTCTACCAAAACGTTTTCTTGCAGTGTTTCCTGAGAATGAGCAACCACAACTCCAGATGACTAGCTATTTAGCTTCCTGTGTAGTAGTAAACAATGGCGACCAAAGCTGATGTAGATATCCGTGCATAATAACGGTAGCGGTATGACATTTTAACGTTTAAAATAGTAATTAATTTGATTACTTGTGGGCCGCATGGTGGCCGTGTGGTTAGCATGTTGGCCACACAGTCGGGAGATCGGGAAGATCTCTGTGTGGAGTTTGCATGTCCTCACCGTGCCTGCGTGGCTTTTCTCCGGGTACTCCAGAACATGCATGTTAGGTTAATTGGAGACTCTAAATTGTCCATAGGTATGAATGTGAATGTGAATGTGCCCTGTGATTGACTGGCGTCCAACGCAGACAGGCATGAGTCATTAATAACTCGACAAAATACGGCAAACTTCACCCAGGTTAGAAGCTAACAGTTAACAGTAGCCACTCCAAGCGTTTCAAGTATTATTCCTTATTCCTTTACGGCTAAAACTCACTGAAGAACAAACCAAAACACCACTGAATCTTGTCTTAACTTTATCTGTTTTCTGTTTGTCTCACTCAGAAAGTTACATTGAAATGGTTTTGACCAGAAACAATGGCGTTCCCGCTATGATTGAGGCCCCTGGAGTGGACATGCTTCGTGCAATGAAAGCTCATCCATGTAGATGTAGTGAAAAAGCACTTCTTACTGTGGATGTCATTTTGGAGAAACATGGTCCACGGCTTAAGAGCTTAAGGCCCCAAAATACTATGACGCTCATGCCCATGATGAGTGTATGTAAACTTCTTGTTAACGCAACCGTACAAACACAAGCGCAGTACTTGAGCACTGATGTCATACATCTACCCCGATCCCCCAACCCACACCCTCAATGTGTCACTTGTCACTTGCAACAACATTCTGATGCTGTCACAGACGGGAAGGGAAGACTAATACCAGGACAAGAATTCCTCGGGGACGGTGACGTGACAGGCAGCTGTCACAGTCCCACACTGATACCGTCTTTGTACTTGAAAAGGGAACTGAAATTTGGGTGTTTCCGACAAATGTATGTGTTTACAAATACGTACCTCCTCGTGTTCGTGACATGCCAGAGCAAAGTTTGCTCTGCTGGGTTGCATAACTGTTCTTCAAGCCCATCATTTCCTCCCATTACTGGTTCATTCCATTTGCTGTCGTGTCTTTGTAAAAATGCAACCATATACTCAGGCGACTGTTTGTCCTTATTGCATGCTTCTTACAGGAATGCTTGCGCTCTTTTGAGAGTACAACAGAGAAGAGAAGGCACATTGAATTGCGAGGTATGTGTGGAAAGTTCACAACAGAAACGCACCACTTCATTTTAAGTGGTGTAATTTATGGCTGTGTGTCTTCAACATGTTATTGGTAATCTCAATTTCTACAGTGCTTTCCTACCTTCAGGGTCCTCAAAGTGCTTTAACACTGACTATGTTTACATGCACTAAAATACAGTGGGTTTCGTAAACCCTTGTTTTGGTAGGATTAGTTTTTTTTTGCCAAAAATATGTGTCGGTTTTCCTACACCGTCTCGGTTATCCGACGACCAGACAGTGTGCCTAAGAAACTAGTCCGTTTGCCCGCATATTGTCTAGATAGGCAGTTCATGTGATCAGTAGATGTACTCATAGCCTCAGTGTGGAATGGATATATAGATTGTTGCTTAGTCCTTTTGTACAGCTTATGGATGCTCTTCCAAAAGGGTAATGTGAGGCTTTATGTTATCTACCGCCATTATTGTTGTGCCTACTTATCACTGACTATTTTAATTCAATTTTGAATACAAAAATGATGTTTTGGTGTTAAACTACAACTGTTTAATACATTTCCAACGGGGATGGGCTCAGGCGCCATGTCACGTATCTTCTGCCACTTATATAGGTAGGTATTGATCCGTATAATTGAAAACATAATCGTAGTTCAGCTTCTGTAGCTTTAATTTGTCTCCTTGTTGGTGTAAACAGTCCCCATCCCTCCAACTTTGTCTTCTTCTCTTGTGAATTTCATGTTAACGTCTCCCTGAGAGACTGACACTTGCGTAGAAAGCGTAGAAAGCCCACTCAAATGATTCGTGTATACAGGTGGTCCTCGCCTTGGCTACGGGTCTAATTAAAGTGTTTACATGCGTATTAAAAGGCTGGTTCCAATCAAATTCGTGCAATATTTGAGATGTTTTAGTGCATTTAATGACTGTCTCCTCATTCCCCTGCAGAAGACGAAGCACCAGGAGAAACTGGGAGTACCAGTCAGTCATCTTGGGATCTAAGGATACTTCAATATGGTCGAAGCTGTAACCTCAAGGTTGGGAGAAGACACTCCTTCAAAACTTGACCTAAAGCGTAATCGTGGGAAATGTAAACACAACTTACTAATTAAATTCTAATCCTAGTATTTTAAAAAAAAGCAACAGTAGTAATTAGTAGTCTTCCAAAAGTCTCTCTCACGCTCTCTCAAACACACTGAAAGATGGTATGAAATGAAATACTTACTGGATGAGCCAACTGGGATGGAAGGAAGCAAAAGGGGTGGAGAGGAAAAGGAATGAGATGATGAGCTTCTGGTGAATGGGAATGTTAAATGTTACATGTGAAACAGACTGAACATGACTGATGTGTACTAACCTGTATTAAATATGATATGGGCATAAAATCACAATTACAGTGGTAATAGAACATAGGTAATAAATATAAAACTGATTTTTACAGTGGATCCGCGCACATTCGCGAGTCACACAATTTTTCTGATTTTTGTTTAAAAAAATATTTTGAAAAGCCTTTGCTCCAAAAACAGGCCGTTTTTTCCCCCCACAGAAAACACTTCTCATCCACTATGAGTCAGTAATCATTTCTAAAAACGTGTTAATACAGGTAAAATGTACAGCATACATGTACCACTGTTAAAAAACTGTCAGCCTAATTTCTTGTATTAAAATCAACTGTCAGGCTATAAAATGAAGATGGCGTTAACAGCCTTGTCTGTTTTAAATGAAACACCATGGTGGTTGTTGTCGCGTGATATGTAAGAAGCTGCTGACACAACTTGCACTTCACTTTCTGGAGTCATCTTTAAGCTTTTCAAAATACTTCCACACTTTGGGTAATTTTTTTTTCAGCAGCAGCTGTGGCCACCACCCCCCATGTATTTGGAATTGTACAATCTTATATGATCCTACGGCAAGATTGATTGTTAATCACGCCTCCGAATCGAACTGTCGAATATTCTATACTGACTTAGGGTGAATGAGATGTGCTTTCTGCAAAAAAAAAAAAAAAAAGGCCTATTTTCTGGGGTGTGAATGCTGAATCATGAATGTGCGGGGATCCACTGTGCTGTGTTGACAAGTGTCATAGATGTTCACAGATGCCAGTAAAAACCGAAGGGCTTTCTCACAGAATCAACTGTTACAGTCCGTGCAGCTGTAAAAATCGCCTTATATCATCAGTTCTGTCTCTTTAAGCGACTGACTTCATTCTAATGCAATTTCAATGCTTTTTGATCTCGCCAGTCTCTCCAGAGGCAAAACAAATTGAGACTTGAAAAGGAACTTAATGTCTTTCTTTTTTTTCTCTCATATAGTCACAGTGAGTCGTCTGTAACCAGCGGCAGAATATGGTCTGTTTTAAACCACAGAATATCCCCTGGCACACATTCTCAACATTTGATTAAAGCTTTCAACATAACTTAAACCCCTTTAAAGCATACTTACTAAATGAAACATCAATATATTACAATGCGGGCTGGTGGCTCAGATATGAACATTTTTGTTGCATCAGAATTAGAACAATCGCTAAGTATAAATAATAAAGTAATAAATATATTCAATGATCACTCATTACATCCTGTAGGATTCCTGCTACCACCCATTGGTGGATGCACTATTATCAATCCTAATCTCAACCTTTTTTTTCTCTTTTACTTATTTTGATATCTAAACATTTTTTCTCCAGCTGGGGTGTCCAAACCTTTTCCGTCAAGGGCCACATACATGTGGGGCCCACTTTGGTATTATCCACTTTATTTTTTATATTTTATAGTAAACACGCTAAAACCACTCCAGTGTAGGTGAAGATATGATAAATTATGAAACATATTTCAATGATGATGATTGTTTGGGTGATAGGTTGTTAAAAAGTTCTACATTTAAACTTGTTCACTTTTCAATGTGGCTCTAATTCTCCGACGTAATGAGTGAGGCCACTGGTGTACAAAAATAGTTAAGTGTGTGTATGATATGCTGGACTTGCCAACGCCTTACCGTGCACTTGTAGAGTAGCTCCCGCCTCGGCTTTGCCCACACTGTTCTCTGACACACACGTGTAAGTGCCCTCATCCTCGGCTCGCACCTGGCTCAGGCGCAGACTGTTATCACTGCGGATGTCAAATCTGGAAAACACATCAACACCAAAACTTGAGCGCAAAATACTGACAGTTAACTCTCAAAACATCCTAGTATCAAATACATAGTGGGAATTTGGGGATTTGTAAGGGAACCCCCCTTTCAAAGATATGAACAGTGCAACATTTTTATGATAGCTATATTTTAACAGAATGTAAAAAAAACAAAATCCAGAAAAATAACATTACGTAAAGGTTCTAAATGAATTTGTATTTGATCGAGTGACATTAATATTTGATCCACAGGCAAAATGTGACTTAGTACTTGGTGGAGAAACACTTCTGGGCAAGCACAGAGCTCAGACGTTTCATGTATTTGGTCACCAGGGTTACACACATCTCAGGAGGGATTTTGGTCTGAGAAACATCCCCAAAGCAGAAAGTTTCCACCTCCGTGTTTGACAGTAGGGATGGTGTTGTTGGCCTCATATTCACCATTTCTATGCCTCAAACATGTCCACTCCACTTGGTGCCAAAGAGCTCCATTTTGGTCTCATTTGACCACATCACATTCTCCGGTGTTGATTGTCAAATTTTAGACGGGTCAGTACATGTGTCTTCTTGAGCAGGGGGACCTTGCGGGCACTCCAGGATCTCAGTCCATTCCAGCAGAGTGTGTTACTAGTGCTTTTCTTGCGGACTGTGTTCCCAACTCCCTTGGCATCATTAACCAGCTCCTTCATTGAAATTCTGAGTTGGTCCTTCACCTTTTTCACATCATTCATACTCCACCAGGTGAAATCTTGCATGGAGTTCCAGAGCGAGGGTGATTGATTGTTCTTTTGCATTGTGCCAATAGTGGTCTCTTTTTCACCAGACTTGTCCCTTTGACTGGAAGTGACTGTTTCTGTTACAGGTGTCTTTTATCCACGAAATGAACTGAGATTTGGAGTACGTTCGATCACAATGCTGGTTGGTAGGGGATCAAATACCCATTTAACTCAATCTACAACATACAATGTATATAGCCTTTTAGTAATTTTAATGATTTTTTTTATATTTTACATTTTTACATTGTCCCTTCTGTTACAAAAACCTACTACAAAAGTTACGTGCTGTTCATATCTTAAGGGGGTACAAAATCAGCAGTGAAATTCCCCACTGGAATTAGATCACACACTTATTTTCCCCACTGTAAACACGCAAGTAAAATGATTATTTTACTGTCTACATATCAATAGAGGTAGAGGTAGAAGAGGAAATGGTTAATGTGTCAAGATTTCTTTAGGGAGTCGGGCAACATAAAATATTCCATCACTTCTCCCTCGGCTTATATGAATTCTGCTGGCAGCAAGGGAACATTTTATCCTATTTACCCTGAAGGATCATTAAAGTTTCATTCAATCCAATCCGCATTGTGTGAATAGAGTTTTGAAAGACAGTTTTTCAGTGGCACTGCCCCCAATGTTGTCATGACAGCTCTCATGTACTGTCACTGCACAACACTACACGCTACTGACAACTTAGTCACAGTCAGTGATACAGCTGCACATCCCAAGCTAAACCATTGTTTTGCTTTTCTAGGGCCTGTGGCACTGGAGAGTACAGATCATGCTTTAACCACCGCTGTGGTACCTGTGAGCAATGCACCTGAAGCCAGTTGTAACCAGGTGTGCTCGCAGTGTTCATGTTCTGTGATACAAAGGTCAAAGTTAGGGAATGCTCATTCACGACAATAGAATGAGTTCCTGCAAAGCAGGGGTGTCCAAAGTGTGGCCCCGGGTTCATTTTCGCCCCAGAGCTTGTTTTTGATTGGCTCTTGATAACAATGATAGTTGCTGTCGTAAAATCCAGGTTAATTCTGCCATGCTTTTCTTTTGAAGCTTACCGTATTTTCACGACCATAAGGCACAATTAAAAGTCTTACATTTTCTCCAAAATGGACGGGGCGCCTTATGTGTGCACCGAGTTCCAAAATCTGTAAATGTTGCTGTGTGACTTGGATCGCTCCGCTTGACTGACTCCGAGCGCTCCGCTTGACTGACTGGGAGCATTTCCTGCCGACACGCTGCTTATATATGAAAGGCGGACGTGACTGAGGACAGCATGCGGACGTTAAAGAGGGAAGGGTGCCCGTGAAAGAGGACGCTAAAGGCACGTCCCTAGTAGGTATATCGTGCCGGTATGTGCATTGTGCAAAACAAGGACCCCTGAAAATGGCACCTACGAAGATGGAGTGAATGGATTGTAGATGCTCGGGCTAACGTGTCTGCTTGCACTGTTGTTCGAGCTTTCGCAAAAGCCGGCATCATTTCTGAGGAGCCGCATGGCAACGAGACTGACAATGACGAGAGGGAACCTGGCGTGTTTGATGGAGAACTTGCCAAGCTGTTCATTTCAGATACAGAAGATGAAACTTTGATGGATTTGTGGATGAGGATTCATCAAAAAATAACGACCAGCAACCCCCACACGCCTCGGAAATGACTTGTGTGTTGATATCGATGAAGCATCATGCAGAAAGTATTGCGAGTAGATGACTTTATTGTACCTGCCCCGTGGTAACTCCCCTTCCTCTCTTCGCCAGCGGACAGTCGGAGTTGGATCCCCATGTACCTCGCAGAAAAAATCCACCGTATCGTCAGCCAACACCACCTGGTTCACTGGCTGCTTTGTGAACACCGGCCTCTCTGCAGAGGTGAACATGAGACAAACATTCATCAGCTTTTGGTAATGAAATCTCCTGACACGCTTCCATTTCGGAGAAGCCATACCCAAACCCCTCTAATTACTATTTTTTAAAAGCAACGAGTGACAAATCTAGTGACGAGTCTTTTGGAGGGTCTGACATGAAGACATCGCTCTTCTCAGTGAGCAGCGCGTGCTGCTGTGGGCCCCCCCCATCTAATAGCACTCACAGGCTGCTCCGTTTTGTTTGTGACATTAAAAAAAACGATAAAAAGAAGCGACAGAAAAAAGTTCATTTGTAGTTCTAAACATATTTATTTTGCTTTTCATGCTTTTTGCTAATACCTTTTATTATGCAAATGGGACAATGTTTTGCTCTTTATTTCACCTCCTTTTTTTGTGGCCTGGTTGTGACAATGTGCTGAACGGAGCATCATCAGTGCGATGCTGGTTGGAAGAGGGGCGTTGTTCACTAAAATGATCAATTTTCTATATGCTTGCTGGACTCAATGCAGACCTCCACAGCACCTATCCTGCTGGTCTGCCCAGAGAAATGCCGAGAATAGTGAAGAAGGAATAAAGCCTAAAGGTCAGGGGAGCAAAGCAAAGGGCACCCAGGAGGCAAACGTTCATCTTTGCTCCAGAGTACAAGATTAATTCAGACTGTGAAACCCTCAAGAGAAACATCCCAAAGAAAAAAAAGGAGACTATATTTGGCTCAGAGCAGCAGAACAAACACTACAATTACTAACTTTACTAGGGTATGTTATTATGGTTTTTGTATGATATATTGTAAATACATATCATGAATGTAATGGTAACGTTCATATGTTGAATATTTATGTAGTGAGGTAATTAAAAAAAAAAAACACACACACACACAAAACTTACCAAACACGACCAATTCGGCTGGATCACTGTCTTTCTCGCCGACCATATTGGTGCCAACACAAACATACATGCCAGCATCACTTTTCCTGGTGTTGGAAATCATCAGCTTGCCACCTCGGATCTGAAAATGAGAGATACAGTACTGTTCATTCAGAAAATGTTCTAAGTTTCCTTCCTTACAAAGATATGAACAGTCCAAAATTTGTATCCACCCATCCATCCATTTTCTATAACGCTTTTCCTCATTATGGTCATGGGGGTATGTATGCTGGAGCCTATCCCAGGTGACTTCGGGCGAGAGGCCGGGTACACCCTGGACTGGTCGCCAGCCAATCTCAGGTCACATATAGACAAAACAACTATTCACGCTCACATTCATACCTATGGACAATTTAGAGCCGCCAATGTCTGGAATGTGGGAGGAAACCAGGAGAAAACCCGCCCACGCACGGGGAGAACACAGAGATGCCCATGTGGTGGTTCGAACCCAAGGCTTCCCGATCTCCAGACTGTGTGGCCGACATGTGATTTTAATGATCAACACCTTCAGTTTGAGGGAAGAAGCTCATCAATTAAATCACCTGCTGAAGAAACTGGTTGGAGAGAAAACCTGCAGCGTCTCGGCCCTCCATGGCACGAGTTTGACACGTGTGCTGTAGATCACCACTTTCGTGAAACCACCAGCAAATGGTGAAAATCCACAAGTGATTGAGACACCCATAAAAACGTCTATTTTCCACACACGGCTCGCTCCCCACTCTCCTGCTAGCTTGATGTTGACGATCTCCTCCGATTTCAGATAGCTCCAGAACCCTCCCCCGTCTCTCTTCACTATGCCTCACACAATATGCTAAAAGCATTTTACAGTATAAAATGTATAGGCACTCACCACTAATGAATTATGTAGGATGATTGATGAACAGATAGAATTGGACTCATGTTTCAATTTTGTGTCGCACAACAACTATGATGCGTTCAAAGCAGGGGTGTGGACTCCAGTCACACCACTTGGACTCGAGTTAGAGGCCGTCCAGATGAAAACGTTTTCAGGTCAAAATGGCAAAGGATTTTATGGTTTCAGCCTTTCATCCACACGGAAATGGCGTCCTGTGTGCCCTGGAACGGCAGTTTTTGAAAACGGCTTCAGGAGTGGGAAAATCTGAAAACGTACACCAGAAAGCTGCTGCTGTCTGAAAACGACGACATTGACGTCCCGTCGCCATCACGTGACCTGAAGTGACAAGCCGACAAAATATCTGGAATATTTCCACTAGCGTGACTCGACCCCAGTCGACATTTTTGTCTTACACTCCAAAATGACTCCCAGAAGTAATTCCGCTTTGACGTAAGTCCAGGCAAGCCTAGGAAAGCGAAAGACGATGGACTATGCGTTTGCGTTCTTTCTTCTTCTTCTATAGTTTTGGTGTCACGTGGTTCTGTCTGAGCGTCTGTTCACAGGGTTTTTTTTCCAGGAACGTTTCTGTGTGGACAGGGCCTCAGACTCAAGTCACAATTTTGACAACTTTGGACTCGACTTGACATTATCTCCAAAGACTTGCAAAGTGACTTGGACTTTGACATCACTGACTTGTGATTTATTTGGACTTTAGTCTGATGATTTGAATACTTGAGATTTTCAGTGAATGTGTTGAGTGAAATGTGTCCCCATTCAAAGTATTCAACTAACGTGATCGTCATTATGCAATTTCCAGCAAGACAACGTATTTTCCCTTTGAATCTGCTTCATTGAATGCATCTATTATCGTCCAATCAAATTTAAGAACAAACAACGAGGGTGTGGATTACATTTCTGTGCATTGACCGAATCCTGAATGCTATGTCAGCACTCTTTCTGTGACCATGTCTTGTCACACTCTTCTTATTTTATAAAAAAAAAAAATAAAACTATTCAAAATGAATTCCTTACATTTGTGAAATGTTATAGATTGTTTCATTGTTAAAATGTTACATTTGGGAGACACTAAAACAGTGCTTATGACTTTTAAGTACTCAAAAATTTCAAGCCTGTGACCTCGGACTTGACTCGACCTGTCTGGAAGTGAGTCGAGACTTGACTTGGACTTGCTTCCATCTCTGGTTCAAAGACAGTTGAACAAACGAAATCTCAACACTTGACGAAAACACACTATCAGTGAATCGTAGACATAAACGTAAATACTGCGGGCTGTTTTAACAGTGGTGCATGTATGATGTACATTTTGCCTGTATTATCACATAATTTATACAGACGTATGGTGAATATTTTTGAGACCAAAAATATGCAAATTTATGGGGCCATATTGCTGAATCGCAAATGTGCAGGGCCCCACTGTCTAAATAAAAATGCAGACAAAGGCATTAAATACAGGTTATAGATTAATCTGTATTAGATTGAGGTAAATAAGTATTTGATCCCCTACTAACCAGCAACACTCGAGTTTTCCCAAGAGCTCAGTTTTAAGGACAAAAACCTATGTTTGCGTGTGGATGAGAGGTCAAAACGGAGATGTGATGAAAACATATCCAACATATTGGTGGAGGAACACAGACAACCGCCAGCCAACCTACCGTAATCCTGTCATCTCTGTCATTGACCCGAACGTTATTCCTCTTCCATGAAATGGTTGGCTCGGGATGGCCTCTGGGAGGGATACACTCCATGACAGCTGGCTCACCCGCTGCAACCACCACATCACTGGGTGTCTGACGGAAGTCGTCTCGTAGAACTGTGGGACAAAAAGAGAGATTGAAGGTTTGATAAAGGTAAGGCTATAACGGTTGCAAATGACGTCATCGTACAATTTGCATAATTGACCATGATGCAAAACTCTGTTATATGAAATGTGAGACTGGCCGTGGGTTGCCGCTGCAACAGTAGCTCGTGTTTTTGTTAGGGATTGTTGTGCCTGTTGTGATATAATTCAAGCCTGTGTGTCTCACCGAACATTACACCAACATTAGTGACACCTACAGACAAGTGTAGAATACTACGTCAACCTATTTGAATGCGTCTTCTGAATGCCTTTTTTGTATTTTAGTTCATTTAGACATTTTTATGCTTGATTTAGGCAAAAAAATGCGTAACGTTTACTTAAACACGCATATGTTCTGGCTGTATTTCATCACAAAACAGCATGATTTATCAAATATATTTTTGAACAAAGTGAAGTCATGAAATTTGAACAGCAAAGTGGCAAGGGATGACTGTATTGATGAACAGAGGCGTTGTAATGCACGACTAAGTCAGCTGCGTACCAACAAGCTACCCAGACAGTCCCATTATAATGCGTTTGTGCGCAAGGGCAAATCTTAAAAAAAAAAAAGTACTTTTGTGGCGGTCCAAATTTAATTGTGGCGGGCCGCCACAATCAAATGAATGTATGGCAAACACTGCAAACGCACGCACAAAATTTCCTGGCTAATGCACATGCACAAATAAATTTAAATTTAACAACCAAGTTTGCATACAAATTTGTACCACTTTGAATTCAGAAAGCAGAAAATGATTCTGTTGGAGTCCATTCCTGCAACATGAAAGTGTAGCTACGGCGCCTTATTTTCACATTCATCCGTCCATAGTCAACATTCTATATACCTGATACCTGAAGGCATGGGATTTCCCACTTTCATTTCAGTTTCTTAAGCTCTGTGACCTCTCGGATTACAGCTATGGAGAGTGATTTGGAGTTGATGTGCTGACAGCACCAGTCGACCAGGACCAGGAGGAGGCCAAAGCCACAGAGGCCTGCAGGCTACATGTCTGGTCGAAGCCACTCCAGGGATTCACAAAGGAGACAAACCAATGGATCTGTTTCTAGGCAATGTTGCTAGCTCATTCCTGCCTGAAAAAGCTCCCTTGCTCTCAAGAAGAACGGACAGCTCTTCCCAAAAATGCCTTTTATATCACAAGGTTTCCTCAATAATGAGGAGCAGCAACTCACAAATTACAGGTTTGAAAGTTCTCAAAGAGCTCTGCAAATTTGGAAAAACCCATAATGAACCATAATGGATAACAATAAACATGAAACAAAATAACAATAAACCATAATGATAAAAAACACAAAGAAACCTGCAAATAATTGTAATTATTGATGATTGTGTCATGAGTGAACAATGGCAATTGAAGCGAGAAGGGAAGGGAAGGGAAGGCTGAATCTAATCTAATAATTAACAAGAGTCACTTTTATTGCAAATGTTCATCTAAAATCGGATGACAATTACTAAATTAATACCCAAGTCACTCACAATGTACACAGAAGACAGGAAGGATTTACAGCACAGTAATAAAACACTGAATACTAAAATTAAATTCCGTATGTGAACACGACATGTGTCCTGACTGTATGTGTGGCTGCGTGCAGAGAGGAAGAGTTTGCTGATGTTATTTTGGCGTGGTTAGCCCAACAGTAGCCTGTTTTGTTTTTGAAATAAAGATACTGTTGCTCGACCTCCTCCTCGTTATTCTGAGGTGTGGGCAGATGTTCCAATACAATCGTGATCTTTGATGATAGCCGCGAGAGTCAAGCAATTGAAACAAGTGTAGCCCATACTGAGCACATAGTGCAACTGCAACTAGTTCTCGAGCAAATCTCGTGTTTAAGGACCAAAATTATGTTTTTAATGAATTTATGGGAGCCGGTGCGTAACTATAAACGACGTAACACGGATGCCCGTAAACTGAGGAACACCTGTAAATTGTTATTTTATGAAACAAAGTAAATAATCGTATGTACGTCACCACACCTGCGATTCCCGCGTTAACAAAATCGCAGACGAAATTGTGAAATTTGCCAATAAAAATGGAATCTACTATTAAATGCGGAATCTCAAAGAAGTAACGTTTGTGTGGGGAAGTGTTTTCACGGCAGACCGCTCAATCGTGGCATAATCTCATCACAAACACTAACCCGCCCACTCCCGAACTAAACATGTCGAAATGGCGACTCAAAACACTGGCAAAAGTTGGCGAAAAAACTAGAAAAAACTGAATTTGGGGGGAAAAAAAAATTGTGGGAAAAAAAAAGAAAATATAGGGCTCTAAATATTTGGGGAATTGTCTCTCTACAGTATATGATGTTTGAAATGTTCCAAATGCTACTGGTCCTCAATGCTGCAATGAGATGCCTTACCACACCCCTGACCTCATCGGTAGCCCCAGCCTAAAATGTCCTTAATGACCATTCACAGATGACGACAAAAGCCCGACTAAATGGAGCAGGAACCTGCACTGTCACGCAACATAAGGAAGGAAACTGGATGCTTGTTGCACCCCAGGTCTGCATTTATCATGCCACAAGGAAGAGGAGCAAGCACAATGACCTCCCACACACCGTTCTAAGATCATGGCTCCCAGGGCCTCTGATCTTTCACACCCTGCCCTGCACACTCCCTAGATCTGGGTGAAAAGAGGGGGAAAAGTTTATTAGGCGCTGCCAATTACCCATGAGACCCTTAGGGGCCCATATTAAGTGGGTGCACTCCGACCCTTTGCTATAACCCCTTTCATGAAGCCAGAATAATCCTCACCAGAGAAATACACAGGGGAAAAGATCATGATTTGAATAATACTTCATCTATCTTGTATTTAAGATGACATTTTTTAACTGATATCCTGAAAATATACCATCAGGTAAATGGTATACTGTACAGGAGGGGTGGAACGATTCAATAACGATTCGATTCGTATGGCAATTTGTGGTTGCAGATATGATACAAGAACGATTTTGGTTCATTTAGAACAATACGATCCGAAACGATTCAGTAACTTCAAATTGATTCAGTAACTTTTCAGGCAAAAATTCAACCACTGTGACTGTGAAATAAATACTTTAACCCCCACGAGATCTTGTGACAAGATCTTATGACAACCCTAAGAAATAGATCGATAAAGCGTACATGCATGCTTGACAGCAACGTACAGTAGAAAGAGTTCCTGGTTTGTGCGGCACAGAGTTGCTCATCTGTCACTCTGTAACCTTACATCCTGTCCCAACATAAAACAATCTGCTTCGGTTTCCACCACACACCAAAATACACATGTTTTGCTCGCAGATACCTGCTGTACCTATCCTCTTCTTTTCTCTGAAGGCAATATCATCCCAATACCGTCCCGACATAGGCCCCTATCAGGAGCGGACTTAACAGCAGACTTTCTCATTATCCAGAGTGGACACCCTCTGATCCCTATCAACTATTGCACCATGATGAAACAGCCCACACAGGATATTGCCGTTGGGAGGGTCTAGAGGGGGTTTTGGGAAAGAATGGGGTCTCACAATGAGACAGATGTCTGCACTGCTTATCGCGCCACCCAAATTAAAACAGATTTAAAACACTATCTATTAGGGGTGTACTGTACGTCGTAATCATGACTTGGTACAAACTGGCAAGTAAGTCTCCAATAAATACAATTGGAAAAAAAATGTAAATAATACAAAAATAATAAATATAAGAGTTTACAACGTCGAACAGTGCGTGTAACACAGCTGATTTAAAAGTGGCCTACCAGAAAAGTCATTCACCGCTGTCCTCCTTGTCCTCCTGCGAAATAAAACCACTATAGTCGTCCTCTTCAACCGAACAGCCCAACAGATCCCTCAGCACACACGCCGCCGGTCTCTCTCTTTTTTCATTGTCGCTACCAGTGGCACCCCTGCCCCAGGGCAAAGTAGCCCCCAAGCCCGTGCTGTCCTCCCCAGCACGCAGTAGTCCTGCCCCCCCGAAAGCCACCGGCGACAGTGGACCTACCGGCACCGCGCCCCGCTGCCAAGACCCACCAGCAGACCCGAGCAACAGCGGCTAGCTCAATCGCCTTCAACCTGAAAGCCGCGCATCACATGTACCTACGATACCAGACCTTTAGGCTCTAAAATCGACATGTTAGGTGTATTTAAGAATCAGTATAGAATAATTTTACTCAGTATCGAAGTATCAGTATCGGACAATAAATCAGTGGTATCGCACGTCACTAATGATGAGTGCACGCACACAAAGCACAAAATGGCTGCTACGAAGCACATGAGATGTCGCGAGACCAAAACAATGGCACACTTTCGTCTTCTCCACTTGTCTTTGTCCATTTACATATGTCCCCAGGAAGGCCAAGTGTTCCCAAACAGGAGACTTAAATGACAGAAGAGGTTTTTTCAAGCTCTGCATTCTCTTGGCACTACCGTTGCCATGACTCCTGCTAGCCAGAGGCGAGGCCTGCACTGTATTTATACAGTATACCTAGCAGACGCGTGATGTGAGGCACGCATCCTGTCCCCCACTCAATGTGTACCGTGTGCGAAATCCATATACCTCTGTACCAAACCGAATGTTCGATACCAAAAAAAAAAAATCTGATCCCGAATAAATGTACTGTTACAACTCTACTTTCTCCTGATGCTGCCTTGCAACTCCTCAGAGTAACATGGTTAACTCTGGAAAAGCTTATATAGCCAAAAGTGAAATTGAGCCTGCAATAAAATAAATGAATGTGAATCAGATTTCAATTTCTCCGTCTACTAGTCCAGAAGGGTCACCTTCTTGGTCCAGGCCCGCCTTACACGTTAACCCTCTGGAGTCCGCACACTTGTCAGCCATCAATGTCTTTCCCTTCAAATGTACTCCATTTTCTTTTGTCTGTTGGCGTGTTTGCTGGTGCATACTCATTTAGCATCCACAGCTGTCCCAACCCCAGCCAACCAATCCCCCACGCTTACACACAGAGCCCCCACCCATCCTGCTACCAAAGTCTAGTGGCTGAAAGGCTGGTCCTTGAAGCTTGAAACAGGAGCACTAAAAATAATTCCCATGTAGTTGCCAAATAAGCGAACCCTACATGTTAGGTTGAAAGGTTCCTGGCAGTCAACAAACAAAGTCGTATCTTTACTGACAGAAATGAACAGCCATCCAAATTAAATTCACAATAAAGTCAGTTTTGTACAGACCTGGAGGCTTGCATGATAAATTGATTGAACACCAGAGGGTTGACAGAAAACACCCACTGTGCAAAACCCTATTTCTCCCACCTAACCTCAAGAAAACCAATTATTCACCACTGGCTCTAATAATAAAATGCAATCCAACAGTCAATGTGATGCATTACAAGCAGATGCTAAGCCTGCTATTAGCATAGATTAAACCACTTCCAACAACATAATCAACAGACGACATTCAATTTAATTTTCATGCCACACTCTGATCCTGTTTACAAAGCGTTAAACTGCTTAATCACCGTCCGTCCGTGTAATATACTGTCTGAAATTGAAATAAGCGATAAAACATTAGGCGCTGCCATTCGCCGCACGGCAATGAGTGGGTGGAATTGATGAGGTTATCTGTCAAGGTGTGACGTTTCATGGCTTCTTAAGCGCTCATAAACGGCACGGCCGGGCTGCACCGCAGTGTCCTGTCACACCCAGACGTGTTGGGAGGGAGGAGGGGTCTCGGGGGTGGATGTAGAGGTGGAGATGGGGTGGGGGGCTGGTTACTTGGCAGCTGCACAGATTGCAGTCGATATGACTGTGGGCCCCACATGCAGCAGTGGACAGGAGGCTCTCATTATCAGCCACAAAAGCACTAGAGGGAAAGGGAGTGGTGTGTGTGTGTGTGTGTGTGAGTGAGTGTGCACGCCTATGTGTAATCAAGCAAATGGCACATGAAAATGCGCAAATAAATGATGTCCAGGCTAACTTGCGAGCACTGTGATAGTGTTCAATAATGTGGCCATAAAAATGCGGACATTCGGTTTTAATATGGTTCGTGCTTTACAATGCAGTGTGCTTGTGGTATAAAGTCCCAAATAATGAGGTACTATTATGCAAGTCTGCTTCTGTGGTACCACTAATCAGGATAGCTCGACCAATCTAGAGGGATGATTTATTGTTGTTGGACTTTTTTGTGACGTTATGTTGGAATACAGTGAGTACAAACAGTATTGTAGAATGGATCCATGCAATCAATTAGCTCAGTGTATACCCTGGGTTACAGCTTTGGGGTGTTGGATGGGGGGCACTGAGACAAACACACCATGCAATCTCCACAGCTCCTCTGGGTTGCACACATGCAAGCGCACAGTGTGTGTGTTTGTCCCTGAGCTGCGGTTGATTCGGATGATGACACCGGCATACATGCAGACGCATGCGTACGCACGGCGTATTGCAATTGCTCCTCCACAAAATAAAGACGTGTCATTCAATTATTTCATTGACGTTCCATCCATTCATCATTTATAATTATTTCACATTGTTTTCTGCATGAGTTTGCATGCTCTCCCCGTGCGTGTGTGGGTTTTCTCCCGGTACTCCAGCTTCCTTCCACATTCTAAAAACATGCATGTCAGGTTAATTTGCGACTCTAAATTGTCCACAGGTATGAATGTGAGTGTGAATGCGCCCTGCGATTGGCTGGCGACCAGCCGAGGGTGTACCCCGCCTCTCGCCCGAAGTCAGCTGGGATAGGCTCCAGCACACCCCCGTGACCCTAGTGAGGATAAGCGGCATAGACAATGGATGGATGGAGGTTAATTGGCGACTCTAAATTGGTATGAATGTGAGTGTGATATATAGATGTAAATGCTCTGTGATTGGCTGGCGACCAGGCCAGGGTGCACCGCCCAAAGTCAGTTGGGATGGGCTCCAGCATACCTCCGCGACCCTAATGAGGATTAAGCGGCATAGGAAATGAATGAATGAATGTTTTCTGCATGTAAAACTATAATTATTCTTTATAAAAGAAATGTTTGGGTGTCTGAAACAGATTAATTGGATTTACATTATTTCCTGCAGGAAAAATTAGCACGGTTTTCTTTGAACCTCTTGGAGCAAATTCTTGATGAAAACTGAGGTTCAGCCATTTGCATGCAATAAGTATACATTTATGAAAAATTACAGACTGTTTAGCTATCCTGCACTGACTCTTCCCCTGATTGGCTTTAAATGCAATAAACATGCAAGCAATGCAATCATGTTATGTATCCATCTTGTACACCTCGAATGCACCATACTAAAAGCTTTATGCTTTTTCTGTAGTTTAGACCTACAGCCTATGTCTTTTAATGTGTTCATTTGTGTTGTTTCAGTAAATGTGTGTACACGTTACAAGCTCGGATTAACAGGCTCCATCCGATCCGTCCGTTCCAGCTGCAGATTTTTATCTACGTTTCCTGATTTGTTTTCTTTACACTGCCATGACGCATATTCAAATCGTGCTATCTAAAAAAAAAAAAAAAGTCGGAATTGTGTCACTTGATCCATGTAGTGTAAATGCGCCCTTAGACTTCATTGCAGGTTGTGTTTTTTCCGCATCAGCGCTTTATGACAAGACAGCTCTGCTGTCTTCCTCCAAGAGCGGGGACCACTGCATTGTCTGCGCACAGTTAAAGCGCTTTTTTTTAATGAAAAACAGGACAGCTGATGAAATTTTCAAACATAATAACCCCATGAACCCAAAATAATGAGACCAAGTAATCAAATAAAATGTAACAGTACCTTTTCAGTGATTGATTATCATAGAAGACAGCATGAGGCCATGTCCAGTTTGTGTGTGTGACTCATTCATAAGGACTTGCCTTGAGGACTGAAAGGCTTGAAAACAACTCAAAGAAAGCCATCAGAATTGGGGCCGGCTGCCTTTTGAGAGATGCCCATTTTGCTTCCTGGGCATAGTCAACCTGCTCTTCAGCAAGGTATCAGACTGTTCAAACTGCTGCAACACTGAAAATGTCTTAGGTTTGTGCAGTGTGAAAGTCAGCCTATTAAAAACACAAGACTGTATTCACACCCTATCATTATATAATATATACACATTAATCCACAATGCTGGCATGGGTGGTGCATCTCAGCAGCAGGTTTTATCATATTTTTGAAATGCGGCTGTTGCACCTGTGTCTAACCCACCCAGCGACCTCAACATTAACCCAGTATTCATGCCTTGTTTTTTTTGTGCTTATTTACTCATTTATACAGTAGATGCCCACACATTCGCAATTCAGCATGCACGGCCTTGTAAGTTTGCAGATTGTTGGTCCAAAAGTCACATATAATACATAAATATATAAAATTATATAGATGTTTTTCTCAAAACATTCTTGTTCACCATAAGTCAATAATCATTTTTAAAATACATGATAATAAAGGTAAAATGCACTGTTCGAAAGACACAATTTTTCCATGTTTTGGTCTTTATGCTTCACTTTTTGTCAAGTGTCGAGAATTTGCACTTTTTCAGCGGTCCTTGAACACACCTGTACTGTGAGTGGCTACACCGTGACTCCGTTTCCAACTGTTCATCGATCACTTAACGTTGTCATTTATTAGTGGTGAGACATAGACAATAGACATTTTTATGGGCGTATCAATCACTTGCTGGTGGTCCCAGAAATAACCACAGTGAAAAGCGGGGATCTACTGTATATTAAAGGGATAGTTCGAATTTTTTGACACGAAGTTGTAAGACATGCCCATTAGCAGTGTAGTACATCAACAGTGACTTACCCCTGCCCGGATTTCTGACCAGAACGCCTCCTCGAAAAAAACCTTACAAATCGCTCGTCGTTACATCTGTGCCCTGCGTATCCCTGTGCACTGTCGCCTCTGCATTCTTGTGTATGTGATGAGGACCTTCTTCTTCCGGTGTGGGACACACGTAAACACAATGGCAGCGGCATGCTGTCGCGGAAGAAGATGCCAGCATCTTCATCACATACACAAGAATGGAGGCGACAGTGCGCAGGGATACGATTTTTCAAGGAGGCCTTTTTATGAGGCAAATGTATTACTCTTTTGAACGCATATTGTTTTGAGAAGCCAAACTCTTTAAATATTTGGGAAGCACACGACTCCTGGGCTAACTTGTGGACCGATTGCGATTCTACAAAATAAGAGAATTCACTCCCGACAGCAAATTGCACAATGCTCTCACCATTTCAAACAGAGAATCCACAGTAAAGGTAGCAATCACCCTGCCAAAGTGCTGGCAGGCAAGATAATAATTTGCTCCCAAGGTGCTGTCATGTGTCTAACCCGGATTCTTACAATGAAACTTAGAAAATACCACGTCCTGGCCTGGATCAATTGAATTACATCATATAGACATGTCTAATTTATGAGTCATTTTGTGTAGTCTTTGAATAGGAAACAAGGACATACATGCTATACATCGTCAAACGTATGCCTTATTCATGCACAATGATGCAAATGACAGACAGGCAGAGACGGCCTAACAGTTTAATCAATGCGGAAAAACTATCAAACTGAACTTTTTGGTATGTTTCTGTTGTTGTTTAGTACCAAACATATTTTGAGGCTTCATGTATGCTATGAAAAAATATAGTGGTGGTACACCGTACACCATAAAAAGAAATAACCTCTCTGCCTGATGAGACTCTCAGTACAGCTGGTTTGATAAATTATACAAAGGAAAGGGTTGCAGAAATAATGTATGCATGGTATTGCTCTGGAGAGCCATAAAAACAATGACAACCCACCAGTCCGCCTCTGTCACACTCCACCAAGCCTGAGTACCCCAGCAACAATACCATTACAGAGGTGGTCGAAGATCCTGTGTGTGGTCAGCTAATAAAGCTATTGTCTACCATTGAAAAGAGGATTACTTTAATCTAGTAATGGCGGATGTCGTGTGACTCATAGTACTTGGGTAAGAGGGTCACTGTGAATTGCAAAAAGCCCATTGTGAGGCGTCAAAGAGAAGCCCTCTTCCCTTTGACCCTGTGGCACAATCAAGGCGACTGTCGTAACCCATCTTCAACTCAACTTCACACAGGTTTCTATATATCATGGTTGCCCCTGACTCAACATATAAACATTCACACGCATGCCCCATTTTGCCGCTGTGGTAGGACGGTGATGAGTGCTTTCAGGAATTACATGGCAACAATCAGGCAAATGAAGAGAAAACTCAATATTCCATGTTAAGACCTGCAAGACCACAAAAAAAAAGCTTGTCATGTCTTTGCAAGCCCGAGTAGATCGCAACGTGATCGTTCAGTACGCACACAATATTCCTGCATTAAACACAATAAGGAGATCCCCGCTCATTCGCGTTTCAGCTGATTTTGTTCAAAAAATCATTTCCCCCGCAAACACACTTATAATAATGATTAAATGTAATAATAATAAATATGTGATAATACAGATAAAATGTGCAGTATACATGTACCATTGTTAAAAAGAGATTTTTACATGTTTATGTCGTTCACTGATGCCTAAAGGTTTTTCGTCAAGCATTGCGATTTCACACTTTCTTCGGCGGTCCTTGAATGCACCATAGTTGCCCTGAGCCGAAGAAGTGAAATTTATATATAACATCTACGCCGTGACCCCGATTCCGATACCGATTTTCAACTTTCAATGTGTTTAATCAGTGTGTGAGGCATATTTAGGGTTGATTTTTAAAAATCAGAACATTTGCGGGGTTATGAATGCTGAATCACAAATATGCGGAGATATCCGATACTGTGATGGCTCAAATCCATAAAGTTTGACATCCATTCTAAGTCGTTCAGATTTGGAGGAGGACTGTCTGTGTTCCGCCACTGAAGAAAAAACATCCATTTGACAGCAGATGGATGGTTAAAAGCCAAATATAGAGCAACCTGGAAGTCTGTGAACATATGTAAAGACTTCGCAGCTGTGTAAAACTCAAGCACACACACGCACGAACGCACGCACGCACGCACACCTGTCAATTCTGGCATGTGTTAAGTTTCACCGTGAGGTCGCAGACAACACTGTCCACTTTCGCTACCTCATCATGGTGCCTTAGAGGTGAGCTATCTATCTGACATCAGCGTTTCTCTTTTGGAAACACGCCAAACAGGCTGTTGATGTCAGCAGCTGCCAATACACACTAAGGATGGGTGACTTTTCCCTGTCAAGTGTACGTAGCAGATGGCTATTGCCTTGTATCCTGCACCGCTCACGTCTTGGCTCATACCCTTGCAATGAAGTGGGAGGTGCGGTTACGCTATAGCACAACTACTCCGAGAAACATTATTCTATTATTATTCTATCGCTGTACAACATATAAATAAATATTAAAATAATACTCAAAAAATGTTATGTAATCAATTCAGACATTTTTATTTTACAAATTAATCAATCGAGGAAATATAGATGAATGCCCAACCCGAAAGCATCTTTAGCATCTGTGTTCGTGCTTAAATTCACTAGATTTGAAAATACAGAAACGCATCCAAATTTTGAATGAAACCATTCATTCGATCAAATTAAATGAAAATCAGTTGCCATGTATGGTACTTGGTACACTTGCGTCATGTAAGGACAGTATGCATACATATGCAGCGCTTCCCCCAGGACTGCAGTGTATTTGTGGTGGTGGTGTGCATCTAGATGCCGTCATTGTCTAACTTGCAAATGTCATTTTTAAAAACCGCAAAAAAAAATTCTTTTAAAAAGCTACAGAGTCGTCCCTCGTTTATCGCGGTTAATTGGTTCCAGAATCGACTGAGATAAGTAAATTTCCAGAAGGTAGGGTTCCTTATTTACAGTATAAATGAAATATGTTTGTAGTTAGCACATAGAAAACCTGCTTAACACCTTCTAAGTATGGTTTTTAACATTATTAAAGCCCTCCAAACATGAAATAACACTCCTATAGTCAATATATTTGACGTAATAATAGAAAATAAGACGTCTTAGACATAAATATGACATTACATAGACTCACGTGTCAGCACTGACAGTATATCGGTTGCTATTGTCTCATTGATGTAACGTTCCTGACACCTAGTAGCCAGTGTAGTACAATACTGCAATGGCGCAGAGAACACATGCAGTGAACATTCACACAGGAGCTGCTGTCAACCACAACTCACGCCAGCCACTTGCACGCTCCACACTGCGAACCATGCTAACACTCAGCAACTCTCCAGTAGCTAGCTGACACACACTTCACTTCCCATGCCCTGCCTATTAAAGGGCGCACACAACGTTACATACAGTGTATTACTTATATTATTATTTTCAATTTTTATGACTGAAAATGCTTAATTTGGGCCAAGAATGCGTAGAATTTGCTTATATATGCATATGTTTGACTACTAATAGGCCGTGTTCAACTACAAAACAGTGATCATTTATTAATTAACTCATTTTTGAAAAACCGCGATAGAGTGAGGGCGTGATGTTCGAACCGCGATGTGATGAGGGACGACTATGATGAGGTACTGTACATACATTTAAAGACTAATCTTTGTGTTATCGCTAGTTAGGAGTTTCAGCAGTTCATCTTTTTGTTGTGAAAATATTCCTTTTGCCCTATTTTAACATTTTTGCTAGTTTTTTTATTATTTTATTTCTACAATGTGCAACGTGGACTGCACGCTTCCACACGTTGCCTTTTCACGCCGGTGGTAATGCACACTTGCTGGGCTTGTGGAGGTGCCTTGCACGTCTGGATCTCCACTCCCCACTTGGATTTTTCAATTGCACGACACAATAAACACTTCCTGTCTTTCACTTGAATATGTGAAACACTGATACGCATGAGTATCCAAAAAGGAGCCATCTCTATTTGCTGACATTGGCAAACAAAGAAACGACCCGTGAGGATACAGCAGCTATTTAGTGTGTCTGGCGGTGTGGCTCAGAGACATAATGATGAACCTTGGACACAACAGTTGGGGCAAGAGTTCTTTATTGTTCCCGACAGCCCCTGTGGCCCTTGTGCTACACTATCGTAAAAGGGAGGGGGTTAAATCTCTTCCTCCAACCACCTGTTGTCGATGCCCCATCAGCCGCCCCCTCCTCACACACACACACACACACACACACACAAACCCCCAAACCTTCCACCCTCTATGCTCTTGTGCTGCTGACCCTTTATAATGCAAAAACGTGCATGCATACACGCGCTAGTCATTATTCGCATTTGCCTTTAGCATTGTTTAATTAATTCATGACTGTCCTCTGAGGAGGCCTTGGCTGGTGGGTCTGGCTCAATGACCGGCAGACGGCCAGATCGTGCAGAGGGGGTTAAGCCAGAGGCCCATGGCCTCACTTCAGCCATCTGATCCCCCTCTTAGACCACAACTGCCACCACCCTGACAACCACAAGGCTGCATTAACCTGCAATCCTATTATGGAGTATGAAAACACCTTATTTACAGGATACACATGCAGACATGGAAGATCTAGTTATCAATTCAGCCTCGTCTGATTTTAAGATTGTAAGTGGGTCGGATACATTCGTAATACATTCACATGATTTAATTGCCAAATGATAGCTTGTTGGTAAAGTCACATCAGTGCAGACGACTGTGTGATAATGAGACAGACTATCGCCACACTCAAACTATCAACATGAGCTGTTTTCGATCATTAAAAATGCTAAACCTCTTTGGCTGCAAGCTACACTTTTCAACCAAAAAATATAAGAATACCACAACCGACTAACAGACGTTGACAATAGTGGTTTAAAAACCACATTGAACAAATAAATGAGCGTACAGTTACCTGTTTACAATCTCTTGACATCTCTCGACGCCCTCTTGACATGAAATAACACCCACTTAGTCACTTTACCCAATATAGTAGATATAATCAGAGAAAATAAGACATATTGGGCAAAAATAAGATAACAGACTCACACATTAGCAGTTCCTTGTTGTTGTTTTCCTGGACAGTGTACTTCCTGCGGTGGCTATGGTCTCATCCGTTTGATGTAATGGCAGCTTTATATGCCTTTTACTCATATTACCTAATATAGTAGCCATAACAAGTGTAAATTAGCCATCCATTCATTTTCTATGTCGCTTATTCTCATTAGGGTCACTGGAGCCTATCCCAGCTGACTTCGGGCGAGAGGGGTACACCCTGGACTGGTTGATAGCCAATCGCAGGGCACATATAGACAAACAACCATTCACACTCACATTCATACCTATGGACAATTTAGAGTCGCCAATTAACCTAACATGCATGTTTTTGGAATGTGGGAGGAAACGGGAGTACCTGGGGAAAACCCACACACGCACGAGGAGAACATGCAAACCCCACACAGAGATGCCCAACGGAGATTCGAACCCCCCATCTCCTGACTGTGTGGCCAACATGCTAACTACTAAAATAAATAAGTCATTTAAGACGTAAATAAAACTCCTGCTTATGTGTACGTGTCGCAGTAAATGTGTTCCCCAGTGGACATTAGTGGTAGGTGGACAGATGTGTGCAGGACAGGAAGTGATGTCGGAGGTTCAGAGTTGAGTTTTAGCTTGCAGTGGGTTATGGCACCAACAGTAGCCGTGTTATTATTATGTTTATTATGTTATTATTATTGTGCCTGTTGTGAGATCATTTAAACCTGCAATAAATGCATTTTCTGGTACTTGTCTCACCGAACACCGACACCTTCTGGCCGATGTAGAATACAACATTCACAAGGCTTCTTCTGTCTTGTATTTGCATTTTGGTCATTTAGTTAGTTCAGTGAGCAATTTTTATGCTTGAAAATGATTAATTTAGGCCTAGAATGAGTACGATTTGCTTAAATATGCTTTTTTCCTCATAGGCACATTCAAGCACAAAACAGCAATAATTTATCAATTAATTATTCTGTGAAAAAACGCGATAGAGTGAGGGCGCCACATTCAAACCGCAATTTAGTGAGGGACGACAGTATTTGTCAAAATTCAAACTTTGTTCAACCCAACAATGACAAGCACTTGTTTGTTTAGCCACAGAAGAAGCATTTATTTGTAGTTCGTTGTTATGCTTTTTATGTTCTTACTCACTTTTAGAAATGGATCATGGCCAGTTACGTGAATTGGATGACTATGTCAAGAGGTCAACCCCCTTCCCAACCCACCACCACAACCACAAATCGCTTGCAGTCCTTTGGGAAACACTGTTCTTCTTTTGCTTTTATTGATTTTGACATAACTGCAAATGTGCTTCAGCAAAAACACATGATAATGAGAATGTTAACAATACTACACGATAACATGTCACAATAACAAATTTTACTGAACGATAATTGTCCCACAAATTATTGCCGATAACGATATTATTGTCAACATTATTTTGAGACCATTTTTTGATGAATGTAATTATAATATACGGCATAATAATGCAAGTATACTGTATCAAAAGCAAGCGGATTTAACATTGTAATTGGAATGTCAAGAGCTTTAAAATAAAATAAATTCAACAAACAACAACATAATAAATTAAACAAAAAAAAAGACAAACAACCCAATGAATACAAAATGGCCTTAGTCTCCTTTTGCAAAATGTTACACTAAATAAAAATCATAATACAGTAAATCACAATATTTCTGATTTCGAATCAGTGCCACTTTCGTTGTTGTCTGGATACTGACAATAAAATGGAGAAATAACAGAAATACTCTGAAGTTCACATTATGTGTCAATGCAGACGTCAGCTCATTTGCATATACATTTCCTTGATCAAGTTTTAGCAACACTGTTTACCTTTACGAGGTGTAACGTTTGTGGGAGTTTGGTCAAAGTACATGTTTTGGATGCAGCAAAATGCGTTTGGTGCACAATGAGGTGTTATACTTCGGGAATCAGCTGAAACGTAACTTGCACCGTTTTGCATTATTATTTAATTGTCTTTGTCACAAACTGTTTCATCTCACAAAATAACGATGCGCAAACGGGCTGAAATTGACATCAGGTCGTGTTTTATGCACAGCAGGCACAGAGAAAGTATTCGATCGTGTAGCACACGACACACACAGCTAGCATGTGCACACAAAGTGCTGCTGCTGTGTGTGCGCTCGCTTGCAGCCTCACCTCGCTCGCCTCACTGAGACAAAGAGGCTGAATGACTGACAGGAGGGGTCCACTCGCTCTGTTCATTCTGATATAAAACCAACACGCCCAGGTGTTGACAGATGCACAGAGTGAACCATCTGGCCATCAAGCCTGTTTGGTAGAGAGAGAGGAGGAAAACAAATGCGCATGCGCAACATATTGAGGACATTATTTTTATTTCTCGTGTGATTAATTGACTTATTGATTATCGTGACAGTCCTAACTACAACACATAAGCGGACCAATTAATCATAGAAATTACCCCTTAGGGTCTCAGATTTTATGTCGTCAAAAGAACTCTACTGTGTATGACAGAAAGCACACTGTCATCCAAATCATAGCCCATGTGGTTCCAGACCACTGCAGGTTAATAAATGGGACGGAGGGCAGCTCCAGGAAAGCGCAGAGGGTTTCCGAGAGGTGTAAGGGAGGTTAAGCGGGTTTACTTCATCACTTTTATCAAAGATACATCCAACACTAATACGGAACTCCCACTAATCCTTCCAACATTTTCAAATCCGTAAACCCTGAAATTGTCACTTGGGTGTCTAATATCAAAAACAGTATGACAGGTTTGAGGGCGCATTTGTCTCGGAGAGAAAAAGAAGGCGGCTCCAAATGACGGTACTGCTGGTGTCTGAGATTGCTGTTGTGAGAAAGTTCCTAAGGCGTTGACACCGAGCCAGGATGAGGACAAGAGTTTCATCGCATCTTCACCTGTTCACCCAAATTCCGCAAGGCAGCTGCCATCTTACAACCTGCAGGCTTGACCTCCAAACAACCTTTACAGAGGGTGCTGGTGGTGTTTTTTCAGGAGCAAACCTCCTCCGTTCGTTTCACTCAATTCCACCCCCCACCATTTCCACAGAAGAAAAAAGTCCAGCTTCCCCTCCCTTGTTGGCGTGAATATTCATGAGCCATAAAGCCAGGCAGTAGAGATGTAGCAGGCATAATAAAAACGTCAGAGTTATAAAACACTCAAAGAAAAATGGGCAAGTCCCTCTGAATGTCAAAGACCCACAAATGTCTGTGTGGCCCCCAGCTCTATTGTGCTTGACCGACTTTTATGCAACTGACAAGATTTGGTCACTGCTCCTTTTCACAACTTTGTAGGACAACACGGTGTTTTACTTTGAAAATTTATTATTATTCTGATTATTATCTCTCAAGGGGAAATTTGATTTATACTCTCTTGTCTACGTATGTTGTATTGCACACCACACAAAACCAGACCACACACACATGCAGCCACGAAAGAACAGTGTTATACTTTACCATTATATTACAGGCAGAGGGGGTAAACTACATGTGTAGCCACAGACCACCACCAAACATTCATTCACTGGACGTGAGGTGGGTGAAGTGTCTTGCCGTATCGGACACTACAGCAGTGACTGGGATGGAGGAAGCGGCTACGTGATGCCATTACCTAATTTGCACATGACTGGACAGTTTCAAAACTGGACACTGGACCATTGGTAATGTTATTGCACATCTAATAGCTCATTATATTGATAAACTGCGTTTACAACTAGCGCTGTAGAATACCCGACGTCCACCACCACGGTACACCGCTGGCATGTCTGCATGGTGGTGTTGCGTTTTCTATTTCCTGCGGGTGGCGGGAGTCGAGTGGCAGCCAGCTTTGAGGCACATTACCGCACCTTACCATGTTGGAGTGTGGCCCACAGTTACGAACGCGATACGGCAACCGGATCGGGCCGATCTCGTGGCGGGAGACGATATTATTCTATCTTCAAAATACAGTGGATCGGCAATTACATCCGTAATGGAAATATAAGAAAATCCGCATGTATGACAAGAAACTCCCTCTTCAGTGTTACACAGCACAATCTCGATATCCATACTGTGGCCGACTGCTTCTTAGCCCGCAGCAGATGGATTGCGAGAGGTAACAGCTCCTGAACCAAGCACCATTCCTACTGTGTTGGCTGAAAACCTGATACTAAATATATCCACCAATATGCAAAGGAGCTCTTCCTTCATTGCCCTCAACATTTCCAAGTGATAGGCAAGAAGCCAGGTGATACCATGCCACAGTGCCATCTTGTGCCTCTACTGATGCCACCCCGAGCCTCTTGGCAGCTACAGAACGGCTTATGTGCTGGTGGCTTCATCTTCGGCCTCATTGGTGCCATGCAGAGGGAAACTGACCGGAGCGGGCAATAGCTTGACTTTTGGCACCAGCCACCGTCGTTCTCCCTCCCCCCCAACCTCTCACGCTAGAACGGATCAAGAAAAGTGTGTTTGTGGATTTGTGCCGGTGAGCTATCACACAGATACACACAAGAAGTAAAAAGTTGGTCTGAGAGGAACTGCAGTGTTTTGCAAAATGTGTGTTGCAGAATGTAATTACACAAAGAAGTCCAACATCGAGAATTAAAGCAGTTCATTAATTTACTGTCATCCCCGGCACGTCGCGGTTTGAATTTCACGGCTTCACTCTATCACAGTTTTTTCCAATATTAAAAAAATATAAATATTGAAGCAAATTGTACATATATTTGCCTAAATTAAGCATTTTCAAGATTACAAATAGCTAAATGAAATAAAATACAAATTTAAGCCATGAAGGTTTTAATTAATTGTGACTGGAGAATCCACCATGTTATCCACCAGTTATGTTAATTTATCCTATTCAGCCTCCCAGTTACAGTATGTTCTTTATGTGTTGTTGAATAACTGTTAATACGTTACGTTTAAATACCGGACACTCATTCAGCCTGTTGTAGTATGTCCTGTTGTGTAGCTGAATAACTTGCCTTTCCAGATGAAATGCGACTTACAGTCCAGTGCGACTCCAGCCGCATTCCTTCCGGGGCTGTTATGAGGAAGACAAAATGTTTCGGTTCGTGTGCCATTGAAGCCATAAGTTTTTATAGTGTAATTGTTTTGGGTGGCAAAAATGACATTTAAAGCAAGAAGCACTATCTGTTTGCGAGAGGCTGCCGACTCGCAGTGACAAATCCACCTTTCCTATCCAGCAACAGCAGTTAGGATTAATCCCATGACCAAGTTATCAACAGTGTATGTTCACAAACAACTTAGGTCATGAAACAGTGAACGCAACATGACAGAGGTTGCGCTCTCTGGAGTAGGAGAACATAGGATGTGATATTATAAGCTTGGCGTACAAGGAGTGGGGGTTGCAGCTGAGGGTACAAGCTGCCAGGAGAAGTGACTCCAAGGTGAGAACTGGCATCTTGAGTTAACTGAGGGACGGTGAGAACAAGAGGCCAGAGTGTCTGTGAACCTGCCCCTGCTGTAGTCTCACTTGTTTAATCTGACTAAGCGAATGAGGACACTTGTAAAATCTAACTGCAAATGAATGCCAAACAAATATGGACAAGCACGGTGCTGTTACTCTGTTTATTCAGTTCAACATTTCCCTTTCAGATGGCACTTCACTTATCATTTAGAAACATTTCGCTGTCAGGGCGGGCTGATGAGGCTCCATCATGAAAAACCTCACCATGAAAAGTCAGCCATGAACCTCACCGCACGCCACTGACCCCACATACCCGAAAATTCAAGCCTATAAATCGAACAAACAAAAAATGCTTACTTGCCACTTCCAGCGATGCATTTCGACTGACGGCCTCACCCAGGTAATTACGGGCCACGCACACATAGACCCCCTCATCAGGTTTACTTCGCCGGCCATGTACGATTCGCAGGAAGAAAAGGGACCCGCTGGGTAAGAGCATCCTGTGAGAGCGAGGGTCCTCGCGGTCTGTCTCGACTCGCTCACCATCTTTGTACCATTCTACCATGGGAATCGGACGCCCCTCTGCCTTGCAGTTGAGGGTGGCTGGCTCCCCCTTGGACACAATCAGATCAGATGGGTGTTCAACAATTCGTGGAGCAGCATCCTCTAACCTGGGTCGAGATCCTGTGGGGTACGGGAGAAAAAAAAAACACAAAAAGGAAAACAGATGAGATTTCTGGCGAGAGAGTGCCTCACGCAACAGAAGAATGGTATGTGCTGAGCTATTCCTCGCCCTCCAGTCCTTCAGTGATAATGATACTTGTAAGAAATGTAGTTTATTTTCCGAGGAGTGGCATACTTGAGCCACTCAGTTCATTGCAGCTCGTTGCTCAATTTTGCGGGACATGACTGGATTCAGTCATCAAAATGTATTATCTCAATAGAGCGATAGAATTAAAATCTCTATTAAATTTATGCTGTATATCATTTATACGGGCCATTCCTATGTTGCAGTATTGGTATCAGTATCAGACATGGAAAAAGTGGTATTTAGCCTAGTTTAAACCAAACCAAAAATTCTCAATTAAGTATTTAAACCCGACATTACTCACCACCAACACGGGATGGATCTTTTCTGTTATAGCCATTGACTTTTTGCCGTCCCGTGGGTGTTACTCATGCTTTGCAAATGTCTCAATGTTCGATGTTTTAGGAAGCCATAGTCCTTTTTGTGATGCTGCTTCAAATGGGCAATGAATAGGGACCTCCCACTACAATTGTTTCACTTCCGGACCAATTCTCATATTGCAACCTTGAATATCGTCCGATATCGATCTGATATCAGCACTGATCACACATACTTTTATTAGTTGTTGAGCAGAACAGTAGGTATGAGAAAAACTGACTGCCTGTCAGTTGGACCGCTTGTATTGGAGTGCCCATATCGGAGATTTTAGATGCAGGCCGACGTAATCAGATATTGTTATTTTGGCTGGTGTCAGACCAGTATCCGATATCAGCATCAGATCAAGACACCCCGAGTGATGAGGTTGGTCATATTAAACGTCCCTGGTTCTGTGACACCACGGGAAATTGTGCATGACAGGTTTTGAACGTAGCTAAAACGTTTTTCAGACTTTAGCAAAAAACACTGCCACACGGCCAACATCCCTCGTACTCATTGCTATTGTTAACTATGGCTGTTGTGCACATGCTGTTGTTGTAATCTTGTGTGCTCTATCTGGCCGTTGCTGGGTAGATGTGCCAGGGTGGAGTCTGGATTGGAATCGGTATCAGAATCGGCAGTATAAAACCCCGATGGGAGCATCCCTAAGTTTCAATAACACCTAAACATGTGCCTTTGCTTAGCAGTAGAGCTTTGACTAACATCTTTCATATTGACAACAGCTTTGAACATTTTGATAAGTAAAAGATTCAATATGTAATGACTAAGTCACTAATAAACAAACACATACATTTTCCTCAAAATCTGAATGACAGCATGTTGTAATAGTTATCTCATAGCAACACAAAATAAGACTCCAATGCCAAAATTATTGCAGGAGAGAAGAATGAAAATGGGAGCAGGGAGCAGTTTTAGACCCCGAATAAAGAAGACACCGACTTTGTGGAAGATTTTAGCGTTTTACCTGAGAAATACTGATTTATTGATACTTTTCTATTAACAATTAAATCAAGACTGATTAATCTTTTAAAGTTAACAGACTTAATGCACGCCCAGTGTGCCAACACCAAAGGTTATGTTATGCAGGTCCAACAGAAGATGATTGTCATGATTGTTCCCTAAGCTATGATTAAGAAGGTGATTCAAGGACTTCCATGAAAAGGAGTCAAAATTACAAAATGACTGCCCTAAAAATGAAACACCCGAGCCTTAATATAATGGTAGGGAAAACACTAATGATCATCTACTCAACTAAAAGGAGTTGTGCTGATGAAAAAATACTCTGACAGTTACACAGTTACAGCAATGACATGCACAAAGTTGGAGAAATTGGTAGCCTACACACCCTGCAAAAAACATCCTTCGAGAGCCCATGAGAAGTTAGAGCAATCCATGTGGAAATGTAAAATTGAGGCTTTTAAGGAGGAAAAGACGACTGTGAGCCTGTGAGCTAAATATCATCAAGAGAATGTCTGAATGGAAAGTTTCATGATGATATGTCTCCCATCTCAAGGCAATCGATGAAAAAATCTCTTTAGGAAGAAAATCACTCATGAATCAGTGATACTGTGAGGCAAGACTAATCCAACAAGTGTAGAAAGCACCAATAATGTCACACAAGTTTTTTCCTCATTATCCCCCAGATGCCCAGCTTAAAGGGAGGGTAAATGTACTGGACTGTTAGGTCTGGGAAAAAATGAACTCAAATCGGTTTCCTTGGACAGCTGGAATATGTGCAGTCCAAAGGACTGCTTTGACAGTCGCGTATAGAAGGAAGATCTGGTCCCTCGAAGGCCCTATTAGCGCCTGGCAAACATGGACTCCAACTCCAAGTGACTCTCATAGCTACACTATGGATAATGAAACCTCAGAGGTAGCTGGATAGGAATGATGCAAGGAGCATCATGGCTTGAATACTGCTAAAAAGGAATGCCATAAACGAGATGTTGGTGATACTGTATATACAAGAATATCCTTGGATGTTTGCAGGATATGCAAGATAACCAAGATTAAGGTGATTATTATCCTTGATGTGTACAAAAAAAGTCAAAGAAGATAACCTTGATCGGTTACTTTTGATCCACTTGGCCCAAGCTGACAGAACCGAACATACACGCAGTTATCTTCCAAATGTTTGGAAAGTGTCTGTTCCCTTTTACAAATAGTTTTCCAAGTAGCTTTATGGAATAAACACATTTGTGAAATAATCAACAATGGCACAGTGCCTCTGTGTTGGAGTCAACCGCGGTGAACGAGAGGGTCACTTCCCTATGCCTTCGGGTTGGGGAAAGTGTTCTGACTGTCATTTGTGCATCCCGGGAGAGGACCGGGATATCGAGTCCGAATGGGCCATATTCCGTGCCTCCATTGCTGAGGTGGCTGATCAGTGGGCATGGGGGACTTGCTGACCTCGACTTACGATATAGTCAGGCGGTGGAAGGAATACATTGAGGCCCTTCTCAATCCCACTGACATACCTTCCATAGACCAAGCAGAGTCTGAGGACACAAATGCGGACATGTCCATCACCATGGCTGAGGTATCTGAGGTAGTCAAAAAAACTCTGGGTTGGCAAAGCTCCGGGGTGGACAAGTTTCACCTTGAATTCCTCAAGACTCTGGATGTTGTGGGATTGTCTTTGTTTACACGTCTCGTCAACATTACGTGGAAGTCGGGAACAGTACCTCTGGATTGGCGAACCGGGGTGGTGGTCCCCCTTTTCAAAAAGGGTGAGGGTGTGTTCCAACTATAGTGGGATCACACTCCTCAGCCTACCTGCGAAAGTTTATTCCAGAGTGCTGGAGAGAAGGGTACGACTGTTAGTCAAACCTTGGCTACAGGAGGTGCAATGTGGTTTTCGTTCTGGTTGCGGAACACTGGACCAGCTCTACACCCTTGCAAGGGTACATGGGAGTTTGCCCAAGCGGTTTACATGTGGACTTGGAAAAGGCATTCGACTGTGTCCCTCGCGGTCTCCTGTGGGGGTGGGGAGTACGGGATTGGTGGTGCGCTACTACGTGCCTTTTGGTCCTTGTACGACCAGAGCAGGAGCCTGGTTTGCATTGCCAGCAGTAAGTTGAGCATGTTTTCTCGATTTAGAACAGTTCCAAAAAACTGCACTTTCAGTGAAAAGACTGAAAATTATCTTGACGTCAAAGACATGGCACATTAGTCCATGTATGCATGTAATAAAGAAAAGCCAAAAGAAATCCAGTTATTGCGATCGCTCCTCCCACGAGTCGATGAATGATATATGCCACCGGCGAGGCTCAGGTTGCAGCTTATTACGACTGTGGATAGTCTGACATTTTCTTCACTGTCCACTGATTTGAGAAGACTAATGTATGAAAACCTATTTGGTTTGGAGTATGAGGGGCAGAGAAAAGTTCATTTCAACATCATTTGACTTGAAACGCTTGAAATGACAGGCTGTTGGTTGTATCTCTGTGTGACAGCTCTGCATATAAATACCCACTCACTCCCTACATGTCTTCCACAAACCCAGATGCTATATACCAAACACGTGGTAAAATATCCAGATCATGTGAATCATATTAAATCCATTCAATCACAGTACAGGTCCACCTACATAGCGTCTGACTGCTTTAAATCCAAGCAGCCCTGAGCCAACTCCACCAGCTCTGAAAGAATATAGTATATGTGTCATCACACACAACCAAAATACATTCTGTTGACTGGGGCGCCGCAGGGAAAAGGACATAAAACATGGATAGCATTTCGCCTACATCAAGTCTCCTCACCCACCACGTTGGCGTACAGAAATGCAGGAATTGCAACTCAGACTGCTGCAATTTTTGCTCGTAACAGTTTCATAATAGTTTCAACTTTTGCAAGCGTTGCAAGTTGTTTATGCAAATTACAAAGAGCTTCCCAGACCACATTTTCCACCAATGCATTTTACTGTCATATATGAAATATAGAAATGTGCTATACTGAAGAAGAAATATCAAATAATTAAATTCTCAAGAAAACTAAAAAGAATGGCAAAACCTTATGTATTTATGTAATATGTAAGTACAGTGCAAATAAATGCTTAGTTTAGTGAAACCATTGGAGTGGGGAAGAAGGATTGAAGAAAATTCCATTTAGCGGGTCCTTTCCCTCTTGCGGAATTGTTGTTTTACAACTTTGTTGCCTTCTCTAAAGCCAAAAGACTCCTCCAAGTCCCCCCGCCCGCAAAGCCATAGGAATTGATTTGCAAATGTGTATTCAAAGTTAAATTAGCAGCAGACTTTGCTGCTTTTGCTGCAGCCTTTTAGTACTTGACCCTGCAGGCACAACAAAATGAGGCACATACATGAGAATACAAAGCACCAACCCTAAAGAGGAAACCTCTTTATAATTGAGCGGGTTAATGCAAAGCATCTAAATGAGCAGGCTCGACTTTGCAAAAGGAAATTCCGTGTTTATTGTGTCCCTGAGGGCCATCAGCAGCATTGTGTTTCAAGATTGCAGTTGATTCTTTTGGCTCTTCAATGGTATAAAAAAAAGCCCTAAAATTTAAATACATACCATCATGTATGTATTATAAATTATTATCGACTTAGGGTGCAGTGAGAAGTGTTTTGTGCAAAAAAACAGGCTATTTTCAGAGGAAAAAAACTTTTTGACCAAAAAAACGCAAATGCACAAATGCAACCAAGCTGTTGAGATGTTTACACGTCGAAACAGTCAAGTATTTTATCGCTTCAGCATTTCATCCACACGGCAATGACGTTCTGGGTGTCTTGAAATGGTACTTCTTGAAAACGTTTTTCAAAGTGGGACAACACGGCCTTGCTGTGGCCATGTAGACAAGCAAAACACTACTTTCTCAGAACATCTGAATAACTGTTAATATGTCACGATAACATACCACCTGTTGACGTTACATTAACAGACGCCTATTTAGCCTAAAAAATGCGACTTACAGTCTTGTGCACCATATATATATATATATATATATGTGTTTTTTTCTTCTTCATTGTGCATTTTTGACTGGTGCGACTTATAGTACGGAAAATTCCATTTCGACGTCAGTCTAGACAAGCCCGACAAGTGGGACACAACAAACCCCTATGTGCATGCGTTCTTTCTTCTTCCATACTGTAGCTTATTATTGTCTATTTACAGCGCCACATGTGGGTGTGCCTTTTGTATTACATCGTTTCCACCCAGTGATATGTTCCCGTGTGTCTTACTGATAAGACACTGCGTGGACGCATAAAAAAACCCCAAAAAACACAGGAGCGTTCCCATGTGGACAGGGCATAAGTCACAACAGTAGCTGTCAAAAGCCCTCCATGACAGCATCACTTCATGTACCAGTGCCCGAAAATGACCGATTATCAGTTGGTTTCTCTTTTCACTCTGAGCATTTAAGTGCCACACTACTCTGCACTGTAGTTAAGTCACACACTCCAAAATAATCACTGGCTAAACACTTCAGGTTTGACTGAGTGTCTCACCAATCAAACGTCAGGTCAGAGCGACAACTGAGTGATTTTAGTTCAACTTGCCTTTATTAAGTCCATGAATGCACTATTAAGTGAGCAAGCATGGCATGTTTTTGACTTGTTAGCTTATTTTCAGGATTTTCAGGTTGACTATATAAATGAATGTAACAGGAAGATGCAAGCTTTGACATTTCATACTGTACATAATTGACATCTCAACACTTTCATCTTGCCAAAGATAGAAAAAAATCCTCCTTTTGAAGAACAGAGCAATTATCATCAGATGATGTGTATACAACACAGTTCTGTATGTTCCCCTCATCGCTTGGATTCAGCAATTAGCAATTAGCAGCGGTATTATTAGTTCAGCCACAAAACTTCAATGAAGTGCTGTGCTGTGCTGTGTTGTAATTCAGGCTCATTTTGCTGCATGTTTATTTCAGGAATAAGGCTGGCAAGAACCCCCCAGAACCACTGGAACTAATTCCTTAGGCAGTCCATCTGTCTACAGCCTGAGGTGGGGAGCTCATGCTTATCGTGTCAGGCCCCTCAGGCTGTCACACTTGAGACCTTTATAGCTGACTTGTCCTGTCAGCACCTACTGCTAAATAGAGTCCTTGTGCAGCTGAGTTCCCTTTCTTCCACGTTAACTGTGACGTATCGCCACGTATAAATTAATAATGCATCGTGAGCCATTGTCAAGCTGAAATTAATTCTGGAGCACAGTTCTGCTACCTTGGACACACACAGTGCAGGACCGTTGAAGGAACGTAACTCAAATCAGTGTTATTAATACAATAGACCATACTAAAGCTGGTCTAGGATGGTCGAATGTAAAGAACAGCAGGCCGACAGAAACGAGGAGTGTGCAAACACATGTTCTAAAAATCTCGACAATGACCTGTTTTCAATACACCAACAGCAGAAACCTAAGCCAGCACAAGTTCCTTTTGTTATACTGAGTGATCCATAGTTATTTTTACAACACTCAACACGCAAAGGCAACTGACTTGAAATACCAGACAGCAAATGTTATACTTAACCATGCATACGGTATCATTACGTCTGCCAATATTTCCCAGGATCTTTTTAATCATAACTAAGGTAAACCCCTATTTTTAAAACATGAATTAGGAACTTCTTCTGCGAACTTGGCTATTACACGACACCAGTGTTTCCCCTACCATTACATTAGTGAGGTGGTCACAACAGGTCTGTTGCTGGGCGTGGCTGGTGAATGACCATACTGCAGCCTCCCGTGGAATGAGACAATCTTTGGGGGGGGGGTCAGATGTTCGGGCATTGTTGAACAACAACGTGTAACTGAAGAAGCCTTTTAGATTAAAAGTGAAATGTCTTCAACAAACAAAAACAGTCAAGTTGCCTCGATTCAGCCTGCTAATTCAGCAGATTACCGTGACCTGGATGGCTGAGAATCTACACAGACACATTGACTGATATCGTAAAAATGACTTTTAAGATATTTAACCTTTTTTAAAGTGTTATGGGCTTTGTGAAAACAATACCCGGCACTGTGGATATGAATGAAAACAGTGTATGTGCATTAGGTCTGTAACTAATTATCTTCTTAGCCGATTAATATGAAACTTGTTTCGTTTAATCGAGTAATCGGTTAGGACCTAGACGGACTAAATCAATATGAACCAAATACAAATAGTGCTTTCGTCGTAACGTACCAGGGGAGACGCGCTGTTTTCCAGAGTCAAACGTGATGTGTGTGAATATAAATATTGCCCAAAACACAAAGTTAATAGGTCTGTTTTCATGGCGGACTAAAGAATTAAAAAAAAATATTCACATTTGAGAGGCTGAAATCTGAGGATGTATACTTTTTTACATAAAAAAATGATTAATCAAATACCAAAATAGGTGTTGATTACTTGCATAATCGATTAATCCTTGATTCATGGGTTCATTGTTGCAGGTCTAACGTGCATACATGCGCAGCAAACGCTTGTGGTGTTATCCAAAAGCGCCATGCATGCATTTTTCAGTCTCCTGTTGTCATGTAATGTCAAAGAGAAAGGTTTGCCGTTTCACAGGTGTTGTGTCTGTGCAAAAAAACCCTAAGTAGCCATAAAACCTGCATGAGGTCATAGGCCAACTACCAGGGATAGTCGTCCGTTTTACACAGCTTGTTAAAGATGAGACTACAACTCCATTATTACACCTCATTGTCCAATTAAACATGCATGACTGAATGAGAGGACAAAATGTTGCGTTGTAAAGCTGGCAGTGGAGGTAAACAGTCTCGAATCAACGTTTGTGTAATAGGGACAGCTGCAATGGCAGGACTGTGTCACACTAGACACCAACGCTGCTCCTCACACTGCAGAATGCCAACATCCCACACAGAGGCATCGCGACTGACTTTTCGCAAATGAATACACATGAATGCAAGATCAATACAGTGAAAGCTTGGTTAGTGTATATTTCGGTTTACGTCAAAAATTCACGCAAAAATTTTGCCTCGGTTTCCTGTTTAGTGTGCAATACGGTATGCCCAACTGTGCTCGTAACATATTTATCACAAAACAGCCCTGTTAGCAGCGTGTTCGCATGGGAACCGGAACTGGAAGTCATTGTCCCCCAGATTTGTCGCCCGTCTAAGACATCATCAGCGGCTGACTCTGTAGTTCTTTGCTAACTAACACGGTTACGCCACAAGCCTCTGCTTTTCTTACTGATCACAGCTGCAAAATGACCCACAACAGACCCAAACAAAGTTGCATGCGTCAGCATTTGGATGAAGAAGGTGAGAAACACTATTAAATTTAAAAAAATAACTCGTAGCAAAGCATGAAGGTGTCATCGTGTGGCTGTCTCTCCTCCTCCTGCCACTGTATGGCTTTTTGTGTGGGTTAAAACATTTTAGCCAAAATAACTGAATCTGTGCTGACAGTTTTTGCCCAAAAAAATGGGATTTGAGTTGATAATTAACTTTTAGATCATCAAAAACCCAACTTGCATCCTATGTTCAAAGAGATCGAAAGGGATTGTCTCAATAAATTCCAAGCAACAGCTATTAACTGCTGCCAATACTCTCTTTGGCCAATCCATTAAATCCTTATCAACCCTGGCCACTGTATGTCACTGTGAATGACACCACCGTTGTGAATGGAAAACCAATGAAAAGCATATGAGCAACTGTAAAATGACTACAAAAAAAAAAGTCATACCTAAAGGAAATAAAGCTGTCCTTGAACCATCTGAGGCATGGCTTTGGGCTCTTTTGAAAATGACCAAGCTTATTTTTTTCTCCCGAATAGTCAGAATCTGTCCAAGTGATACTGGCATTGACAAATAGGAGTTCAAAAATGAACGATAAAGTACTTTAGAGGCATGGACTGGAAAAGAAAATGGGGCCGTAGCTTGAATTTGTGGATAAAAATGTATTGTTCCTGAGCAGGAAGAGGGCAGGATATAATGCTTGCAAAACATTTGAAAGTTAGCGCTCCCTAGGCAGCTGTGTAATTGTTGCAAACAGGCCCTTCAAATATAACATATTTCAGAAGTTTCAGCGGAAAAATTTCCGCTATTTGGGTCGCCACTTCCCACTGAGGGGTCCCGCAGCCAAACCAGTTGAGAACCACTGCATTAGAAGACGGCGAGTAGGTTACATTTTTCACGCACAAAAGTTCGGAACGAGAAAGGGTTAATCGGGCCAGTTTGACCACATTACAACCCAACACCCCTTCCCTGAAGGACACACTTACAGTGTAAATATCAAGGCTTGATGTGAGCTTGTTTGATCTGGTTGCTGGCTTGTTTGGGGACATTCACGACACCAAAAGGAAGCAGCTCCACAGTTATTTCAGTAAAGAGCATGGCAAACACACAGTGCCTCAACGGCTGTTGGGGAGAGCTGCCAGATACCACCGTGTTGACTGATGGTGACAGAGATGACCAGCAATCTTGCTGCCGACTTCAGTGTCACCTTACTGGGCAAACAAACTGCTGAAAGGAGTCTCTGGCCCCATGTGAGGGGGGAGAACCCTCTGATGTGATAAAGCAATGCTATACATTGGATCCCTGCACATTCACGGCGCCGCAAATTTGTACATTTTTGCTCAAAACGTTTTTTTCCTCCAAAAATAGGCCGTTTTTTCCCCCCAAAAACCCACATCTCATTCACAGTAAATCGGTAATAACCTCAGAGCTGCAAAAATTACTCACTCACTCAATCCCAGACATTTTTCAAAAGACAACCCCTTCAGTACAAGCCATTTTAGACAATTTTGACTGATCTTTCAAGCCACACAGAATATTTTGTTCCATGGCTCTATAAACACGGAACCTACCACGATGAAGATTAGTCTCCCGTCTTTCATCAGAAAAAAAAAAGTTTGTTTCTACCTTTTTCCGTTCTTTAGTAATCAGTAGTAGAACATACTGTAGGTAAGAACATTGGTTCATATTGATTTCATCCGTCTCGGCCCTAACCGATTACTTGTTTCATTGAAACCACAAGCTTCAGATTAATCGGCTAATAAAATAACGGTTAATTGCAGCCCTGTGCAATTGTATGGGTGTATCAGTTATTCGTACTTTTTCGCCATTCGCTAGTGGTCCCGGGTATAACCCCTGAAAAACCGGGGATCTACTGTAAAGCCTTCTATTCTGTAACTATTTCCTAAAATAGCCAATCATCCATTTTTTAAAATGCTTATCCTGTTTATGCTCGCAGGTTGGTGCAGCCTTTCCCAGCTCACTAAAGCAAAAGGTGGACTACACCCTTGGCTGATCCCCAGTCATTCGCAAGGTCACTGCGAAGGGGGCATTAAGTGGGAATCAACCTCATGCCAGCTGCATAACAGTAGTTGACTATTGCAGTACCAAAAATATCCATCAATCCAAATTGCATGGAGAACATTATAAGAATGTTAGAAACAACACAGGCTTTGCTTAAGTGAAAATAAGTCGCTAAAAGGCAGGCTTTGTTGTCCCACAGCAGCATCTGGAGTCACTGAAGGAGCACATTCACAGATGCCGGCTTCATATGTTCTGGTCTCATAGTCAGTGTGTACAGCCTTGTTAAAAGCAGACAATACTCTCGCAAATTGTGGCTATGTGCACAAAAATGCAGATATTTTAAAAAGGCATACTTTTCTTTGCGTTTTGGCTTTTCTTCCACATGTAAAAGTAGGTTTTTGTCCTTTTAGAAAACTTTTCCAAAACACCGGCTTCAGCGTTTGTTTATGGATGGGTAAAAACTGAGCTTTTTGCTTATATAATAAAAAATGTGTGAGATCATCACATGTATATAACCTTATTTAACAACAGAACAACACAGAAGTAACTAGGCCTGTCACGATAATGAATTAATCGAAGGATTAAAAAAATACAAAGTCAATAATTTCGCCACCTCGATAAATTGACATGTGCAGATCCTGTTTGTTTTCCTCGTCTCTCTGTTCCACACAGGCTGGATGACCAGAGGGTTCACTCTGCATGTGTCTGTGTGCATTGGTTCTATAGCGGAATGAACGGAGAGAGTGAACCCTCCAGTCAGCATCTTTGCTCTCCCAGCACATGGAGTCGGGGCTGCTAGTGAGTGGATACAGAGAGTGCTAGAAGTTAGCAAGTTAGAAAGCAAACGCTAATATGAATGAAGGCGCAAAAGCCATGGTTTCTAATCCAAACGCCACATCCCCGGTGTGGATGTGCAGCAGAGCCTTTGTCCCGACAGTCAACGGCGTTTGATCGGCAAAGTAAATATAAAACGAAATAGCGCAAAATGGTCCGCGCTCACCAACAGTGTGGCTCGCTACATTGCCAAAGAAATGCAACCTTTCAATACGGCTGAAAAGCCAACATTTCGGTAAATGTTAGAAATGTTTGACAAACAGTACGAATTGCCTGGGAGAACGTACATTTACATGTCACAAGCAGCAATTCCTGAACTGTATAACCAAGTGAAGGACATCACAAACAGCATTTTATTCCGCCACCATAGATATGTTGTCCAGCTCAAATATGACCCCCTACATTAGTCTAACAATACACTACATAACTGTGTGTGTGTGTGTGTGTGTGTGTGTGTGTGTGTGTGTGTGTGTGTGTGTGTGTGTGGTTTTTATTGGAGTGACTTTTTTTCTTAACAGAGATGTGGTCTATTTTTTATTGTTTAATTAATTTATTGTTTATTATTAATGCGATTATTATTTAAGTGCAATTTTTGCTAAAAGAGACTGGGTCCATTTTACTTCCATTGAGGTTTTTTGTTTATTTAATTTACTATGTTTTTTAATTTTATTCAAAAGCTCTTGTCATTCCAATGACAATGTTAAATACTCTTGAGAAAATAAAGTTTTTTGCTTTTGATATGATATACTCTCATTATTTTGCCATAAAATTAATTTTAAAAATGGTCTTGGAAAATTTTGTCAATAAAATCGATTATCAACAATAATTAGCAGGACAATTATCGTCCAGCAAAATTTGTTATCGTGACAGGCCTAGAAGTAACAGCAGTAATGAAGTTATTGACTATTGACTTACAGGTACTGATCTGATTGTGAGCAGTGGTAGACTTACAACACTCACGGGCGATTAAAAAAATACATTCATGTTGTTTTTGGCTCCGTGTGAATTAGTGCTGATTTTCAAGACATTGTACACAGCATTTATGAACAGAGGCGAGATATATTTTTTTTACTTTAACATTGGGGTGGGAAAAATGTGCGTGGACATGTCCTATAGTATAGGCCAGGGGCGTCAAACTCATTTTCACTTCATGATATTACACTTTTGATGATTAGCATTTTCACTTTGTTTGTATTGTTTTAACAACAAAGTTATATTGAAATCAGGTGCCAAGCAGAAATTTCAACACACAATTATTGTATAATTCATTTAAATGAGGTTTGACAACAAAAAAATAAGAAACTCTATAGATTTTCAAAATTGACAGAACAAATACGTAGCTTTAGTTTATTTTATCATTTTTACTGAATATAATATTTTTTTAATTTACAAAATAAAAAAATATTACTAATAGTATAATGTAATAAAAAATAAAAAATAAATAATAATTGTTTTTTTAAAGTGTATTTCATTTTATTATTTCCAGACTTTTGCCGGCCGCATAAAAAGATATGGTGAGCCGAATCTGGCCTCCAGGCCTTGAGTTTGACACCTGTGGTTGAAAAATAGAAAAAGCAGAGCAAAAATGCATGGATGCATTAAAGAGCATGAAATAAATGTATCAGTTAAACATCAGACTCGTGTTTAGAAAAAAAAAATCACACAAATAACAATGTGAGAGGAGCCACTGATAAATGCAATGTATGCAAATGCATGTGACCCACCCCTTTAAAAGATTTAGAAGAGGCTAAAAAACAACCAACATAAGTTGTCCCTATTCATCTGCACTGCACCAGCAAATAGAACCATTATGCATTCAATTATGTGAGGCTGTGAAGCAAAATTACCTTCAGGTGGAATATTGTGTGTATGTGTGACACTATTGTGGCTGTTTGAACACAGTTGCACGGTTGTGCAGTGGATGCGTCATCACATAATGAGCCCAATAATATAGATAAATGAGCAAACCCAAAACCCAACAGTCGGATTTCCATGGGGAGTAGATGCTGGTCAGAATTCACAGTCCCTTGGGCAGGTCCCATAGAAACACTGCATATGGCAGGGGTGTCCAAAAGGCAGCCCGGGGCCATTTTAAGCCTGCATATTGTAAAAAACTAAACTTAATTAGTTGATTATTAATTTGATGTAATGGTAGGCGGCTAGGTTTTAGTACACCCCACTTCTTTCATGACTTTTTTTTTGGCACACTTTTGCCCCAGGTGAGAAATACTATTGAACCAAAGTCAATTCAATTCCAAGTACAAAGGCACATCCAAACTTTGGACATGTGGGCTAATCATTTTAAAAATGTTATCATCTTTGAAGATGGGTGGTTATTTCCTAGAGTAACACACATGCAAGTGGACCTAAACTTGCTCCAGGTCCATCAGTTGACATAGTTTTCATATAGCATGAAGTGAAACATAGGAGCAGATGCGTTGTTATCTTGCATTTAAGAGGAAACCTGTCAGACTTTGACTGATTGTCATGTATTTAAATGTTCTCATTTTTCCCCAAGCTCTGGGGAATATCCCAGACCTTGTTTGGGAGCTGTTGCTGCGAGACTCCATCTGTGCAAACATCACTCAAATGAAGGCAAAATTAAACTTACCATATGCCAAACTCTGCAATGCAAATAGAAGCTGTAGTGAAAGCAGAGTCCGGCGATACTCCATTATACGCTGAAATCTTTCATTGGTAGATGAGGCAATTATCCATAAACAGATTGAAACTCCACATGCAGCTCACTGGCGTCTGTTTTTAAATCAGAGTTCAGACGCCCCAAGATAACTTTTCCAACGCTCTGCAGATCAGCATCCAATCCAGCAGACAGTCCGTTAACAGCGAGCCGCAGGTGATGACAGGACAGGCGGCTGCGAGATGCAGGCAGCGGTCGGTCGGTCGCCGGATCCCCTCTTTGCTGCGTTTTAACAAAAAATAACCAGTCCGGCCAGCAGTACATCGAGTCCCCGGGTTGAGACAATACGCCGTTTAAAAACACAGCAACATGCCTGTCTGCCTACTTTCCGTCCAGCAACACGACACTGACTGACTTACTACACGCCTCAAACGAATGCCCAAGTGATAACTGAGTAAACGGCTTCCGGTACAACTTTTCAAGATAAATACCACACTAACCAGGGATAGGGTTTTTTTGCATTCATTTAATGTCGGTGAGAACATGTATCACAGACCAGCTTTTTTTTGTATGTACGTAATTTAGATATGTTTATTGTTCCCTGTACAGCACTGCACGCACGTTATTGTGCATTATAGCCCCGATCGCGTCAAACATTAAGCACAAGTGGTGTTTTATATTGAAGGAACTCCCTCCCTTCTCATTACTTCCGGCAAAAAACTTATTGGTTTTACAATAACAGCGCTGCTTGTGTTCTTTTCAGAGCATTTGTTCTAATAAGTGACTATTGATACTTCCTATTGGTAGATTATACTAAGTAAGTGGAATTTATCACACTGTTGTTCTCTTGTAAACAAAATATAATAAAATAAAACATTAGATATCCTATTCGTTTTTTGTTGGCCAGATTCTAAAAATACAAGGGAACTACTAAAACAACAACAGCAAAAATGGAAAAAGCGCGAGGCGAAAATAAAAATGTTACATATTACATACATATTACAGCACGCTTTGTCCGCTGTAACAAAGTAGAAATGCAGGCTGTTTTATATGTAGCTATGTTGTCTGAGCATTTTTAACATACAAATTAACCATATAAAAATGGCCATTGCATCCTTTCTGTTGAATCTGGTAAGTTAGTGCTCCACTTGGCACCGATGTAAGTGGACTGTAACAGCTGAAAGACATGGTTATCAACATATCATGTAATGATTCAGCCAACTACATTTTATCACTAGTATAGGGCAAATTACTTTTAAACAGTAAATAATTATAGTTACTAGTCACTTTCCCCAATAAGTAGTTGAACTGAACTGAATTACTTTGTCATAAATGTAATTAGTTAGCTTCCTGTGTAGTAGTACTGAACAATGGCGACTGAAGCGACATCCAGATCATTGATGTACATATCAGTGCATAATAACACGCCACATTTCACTGTCTGTACAGGTAACACAGTTGACACAGTTACTGGAACCTTTAATGACGTTACACCCAGCACTGTTTATTAACGTTTTAGTAACCTATACTAAAATACAGTGTATAATTCCATGTACTGCATGTGTCAAGGACGTGTGAAAAAAATGTCTATAATCATACAAATTTTCTTAGGATCAAATTCCATTTAGCTTTGGCCTTTTTGTAAAATTGAAGTCACATTTTCATCACGAGCAAATGTCAACTCCAAGCTGTCAAAGAAGCATAAATGATGCTGGCACTGGTAAGAATCCAAATGCAAATGCGTCTTACATATGAAAGACCTTTGATTGAGCCGACTGTGGTGTTATGTATACAAATCACGCAATGGAAATGGCACACAAACACACACAAAGAGAAAATGTCACTATTTATCTGAGTGCAAGCTTTGCCTCCCGTTGATGGAACGCGAAAAGCAATATGTGCCAAGAGACATGGCAAACTGGTGCCACTTAACGCTGACGTACCAAGAGACGCAATTCTGCAATGAAGCAATACGAGAGTATATAAGAGTGCTGTGGAGTTAAGTTAATAGTAGAGGTCACACACACCCAGTAAACACACAGCTTTTGACATGTCTAGAAATGAAAAAAATGAAGTGGGAGATGGTAGAAGGACAAGATGGTAGTTGAGTGTTACATACATTGGTTAGGTTTATCGTGACGCCACACTGGAGGATAACAAGACACAAACAGAAAATATGTAATTACGGGAAAAGTGGGAAAATTGTTAGCCTGAATGCTTTTTTTCTGGGATGGTTTGAATAGGGTTGAGAAAAGAATAACTACGGGATTTTTTTTGGGCTGGAAAATGATGCATTCTGGCTGATGTATTTTATTTACCGTAAGAGATTCCGGTGTATAAGCCGCACCGGTGTACATTTAGAGGAAAAAACAGATTTGTACATATATAAGCTGCGCATGTCCACGTCATAAAATGGCATATTGTAGTGCGCACAGGTCCATGAGGACCAAGCAGCTCTTTCTTTGACAAGAGCCAATCATGAGCCATGAAAAAAACAGCTTGTCAACCCATTGGAAATTGCAGGAGGTCTTAACACTTAACACTAGGCAATATAGTGCCAGCCACAGGTGATCGGCGTTGAAAGGCATTAATCGACATTTGCCGATCACACAATTTTTTTAAGGAAAACAGTCGATACTGAGTGGTGGCCAATCTATTGGAACATCCCTATTAAAAATAATAACAAATACAACTATTGTGTGCTATATAATGTGAATATGTGCATATTTACTGCATACATAGTTACACACACACATAACAATTAGACATAGCAGGCATACTTTCTTTATGAAGAGCAGAGGCACCATGAAACGAGCGTCGCCTTGAACTCCCCAGATAGTTCTTTCATGATTTATGCATGTACATGATGAGTTGAATTGCACAAACAGATTAATTGAGCATCACTCTGTGATTGAATAAAACATGACGAACCCCTCCACTGAATGCAATTCCACTCATCTATGACTGATGCTGCTACTTTAGTGCCTTCGTCAAACATTGGCACTGGTGTCAATGCAACCAACCGCTCTATGAATTTAGACTAATTAGCCACATTAGTGACTGAATTAGTGAGGCACTGCAGTACCGTGTATATGCACTGTAACTGAGTAATCGATCATAATATGTCCTCTCCTCACTCAAAGCATTGGTTTTCTGAGCTGATTTGGATGATTCATTGCAGGCTGCTTTTGGGAAATGCCAGTATCGTGTGCCATTATGAAAGCAAAACTCAATGACCTTTATAGTCCAATTACTTAAAATGGTTTTGAGTGGGAAGTTTTGAGTAGCAATGTTTGAAGAATTCAAGTTAATTGACTGAGTGCTTTAACAGTGGAACGTTTTGGCACAGTTTCATATTCTTTGTGTAATTCTTTGAACCCAATGGTTTAGGGATGTGGTGTCGAAAGCCTAGCCCAGGGGCCATTTGCAGCCCACAGCCATGTGCCTCTAATTTTTCAAGCATCTGAGCATACACACAAACGACCTGAGCATTCCTTGGACCTCTGTGAGCGCCATCAGACGTGGACACTTGTAGTATCACACTTGTCCAAAACCTTACAAGTTGAGGTAGTCGAACTTCCATTCTGTGGTATTTTGTATAAGAGTGGGTTCAAAAGGTCAGAAGACGTATTTCACAATGTAGCTTTCTTTTTTGTCACATTACACATTAGCAAAGCTCTCAAACTTGTAAATTATTGGATTAAAAGTGGAAACGCTTGCGGAAAAAAAGCCTCACATCTCAAGAAACAACGATTGCCTTTAAGGCGAACAACATTCTTTTGTCTTTTGAGCGTCCAATGATGTTACATACTGCTCTGACTCCACCAACCACCAACTTATCACCAGGCTCACTTCCTTCCTGTTTGTAAATCACCATTAACGATGGGATGTACAACAGTGATAGGAATCCTGATAGTGATGGGGTTATTTTACAGGCTTGACACAAAGACTGATGAACCAAAAGAACAGATTGTACATGTACCCACAAAAGCTTAGTGTTGTGTGTCAAATCTCTAACCTTTTTAAAAAAAAAACAGAACCCGGTAGAGGTGGCAGTTTGGTTGCGTTTGTGTTGCTATGGTAACTGCCACACAATGCTTGATTCAATACAGTCGACCCCGATTTTCACTTCCTGTTTTTTTCCTCGTGTTTTTATACTGTTCACTATGCAATTTTAACTGATAGATATTTTTGGGGACTGCAGTGACTCTTGCAACTGCAGATGACTATGCACCAGTCAAGGGTGTGGTCCACCTTTTGCCTTAATGAGCTGGGAAAGGCTCATGGAAATGAGCACAAACAGAATAAGTATTTAGAAAAAGGATGAATGGATATTTTAGGGAAATAGGCTTTGCAGTAAATTCCGGCATCACCAGAAAATGTAAAAAAAAAAAAAAAACACTAGTAATTGATACACCCACTAAACAGCTGCAAGTTTTGAGGCTGGTTTGACTCTCAAAGCTAGTACAACTTTTTCACTTATTTTTGCAGCCTTGGATATCGGACGATATCGATATTGACATTCGTCAACACAAATCGTACATACTTTTATTATTTATTTTGTAGTTTGGAACGTTAGAAAAGGCTTGATCAAGTGATATTATACTCAAACAGAGAACAATAGTCCGCAGCAGTAGGTATGATAACCCATTTACTTCTTTATACATGTGGGGTATAGTTTTATCCACAATGTACTGGCAGTTAGGCATAATGAAGCGAGGTTTGAGGTGTTAGCTAATGACTTTTTGCCATCCTGTGGGAGTTTCCTGTGTGATGCTGCTTCATATGTGTTCGTCGTAACTTCCCCAGTTCTGTGCCACAATGGGGAACTGGTGCATGACAAGTTTTCCACTCAGCTGCAAAGTCTTTTTACTGCCACACAGCTGACATCAATCCTGCTACTTGCTGCTTTGTTAGCACGCTAGCAAACACTGTCAAAATTCAAATTTCGTTTTTTTAAGTTAATTCTAGGTTGGACACCAATTTTTAAGTGACTCACATATATTTCATTCCTATGACCGTGCCTCTACATCCTAGCGCCATTCGACTGTAGCGTTTTTGTATCCTTGTTAAAACATATTGCTCCTGTCCTACTTTCCTCACACGGCGGCTGGCGGCTCACACGGTTAGCTAGTTTGGCAACCATGACCACAACAAGAGATGAGATGAAGGAGATTGACTGACACCGGCCTACAGTCAATCAGGACGCAGAGGACAATGGGCAGTACACTGATACAAAACTCAAATTCCCACAATGCAATTCTTCTTAAAGGGCCAGGCTCGGCCTGTAACAGCGTTCATACGCTGTAAAAAAAAAACAAAAAAAGGACTAAAATTGCACCAAAAAAATCCGCCAGTGAGTCTGAGAAAGGTGAATTGCGATAGAGTGAGGGAACACTGTACATCAAAATTGCATAATCTATCATGAGCGCTTCGACTGTTCACCCCTCCGTTCTCACGCAATGGACTATTCCATGTTACTGCTCATGTGCAGATTGAATCCAGATGACGGGAGCGCAAAAAACTGATGCGGAATTATCCCAGGACAGTGAGGGAGAGTAGAAGGCAAGAGGGAAAGAAACAGTTTAAAAAAAAAATCAAAACTACCAAAGGCAGACTGCCAAAGGCTCTTGACAGAAGACTGCAGTAGTTTTAGGAGTGAAGCTGAGAGTGACGCCTTTCATCACAAAGATGTGAGTATTAAAGTGGTAAACTATATCAAATATTGCTTCATTGTTTTTTTGCTGATCCGATATCAATATTGGATTGGGACATCCCTAGAAGCTAGTGCAAACTTTTGCGTCTCATAGAGCACGCAACTTAGGTGCGTTCAGGGACTGCCAAATAAAGTGTGAAATCTCAACGCTTGATGAAAAAATGTTATCATTTAAGCATACAGACATAAATATGTAAAAATTGTGTGCTTTCTAACAAAGGTACAGTACTGTACATGCATACTGAACATTTGACCTGTATTATCACGTATTTATAAGTTATTAAACGCTCATGGTGAATGAGATGTGCTTTCTGTGAGAAAAAACATTTTCAGAGAAACTTTTTTCACCAAAAAACCCCACATTTCTCAGGCCGTAAATGCGCGGGGATCCACTACATAGACATACTATACATCCATGTAACCGGAAGAATGTCAACTAAAGACTCAACCAAACCAATTTTAGAAAAACAGAAGACAATTCATAGCACAAGCACTTCAATGTCGAAAACAAGTAAGCTGTTCAGAGACAAGCATATGTCATGAATATTTTCATGAAACAAAACTAATGGTTAATGTACGGTGACCTAGTGGTTAGCATGCTGGCCATACAGTCAGGAGATCGGGAAGACCTGGGTTCAAATCTCCGTTGGGCATCTCTGTGTGGAGTTTGCATGCGTGGGTGTTCTCTGTGTAGTCTTCGCACATAAGTTAATTGCCGACTCTAAATTGTATATGTGCCCTGCGATTGACTGGCAACCATTCCAGGGTGTACCCTAGTGAGGATAAGCGGCATAGAGAATGTATGGATGGATTTCTTTTTCTAGCAAGTCTATGTAGGCCAGGGTTTAGTAGCTTAAAGTCCTTTCTGTAAACATTTCAGTCATGGACTTTGATGAATACAGTCAAACAGAATGTAAATCTAGAGTATTTTGCTGTGTGATAGTGCTTCTTTGCTGCAGTGACAATTGTTGAATTTAAAATGTGAATCACGTATAACTTCAATGCTGACACAAGTCTCCAGGGTAAACGCATTGTGCTTATTTTTAGACAATCATTTTATGTGAAGACAACTAAACCAAAGCTTATTGGTGATATGTTGATGCCCCTGTTTTTAAGCTCTGATATACAGTACACCAAACATTACAGTACATTTATCACAGCTCATTTCAACGGTAAATATGTCTTTTTTATCGCTATATTGATCTGGCCATACACTGGAGGAATGTTCATTCTAAGGTTATAGCCACTGGAACACCACTGACTGGAGGAAATATGTCAGTGTACTAAGATGCCATCAATTAGGGTGACCATATTTGGATTACGGAAAATCAGAACACTCAAAGTTTACTCAAAGATGCCTTATACTTTCTATATATTTAAAGTATACTGTACCTCCTGCGCATGGATAGAAAATTGTTGTGTTAGAAAATACTATAGAGAACCAAAGACACAAATTACAAAGAAAGAACATACCAAAATGTTTTTTGTTGACATTCTGTGTAAAATAAACCTACCATAAAATCATGAACTGTTCATGTCTTTGTAAGAGATTAAACTTGTCTAAGATGTCCCTGCTGCACACAACTATTCAGAGTCTGGTCTTTGCAGACTAACAATACTTGAAATGCTATTGAGCTATTGAGTTTTGACCCAGAACTGGAAATGGATGGACTGGCCCTTTCAGAAGCCTATTGGATGGGTCCTCTTATCAAATGATTAAGAGGGTGGCAAGATGAGATGACAACAAATCTCTTTAATGATCTACCTTTCAATGAGATTGGCTGCTACCCGGCGACTCGAGGCGTAGGAAGCAAAAGGGAGGATTCAGGACAAAGAGAAGGGAAAGTTAGGATACTATCGTACGTAAGGTGGGTAAGGACGTAAGGTTGGTTTATGCTTCTGCATAGTCACTATGTAGTCTATTGTAAGCCGCCTCCTTCAGCCCTGAGCTGGAGGAGGCTGAGCCAATACAGGATCTTCGGAGTAGGAGTTGAGAATGCTAACCGCCGGGTTAAAAGTCCGGACAGTCAACTCCGCATTCAGCATGGCTGAATGTTTAATGGCTGAAGGTTTACTAACGTACTAATGTATACACAGCCTCACTGGTTGACATCTGTTACACTCACGCCCCCAAACTTCACTCCTATCCGGATCACAGCACCAGTGTAGCCCGCCTGTTCTAGCCAGCCCTGCGCTGGACTCGAACACAGAAACCTTCTTACTGGGAATCGAGAGTAATCGACATGCTAAAAGTCCGGACTGTCAACAGTTCAATTCAGTTCCGTACAGCTCTTAAGACTGAGGGAGTGATTTAAGAAAGTTAATTTACTCATAATGTACTCATGTACTCATAATGTAAGCAATTTCTGCTTTTTCCTTCAAATGCTCAAATGGGACCCAGCCAGTTCACTCTCTGTTCGTTAGGGAGCCATCTTTGTCTTTGCAGTTTTCGCATAGTAAAAGGCCCCCTTTAATTTAATTTTGGGGCTACACACCCTCTGCCCCTCTCATGGTCTGGGAAAATAAACAAATCGATATGGGTGTATGGAGAGAGATTTGCCACCATACTTCACACCTGGATGGTCCGTGTGGGTGTCACTTTTAACCCCATGTGCCTGTGACGCTGTTTAACATTCAGCTGGTTTTATTTAGCAGTCACATTTTATGAGCGAACATTCAATTTGGCACGTACACTCAATGCTTAATGGGTCCGTCCATAAAGACCAATGCTGGACAGGGAAATAAAAGGATACTATAATGGGTGGTAAACTGATCTTTCAGATGGCTAACTTTAATGTGACTGACAAAAGGTAGCCTACAATTGGTCTGACCCGGTGCAGGCCCACTGGTGCAGGCCCACTGTGTAAACTCTCACTGAATTGTTCATATGGGTGTTTTGACAATGGAAGCAATTGCAAAATTGTATTTACTTCTCATGGTTAGCATTCTATCTCACATAACTTCTGATTTCCATGAGGTGACCATAGGTCTTGTTTTCCAGGACACCTGTTTTCATGTCCCGTCCTGGCCATCCTGGTTTATTTTTAGTGATGAAAATGTTGTGGTTCTTATTGTTTTTGTTCATTCAATTAAGCAGCATTAGGACACTCTGCTGCATGTGACGTAATCCCTGAGAGGCTGCTGGCTTTTTGAATTGGTGTTGCCAAAAAGCCAAAGGAAAAGCAAAACATGCACGCAGTTTAATCGTCTGCTTGCCAAGTTAAAGTTTCATCAAATCGGGAACGTGATGCACTGTAGACGCCCAAATTCTCAACTTCTTACGACTCTAGAGGGTGTACTTTCCCCCCCAAAATTGGTTACATTCCAAAATTTATCACGCATATGACCTCAAGTTCTTTGGTAGTTCTGTTTTTGGAAATAATGTAATAAATTGTAGAAAAAATAGCAGTCCAGTTTCAAATTTAGTCACATTTCTTGTCACCGTAACTACTTGATTTGACAGTCCTAATAAATAAAATGAAATAGACATAACAAAACATAGTTTGATAATAGGCGAGTAACGACAATGAACTCATAAAAAGGAAGAGTAAGTAATCAGTGTGCTGGTGATCAGACATAGCTTTGACAAATGACCGTGAAAAGTTTGGGAACTACGGCTGTGGGCTAAATTGGATCGCAATATATCACCACCCATCTGTTTGGTATCCGTGACTTTAATTTGTGCTCATTTGGTCAAAGTCCCTTGGAGGAGCTCGTCAAAGTGCAACCTCTTGTTTTCGCCCAAAATAACCGACTTCCTGTTTGTATTCCAACATGGGTTCTGCAGACTTTTTTGGGTGTTCTGTCATGGTAGACCTCTCCACCAAATTTTACGACGGTAGGTTATAGCCAACATATTTAGCAATTTTGTTTTTTTAAAATATCTAATTCAATAAAACAATTGCCAAACATGTGGGTCGGACAACACTTTCATTCATGCGTTAAGCATGAATAGAAAATGTCTAAAATTGTCTCTGACTCCATCATGTTACAAGATGTATTTGGAGCAAAATAAACCATTATATTTCCACGCCTGAGCTTTTGCGTCTGGTGAATTGGAAAGAGTAAGTAATTACTTTCTGAATCTACACAGCCAGCTCATTTATCTCCGAAAACACATCTAATAAAGCAAAGAGACCCACCAAATATGAGCTCACGTGGGCTCAAATCGAATGAAACTGCTTGCATATAATTTGAAAATTGTTAGAGTAGACTTGGGATGAAAAAAGGATAAATTAATACATATTAGATTGAGGGAAATAAGTATTTAATCCTAGCAAGCATTCGGTCCCCCACAGACCAGTTATGCGCCCATGAAGCACACAAATTAGTCCTGTCCCTTAGCAGGAAGCTTGGTCAGAGTTTGTGAAATAATTCAGAAATGAAAGAAATATAAGATAACAGTCAGTCGCCCTCGCTCTGGAGCTCCCATCAAGATTTCAGCTGGTGTGATAAGGATGATTGTGAGAAAGGTGAGGGACCAGCTCAGAATTACAAGGGAAGAGCTGGTTCGTGATGTCAAGGGAGCTGGGCGCACAGTTGTCAAGAAAAGCATTAGTAACACACTTTGCTGTAATGGCTTGAGGTCGTGCAGTGCCAGCAAGCTCCCCCTGCTCCAGAAGACACATCTGAGGTTTGACAGTTCCGTCATACATTAGAACAACAGCACTGAAAAACTACCAAAGTAGAGCATATCTTTGCTAGTACCACAGAATCTCCCATGCAGCTGCACGATGAACACTCCCCGAAGGATCCGCAAGGAGATTCCTCTTTTTAAACATTGTTTGATTCGAAGCCTTCAGGCACTCTCCTTCATAACTCCTCTCTTTCCACTGCGAAAATATAAAGAGTCCGGTGAAAAGTGGCACCGACTTCCATCTCAACCCTCTTCACGGACTGTCAGGGTTAAGCTTCAGCACCTCAAGGGGAAAATGTGAGATGATGGGTTAGAGGCTCATCCATACACTTGCAGAGGTCAGGAAGAAAAGCGCCACACATTCCAAAAGGCTTAGTAACCTCAGAGAGAGAAAGGGAGATGCCTGGGCCCTAAGGGACACACTGATCCATGTCAGTGAGGCTGAAGCTCGCCTGTCTCTGCAGGTAAAGAGTCAAATAATTAAACAGCATAAATATATGAGCGCAGAGAGGGGGGGAATTAAGTGAACTTCCCATGGAAAACGGGAGGGTTGACAGGTATGCCACAAATGAACTTTAAATTGAACCAAAGTTAGCATTTTTGCTATTGTGACAAACACATCTGGTTTTCCATTGCAATTTTAAGGCTAAAAGCCAGGTAGCTACTGTATGTTTTCCTAGATGGATTTTCTGTAAATTCATTGAAGAAATATAGTAAGACCAGTTGTATTGTAATATTTGACACCCTATTCAAGCATTCAAATTATTAAAGAGTTTAAAATTACCTTTAATGGCAAAGAAATAAGCTTTTGGAAATGAGCTAGCTTACCTGACAAACTGCCATTTTGGGAAACCACATCCTCGAATAGTCTCTTGACAACCACTCCAAAATGTTTTGTAGCTTGTTTGCTATGAATTCAGTGAAGAAATATAGCAGGAACAGTTGAATTGTCATATTTGATGCCCCATTAAAGCATTAGAATTGTTAAATGGCTTTAAAATGAGCTTGAATGGCAAAAAATAAGCTTTTGGAAGCTAGCTTAACTGACATGCGCACACATTTTGGGGAAGCTATATGCTTCAGGTCAGGTAGTCGCATGACTGTCATGTGACAACCACTCCAAAATGTGCACAAAACTGCAGAGGACACATTTTGGGACATTTTAAAAAGTGTTTCTGATGTGCGAGTCATCGTAGGTTCTTATGGTCAATGCTAATGAATATGAGCTATTCATTCAGGCAGCGCTCATTCTGGAAAAAATATGTTGTGATTGTGGGTGTTTTGGTTACAAGGGATTACAAAGAGGCGGACAAAAAGGTGCAAATATTCATCTCTATCTCACACACACACGCACATATACACACGCACGCACACACTCATGTTGTTTTATGCCTTTCATCAAAGCCTTACTTCAACCTCTTGCCTCTCTTTCAGAAATGCTTTTTATTTTCTGCACCATTCAGTGACGGCTTTATCCCCACAAAAGCAAGGACATTACTTGGCTGTTGGCTCTGCACCGCTGGAGAGTCCCTTGCTGATGAGTTCAGCTTTCTCTCTCCTGTTCGAGGGAGAAATCAAAATCCATTGTTCAAAGAAAATTATTGCAGAACACAGTCGACCTTACCTGGATTTATGACCTACATGGGGGTGGAAGTGAAGGCATGAATGGGACACCACGCTGTATATGTTTACAGTATTTGATGTTTTCCTTATATGTTACCATACGGGGGTCTATACGGTACGGTACAGAACCTTAGGTTTGGTACAGATGTGTACAAAAGGTACACACTCAGTGAGGGACAGGAGGTGTTTATGATGTCACGTGTCTACTAAGTTAAGAAAGTGCAGCTCAGCATTTGGGTAGCGGGATCATGACTTGTGATAGCGCCAACAAGTCAGAGCTTGATGACCCTCTTCCATCATTAAAGTCTCCTGACCTTCCCGCTGAGCAAGTTTTGCATGTTGGTCCTTTACTGAACCAAACCGTGACCTTAAAACCGAGGTATGCACCGAGCCGTGATAATGGCATACTGTTTTTTTTTATCATCTTCTCCTCCTGTCTCCACGCACCACATTGATGGCCAGGCTCACACAGCGCAGGTTCCCAGGTCTCCTCTCCTTACTCCGAGCTCAGATTTCTACCCCCGCCCCGGCCCTCTGATTTACAATGTCCCCGACGGCTGATGTAGAGAAGAGACAGAGCCTGGAGCAGGAAAAGGGGCTGGGGGTGGAAGGACGGCATTGTCCTCTCTCTCTCTCTACTGTCTGTCTTATTTATTACGTCTACGGCATGACCAGGGACACGGTGTGACCCCAGGGCACGTGTGGTTCCCAGAGTTGAGTCTTGTGGCTTACCGGCTGATCAGGCAACAATAGCCACTCCTATCGCAATACAGTGGCCACGTCCAACCCGTCACTTTGTGGGAATCAGTTCGGGTGAGAAGGAGATATTAGGTTCAATTCAAGGTTGGACCACAATGTGGCAGTATTGTCAATAACACCTACAGTTATCATCCATCCATCCATCCATTTTCTATACCGCTTCTCCTCTTTAGGGTCGCGGGGGCATGCTGGAGCCTATCCCAGCTGACTTCGGGCGACAGGCGGGGTACACCCTGGACTGGTCGCCAGCCAATCGCAGGGCACATATAGACAAACAACCATTCACACTCACATTCATACCTACGGACAATTTAGAGTCACCAATTAACCTAACGTGCATGTTTTTGGAATGTGGGAGGAAACCGGAGTACCCGGAGAAAACCCACGCACGCACGGGGAGAACATGCAAACTCCACACAGAGATGCCCAAGGGAGAATCGAACCCAGGTCTTCCCGATCTCAGGCTGTTATTGTGTTGGCCAACATGCTAATCACGGTTTTTAAAAATATATAAATTCATAAATCATGCTGTTGGTTTAATACGGCGTACTGTTCATAAAAAAAATCATATTTAAGCAAATCTTCCATTTTTTGCCTAAAGTAAGCATTTTCAAGCATAAAATTGACTACAAATATAAGGCATTCAGAAGACACATTCAAAGGCGTTGTGATGATATGTCGTATTCTGCCCTGGTCACTAGGTGTCAGTGATGTTGCTGTCATTTTCGATGAGACGCACAAGCGCCAGACTTGATCTCCGCAACAACAGGCTTTTGTGGCAGGTTCGGATTATATCACAACAGGAACAATAATACCTAATAAAAATCCCAGATAAAAACCAGTGCTACTGTTGCGGCAAGCTAAAACTGAATTCTGAACCTCCAACGTCACTCCCTCATGCGCATAAATGGCTTATGTACTGTTATTATGTCTACTATATTGGTTAATATAAATGTAAAGGTGACTATACGGGTGTTTCATGTCCAGAGGGCTCTAATAATGTTAAAAAACGGATTTCGAAGATCATAAACAGGTTCTGGATTTTGAAGGTCATTAAACAGGTTTTCTATTCCATAACTACAAAAGGAAGAAATTCACTTACCACGGTCGGGTCAGGAACCAATTAATCGCAATAAATGAGGGATTATGACCGCAACGTGGCAGCATTGTCAATAACATACACATGTATGTGCGTGCACGTGCATAGCCACAGAGAAGCTACCAACAATGCTGTTGTCACGCTGTTGTTGCGATTCGCTAATGTAAGTAGCTAAACTTTGTCAAATCACTATCATTAGCTGACCAAAACCAATGCGTGTGTGTGTGTTACAGGCGGAGTGGCTTACGTGCTCGAAGCAGAGAGAAGGTGGCGTATAATGCTTGCAGCACGTTGGTAAGTTAGCGCCCTCCAAGCAGTCCAATTCAATTCAAATTGAAAATTCCGAAATGTCGTACAGATATAAAGAGATCCACGGTATAATAAAACTAAATTCAAGTAATGGGGAAGGAAGAGTATGCGGAGATAGTGTCGCCTTGTGGTGTTTTGTAGGTATCCAAACGCCGGGGGTCCTGTGGTTTTAAGTTTAATCTTAATAGTTCTCATAGTAAGAGGAATTCCCGACTTAGAAACGCTTGTCATGGCCTGCATTTAGGTCACAGGTTGACAGTACTTAGCAAGTCACGCTAATCTACAAGGAACACATGTAGGTAATGACCCATAGCATCGGTGATGTTGTGCTGCTGAGAATACGCTGCTCAATAAACACAACAACCGATATGAAAGACTCTTACAGCTGTTCATGCTGTTCACTGTTGTTGCACATTATTTATACTCCATTACCTCTTCCTGAGTCCTGCGGCTCAGAGCGTGACAGTGTCTGTGCATTCTCTCAGTCTTCCCCACTGCAACGTGTGTGTTTGAAATAAAAATGCAGGTGCATATTTGAAAAATTCATGTGTTTAAAAAAAAACAAACTATTCTAGCTTATTTCATCAATAAAGTAAAAGCAACCTTCCTGAATATAAAAAGTCAACCACATTAACCTTTTAAAAGGGCCGGACTGTGTTGCTATGGTAACTGCAGCACGACGCTTGTATCGATATGCACGTGCTATATGTCCATGTAACAGGAAGAACGTTAGATAAAACCAGTTTTACAAAAGCAGACAAGACAGTTCAAACCACAAGCACTTAAAAGGGGCAAATATGGAAAACCAGCAAACAGTCCAAGAATACCTGTAAACATTTGCATTTGAAAATAAGGGGCGTTTTTCCGGAAAACAAGTGAAATTCCAGACAGAAATAGTACAATTTTTTTTCCCGCTTACCCGGTGGTAAAAGTACCATTCATCTGTGGCTAAAATTCACTGAGCAAGCAGCATTCACAATTACCCAGTCGCATGGATATCTACATTTTCACATCTACAGTCTCCCCTTTAGTTTGATACCAAGTTTATCCATATAGACCTTGTATATGCAGAGAAAAACGTTATTTATTTAGTATTTTTCCTGCAAAAAAGCTCCAAAAAGGTGAAAGCAAGTGCAAGCTTTGTTGTTGGGTGAATATCTTTGTGGCAGAGCATTTGCAGTCTGCCAAAGATTGCACATAAACTAGATTAAGCAGTGCTGTAAATACAGTGTTATCTTTTGTTGCTTTAACTCCAGCAAACAAACCTACAGTCTTTTAGCATATGGAAAGCCTGTTCTCTCAGGAGCCTCCTTGAATACTTCAGCAGTGGCTTACGTTAACAGATTGCAATTATTTTAATTGGCTGTTTTGCAGCAGGATTACAAGAGATTTCAGGGGGAAATGAATGAGGAGACACACACATACCCATGTGACACAAGCACAGAAAGGCAATGTGCCCACGGCCATGGTACTTTGTGTTATTGTCAAATATAGAGACCCAGATGGCCGCCTGTGGCACAGGGCCCTCTGTCCTTAGAGGCAGGTAAACACATTCATTTAATCTTAATTCATTAGATACTCTCTTGTTTTTTGTTTTACTTGTTTAATTCCCCGCAGAGCTCACTTTTAGTCTGTGTATAGTTGTGATAAATGTTTTAATGTTCTTGCCTCTGCTGCAACTGTGAGAACAGTATACCCTTTGTATTTAGCTTTAAAAGGGGACAAATTAGCTCGAGTGAGATAGTGGAATTGGACAAAGAAAGTGTACCAACTAAAGTCTTTGTAGAAAGGTCACACTTAATAAAATAATAAAATAAAATACACAAGAATACAATAGTTACTGAGGAACTAATGAGGAACTAATGAAGAACTAATGAAGAACTAATGAGTAAGGTACATAAATTTAGACTAGTTACTCAGAAACTAATGAGGAACCATTGAAGAACTAATGAAGAACTAATGACTAAGGCACATAAATTTAGACTAGTTACTGAGGAACTATTGAGGAACTAATGAAGAACTAATGACTAAGGCACATAAATTTAGACTAGTTACTGAGGAACTATTGTGGAACTAATGAAGAACTAATGACTAAGGCACATAAATTTAGACTAGTTACTGAGGAACTATTGAAGAACTAATTAAGAACTAATGACTAAGGCACATAACTTTAGACTAGTTACTGAGGAACTAATGAAGAACTAATGAGTAGAATAGTTACTCAGAAACTAATGAGGAACTATTGAAGAACTAATGAAGAACTAATGACTAAGGCACATAAATTTAGACTAGTTACTGAGGAACTATTGAGGAACTAATGAAGAACTAATGACTAAGGCACATAAATTTAGACTAGTTACTGAGGAACTATTGAGGAACTAATTAAGAACTAATAACTAAGGCACATAACTTTAGACTAGTTACTGAGGAACTAATGAAGAACTAATGAGTAGAATAGTTACTGAGGAACTAAGGCACATAAATTTAGAGCAGTTACTGAGGAATTAATGAAGAACCAATCAGTAACTAATGAGTAGTGGTTAGGGTTAGGGTTAGGTAGGTTCATTCCTCATTAACTACTGTCATTTTGTGTACCTTACTGTAAAGTGGTACCACTGGTACCACCAGCGAATGGTGACAACCGCAAGATTGTTATCGGCAAATAAAAATGTCCACCCCCCCTCCAAACCCTACTGCTAGCTTGACGGTGATGTTCTCCTCTGATTTCAGTTGACCATTTGCAATAAAAGTGTAATTACAGCTGAAGATCGTGCCATTAATCCCTTCCAGAAGGTCAGACTCTAACAAAAACATACTCGAACTGAATACATTTTTCCCATAAGAAATAATGTAAATGCAGCTAATCCGTTCCAGAAAGCCCAAAATGTGCGGGCGACAGAGCTGACTGCTGGTTGATGTTTCCATGTATTAGCAAGCTAATTGGCTGCTAACAAGGATGTTTTGTGAAACATATTAAGAACACAGTTGGAATCATGCATTGTATTAATAACACGGCAAGACGCGTGCCATACTGTACGCTAACCAGAACATGTATGCAAACCAAGGCAAAATTTTGGCATATATTTTCGATGTTAAAGGGATAGTTCATCAACAGTGACTTACTACCCACTTGGTCCTGCGAGTCCAGTTCTGATCAGATTTCCGTGACGAGGAACGTAGTTCCACTTAGTTGCTGGGTCATTTAAGTAGAGAGTTTGGCTTCTCAAAGCAATTTGCGTTCAAAAGAGTAATTTGAACAATCTGTACAGTATAGATAAATTATATCTATTTGAGTAATTTGCATAATAAAAATGCTTCCTAAAAAAAACCTCACAAATCACTCTGCATTATATTTGCCTCCCGGTGCTTTCAATGACCCCCAAACAAAGTGCGAAAGGTCAAAGTTTCACAAAAAGCCATTATCAGTGAAGCATAACAGCAAGAACAAAAATCTGTGGGCTTTCTAACAGTGGTAAATGTATGCAACACATTTTACCTGTAGTTTTCTGTATTTATAAATTATTACCAACTTAGGGAGAATGAGATGTCAGTTTTCTGAGAAAAAAATAATAAAATCTGTGAATTTGCTGCACCATGAATGATGAACCACAAATGATTCATCATTGATCCACTGCAAAACTAATACATGATGCTTTTTGTCACCTATAACACAGAGCTGAAATGCGGCTGTTTTTCTTCTTCTACATGGGTTGGTTTTAACTAAAAATGACAAAGGATCAAAAAAGCCACCGAATCATTTGCTGTTTCAGTATGCAGCCATCGCTGGACACCCCTGCTGTATATGTTCAGCAGTACGTGCAGGGTTGGCACTAATGTGCATGCATGCATTAGGCGTCTGGTGACAGTGGTGTTGCATTTTAAAACAGCCTGTGACAGCCGACATATATGCAGGTGCATAATTGTTCCATCAGCCTGTGTGTTTGCCTGTTGAGCTCCCATGAGAATTGTCTATTGATTGACGAAGGACTCTTCCTAATTAGGCTTGAAGTGTGGAGGGGTAACGAGAGAAATTGTCAAGGCTGGTGTCAGAGAGCAAAAAGACAAAAAGCCAAGAAGAAGACACTGAAGTATAAATGTACAAAAGGAAAAAATGGTACGGTACATTTAATATAGAGATCCTCCAAGTTTTATAACCATAATCAAATGATCAATGACTTATGGGAGGTTATAACAAGGTTGTAACGTCATTTTGGTTGATGGCAGCCATGTTTTTCAACCAATCGTGATCAACTTACCGAAATGTGGTTGTTGGTGCCCTAAAGATGTGTCCTAAATTATGTGGTAATTTAGGTGAAAGCCCAACGTATGGGTGCTGGGTGCTGTGTAAGAGCGGTCTAAGGCAGTCTAAATGAGGATTAATGCGGTCAAACTTCAGGGTTTAGCTGGGTAGGTTCTTGGTTTTTTTTGTTTTGTGTTATGCAAGTTGGTCTAGTGACTGGGACAGAACAGCGAGGCACGTGGACGCCAGTGGCAATGATGACCATTTATGTCATTTATGGTTCTCCCGTGTATATCTGAGACTTCAGATATACTTGCTCTGTTTTCTGCTTGCCATTATACTCATTTTCGGGCCTTTGTACTGAGTTTGTGACTCATATAGAGCAGCAAAACACGATAACCCGCACAGATCTTCCAGACTCTCCAGTCTTCCTGCAGTGTTTCTTGCCTCCCGCCCAAACTGTCTGTGTAATTTACTCCACCCCCGTCCCTCCGGCAGGTACGCCTCCTGCCGAACCCTCTCCACTGTGATTGCTCACACTCCCAAGTGCTCCCGAGGACTTCCAGACAGCTGTCGAACCCCTTTTGTCCGATTGCTTACACAAAATAAACAGAGTTAGGACACTGATAAATTGTTACATACAGCTTGCTCTTCTGACTCTTCGACACAACCAAGTAACGTTGGAAAGGTGTCGGACTTCAGCAACAGTTTGGCGGATAGTCCAGCTTCTCATTGGCACATGTTTACAAAACAGTCCTGTTGACAGATGAGCATAGTGAAGAAGAGCGGGGGTGCTGGGCATGCCCATATAAGGAAGTCCAAAACTGCTTTCAGGTCTCACTTCCAAATGCGCAAACCTCATTATCTGACACGTTGGCATCGTTTAACACGAGAATACAACATTGTAACAACATATAGGTCAGAAAAGTGGAAAAACACAACAGGCCCCCTTTAAGTCGAAGGAGTCATTTTTTTGGATACTTTTAGATATTACAGTAATCCCTTCTTTATTGCGTTTAATTGGTTTCAGACCCGACTGTGATAAGTGAGTTTCTGCAAAGTAGCATTCCTTATTTATAAATCGAATACTTTTGTAGTTAGGGCATAGAAAACTTGCTTATGACCTTCTGAATATGGGTTTTAATATTATTTGAGCCATCTACACATGAAATAATACCCGATCCTCACCTTTACACTCGTTTACCCAATATAGTAAACATAATAAAAGAAAACAAGCCCTGTAAGACATAATATAGACTCACACACATAGCATTGGAAGGGTTATTGTTAGGCTTATTGTTGAACTTCCTGTTCTGTACAGTACTTCCTGTGGTGGCTATTGTCTCATCAATGTAATGTAATGACCTTTGAGGGCATTATTATTGTGTTCATGTTATTGTGCGCGTGTGTGTTAATTTAAACCTGCAATAAACGCCTGTTGTTCCGGCAATCACGGCTGGTGATTGTGTGTCTCACCGAACATTACAGTAACAATAGTGACACCTAGTGACCAGTGTAGAATACTATATATCACAACATCTTTGAATGTGTCTTCTGAATGCCTTATATTTGTATTTTAATTCATTTAGCCATTTTTAGAGAGTGGTGGAGGAAAGCTTCTGCTGCAGAGTTCTTACTCAAAGGTAAACAATGTACTGTTGCAGCTTTTCTGTTAAAAACATACTTATTCAATTTTTTATAATTTTCCCCCACTGGGGAACAGAAATATTTTCACAACCCCCCAATTTTAAACACTATTGAGAAATTTATTTATCTGTACTGTCCAGACTGAAACCAGCAAAATGCAACAAATTGGAGAGCAGCGAAGCATACACGCGTATTCAAATTGCAGGCTGAGTATGACAAACTCATACATGTTGGCAGGTCTGCACTAATATTGAAAATCCTCCCTGCCTCACGCCCCCCTGACAGTTCACCGCGCTCCCCCAGGGGGGCCCGCCCCACTATTTGAGAAGCACTGGTTTTAAGGTGATGTGCAGGGTTTCATTACATTTGATATTCACATGCGCTAGTCTCTTTGATGCAATTTAAGGCAAAATAAGGTTCGGACTGTGAAAAAAATTGCATAAACGAACCTTACTGAATTTTAATTGAAGACCCCTGGTGTAGCTCATACTTAGATACTAAACTCACCAGAAGGCTCATTTGTCAATACACTATAAATCGTATAAAAAGTTCAGTAAAAAGGCTGCGCAGCAACAGCAGAGATGCTTTCTCGTTAACCGCCTCTGCTCGTGTCAGCCTAAAATTGCACGTTGCCTAAAGCGGTTTGGAATGCTGAAGGCCGGGGTGGTTAAAAAAAAAAAATCCCATATAGCAGCTTTTTAAATGTCATTTGTCTGGAAATGTGGAATATTGAAGAGCTCCTGGGCATTAAAGGCCACCGACGGGATTGTAAAGAGTATAGTTGTCTCCTTAATCATTGCTGAGATTGTCTGCAATTTATAGCAGGACTGCACTTCATTGCATACAGAAACTTATTGTTGCAATGTTATATTTTGGCAGATGCAAATATTTTTCAAATAAAAAAAAAATATTACACCTGTTTAGTTAGAACTGAAAATAAGCGGCATAGAAGGTGGATGGATGGATGGTTGTCTCATGGGATTTGATTTTGTGGATTATCCCCCTTCACCCTATCACGGTTTTGAAATATATGTATTAATAAATCATTGTTGTTTTGTGGTTGAATATGGCCTATAAAAATGCATTCATAAGCATATGTGTGTATTTTTGGCCTAAATAAGCATTTTCAAGCATAAACATGGCTAAATGAACTAAAATACAAATATAAGACATTCAGAAGATGCATTGAAAGACACTTTTTGGAATGCAGTATTCTACACTGGTCACTAGGTATCAGTGATGTTACACTGATGAGACAATAGCCCCCGCAGGAAGTACTAGACTGACACCAGAAGTTAAACAACGATACGACGTGTGTGAGTCTACATTATGTTTCTGTTGTTACGTCTACTATAATAAGTAAAGGTGACTCTAGGAGTGTTATTTCATGTCAAGAGGGTTCAAATAATGTTAAAAACCCTATTTAGAAAGTCGTAAACAGGTTTTCTATATTCTAGCTACGAAAATATTCCATTTATAAATAAGGAATCCTACTTAGCGGAAAATCAGTGATCACGGGCGCGTCTGGAACCAATTAACCACAATAAAAGAGGGACAACTGTATTCCCATGCATTTCTATGACGAAATATGGCAGTTATCATCAACAACCGGTGAGGAGCGATCGCATTACAGTTATTCTATGACTCATTGTGTGTATGCTTGACCAATCATGTCTGACTCTGATTTTGAGCATTCCTATTTATTTCAATTATGAAATCAGAGTTATACTGTAGTATGACTGGGCTGCATTGTGTGCATAGTAACATTTTACAAACATAAAATACTGTATGTGTGAGATACTTTTATCATCTTGCATTGTGTTTCCGTCTACACTCAGCTCACAACTTTACTGCAGGTGCACCCTCATGCCTCTATTATGAAAAAATCACTAAAACATTGAAAGGACCAGTTTTAATTGGACCTCAGAGAATGATATTACATGAAAATCAACCACAGAGTGGCTGGGATATGTTGCTGCACAAGGAACGCAAAAACGGAGGTGGCAGGTCGGAGGGGTGTCTTCTCAGGCCCCTTCTTCCGTCTAGCCTTCATGCAACACTGATTGCTTATATTGATTTGTTCTCTCCTTTAACCCGAGGTAAGACAACTCCCATAAAACACCCAAACACATGCACCAACCCCCACCATACACACACACGCACACAAAGCCAGCATCAGCCTTGTATGACAAATAAACAGAGGTAAAACTCTCTTCTCTGGTGCCTCCTCACACCCCTCTGTCTGTTCCTTCGCCTTACAAATTCCCTCCAGGTGCCAACATGACCCGCGGTCATGCAACAAAAAGCTGTGGCTTCCTTGGTTTAATTTGTGAGAAGACACGGTGGAAATCTCAGTTTCAATTGCCTTCGCTGTCAGGCTGTGTTCCGACAATGAAAAGCAAGCAGATGACCTTGTAATGCCAGTGACCAAGGAAAAAGGCATTCATATTTCATTCTTACAAGCATCCTCGACTTCGCATGATGAGTAGAGTAACTGATAACCGTCGGATAGATAGTACAAAAAGTCTTAGATCACATTAGGTTTCTTATGTTATACTTGTGTTATACAGTCGTCCCTCCCTTGGTTATCGCTCCATCGCGATTTTTCGTTTTTGAATTTGTATATTATTAGTCAAAAAATCTTGAAAGACCGAGGTATATGTAGCATTCTGGCCACTAGGCGTCAGTAATGTTCCATTATTGAGACTTACAATTAGATTACTGTCATACTGCACGGAGTCAGCCATGTCAGGTCTGACATGATAGAGTGAAAAGAAGTTCTCCTCCCATTAAGTGTGAAAGTGGTACGTTATTGGTTTCTTTGTCCTTCTTCACACTCTGTTTTCAACCCTTTCTTAACTTTAGAATACAGTAAATATCTCGCTAGCTTGCTAATGTTTAATGCCATGGCAGTCTCTTGTGTTCCTGCAGTGAAAAAGGTGACTATAGGGATGTTAGTTCATGTCTAGAGGGCTCTAAAAATGTTACAAATCGTATCGAGAAGGTCGTAAACAGGTTTTATAACATCTAATTGAAAATATTTAATTTATAAATTATTTTATTTTCATGTTCTGGTCTGGACCCAATTTATCACGATAAACGAGGTATTAGTTTCTTAAGACTCTGTGCTGTGCTCATCTGTTAAAAATTTAATACGTTTTAATTAAAAATAATTTCTACATGTAATGTATATGCAAATTCTTTTCTACCAGAAACAAATGTAATGTGTTTTAATGCGATGCATTAAACACAATCACCGAATGTGGGACATAACTGTGTTATGTAAAGAGCAGCCATTTGTGTCATACTGTTATCAGGACAACAAGTTGTAATTACAGTTAACTGAATTTTGGCCAATAAACACCCTGGGCTTTACCATATTACTTTCTACCAAAGGTGTCCTCGGGGTGCTGGTGTGTGTGTGCGTGCATGTGTGTGTGTGCGTGTGTGTCCAGAATGTGCTATCGGCATTTTGGAAAAAAAAATATTTAGCAGAAAAACAACATGGAATTTGCATATCCAAAATAAGGTGCCTTGTTTTGATTTCATTGCAGTTAATCTGCGGCGCAGAAATAGTCCACAAATGATCGTGTTTCTAAACCTGTCAGTTAAATCGAAATCCAATCACCCCTTGTTTATTGCGGTTAACTGGTTCCGGAGCTGACAATGATAAGTGAATTTCCGCAAACTAGGATTAAAAATTTATAAATTGAATGTTTTCATAGTTAGAGCATAGAAAACCTGTTCACAACCTTCTAAATACAGTTTTTAACATTATTAGAGCTCTCTAGGCATGAAATAACACCTCTATAGTCACCTTTACACATGTATTACCCAATATAGTACATATAAACAACAGAAAAAAAAACATAATATTGACTCACTCATGTTAGCACTGGGAGAGTTCCTTGTTGCCCTTCTTGGGCCGCTATTGTCTCATCAGTGTAACATTACTGACACCTAGTGACCAGTGTTGAATGCTACATACTGTATCAACGACATGTATTTGAATGCGTCTTCTAAATGCCTTATATTTCTATTTTACTTCAATTAGCTATTTTTATGCTTAAAAATGTTTAATTTCTGTCAGAAATACTGAAAAATTGCTCAAACATACATCTGTGTTGACTAATAATCGACCGTATTCAACCACGAAACAGCGCTGATTTACTATTTAATATATTTTCACTTTACAGTGAAGCCGACTTTATAGTGCATAGTGCCCTGGACTGGTCGCCAGTCAGTCGCAGGGCACATATAGACAAACAACCATTCACACTCTCATTCATACCTATGGACAACTTAGAGTCGCCAATTAACATGCATGATTTTGGAATGTGAGAGGAACCCGAAACACCCGGAAAAATCCCACGCATGCACGGGGAGAACACGCAAACTCCACACAGAGATGCCCAACGGAGATTCAAACCCCATCTCCTGACTGTGTGGCCAACATGCTAACCACTAGGCCACCGTGCAGCCTAAACCTCAACCTTTCTAACCTAAATTACTGACATTAACCTCAGTTTGTGTTAAGAGCTCAAATTTGAACCCCAAAAAATGCAATTTAAGGTTCTTTACAACCAGCAGGTAGCTCTTCATCTGGGTTCCACTCTGTCATGACTTCATTGGTCAGTAATTTTCCATGCTAATGCTGCATGCTATATCCTGCAGTAATAGGACACCAGCAGACCGTAGGACCATTTTTTAAAAACCGAGAGCAAAAAGGAAAGAAAAAAAGATCGGATGGACTAAATAGCAGCTGTGAGACTGACCCCAGAGAGCAGACGCTATTTGAAATTCCAAACCATTTCCCCCACATTTACCCACTTTTGACCAGAGATGCACTGATGAAGACGGCAACCCCTGCTAGTCTCATTAGCCCTCTCCAGCTGGATTGTGACATTTTGCGGTGCATCCAAAACCTCCCGTGTCTCCATACTACCGCCACAGCCAGAGAAGAAAAACATGATCAGTAATCCAGTCCAATCATAGGACCCACTGAAGCTTAATGGAGGCCTCCTACCAGTGTAGACATCAATAAAATTGCTGTGTGTGTGTGTGTGTGTATCCCTGTTTACTTTTCTCTTTTTCTTATGCGCCCTGACTAACATCACCTCCCGAGCACGGCTTTGGCCACTCTGAACAAAGAAAAGCTTTTCCATCAGAGTAAATGTCCAATTTGCCTGCTGCGGCATTTGATGATGGCTTTACACAAGCCTCTTTTTGTGAATACTGTCAGAGCATATATGGCAAGGTGATGTTGGGTATAGAACATATATATTGTCTAATTTTCTATGTATTACCACACTCAAGTTGATATTACCATCTAACTGTATTATACCCTTTGTGGACTTCATAAAAAGTACAAGTATTTGTCAGACAAAAACATACTTCCGTACTTACACTGTTGAGTGCATTGAGTGTGTCCACACGGAGCTACCCTCCTGAGACTGCTGCCCTCACGACCCGGACACGGACAAGTGGATGGCAGAATGCAGTGCAGCAATCAACCCTAACCACCCTCAATCATACGTAACGGAAAAGGAGAGACTAACTCGAGTGGTTTCAACCTACAATTTAGAAGGAGAGAAAAAGAAGAAAGGAAGCGGGTAAATGTCGTAATCGTCCTTTCTGGTATCTGCGTAATGACAGTGATGGATTTGGGACAGCACTATATTATCACAATTCGCATCCTTTGGAACTAAGTACACAGTGTACATAGTATATAGTACAGAAGAAAGACTGGCTAGACAGTGGAAGGGGAGGGACTAACTTGAAATAAGGGTGCCTGAGGGGTAACCCCATTCATCCATCCATCCATCCATCCATCCAGCTTCTTCCGCTCACCCGAGGTCGGGTCACGGGGAATCCCGAGGCCTTCTCAGGCCAGTTGAGAGACATATTCTCTCCAACTTGTCGTGGGTCTTCCACGAGGCCTCCTCCCGGTCCGATGTGCTCTGAACAACTCACCAGGGAGGCGTCCGGGAGGTATCCTGACCAGATGTCTGATCCACCTCATCTCGCACCTCTCAATGCGGAGGAGCAGCGGTTCTACTCTGATTTTCTCCAGGGTAACAGTGCTTCTCACCTCATCTCGAAGGGAGACCCCAGACACCCTAGAGAGAAAACTCATTTCGGCTGCCTGTTCCCGCAGTCTTGTCCTTTCTGTCCATACCCAAAGCTCATGACCATATGTGAGGGTAGGAACGGTAAATTCAAAGCGTTGCCTTTCGGCCTCCCTCCCTTCACCTCCCTCTTCATCACAACGGGCCGATGCAGAGTCTGCATCACTGCAGACTGCATCTGCTTGTTGATCTCAGGTTCCATCCTTCCTTCACTCGTGGTATAAATATGAGTATTTACTGTATGTACGTTGTACATGTAACATTTTTTACTGAACAGGTCAGCGAGATAACTACAATACAGACTGCCCCCATTCATACAAAAGAAATACAATTTCTTAGAGTGGCAAACTTTGTTTTATTCATGAATATTTAACAAAAATACTGTTTCAATTTGCCAGACCAACACTGCCTCACCACACTTTCCTAAGCTCCAAATGATATTTTCTGCTGTTATTGCTGAGAACATATTTTTCTGTTTTAATTGGCTTTTGTGGCATGCAAGCTTGTCTTCGGCTCGAACCTCAACCATTCAGAGTGTAAAAACTAACCTCAATCATATCTTGGCTTGCTAGATCCTCAGTGGCAGCGAGGAACATAGGACAAGTCAGCTGACATCATTTCATACATACACTTGAACACAAAACCCCAGAGAGAATTACATTTGTCTGTTGCTGTGCTGTCATGATACATTCCGTCTAGTCTCCTTCAGACCCATTAATTCTGACTGTTCGTGCATTTATGTTGTCTTGTTATTTGCAGCATCCTCATTTGTGCTCTTTTTTAGAGACGCAGCGCACTCGGTTTGTGGCATGGGGTACATGAGGCTGCAAGAAGCCGAAAACATCCTCCAACACAATTCGTCATTTCCACACTGCAATAATGGGAATGCAACGGGACATTCCCCAAAATCCAAATCGGAAGTGACATGCAGGCCACAAACAAGATAACAGGGTTCATAATTCTGCTTAATAATGTGGCGGTTATTTCCTGTTTGTGATGGGAGACTTGATTCCTTTTACTGACTCGAGTTATGAGTCACCCACTGAAGTGAATCACATACTCGATTTACTCGTCACAAAGCGCAGAAACTTGCACATGTGCAATACTGATGGGTCGTTGGCGATCGAAACGGCTCTCAAGGCTGGTTGTTTGAAGTGAACTGATACGTAATAATAAAATATACACTCAATCAGAATGGGCCTTGAGTGGTTCTTTTATTTCCATCCATCCATCTTTTAGCCCGCTTATCCTAATTAGGGTCACGGGTATGCTGGAGCCTATCCCAGCTGACTTCGGGTGAGAGGCGGGGTACACCCTGGACTGGTCACCAACCAACCCCAGGGCACATATACAGTAGACAAGCAACCATTCACTCTCACATTCAGACTGAAGGACAATTTTAGAGTCTCCAATTAACCTAACATCCATGTTTTTGGAAAGTGGGAGGAAACCGAAGTACCCAGAAAAAACCTGCAGAAAATGGAATCGGAGTCACGATTTAGCCTTCTTGTCAGGCTGGTGCATGATGCTAGGAGGCTAGAGGATGTGTTCCTCCATCGCGTCTACATGTCTCCTGGGATGTAACTGGTTTAGATACTCGTTTTAGACAAGTATCTGTTACGGATAATGCATTTTTGCCGAGTACGAGCATGAAACGAGTAAAGCTGCTCGTCATTCGTGATCGTGATGAAGGAAAATCCTCATTGGGTAACTACTTACGTATTCACTCTTCACGTTCTGTGATCAGTCACACATAGCGACCGCCCCTTCCTAGACAGACTCGCTATAGCCAGAGAAAGGAGCCACCATGGCTGTCACTCATTCACTCATGACACAATACAGACAGTGATTCTCTGCTTGCTTGGCTCGACTGCAGCTCACATTCTCTATTTCGCTGTATTTCGATTTGTATGATCTTTAAGGTTAGTTGGTAGACTTGTTTCGTTACGTCTGCGGTGCGTTTGACAAGACAGAGTTGAAAACAGCACGTGACGCGTTAGTGACTGCCTCCACTCTGGACGGATTTTTTTTTTTTTAGGTTTTCCTCAGCTCAGCTCGTATCTACTGTAAAGTTCCTTGGTAAACTTGTTTCGCTACGTACGTGGTGCATTTGGTCGTTTTTTTGTTTTTTTTTTCGCCTGCTTGCTTCTAATTTGGCTGGTGATATAAAGTCAGTTGGAAAACTTTGCTGGTAGTACTGAACGTGGTGCTTTTGAGAAAACTACAGTGAGCAAAGCTGACAGATTATTTCCCTGCTTGCCATCACTGGATGTTTGCATGAATCACCACTTTCACACAGATAATAAAGTCTTACAGATCACTTACACACATACACAGTACACATATAGCTGAATAATAAACTATAAATATAGCAACTTATGATCAATCCATGTCAATTTCAGACTTGAAATAATGTACAGATTTAAGCCCCGCCCATTTCCGGTTCAAACACACCCACTTCCAGTTTATGTCTCGCCCACTCAGAGTACAGATACGAATACAGATAATTTAGACGGGTAAACAGATACAGATAAAGACCACATCAGTTTGTCTTCTATTTGGTGGATTTATTAAGCTGCAGCAGCGTCTGCGAAATCTATGTACTTTATAAGTTTCACTTTTGCAACTAGGGTGTGTTCCAGGACCAATGAAAAAATGCCAAACCTCAACGCTTGACAAAAATATTATTATCAGTGAAGCAACAAACATGCAAAAATTGTCGCCTTTTTTTGGACATTTTACCTGTTTCATCACGTATTTATAAATTAGTACCGACTTACGGTGAATGAGATATGTTTTCTGCTGGAACTATTTTGGAGAAATAAAATAAAAATCATATTTTTTTTTCCCCAAAAATCCACTGCACTGAAGAAAAAGTGTCATTTGTGAAAGCGAAGTGACCCTTGCCTGGTTATAACAGCAGTGAAGATGAAGAAATCACATGGTGCACAGTAGAAAGCTATGGAAGGTGACCTCTCTGTTCACCAATCCAAGAACACCTTATCAGATGAAGACGGGGTCAGGATGAGGTGCTATATGGATCTTTAGTCCAAACAGAGATACACACTTATTATCATTATTATTAATGAAACTATATTTCTTGGGCTGTATTACTTAATCATTTTGTGATCTTCAGAAATTACCTTTAACATGTCTTCAAATACAGAGCACCAAAAGCTACAAGTACTTGGATTTATTCTGAGCACACAGTTATTCCTGACCACTAAAGCTGTTCCTCTGTGGCCATCCTCGAGAAGCCAGATGGAAAGAACAGGACACACACACACACACACACACACACACACACACAAACACAGATTGTTGGCAGTAGGTGAAATGGAGGGTAAGCTGGACTGTCAGTGGTTTCCACTAAATGACACACTGTGGCTTGCAGAATAACGGATAGCAATCATTTTCCATAATATTTCCGTAGGATTGGAATCAAACCGTCCACTGGCCACATTCACATACATACACGCATATACTGTACAGTACATACAGTACAGCCAAGCTGAGATCTGCAATTAGTGGTTAGTCCAAACGGACAAGCCAAATGACCATTTCAAATAAGTGGGATCCAAAGTCTCTACTGCATTTGTGATTGCCACAGGCCAACAAAGTTAACATTTTTGAATGTCAGTTAAGATTCCGTGATACGATTGAGGGGTGCTAAGCCTCCCCCGGGCTCACACACACACCGCTCTGCACACATTCGGGTATTGGCCCTCCTTCACTTCATTAGACAGCGCTGACTTTGCGGCTTTATTTGAAGCCATTCTGGTCATTTTCTAAAACCAGTGGGAGGAATGACTGCATTCATTGTATAAGGCTCGTCCATGTTGCTCGAACAATGCTGGCAGGTTCTGACGTGTACAGTGCGCAAGTAAAGGATCGGACAAAAAAAAAAGAAAAAGCAGCGCTGGTCAGTGGGTTGAAAGCCTGGGAATTTAGCCTGCTGGCTAGTGTGCTCGACTCTCAGTCGGCGGGAATGTGTGGTTGCGCGATCAAGCCCTGGCGGTGTGCAGGGCTGGACCACCCGGGACGACCACTGTTACACAAACTCTGCTCGGAACTTGATGCTACCACACCAATGACGGAACTACAACAGGCACTCTGTTGACTTCTTTATTCTGTATATTTCTGGCAGGACAGTAGTATGTGATATTCCAGCTGGTAAAAACATTACTACATGGACAGAAATCCAAACAGGCTTCTGAGATACCACAGACAGCATTATTGATTTGGTAGCTGGAGTGTTTGTTGCAAAATTTAACTGGGCTGATCGATCCAAATATGGATGGTATCAATACCAAGGTTTGTATCAGATCAATAACAATGATGTTTGTCAATTCTCTTCTATTTTTTACAAATATCTGTGTTTTGTTGTGTTGCTGATATTGTTACATTGTTACGTTGTGACAGGCCGAGCCTGGCCCTTCAAGAATAATTGCATTGTGGGAAGTGTCTCTCTCATCTTTCTGCACCGCCCATTGTTTTCTGTGTTCTGATTGGCCGTAGACCACTGTCAATCAATCTTCTTCGTGCCGCCCTGCCGTGTCACCTGTGCTATCGCTACCTTGCTGCTTGCTTGCTAGCTTGTACACGAATCTTCGGTTTGAAGGAGGAGGACTGCAACAGGAGGAGTACTTCAGCAATATGCTTTAACAAGGATACAAAAGCGCTACAGTACAGCGGAATGGTGCCAGGACGAAAAGGCATGGTCACAGGAGTGAAATACTCATGAAGAAGTGTTCAATATTAATAAATGGAATATTTTTGTAGTTAGAGCCTAGAAAACCTGTTTATAACCTTCTAAATACGTTTTTTACTATTATTAGAGCCCTGTAGGCATTAAATAACACCCCTATAGTAACCTTTAGACTTATATTAGCCAATATAGTATAGAAAATAAGCCATCTTAGACATAAATAAGATAACAGACTCACAAGTTACATTGACAGCGTACTTCCTGGTGACTATGGTATCATCAATGTAATGTTACTGACACCTAGAGACCAGTGTAGAATACTACTCTACTGCTGCTGCTTGTGGTTAAGGAGAGTCTTACGATGCACTTTAATGTCTTCATTAACAAGAAGAGAACACATGCAGTGATCATTCACACAGGAGCTGCTGTCGGCCACTCTCTACACTGCTAACCTGCTACTGGCACTCAGCAAACAGTCAACTCTAGCCAGCTGACATCACACACGTCACTTCGCAGGCCCCGCTTCTTAAAGGCGGACACAACAAGTCGCAGATACTGTATGACACTTCATATCACGTCTTTCGAATGCCTTTTATTTGTATTTTCATTCATTTTGCGATTTTTATGCTTAATTTAGGCCACAAATATGTAAAATTTTACTTAAAAATGAATATTTTTAAAACTAATAACAGACCATTTTGAACCACAAACAACAATCCTTTATGAGGTAATTCATTTAAGAAAAAATGCAATAGAGTGAAGGCGTGATGTTCAAACAGCGATGTAGCGAGGGACGACCGTACTGGCCCTGTATTTACTTGGTATCGCATCAATTTGCAGTCGCCCACTCCTAGCTGTGACTATCCAGACGCTGTTAATGGGGAATTTTGAACAATTTGAACAATTTTACAATCAATTCATCAATTAGACCGACTGATACACTGGATGTTGTCTATGAATATTCTCATTCATCCACGCCATTGCATTCTCAGGGCATCGATTGCAACAGGACTGTTCAGGTTGTCTCAGAAGACGTTTTGCCTCTCATCCGAGCAGGCTTCATCAGTTCGTTCTCTCTTAGGTGGAAGCACGCCTCAACCAAGGACGCCTTTTATAAAAACTTAAACAATCCAGTTGCGATCGATTCAAAGCCGTATACACCAGAACAGGGGTCGGCAACCTTTATTATCAAAAGAGCTATTTTGCTCCCTCGCCCGCTGAAGAAAAATAGTCTGGAGCTGCAATATATAACATTGCTGATAAACTTTAAAAGTTTGAATCAAAACAACAGAATACAACAGAGAGAAGTGCAGTGTGCACGTGTAACCAGTGGGGATGTGATAGTTCATTGGTTAAACCTCACGACCTGATGTGGTTTGCTAATTTCTCGCCACATATCAAGCATACATGTAAGCCAGCATTGTTGGCAAAGATGACAAAGGAATCTGTCCATGCAGAATTAAACTAGAAACACGTCTCTCGTGCCTCACCGAACGCACACACCGATCATCCGATCACATGTCAGAACTCAGCCAGAATGCATTCACGGCCTTGCAAACAGTCGGATATTTGTAACTCTTTTCAAAAACGCGCATTTTGTGTTAAAAAAATATCTGCAAAGGAAGCCACAAGAAGGAGGCACGTGTGGCTCCGGAGCCACGGGTTGCCGACCACTGCACTAGCAGTTCAAAAGTCATTGAAGAAACTTTGTTTTGAGTTCTTCTGGCATCTGCTCGTCTGAATGATTTCTTCTCAGGCACAAATACACTTAACATGCTGGATGACTGTCGCCTGAAGCGTCTGTGGCGTTTGGCGCGCCTAATATTGAAATGATGACATTCCAGTCATTCGTGTAACATTTTCAAGGTCCAATGGTCTGTCACGTAGAATTTGTTGTTGGATTTCCTTCGGAATCTAAATCTGAGTTTCCTCTAACTTAACACATCTTAGACGTGCAGTAGAGCCAAATATAAAAAAAATACGTTCTATGAAAAAGCTTGAACAGAAAAACAATGTAAGGACGCACCGGCAAGGAGTCGAGAAAAACAACTTTTCAGTAGTGTTTGTTTGAAAGTCACTTTTGCTTTCTGTGTAGTTGCTGATAAATGACTTCTCCATTTTTCTGTGCAATGACTTCTCGATAAAAGCAGCGAAAAGGCACGAAGTTGCATTCACTCCTACGGCTGAAATCAGTTTTAATGACAACTTCAGCCCGGGCCCATAATGGATTCCTGGGTTTATAGCTTCAGCTTGTGTTCTTATGACACCTGGATAGTATTTCAGCCTACTGTCTCCAGCCTTCTTTGTTTTATTGAATGACAATGACAATGATCAGCAATACAGTACTGTAACATATTACATTGTGGTAGTAAGTTGCCTGTGAAAAACAGCAATAATGGGGATGCAGACAATAAATGAAATGGTGGACTTCCTGCTTGGTGTTGATGTAGGACACGTGCTCATGTGGAGGAGGATGTCTGAACCCCGGACACACTTCCTGCATCCTGCATCCTACGCTTAACACCTGCTCAAATCATTGCAAATGCCATTTTTCTCTGTTTCTACACACACACACACACACACTCACACAATGAGTCCATCCATCCATCCGTTTTCTTCTGCTTATCCGGGTCCGGGTCTCGGGGCAGCAGTCTCAGTAGGGAATCCCAGACTTCCCAGTCTCCAGCAACCTCTTCCAGTTCCGCTGGGAGCACATCAAGGCGTTCCCAGGCCAGCTATAAGATATAACCCTCCAGCCTCCTACCGGCTGGGCATGCCCAGAGCACCTCGCCAGGGAGGCATCCAGGAGGCATCCGGACTACATGGACGAGCTCCTCAGCTTATCTCTTAGGGTGAGCCCAGCCACCCCACCGAGGAAGATTGTTTGGGTCACAACCCAAAGCACATAATCATAGGTGAGGTCAACATACAGTAGATCGACCGGTAAATTGATAGCCTTGCCTTCTGGCTCAGCTCTCGCTTCACGACGGGCCGGTACAGCAAATCCGCCTGTCTACCTCACGCTCCAACCTTCCCTCACTCGTGAACAAGAGGTACTTGAACTCCTCCACCTGGGGCAAGACCTCACTCCCAAAGGGTCCTCAGAAGACCCTATGAACAAGAGAGAAAGACGGGACCACACCTCACCCAGACGTGGGACACCGGGGCCTCGCCATGGAGGCGCTCGCAGGCGAGTGCCTAGTGGATGCCCCAGCCCAATGTGTTCAATGCGTATTGGGTGGCGGTCGAGGGCGGGGGCCTGGGTGACCTGGTCTTTGGCGGCCAAATCTGGTTCACAATGGGTCTGAGCAGACATGAAGTGCCATGATATTGAGTTTTATTTAGTAAAGATGATCTGAGCAGAAGTTTTGTGAATGCTGAGAGACATTATACATCACTTCCGTAAATAACGTATGTTATTCTGCACGAAACTCTTCTCCTTCTCCCCATTTTTTGACGCTCAACAAATTCCACATTTCTCCAAAGACACAAACCATTCCGACATCAAAATATTCAAGTCGCTCAGGAAACAATGGCTAGCTATTGACACATTCCAAAAAAGTCAGACCTTTTCTGTAATTCCACATTCTGCGCAACAAACATCCCATTGAAAATGAATGGACATTTTGTTTGGTTTTTGTGACCAGTGCTCACGTTTCAAACCATTCCAGCATGGACACACTCACCACATTTTCCACATCCCAAAACTTCCCACCTGTCCCAAAATTCCACCTTTTCCATAACACAAACTCCCTTTGATTTTGAGAGTTGTTACTATAGTAGATACCCGCTTTTTGTGTGGGTTAGGTCAAGGAACTACCAGTGAATGGCGAAAATCCACTTGTAATTGATGCACCCATATAAAAACATCTGTTCGCTCACCCCCTTAAAAGACTCCTGCTAGCTTGATTTTGACGTTCTCCTCCGATTTCAGATCAACACTTGCAATAAAGGTGACTGTTGTAACGATTAGATTAGATTCAGCTCCAGAACCCTTCTCTTCTCTCTTCAATTGCCATTGTTCGCTCACGACACAATCCAGGTTTAATCCCTAAATATGCCTCACACACTTTATTAAACACATTTAAAGTCTAAGATGTATAGGTACTCACCACTAATGAATGACGATGTAAGATAATTGTTTCACTGATGGAATGAGAGTCACGGTGTAGCCAGTCACGGTACACAACTACGGTGCGTTCAAGGAACACAGAACAAAGTGGAAAATCTCAATGTTTGAGGAAAAAACATTAGCAGTGAAGCGTGAAGACATAAACATGTAAAACTGTTGTAACAGTGGTATGTCCAGTATACTGTACGTTTTACCTGTACTGTCACGTATTTGTAAGTTATTATTGATTTAGGGTGAATAAGTGTGTTTTCAGTGGAGATGTCTTGGAGACATTTTTTTATTTAGCAGAACTACGCAAGGTTGAATCGCGAAGGCGCGGGCATCCACTGCACTTCCACATTTCTCAAACGATTCAAACCATCCCAACAGGAAAACATTCAGCTCGCCAAACCATTCAGGCCATTTATTTTCAACTTTCCACAAAAATTCCTTTTTTGGTCCGGAATTCCGCATTTTCTGGCCCAAAAATTCAGTTTTTCCACATTTTTCAACCCATTCCGAATACCCATTCACGAATCGGCGTATTCTGTCCAGCATTTCAGTTCAGCTTCAGCTCTCCAGCATTCACACGCAACTTTGACACAAACTGCCTCCTGTTGCTGTGAAGAAAGTTAAATAGAATAGATTACAAATCGCCTTGAACTCCCCTCATTATTTTGGCGAGCAGGTCCTTTCTTCCTCGTGGAGCGTGCTGACATATTTGAGTAATTGTACGACGCTGAGGAAGCTACGATTCGTCATCATCATTGAAGGAGCACCAATTGAATTTGGTAGAAAATAGGCAAGCACCACAACCTGTCAGAGGACACAATGATGAATAGTTTTTCAATTATGATAATCCTGTTATAAAATCATAGTGCCGATGGTGAGTTGCCATAAATCAGCATAATGGCTGATGATGCTTGTACACTTATAATTGCATTCTGCAAATGAAAGCCTTTTTGAATTAGCTTTAAATAGATCTCAGTGTGGATCCCAGCCAGATGCCTTGCGGAGAGCAAGTGCCAGCGTTCAAAAACAATGAAAAATGTGGCAGAATTCAGCAAAAGATGAAAGAACTTACACACACTTTTTATATTTTTTTCTCTATTTTCTTGTGAAACACTTGGAATGTGTTGAATAAGCGTGTGGGGCATATTTAGGGCTCAAACCTGGATTCTGTCGTGAGTGAACAATGGCGGTTGAAGAGAGAAGGGGAGGGTTCTGGAGCGGAATCCAATCTAATAAGTGCAACTTTTATTGAAAATGTTGATCCGAAATCAGAGGAGCACGTCAAGCCAGTACGAGGGTTGGGGGGGAACAGGAAGTGAACCACGTGTAAAAAATAGACATTTTTATGGGCATAACAATCTACTGAGATCGACTGTAGTGCATGTAAACAGGGACTTCACAGGGACAAAATGGATGAGACTGATTTATTTGGAGAATCCGACTAATTTAATGCATGTAAACGGTGAATGACCCAACACATACTGCCAAGGCCACAAAGGAGAAGAAGCGCCTTAAGATCCCAATGTGGCGTAACCAATCTCTGACCCTTGATTCCATAGAAAATAAGTGTAGGGAGCTGATTCTTGGAGTTGCCAAGCAACAGCCTCAAAACCTCAAAATCATATTTATGTAAAGAGGCAAAGTTCAGAATTCATTATTTTGACCACTGTATGTATGCATATAAACACAGGCAGGAAGAGGTTCACTCTGCGGATTAGTCTCAGCACCCTGGCGCGTTTGTTCCGTAGAACAACAGCATGAACAGAGTGAGCCCTTTCATCAGTCATACAGTCTCTCTAGCTCTGTGGGTGGAGGCGTGGCCGCTAGCATACACGCAGAGTGCAGAAGAGTGTCGTTAAATTAGTAGATTGCAATATAGTGCCATATTTTTTTTAGATTTGTTCATGATGATTCACGTGGATCGTCTCGTCTCGTGACACCCCTAATATACACACACAAACACACATACACACACACATACACACATAATGTCTGATGAGGGTGCAACAAAGCCACATATACATTTGAATTGGGGAGGGGGCGTGTCCAAGTGCTAGCGCGGGTGATGGATGATGAAGGTAGGTCTGAGGGTGGGCGGGGCCTGCAGACACATCAGTGACGCCCTCTCACCTGCTACAATCCACCAAGCCAAAATATACATGATATGTAGCAGAAGTTCTAACATAAATTGATAAGCATTCCATACCATTAATCCATAACTGAAGCACTGGATACGATTGCGCTACATGTTCAACTGCTGGTTTGCGTAATGAGTGAGGCTTTGTCTCCCTCTAGTGGACAAGATATACACGCCTTTGTAATGGTAAATTACATTGAGGAGCATCGCGCAAGATGTCCGTAAAAGGAGCTGAAAAAAGCGGAGTTTATTTAATCCTACCTCATATCCATGTCTCTCATCTTTTTTTTTCACTTCCTGTCGTTGGATTACAACTTTATAAAAGTTAAAGACAAGGATAAAGATGCGTAATAGTAAAGCTAACAGCATTTATAGATAGCTCATGCAGTAGTAAATAATAAATAAATAAATAAAGTCGACGACAGTGATAAATAAGTGCTAATAAGATGTGATAAATACAAGCAGATTAATTAAACATTAATAAGACAATGATAATTATGCAATAATTTAACATACAAACACGACTAAACAAATTAAGTGAACACTTGTATTGTTAATATTTCCTTGTTTCACTTGTAAACCATGCAGAACTCGGGACTTAAAACAATTCTGCCATGAAAAGATGAGGGAAGATCACTTTGTAGTTCGATAAAAACTGTAATGGCTTGGAAACGTCGCTTTGATTTCATGTCATTCAATGGCAAGACTATTAAGGCGGTCCAAATGTGACCTCTCTGCCTCGCCAGTGCTTTACTGACATCTGCTGTTCAACACAGGTATCACATGCAAAGGGTACCATTGCAAAAACCTTTACCTGCTGCTTTCATTCTGCCACTAGAGGGAGCCAGATACTTACAATATTGCTGTCTTCAGGCTCGTGCTTACCTTATTTCTTATGGGATAATAATACAATCATTCAATAAAACTATAATACAATAATAATAAATTCTAATAAAACTAATTATACTACTACTCATAATAATAATTAGAATCTTTATCTTCGTTCTCTGGCACTCTCGTTGTTCTGATGAACATTTTTAGCAAGTGGTTTTGAGGATTAACTTAGTACAGGATTTAATTGAAAGCATCAAAGTGTTTAAACCTATATTTAAAAAAAACAAAATGACTTGTGACTCGAAGACGCCTCGCAAGTAAAATTTAAACTTGGTCAATAAAGTTAGAAATATACAATAAATTGACACCAATAGCGTATTATTTATTCTTTTGTTTTTACCAACATTTTTCAGGCGTTTGCATCGTTCAGATCCAGCAACAACGACTGCCTCTAAAACTAATTCTGTGAGGATATCGACTGGTACATTGTGCACACCTAAACAACACATCATGAACGGGCCATGAACGACGGGATGTGCAGACACTAAATGTATGTTCCAACGCTAAGCACGCGCATGTGCTGCAAGGCGGCAACATTCATTCATTTGACCCCCCCTAATATGCAATTCTCTTTCCACTTCCAAATTATCCAAAATTTCACCCATGAAAAATAACACTCCACCTGCGTACACGGTCTTCTTCGCTTTTCAAGTTGGCCTACTTTAAAACATCGAAAGACACAAAAGAGTCCATCTTATTCATCCCACAAGGTTACTACAGGCTTTTGTTTCATTGATTAGAGATGACGTGACGTTGCGCTGAGTCATCGCTTCCGTATCTTCCCTCTTCAGTCTCCGCACAGCAGTGGCTTCCTTTGTGTCCAGGTGAACACAGCTGCGCTACAAGGTCAGGTGACGTGATACCGGCCTGTGATATCATCACGGTCAGTGATGAGGTCAGCCCGAGAAGGCCATCTGCCTGCCGTATACTACTATGACTTCATTTATTTAAAGTCACCACCGTATACAGTATATATTCATGTTCTTATACACATACTTACATTATAGAAAAAATACTTTCATTGAATTAATAATGAACATTTTTGGACAAGGCAATTCAACTAAAAGGTCAGAAAACCACAGGCCAGACTTCTCTTTTGCATATAACACATTCACTTTACACTTTTACTTCAGCAAACAGTTAATATGGTTATAAATTAGTATAAAGTCAGAAAATCATACATTAAAATATATGTCAAAGATCCTCTATATCAGGGGTGTCCAAACTATTTCCACTCAGGGCCGCATACAAAAAAAATCAAAAGATGCGGGGGCCACTTTTACATTTTTTTTTTTAAACCAACCCAAACAAAATATTTAATATAATGAGCGTATTATTGTTATTATTATTATGGACTGTTTCTCCTTACATTACTTTTTGGCTGTTTTTTTTTTTTTTTGACAAATACTAATGTTCTACTTGTACATTTTTTCCTCATACTAAAATGACTTACTACCATAATATTTTTACTTTATTATGATCACATTACAGCATTTACCCAACCTAATTTTCCTACAATTTCTCATTAATTCTTTGTTTTTTTTCTTATATTACAACTTTTTTTAAATTACTGCTTTTCTTTCCCCATTTTTGCTGTTGTTTTGAAGAATTTTATTGTTTAATCGTATTTTTAGAATGTGCCGAGGGCCACTTGAGTTGGACTTTGCATTTCTCCCTAGACGTGAACCTGAGAGACCGCTTAGAACCCAGCGGCCACTAGGGGGCTCCCAATCACTGACATCATCAGTTGTTTTATAGCTTTTTCACTGTAAAAAAAAAATGAAGTGTTTTGGTTTTCGGGTGATTTTAGGCCCAATTCGTTAATACACGACACCAAAAAAAATAAATAAACAGGCACACATGCATGAGGCTGTACTGAAATAATAAAGGAAACCAACCAAACCGAAGTACAGTGGAACCTCAGCTAGCGTCCGTCCCAGTTAGCATGTTTTTTCGGTCAATGCCTAAGATTTACAGCTAAATTTTGCTTCCGTTTGCGTACATTTTCTGGTTAGCGTACAATATGGTGCGCGTTTCGTCGTGTTAATCATACACTGCGCGAGTCTAACTATATTCTTAATGTATTTTTTTCCACAAAACGGCAACAGGACCTAATTAGTGCAAATAACCACCCTCAGGAAGTGGGGGGGGGGGTGTGCATAGATGAGAGCAGGTGCTTACGTTGCTGTAATGAGACTAACTGAACGTGAGGCTGGGGGGGGAGGCTTTGCCACCCACCTGTGAGAGTCGTGTTAAACTTCCATATCCACCCAGATACCGTGAACTCCCCTCTGTCAGGAAAATCCCCCATCGTTGTTTAAACAGCGGACTCGAGAGTCACCTCTGACCGCTAACCTCTTCGTTCTGTATCTCTCTCCACCTGTAATTGGTTGCCCGCGATTCCCAAACACTCCCGCAACCCTCGCAGTGCTGTTTCCATAGCGACTTGGCCTCAACCTTCTGCCAGTCGGGCCCCCAGGCCGTCAGCCCCATCCGTTCCTTTTCCCCCGGTCCCTGTTGCTCTCAGCCTGGGAAATCATCCTAATAAATAACTTTATGGAGATCAGGCTGGTGAGCAGCGGGTAGAGCTGCCAATCTTAATCTACTTATTAGAGTGCCTGAAAACGTCGGCGTGGCTTGTTGCCCTCCACCGTACTCTCACTTTAGTTTTCACTCCGGTGGAGCAAAGCAATCTGCACTCGCTCACTAACTTGCTTTCTTGTGATGATTCTTTCTTTGACAATGTCGAGATTTACAGATAGACATCAAAAAACAACGTTTTGTCAAGGTTTCCCCCAGAATGTATTTCGATGTTTGTACCGCTACTGACATTTCCGTTGTCTCGGAACGATTCCTGAAAAACAAACAATTGGCTTCCCCAAAATGGCAGCGTGTCAGGTAAGCTAGCTCATTTCCAAAATCTTATTTTTTGTTCATTTTAAAGTCATTTAACAATTCTAATGCTCTAATAGGGTGTCAAATATTAAAATTGCCAATTGCTCTTCTACGTTTCTTTAATCACTTTATAGGAAACAAGCTACAAATAATTTTTGAGTGGTTGTCATGTGACTGTCCCACTTCCCCAAAAGGGCAGTGCGTCAGGTAAGCTAGCTCATTTCCAAAAGCTTATTTTTTGCCGTTAAAGCTCATTTTAAATCCATGTATCAATTCTAATGCTGTAACAGGCTGTCAAGTATTACAATTCAACTGTCGTGACTATATTTCTTCAACAAATTCATAGGAAAAAAAGCTACAAAGCATTTTGGTGTGGTTGTCATGTGACTATCCCAGGATACGGCTTCCCCAAAATGGCAGTACTGTATGTCAGGTAAGCTAGCTCATTTCCCAAAGCTTATTTTTGGCCATTAAAGCTCATTTTAAATCTATTTAACAATTGTAATGCTTTAATTGGGTGTCAAATATTACAATTACACTGTTATCACTAAATTTCTTCAACAAATTCAAAGAAAAAAAGCTACAAAACATTTTGGAGTGTTGTCATGTGACTATTCTAGGATACGGCTTCCCCAAAATGGCAGTACTGTATGTCAGGTAAGCTAGCTCATTTCCCAAAGCTTATTTATGGCCATTAAAGCTCATTTTAAATCCATTTAACAATTGTAATGCTTTAATTGGGTGTCAAATATTACAATTAAACTGTTCTCACTAAATTTCTTCAACAAATTCATAGAAAAAAAGCTACAAAACATTTTGGAGTGTTGTCATGTGACTATTCTAGGATACGGCTTCCCCAAAATGGCAGTACTGTATGTCAGGTAAGCTAGCTCATTTCCCAAAGCTTATTTTTGGCCATTAAAGCTCATTTTAAATCCATTTAACAATTGTAATGCTTTAATTGGGTGTCAAATATTATAATTAAACTGTTCTCACTAAATTTCTTCAACAAATTCATAGAAAAAAAGCTTATAGGAGCATCCACCTATAAGCCGCACGTGGCGTATTTGTCACAATAGCAAAATGCTAATAAGCCATAAATGTCACTGTCTCTGTCTCTGATTATTTCTGGCTTCTCGGGGGTTAAAAAAAATATTCACAGTGGCACGGGGCAGGTGCGATCATGGCAGGAAGCTTCACGAGTAATGATGTTGAGAGGGTGAGAGGGTTTGAACACGGGTTAAAGGTCGTGACTTCTCCTGTGACACTGGAGTCATCAGCACACTTAACCCCACGTTTTCATTGACCCCCCCACGTGTGCATGAACTCCCATTACAATGGTGCTGCATATGGAAGCAGGCAGTTATTGGGAATGAACATCGGTTTATGTGACATCCATCATGGCTGGTGACATCTTATTATTTGTGTAAGTATGTTGCTGTAGTGGGTGTCCCTAAAGTCAGCACACAAAAAAACATACAATACACAGTGATTAAAAAAACAACAACTAATAATACATTTTATTTGATTTATTTTGCAATTAAATTTGTGTAATTTTAGTATATTTATATTTTTTGTAATTAATTTTTTAATTACATTTTTTAAATAATGTATGTACAAAATTCCGATTGAATGAAATGTTGAAAATGTCAATAGTTTTTTTATGTGTCCATACTAAACAGACTGTAGTCATTTGGGGTTTTTTTTATAATTATTTTTAGAATTTAGTGAAAATGTTTTTAAAAATCAAATTTTAAATGAAACATTTTTCAGTATGATTTCCTTTGCACAATTCTTCAGCAGAATCAGATCAACACATCCACTAAACCTGCAAAAAACCCGACAGCACAAGAACGTCTTCTCTCGAGTATGTGTCTTTTCAAAATGCACGATTAGATTGTGCTTGCGTCAAGAAAAGTCAAGTGTTACATGGTTTTACGTTGCCAGATTTTTGGATTTGAGCTAAAATCCAATTAAAATTCAATGTAATAATCACTTAAGTTAGCATAAATGGAAAAACTGAAAAGAAGATTAAGTGAAAGGGATTTAAAAGAATGTTTTTTGAAGGGTATTCAGCGAAAAAAGAAAGAAAGTGACCCTATTTGCTAAGTCCGGGGAGAAAAAGACATCATTCACACTCACCCCAATCAGTCTCGTCTTATACACCCCAGGAACAAACCCACATTATCATAATCCTGCTTTACTGTCTGCATATTGGAAATTAAAACTCCAGGTATTACTATCTGATCTGTGCTTTTCTCTTCTTTTTGACTCGCAATTTCTGCCCCTACATGACACCTGACGAGCAATTCAACCACCGTCTTACTGTGTGCTTACTTCACCACCATTCAATACGCCTGTGCTCACCAGCCGACAAATCCTTGCTCCGCGGCGCTTGTATCAATATGCACATACTACACACCCGGTATTACAATAAAGTCGTAGTGTTATGACAATCAAGGCATGAAAAAACGCACAAAAAAATAGTCATGTAAAATAAAATAATATAAATACATAAAAACATAAATGTGCTTTTATTTTGTCTGCAATTTTGTCTTAATAGGACAAGAATATGAAAAAGCAAATGGAAATATATTCTTCAAAATAAGAATGATACAGCTTGATTCAATCAGCACATGGAGGTAGAAATGTTGTATTACTGAGAGAATAAAGTCATTTTTTCTGGTAATTCTCTGACTTTATTCTTGTAGTAGTCTTCTCATTCTTGTGATGGTCTTATTCTTCTTTTCAGTGTAACCCTCTGCAAAACCCAGCTAGGGATGTAAAAAAATATATTGTTGTTAATAGACGTTTTGTTGGTAATCAGTGTTTTAACATGTGACCCTGCGCTCTCCCACCAGATTGCATCTGGAAACAGAAAGACAGATTTGAGCCTTTCAAGGATGCAGCGCGACACCGCTTGATGGAAACTAGGATGAGTCGCTTCAAGCTGATAGAGGCTGAAAATACGTCATGATCCTCTGATGGTAATTGGGCAGCCAGCTAGACTGCTGAGCTGTGCTTGAGCCGCTGAGCACCTCCTGATGTTATTCGGCGACTGTATGAAGCTGGGGAGCTTTCTTAATGAGAAACGTGGGAGGGGCAGATGGGAGGATAAGGTGAAGGAGCAATAACTGGATAGAGGAAGACAAGGGGAGGGGAATGTGCAATGAAATTCTAATTCACACATCCCCGCGGATTCTCTCTTTTTATTTAACATTATGTATCTATGGGTTGTTTCCAATAAAGTCAAGGTGAATTGGGAGGGAACTGAAAAGAAGCAGATAGCAGTAATGGCTGGAATAAAGATAGGCCAGTTGAGTGACAGGAGGAGGACATCTCCATCTGATTATTATACTATACCAAGCGCTAACTTTATATATACTGCATATATTTGAACACAAGTCACTATTAAACATATCCTTCTTCCAGGTAATGTATCTGATGTTAATTGAATCTTTCATTGTGGATTCTAACAGCAACTAATCTACAGCAAATTGTGGTAATTAATGTACTTTTTTTTTTAACAAGAGAAGAGAAAAAAATATTTCATCCTTAAGAAGTCATGTCGCGTGGCAGCCACACTTCCAGTGCACTTCGGACACCCCTGCCGATTGCGTTTGAGCCCACAATGCCAAAATAAAAAATAAAAAACTTGCACTTGCAGTGAAATAAAAGGAAACCGACCAAAGCAAGATATCATTGGCGAGATAGAATATAAAGGAAAGCACAAAAGTAAGCAAAAACATAAAATCCTACCCTGAAAAAAAAGACACAAACAAAAGAACTGAAGCAGGACAGAATTGTTCAGAAACAAAACCAAGAAAAAAGAATTCAGTCATGTGGAATGAGATCGGGAGCTTGGTGAACTTGCTTACCGGTAACTTGCTCGGTGGACTAGCTGACTTGTCATTAGGGTTGTGAACGATAAACCGATGACACCGAATATCCGGTTTGACAAGCGAGAGATTCAGCAGCCTCCTGTATTGATAAGAATCAGTCATGAATCCTTGGATCAATCGATTGTGGAGACATGCACCGGGTATCGCGAGGGAAGCAATCAGGTGACAGAGTGTCTTTTAAACAACGCGAGAGCCTGAAAGGATTGTCGTGCATGCTCCATAGCTTGCCATGACTGAACATGAGAATGGATGTAAATAGTAGCAGGTGTGCTAGCTTGGAACGTCTTTACAAGAAAGACACAACACTCTCCAAAAGCTACGCCATTTGTAGACTAAGCTGAGCAGCTCCGAAGTTCAAAGGGATCGCAATACATCTTCACCAACCAGCAACAGAGGCAAGTATGCTACCTTTTTTGCTTTGTAACTTGTCAACTTTGAAATATTGCACCTTTGTTACCGACCTGGAGTGTTGAAAACACTGGGCCTCATTCATGAACATCTTCTTAAAAGTCTTCTTAAGAAGTGTACTTAAGAAGGCGCGGGTTGGAAACTGCGCCACATTCACGACACGTTCTTAAGTAGGGATAATCGTTCGCACCGGTGTTCTTAGGTTGATGAATGCCAACTGCGATGCCCGTGCATGTGAGCCCTAATTTGCATAGGTCACCGCCTATTATTTCCTATATAAGGTAAAAAATGTGCCGTGCGCAACAGGCAGCTGGAGGCGGAGATGGCAACGCGCAAGGGCAAGACTGAGGAGCAGCTGGACAACAAACAGAAGAAAAACTTCAATTCTACAGAAATAGAGGTGCTTTTACAAGGAGTGAGCGAACACAAGACCACCTTATTTTCACGTGTATCCACCGGTCATCAGGCCATCCAAAAAGAGTCGGCATGGAGCACCATTGCAGGAAACATAAATGCCGTTTCCACGGAGAAACGCGCCACCGCAGATGTTAAAAAGAAGTGTTTTGACTTAAAATAGACTCAAAAAAAAGATTGGACTGCACCGGAGGGATCTGGAGGAAACGGGAGTTGGGCTATCAATCAGAAACCAAACCATTTCGGAAACTCTAGAAAATATTTACACAATCATGATGGAAAAATAAAGTCAAAATACATAGTTTGTGTGTGACAATGTATTTTTCTGTGGTTACATTTGATTAGACGCTGCCTAATTAATACAGCAGCCCCGTGCTCTGGCTCAAGACGTGGCTGGGGGCGCATGTCGTTATCTGGGGGTGCTACGTGCGCAACAGACACACCACGTTTCAGTGCGATGTTATTCTGATGATCCTGCACACCTGCAAGAACAGAGAGGGAAGCCTGAAGCCTGAAGCGGGACATCAAATATTCGTCGCTTTCAGCAAATAAATCTAATGGTCCCTTTACATTCTCTCTCTGCACAGCGCACGTCCAGCCAGCTACATTTTTTTTGATGAATTGGGATTTAAATATATATTTATCGATGCAGTATATTTTAGTTGTTTTGATGATAAATAATTGTTGGGATATTTTATTTGCACTACATTTTTTGGGATCAGGTTGCAAAATCCATCATGAGGGCGACTGCGCATTGAAAGTGCAAGCTTTGCTTGTGCGTAAGAGTCCTCCTGAGTGTTCGTAGAATTTGTTCTTAGATCTAAGAACTGTGAGTTGAGAACACGTTTCGTGAATGCCAAAAATTTGTAAGAAGGCTTTAAGAACACATTTGTGCGTAAGAACGTTTCGTGAATGAGGCCCACTGTGCTCAGTGGGAAATGCTGCACGCTTACTATTGTTATGGCATTTTGAGGATGGGATTGTTTACTTTTCCAAGATAACAGAGAATTTTCATTGCACCCATGTGGCTAATAGCGCTAGTTACTTTGAAATGAGTCATTATCTGAGGGGCTTTGCACGTTTATTGTTGACTTTATTTTGGCCAGTGCCTTAGAGCATACTTGGGGATATGATGTACTCTTTTACACATTTGAAAACACCACTATATGCCACTTTCAAATAATTGACTGATAAGATTGATGTCTACATTAACAAACATTACCCGTAGAGAGGAACAAATATTGAAATATACATTATTTGTACTAAGCGAATAATAATTAAGTTTAATAAATAGGTTTCCGCAATGATGGGTTTGTTTTAGATGAGTGCCATCATTGAGGGGGCATCAAGCCTCTTCCCTTTCTGCTCTCCACCGTGGTGTCTGGCCAGCCGCTACAGAAGCCTCCACAGTCATCATACATTCTCTTTCTGATGCACTACAAAGTTGCAGCCACACTGCCAACATCAGCAACAGTGTGCTGCAAAAAGGTCAGCATTAATGATCCAAACAGGCTGAAGGTGAGGTTGGCTTTGACAGGAGACGGGGAATTCAGAGTGCAGATGTACGAGTCATGAAGAGTCGTTCATTAGGGACTCACAGTTGTCTCTGTTAACACTTTGTTAAACTTTTTGCACAAGTGCAGGTTTCGGAGCTTGTGCTTTGTGAATCAAGTACCCGATTCACTTCAGTGAGTGACTCACAGCTACATGAGTCAATCAGAGGAACAGAGAGGAATACAGAGGTGAAGCATTTGCTGTTCTAGTTTGCGTGTGGCTTTGTATTATTTTGCACCCATGTGATGGGAGATACTCAAAGCCACCAAAGTCATGAGTTTGCACTCGTGGACGGCAGATTCAGAATCCGGACAGACAATTGGTGTTTCCTAGATGAGGCTTAGGCTTAGTTTAGCAATGAATAAAGATGTTTGGCTTCCTAAAGGCTCCCCAGAAATCTATTATTAATGTATCTACCATTCCGGCGGAATACATTTGTCATGGTCTGCATCCCAATAAGCCCTTAATGTGGTCCAGTTCCTGTTTTCTGTGTGGCGTTTCCTGTCCTCTGCTCTGTTTAAGGACAAAGAACCGGGACAACCCTGCGTCCACACCAAGAAGATGCCAGATTATTCCTTTGGGTCTTTGTGTTGATCTGAGTTCTCTACTCTGTACCACTAACTACAAGTTTGGTTGCTACTACTTTACACACTACATCTTGTTTTCCTATTTTTTTTATGTTCCGTCTATTTCAGCCCTTTGTTATGGGTAGGTTTGGGTGTTTACCTTTAAATAAAACAATTTTCATAGGACCAGACTTGTTCTTGAAGAAGACACTTTTGATACATGCGTGTCCCGGTGTGTAGAAACATATCAAACGACCGTATTTTAACACCAAATTTTTATTTTTTTATTAGCAAATGAATCAAAATAGACTGAAAATCATACGTCTGTATTTAGTTCGTCAGTGGCTGACACAGCAGCTTAGTAATTGGTGTCCTAATTAAAGAACACTGCTGCCTAAATTATGTAGATACAATATAATTATAGTTGCACATTACTTACAGACCCGTAGTTTCCAAGGCAGAAGTGCATAAGAAAGTGTTCTATAACAAAAAGCATCCGGTATACCATGTGTCATTCAATTTGTGTGCCTAACTGCGTAACAACAAGCTCAAGTCCACCAAACGCCACCCCACTTTCATTTAAAAGCAGCACTTTGAGTTAAATTATGTATAGTTTTGGATCTGTAAGTCACACCTGACTACTGTATACATGGCAGGACCAGCCAAATTATGAAAGACTTACTGTATACTCCGGATAATACGGGACTCACCTTTTTAGCCTCCCTTACAGTTCATGCAGCAGGTTCAAAGCTGGTACCAGCTGGACTCAAACAGCTTGACACACTAAAAAGCGCAGCCAGTAAGTGAAACAGGCACCACAGGGTTTCCTGGGAAAGGAAGTTAACCTGCCTCTCAAAGATCCTGATAGGCACCATGCTGGTAGTCTTTCCTCCGTAAATCCACCATTGATTTTTTTATTTCCTTCTGGCTTTTGTAGTGGAAAAATACATCATTATTTATTGTATGACGTGCTGATGTGCGCTGACAAAGATGACGCTGCTTGTGTCAAAGCATCCGTTCAAAAATGTTCTCTTTAGGATCCCAGCTGTCACCAGTCTATCGCAGCAATTTAGAGTCTCCGTGCACGTTTTTGGCATGTGGGAGAGAGCCAGGGTACACCGTGTGGCCTGTGTCAAAGAAAACAACGTCAGTCACTGTGGTGGGAGGTGTACACTTTTCAAAGGATTAGAATAATGAAATATTAAAAATAATTAGAAGGGAAATATGCACACGCATAGATATGCAGAGTGCCACAGACACACAGAGTGTTAATGACTCCTGAGCAGATTTATGTTGAAAAGAGCAAAGGGGAGCCTACTTGACCCCAATGAAGGGACAAATGGCGGCATTTGCATAAATAAATTATATTACACACGCTCACACAACTACGCAATGCAGAGGAAGCTGCCTCTCTCTGATCAGCTGCAATGCAAAACTGTTAAAAGTGCAGTCGTCTGTCGTTTATCATGGTCAATTGGTTCCAGATAAAGAATTGGTTCCATTCAATAAATTGTATATTTTCGTAGTTAAGAGCATAGAAAACCTGTTTGACTTTCTAAATAAATTTTTTCGAGCTCTGTAGACATGGAATAACACTTCTACATCTGTGTAGGCTCTCAGTCGTACAGGAGTTGTCCATCGAGGAAAAGGCTTCTTGAGACGTCATCTGTACTTCTGTGAAGAAGGTGTCAGACGTTTCGCTCCTCATCCGAAGAGCTTCGTCAGCGAACTAATAAGTGCTGGTAGCTTAGGCCTTAAATACTGTAAGAGTGGGCGGAATTGGTGTGCCAACACCCTCCTCCTATTGGTTCGTTACACTAAGCCTGGGCGGAGTAGTGGTATAATCCTATCCTGTTATTAACACCTCCGATAAAAGGGAAGTGTCGCTCCCTGAATTGGGTATGAACACTTCTACAGTATAGTCGCCTTTACATGCCTATTAGTCTTTGTTTACACTACATTGCCCACACTAGTACGCAGGGTACGGTGGGTGCTTTGTTTGGGCACTTGATTTCACAGAACAATATGGTACTGGACAAACAGACTAGTTAAGCGCAACATTGTACGGAACAGGAGACGGCTTGCAGAATCCGAGCTAACTTTTGGCGAAAGTTTTTGACAAACACCGAATCATACGGAAACTGAAGCTGATGACAACGAAGGTTTGACTGTATGTTCTATATGTTAATATATGTTCCACTTGGTCTGTGGTACATTCCTTTAAGCAGAATGGGTCTGGGTTCTTATGGATTAATGAGTGACTAACTTGATTAGACATAATTAGTTAACAGTCAGTCCCCCTGCATTATTACAGCCTGTGGACTCAAATCCCAAGGAGAAAGCGGTAAAGCGAAAGGGAGCGTGAACTATAGAGTATAGATAAGCTTGCCAGCAGTTCACTGTTGTGCTATGTCTGAGTAAATTGTCCATTATATCTCGAATTGGTTATTGGATCACATTGATTTTCACTTCTCTTCACACTTGGATCTCCAGGTTGACCCACACATGCCGTCCGCCCACAGCCTCACTATTGAGCTTCTCGACTGGATATGCTTGGGTGGACCACCAGCCCCCCTTTCCAGCCAACACTCCCTAGTGATGAATCCCCGCATAATGGCTGAAGAAAGATATCTCTGCTTTGACACCGAAAACTACTGCATTTGCGCTATCATTACACATCTTGGAAGAGAAAAACAGATTATTTTACGCTTTTAAGCGCTGATTGATAAAACAGGTGCAGATGCAGATTAGAGTGGCTGTCCTTTCACTCCTTGCGGTCAAGCCACATCCTTCCAGCAACAAAAGAAGCATATAGACTTTATCTCATTGATCAGTGATTAGTACAACTACTGCTTCTTCACTGTCATTCTTATTCAGACCTCCACTGCATTTATTGATGCCACCTAATGATTTTCTTTTTTACTATTTAAGATCCTCCAGCCTGTAAAAGCAGGGACTTGAGAGGCTTGCTAGAAAAAGATATATACCAAATAAATAGCATTTTTGTTGTGCATGACCAAGGTCTACATCACCGGGGGTGTTCAAACTTTTCCTCTGAGGGCCACATGCGTATACGTCAAGAAAAAACTGCATGTCAGCTTCGTGATATCGATGAAAAAGCCTATTATTGGTATGAACTTCAGTCGTTGCTCTTATTTCCCCATTTTTGCTGGGTTTTTTTGTCCCAAATATTTCAACCTTCTTAAATAGTTGCTGTAAATTTACTTCTCGTAATATTATGACTTTATGCCCGTAACATTATAACTTTTCCCCAACCTAATTTTCCAAAAATTGCAACGTAATTTTGTTTGTTTCTCATAATAGTATGACTTAAAAAAAAACAAAACATTTATTCTTTAATTTTTCAACTCTATGCTCCAAAATTATTTTCCTCATAATATTAGAAGTTTATTCTTGTAAAATTAGGACTTTTCTTGTTGGAATACAACTTTTTTTGCCTTAATATTTTGACTGTATTGTCGTAAATTACAGCAGTTTTTTTTCCATTTCTGTTGTTGTTTTTTAAATTTTCAACTATTTCAGCTTTCTTTGTGTGTCTTTGTGACTCCTAATTTTGCCTTTCTTCCTATAATATTTTGTCTTTATTCTTGTATTGTTATAACTTTTCCCCAACTGATTTGTTGTTTTGTTGTTTCTCGTGTTACATTTTTAAAAAAATTATTTTTCCTTTAATATTTCAACTTTATGCATCAAAAATTACATAATTTTCCCTCATAATATTACCATGTTATTCAAATTTTTTCTCAGAATATTTTGACTTCATTCTCGTAAAATTGTTGTTTATTGGCACATATCTTTACTACTGGATAAGAGCAAATGAAGCTGCTTTTATTGACTTGAGTTCTACTCGAGTACACGAGTACGCTCACTCATTCACTTCAGTGAGTGACTCATGAGCATATTCACTCATGAGTACATTCACCCGTCACAAACTCGCACATGTGCAAGAAGTTGCACCCATGAGTCAGTGAAGCTCACGAGGTGAGCGAGTGAAGGGTTTGTTTTGTTGAGTCTGTGATGCGGCTCGGGCAGGAAGGACAAAGGAGAGTTGATTTCAGGCCTGATCTGAAGAATTTAACAGAGACAAGTGACCGATTCAGTAAAAAAAAAAAAAAAAAATTAGAGTTTTGACATAGAAGAATGATACAGTCAAATCCTTTTAAGTTGACCCCGTTTCAGTCGACAACTTGCCTAAATCGACCAACTCATCAAGTACTGTTTGACATACTATACATGGTCAACCAACCGCTTTAGAAGACATAAACTGTGAACCCCAAAGGGTCTCTATGAAAAATTGGTTGTTGGCATGTCGATATGTTAGCTTCATTGTTGTTAACTTCATCATTATTGTTTGCACGTTTTTTGCATGCCAAAATCTTCAAAGCTTTGACACAGGACAGCCGTTATTTCATCACCCTTCCTGCGAGTACAAACTCCATAAGAAATTTTTTTTTAGATTGTTAGCCAAAAACATTTGCGCATGTACGTAGGTTCAGAGGTTCTTCAATATCGCCCATTCTCCTTGTGTTGCCAGTGAAAGCCAAGTGTTTTCGGTTGTGTCAACAATCGCTAGTCCTCGCTAGAGTAGCCATTAGCCTGGTCTTCAGGCTAACGCTAGAGGCGAGCAGGCTACAGAAGGCATTTCTCCAACCCGCGTCAACATAATCCACACCGGTTGCCTGTTGTAATTCAAGTAACAATTTACGATTATATATTTATTGAGGAAAAGGCTTCTTGAGACGTCATCTGTACTTCTGTGAAGAAGGTGTCGGGCGTTTCGCTCCTCATCCAAAGAGCTTCGTCAGCGAACTAATAAGCTCTTTGGATGGGGAGCGAAACGTCCGACACCTTCTTCACAGAAGTACAGATGACGTCTCAAGAAGCCTTTTGCTCGATGGACAACTCCTGTACGACTGAGAGCCTACACAGACGGATTATACAGTATATTTACTTTGCAGTATTAGGGCTTTGAGGCTGGATTGACCGTTGAAGCTAATGTTTCCATAGCCAAACAAACTTTTGCATCTCAGAAAAAAATCATTAACATTTTTTTTTTTTATGTACAAAAATCCACAAATTTGCAGGGCCGTGAACGCAAAATCATGAATGTACGGGGATCCACTGCATAGCATGTGTAAACTGATACAGGTGTAGCCCCCTGTACTGGGTTCTGGTGGTAATTAAAGGCGAGGGAAGAAACAAGCTGGAGAATATGAAGCCTGACATTCATAAGGCACGTTTTCCCATCAATCTATGTCAGTCAGAGTGAATAGTTTCCTCTCAATACATTCATCGTTCTTCCAAGGCGCCTATGTTTGGCTTCGAGACACCGTGTTCAATCTACACTCCATTAGTGATCGTAGCTGAGATGGGAGTGAACATCTGCGAGAAGTGTGAGGCCACTGTAGCTTTAAAGCCAACATTATTGATGCTGCTAAGAGGAAGCGGACTGCTGCTATCCAGATGTGACTTCTCCAGTCCTCCATGTCTGACAGCAGACAGCTTCAATTAACAGAGTGACTGAGCTGCATTAAATGTTTCATGGCACAAAGGGAGCTCAAGTCTGACTTGGTTATTGTAATTGACATCGTCAAAAGCCTTTGGAGGGCATGGTACCTGATTAATTAGCCGTATTTGGTCGCTTAAGGGGGAGTTAAAAAGGACGTAGTACCTGACAATTTGATGAAACCTATTATTAAAGTGTAATGTATAATGAAATTGATGACTTGTAACAACAAACATATTGTTATTACTGTGTGAACACTCTTTTATTCTGTACCACCCCTTTTTTGACACTCAAGTACTTCCACATTTCTCAAGCAATTCAAAGCATTCCAACATCAAAAATGTTCAGCTCATTCAGAACACGGTGGCTATAAAATGACACATTCCAAAAAAATCATCCATTTGTCATAAGTCCACATTTGGAAAATTAGGCGTTTTTCGAAGTTTCACATTTTTCACATTGTTCAACCCTCTCAGACCATTCCAACAAGGTTCCACGTTTCAAAACTTCTTACTTTTCCCGAAATTCCACATTTTCCATCACACAAATTCCCTGTGAGCTTGAGAATTCCTACTACTTCCACATTCATCCACGGATTCAAACCATTCCAACCTGAAAACCTTCAGCACATTCAAGATGTCCACATGCCAGAAGTTTTACCAAAATGACGCATTTCTGAACACAAATTTCCTTTCATCTTGAGAATTCTTCCACATTTTCCCAACCAAGTCGAACCATAAAAATAACATAAAAATGTTCACCAAATCCCAGACTTCTACATCTACCGGTGCAGCGTTTTTCCACATTCCTCACATTCCCTTTGATTTTAAGAATCCTTTCTACTTGCACATTTCTCAACCTATTCAAACCATTCCGAGGTCAAAACAACCCTCAGCTCATTCAGGACGTCCGGGCCATCTATTTTCCACATTCCACAAATTTCGACTTTCCGAATTCAATATTTTCTGGTCCATTTTCCAACTGAAATGAATGGAATCACCCCCCAAACACACACACACACACACACACACACACACACACACACACACACACACACACATTTTTAACTCAAGTAAAACCATCCAGCGTCAAAACCGTCAGGCAATTTGCCACATTCCACAAATTCCCGCTCTGCTCGTAATTCCACATTTTGCGTACAGCATTTCAGTTCAGTTTGAGCGTTTCAGCATTCACATGCACTTTTTTTTTTTTTTTTACAAAAAATGCCTGCTGTAGTTAATAATATAATATAGTTGAATATAATATAGTATAGTTCTGTCCAATGTGTACAGTAGTACTGTATAACTGTACTGTATTAGTAATACATTATGGTAGCCCTCTCACATGACATCACTTCACATGAAATATACTCTCTTGACTTCTCCTTTCACTTTCCTCAGCCCAACATTAGCATCACAAAAGACACAACCTTTTCAGTGCTTTTCTCAAGAGAGGACCTACGTCCTTGTGTATTGTGCTGTCACAGGACAAGGTGAAGGGGGCAAAGGCAAACCAAAGAGGAGGATGCAAAAGCAAATTTCATTGGCTTACCATTAAAGCCGGTGAAGTTCCCCCAGTCAAGCAGGGAGCTGTTGAAGGACGGCAGGGAGGCGTTGAAGAACACATCCGTGCCGTTGTTTGGGTTTCGGATGGTGTCAGTGAACAGGTTCATCTGCAGCAGGGTCTTGAGCAGATAGCGCAGCATCTTGAGGACTTTTGAAAGTCCTGTTCAACTCCTATTGATGCCTGTTTTTTTTTTTGATCCAACAAAAAATATTAAAAAAAAGAATATAAAAGTTAAAATTTGATGTGAAAGTAAAGAAATGTTTATCGAATTAATTGCAAACAGATGTCAGCTTCAGGGTCCAGAGTCTGTTTCCTTCAAAGCATCACCTTGTTCCTTCCTTCTTTTGTTCGGGGTTCGCATAACTTCACACGCTGTCTGCCATGACACAAATAAACCTCTCACCGGTGTAAAAGAATCCAGCAATGTGGAAAAGACCCTTTCGGATTTGCTGCGCTCCTCTTGCCATCCCCTCCCTCTGACTCCTCCCGTGCATCTCCATCCCTCTCTTCCCCTCCCTCTCTTGCGCTCGATCATGGGATCCCGGGGATCTGGGGTGGAGGGAGAGAGAGAGCAGGTGCTGTGGGCAATGAATGTTTAATTATGATATTAATAATCATCCCAGGAGACTCTGAATCAGGGTGGAATAGACTTATTGTCGCTGTCAATACTGTACACCACGTCAGTTCAATGCATGAATGCATGCATAAGATGCATATGATGCATGGGTTACGATCCAATCTCCTGCTCTGTCTGTCTTTGCTTTGAAAACAAATTGCATTCAAAAACTAAAGAAGGCAAATTACTCTATTGTGTGTGAATGCTGAAGAGCTGAGGCTGAACTGAAATGCTATTTGGGGAAAGTGGGAATTCAAATGTGGAAATTGCTATAGGCGGAATTTCTTGATGCTGAAATGTTTTGAATGGGTTGAGACATGTAAAAAAAAAAAAGGCTGATTCATGTCATTGGGAATTTTTGAGCAGGAAGATGTGGAATTCCGCAGATTTTTGGAATGCCGAAAATAGAAAGCCTTTACTGTATGTTTGTAATCTGCTGAAAATTTGTATCTTGAAAAAAGTGAAAGTACTAGAGTAATGATTCTCACAATCAGAGGGAATGTGTGTTTAGAAAATGGTTAAAGTAAGGAATTTGTGGGGTGTTTCAATAGTTTCCAAATGTCCTGAACGATCGGAATGTTTTCATGTTGGAATGGTTTGAGTCGGTGGAGAAATGTGGAACTTGAAAAACTGCATTTTCAATGGGAATTTTGTCATGGCAAATGTGGAATGACGGTATTGTTTTGGAACGTGTCAACGGAGAGCCTGCATGTCCTAAACGAGCTGAAGATTCGGATGTTGGAATAGTTGGAATAGGCTGAAAAATAAGAAAGAGATGAAAGAGTTTGGTTCTAAAATTGGTTCCAGAATGTGCAAGTCAAATTCATAACATGTATCATCCTTCTTGACAAATACTAGCAATTAATTCTATTGGGCAAGAGAGGTTTTCTTATTTTACTATCCGTACATTTGCTTCACATTTCAGCAGTTTGTTTTGAGCCTTTCAGCAAGTTTTATCAGCTAAAATCCCACTTGTGAAATGAATGAAAACGTATACACAGTGGAAATACGACTGCAGTGTTCTTGCATCGTGATGTGTTTCACGATGATGCTTGTGTGTGCGTGTGCATATTGATGAAAGCATGAACGACAGCATAGAACGACAATACTCAGGCCAACAAATCATCATTGACATGCACGTGAGATCCAAGCAGTATGGTCGCATGTGGCGACTGGACACCCCGCTGACAGCCTCACTACTAACGATGGCTGCCACCCCCTCTCGCTACGTCTCTGGGACAATGGGGGCCATGTAGCCTTAAAGTTGCTGTGACGACCCCCATCGCACATCCTCTTCCCGGGGTGTTCTCTGGCCCTCATTTCAGAGTCTTCAATTCATGAGGCGTCTTTGCCATGTTTATCCACACATATGGCACTAATGGGGCAACAATATGGAAGGAATATCCTGGCAGCTATTAGACACAACACCAGGGGTCCTCACTCCTGGGAAGGTTCACCACTGCTGCCATTTGTAGATGATGGCTGTCACTGTGGTTCTCTGGAGTCCCAAAGCTTTAGAAAAGGCTTTATAACCTTTGTCCCACTGATTGATCTCAAATGATAGATTTCAACTTTCTTTCTGGTCACATGTGTAAAAATACACAAACATTTTTTTTCTCAGTATATGAAAGTAAATCCGACTAACCACCAGTTCTTTCGGGAGGAATGGGCCAGAATTCCAGCAAACTCTTGTGAGAAGCTTGTGGAAGGACACCCGAAACATCCAAGTCATACAGTTGAAAAACAATGCTCGTGAATACTGAGGAAACGCACGTCAACTTTTGACTTTGAAGAACGTAATACAAAAAACTCAAAAATATTCCCTCTCTCATAATTGCAACATTTAGCAAATAGAAATAATTTTGGTAAACCTAACTGACCTAAAACAGCAAAAGTTTAGTCTGATTTAATTTCAGATAGTGAGAAAAACATGTTGTGTCTTTTTACAGAGTATATAAACTTCTAGTTTCAACTGTATGCTGTATCATTATCATTCCATTTTAAATGAACCGAACTAAGACCTTAAAAATGAGGTACCTCACGAACCGTGATGATGGAGATGAATGTTACATCCTTAGTAAAAAGTGAAAACAAATTCCAGATTCCCAATTGTATCCTTATCTGCACACAGCACACAGTCACCTTTAGAAAGACTTGAATACATCTACTCCACGCTTGAATGTCATTTGAGCAAGGCTGACAGTGTTTTTCTTCATTATTTTTCATTTCCTCGGATTATTGTAGGGCCGCAGGAGATCAAGGGTTTGAATCTCAGCATTGTCTGCCCGTGCGCGTGCATCGGTTTTCTCCGGGTACTGCGGCTTCCTCCCACATTCCAAAACACGTTCAGCTAATTGGAGAGTCTAAAATATCCACAGGTGTGAATGTGACTGTGACTGTCTGTCTATATGTGCCCTGTGGTTGACGAGCAACCAGTTCAGGGTGTACCCTCTCTCGCCCAGTTTACCCGCGACCATAATGAGGACAAGCGGTATGGAAAATGGATTAAGAGATGTTTTATTGTAGTGAGTCAAATGTGTTGGACATGAATATTTGATTGAAAATGGTTTAAAATATCTAAAACAGCATATTTAATGAGGAAACTATCATACAAAAGCTTAAGCAATTCAGTGGAGTCGAAGCAGGAAAAGAAAACTCATGCTTTATTCATGAATCATTTAGTTTGACCCAGACTTTCTTAAAAGTAATAACACAACGCATCGGGCTCACTTTCCCCTCACACTGAGAAAGCAGACATGTGGCTGTACACCACTGGCTGGCATTATCTTCAAGGATAACCTCACCTCTCCTCCAGGAAAACATGACACAGGAACGTGTCCTGAGGCGGTGTGCAATGTCAAAAAAAATCCCTCTCTGCATTGCAGCAGCTCATTTTCATTGCAGATTCTCTGCTTGTCGGGAATGACAGGGTGTGAGTCCTGTTCCTGATGTAACGGATGCCAGCCTGTGAGGCTGTGCGAGTGTACGTTGGTAAACTTCACTCCCTCTGCCTTAAGAGCTGCGCTGAACACGAAAGTCCGGGCTTTTCGCCGCATGGTCAGCGCCCTCGCCTCCCATTACGAAGGTCCTGTATTCAAGCCCCGGTGCGGGCAGTGCGAAACAGGGCGGGTTACACTGAGACAGGTTTAAGGGGTGTACTCACACTAGGCTATTGGTACCGTGCTGGACATGGCCACAACTACCCCTACCTCTCCTGGCCGCCGCTGGCCTGTGTTCACAATGACTATTTGAGCTTCAGCCAGTTTCCATGGCGGCTGTCGTTAAATACTTGCGAGAGAAGCGAATCTTGGTTTGTTGGTTTGTTTCTTTCCCTGTTCCACCTGTTTCCTGGTCTGTGCGTTTCCTGTTTTGGCATCGTAGGCATCTTTTACTCTTTGAGGGACCTGGGAGCACACCTCCTTGTGATTGGTAGTTAGAGTTCTATTTAGTTCAGCTAAGGTTTAAGCTACTGTGGTTGCCAGTTCATTGTTATTGCTCAGACTCAATGCACCCCGTTTGCATCTTCATTGTGTTTTTGCTTAAGTTTTCCTTGGACTATGGTTATCCATGTGTTTGATGCATCTCATTCCTGGTATTATTCTCCTTTTCTTGGGCGTTTCCACCTCCCATGGTGAGTTTTATGTTTGCCTTAGGCCTCGTCCACACGGGAACGTTCCTGAGATTTTTTGTTTTTGGCGGGTTGAGTACACCCTCAGCTGAGACGAAGCATTCTTAAAGTCTGACTTGTCCTGAACAACGAGACTTGATTGCTGACAGCACCTGCGGTGAGACTGGCCCCAGAGAGGACGCAATATGCCACGAGACACCAAAGGTACCACGGAGGAACATCTGTGACCAGGTCTGCTTGTGTGCACTTCTGGGTTTTCGCTGCTGCATTTTGCCCCGAGGGAACATCCACGCAGGGGCAAACTGGACCCATCCCCAAATCCACACTCCCAGCTGGATGTTGGAGGACCAAGCACAGGCAAGCTGCCAGATTCATCATCCCAACTGTGCACTTAGTGAGGACACACCCCCTTCAGTCTTGTGACATATCCACAAAATTCTCTTTGGAATAGGGGGTGGTCATGATTAGGGAGTTTTTTGGCAATAAATATGTGATGCTGACCTGGATCGCCAAACACTTGGCAAGCTCCATCATGAGGGCTGGGTGCTTGCCACTGCCCATATGCCAATGTGCTATAATTGGTGTCCCTGTCTTATACATTCAGTGTGCCGGCCAGAAGGACAGACATCCTGAGCAAAATGGCCATTGTCTCCCTCTGGGACACTGTGTCAACTAAGCCCCTCACAAATGGTCCACCCCCACCTAAGTTCAAAGCACTCTACTAATATTGTCAAAGCATTTATATCCGTTCATGCAAGTTTCACCTCCAGAGTTGAATAGAATCCGTTCTGTGATGCCGTCAACCTCCAGTTATTTTGGTAATATATATTTAGTTGAACAATTGCAACTTTCATCACACATCCACACACAAGTTCACTACTAAGGTTAAAACAATTGATAGACACACTGCCTTGACTTTTATGATGAATGAAGAGGATGTAGCAAATCAATTCTTTTTTAACATTAACTGTCGCACAAGTGGAAAATGAAGTTGTAGCAACAAAACATTTATTGATAGCAAGTTACAGGCTTAGCGCAGATAGTCAGTTGGCAAGCTAACAGTAGCAATCACATCCAGGGCATTTGTCACTCAAATGCACCCGAAAAAAAAGTCCAAATGAAGTAAAGAAAAGTGAGTTTGTTAACAATATAACAATATACTGAATATAACAGTGTAATAGTATAAGCAACACACAGATATTTGTGAAAAGAAACTTTGAAGAGAACTAAAAATATTGGTCTCATCACCCTAATACTACCCTTGGTATTGACACCATTAATATTTGGATCGCCCGTCCCACAATCAAACTCAATTTAGTCCAGAAAAAAGGTGAAAAAAATATCAGGTCAAGCCAAAAAAAAGAAAAAAAAGCAAAGCATACACACACAGTTAATACTTTGATCCTGTCTGAAATGAGGTCCAGTCATGTACGCTGATGGTTGATAACATGGGAGCATAGTTATGGTATGTGCCGCATGTAAGGCATATTTGCCCAACCTCAAGGCATTTGAGCGATATGCTCCATTGAGGGGATTATCTGCTCTCTGGAGGCCAAAGTTACATGCAGGGCCACAAAGGGAGGAAGTTAAACAAAGCAGGAGCCACACCCCACAGCCAGTCTATGGAAAGCCCTGAGCAAACTCTGTGTAATTGCACTACAAAAGCCCAATTAACCACAACCCCATGGATATTAAGTGGGAAAAGATGGACCTGTCATTTATGCGAGCAACATTTGCATCTCATGAATTCCCCTCCAAACATCTTTTAATATCTAATTCATCTTATTTTCATACCACTTTATTTCCAGATGAATGTAGATCAATGCAAAATACTCATTTAAATATGCATTAGTATAATAAGCTGTGCAGTCTCCCCAAATCCAAGGCAATAATTTTGGTAAGTCTGGGACCTTGTCTGCCTGCCTTAGGTTAGACACCTCTAGTCTAACCCCCGTACGGGGCTCCTGCTTGGTTGTGTCTGTGTTGCGATAGTAATTGCTCAGCATCCATTAATGTCAAGGCCATGTAACCAGAAGAACGTCAGCTGAAGGCTAACTGATTTTAGGACAACGGAAAACAAGGAACTAAGTGCTTGTCGTCGAAGGCATCAAGGCACCGGACAGATATTCATATCGACGACAAGCAAGGAAAAGGCACGACTCACAGACATAATGCAGCTTGGAGCCATCAAAACTTGACAACACCTCAACTTTGTGTGCTAATATATTCAAGCGCTTCGTGGGGAGTGACACTGTTCACCATGCGACCTGCGACAAGACCTGCGGGACCTGCTTGGTAAAAACAGAAGAAACGCTGCAACGTTCAACAATATTGGTTAAAAATCACTGGTACTTTCATAAAATGGAGTATAACGGCGAAGAGGTCTGCATCGATATTGATCGGCGCTGGAAAAGATGAGAATTTCCCAACTCTTGAATTTGTAGAAGAAAACTTTTGTTTGATTGCTTTCCCAAAGGCGGACAGCAAACCTCAAGGACCCACACACTCCAGGGAAAAATCAATGGCAAATGGCAGTCAGGGATTAGCTCTAACAAAGACACACATCCACTCATGTGGCCATCACTCCTTCTCTACCTCGTGTTATCTTGCAGATCTAAACTCACAAAAATGAAGTTCCATTAACAGCCAAAACTGTGCAGGGACTAGGACATCGAGTCTCAATCGGGAACCAGGACTAATACTCCGCTTCTCCCGGGATCGTTCAATTTTTTTAATTCCAGTCCCTAATTTCGCTGCCCAGTCCACCAAGTGGAAGATAAGAAAACCAGCCAAGCAGAAGCCGGCGAACACCAACAAATAAGAAGTGGAAGCATGTGTGTCCACTTTCAGCCATGGACAGTGTGAAGCGGCGCTCAAAAGTCCCACTGATTTAACACAGGCGCTCCTCGTTTTACGATATTTTGTGGTCTGACATTCCATGGTTACTCACGCCCATAAATTATTGATACAGTCGTCCCTCATTTATTGCAGTTAATTGGTTCCAGACCTGACCGTGATATGTGAATTTCCGTGAAGTGGGATTCAATATCAATAAATGGAATATTTTCATAGTTGGAGCATCAAAAACCTGTTTACGACCTTCTAAATATGTGTTTTACCATTATTACAGCCCTGTAGACATGAAGTAACACCTTTACACATGTATTACCCAATATAGTAGACATAATAATAGAAAATAAGCCATCTTAGACATAAATAAGCGTCTCTTCAATGTAAGACCAGTGTAGAATGCTACTCTACTGCTGCTGTTTATGGATAAGGAGAGACGCACTTCATGATGCACTTCAATCGCTTTATTAACAAGCAGTGAACACATGCCACAAACATTCACACAGGAGCTGCTGCCGGCCACTCTCGACACTGCTAACCTGCTGCTAGCACTCAGCTAACAGCCAACTCTAGCCAGATGACGTCACACGCGTTACCTCCCAGGCCCCGCTTTTTAAAGGCAAACACAAGTCACAGATACTGTATGACACTTCATATCACATCGTTTGAATGCTTTATATTTGTATTTTTGTTCATTTAGCCATTTTCATGCTTGAAAATGCTTAATTTGGGCCATGAATACGTGCAATTTGCTCAAATATGCATACATTTTTTATTAATAAAATGTTTTTTTTCATTTATTAATTAATTTTCCAAAAAACGCAACAGAGTGCGAGTGCGATGTTCAAACCACGATGTAGCGATGGACGACTGTAATGTACAGGAAGATAAAGAGCTAGCTACATGCGCACGGCAGAAGCATACATACTCGCTAAACTGAGGAAGGACATTACTTTTTCCTTCATTCCCTTCATTATTTCTCAAAGTGACTGACTGCAATGCTCCTAAAATATCTATATCATGTCCAAGATGCCCCTCTGTCCCCGCTGGCCTCTGCCGCCCATATGTGATTGATGAGCCAGTGATACATGGGACCGTGTAACAGGTAGCATCCCCAGGTGCAGGGACCTCCTCCCAGTTCACTAAGCTGCTGCCCAACAAAGCTGAGCTTAATTAACCACGGAGGTCGGCCACTACTGGCCAGTAATGAGGCATCGTGTGAGTAATGTCATAGTATGTGAGTATGTGAAGTCTTTTTTTTTTGGTGTGGGGGTGGGGGCTGTTGTGAATTATGGATTTTAGCCATCTGGTCATGAAGGATGGGCGGTGAAGAAGCAAATGATATGCTTGACTTTAACAAAGACATGGCAAGAGAGGGGGGCGTGCCCGGGATCACAAGCTGAATTATAGCAGCGTGACTGAGCTATTGTGTCCCATGATGGGCTGCTTATTCACAGCTGAGGCTGCCCAAATTGTTCTTTTATATTCTTTTATTCTCTTTTATTGAAGCCAGAGGGGTTTGGGGAATGATTAACAGACAACACAACAAGATAGAGCCTTTGTCAGCCTTTCCCTCTTAATTTAGCCCCCATCCATTTATTGTCGCTGCTGTCTCTGTGATACAAATGCACACAGGCTTGCTTGGTTAACTGTGCCTTCACCGGTGAGTCCACTAAATTAGCTGGAATAACAGTGAGTGCAGCATCCGTGCCATCTGCGGTTTGAATTACATAGTCAGCGCCAATTTGAAGGATGCTTATGTCCAGCTAGGTCCGAGTATATTTCTGTAGTGAATGACAACTATTTGTTTTACTCAAACTGTTTAGCAAGAAGTGTGTAACAACGCTCCTCAGGCCAGCTGACGTTGACATAAACAGTTGTCAACATAATCAAAACCAAAACTAGCCATTGCTTGCACATTAACTTGTGATATTGGCCAGAGACGTAAGGAGAATGGGCAATTAATAAAAGATTTGTTGATATCGTTTTCCTCCATTTGCACATACAGTCGTGCCTTGTTCTTCCCGGGGAATTGGTTCCACGATAAGTGAATTTCCTTGAAGTAGGATTCCGTATTAATAAATTGAATATTTTCCTAGTTAGAGCATGAAAAACATCTTTAGGACCTTATAAATACGTGTTTTACCATTATTAGAGCCTTGGAGACATGAAATAACACCCCTATAGTCACCCTTGCACTTGTATTACCTAATATAGTAGAAATACTAAATATAACAGCGTACTTCCATCAATATAACGTTACTGACACCTAGAGACCAGTGCAGAATGCTACTCTACTGCCACTGTTAGTGGTTAAAGAGAGACTCACAATGCACTTCAGTTGCTTTATTAACAAGCTGAGAACACCTCCAGCGGGCATTCACACAGGAGCTGCTGCCGGCCACTCTCTACACTGCTAACCTGCTGCCCTGTTTCTTAAAGGCGCACACAAGTCACAGTTACTGTGTTACACTTCATATCACATCTTTTGAATGCCTTATATTTGTATTTTCGTACCATTCCGCCATTTTAATGCTTGTAAACGCTTCATTCAGGCCATAAATACATGCAATTTGCTTAAATATGCATTTTTTACTAATAATAAGGAAACAGCGCTCATTTATGAATTCATTTTTGATAGAGTTAGGTTGCAACGTTCGAACTGTGATGTAATTTTTAATTTGACTGTTGTGTTTTGGTACGATATTTTTATTTAGTAGAGCTGCTGCGGTAATTTCAATATCTTGACTAAAATGACAATAATAAGCTTTCGTATGTGCTAATCATTCTCCTGGCGGCGAAAAATGGGTGGTAGAATCCAGGTTAATGCTGCTGTGTTTTTATTTTGAAGCTTACTTTGCATTGAACAGGAAGTCACTGTCTGCACGTTTTAATGCTGTGTAATTAGACAGTGGTTATGTCATTGTTGTCCTTTCACGCTGCTTAGCGATACTGAGGAGGTTGATAAAATTACAACATGCGTCCTTTTTGTAATAATAACAACACATAAGCGAGTTCCACTGTATTATGCTTTGTCATAAACCATGCTACTGTATATGTGTGTTTATCTTTTCTCTTTGGCTCTGCCTGCCTTATTTTCCTTCCTCCATCTGGTGTACATTTTGCAGCCCACCTCCTCCCTCAGGGGGAACTGAGGCCAACTTAACAAACTCCTCCAGAGGGCACCAGGACCTCCTGCCTCTCCATAAACCCACCTAAATGAGGTGTTCATGGCAATTAGTGCAGAGAGATGAGTGGCTGTACCAGATATTCAGTAGCCGTCCTCGACTCCAGCCACTGGTACCGACACTCTCACGGCACAATGAAGCCATTAGCACAGCCGAGACGCTGTCAACTTTACGAATCGTTGGCCTGTCAGGAAATGACAGAACCTTCCATGGCGATGTTGTCATTAAGAAGTTCCTGAGATCAGAGAGTCAGCCTGCTATGAATACATGTCTTCAGGCCACACCGGACAGAGAGGTGCACCATTTAATAAGCATCCCAAATGTTTTTACTGGATGTTTGTGCTTGTGCGCTTAATAAAAACACTTTGATCTATCATAAAATACTTCAAATTAAAGTATCTCATCTGCAGTGTTGGGAGTAACAGTGTTAAAAATAAGGACTTTACTCACGCTGTTGCTGTTTTTCAGTAACGGGTAATCTAATTAATTACTACTTCAAAGGTTATAATGCCGTTACCGGGACTGACCGTGACGTTATTATGTACCGATAGCTCTATCAAGGAAACTCATTTCAGCCGCCTGTATCCGCCATCTCGTTCTTTCGGTCACGACCCAAACCTCATGACCACAGGTGAGCGTGGGGACATAGATCGACTGGAAAACTGAGAGCTTTGCCTTTCGTCCCAGCTCTCTGTTCACCACAATGGTGTGGTACAGCGACCGATCCGCCTCACTCAGACTCTACCTCCAGCAGCCCCCAGGTAAATTGAGACCCCTGACATAAACGGAGCGACTTTTCATAGAAATGATTCCTTTGGGTCTCAAATTTTCTATTGATAACAGCGGTCGACCATGTATGTTGACGCCGACTTAAGCAAACGCTAAACGTACCATATGAGGACTATTCCGCACATAAAAGCTGGAAACAAATAGTCTGTAAACATTGTACTTTTAATATCTTGAAACATCTTTGTGCATCCATACAAATCTCATGTATTTGTCCTCCAAAATCCTTGACTGATTACATTTCATTGGAAGGGGCAGCCCTTTAATTAGCGGGGGGTCTCTGAGGAGCCATTACCATGGGGGATCTTGCCCCTGTTTATTAGCCTGTTTTAATATTGACTAAGGAAAGAGATACAGAGTGGGCCAATCTGGTTCCCTCAGACGGAACACCAGTTCCTGTGAATATGCATGCTGGGATGTGGGCTGTGCGGTTGGTGGGGGTGCCGGGACATGTGACAGTGATGATGGACGACCTCGGTTGGGCATCACCTGGGGTCCCTCACACTACAACAAAAGATTTGGAAATGATATAAGAATATAGAGCTGCCGATGTTGCACCAAGTCAGAAGAAAGAAACGGTTCTCAGGGGTCACGACAGTACACGAGCTGAAAGTAATCCAACTGATCAAGTTGTCCCGTGAGATCTAACCTTCTTCTTATTGTACACTTGGATTATCGTTCAGACACAATCGTTACAAATAATTCTTTTTAATAATATCTCCAGTAAAATAATTCAATTTACTGCTGTTAAACCTTCAAATGTGGATAATAATTCTTCCACAGGACAGACTCATTCTCTCCCGATTTCACCTAACCCTCTTTGAAGGCTGAATTACAGTTCATAGCGGAACATAAATGGATTTCACTCAACAACGTTCCTGACTATAACTCACTCTTTCACATACAGTAATCCCTCGTTTATTGCGGTTAATTGGACCCGATGAGAGAATTTCCGCAAAGTAGGATTCTTTCTTTATAAATGAAATATTTTTGTGGTTATGGCATCGAAAACTTGTTTACAATCTTCTAAATATGTTTTATTAACATTAGACCTATCTAGACATTAATTAACACCCATATAGTCACCTTTACATTCGCATGCCCCAAGATAGTGGATGTAATCAGAGAAAATTCTGTAAGCCATTTAAGATAGTTTACCTTGTCGGGGAGGAGAATCGATGGCCGACAGGAAGTGGGCTACGTCCGCAACAATAACCCATGTTATTATTACTTTGTTATTATTATTATTGTGCCTGTTGAGAGATCCTTTAAAGCTGCAATAAAAAGCAGTTGTTGAAGTCTGGTGCTTCGGTGGTGGTCTCACCGAACAATTACTGACACCTAGTGACCAATGTAAGATACTACATTCACAAGGCTTACTGTATACTGTATTTGTATTTTAGTTCATTTAGCCATTTTTATGCTTCAAATGCTTAATTTGGGCAAAAAAATACACACAATTTGCTTAAATATGAATATTTTCTACTAATAATAGGCTGTAGTCAACCACACAACAGCAATCATTGACGTTCTGAAAACCACGATAGAGTGAGGGAGCGATGTTCAAACCGCGATGTAGCGAGGGATGGATGTCCTATTTCTCTTGCATCCACCCCCCCAACGCTGGAGTAAAATACAATGTCCGCTTTTTGTGGGGGTTACATTCCGGAACCACCAGGGGATGGTGAAAATCCACATGAAACTGATGTTTATTTTTAACACACAGCTTGCTCTCCCTCCAAACCCTCCTGGTAGCTTCAAGGTGACGCAACTATGGTGCGTTCAAGGACTGCCAAGCACATGCGAAATGTCAATGCTCGACGAAAAAACATTATTGTGGTTTCTGTGAAAAAATTAAAATAATGTTTTACCAAAAGCCGTGAATGCTGAATCGCGAGTGTGCACACGTGCCGTTGTTCCCTGACTCAGCTGCGCTTTTCAAATGAAGCCCCATCAAGAGGTCCATGGACTCAAAGGGCTGACTAATTACCAGCCCTCATGCATCTATTGCAGCCATCGTGTTTGTGAAAGAAAGATTAAGGAATGTTGAAACATATGTTGTCAAGTCCTGGCTTTGAAAAGATCTCTTGATGCCAAAGTAGGTTCGGCAGAGTATCAAACCTCCCAGATGTAATTACACCCAGGGATTATGTCCTATCCACACTGGGAAGGAAATAAATTGGTCACCGTGTGAGTTTTTGTGCATGTCTAAGTGGAAGCTCTTGTTATTGACAGCTGCTCCTCTCGTTTTCCAAGGTTTTGCACACTAGAGAGCATAATTTCTGAAAAACATGTCGGCATTCTGAAAGAAATGACCAGAATCCGATGTACAGTACACCGATCAGGATAACGATGTCTTAAGAGACACTGTAGGCTGTAGGCTGTGTTTGGAGTAACGCCATTAAAGCATAAATGCAGCTTGTTTGGTGAGTTTTAACGGTAGAGGAATGATACTTTCACCATAGGAGCAGCCAAGTTTAGTTTAGCATTTGCTATAACATATGTTGGTCTCGGACTCTTGGCTTGTTTTCTCATTTGCCCATTTAAGTGCTTGCGGTTTGAAGCTTTAAGCTTTAAGTTGGTATCCTTCTCATCACGTGGTCGTGTTTATTGATAGTCAGAAATTACCATAGCGACACAGACACAATAGTACCGGGGTCTTACGATGTTAAAAGTGTAAAGTTCCATGAGATCAGCACAGTTTCAAATGTAAATAAAGTACAGGAAATGCTATGAAAGTTATATTCTATGAAAGGCACATATTTTTTAGATCCATAGGTGTCTAAATGGTAACTGGTCTTTCACTTGTATAGCAGGTGCAACTGGGGGTTCAGTATCTTGCCCAAGGACACGATCACGGGAGGACGGAGGATCGAACCCACAACTTTCAGGTTGGGAGACGACCCCTCTAGCACCTGCGTGGGTCCATGCTCAGTGTCTATTGAAAAAAAGTTTAAAGTTCGAAAAGAATTAGGGGTGCACAAAAAAAAATTGTGATCTTAATTTACACCAACATGCGATCTTATTTCTAAATACAGGCAATTTTTCAAAATGTTACTTGACGAGCTGCACCACAAGCAAACACTGCCATTTCTGTAGCACTGTCGTTGCAGGTCACGCCCACGCTTCCTCCTCACGCTCCCCTTCTCCCCTTCTGCATACCTTGCGGGCCACGAGAGGAGCGATCGCATCAATTAATTGACTTTTCTTTTGGACTGTCTTAATTATTATGTATGAATGTACTTTAGAGTGAGCAAGTGTGCATTTTTTGGACTTTATGGATTATTTTGTCCATCCATGCATCCATTTTCTTCAGCAGTCTTAGTGGGGAAGCCCAGACTTCCCGGTCCCCGGCCACCTCTTCCAGTTCCACCGGGAGGACACCAAGGCCAGCTGGGAGACATAATCCCCACAGCGTGTCCTAGGTCTACACCGGGGACCTTCTCCCGGATGGGCATGCCCAGAACACCTCCCCAGGGAGGCATCTGGACTAGATGCCCGAGCCACCTCAACTGGCTCCTCTTGATGTGAAGGAGCAGCGGCTCTACTCTGAGTCCCTCCTGGATGACCGAGCTCCTCACCCCATCTCTTAGGGTGAGTCCAGCCAGCGAGCCAAACTCATTTCAGCCGCTTGTAACCGCGATCTCGTTCTTTCAGTCAGGACCCAAAGCTCATGACCATAGGTGCGGGTGGGAGCATAGATCGACCGCTAAACTGAGAGCTTTGCCTTCTGGCTCAGCTCCCTCTTCACCACGACGGGTCAAGTAATGCGTACAGCGACCGAATTACTTCAGACGCGCCAACCTTCCCTCGCTCGTGAACAAGACGCCGAGATACTTGAACTCCTCCACGTGGGGCAAGACCTCAGTCCCAGAAAAGATTCCCAGAAAGATTATTTTGTCCTTTTGCTTCTTTCTGCCAAGAAAGTCCCCCGTCAACTTTCCTTCCGGGACCGCCATGAAGAACAGCAGAAGGACCATTGGAAGTTTCTTTACAGCAGAACAAGACACTCTCGTAATAATTAGAATGACACTTAACAAAAAACTGTGATTTTTTTAAAAGCAAAAGCACATCGCCTCAGACATGGTGCGTGTGAGTGAAACGCTATCTCAGTTCTAAGCAAGGAAACCGTGATTCACATTTTTTTTGCAGAACCATGGATCCCTAAAAAATTATATGAAAAAGGCAGAGAGGTAGCCATCTGCCAGACCCTTATCCCTGCAAACCTTTAACCTTGTAGGGACATGTCATGTCAAATGTCACCTATTGTCATATTACAGAGCCTTTTTAAAAATCTGTAAAAATAAAAAAAGAAATAAAATTGAAATATCTTTTATGGGCATCTCAATTACCCGCCATTTGCTGGTGGCCCCCAGAGCGGAAAAATGTATTGCAAAGTTTTTAAAGCTCAGAGCAAAGAGCTGAAATCTACCTGGGTTAGGCAATAAATCATTCTTTCTGAGAATGTTTTTCATTTGAATCAAATGTAGTGGACAGCTACTGTATGACAAAGGCAATGGGAGCAAATTTATTAAAGCAGAAAAAAATATTTCATGTTTCAGTCGAGGAAATTGTCAAGGAATAGAAAATAGAGTTAATGCCACATATCTTACTTATCTTCTGGAAATATGGACACTGATGCTTACGTCAATCATGCAGGCTAATGGGGTATTGAGCCATGGACAGGCTGTGGTCAAGAGGTCCGTGTGGTTCAGCTGCTGCACACCTGGGCTCCACTGGGGATGGGGCGGGGTGTAAATGGGTGGCTCATGGTCTGCATTCACGCACTATGGCCAGAGATACGCATCATTCTCAAATTCATGTATTAAAAACTTCAGTGACCCAGATAGAGAAGGAAAGGCAAGTGAAGCAGAGAATAACAATAATAAATGAATAACGATAACATAAAATAAATATGAATATTTGTCCATTAGCCTGCATTACAAATGTATTGTCTGTGTGATCCCAATCATTTTTTAACATTTTATTAAGTAAGAATGGCTGAATTTGTCAAAAGCGTCTCCTCTCGGCTTGGTGCACAAGCCCCGCCTACCATCTGAGTGCACACTGAGTTGGATCATTGCGCCTGCCAGTATCTGCTTGACAGCATGTCGCCCTTAATACAATGGTGCAGAAACATTTATGATACACTAAGACTTTCTGCAGACCAGGTAATGTCTTTGGTGATAGTGTGTCATCATTATTCCTGCTAATCGGACAATAAATACAGAGAATTGTCATACAAGAGACACTTGCAGTACTCACTTCATCCTGAAGGTGTGGGGGCGTGCATGAGCCTTAAGGTGCTTGTCACTGCTGTCCTTCCATAGAGAGAAAAAGACAGCGGGGGGGGTTTTTTGACAGCAACACCAGATGAAGAACAGCAAGTCAAATGCAAGATATTTTTATGCTCTGCTGAATGAATCAATCAATTTGACTGCCGAGATGGAGGATCATATACCCAAGCTCAACAAAAGGTGTGGAAAATGGGGCATTTTTCATGCAGAATAACATATGTAGCATTCACACATTCTGTATTTGACACAAATTTGTGTGAGCATATTGTTGAGAATTCCTTTTTAAAAATCACCGATGAATTCCACATTCTTCTTAAAGAAGTATGGAGACATTTCTTTTTAGTTATTATTAGTAAATGAGGCATGAACACTTAACAAAAAAATCCACAAAACCACGGAAACAAAAAAGTGTTTTTATAATCCATTCCATTTTGGTGACATTGCAACTTATGTACTGTAATCATCGGCTAACTATGTGCTTCCTAATGTTATATGCATGAGATGTTAATGGCCTCAGAAATGTAGCTAATTTAAAAGGCTATGTGATACGTCAAATTTAATTGCTTTATAGATGCCAGCTGCAGGGCTTTTAACTTTTTAGCTAGTAAAGAAAACACAAATGACTGCTCTTCAAACTGAACTGACCACAAGTTCAAGGTGAATGGGACACATTGCGATCACTTTGAAAGCACTTGAACTTGGATTCCCTCACTCCGACCTCCCTTTCATACGTCCATCAGCTACACTGAGGCGTGACATGACTTTGGCCCTTTACCCAGACTGGATGTTTTGTTTGGAGCTGGCGGAGATCAGATGTTGTTGGTCGTTACATCGCCTCTCATTAGGTTGCCTGTGTCGTCCACACAAACCTAATGAGACAGCGTTTAATGTCCAGAGCCCCTCCCTGTTCGAGGATATAAGGAGGACGTGTGTGTTAGGGTGCGTCGAGCCAAATTACCTTCACGTCCCATCCGGTGATGGCACCTGGTGCCCCTTGTCGCTCGGGGGAGGTTAGCTCTGGGTAGGGTAATCCACTGGGAGGGAGGGTGGACTCAGCTGGAGGAAGTTAAAGAGCTAAATGCTGATTGGGGCGGTTCTGTGAGTCTATTCGGAAGACTCGAGGGGGTTCTTTTGTTTAAGGATGTGTGGGAGAATCCAACATCACTGCGATGAATACCAGAGGGTACGCGTTCATTTGATGTAAAGATGAGCACGTTTGTTGTTCTACATTTTCATATGTTGTGTACCAAATGGCAATTGATCATAAAAATTAGACCAGATAAAAAAAAAGGGATGTCGCACTATCATTACTAAAAAAAAAAAGACTGTAGTTGTCCCCCATTTATTACCGTTAATTGGTTCCAAACCAAACCAATCCCTGAAGTACGGTAAATGGAATATCTTTGTAGTTCGGGCATAGAGAACCTGTTTATGACCTTCTAAATACTGTTTTTTACCATTATTAAAGCCCTGTAGACATAAAGTAACACCCCTAGAGTCACCTTTGCACTTATATTACCCGATACAGTAGACATAATAGAAAATAAGCCATCTTAGACATAAATAAGATAAAAAACACTCACACATTAGCGTTGTCAGCTTACTTGCTGAGGTGGCATTGTCTCATCAATGGAACTTTACTGACACCTAGTGACCAGTGTAGAATACTGCCGCTGTTTGTGGGAAAGGAGAGACTCACGATGCACTTCTATCACTTTATAACAAGCAGAAAACACATGCAGTTAATATTCGCCCAGGAGCTGCTGTCAGCCACTCTCTACACCGCTACCTTGCTGCTCGCACTCAGCTAACAGCCAACTCTAGCTAGCTGACGTCACACACGTCACAGGTACTGTATTACACTATATAGGGCTCTAATAATGGTAAAAAACATACTCAGAAAGTCATAAACAGGTTTTCTATGCTCTAACTACGAAAATATTCCATTTATTAATATGGAATCCAACTTCGCAGAAATTCACTTATCGCTGTCAGGTCTGGAACCAATTAAGCGCGATAAACGAGGGATGACTGTAGTAGTGTTTTAGAAAAAATAGCACACAGTAATTTCACCTGAATGGGTCTGGGTTCTTAGGGGTTAAAAACTGCGAGCTATGAATTCTTGGGGATAATTTTATCATCTGATAAAAAGCAGAGATGAGAGACGTGATTCCAACCATGACTTCTCGTCTTTTTCTTACGCGCTCTTTGAGTTTGACATGCTGCATATAATTTGTCTCCCGCAATCAGAATCAGTCCATCATTCATTCATCAGTTCAGACAAGCTGGTGGAGATCCAATCAGGACACCGAGGGGATGGGAATGAGATGGCCATAGAATGCAGCAAAAAGAAGTCAAACGATCTGAAAAGACGGATGGTTTGTTCTCAGAGACCAGGTGAAAAATTGAAGTGAAAAGGTCTGGAAAACTGAATACAGGGTGAAAAATATAATGTATTTTTAACGCTTCTCCATGTTGCAGCAATTATAGTGATAGTTTCTTGGCTTCCTGTATTTTACCCCAACCAGTTGACCATTGTTTTATAGTAAAAGAAACCCCTGAAACCCTTCTGCTCGCTTGAAGTTGACATTCTCTGATTTCGGATAAACATTTCAGACATTTCAAACATTTCAAACAATCAACAGTTGTCCTGATGAAAAATCCACACCAACCCACATAACCTTGAGTCATGAGGGATGCCCCCTGCAACATCTCCACATATCCAGGTGCCGTTTGACGCCCCTGCACAACCTGAAGCTCCATTGTTCCATTGAAGAATCATGATGCCGCCCCCCTCAACCGTGCCGTGTGGAAAACATCTCAGGTCAGATCTCCTTGTCATGCCGTAACGTCGGAAGCCATCAGGACAGTCAAGGTGTCAATTTTTACATTTTTTTTCATCAGGAAATAAAACTTTCTTCCACATTTCAACAGTATATTCTATGTGTATATTATATGTCCAGACTTTATGGGCACACGATAATGTGCTGCAGTGTTAAAATATAAAGGCTACACATCCTGGTGTTTCCTGTCTTTGACCTTTATTCGACAGCTAGTAGTCCTCATCTGGAAAGAATGTGACTGTTCTTTTGACCAGGTCAGGACCCCACAGGCCACAAAGACACATCGAGCCAAAAACTGGACAGATGGCAGAGCAGGCAGAGGTGGATAGTAGTCCCCGAAGGAAGAAAATCAGGCATTGTCACAGGAATGATGAAGTAAACAATGACACAAGGCATCAACTGGAGCGTCAAAAGACCAATTATATACTCAAAGTCCAATAAAAGGTCTCATTCACTGCCCCGTCATGACAGTATTCTGTAGCTCCTTAGGGCAGTCATGGTGGGAGGAGTTTCAGGTGTTAGAAAATCTCAACTGAAGCATTTTTGACTTGAAGAAGTTCATTTACTTTAAATTGGACTTCATGTTCTCTGGAGTGCCAGATGACAACACATCATTTACTGAGCAGTGTGCCGAGGACATGTTTTCAATGCATAGTTTCTGGATTCTGCTCCCCTAACCCAAACCCGCACAGGGCATAATACAGAGTCTGATGCCAATCAGCACTCCTGTTTTAACTCTAGACTCCTTGGTTTACATGCCCACTCATGCTGCTACAGAGAGCTTCCATTAATAACAGATTTGTGTGCTGAATCACGCTTCAGAATTGAAGTCAAAGTCAACGTAGCGAGAAAACTTGACCGGAACCAACTACAATAATCATGGAAAACTTACCTACCGTTTCAGTTCATGCTTTCATTGACATCTCCTCCACACGGAAAGTTGTGTGCTGCAGTGAAATGCGGAATAACCGGAAACGGCGGTTATACTGAACTCATGTACTGCACCACAGAGCCGCGTTTGTCAAAATTGTCCCCCAGCCGTGGGTTACCAGAGAGTGACCAAGGGCCACCCCGCAGCTCCGCGATACATCTATATGTGGCATGTTTTGAAAACCTCCATAATGTTAGTAATTTTTTTCTAAATACATTGTTGTGGTGTGATGGAAATGATGCTTTCCTTTACATCAAGGTTGTCCCTGCATACTGAACAATCAAAAGACGCGGGGGCCTTTTGGGGTTTTCAATTTTCTTAACAGGCTAAAATGAATCCACATACAGTAGATCCCAGGCAGTTCTATGTGAATAAAGAAATGTGCTACAGGTGACATACATATTATTATTTGTATTACTAGTATCAACATTTAAAACATTTTCTGATTACAGCTTATTTTGTTCATTCTTCCATTTTTTTTTTTTTTTTGCTGCCGTTTTCTTGTTTAATTGTATTTATAGAATGTGCCGCAGGTTAATAAAAAACAAGTGACGGGCCGAAAATGACCCCATGGCAGCCCTTTGGACACCCCTGCTTTACATGTTAGAGTATAATAAACCTGTTTATGAACCTTTAAATACATTTTTAAAGATGATTAGAGCCCTCTAGATATGAAATAACACCCCTATAGTCACCTTTACACTCTTATTACCCAATATAATAGACATAAAAACCAAAAATAAGATGTATTAGACATAAATAAGACAAAACATAGACTCACACACTGGCGAGTACCTTGTTTTTTCTGGCCAGCGTACTTCCTGCTGTGTCTATTGGCTCATCAATGTAACATTATTGACACCTAGTGGCCAGTGTAAATACTACATATTGTGTCTTTAAATGCACCTTCTGAATGCCTTATATTTGTATTTACAATTATTTAGACATATTTATGCTTGAAAATGCTTCATTTAGGCTGAGAACACTTAAAATTGCTTAAATATGCATTAAAAAAACCCTACTCAAACACAAAACTGCAATAGTTTATAATTTATTTTGAAAAAGATTGAAGCGGCAAAATTCAAACCGCAAAGTGGGGAGAGACGTCTGTAATAAATATACTGTAAATCTATATTATAATAGAAACAGTTTTGGTGCATTTTAGTATGACCCGATACCAAGTAAATACAGGGCCAGTATTGTGGATATTGATAGTTTACTTGAAAATTGGCAACATCTTTGAATGATTTTTGTGATTTTGCCTTTAATTTGTTGATCATGATTATAATCAGAATAAAACACAGGACAAATATTTTAGGCCAACAAAAAATATATTCATCAACAAACTTATGTGTGAACAATTTAACAATATATAAACACAACAACAGAAGTCCGTGTAACAATATACAACATATTGAGCACAACGAAGTCAGTTAAAAAAAGATAACAATATCAATATAAACAACGTAACAATAACAACAATAGACTAAAAAAACAAATCTTTGTGAAAATAAACACAGTGGAAAACTGAAAAAATCGATCAGATCACACTACTATTGAGCCTATACTGATAGTACCCTTGGTATCGATAAAGTCGATTTTTGTGTCGATCCACCCACCCTGACTTCCCGCCCACCAACCGTAGCAACGGAGGCAACATGGCGGCGTCCAGCAAAGCAGACCAATCGCCAGAATTGTCGACGCCGTTAAAGATACCGAAGACCGAGGCGCCATCCCCCGAATCGGAGGATTTGAGTGACAGTAATCAATACCACTCCAACCCCTCGACACCCAACCGATTCTCGCCTTTGAACGTGGGCTCCGGGGCTGCGGGTCGGACGGTGGCCTCCTCCTCCTCCAACAGTTACACGGCTTGCCGGGGGATGTCGTGGACGCCGTCCGAAACAAACGCCCTCATAGCGGTGTGGGGCAACGAGCGGCTAACGGAGGCCAAGATGCAGCAGTTGGAGGTCGCGGGGACCATGTTCACTGGTAAGGCCCCCGGCCCTGCCATGTACGAGCGGGTGTCCAGAGCCTTGTCGGAGCTGGGCTACGAGAGGACCCCGTCTCAGTGCCGGGAGAGGATGAAGGTACATACGGTCGTGTAAACACTCAAGCCCCGCAGACGTTCATCATCAGCTCCTGTTGTATCATTCGGTGGTTTCGGCAGCCAGTTGAGCTTTAACATACATGTGGAACGATGACAGTCTCACAAAAACATCTTTTTACAAGGGCCTGGCATGATGATACCTAATTAGTAATATAGACCTTTTATGGTCTGTGATAAATGTTGTCGTTATTACTACTTGAAAAACATCATACACAAACACACCTCGTTTCTCTGAAGCAGGGGTACCATACGTTCTTTCTATTTTGCCTTGCCATAAAATGTTTATATAATAAAACTTGCTTAATCTTTTTATCACTAAAAGAGCTAAATTGTGGGTCCTGAATCTATAATCTATGAAAGTTTTACTTTTTGAATGGAATTATGGAAATTAAACAACTTTTCCATGACATTCTAATTTTTTGGAAAGGGTCTGTATAATCACATTACTGCAGCAGCTGTTAGGAGAGTATAAAACATATGAAAACACAATAATCTAAATCAGGGGTGTCCAAACTTTTTTCACCAAGGTCCACATACTGAAAAATGAAAGTATACAAGCGCCACCTTGATATTTTGTAAAAGAACATATGCTAAGAAGTGATGAAGAAGAATGTGTCTCGGGCCAATTAAAAAAAAAAAAAGCAGCTCTGGGCCACAAATGACCTTATCCAAATAAAATTGCATAAATGGAGGAAAATGAGAAATCCTCAAAAGTAAACATTCCGGAATGTATGGGAAACATTGAGGTGACACATTTCAGTACAGACTGGTGATTATTTTGGAGTCTTTCTGTTCTTCTACTATGAGAATTTGTGGAGTACAACTGGAAGAGCCATTGCAGTACAGTCGACTATGCTGCGTGTGTGCGTGTGTGCACATGGTTGTGTCTGCTTCATCAGCACCCATCCACACACATATCACGCCGGGCACTGGCATGTGTGCACCCAAAATGTAACTGTAGAGGAGATATCGCATTACAGTTGGCGTTTGTGTCGTACTTACTGTTGGATATTCTTTTTTCCCCCCGGTCACACAGACACTTAGACGCTGCTACAGCCGTGTGAAGGAGCATGGCATCGGCAAGAGGAAGAGCAGCTACACTATAGAGCAGCTGGAGAAGGTATTTGGTCAGGGAGGCTGGGACTCCCAGACTTGTGCCCCAGTCCTTATCAACAGTAGTGGACTGTACCAGGACATGGAGTCTGATAGCAGCACCCTGGAAGATTTCTCCCAAGAGGATTGGTGCAACCAGGTGCTAGCCTCTGCTTTCCAGGAGGGAGACCTAGACGCTGGTGAGTACAGTATTTGGTCAGTTAAGACGTGTGGTAGTGTGGACGAGAACTCTCATGTGTTTTGTTGTGTCTAGAAAAAATACAGATGCCTCGAAACAAAACTCTTCAGATTCAAGCTGAGCTGTTGGAGAAAACCCAGTAAGTGATGTATAACTTTGCACCGTTGTGGAAGGTTGTGCATGGCCAAAGTTTCAGCTAGGCTTATCGCTTCGGGACATGAGGGGAGCACCGACACGTGCAAGAGGAGCAATCACATAACACATGCATGCTTGCAACGCAGCCAGCTGGGATGTGATCGCTCCTCTACAATTACAATTGGTATACACCGATACAAACGTGCGGACGTGCACGTGCACAGCATAGCCGACTGTATTGCAATGGCTGTGAAAAATTGCAAGAAGTTACATTTTGCACTGTTGGATCTTAAGGAGGTTCTAGATTGGAGCTTCAAAATGCAAAATGAAGAAATGTGAGAGAGACCAAAAAAAATAGGCTGTTCATCAGCTGATCAAGAGTTTAAGACGATAGCTCAAAAAAACCCGAAACCCCCCTGAAATAGAAATAAAATTTTCAAAAAAGGTAATTAATGAGTAGCTGCTCCATTCTTGTTAATCTCTCAAACATATGTTTCGGCATGCTTGATGCCAGTGTTTCCAGGAGGCTAGTGGGAATGTTGCTCCAGGTGGTGAAGATGGCTTCACGGAGGGCATCCACTGTTTGGAACTGATGCCCGTTTTTATAAACTTCCCTTGCCATCCATCCCCAAATGTTCTCAGTTAGATTTAGATCAGAGGAACACGCAGGATGGTCCAAAAGAGTGACGTTATTACTCTGGAAGAAGTCCTTTGTCAGGCGGGTATTGTGAATTGCAGGGTTGTCCTGTTGAGAAAGCCAGTCGTTACCACACAGTTGAGGGCCTTCAGTCATGAGGGATGTCCCCTGCAACATCTCCACATAGCAAACTGCTGTTTGACGCTCCTGCACAACCTGAAGCCCCATTGCTCCATTGAAAGATCATGATGGCGCCCCCTCCACCGTGCCGTGTGGGAAAGCATCTCAGGTGAGATAGTTGGAAGCCATCAGGACAGTCAAGGTTACATTTTTTCTCATCAGAAAATAAAACTTTCTTCCAACTTTCAATGTCCCATGTTTGGTGGTCTAATGCAAAATTCCAAACAGGCTATTTTGTGGCATTGGTGACGCGGCCTTTGAAGAGCTTTTTCCTTCTTAAAACCCTTCTCTCGCAGATACCTGTGTCTGATGGTAATTGGACTGCAGTCGGCACCAGTAACAACCATCATTGAGGCCAAGGATGGTCCTTTGTCTTGACAAACAGCCAATCAGATCTTCCGCCTCAGGGCCGGTGACATTTTTATGAGTCTACCACTTGACTTTTTTTGTTCCATCACCCTCAGAATCTTTGGAGATGTTTCACATGACTGTCTGTTTAACTGCGTCCAACCTCCGCAGCAATGGCGCGCTGCGAGAGGCCTTGCTTATGCAGCTGAACAATCAACCACATTCAGAGAGAGAAAGCTTTTTTGCCTTTGCCATCAAGAGATCATGACAGTGTGAATACCTGACAGAAAATGACATTGAATCCGCATTTTTGCCAAGATTTTGGATTTTAAAAGATAGATTTTAAACATTTGATCAGCTGATCACTTTAATGCTTGTTTGCAATAAATTGTTTGCTCAAAAATGTTCTTGACTCACTCCCATTTCCTCTTTTTCATTTTGAAGCTCTACCTCCTTAAGATCCAACAATGCAAAATGTAAATTGTTGCCATTTTTCAACTGGTCTTAAATTTTGATCGTGAGTGTAATGTGATGTTTCTTTTTTTCCCCCCAGAAAAACCGACATGATGCAGACGCTGATTCGTATCCTAGATTCGGTGCAGCTGAAATGGGAGCACTTTCAGACTTGGACTGAGTTTTCACGGCTGCACCTCTCCAACAAGCTGGCCATTTTCGGCGTTGGCTATAACACTCGCTGGCGAGAGGACGTGCGTTACCATTACGCCGAGATAAGCTCTCAGGCGCCATTGGGAAAGAGGCTTCGAGAATACTTCAACCCGGAGAAGCCTGAGGGCAAAATTATTATGACCAAAGTTCAAAAGATGAACTGGAAAAATGTGTACTATAAGTTCCTGGACATTACCATCAGTGAGGCACGCTGCCTCGAGCTGCACATGGAGGTGGACTGGATCCCTGTGGCGCTGTCCAGGGAAGCGGTGTGTAGCATGGGCACATACCACTACCTCCTACCTGGGGACATACCCAAGGCATATGGACTCTACGCTATTGGTTTTGAGGCGCCGTCATCGGGTCGGACATCTAACCAGGTTGATATTAAACACTGTAGCTTACCTCAGTGTGACTCAGAGAACTGGGGAGATGGAGAAGGAGCAGGGGATTGTGACAGCACGGAGACCAAAGTCACTTACTGCTACCTTGGCATAGCTGAAGATAGGACCATACAACAGTGCGTCTTCCAGCATTTTCAAGGTTCCGGCAAGCACTACGCCCAAGGTGAGCCCTCCTCTGTGACTTGCTTCCTTCAAGAGAACTGCCAAGATGGCGTCCCGAATGATGACTCTGTGAAAGGCGACGACCCCGCTCAGTGTTTTGCCATTTACATCAAATTCATAGAGGTGGATTTGGACTTCCTGTCTGCAGGGTCCTTAGTGGAGTGCCTGGAAACTGCTATTGGTTATTCTTTGAAATACAACAACAAGGAAGCATTTTAACTGTCCTAATAATATATTGAAACATGTACATTTGTAACAGTTTTGGCACAGACTCAGATTTGGTGTTTCACTAACTTGGCTGCTGCAGCATTTTCAACCCGTTGTGGTTTACTATTTTCATGACGAAACCGGGGTTTTATGCTGGCAGCTGTTAGATATTGCCGGCATGTTGTACGTCATTGGAATGCTTAATTCGTCGAGATTAGATCGATATCTACGCCTTTCTAGGATACAATCATAACTGCACACTCTGTAAAACACTAATGTTAGAAACAGAATCATCACACACCTTGAAAGCCTCACAGTATTACAACAGCAGATAAAAATCGGACTCAAATGGTCGTTACGCTGGCAATGTTCCAGGTAATGTAAATACAGTCGTCCCTCGCTACATCGTGGTTCACATATCACTCCCTCGATCTGTCTCGTTTTTTCAAAAATTAACAAATGGTCACTGTTTCATGCTTGACTATTCTTAGGGGGATAGTTGGGATTTTTGACATGAAGTTGTATGACATCCCCATCAGCAGTGTACTACATCGACTGTGACTCACCCCCCTTTGGTCCCACGAGTCAAGTTCTGGTTGCATTTCCGTGACGAGGAACGTAGTTCCGCTTAGTTGCTGGGGCCAATTAAGTAAAGAGTTTGACTTCTCAAAACAGTATGTTTTCAAGAGTAATACATTTGCATCATAAAAATGCCACCGTGAAAAAGTCACACCTCACAAATCGCCCTGCGTTATATTTGTCTCCCGCCGTATCCCTGCGCACTGTCGCCTCCATTCTCGTGTATGTGACGAGGACGCTCACATCTTCTTCCGTGACGGAGCGCCGCGGCCATCTTGTTTGCGTGTGTGTTCCACAGCGGAGGTCATAAAAAACCCATTTATTAATATAGAATCCCTACTTTGCGGAAATTCACCAATTAACCGCAATAAACGACAGATGACTGTTGTCCACACACACACTTTTTGCACACTTTTCACACATCATTTTTGTCAAATGCGTATAATTTTCCACATGCTATTGATCTTTAATTCAGTTAGCATGGATGGATTAGCCACACCATGCTACTGAAAGAACTCTAAACGTTGAACGTTTGACACCTCACTGGACCAAATAGACTAGTGTTTGCCCCGTCTGCTGTGGCACAATGTCATGGCCAATTTTGTCATGAAAGCGATGGAAAACGTGAATGGTGCATCAAAGTTGCGCCTTTTGAATTTTTTTTTTTTTTTACTTTTATGTTACAAACAAAGACATAATATTCAAAGACATGAAACAGTGTAAAGGAAGCTGTGAAGCTTTGTTTGCATGTAGTTAGTGAAGACTCTTGATGTGACAAGCGTCTCCAAATGAAACTCCTATGGAACGCAGGATCCTAACTTCAGGAAAAACCTGGGGAAAATAGGATCAGGTAAGCACTTATTTGCCCCTATTGTGTTTTCCAGTCGATACCTCTAAACTAGAAATTTTGAAGGCAAACCTTTAAAAAAAAAAAAGTTTTTCCGAGCTATTAAAACTCCTGTTTGTCAGTGTCAGTAGCACACGGCTTCAAAGTGCCCAAAGCTATCCCTCTAGTCCAGGACGTTCAAGGAGAGCTTCACTTTTTACTTTTTTGAGGCATTTAACATCCTAAAATCCTGGAATTAGAAAAGATTTTATACTAAATTGTATGCCAGAAAACAATGCTAATTCTCCATAAATATTTTATTATAAAAAAAACGTTTGTGCAATATTTACAATGCTTGAGCTTCTGTATTTCACCGAGGTTGGTGGAAAATATATTCTAACAATGTGACAGTCCAGGGTGTACCCCCCCCTCTTGCCCGAAGACAGCTGGGATAGGCTCCAGCATACAAAGCGGTACAAATAAATGGATGGGTGACGGAGAAACGTGAACACTAAAGCAGCAAAGTTACTGAAACGCTAACTTTTGCGTTGCTTCCGAAACGGTTGGCCGCGACTTTATTTAGCACTGAGTCGGTGCTGCCGTGGCGTGACCACGTGCGGGTGTGTCTAATCTATAATCATGCACAAAAAGGCTTCATTTGTTGTGAATGAAAACAGGAGATGTTATATTATTAAGTGTTAAGAATGTCAATCAGATGTGCACTATAATATCCGCTGCTTGTTGTGTGAAAATGAATGCGTGTGTTTGTGCGGTTGCTGGGGTGGCAACATCAATATACATCCGTCTACCTCGGGGAACAAGGCAACAAAGGGACCGTAAGATATCACATTTGTTCTATGACTGTCTTTAACCTGACTGATGAACTGTGGACCTTAATTAAAAATGTACAGTAGGCCACCAGCAATTTGCGAAAAACAACAGACGCCCATGAAACGTCTAACACAAACCAATAGCAGGTCATCAAAGCAAACACCCTCACTCACGGTGCAACCAAAAATAACAAGGAACACGTGGAACACAATGTAGCCGCACCACACCGGACAATGTGGGTATTGAAATAAACTCTTGCACTGTAATATAAATGCAACACAATATTAATTTATAACCCGCAAGGCATGCTGGGTAACTTCTAACCCTGAGAATATATAATGGATGAATAACAGTATTCTAGATAGGACTGCGGCTGTCCTATCTAGGTTTTTGAGCATAAACTGGTGAAAGCTGCTCGGATGAGAGGCATGGATATTACGGCGAAGCGTTGTTTTGACACCTGCGTAGTCTGTGTTACTTCTGGTTGCACCGTGAGTGAGGTAGGTTTTTGGGTTGATAAGCTCCAAGCTGAGTCACTGCATCTAAAGAACACCTCCTCCAGCGAGTTGAAAGTTGTTCTGTGAGGCAAATGAAAGTTTATTTTCTCTCTCCAGTAAATAGCCTAGTTATTCAGATTATAAGCACAAAATGGCGAGTTTTCCCACAAATGGAAAAAAAACCCTGTTTTGATCAGAGATGTGTGATTATACGGGGTCCCAAATGCTGAATTGCGAATGCTGTATGTGGACATCACTGTAGTCGTGAGGCAGTCTGTCCAAGTGTAAGGCCTTAGTGCTCACTGGGTTCAATTCAAAGTACAGTATGCGTATTCCAGCTGCAAGTTATTGTGGAACTGTCTTTTTCAATTACACTTTAACAGACATTTTAAAATTGAATTTAGCTTTTATTGATTGTTCAGAATTTGGTCAACTCTGTGGAATTGATTAATCTGTTCTTTCAGCATCTTAAAGCAACGGCAGCCACCGCTTTGCTTTTTTTGTGGTCAATAGACGAACATTACGTGGAACTACATTCATGCAAACATCTGCGCTGACGTCATCTTTCTGCTCAGACAACACAGGCGCCGAAACGGGAGTTCAGAACATTTAGAGGGAAATTCTCCGCCAAAACATATTTAAGAAATTGAAAAAATGCAACAGACGAAAGTTTGTATTTGTAAACGTATTTGTTTGGCTTTTCATGTACCCGTGTGACGGCAAATTAGATGATGATGTCATCTCTCCCCACCAGCCACCCAAACCACAGAAAGGTATAATTCAACCTCAGACCGGTAATATTAAGGATGTCTTCACGGACACAATGTGGGGAGTTTTGTGCCAGGACACTGAGAGAGCGAGAGAAATATATATATATATATATATATATATATATATATATATATATATATATATATATATATATATATATATATATATATATACTGAATGTGTGTGTATACACACATACATTTATTGTGTGTATATATACATAAAACTAAGTACACAGTATATGAAATGTACCTTGTATTTAAAACGACATAAATCTATATATAATATAAATATGAAGCATTCCAGCTTTTGAAAACTTGCAGTGTTTATCTGTTTTGGTATACAGTACATTAAATGTCTGGTGTTTTCAATTCCATTGGTTCATGTTTTGTTTTTTGTGTGTGTGCCTTTTTTTTAAACTTTTTTTTATCCCAGTCATATTAAAAATCAGCACATCAGATAACAATCTGCTGAACATGTGTGGTAGTAGTTTCTCCGTCTGACCAGGGGGTGGCAATAGAGAGCCGTTATTGAACACACACTGAAGTATCCCAATTGTTGGTGCGGACAGATAAACAGTATCTATAGTTAGTATCTGTTACATTATGATTTATATTACAGGTATTCATACAGGGTGCCCCTTAAGTCTGTACACATGGGGGAAGTATATACTAGTAGTGGTAAGAAAGATTTACTATATCCATTTACACTCATTTTTAACGTATTGCTTTTGAATATACTGAATTAATTTAATTGTACAAGTTATAATAAAAATAATTCAATATTTTTAATGGAGTTCATTATTAATTTTTAAAAATTGTACATTGTTTGCATATTATAATTATGTATATATGTCCAGACCTTTGGGACACCCTGTCTAAGCTGATCCCCTGTGCAAGATGATGCACGGACTCCATACAGTGGAAATATCTGACCTTTGTCTGAGAGCACAATATGCATCATTTCCAAAATGACCTCAACACACCTCCATTATCCATCCATTTTGTACTGCCTGTGGTACAATCTCAGATGATGCTTAATAGGGCTTTTAATTTTGTATATGGTATTGTACATGTGTAAGAGAGTCCCTCAAGCCCGGAGTTATAATATACACAGTACATGTAAATATACATAAGCGTTAAACTGATTTAATAGGAGGTACAGACTGTACCGTGGGTTACCTGCACCCCTGCACCCCAAATGACAACCAAGAATGTTACTTAAGACATCACCTGTACAGCTATTAAATGTTTTAAGAAGGCGACAATCTGGTCAAGTAATTCCATTTCCGTTGTTTATTGGAGATTGATCGCCTTCCGAGAAGGCTCCTCTATCTTTTCATGTTCTGTTGTCGGATAGAAAAAAGAAGTTTCGGTGTTCAACGTGAGGTCAAGCAGGGGGCACACATTCACAACATCCACTTGTAATTTAGAGAACATTGCGTTGACAGATCTTTTTCAAATACCTTCACACGAGCACCAGCCTTCCTTCTTGAAAGGTTTCTCACAAAGCGAAATACCAAAGAGTGTTACAGTCATCATTTTTATTACCCTGGTAATGAACTCCCTGGATGGGCTGTTCCCGCTCGAGTTAATTGTGGAGCACAAAAGATTCTCCTTACACTGTTTGGACAACTACGTCGCGGTAGAATATCTGTAATCCTTTAATGAATTATTATCCTCATGGTTTGCGGAAAGCATTCCAACTCAGGAAAGGCAGCATTCATTTGAAGGAACGTGAACCCAACCCAAGACTGGGGAATATAATTACTTGAGCCCCTGCTGTTTTTGGAAATTGACCCCTTTACGAAGGTATGAACAGTCCAAATGTTTTATCATAATAAATATGATCTAGTCTGACTCTAGAGCTGTCCTACTTAGTGTTTACCATGAACTGATTAGATTAGAGGTGCAACATCTTCTAAGACAACCTGAACAGTCCAGTTGCGATTGATTCAATGCCCTGAGAATATAATGACCTGGATGAATGGCAATATTCTAGATAGGACATCTACAGTCTTGAGTCTAGGGCTGTCCTATCTGGTCATTGAGCATGAACTGATGAACCCTGCTCGGATGAGACGTGAAACATCTTTTAAGACAACCTGAACAGTCCAGTTGCGATTGATTTGGTGCCCTGAGAACAGAATGGCCTGGATGAATAACAATATTCTAGATAGGACAGCTCTAGACTCAGAGTGTGGCTGTCCTATCTAGGTCTTTGAGCATGAACTGATGAAGCCTGCTCGGATGAGAGGCGCAACGTTTTCTAACCGCAACAGTCAAGTTGTGATCAGTTGGTAGGTGTTGAAATATTGATTTTACTCAACCATCCATCCATCTTCTACCGCTTATCCGAGGTTTGGGATGCCAAGACTTCCCTCTCCCCGCCTATTTCGTCCAGCTCCTTCCAGCGGATCCCGAGGCGTTCCCAGGCCATTTGAGAGAGTCTTTCCAACGTGTTCTGGGTCTTCCCTGAGGCCTCCTACCGGTCGGACGTGCCCTGATCACCTCCCCAGGGAGGCGTCCGGGAGGTATCTTAACCAGATGCCCGAGCCACCTCATCTGGCTCCTCTCAACGCAGAGGAGCAGCGGTTCTACCAGATGACAGCTCTTCTCACCTTAGAGCCAAGCCACCCAATTTTGTCCTTTCGGTCACTACCCAAAGCTCATGACCATAGGTGAGGGTTTTTACCCAATTAAAATAAATTAATTTCTAACCTTTATTTCATGTTTTTTGTGGGGACGAGGGCTTCTTTCCAAGGGGTAAGTTTACAAAGCAACAGCAGGGGGGGGTCAAACAAGTATTGCCTCCACTGTACCTAACAAACATGTGCAATTAACACATGGTAAGCAATTACAAAATACTTTTGGATGCTTTTTCCTGCAGAAAACCAAATATTACGTTCGTGCAGACTGCACACTGCTTCCTTACGTTTCATTCACAAGAATAACCTTTCACCTTTGATAATTGTACAATCCTTCTGCATTAGCATCAACTCAGTTGTGGAAGCAACAGGGCAGCCCTGGATAAATTAAATAAAAAGAGGTCTGACCACAGGTCTGTCCATTTTTTTTTTTTTTTTACAATGGCAGGGGTTCACTTGGGAATTCACATCAAGCAAGTCCAAAAGATCAGCTCACACAGAGCGAAACGACATACAAAAAGGCAAAATAGCAAAGTAGGCTAAGAGGCACAGAGAGGGCTAACAAACTCACCATGGGAGGTGGAAACAGGAATGCACCCAGGCAGGAGAATAATATGCCAGGTAACAAGAAAACATAACGAAGATGCAACGGTGTGCATCCAACACACAGGTAACTGGAGGCCCAGGAAGAGTAAAGCAAAAACACGAGTACAAGCGAAAAACAACAGATGCGAACGGGATGCATCAAGTAAGAACCAGCAACCTGCAGAAGCCCCAGCTCAACCAAGGACCAAGTTTCTGCAGTATATGCCGAGCAAGCCGGCCAAGTATTGCATAAAGATCTTCTGGGTTCGTGATGCACGCATGCCATATGCAGTTTATGGGATCGTGTACACAGGGAGACAACCAGGAAAAGACGTCCAGAAGAATCTGAGGCAAAAGATTGTCCATCAGTTATGCAGTGGATTCAGACACACAACGTCGCAACGTCACCAGACAACTTCTTCACCAGTGTGCCTCTTCCAGAGCATCTCCCGGAGAAGGGTCTGACTATCGTGTGATCCTCTTCTACAGCCAGACCAAAGGAGGAGTAGATACCGTGGATCAGATGGTTGGCAACTACACCTGCAAGCGCCAGACAAAGATATGGCCCACGGTGCTGTGGTACAACATGATGATATTGCTACTCTGAATGCCTGCTCATTTTTCAGGGCTCAGCACCCACAATTGTACACAGGTATCACAACGCACGGCTACGCTTCCTCACGGAGCTACCAACCTACGTACATCGCTGAAGCAATGGGAAGGTGTGGAGTGACAAAAGCTGCAATCCATCCACAGGAGAGAAGCACACAGGGCCAACAGAAGAGAAGGAGATGTCAGATGTGTCCAAGAAACAAAGATCGCAAAGCCAGCAATTGCTGCTGGAAATGCAAAATTCCTGTGTGCAATGTTCGCAAGTATAGCTTGTAACAGCTGCACACAGAAGAGAGAAGATGTTTGTGTGTGTTCATGTGCGTGGACGGTGTTATGGTCCCCGGGCCTACTTTATGTTCATTCTCTTTGTCCTTCGTGGTCACACAGCCAGACGGACACACAATGGATTTTTCCATTTTTTGATACCTGATTGATTGTTTTGTCATAAAATGTGAATAAGCAGTGCTAAATGAACATGTCAAAAAGGAAATCACTCTTTTGTTGATCAAAATATAATAAAAATCATCTTTAAAAATGTATTACATTTTGGTTAAAGTTCATTGCAAAAACGCATTGATTCTAATTGGGGTCATTTTGACCCCACTGATGGAAGAGTGTAGGTATTGGTAGGTCTTGCATCCAAAGGTTAATTCTGCAAATTAAAAATGCAATCACATCAATCCTGCAGGATCAAAAACAAAAATGCTGCAGATTCAAATAATAACGGCTATATAAAACGTGTCACACGTGTCACAGCACAGTATGTCCATTCTTTTTGTGTCATTCACGTCATTTACTAGTTTGTATGGTTTGAAATGAGTTATTGTTTTGTATCACCTGGTTCGATCACATATTCAATTCATTTCTTAGTGTGAATAGTTGTTAGCATTTGTTAGCACATTTGACTACGTTGTTGTTAAAATAAACTGTTGTTGCACTTGATGCGTAATCAAGCTAGAGGAATTTACGGGTGCGTCGTCAGTGTCTTTTCAATATAAAAGCTTGGTCAAATGGACGCGCGCCTCTGGAAAGGGATATATTATTCTGAAACAGGATATGATACAAAATATTAGGAATCGCTTGACAGCGCTCAACCTGGGGTTCTCTCTCTCTCTCGCTCGGTGTCTCCTGGTAAGAACACTGCGATGACAAGTTGCAGAGTTTCTCGCTCCAGCATCTACAAGGAGGGACTTGCAGATGCAACCGAGCGTGAGAAGGACGCTGAGGACATTCACTTTGTTGGCGGACCCTCGGCGTTGAAGGCGCTCGTCCACTTTTCACTCGGTTCGTCTACCTGAAAGTGGGGAACAAGAATTCCCGGGCTTGAAGGGCTCAGGTGGTTTCCATATATCCTCACCTGAAGTGTCCTTTAATCTTCCCCAGTGGATACCTGGAAGCACCTGACACACTTGGAGTGTTTTTGCCTGAGGCCAAAAAAAAACCCCCAACAAAAAACAAGCAACTGGACTGGAAGGACTGTCGAGGTCAGGAAGTGGTTACCTGAAACATGGAGGTCTTTTCTACTTCCAGGAAACTTACTTTGCTGTCAGTGACCTGCCTGTGGATGTTGCCAGGTGAGTAAAAAAGCTTCTTTTCACGCTTTAATATTATGAATATGAATGGATCCAGACATCAGGGGTGTCCCAACATGCGGCTCAGGGGACATTTTTTGCTCTTGTCTCGCTTTTCATATTCCAGAAATAAAATTTAACATGGATGAATGAATGATTTGGGATGCACAGAAAAACAAACAGCAAAATCCACCTCCAATGGCCTCTCCAAACCAAAATGGCCGACTACCTGCGCGTTTTGCAGTACAGTAAATTCCCGCGCATTCACAATTTGGCCTTCAAAAACCCGCAAATTCAGATTTTTGGTCATATTTAAAACTTTTGTTTTCTCTATGTGAACAGGCCATATTTCAGCAGAAAACACATCACATTTGTCTCATAAGTCGGTAACAATACATGACAACACCGGTAAACCCCTCCCCCCCCTTCCTGTCCAGCCATTGGGGCAGGCAGTATTGTTGACCTAAATGCCTTTACGTGCTAAATGGATTTGCTCTGCCAGGGAAAAGTGTAACATACTCTTCCCCTGTTATACAGATTTTAATTGACTTCATTTGATGGTCATTGTTATGCAAATTTGGAGCGGGTGGACCGGAGCAGGAGGGGATAGAAAAGAAGAGAAAAGAAAACAGAGGGGGGGTGTGCGGGGACAAGAAGGGGACGATACAGAGAGAGACAAGAACAACAGAAACAACAGCAATAGCAAAACACGGGAAACAAACAGGACTACGTCAGTACATGTCTGACGGCCATAAAGTAACGATAACACCATGGGTAAATCAGCGAGTTATGTGGGGAAGTACTTATGTACTGTGAGTGTGTATGTGTACAGTGTGCGTGTACAGGTATCTCTGTAGGTGTGTAAACCACCCGCTTTTTACATATTTCCGCCTTTTTAAACATCACCGCTAATGTTTTTTCATCCAGCACTGAGATTTCGCACCACGTTTGGTGGGTCTTCAACGCACCGTACATTGTTTGTACACTGTGACTCCGTGATCATCTTATATTAATCGCTCATTAGTGGTGAGAACCTGTATATTTGATACTCTATATGCGTTTGATACATGTGTGAGGCGTATTTCGATCTTAAATCTGGATTGTGTCAACTCTCCTGTCATCTAAATACATAATTTCAATCCAGACCCCGTTTCAGTTAATCTATTCAGTGGCGCTTGACATTGAAGGGTGAATCATAACCCATGAATACATCAATACAACGACCAGATAGCGATACATTATATATTTGCTTGGGGGATGTTTGTTTTTCATGGAATTTGAAAGAAGTGTGTTACAAATGATTATGTCTTCCAGGGAAGAATAATCCCTTTATAGCTTCTGCAACACTGGCTCATCTGTCACTCTCTCCAGCTTTGTGTTAAAACTCCTACTTCCGCTGATAACTATACTGTACTCCCCCAGCAACCCCACCGTCATCTTTTCCATTTCTAAAAAAATGGGACATGGTACAGATGCTTGAGATTTTCTCAAATGTTTTATGAAGGACAAAGGCGTGAATTATTCATTCTAGTCAAAATTTGAAGAGCGCTGTCTGGAGAGGAGGATCAGTGGTGTCCAAAGTGCAGCCTGGGGACGCTTTGTGGCCCACAGTTTTTTTTTTACTGCCCGGTGACACATTTTACAGACAAAATGAATCATGGCACGCATTAGGGCATTACTCCGAAAACAAAAACTGGGAATTGCGCTTGCACACCAAAATGGATACACACACACACACACACACACACGTGCAAGATTTGGTATGTTTTCAAGTAGAGTGAAGTAGTTGCTGGAATAATCATAACAATAATAAAAGGGAATAATTTTGAACAACTTTACGTCTACATCAGGGGTGTCCAAAGTGTGACTTTTTCGGCCTGCAGCTCATGTTTTTATTGGCCCTTGGCATATTGTAAAAATAAAACACATACCAACAACAGAGGTGGCCAACCACCGGCACAATAATACATTTTAAAAATACACCTAAAAAAGTACATTTGTAAATATTGACATCAAATTTCATGTCAAAGCATATACATTTTAGAAATACGGGCCATTGTTTATTAAAAAAATAATATGCAGTTAGAAATCCCACATTTTTTGCAGGTTTGTTGTTTGTTGCGAGCGTCCCGTCCAATTGTGTTTGACGGTCCTTGAATGCACCATAGTCGTGTGCATGTGCTAACTTTCTCCCACGCTGCACAGATAGACTACTGCGCTGCATTTTTCCCATTTTTCTTTCACCTCATGCTATTTGGTCCCAAATGCTGATGTGGGAAGGCATAAAGCAGGGGTGTCGGCGGCCCACAGCGGCACTTTGTAGAAATAAAATTAAAGCAAAAAATGTGAAAAATAGAGCAAAAAGGCAAATGTAAAGACAAGAAGCTGAAATGTTGACATTAGTAACTAATAATAAAACAAAGCCTTGCCTTTAAATCTACGTACAACTTTTTAGCCGTTTGACTAAATTAAAAAAATCATAAAAATATCAAAGAAGCCCCCTGCATCCTTTGAATGTCACTATGCGGCCCTCGGCGGAAAAAGTCTGGACACCCCTGGCATAAAGGCTCTCTGAATACATTTTGTGCTTTTAATTTGATGTTGTGCCTGTCTTACTTTTACACAATACATGACGCTATACAGTATTGTACAAAGACCACCCCTCCACCCAAATTTGTGGGAACATGAGCTGGGTCAGGGGATCCAAAAAGATTGGGGACTACTGACCTACAACACAGTTTTCTCTGGGTACTCCGGCTTCCTCCCACATTCCAGAACATGCATGTTAGGTCAATTGCCGACTCTAAATCGGCCGTAGGTATGAATGGGAGTGTGAATAGTTGTTTGTCTATATGTGCCCTGCGATTGGCTCGCGACCAGTCCAGAGCGTACCCCAATTCTCACCCGAAGTCAGCTGGGATAGGCTCCAGCACACCCCTGCGACCCTAGTAAGGATAAGCGGCATAGGAAATGGATGGATGGATGGATTGACCTCCAGAACCCTCCCTCCTCTCTCTTCGATACGCCTCACACACTTATGAAAAGCTTACCACTAATCACTGGTAATGTAAATTAACAGATTTATTCAATTCTGGCAGCGTCGGAGGAAGTTATATATAAGTTTCACCTTTGCGCCTCAGCACACAACTGTGGTGTGCGACATCGCTACGCTTGATGAAAAATCAGTGAAGCATGAAGACAGTAAACATATAAAAATTGTGTGCTGGTACTTTGTTGTCCATTTGACCTGTATTGTCACGTATTTATCAATTATTACCGACCATAAGGGAATGAGATGCGTTTTCTGTGGCAAAACCTATTTTTGGAGAAAAAAAATGTTTGTACACAGCCCTCAGTGGAAAACGTTTGGACACCCCTGTGTTATAAAAGCTCGAACATTTCTCTTGGTTGCCCAAAGCCGTGTGCCCTTTTATACACTGTTGCCAAAACAATCTTATGAGCTGACATCGGCAATCTCAGGCTGGCTTGCTCCTCTCCCGAGGGAGGAGTATCACCTGAAAATGATGGTAATGATACCATTAGATAAACCGCCTCCGGGCCATTTACGTGGCATGGTTCCTTCAGGTTGTCGCTCTGTACCTTTATCGTCATGATTCAGTGTCACAGCGCAACAGGACAACGGCCTCGCTGTAGCTGACCTTGACAATCAGTTGTCCTGCAGGTGTGTCCTGAGCAGTCGGCGGCCAGGATGCATGTTCATGAATAGCAGTAGTTGGCAACAGGAAGCTTCAGTGCTCTTTCAGCCCCTGTTGTTGACGTGTGCATTATAGCAGGAAGTCGGCGTCCTGCAGCATACAAGATAAGACCTCAGTTTGTGTTCCAGTCAAAAATCAGGGTACTGTAGACACACTAAACTTTTGAATACAGTAGCTTCTATTAGCGGCACGCTTAATTTGCCCTTTGAACAAATGCAATGGATCTGGATGAACCCGTGATCTCTTTGAATTTAGGACAGAATTTTCTCCTTTATTGTTGGTATTGAATACTTGTTATGTACTGTATATGGAAACTTAACTGCAAAATGACACCACGAGCGTCAAACACATTATTTTTTTTAGTAATAGTATGGGGCGTCACTAGGCATGAGCATGAACATTGTGTTTTTCATTCTTTGTTTTGCAATTGAACATGAATTGAAACATGTTTACCTTAGCGACATCGCTTATCTTGAAGTGAGACACCCCCTATCAAGGGCATTTGATTCCTGGCCCAACGACGTATAATCCATGCCTTATCTCCTGACCAACCATTGTACGATTACTCTTCTATTCTGGACACACCATCTGGCAAAGGAACATCTTCATTTGTTTTCCAGGTGGGTCCCACAATGGACTTTACTTATTTAACAAGGTCAATCCACACAAGCTTCAAAGGTTCCGTTGGGATGAGGAGGGCAAAGACGCATTGCCACTGCAGATTTTCAGTGGCAACCCTCACTAATTTATACTAGTGAGTAAGTGGGCTGCAAGTAGGTATGTACCGATCAGGGTTTTTGTGCTGCCGATTCCGATACCAATCATCCATGAGTGAAATGGGCCGATACTGATCACATAGATTAAGTGTACATTTTTAAATGTACTATTGGCTATGTGATATGGAAAGGGAAAGCATAAAAGCATCTTCATTTCAACAAAAACATATTTGACTTACTTTTTCAAGAGGACATATATCACTGGTGAATGGATAAGGCGCCTTCTTTAAGGAGACTTTGGATTGGAGAGCCCACAGCTTGATGGCGCTCCAGCAGAATCCCACCCGGTGTTCTCCACCGCCGACGGAGGCCGGCCATCCAGTCCAAAAAACCCAACCGCTTTTCGGGCTATCGGCCTTAGACCTCCGACTGCCACGCACACACGGGCGAGTGTCCAGCCTTCGGCCACATCAGCCGCCGCCCGACCAGTGATCACATCGCAAGCCTCAAAAAGTCACCACACCCCGCCAAGTGTCACATTTTACACTAAGGTACACAAAAATACAGTAGTTACTGAGGAACTAATGAAGAACTAATGAGGAACTAATGAGTAGAGTAGTTACCGAGGAACTAAAGCACATAAATGTACAATATTTACTGTAAATGTATGTGCCTTAGTTAGCCAGGATGCACGTTCATGAATAGCAGTAGTTGGCAACAGGAAGCCTCAGTGCTCTTTCAGTCCCCGTTGACGCTGATGAAGAACCTTCTTTATCAAATTGCCGGCACTCGCTACTTTCTTTGGCCCCATGGTGGGTTATTTAGCAGTCGCAGTCATTAACAAATGCACAGAGACTGAGTCGCCAGCAATGTGGGATGCTCTGCTTGGGCACTCGATTCTGCGGAATGTTGCAATAACCGAGATGGGGTACAAAAACCGGGGCAACATTTTGGTGAAGATTTTTGTTGAAAACCAAGTTCTATGAAATCTATGGCGTTCGAAAACCGAGGTTTGACTGTATATGACAAGTTCAAAACATCTGTCGCCGCCTTCCTTGTTTCTCTCTGTATTGTTTCCCTGAGAACAATTCTTCCCAAAATACAGTCTGTGCTCCTCAAGGCTGCCGCGGGGAGGGTCATGGAATGCAGTTTGCCCAACTTGCAACTATGGCCTTATCTCTAATTGCCTATTTCTTAGAATAATACCAAATGGAAGTGCAGCAAAGCGCCTCTCCACTTTGAGCTGGGATTACGGCTGTTTGAAGCCTGCAGTCCTCATGTGTGTGTCCCCAGCAACTGGCGCAATTTTGATTTGAGAAAGGAGATTGGGGGATTTATTGTTACATACGTAATGACATGGAAATACAACATTGCAGTTTTTCTCTCCCCGCGGGGAAGTTTATCATCCAAAAGCAACCCCACGTGCCAGTGTCTCTTGTAATCCTGCGTATTTATACACATCAGCCCCGTGCATAAGGCCAAGGGAGAACAGGAACCTACCGGGAGATTAGTGCGGGGTCATCCTTCCATTCTTCATTCAGTCATTCTTGCCATGTGCGAAAAAGCTACTTTTAAAATATATTTCCAAATCCTCTTTGTATTGCTCTTTATCGCTCATAAGCCCAGACTCTTTTAGACACCGTATTCTAATTATATTACCTTAATTAAAGTCCGATTTATAGGATTACTGATGTAATAATGACATGACAGCAGAAGCAGAATCCAATCAAACATTTCCCAATCATTTGAAATGAAAAAAGTTGATGCTCCTGAGTTAGATGAAGGATTAAAACTATTTGTAATTGCTACACGACAGTCGAATTTCACAGCTTTACTCTATCATGCTGTTTGAAAATATATTAGTGAATAAATCATCACTGTTTCCTGGTGGACTTTGGTCTGTTATTAGTCACAATATATGCCTATTTAAACTAATTTTATGTATTTGTCAGCATTTTTAAGCATAAAATGGCAAAATGAACTAAAATACAAATATAAGGCATTCAGAAAACGCATTCAAAGACACTTTCTGGTATGTATTTTTCTAAACTGGCCTCTAGGAGTCAGTTATGTTACATTATGTTACACGAGACAGCCACCGCAGGAAGTACTGTACGCAAACGGGAACAACAACAAGGAACTTTCCCGAATCTAACGCGAGAGGCGGGAAACACTGCAGAAAGATGTGCAGAGTCTGGAAGACCTAGAAAGCTTTAACAAGCTTATGGTGGGTAGCTGCTCTGTACAAGTCCAGAACTCAATACAAAGGCCCGAAAATTACTCCAACAACATTTTATAACCAACTTGACAAAGCTTCACAAATTTTCCAAATTTTACATCATTTGCGCACAGCGATGTTATTTGGCTATGAAATTACCACATTTTTTGGGACACCATGCTTATTGAATGAGTTTAACACGCACACACGCACACTCACACTCACACGCTCCCGGAGCCAGCTGGGGGTGGTTTGGCGTCTTGCTCAAGGACACCTCACCAGCATTGCTCCAGTAACCAGTGCAGCCAACATAAGGTCCTTTACAGATGACCCACCGCCACCCGTGCGTAGTGAGAATGGGCGATCAAGAAAAGGAGGGAATGACCCAGCATCTTCCTGGACCATGCGCAGCGTATGTGACAACTCTAATTGCTAATTGCTATTTGCTAATTGCGCGTGCCTTGTTGTGCCGTCCACGTAAAGGGGCATCAAACAAAGCGCACAGCGACAGAGCAAAACAAAAACTAGCTCAAATGCAGGTTATGCCGCATGTCACTTGTTTGTATATGTTTCTAAAATACTTTTTCATTTTCATCACTCTAAATGACAAATTGAGAAGATTCCAGCCATGCTTGTCCCTTTGCTGGGGTTTTGGTGACGTCTCATCTTCATCATGGCAGTGAGATGGAAGAAGGCCTCTTGCAAGGGGTCATGAGAAAATCACTAGTTGACTTTCCCATCACTGGGTTGTGGCCTCGGCGCTCTCTTAAAGGCACACACACACTTCCTATCCTCTTCCTTCTTGTGGCTCTCTCAGTGTCCTTTGGTCTGCTTACTTGAATCTGTTCAAGTAAGACTCAGGCCTGCAAAGCTCAGGGTTGTCATTATTAGTTACCAAATAAATTATAGTCATAGCTCAGTTCTATACAGTAGTTCAGGATTTTCTCGCCATAAAAAATATACAATGCACCCAGTATATTCTCACAGATAATACAGCTTGAGCCAATGATAATAACAGGGTTCTGAATTGCATCCACATACAAGCCTGCGGTGTCATGCTAGCCGTGCAAATAAATCTCTATGTGCTAATAAAAGATAATGACTATTTACAGCCACCGGAATCTGGGGAGGCCCATCAGGTTGGGTTCAAAATTCTTACCACAGTAAGAATTAATATCACTTTTTGCTAAAAATTTGAGTGCTCAGCGTTGTACCACCCGTCCCTTTAGACCACCTAAATCTATTCACTCTCTATCTATGCACTTTTCACTTTAAAGTTTATCACTGGTCAGGACAGTGTTGTTTACGACCTGAAAGTGAATTCTAGTATATAGAAATACACTCGCTTCACTGTATCAACCGGTTTAAGCTTTCATCTATTATAGATTTTGCAGGTGGTCTTGTGGTTGCTGGTGATGACTGTGATGCAAGTCGAATTTTAGTGTAAGTCCTAACTTCGACCTAAATTAATTAATTTTGTTTTTTTATTTTCTAAACGAACTCCTAAGTTACTCACACTGTACACAGAGCGCATGAAGGACATATAACATACAGCAATAAAAAGCTCAAATACAAGAAATAAACAAAACAGTGAACAGTAATGGTTGCCTTTGCAGGCTGGTCGACCTTCTTCAAAAACTGTCCCAAGCTAGTCTGGAAGGAAACCTCTTCTCCGAACAGACCTCCTTGTTACATGTGTGGAAGTGGCATGAAATTGTCGACTGGTTTCACGTGGCGCCAATGTCGTGGCGGTCTGTCATTGTCACTACCAAAGTCGTGTGTATTGTCGCTGCTTGTGTTACTTGCTAGTGTCGGCTGTCTGTGTATGTTTGCCAAATGCGACTGGAGCTTAGAATATCTACCAAGGTAGGCATAAAACTTTGGCTTTTTGTCGGGGGGGGGGTAACAGCTTCCTCCAGTGTCATTGATGCTGACAAGGTGAACGCAGTGGCTGTCCTGTGGGGCTGAAGTCCAGTTTGTTATGTTAGTCTGTGTCTTCTCGAAGTGGACACAGGGGGGTGTCTTTCTGCACTGCGACGGTCACTGGACCCTGTCGACGCCTGTTGTCGACCCAGATTAAGTGCTCCAGTGCCGGAGCCGCTGCTTTCTTCGTCCCTGCTGGCACAAAGTCAAATTCGTGATTCCCCACACACCTGACCTCAGGTTTGGCCTGGCAAACGCTGTATGGTTAGAGAACATAATTTTTTATCTTACAGGACTTAAAGGACGTATTCCACTGAGACTTGGCTGAATTTTGGGGGCCTCGTGGGTTAGATTTCATGCCAGGGCCCCTACACCAATCCATTGGGTATGTCCAGTGCCATTTGCATCACAGGGTTGCATCAGGAAAGGCATCCGGTGTAAAAACTGAGCCAAATAAATCATGCATTTGATTCGCTGTCGTGAAACTTGACAGGAAAAGCCCAACTCCAAAGTAGCTGAATGAGTCCAGTGCTTCTACTGAACTATTACCAGTATTTTAACTACCGATGATGCTGATGTCTGGCCGACGAGGGAGAATAGCGATTCTGATTTTAAATGTTGGCAAATATTTGTTGTCCTCTTCCGCCAGCTTCAAACAGCTTTTAGTTGAGGCCTCCCAAGTCCAATAAGATTTCTTGGCGGACACAATGCCTAAATATGACCTTGTCTTTGTTGGGGATTTTAATCTCCATGTATATTGTCCCGAAAACACTTTCACCATCGACTCTTTTAATCAGTTTGTGTCTGGTCGCTGCTTGCAGGTGCCGCATTATTAACCCTTCCACTGCTGTTTGGCTTTCATGCCAGTAAGAACGGTGACGTTCCTGTGTTTGTTTGTGATGCAGAGGTTCCGAGCTCATGGTTTTCTGACACGTGTCAAAACGCTTGAGACGCTGTTGCGCCACAGAAGACCAAGCAGCCAAAAAAGAAAACCGAACTCTGGCAGAATGCCACTTACCTTGCTGCCAGACCCCCGTGTCGTAGCGCTGAGAGAAAGTGGAAGACTGACAAACTGCATTTCGAACCTTGAGAGGCTGCTGGCACCTCTATCAATCAACTGTAAAAGCGGCCAAATTAAACTACTTACAGATATTGTTTTATCAAACTGTCACAGGCCTCATGTATAAGGTCGCTTCTATCAGGGCCCTTATTTCCCCTCCCGTTTATGACCCCTCAGTCTGGACCCCTCGCTCTACTGCTTTTGCCAAGTTTGAACCTGTCAATTTGATCTCTGTACAGGAGCTTGTGGGTCATTTGGTGCCCTCAGGCTCTCGAAAGGATGCTGTACCTCCTCGACTTATTTCATTTCTGTCCAGCCATCTGTACTTATTAACAGCAGTTTGTCTCACCATGTGTGGCACCTGCACATTTTAAATATGCCGTTGGACAGCAAAATATAGGCCCTTTTCCAAATTGCCTTTCTTATCTAAAACCCTTGGGAAGCTTGTTTACGGCCTTTTTAGAAAAGTTTAATATTTTAGAGGTTTTCTAATCCGGTTGTCAGACACTGCACAGCACTGAATCAGCACTTTTATGAGTTTTTAATGATATATTTTTAGCCTCGGACTCTGGTCAGTGGGTTGTCCTTGCGCTTTTAAAAAGATTTGACTGTTGCTTTGGACAATGACGTTTCAATTTGTGGTTTAGAACACCGGGTGACCGTAAGGTGCACTGCATTGCAATGGCTCTGGTCTTACCTTGCAAACTCAAATTTCAGTGTCATTTTTGACTCTCCTGTACAGTCATGGCCAAAAATATTGGCATGCCATAAGATAGCGATGTTTCTGGCCAAAAATGCTCATGTATTAGCTAGGGATGTCCGATACTGGCTTTTTTTGCATAACCGATATGCCGATATTGTCCAACTCCCAATTTATGATTCCGATAACATCACATATCTTTTTCTCGAGTAAAATTGTTCCAAAGTCACAATACTCTTAAATGTAGATAATTCATGTATTACTTATTTTATATAAGAATACATTTGTGTTTCTTGTGCCTTGATAAATGTTATTTTTGGAAAGATTTAATTTATTTTTAGTTAAAGGGATATCGTTGCATTTGCTGATTCTTATTTTGATTGATAACTTTCATGTTCTTATTTTATATTCTTATTTTACAAATGACTGTTTTGATTTGACTTTTTTCTCTTTTTAATCAGGATATTTCAAAATAACACATTTTAGAGGTCTAATTATAATACCGTGAAATCGTGAAACGGTGATGTTTTTGCCCAAGGTTGTCATACAGTCAGAATCTCATCCCCCTAACGTTCATGTTCTCCTCCGATTTTGGATCAACATTTACAATAAAAGTCACTGTTGCTAATATTAGATTAGAAAGTTACAATGGAATTAATACAAATAAAAAGGACTGCTTTTGCTCCACAAGGACGTCTCTATTAATTTGAGTTTAAGGTCGCCCTGTCAAAAGGCCGTTTAACCATGAAGATCAGCAATCAACAGCTCGTCGCTAAGTAAGCCCGTACGTCTGCGGTCATGAAGGCGTACATTTACTTTCACAGCGCAGACAATAAATGACAATTGAGTATGAAGGCGCCACAGGGAAAAAAAATCATTAAATATAAAGCAGGAAAATTGTGTTTTAATTTATTTATAGGAAGACGCTCTCAGATTTAGGAATGAATCTCTGAAACACTTCCTGCACAAGGACATTGGTTATCCCTTGAGAGAAAGTCTTTTAGTGGGACTGCCTTGTTCTTTCCGTCACCAAATTTCTAGAGCACGCTGGCCTTGAAAGCGAAAAGAACATGCAATACCATTGGTCAAGAATGTAACACGTACGCGTGGATGTTTGTTTTTGTGGTTTTTTTGCACACCTTCAGTGAGAGAATGACAAATCACTATAAATCACGATCTGCGGCCTTCCTACCCATACACTAAGCAACGTTGAAAAACTTATTCTGTCACATCGTCTGAGGAAATTAAATGTTCCAGAGTGCCGTGTGCTAGCTAGCTTCTCATTCACCGACTGATTTCTTAATAGCACATTTTAATTCATGTCTCATCTCCTCTTATTTTTCTGCAATCGTGAAAATTTCTATGTCTTCTATCAGTATCATTACATTACCTCCCCCTCCTGTCTCTCCACGCGCTTTTTTCCTTTTGCTTTTTTCTCAGCAGCCTCTCCTCCTCCTCACCCTCTTCTCCTTCATCCTATCTCTCCTGAGGGCTGCAGCTCCAGCATCTCATCAGCATCAGTGTCTCAGGTCAGCCATGAGGGTTAGAGCAAAGGGGGGCTTTGTAGCACTAGCATATGAGTGTTTTTATTGTTTTTCCCCCCCACCACACATTTTGGATCCCTGTCTTGGATATGCTTTAAATGTGATGTCGGGAGTACATGTTTGTCAGTCCGAAATCCAAGACCTTTACGTGTATTTACCATTTCTTACATTCACTATCCCTATCTCTCTTTCCTGGCTCCGTCCTCACTGGGTGGTGCTTGTAATTATAAGCTCTTAGCTATTTTTCTGTCATACACGGCAGCACCCCAGGGAGAGCTTAGTTGATGTCATTATCTCCAATAATGGCTCGGAGGTGCAGTTCCCCCATAGTCTCACGGTGCTGTTTCTCATATCCAGTATCATTTGTAATTTATTGAAAATACCTCCCATGTCACCCTCTCTCCCCATTCCTTCCTTTGGCTGTTGCAGCCTTTCACTCGTTTTTCAAACACACACACACACACACGCGCGCACAAATGATAGTGGACGTGTTGCAATAGTGTGCTAGTGTGTTTGTTGTGGGTATGAGTCAGTGTTTCCCCTACCATTATCTTAGGGGGGGTGCATCTGTGCACGTGGTTTTATGCATGAATCGATATCATCTCAATCCCCTGCAAATCTTCCCCAGAAACACACACACACACACACACACACAGAGATGCACGAGTGCACCCCAAATGTAAGTGCTAAGCTCTGCGTGTGCACATGTGCGCCCCCACCCTGTCAAAGCTCTACACCTCGGGGAGACATTAAAATTAGATTTCTGTTTCATCATTTTCAGTCCAAATGATGACAGCGTTTGAGTAAATATGTTCTCTTTCTAACCTCGCTCGGTATCTCACTACGGGAGGCACCTTCTGGCGTGACCCATCGCAGAAACTCCACTGTCACCACGTCTGTCCTGACACAGACCGGTGGTCTTTGAAGTAAGGGTGCGGCCCTCTGTGGGCGCCTGCATCAGAGCTGCGTCTCAGCGATGTTGACACTGAAATGCCCCAGTGACAACAACAACGCGTAGATGGGTTTTCCACTGCTGGAAGCGGACGACTAGCCTGCAGGCACAGAAGACAATGAGGAGCACGAGACATCCTTGGAGCGTCGGACAAGGACGATGAAGACGCCAGCTTTCCTGCCACTCAGGTGTCGGAGCACAGCAGCTCCATCTCCACCGAGCAAGATGGACTTGCATAAGGTGTGTAAACAAGGAGCGACTCGACCAACTATTGACTCAATCGTGTCGCTGCTCCAGGAAGAAGAGGAGAACAAATTTTTGTCTTCGCACCACTTCCCTGCCAGACCTTGAAGTTGCAAAGCTGTGTGGTCGTTTGCAGCTGTTCTTGCCGCGCCCACCGCCACATTTAGCTGCTTTTCTGCTCTGGAACCCACGGTGGAACCCCCCCAAACCTCCCAAGAGGAGGACAGAAGTGGATCTGCACCCATGTTCCGATGGTAGCCATGTTTGAATCCCATTCACATGTTCAGGGAGGTACAACTTCTCCCAGTTCTGCACAGTTCTTCCCCCACCGCTTCACACTTCACTCAGTTCAGAGGGAAGAGGTATCAACTGGTGCACCAAGTACTTCACAAGTTCTCTGGCGCATCCAAGCTCGCAGCGAAAGGAGTCTCAAGCGATAAGATCACCTTGAAAGTGCACAGCGGACTAACCACCTGGCTCCCTTGCTGCCAGAGCAGGGGAATGGAGCACAGCTTTATGAGGTTCTACCGCTTGGATGTCACCGCACCGTTCAGAGTATGGACCACTTTGACACAAGGATGCATTTTTTTGTATTTTCACGAGATACTGAGCGAGGTTAGAAGTAGAACGTTAGGTTTTTTAGGTAAAGGTCTTTGAGAACCAAGTGAAGAGTCTCATATCACAACCGTCCCACCGCCTGGGACCGTGGATGAAGGTTGCTGATGGTCTAGTGCTTGACTCACCTAACCTCCATGCAGGCAGCGTGTGTTCAGTCCCCACTGACTGACGGCGTGAGCGTGAATGGTTGTCTGTCTACATACAGCATGTGCCCCTCTGATTGACTGGCGTCCAGTCCAGCGTGTCGTCTGCCTTTTATCCAAAGTCAGTTGGGATTGGCTCCAGGATAAGCGGTTGAAAATGGATGGATGAATGGGAACGTGGAAGAAATACGCTTGACAATGCCCTGTGATGCACCTCACAGGTGCTTATAGAAGGGGACAGGGCGCCTCCTACGTCAGAGGCAATCGCTCCGTCTAAGGACGGACACGGTATAAGAGGTTTCGCGATTGGTCGCACCAGAAGGTGCTTCCTTCGGTTCTCAGAGAACCGGGGTAACGATTTCCATCATGCTAAACAGTTATCTATCAGGATTCTATCAAAGCTTGAGGAACTTGCTTGCTGACCTTTCCAATATTGGGTATTTGCAATCAGGTTTGGCACCTAAGCTTCAAAATGAGCAATTACGGGAAGCCACTATGTCCCTGAGTAAATGACTGCTACTAATATCACATATACTCAGTATGCACTGTTGAATGACACAATGTATACATAAGGTTGGCAAACTGAAGGGTGCAATCTAATTAATGTGTTGTTATGCTAGCAATGCATGCCTGCCAAGAGGACACATTCACATGATGGAAATCCATCGCAGCGGCCGTGTGATGATTCACTATACATGTTTTGCAACATTTTACCTTGAGTGAAGTTTATTTGGTTTCCCTCTCCCTCCAGTATCAGCATTGATGTTTTTAGCATTCATTAGTGACTGGTCATTGCATTCAGTGATTTTCTATGGCTTACTACCGGGGCCATTAAGCCTCAGCCATTAAGACTAATTAGGCAAAGTGCTCACTTTTTGTGCCGTTATTCTTTCACTGCGGATCATTTCCGAAAACGCATGCGTGACTTGCTGAATGCAATTAGCATTTGTAATTGACCATTTTGTCCTGTTTTTATATTATGTGGAAATCCACATTAACATTTGCTTAGACTCCAATGAATTGATGAAAGGCGCAAAAGGAAAAGATGATGTGTAGTAGGACTTGGGGGGGGGGCACACTTCCATGCACATACACACATGCACTCAAAAGCCCTATTAAACGTCTTCATCATGCTGTCGTATGAAATGAAAATCCTCATTTCGTTGCATGAACGTGTTGTTGGTCTGTTCGAGGCCCCGTGCAGCAGTCATCTCTCACTTCATTTTCTCTTACTCTACTTTATCTACACCATCTTGTCTCCATGACATTCCTGCCGTAGACTATTTGTCAATGTGATTGATTAAAACTAAAGGTACAAATACAATCTCGGCAAAAAGAGCAACTGCTCCATACAAGAAGGTCAGACTCTCAGGTTGCGGCTCCCAGATATAGCCCTGGCCACGCTCAGACAGGTGGGAGGGTTTCCTTGATCTTTCTCTTGGTTTGGTTTCTACGGGCAACTTGACCTCTTCCAAGTTGTCCTTTGGACTTTATAGTAAAACAGTTCTCATACTGGTGCTCTGCTCATGCTAGCTCTCGGAGAAGGTGTTTTCTACAAGTCGCGTGTCCATAACCCACACTGCGTGTCTGTTGTAATTCCAGTAACGACCTTAACGATCGTATATTAACTTGTGTTCACCTCGCTGCAGTTTTTAGGTGTTTTGAGAAATTTTACTTTAGTAGCTAATCCTGCTGAAACCATACGGACAGAGCGCCGCCTTCTTGTAAGTTCAGCGTATGTGTTAGCTACACGCTTCGCATTTGCATCATGAACATTTTATGCTTTGCAACAGGGGTGTACGAAGTGCGGCCCTCTGCACATTCTAAACTAAAAAAAAAATAACAGCAAAAATGGAAAAAAAAAAGAACAGGAATTTAATGAAAATAAGGACAAAATATCAGGAGAATAAAGTCATAATATTGAGCGAAAAAAATTGCATAAAGTTGAAATATTAAAGAAATATGAAATACTAAGATTAAATATTAAAGACTAAAAATGTATATGAAAACCACGCACAGGAGAAACTCCAAAAAAAGAGATGCCCTACGGAGATGTGAACCCAGATCTTCCCCATCTCCTGACTAACCAACATGCTAACATGCTAACCACTAAGCCACCATGCGGCCTGCTGTTTTGTTTATATAAAATTATATAAAAAAACATTCCACCAGATCCACATGGGGGTGGTTTAAAAAATACAACAGTGGCCCCTGAATTCTTAGATTTTCCTGCCCTCGGTGGAAAAAGTTTGGACACCCCTGCTTTACAGCCATTCCAAAAACATGCATGTTAGGTTAATTGGAGACTCTAAATTGTTTATAGGTATGAATGTAAGTGTGAATGGTTGTTTGTTTATATGTGCCCTGCCATTGGCTGGCAACCAGTCCAGGGTGTACCCCGCCTGTCGCCTGGAGTCAGCTGGGATAGGCTCCAGCATGCCTCCGCGACCCTAAAGAGGAGAAGCAGTATAGAAAATGGATGGATGGATAGTTAGAAATTATTATTGACTCAGGGTGAATGAAATGTGTTTTCTGTGGGAAAAAAACTGCCTATTTTTGGAGAGAAAATTGAACACTGAATCGTGTGTGCGGAGATCCACAGTTAGCATGCAGAGGCATAGTTACAAGTTCATATATGAATTCAATCAAGTCTGTTATACTTGATTAGTCTGTTATAATTATGATGAATGTATTCCTTTGATTGCCGACTTGTCCATTCACTGCTCTCACCTTGTAAAAAAACAATCATTTGCCCCGTACCGAATCTTTTACCCTTTTATGTTCCTGGTCATAGCAAGTTACAGGACAAGGCTTCGCCAGTCTCACCAATCCCACCATCTTTTCTCAATTTGAATTATGATCATCTCTGCTAATATCTGTGCGTGTCTCGTGCGTAGCCTGAGATGAAAAGCTGTTTTGAATGTGACGTAACTCAGTGGCAAACGCAGTACTACAGTTTCATCTCTTGGACTGAATGTCAGTTACGTGTCAGCTTTACATGCCGCCGTTTACACGTGAGTCATTAAGGCAAGTGAAGCAGCTAAAACTGCCACAAAAGTCTTCAATAATCCACCGGCTGATATTCAGGCAGCCTTGAGTCCATCTGTAAATCTTAAAGAAGCAGGTTTTGTCCGTACAATTGATCAAGTAACACACAGATGGAAAAACCCCGGAGGCGGGTTATTATAAGGCCAAGGCAACAAAACGTACGGTAACCTAATGGCAAGCATTTTGTCGTCATGTTTTTTTGGTCTTTATTTTGTTTTGTGTTGACATCGTGATGTGCTGTGAATGATGATTATCAAGGAGTATTCTTATTGCTTGTGGATGCAAACACGTCTTCTCTTAGAGGGAATATGAAGTTTAACTGAAATGTTGTGTGCATGTAAACGTGGAGTGTCCCCAACAGAGAAAAGGTAAATAAAGGTGTGTGTGTGTGTGTGTGTGTGTGTGTGTGTGTGTGTGTGTGTGTGTGCACGTGTAAGTCAGTAGAGCTGTCCGTGCGGGGGTGATATAGACATTTCCAAGTACATCAATATGACTTTAGGCTTTCATGCCTGACCAACTGAACTGAATATTAGAGTTTTTAAGGAAGAGATTTGCTGAGAAGGAACGTTGGAACGCCGCTTTTACTGCTTGCTTTAGGCTATAGTAAAGCATGAATGGTTGATGTGGGCTTCACCTTTTAAGTCGATTCTGCAGACTGAATGCAGGTGTGACTGTTGGGAGTTCCTGTCCTATATGGTTTCATGCTCTGCAAGATTTAATGGAGTGGCTATCTTGTTTTTGTCCGAGACAGAAAAAAAAAGTCACGTGCGCAGACAAAGTGAATGAATAGACACAATAAAGCAAAGATTTGCCAAACGAAAGAGGAGAATGGATGTAAAGCAAAGATGATTTTATGAGGAGCCAAGAATTAAGAGTGGGAACCATGATGGGAAAGAAAATGAGGACAAGGAGAAAGTCCAAATGAAGAGTGCATCAGATAGCGGCAGATACTGAACTGGAGATTTGGCTGTTTAATCGAGTCGGTGAGGATTACAGCAGGATTATGTAGGAATTGTGACAGAGCAGCAAATTAGCAGGGTAGCTTTAATCTGAGAGGCGGACAAAGCTTAAGTACTTGACTAGACAGGAGCATATGTGTGTGTGTGTGTGTGTTTGTGTGTGTATTTATAAAGGACGTGTGTTCCACAGATGGAATGAGGTGACACAGTTGTTTGTGTCAGAGGACGTGCTTGAATACCCTCTTAGTCCTTCCTTTGCTGGCATAAACATCATCCGATGTTGATAATTGTATTTACACTCTTGTGCTTGAGTAGAAATGTGAAATTTTTTCATGAAATTGTGCATTTTCATAAGTTTTGGAACATGTCGGCTTAGACCAGATCCCTCGTTTATCGTGGTTGATTTCAGACCCAATATTCAATAATAATAAACAGAATATTTTTGTACTTAGAGCATAGAAAACCTGTTTATGACTTTCTAAATATGATTTTTAACATTATTAGAGCCTTCTAGACATGAAATATCACCCACATAGTCACCTTTACACTTGTATTACTCTTTGTTAACACATCCCTCAACTGTAATGCACAGGCTACGGGATCACTGCAGAGAGACGGCCGCTGCTTTAAACATAGCATGCTTCTGAGCTAACCAGTTAGCCTCCGGTTCATTCTCAACTTAAGAAAGGGTTTCAAACAGAGTGGGGAAGAAGGACAAAGAAAGAAGAAAAAAACGTACCACTTCCACACGGAATGGGAGGAGAACCTTTTTCTTCATTCTGTCATGTCTGACTCCGTGAATCTAATCTAATGTCATGTCTCATCAATGTAATATTACTGACGCCTAGTGACCAGAATACTACCTATAACTTGTCTTTCAACACTTTTTGACTAACAACAGTCCATAGTCAACCACAAAAACAGCGGCAAATTATTAATAAACTCCTTTTTTTTAAACGTGATAGAGTGAGGGACGACTGTACACTGTCAAGCTGTACACTGGCTACTTTACATTGCATCGATGTGTCATTTCCTCAGTGTTGTCTCATGAAAACATATAAAACACAGTGGATCACCACAGATTCACAGTTCAGCATTCACGGCCGTGCCAATTTGCAGACTTTTGGTCAAAAAAAGTATTGTTCTTTTTTTTTTAGTTCCGCCGAAAACACATCTCAATCACCATAGTTCGGTAATAATTTATAAATGCGTGATAATACAGGTATAATGTACAACACACGTACCACTTTTAAAAAGATCACAATTTCTATGCTTTGCTGATAATGTTTTTTGGTCAAACGTTGAGATTTTGCACTTTGTTTGGCGGTCCTCGAACGCACCATAGCTGTGTGCTGTGAAACGCCAAATTTTGTTTGGCTACGAAAGCACGAGCTTCGACAGTCAATCCAGCCCCAAATCATTCATTAGTGCCTGTACGGTTCGTACTTTGAATGTGTTTAAGTGTGTGAGGCTTATTTTGGATCGTGTCGTGAGTGAACAATGGCAATTGAAGAGAGACGGGGAGTTTTCTGGAGCTGAATTTAATATAGTATCTAAAAGTCACTTCCATGGACATGGCTTTCCTTTTCTTTGGCGCACTGCCACAAATGAAGTGTAAAAAGTGAACAAGCGATGTTATTCTTCCTCAGTGTGGTTGAGCAGGTACACCCTGTATTCATCCACCCAGCACCAGGCACACACTGCATTCTTGCGCTGTGCGTGGTGTGTATTCTTTCCCTGGCGTGCGCTGTAGCTAGTTCTCCAACAAGTCTCATGTTTACGGACCTAAATGAAGCAAGCACGTAACCACAAAACACTAACACGGAACGTCATAAACCAAGGACCACCCGTCCTTTACTTGATCTTCAGTTTGATTGCTGTGTTCACATTTTAGAACTTCACCGATGGAAAATATTAACTAGTCTAATTCACAGACTAATTCAAACTAGGCTGAATAATTAAAAAAACAAATTTATAAAGAAAAAAAACCCACTAACAAATGCTGTATTTGTACTCACAAACTCACACTGCACGGACTTTGTCACGACGGCTGACACTTCCTCCTCACTCTCCCCGTATCCCAAAGAGCCTCACCAGCCAGGGCGAGTTGGCTTCGCTTCCCTGATTCTCCCCGCCGACGGCCGACACGCTGGCTATTATCCATGAGCCCGCGGAAGGAGCGATTGCAATGAATTGACTTGTCTTTTGACTTGTCTTTTGACTTGTCGTTATTACATGCATGAATGTAATAAATGCTTGCGTGCCTTTTGACCTGATGGATTATTTTCAGTCTTTCAATTCATTTCTCTTAAGAAAGTCCCCCGTCAGCTGTTTTTTTTTTTTGCAGAATCTCGCAGCTCCAAAAGTTATTTTGTGGTTACAAAAAATCTAAATGCCTCGAGAAAACAGGAATTACCTTTCAGTAAACACCTAAAAAGAAATGAGCGCTTGCGGTCCGTGGACGTTGCGTCCAAGATGAAAGATGATCAGAGCAGGTAGGTCAGGCAACCGTGAAAGCAGGCGCATTCCATTCCTCCGATACATAGAGTAACCAACAATGACAGTGCACACACTCGTGTGTTCAAGCGCACACAGAGTCACACCTGAGTAACACGGTAAACACCAGTTGATGTGGTTTTCTCACGTCCACAGACGGACATTCGTACAAAGTCAACTAGAGCAGGTTCACTGGTGGTGAAAGTGGGAGATGTTCTGACTGACTCGGCAGCTATGGCGTAACAAAAAACATCTGACTTATGTCTTATTAATGTCTCAAAATTGTGTGTGTGTGTGTGTGTGTGTGTGTGTGTGTGTGTGTGTGTGTGTGTGTGTGTACTGGGGTGATGGGTATTACAAAGGATAGGTTGAAGGCACTTATATAAGAGCTCATTTACAGCCAGTTGTAGCACCTTGGACTTTTATCCCTGCTGCTTTGCTTTAAGTCGATTCACCCCTCAAGTCGCCACGCGTCCATTTGAATCATAAGACATGCACAAAGAGGCGCCGTGCTCGCTTCCTGCCTCAGCACTCGGCGGTCCTCGCTAACAGAATGCCGACATTGTCTCGTATTAGTACACGGCAAGCTACACACACACACACTTCACACACTTCACCAAAGGCACTGTGTTTCTCCAAGCTGTGCCAGTGCAACTTATTTACCACTTGACGAGCGACTTCTGCTTTTTCTTTTTCTAAAGTTCGGGAAGGACACAAACACAATTCCAGCTTCTTTGTTTCATGGCCTTTGGGCTGAGCATGTGACTTTATGTCTCGGTGACCGCACATATCCAGAATGAAACATTTTGGTTACTTTGTCTTCTAACAAAATATTTGAGAAGCCAGCAAGAGCACATACAAGTAATACAAAGTCACCAAGTGACTGTGGTGAAATAATGCTACTACTGTGCATACTTAACCTTTTAAACTGTGGGCCACGTTGCCTCTTTATGGTGTTATTTTGTACAGACAATATAATAGTTAAAGTGCTGCCATTTTTAGTCGTGTACAGTTAAATTATTTTGACTTTTGGTCTGAATCTGGCATCCTTATTAAGAATGGTTGCAAATTAGGTGCTATATACTGTAGGATATCGTTTTCACTTTAAAAATGAAAATGCCAGAGAAGTAGTTCCACCAGTAGTTATACCAGAGCAATCGCTTAATTACGCAGATTGTTGTAAGCACTTTGTTTGATAAGGTCCGTGAGACAGGCCAACTCAATGCTATTTTCCAAACAGTTTTGCAGGCGGGATGAAATCACAGCGCTGGCCGGATTTGGCTCCCGGGTCTGAGTTTGACACGTGTGGTCTAAGGTGTGGTCACCTCACTGCGAGTTTTGAGGCCAGATTGACTGTCGAAGCTTCCGTAGCCAAACAAACTCGTGTCTCAGCACACAGCTATGGTGTGTTCAAGGTCCGCCGAACAAAGTTTGAAATGTCAACGTTTGACAAAAAAAAACATGATCAGTGAAGCATGAAGACATAAACATCTCCAAATTGTTGTATTTTTACCCTCACAGTGAATGAGATGTGTTTTCTGTGGATTTTTTTTTTTTTATTTTTCACCATAAATCATCAAATGCGCAGGCCCGTGAATGCTGACTCCGGAATATGCAGGGATCCACTATAGTGCTCTGGCTCATGTCTATTTTAGCACGAACATACAGTCCATGTGCGGACCCATATTATTGCTGATGCCACAGGAGTTTTCTCATCTTTAATTAATGCAACTTCATAATTTCAATCAAAGAGGGCTCAGAGAGATTTGTAGTGCTTTCACGTTCAGGAAAATCTTGAATTACAATAAAGATTTTGCCACAAAATCACCCTACCCTCCAAAATCCAAAGCAATGATTCATTTCAGAAGTTTTGTTATGGAGTGTTTGATATTAGCATCCATCAGCTGAGTGGAACTCCTTCCGTCAAACTCTCAGACCAAAGTCCGACAGTTCAGAATGTATTTAATTTGTGCTTAACACTAGAGGTGATTGTCCCCAAAGAAGATGAGAAATGAATGGAGGATAAAGTTTTATGAATCTGTCAGACCGATCCAAGATCCGTTTTTATAGGTTTCTGATTTGGATGTTTATTTTCCGGGTCAAATAAATAGTTAATTTCTGCAGTGTCGTGTGTGTAAGGTGACAAAGCAATGGACAGACGTAGTCACAGCCTAGTGCCGGCGAGGCGTGGCGATACTGCAGTTTGGTGTCCATTTGATACCAAGTAAATATAGGGCCAGTATTGCAGGTACCAATTCCGATACAGATGTTTCATTTGTTGATCGTGACTGGTAGAGATGGGAAATGTTCCACTCTGTTGTAGGAGTAGACCTGCAAGAAGGCCTCATGTGCAACAGAGAGATAAGACTTCTCTTGGAACAATAGCGCCCTGTTCTTCTTTAATGAACCTCACACACATAGATTTATTAGGAGTCATCCTTCCTGTCTCTTGGCCGGGACGCTCAGCCCTCAATCTGAGAATTGGCTGGCATCGGAATGAGCCATTATGCCAACAAACCGTTATAACGGGAAACTTCCTGAGTGTTGGGAAGAGGCAGTCAGCTTCACTTTAGAGACCGTTCGGACCTCCCAATATCTCGGTTAATAGTAAACTCTTAATTTGGCTACAGACTCATAGCCTTATTTCCGACAGCTGTTAGAACAGAAGAATTTGTGGGCCTCACGCTGTAAAAGGGCCAGCCCTAGCATGACTTTAGACAAAAGAAGGCAGATTAGATTAGAAGTGTTACTCACTGTAGCGCCCCACTCGGAGGCTCCCACTCCAGTATCATTTTAAAAGCACCTGAAATAAGCAGGATGGAGCCCTTTGAAACTTAGCTGACCACTAAATATGTTGTCATACAACCAGGACTGAGTAAGCAAAGCAAAAAGCTCGAAATTTTGCAAAAATAAAAAACCTGACAGTGTGGACAGTTAATTAGTGGTGCTCTTTAACGTATTGTCTGTAGCACATAGTATGAAATCATAGACTCCATCTGCTGGCTGTGACGGCAGAATCTGCAAATCTGCATCATTTACTTGTTTATTCAATATCAAGGCCGTTTGGCAGGGTAATTGACGCTACCCCAAGGGATCACGATCAAGATCAAGTGCAAGCAACATATCTGAGACTAGAACAACATACCACTATCGACTTTGCCCATCATGTGTTTACACATAATTCTCTCAAGGGACGACCACTGACAAATCTCAAAAGACATGAGCAAATGATAAGACTCCCCTTGGTGAAGGAGGGACAGGAATGTCTTGGAAGGACCAGTGTGCCGCAGAAGGAGAAAGTCTTACATTATGCATGGTGGTTGTTATTTTCATCACATGCGGCTGGCTGTCAGGCATCATTGTCGCTCCTGCCCTGTCAGCACAAATTGCAATGTGTTCACATATGGCTGTTTGGGTGTCTCGCCCGTCCCCTTTATCCCAAAAGCCGCCACTCCACCTCTGTACTTTATTTCACTAGAAGTGACCTAGTGGATTCCATTAACTGGACCCGTCCCCAAAGTGGTGTGGATATTGTTCTGATGGTGACTTTATGTCCAGCTGCTTGTTGTGACAAAATGGGCCCCTCGCTGTTAGACCACTCAGGAAAATGAGAGCGGGAAAGTGGCCCTGCTCAGGAGTCCATGCATTATTTCACACTGCAAGTGACAGGCCAGCACACAGACACAAATGCCAACAGACGCTGGAGTGTCAGCAAGGTGTATGCGTGCTTTGGTGTGTGTGTGTGTGTGTGTGTGTTTGTGTTCTGATTTATGCCACTGCTGCTGCAAAGAGCCAAAAGCGTACAGGATCCTTTGCAGCAAAATAACCCACATTTGAGCAGAACAGGATTTAGTCAAGTCATTAAAAATAAGCCCTTTGAGGATATGTCTGCCTGAAATGAGCTCTTTTTACAAAAAGTTGGTGTCATGTTGCCTTTTTAACACGGCTTAGCTGTCTTAAAAAAAAGCTGAGAATATTGTACATGTCTTTTTTTTTAAGTGGAACACATTTTTGAGAATTAAGTGGAATAACAAGGGAACATACATTAGCAAACAGCGCTAACCAATCAGTATTTCCCATACTTTCATTTGTGGCGGGACACCAGGAATAAATTTGGACCCCCACATCAGCATAAAATAAACATCAGCATAAAAACGGTGGTTGGCGCCCCTGGTTGAGACCACTGGTTTTCAAATGGAGGTTCTAGTTACCCCTGGTGGTACTTAAAAGCACTCGGGAGGTACTTGAGTTATGTGTGTGTGTGTACATATATATACATATATATATATACACATATATATAATGTGTGTGTGTATATAGTGGGGACAATACTTCCCCTGCTGAATTTGTGAGTAACATTGCAAAAAAAACGCTTCTCTTTAATACAGTTGAAAAGCCATCATGTCAAGAAATGCTGCAAATGTTTTATAGACAGTAGGAATTGCCTGTGAGAAAATACACGTCATAAGCGGCAATTCCACAACTTTACAGAGTGAAAGATGACACTCCGGACTCTGACTGGCGCATCTTTCCGGTTAGTTTCACCGCCATGGGGCAGCATTTCTTTTTTCTTCTTCTGTTTTCTTTTCTTCTTCCTTTGATGACATGTAAAATGTTGACTCTGGCCGATACACGGCGAGAGCACATTGACAATCCATCAAGGGGTTTAATATCGTGATAGTCTGATATATATCAATATTATGTCACACCCCTGTTGATGAGATATATTATTAGCATTAGTAAATACTCCACAGGGGGCACTTGACTGAAAAAAGGTTGCGAGCCAGTGGTCTAGAACTCGGGCACCAAGTGATTCCAGCAGTGATTCCATTATTGCCACCTATTCCTTCGGTTCCGTCTCCACCTTGCTGATAAAGACAAAAGAGAATAAGAAGAGAGTGCATAATGAAAAAGGTGCATTGGGAGATAGAGGAAAACTAAAATCACTCAGACAGTAGGAAGATGTGTTATCTATCTCTCTCACACTGCAGATTAGACAGGAAGGGCGAAGTGCTGGTGTGTGCTCGCCTCAGACGTGTGTATTCATGCATGCTAGCCTTTGTGTGTGTTTGCGTGTTACGTCCTAGCCTACTTCCTCTTTCCCTCCTGACATTCCACTTCCCGTCACAGCAGCCTGGTGCGCTCAGATAAGGCCTTCCAGAACATTCCTTCTTCCGGCCATTCCCCTCGCCTCCATCCAATCACCGAGTGTGATGAATCTCGCTGATAACATCTTCCCCTGCAATATAAATGCATACGTACATGCATGTCTTGTGTACATCTCAATTTAAACCAGTGTGGTGAATTACAGGTTCCTTCGTACTTGATGTTGGAGAGGAGAGAAAGGAGATTTAATGACACATTACATGCACAGAAATGACTGGACTGTGTATTACTTTGAGGTACAGGGGAACCCGTTTATGTCTAGGGTCGGGTATCGGTTACATATTATCTGACTAGTGCAGGGGTCTGCAACCCGCAGCTCTGGAGCCGCATGGCTTTTTTGTCCTTCTGCCGTGGCTTATGCTTCCGTGTATTCATTACGCCGTCTCTTCTGATGAGCCTTGCAAAGTTCTGCATCGGAGTTGAACGTGTTCCGTGCAATTCTCCACCAAAGTGCTAGAGGCAGTGTTTTCTGGTCAGACAAACCATGATGATGGTTAACTATTCCGCTTGTTAGCTTCCTTTGTCACTAATAAACAATGGCAAATAAAGTGACACGGAGAGTGGTACTGGCACTGGAATTACTGTGTTACAAAGCTTTTATTGTGAATGTTGATCTGAAGTCAGTGGAGATGGCTTGAGAACATGACCAGCTGCCAAGTGGGAACAGGTGTGGCTCCTTACTCCGCGAGGAGGAACAGCAAGACGGAAAAGGAACGTGACAATACACTTAAGTAAACTATATATGTACGTTTATCTTCAATTTAGTAGTCAAATAAGTTTTGTGGCTCCAAGTGGATTTGAATTTGGTGGAAACGGACCCAAATGGCTCTTTTGATGCTGGAGGTTGGCTAATTAATCCTACATGCAAGAGTTGTGTATTAATTGAGCAAAATGAAGCTGTAATGGTGATGTTCAGCTATCTGGTGTTTGTGAGTGCGCCTCACTCGCCTTGAAGTGTGTTTGGTGAATAATGACAAAGTGTCGTGTTGCTGGTGTGGAGAGCGACGGAGAAACAGGTGTGTGGGTTTGGAACGGAGCACTGATGTTGGCGTGTTAAAGTCAGCAATAAAGTTTAAAAAGACTCTGTGTGCGTCAGTTTTGACTTGACTTTGTACGTAGGCATAAAAGGAATGGGTAATAATTAAGGATATTTCAACCTATGGCAGGTTGTCGACATGGTTTTCCTCCAATTGTGTAAAATTTTTATTTAGATTGTTGTGTTTTCGTATATTTTTACGCTTACATAACAGCTGCTGCTGCAGTCATTTTGATGTATGCCTCGACTACAATGACAATAAAGTTTTCGTACGGGCACAAATCTTTCTTCCGGTGGCTGAAAAGCGGACGGGGACTTGATGAGTTGAGGGTCTTTTGTTAACAATTTTGTAACCTTTTGTGGTTGATATACTGAGACACTCGAAGCTTGTTAAGCTGAGTGTTAGATTGTCTTCTAGTAAAATGGAGACATGGGATTGTCGATTGAGCCCTCATGTAGCCCATCCACCCATCCTTCCTGCAACTGGATCCCTGCTCTGCTTGCTGTTGACGAGGCGGGGGGGACTGAACCCATGAAGAGAGCGTTTGTGACTTGAAACGTTTCTCCTGCTTGTGTTGCTCTTCAGGATCATACAACTTGGTAACAGGAGTCTGACCCCATTGTCGTTGTGGGTAGTGGGGCAGTATTAATGACTGAGACATTGACTGCATTGGGTGTACTCACACTAGGCCATTCATACCGTCCGGACTTGGTGGCGATTTCGTCCGATGCCCCAGCTGCATTTGTGCCACGGCCCGTTTACTTGTGCCATCACTTCTATTCTGCTATCTTACCTCTTCTATTAACTTCTCCATATTTGTGGATTATTTCCAGTCTTCACAGCGCATCCATTGTTGTGTATACTGTATGTTCCACAGAGGATGAAGACGGCTACGTGTGAACACTGTAGAACACGTACACAACAATGGACGCGCAGTGACACGACGGGAGAGAAAGTAACGCCGAGCGATTGTGAGGTCTGATTTTTTTCGAGGAGGCATTTTTGTGATGCAAAAGTATTACTCTTTTGAACACATGTTATTTTGAGAAGGCAAACTCTTTACGTAAGTGCAACTAATTGGAACTACGTTGTTCATCACCGAAATCTGACCAGAACTCTGCTCACGGGACAAAGTGGGGGGTACGTCACAGTTGATGCACTACACTGCTGATGGGGATGTCATACAACTTCATGTCAAAAAATACCAACTATCCCTTTAAAGTAGGCTTACACGTGTGTAGCAGTGCTCATCCCCGCCAGCTCGTGCGTCCACTGATTGAGAGATAAGTCGAGCAGCGTTTGCCAGCAAGGTAAAGCCGCCAACTCATTGAGTAGTGAGGTTTTACCTATCTGTTTCACATGGAAGAGAGGGCAAAATGTAGAGGTTCGTAAACGTTGCCAACCCCTGACGAAGTGTGAGGGCGTCCTAGGCTGTTCAGACTCACACTGAAAATGAACACTGGTACATTTGCTCTGCTGGTGCGGTTCATTTGGTCAAGTGTAAACACAATCATCCAAACCCTGGCGCACGCCAAACAATGTTCATTTTGGTATTTCTTTCAGTAGCCGTTACTGCATGAATGTACATTCCTGAAAGAAGTTAGCAGGCGAATGACAGTGGGTTATTTGATGTTCCGGTATTCATGCTTTTCACTCCCAAGCCTTCTGCTTGTACCATGCCTCCACCCCAACACCAGATGTGCTTGTCTCTTTGGGGAGCCATACCTTTACCAATTCCTTTGAACACCGCTAAGATGGGTAGTGTGGAGGCTTATAGCAGAGTCCTTGCAGCGTCGCCATCCAACCCAATCAAGTTTGAGTGCAGCAGAGATGAGAGCTAAAGCTGCCATCCCAACACCTTGTCCACATGCTTTTATGTAATATCCAGAGTACTCACACAAAGCCATGTTTGCATTCTTGCACACAATGCTCAGAGCACAGTCAGGAGAGATAAACAGAAGAGGAATACATGCCAGCAGACGTGTGAAGTCCAACATGCTTTACAATAAGAGAAGACGATTTATAGGAAAACAAGATCCAGTCATGTCTGCGTTAATTTTTTATTATTTTTTTTTTACGTATTTGGAATGCATTTTTTGAGTTTATAAAGTTATTGAGGATGTCAACACCTAAATAACCCACACGTGCTGTCAGGACCCCACGCACGACACCACATTTTGTGATTGTCACTTCAGGAGGTTTTGTTTTGGGGTGTTCCCACGTTGTTACTGATACAATTAAAGATGATTTGGTTAGAATTAAGATGGGAAAGAAAATGGTGAAACATTACCTGGAAACTGAAAAAGGTAAATATGCGTGCATGTGGTAAACAATTGAAGGACGCCTGGTGGGATACATTGTGGTCCTGCATTTCTAGTTCAAATTATTCATTATGAGATTTCCAAAAGTGAGTAAGACGCACTTCCACTGGATCCAGCTTCCTACCGAGGAAGCTTGAAAAATATCCTTATTTAACTATGACAGCATCCACTTCCTGTTTCCTGTGTCCAAAGAAATAGTAGGTGCCACATCCTATTAGCTAAACATGTGTTGAAGGAGTCACAGCAGAGCATTTCCATTCTAACGCTCATCGTCTTTGAGCCCTTGTACTGTAATTTACTATTTAAAGTAAAGGTCAAGATTGTGACTACACCGTCATTATATTATTGATTATAGTCCACAATTTCATTTTGTGTGCAAATGTCTACCCTTATTCCAGTGATACAGGCTGCAGTGGGATCATTGTAATCACCTTACAATAACGGTAATTACACATACACTGGCTTGTGTACCCAGGGGTCCATTCGACACTGTAGTCACAAAAGCCTGTGATAGTCGAACCTAATCCCCCACCACGTCACATATGCAACCACATAATTATGAGACACAGTTGTCATTAGTAATTCTTTCTTTTCATAAAGTATATTGTCCGATAGGCACTCATTACGACCTGTGAGCCTCAGACAACCAGGAACTCTACTCAAGGCAACAGCAATGGCTAGACAGAAGATGAATGTCTAAATAAAACTGCTGAGGTTAGAATCAACATAAAAATATGTACCAATGGAGGAAAACCATGCCGACTGCCATAGGTTAAAAATCCTTTATGATTGCCCATTCTCCTTATGTCTCTGGCCGAAGTCTTAAAGTAAATGTTTCGTTTTTGATTTTGGTTATGCCGACAACCACTTATGTCGATGTCAGTCAGCTAGTCTGAGAGGCATCGACATTAACAGGTTCCAGCCTAATGCTCTAATCATCTGCCCACCACATTTCCTTTCTAATAACCTGCTAAAATGCAGGAGTTTGTAGCTTTTACTGACCACATAGGCAATACCAACAAATATGAGTCTACAGTGGATCCTGCATATCCACAATTCAACAATTCAATTTGTGACCAGGAAAATTTGCAGATTTTTGTTAAAAAAAAAACAATCATTTATTTATTTTTTTGCAGAACCATCCCATTCGCCCACAATGTCCACAATTTTTAAAATTTACTTTATGCTTCACCGATAGTGTTTTCTTTGTCAAGCATTGACATTTTGCGCTTTTCTGCCCTTGAACACACCATAGTTGCTGTGAGACGCAAAAGTGAAAGTGACACATAACTTCTACACCATGACTCCAATTCCATCTGTTTACCCATCATCTTACATTATCATTCATTAATGTTGAGTACTTAAACATTTTATACTTTTCAATTCAAAAATGGATTGCGTTTTTTTTGCCATTCACTGGTGATCCTGGAATATAACTATAGGATTGATGTACCATATACATGAATTGTTTGTATAGAAATCTAAAGAGAACCAAATCATGTCTCTCTGCCTGTCTTTACTCAAGCTGCAGCATTAATAATATGTGGAATGATCATACAGTATGCGCTGAATGTGCAAATGTGTGTTCTTTTAAAAAGTGCTGTTATTTTTGGTCCAGGCGTTCTTTCCTGTCCCTTTGCCACGGACCAAATCTGCTCTGCATAAACGATTCCCGAGTGAGAGATTTAGTGTTATCAGAGATGGATGTCCCTTTGAATACTGCACTAACAAGTGGCCCTTGAGAGCTCGTCATGAGACACATAACTATTTCCTGGGGCGACAGTGAACTTTGCTTGATATGCAGTATTTCATTTGTTGTCAGTGCCCATCCCCACATTTCTCCGCGCTGGGGTTATTTGATTTGTGACTAGGATATGACACAGACAGTATTTAGTTGAAAGAAAAAAATGTTATCAAAGGATAGAGAAAAACACCCTGATAATATAATAGTTACGTTCAGTTATCCACCCCATCCCCTTGCAACGATATTCATTTTTATGGTTGGTTTATTGCAACAGAGAGCGGCAGAATGTTAGAAAAATAACATTAAATAAAAGTTATAAACTAATTTGTATTTGATTGAGTGAAATAAGTATTTGATCCCAATAGCAAACGTGATAGACGTCAGATGTTTTTTGTAGTTGGTGACCAGGGTTGCACACATCTCAGGAGGGAGTTTGGTCAGAGAAACATCCCCAAAGCAGAATCCTTCCACCTCCATGTAATACAAATATGGAAGTATGCATGCAAAGCCAGTAGGTCATCTGTCCAGGGTTCCTATGCAAATCTGGAAAAGTATGGAATTGAATTTTATACATTTCCAGGTTTGTAAAAGTATGGAAAATGGAAAACCAGGTATGGAAAAATATTTATGTTTCCAAGACTGTTACCAGTGTTCTGTTTTCAAAAAGATAAAATCAGGAATTACTAAAAAAAAAAAAGGGTAGATTTGTTTTTCTGAAGCACTTGCTGGTGCAGCCAAGATGTTTGTGTGAGAGCACACGGGATGCAGGCGGCCACTTTGATATTTTTATGTATTTTTAAACTCTATAAATAAAGGCTAAAGAAAAACTTTGTATATATATTAAAGACAAAGCTTTGTTTTATTATTTGTTATTAGTATCAACATTTCAGTTTCCCCTCTTTCCATTTTGCCCTTTGATCTATTTTTCCCGTTTTTGCTGGGTTTTTTGGTTCAATTATATTTCTGCAACAAATAAACAACAAACCACAGGCCGCAAATAGCCCCCGGCCTGCACTTTGGACACCCCTGCCCTAGAAGGACCAAATCAGAACTGTATGAATCAAACACAAACAGTGGTTTTGTCCGCAACATATCAGAAAAGAGGCAAAAACGTCCATCACTGTTTTCCAAAGTCAAAGCTGATGTGTAAAACACAAAGACAATCGATCTGCTTTCACGTATGATTAAAGAAATTAAAGAATATTTACAGGCTCAAATCCAGAGGATTTTTACATAAAAAAAAAAAAAATTAATTGCATACCAAAATAGTTACTGATTAACTGGGGAATTAATTGTTGCAGCTCTAATGATACACATCTATTTACTGCGTCTGGGAAAAGTATGACATTTTGAAATGCTGCTCAAACCATACAAACAGAAGTGTTTGTTTCGGAAAATGAAATCCAAGCTTCCATAGCTGAACATATCTGCAAAATGAAACATCTAAAAGTTGCGCTATTGATATTTTCTACAAGAAAGCAAAATAGTTCATTCCCTTCAATGTCAAACTAATTCTTTAAAGGCAACAGTTTGCTCCGAATACTTTTCATGTTGTCCTTGACTGGGCTGCACCATAAATCATGAGTACAGATGTAGTTACACCCTGAAAATTCCCTGGTGACCGTCTTTCGAGCCACTTAATATGTCTGCCAGGATTCAGCGTTTAGAAAGTGTAGCATGTTTTGTTGCTTTGCGTTGCTTCCAGTGTCCCTACGTTTTTGGCTATTGTGCTGAAAACGTCAAATAACCCTGACCCTCATGTAGGGTCAGCTTCACGCTGGGCATAATAGTAGCTTTCATTTTACATGCCATCCAAAGCAACCACATCACATCACCTTTAACATATTTATTCATTAATTCAGCAGTTTATCAGCAGCCATGTCAAAACAAGATGAATGTCTTTTCTTTTGCTATCTGCAGCACCCTTATCTTTGATTCAAAATGTCCACCCCTTCTCTCCTTGCTTGCCTTCTGCAAGGGTGTGCAAGAGGCAAATATGAGAAGATTTGTGTTGTTTAGGGAGAACAAAATTAAATCAAGACCATCCATCCATCCATCCATTTTCTATATCGCAGGGGCATGCTGGAGCCTATCCCAGCTGACTTCGGGTGAGAGGCGGGGTACACCCTGGACTGGTCGCCAGCCAATGGCAGGGCACATATAGACAAACAACCATTCACACTCACATTCATACCTATGGACAATTTAGAGTCACCAATTAACCTCACCTGCATGTTTTTGGAGCGTTCATTCCGAAAAGAAAACCCACACATGCACGGGGAGAACATGCAAACTCCACACATAAATGTCCCAGGAGAGAATCTCCTCAATCTCCAGACTGTGACTGTGTGGCCAACGTGCTAACCACTAGACCACCGTGCGGCCCTGCTTACAAATTCCTAGGGATGTCCGATATTGGCTCTTTTGCCCGTTATGCCGCTATTGTCGAACTCTCACTTTCCGATACCGATATCCAATTCATGAGTTTGAAAGGCTTAAAGTTAGACTTAACCGTCGTATGAGTCCAACACTCAGATGAAGCAATCAACATAACAATGACGTATACGAATGAAAATACACCCAATATCATATGAAAAAGCAGCATTTTCACGGACGTCTCCTAATCCAGCACGCACACACAGTGTCAGATTTTACCATCGCTTACTTCCGGGAATTTTGACATTCCTACTAGTGAGGATAAGCGGCATAGAAATGGATGAATGGAATGGAAGGAGCGAGCTAGTTTGCTATTGGCCACCCACGGATTTTTACACGCCTGAGAGGCGGTTTGATGAAGTCATTTGCATGCTGGAAAATACGGGAGCCCATAGGCCTATATACAGCATTATGTTTATTATCAGCTTTCCTGATACTGATATTGACTGATATTCCAGTTTTATGCCAATATCGGGCAGATAATATCGGTTGGCCGATATTGTCGGACATCCCTACAAATTCCCTTTGATCTTGAGAATTCTTATTACTTCCACATTTCTCAACCGATTCAAACTATTCCAACAGAAAAACATTGAGCTCATTCAAAACCTTCAGGCTATTTATTTTAGAGATTGAAAAAAAATCCTGGTTTTCCTGGAAATCCACATTTTCTGGCCCAAATGTTTTTTTTTTAATTTTCCACTTTTTCCACATTTCTCAATCCAGTCAAACCATTCCAAGCATTAAAATATTCAGGCTAACAATAACATAATACCATCCCTTTTCTCCCTTTTCCATTTAGCGTTTCAGTTCAGCTTCATCTCTCCCGCATTCACACACAATTTCGACACAAATTGCTTCCTCTGGTTGTCATCATTAATGTGTTGAGTAAATACAGTGAAATCAGACACGTGTCACTTGCGAGTTGAGTTACAAAAATGTGGATTTATGCCTTGAATCAGAACCGTATAGCTAAAACATGCAGTGCAAATCCAGCCTCAGTGGGATAGAGAATGCTCATATTTTTTTAATGGCGAAATTGCCAAGGGGGCGACATGGCTCAGGTGGCAGATTGGCCTTCTGGCAGTTTGAAGACTGCCGGTTTGATCCCCTGCTTCTCCTGAGACTGACAGAGTCAAAGTAGCCTCAAGCAAACTACCGAAGCCTTATCGCTGCTTGGATTGAGGATCAGTGTGTGAAAAAGCTGGTTAGTTACTTTCCGCTCTCTCTCCCACAGACACAAACACCGCCTGCATGTCTCTTTTCATAAGCGGAATGGGAGTCTGTGTAGCAGGGGTGTAACAGTACATGTATTTGGTTTATATTGGATTCGGTTTGATACAGAGACATACCGATTTCCCACACGGTACACATTTAGTGAGTGACAGGAAGTGTTTATCACATACTCGGTAAAAAAATACAGTGCAGCCCAGCCTTTGGCTAGCGGGAGTCATGGCTAGCCATAGTGCCAAGGAGAAGGCAGAGTTTGAAAACCCTGTTCCGTCGTTAAAGTCCCACGTTGTGGAACACTTAGCCTTCCTAGGGAAATACGTAAAGACAAGTGGACAAGACGAAAGAAGAGTGTCGCCATTGTTCAGTAGAAATGGGGAATGGGAGCTACAAGCTGGAAGTATTCATGCTTGGAAAAAGTTTGGACACCCTCGTTGTCAACTATTACATATTATTTCATTTATTTACTTATTTGGAGAATTTTCATTTTAAAAATCACTAAAGTTGTTCACACAAAAGCTAAGCAGTTTCATGTTTTTGCATTTTGCTCCCTGACTTTACCCAAAATGAACTAAAACTGAGTTTTTATGGCGTGCCGTTACACCCCTACTGTGCAATGATGACAGTAGACGTACGCCCCGCTGATCATATAACAAATAAAAGCTGAAAATGTTGCAACAGAGTTGTGCCTTTCTCGGAATGTCACAGATTAACCCAGGGAGGCACAGCAAGCAACAGGTCAGCCCAAGGTGGCGTGTTTATCACTTCATGGTTGATACGGTCGCCTTTTCAGGAATTAGATGATAATGTCTGTTATGGGCAGCATGGATACATAATAGACATGGGTTTACACCACGCCTGATCCAGGAATCAAGCAAAGTGAATATGTGCGCGTGCAGAGTCATGTGTTTTAATATTTTTGGTGCAGTGGCTACATTTACATGGACAGCAATAATCCGACAACTGACCTCATTCTGAAAGAGACTATGGTGTTTAGACTATGGTGTTAGCAAAAGTTGTTAGCTAGATAGAACATGGAATTGCAATTCTAACGTAATTTTACATCTTGCAAAGCATACATTAAGACCAGGGGCGCTCACACTTGACACAAATGACACAAAGTCCCAAATATCTACCTGCTACTATAAATATAGAAATATAGAAAATATATATATTCACCATATTTATGAGCACGTATTTATGTACGTTATACATGTATAATGATCTACCTCTTTCTATAAAACACATAACATATATCAAATCTAACCGCTAAACTTTGAAATACTATTGTAAATATTAATGATTACTATTTCACATTCACATTTTCAAAGTTTACAGGTAATCAAAGTAGCTGATATAATCATAATTATAGTCAGTATAGCAATAAAGATAATTAGTGCCTCAATAGTTGTGTACATAACCTGAGTACTGGTAATATGTATGGTAATATGTAAAATGATTATGCAAAAGACAATGCAGCCGAAGTCAAGGCAACATATTAAAACAGTTTCAGCAATGGGCACATTTTCCATTTCATAATGAAATAATAGTTTAAGAAGCCGACGTGTAGAAAACACTGATTTCTGTAGTGGAGTTCATGACGCGAAGCAAAGCCATCAAACAATACATTTCATTTTTCTACATAACTAGCCGCTAGAACCAGATTTGACCGCCGAAGACCAGGTCGCCCAGGCGCCCGCCATCGACCGTCACCCAAAGCACAATGCATCGGAGCCTTATGCTTGCCCCCGCAGGTGGTGGATCCCGTGTGGCTTGTTTGGGCTGGGCCCGGCTGGGCCCCACGGGTGAGGGCCCGACCACCAGGCGCTCGCCCTCGAGCCCTTCCCCCAGGCCTGGCTCCAGGCTAAGGCCCCAGTATCCCACTTCCGGGCGAGGTGCGGTCCCTCCTCTTGTTTTTATTCAAGGTCTGCAAGACAGTTTTTTTTACGAGAAATCTTGTCATGTGTTAATCTCTTGTGATCTTGTGACACCGCTGGGATATACGCTGTACAAGACACATCAAAATAGCATTGCCGTTGACAACTTTGGTGGTAAAAGATTTGAACAAAGTAGTTTTGAAAAGTTGTATGGGCCCGCGGGCCGTCGGTTGCCCACGCCTGGTTTAGCCTCTTGATGACTGCCTGGTAGTTTGCATTTTAAATTATTCACTCTTATTTTTTCTGAGATAGCTGCTGCTTTGTCTCCCCTTTAAATAGACTGGCAGCAACACAATCCCATGCACGGTTATCAGATGATGAGCTCTGCCTTGGTTTCAATCCCCGATCCCTCTGTGCTGCATATATTTGATATACTTTGGTCATGATGGCCAACAAAGCAATAATACGCTTTTGAAAAGCATCTGAAGTGAGCAGTCACTATAATGAGATTAATTCTGCATCGTGTCTGTGTACGCGAGGAAAGAGTCGAGCCATTGTTTGGGAAAGTTAGGTCACGAACTAGCGACCAAGCTCCCTTTTTGCCCTGAGGGCTGCAATGGGTCGATCTAGACTTGGCTCAAGTTTAATTAAAATCTCTGAAGTAACATTGGGATAGATGTAAAAGCTCATCGCTGCCAGCTCCTTAGCATGATGTAAAAATATGATTGGGACTTATTAGCACCCTCGGTGCTGCCATATGATGAAATACCTTTGTTCTGTCCTGTGTGAAATGTGTTGCTAATGATGCACTTGACTAAAAAAAAAGACCAGGAAGAAGCAGCTGCAGGTCAGGATGAATATATCTATTTGTAATATGAATTTAAATAGATTGCAGGTTAATGTTCTGAGACATTTTAATCATCAATTAACCTCTTAAACACTGCTAATAAAGACATTCAAAAGACTTTGATGGTTACTGTAGTTTGTAGCTGTTTGCTACTGGATAAGAGTAAAGTCTTTACCGCATTACCCAAATCTTCAAAATTGCTGTTGGCTTTCTCAGAGGAAGTCCAACCCACTCCACCCATCATTTAAGCTTAAAAGACACCGGTTCCATCATCTCCCTCAAATGATGCTATCATCAACCTCAAAGAAGTAAACACGCTCAGTGGGATGTGGTCGCTGTAATCACGAGCTTTGTGTGTTACAAACACAGACTGTATGCACACGCCCAGAAAAGAGTTTTTATCAAGGTGAAGAATACTCTGGGTTGTGCCTCCCATCGTTGCTCAGAGGAGCGCCAAGCGACTCGTGTGTACAATATACACTTGGCTCTGAAGTTTATTCACTGAACAGAGGAGTGAAATGACAGTTTAATCTTATTCTCAGTGCTGATGTGCCGCCTCATGTCCTCTCCCAACAATTGTACTGTCCTCATTACCGCTACATAAAGTGCAACTGACTTCAACTTTACCAATCGTTACTGTATACCCGTTTGTGGTTCATGTACTGTGCCTAGTGTCATTTATATCGATATCGATATTCATATAAGCACTTAAAACGGAGATAATGAGTGTTTCTGAAAAGTCCCTCCAATCATAATAATCTGGGGTGTTCGTTTCTGGAGCAGGAGACATTTTTGTCTTGTTTTTATTTATATTTTTCTGCACAGGCCATCAGGAAGGAGGGTTACGGCCACAATAAAAACAAAATAATAAATGTGTTTACATCGTGTTGTGTTTTACCGATTGTTAATGCAAACGAGCGTTTTACGATGCCCGCTGACGCCGTGTAAGTTCTGAGTGAAATAAGGACGAGAGGCACGTTTATTCTTGCTCCCAGCTCGTGTTAACCGTCAACAGGGATTGTCAACACACACAACACACTTCCCGCCTTCAAAACAAGAGCGCTGTTCGCCACATACTGTCTAATTGTGTAAACAAAATAAGGGTGTTAAAATATCTTACATAATAATGCAATCGGAATTGCATACGTCTTCCGTAACCACAAGCACCTGCATTAGTTTGTTGAGATTTCGTAGCTAAGTGTGCAGTGGCTGATATCCAATTAGAAACGATACCAAGCCACATCTGTTTCTGAAATAATCTGGGAAATTGGCCAATGATGCATTGCATCAATGGATATAAGGATTTTTGAATTTAATTAATGGACATTTTATTTACTGTCACAAAAACTACACACTCTATGCTGGTCAAATAAGTGTAAAATGTAAAAAAAACAACACAGAATTAAAAAAAATGAAAAAACAACATTTGGAAAAAAAATAAAACAGAATTTGGGAAAAAATAAAACGGATTTCATAGTGCCCTACGTTCCCCATCTCCACCGAACGATGGGCCTCATTCACGAAACGTTCTTATGCACAAATGTGTTCTTAAAGCCTTCTTACGAAGATTTTTGGCATTCATGAAACGTGTTCTCAACTCACAGTTCTTAGATCTAAGAACAAATTCCACGAACGCTCAGGAGGACTCTTACGCACAAGCAAAGCTTGCACTTTCAATGCGCAGTCGCCCTCATGATGGATTTTTCAACCTGATCCCAAAAAATGTAGTGCAAATAAAATATCCCAACAATTATTTATCATCAAAACAACTAAAATATACTGCATGGATAAATATATATTCAAATCCCAATTCATGAAAAAAAAGTAGCTGGCTGGACGTGCGCTGTGCAGAGAGAGAATGTAAAGGGACCATTAGATTTATTTGCTGAAAGCCACCAATATTTGATGTCCCGCTTCAGGCTTCAGGCTTCCCTCTCTGTTCTTGCAGGTGTGCAGGATCATCAGAATAACATCGCAATGAAACGTGGTGTGTCTATTGCGCACGTAGCACCCCCAGATAACGCCATGCGCCCCCAGCCACGTCTTGAGCCAGAGCACGGGGCTGCTGTATTAATTAGGCAGCGTCTAATCAAATGGAACCACAGAAAAATATATTGTCACACACAAACTATGTATTTTGACTTTATTTTTCCATTATGATTGTGTAAATATTTTCTAGAGTTTCCGAAATGGTTTGGTTTATGATTGATGGCCCAACTCCCGTTTCCTCCAGATCCCTCCGGTGCAGTCCAATCTTTTTTTTGAGTCTATTTTAAGTCAAAAGACTTCTTTTTAACCTCTGCGGTGGCGCGTTTCTCCGTGGAAACGGCATTTATGTTTCCTGCAATGGTGCTCCATGCCGACTCTTTTTGGATGGCCTGATGACCGGTGGATACACGTGAAAATAAGGTGGTCTTGTGTTCGGTCACTCCTTGTAAAAGCACCTCTATTTCTGTAGAATTGAAGTTTTTCTTCTGTTTGTTGTCCAGCTGCTCCTCAGTCTTGCCCTTGCGCGTTGCCATCTCCGCCTCCAGCTGCCTGTTGCGCACGGCACATTTTTTACCTTATATAGGAAATAATAGGCGGTGACCTATGCAAATTAGGCCTTACATGCACGGGCATCGCAGTTGGCATTCATCAACCTAAGAACACCGGTGCGAACGATTATCCCTACTTAAGAACGTGTCGTGAATGTGGCGCAGTTTCCAACCCGCGCCTTCTTAAGTACACTTCTTAAGAAGACTTTTAAGAAGATGTTCGTGAATGAGGCCCAATGTCACCACACTGCTTTCGCCTTATCCGCTTGTTTTTGTCTGTTTATGTACTGTATTTCCCAAACAGGAGACTTTAACGACAGAAGAGGGTTTCAAGCTCTGGCTTCTCCATGACGCCGTTGCTGGCTATGACTTCCGCTAGCCAAGGGCTGAGCTGCACTGTTTACTGTGTCCAGAGATCCCACCTTTACCACATTTATTGGCTAGTGGATGCCCAATGGAATACAATGTGGTCTAGTATCGTATATAAGTTTATATGTCAATTGATGGAATAACTCAAATATGAGATTTGTCTGCACTGATGATTTTTGAAAAGTCACTCAAAATGCACAGACAGTTCAAACTAAGAACTACAATTCTGACTTGATTTGCCGCTCATGACTATTTTATGCCTCAGTACTCTACCTCCTGCTGCTAAACAACCACAGTTGGTTATAATTTAATGAGCGTTACACCAAAAACAGTCCAACTCTCATGTCTATGTCAGTGCGTGCTGTTCACCGCTTATTCAGATGCCGTCGGTGTTTGTGTCACACAACATTTCCAGAGTATCAAAGCAGCGGATGTTCTTACAAGATGTTAGTAGGATTTTCTACTCAAGGTAATGAACTGTAAGTAGTTAAAAATAAAGTGAGGTATTATTGTACTGATATCCACTAACCCAGGGGTGGGCGAGCTCTGACATTACATGTCATGTGCTTTTGTTCCTTTTATTAAGAATACTTCCTGTTTCAATATCACAGTTGTTTATTGCATGCGTGACGTGTTATACTTGTACCAGCGCACAATGACAATCAGGAAAGATTTTGATTGCAGTTTTTTTGACAACGTTATGATAGCTTATAGAACTAGTTACTAAAGTAAACATAGTAACACATTTTTATAAAGCTTATTTCATTAAATTTGCAATTTGTTAGTATTGTTATAAATCCATAAAGTAGAGTCATGATGGCAGAACATAGCATGGATCCATGGATCCACGGCAAAACCCCACGTTCTACATGACGGAGATGGGATGGTTGTACATTTGACTACCTTTTAGTGATGCGCTTTGCGTTTTCATTAGGGGTGGACTGGCCATAACCTGGCCATGATTGATTGATTGATAACTCCCGCGCCGTCCCGGGAACGTGCCGCTGCAGACACAACACAACAGTGTGGGCGACTTGGCACAGCCAGTTGGCTTGACATGCACAACCAATTACAGAATTAAATCGTAAAATTAATCCGCTCTGGTGGACAAAGGTTTTTGCTTTCTATTTGATATTTATCTTTTTATCCGAAAGTCCAGAGTTTGCAACCTTTTTGTTGGTGGCCTTGCTGAACACTTGGTACTGCATTTTATGTTCGGCCCTCGGATGATGTCGTAGATTTGTGGTATTGAATGTAGCTCTGCTAGTACCACCTCTTGAAATTGTTATTTTGCAGACGTTGCAAGCGGTTGCAGGACTGTTTTCGTGTACGATGCAAGAAGCGCTTCCACACATCTGAAATGGCTTTGTTTACTTTCTGGCCTGCTGCGAAAACAAAGCACTTTACGTCAGACGCCGTAAAGATCAGCTGGGCTCATCCACTGATCTAAGATCTATTTTTTAAACAATTAAAAAATTGTCCGTATCCGGACATCTCGAGTTTTCATAAAATAATTTAGAGACGTTGGGCAGGCCAGATCATAGATTTCCCAGGTCTGACCTAACCTTCCCCCAGTCCCAAACTGTTTTGAAATTCTGTCAAAACAAAATTTATTTGTGTTTAAGTGTATTATTTCCACCATGATTGTGGAGCGTTGCAGACACGACTCAACATTTGATGTGTTACCGTGGGAGTTTATTTCTACTATAACAATAAGATCCATAATAATTGGTTGTTGAAACTGCGAGGACAATCTACCAAGCTTATTTTTTATTTATGCTCACCTTTTCACCTACTGGGAGGAAGCATATTATTGTTTACTTACTATCTTTGCACTCTGTTTAAATCAAATCATGCCTCTGACTGCCTCCCAGATCTATTATTTCATCCTGACTATTGCTATTTTTAGGACCATTATCACACATGGAGGTCAGAAGTTTATATACACTCATCGTGGGCATGAATGTCATGTTCATTTTGAATCCTGAATGATTACTCTCTCTCCATGGTAGAATGATTCCTTCCTCTGTGACCTCCAGGTTTCTGTAACACTTTGCAAAATATTCCAAACTGTACAGCCTTTAGAACGTTGGACTTTGGAGCTTCCGATTCATCGGTGGCCGTACGAGCCGCAGCCACAGCAGGTGTCATTAGTTAGCGAGACTTCCGTGTGTGAATGTGGCCAAGTAGCACGATCAAACAAAGCATCGAGAGCAGCCAATTTGTTCCAAAGAGAAGCCGAACCATTGACAAGAGGGCTTTATACCGGAGATCACAAATTGTAATTGACGAGCAAACTACAAGCAAAAGATAACCAAAAGACACGTCATCTCATCAAAGCAGGAGGTAAATCTAAATTGAGAACATTTTCAGTTACTGTTTAATGGTTAGGAGGTTTTTCCTCAGGTCACTGAATACAGTACAGCCATGTCTCACTCTGTGAAGTCTTCTTCCAGGCTACTGGAATCGTTTGAGAGCATTTCCACCGTGACTCATTGCATTTATTCTTAAGCCTCTTTCTGTCGTCTTTACATGTCCACTGGTCCAAACATCCAACTTCCCATCTGTCATTCAACACCAGACTCAAGGTCCGCCTCTCACTCTTGCATCAAATCTCCCCAGAGTCCAAAAAGCAGTCGGCTCATGCGTCTTGCTCTTTTAGTTCATTTTTTTTTAGCACCTTCCCCCGCAAAACATCTTGTTCTAAACCCTCCATATTGCTTCCACGTGCTTTGCACTTAATTAATGTTATTATCAAGGGAGTTTAGCCTACACATTCTCTCTTCACTGACACTGATCTGCTTCATTTGTCTCCACAGTGGTAGGGAAAGTGATACGTACACCTACCCACTTCAGATCTTATTCCACAGGCATTGTTGCAGTGCTTTCACCAGTCTTTTAAAGAAGCAATTACAAACATGCGGGGCATTAATTTCTATTACAGCAGGAACTATAAGATCATTTACAATTTCCGAATGACACCACATTTTCAGTAATCATACCAAAATGTGTCTGGTCCTCACTTTGTTGGGATCGTGGCTACTAGGGGTGCTGGAAGACACAAGACTAGACAAGATGAGATATTAGCATTAATATGAGAAAGTCCAATTAGAAAATATGACTGGGCAAACAAACTTTGTCACAGAACAATTGTGTTTTGAAATATTTATTGTCCCCCAAACTGACGCTAAACAATATAAATGTCAACATTTTTTGAGACCACATAAACTGCTGTTATAACAATATGTAATAATAATAATAATAATAATAATAATGCAATATTTCCTTGAATATGTCATCTTTCACTGGCGTTTGTGACACAGGCAATATGTGCTATAACATTTGCAGCATTTCTTGAAATGCTGGCTTCTTCTTTTTATTAAAGAGCAGCATTTCTTTTGCAATGACTTTTTGTGACGTTTGTTTTGTTGCCTTTTACTTTGCTACCACTTTGGAATAAATTTGGCATACTGGCTCGTTTGTGTTGGTTGTCTCACCTTGCTCATTAATATTCCCACACGGTGGCTTGCAAGCATCTTTTTCCCTCCTAATTTCTACTACCTTGCATTGCTCCTTGCGCCTCCCCCATACAGACAAAGCAACTGTATGACTGACAAGAGGTCTCACTCTGTTTGCCGTTATTCCGTGAAGCATTTAGGTGCTGAATCAATGCACAGAGTGAACCGTCTGTTTGCCTGTTTGGAGGCGAGAAATGAGGAAAACAGACACGCAGGCACATGGCAATATATGGAGGCCGGCAAAATGATAGAGTTCATTTTCATTTATCGTGTGATTAATTTATTTACTTATTATTGCCAGATACTTTTTGTCTGAATAAGAAATCTTGTCATGTTTTAATGTCATGAGATCTTGTGAAAAGATGTCCTTTGTAACTTACACATACTGATTCTTAAACAAGTCGTGTTATCTTAAGACCGGTACACATGACCAAAATCAGCAAATCCCTGATTATCTGATGTCTCGAAAATGTACCCTGACCCTGACACCTTGTGGTGTCCATCCATCCGCCAATCCATTTTCGTAAATGTTAAAGATATTTGCAATAGAAAATCCGGATGTGTGTGGTCAACGCAAGGACGACATACAACCATTCACAGGTCACTGAGTGGGGACTGAACCCACGCTGCCCTATTTATGTCCCCTTGTCTATGTCCCCACATTACGTCACTGTAGAACTGACAAAAAATGCATAAGCTGTTATTTTTCAGCAGTCATGCTTGGACTGTGGCACATTGCTGCTTCTCACAGGTCCGTGCAGGTACAATGTCAAATTCCGAATTGTTGGAGGACCGATCACAAAGTGCGTGTCATAACACTACAAGAACAGGTGACTAGGAGTGTAACGGTGCATGCATTCCTACTCTGATTTTGTATTCATTATTATATGTGTTGTGCCTCACACCTACAAATCTATTAAAACTCTTTAACGACACATTTCTTTGTGTGTGAGCTGCTCCAGAGGCCGTTACTGTAAGTGACACCCTTTTGGATTGTAGTTTGCGATTACACAGGATTGCAACATTTCTGTTTGTAGCCAACCATTCTGTGTGCAAGCTAATCAAGTATGCACAGTACACATTCCCAAGTATTTGCATCAAGTATCACTATTTTGCAGTGCAGTGTAGGATGACGAGAGGTAGCCAGATTGCCATCTACCGTATTAGCATTGGCCTTAACACCTTGTCAATCACACAGTTAGATGTGTGACAACAACATATTGACACACACACACACACACACACGTCAATTCCATGTGTAAATCTTGCACAGCCATGTGACACCAATGTACATTATTCTCTTATACTGTATGGTTGCTGGATAAATAAGTGTTGACAAGTAACTAACTTCACTGTTGCACAACACAATGCACTTTCATTGCACCAATTGCTTGACTTTCAATCAAATCAAACTATGCCTTTTAAAAGCAGAAATAATTTGGTGGATGAGCCCTTGCACAAGTCGCTGTAGATTATGCAAGGTAAAGATTTGCAAATAGTAACAGTACTCCCAAATTGTTATTTCCCAAATAATAACAATAAACTGAAGTGATTACAAATTAATGCAATAATAAACGTATAATAATAGTCAACAAATAATGATGAACTGACGTGTTTTATTTTAAAACAACAACTGGAAATGTGGAAAAAGAGCTGCGCTTGTGGGTCTCTGCTGCCCCTCGCTGGCCACAGATATACTGTACAGGGTGTCCCTAAAGTCGTTAAAACGTAAAACATAATATAAATAAATGTTGTTTTTTAATTTAACTTGTAGTTTCCAATATATGAAATATAACGTATTTGTATTTATTATTATGTGTTCATTATTATCAACTGTTACTTAATTATTTTTCATTTGTTATTATTTCATGATATTAAACATAATGTATATATTGTTTGGTATTATAGAATAACTGACTTTTAAAAATATGTATGGAATTAATGAATATGTGTGTACAGCATATTATATGTGTATTAATATTATATGTCCAGACTTTGGGGACACCCTGTACAATATACAATAAGGCTTCACTGCCTTTTCTTGACTTATGGATTTGTTTCACCTTTTCACATTTAGAGCTGATTACAAGTAATAATGCCATGCCGCTGTCATGTCTTAAATTGATGCATTTGGTAGATTTAATTAATTTAAAGGCCACAAGTTCGCATGCCATAGTGATGACTTTGGACTGCTTTTAATTCTATTTGATTTTCTTCCTGAATATATTGTGAGACTCCCAGTTTAGATGTAGAACATCTCTTCCTCTGCTTTGTTTCCCATCATTCATTATTGAGTTAGTTGAGCTCGAAAGTATAAATGGGCCTTTTACACATGAATGCTACAAAATGTAATTCAAGCAAGAAGCGTTTAACTGATTGCCTCTCTCTATACGTGCAATTTGCACAATGTTGACCATATCAGATGCTAATGACTTTTTGCTCACGAGTCTGTGTCTCCTCCCCCACATGCATTCAGGCATATGGGCACAGATACTGATACCCCAACCCCATATGGCTGTGACTAAGGGTCAGATGGTGGTTCTGAAGGTCTCATACATCTCAGCGCCGGGTAGTGACTTGAGCACCAACACCATTCTCTGGAACCTTGTTTCCAACAGCACTCAGCAGGTAAGGAAGCAGTTGGTCATGTCGAATTTTGACAAACCTCTTAAGTTGTTCTTGCTGTGGAAGCTTTATTGCTGATATCAGCAATAAATGTCAATTTAGCAGATGTAAAATGATATGATTTGTGACTTGAGAAGGAGCAGGAAGGTGTTTGCAGAGTGTTTCTGTCATCCCGTAGCATTTTGTAGATACTTCTGGAATTGCTAAATATTCTGTGTGTGTGTTACTTTGATACATTTTGTACATGAAAGATGTGAAAACTAATGAAGTCAATTATCTGAAGAGCTTAGCTTTGTGTTATAGGTGACAAATTAGCGCATATCTTACTAATAATGAACGCTGTGGCCTGAATAACGCCCAGTCAGCTCATTTTCACATAATGTCTTCAGTATTTGGTACAGTCTTTGTTTCTCTGCCACCGTTTGAATATTGTTCTGCCCAGCTGGGCACCTAAATTGGAATCATAATCAAAGAGAGCGTACATAAAAGCTGAGGAGCACTGTAAAAGACTGTTGAATGTGTGCCATAATGATGAGCTTATTGTGTGCATCACCAATGAATCTTATCATTAAATACTTAGCAGGGTTTCCCCTAGGATTTTTTGAAGCTGTGGCGGTGGGCTGCATGGGAGGGCGCACTGCTGCTGCTGTTGCGTCAGCAAAGTGTGTCTTTTATTATATGACAAATCACAATTTTTATGACTTATTGCTTGCTTGCAAAGCTGACATTCAGCCAAATGTTACGAGCGTAAACTGCTCAGTGATTAAGGGTTCATACAATTCACCTGGAGTAGTTCACAATCAATATTTTTTGAATAAACAGACAAAAATATAAAAACTTTGAAGTGAAATACATCTACTCACCAGAGATTTCAACTTCTCTTCCTAAGTAAGCCATTGTAGGAATAACTTGACTTGTAGAACAGTTGCTCCAATCAACCACGAATCAGAGCACGAAAATCACCGATTTGAGAGGTGAATCTGAGGTCTGATTGGACTGAACGTACACTACTGGAAGCAGTGCAGCCAAGAGACACGCTACTCAATGATTATAATTGACCGTTGGAATAAATTAATACAATTTCATGGAACATATACTGTACAAGAAGTTAAGTTGCAAATTTATGTCAGTGCTTTTGAGAAGTGTTTAGACCAGCAGAGAAGGCCTTGCTGGCCCTGAGTGCACACCACTGTTCAGTACATTTTAAGTTATCATATTAAGTACAATAAATACCAGCTACTTTTTCTGGAAGGCATCTTCTTCTCATGCATAGCTTTTGGCTTTTGTTGTACCTTTAGCTCTTTTGCAGCATTGGCTTCCTTGATTTCTTCTTTCTTCACCAGGATGGAAGTTATTGTGGATGCGGAAAACAGACTAATTTGTGTCACATTCTCATTCGAGTTTGCCAAATGAATGTGCCTTACAGGGTGCCGTAGTATTGTGTAAACTAAGTGAGATTTGGTGTTGGGTGTGTGATCCAAGATGGCTGACTAACAAGCGCCGCCGGGAGTGCTGTTGGTCCACATCTTTATTAATACCACAAAATTCAATATAGCAAAGGGTTTGTAACAGTTTGCCACATGCAATACCGTACGATAACTGAGAGTGTGCAAGAACCAAGGAAAAGTTTCATCACAAACTGAATCATATGAAAACTAGGGCGTTTGAAAATTGAGGTTTGACTGTATTTTGGTTTGTCATGATTCTACCTGAACACAAACAAGTTCTATGTGACTCATTTTGTCCTGTCGTAAACCCGCCACAAACATAACAATAATTGTTCCTGTTTCAGATCATCTCTTACACAAAGGGCTCCATAAACGTGGGGAGTCCCCAATTTACAGGCCGAGTTGGGTTCACCTCTAGCATGCCCTCAAGCAATGTGTCGCTGTACATCAACAACACCCAGGAGTCCGATTCAGGACGCTACCTCTGCCAGGTCATCATTCCGGATAACCCTGGCCTCACTGCTGATCTCAGCCTGGATGTCCAGGGTAAGACACACTTGGACCGAATGGTGTTTATTGTATCACGTAACAAAATGTTATTGTTCACATTACTTTGTCCCTCAGTACCCCCTGCTGTTCCAAAGTGCAGCTTATCAGGGAGAGTGGAGCTGAAAGGAAATGTGACTCTGAAATGCACGTCCAGCAGTGGGAAGCCACTTCCTTTGTATAGGTGGAGGAAAACAAGTCCCACCTCAGAAGTCTTCTTTTCACCGATGCTCGGTGAGTTGAACCCACTCCCAAAAATATTGGCATGCCAAAGATGCCAATGTTTGGAGTACAACCAAATCAGCCTACTGTAATTTCCGGTGTATAAGCCGCTACTTTTTTCTTAAACATTGAACCCTGCGTCTTATACAGCAGTGCAGCTAATTTATGTCTAACTTCTAATCTCGTGACATCTCCTTTACTTCAGAACTACTCCTAATTTTTAAAAATGCTGTGCCGCTTGCGAGTCAGTGAGGAAACGGTAGCTCTTTCTTTGGCAGGAGCCAATCCCGAGCTATCAGCGAACTCAAAATGAGCTTGGCAACCTATTGGAACAAGTGCCTGCCGGGGTGCTGCCAGCCTCCCTCTGGGCTCCTCTGTCTCCCTCTGGTGGACAGAGGCAGCATTGCAGCACCATCCATCCATCCATTTTCTAGTCCAACAATGAAATGCTTTGCTCAGATTAACTGCATTTAAATAAAACATTTAAATAGTTTTTTTTTGTTCATTTCAAACTCGTATGGGTACTTCTATTGTATATTTCCTAGCTACCTTTTGAGTTTTAAGTTGATGAGTCTAGCGTTCTTTGTAAGAGGACACCGTGAGTCAGACTATTGAGTAATGACCTCCTGTGATTTCCACTGTTTGACAAGCTCGTTGTGAGTTTTTTCATTGCTCATGAATAGCTCCAGTCAAATGAAGAGCCATTTGTGTGCCCAAACGTTTATTTTTTAATAATTACCTATTTTCCAGGGGCGCTTAGAATTGTCTAACGGCTCCCATGACCAGTACCACTCATCATAAATAAATTGAAAAATGTTAATCCATGCGATCGGTATCAGCCATTCTCACTGATGGATGATGGGTATCAGAAAAGGCAGCATAAAACCCTGATCCCTAGTTGGGATGTTTGAGCAACTTGGACCAGGCATGCAGCCAATGTTGATGCCTCCTCTTTTTTTTTTCATGTCTCTTTTCACTTTTTTTCTTTGACGCACTGCCATTAATAGAGTCTGCCTCAGGCTTGGGAGACATAATGAAGAGAAAAAGTAAACTAAAAAGAACGTAACTGACGTTGTCATGCATCAGTGTAGCGGCGGGCCACTACATACGTAGCTACAGTAGTTCTCTTTGTCTTCTTATATGGTATTAATAATTTATGGGAGCGTAAAGTTTGGACACACTTCCTCATGCTGTTGAATGGGTAAACGTTTGACTGGTAGTGTGTGTAACCACGACACAAAGCGACACGACGACCACCTGTATACATTGCATAATGTGAATGAATGCAACCTCCATATTGTAAATGTCATTGCAGATGAGAAGGCAGGCACGCTGAAGCTGAGTAACCTGAGCAAGAGCATGTCAGGCAAGTATGAGTGCACTGCCAGCAATACAGCCGGATCAGAGAGATGCTTCATCAGCCTGGAGGCCATCACATGTATGTACACCATACTCATGTAACATGTTGCATCTGATCTGGAAAAAACGGAAAGTGTGAATAAAAACATCCTTTCTCATCATGTGATAATGAATGGCTGTCCATAAAGTATTGTGCAGCAGTGTTTTTAAGCTATTTGCAAAAAACACCAGCCTTTGAATCCTGGCCTTGTTTTTGCTTATAAGCAAATAAGATGTTGAAATACTTTTTAAGCTGATTTTGTTAGTTGACCCTTCACACATTGAGCTGTTATGGTAGGTTTATTGTAGTCGAGAGAGGCAGAATGTAAAACAACAGAAAAAAACATGAAAGTTTATATATTCAATTGTCGTCTTTGATTCAGTGAAATAAGTATTTGATCCCCTATCAACCACCAAGGTTTCTGCCCCCCACAGACTGGTGGGCAGACTGGTCCACTTAATATGTCCATGAAACACACAAATTAGTCCCGTCCCTTTAGGAAAATACTCATAATCTCAATTTATTATGTGTATAAAAGGACACCTGCTACAGTCAATGTGTTTACATGCCCAAATAAAACACATTATTGCATGAATTGGCTTAAAACCAGCTTTTGAACCCGCATGTAAACACCTTAATTGGATCGCGCTTGACTTTTTCAACACCGGATAAACATACTGAGATTGTGCCATTGGAAACTGCTTCTCTTTTGCATGTATGTGCTACCGCAGCCAGTCTCCATGACAGCACATAACGCAGAATGAATCATGTTTGTGCATGTAATTGCTAGTAGCTGTTCAGGCTAACATGTGTCCATGTTCGGTGGTTGTAACTTCAGCGACGATCGAAATTGTTGGCGGTTTGCTCACGAATGTGGCGAAAACAAGACAACTGTGTCTACCATTAGTGACTATTAAAAATGTAATGTGTACACATCAATGGACGAAGCTGAACAGTCGTACTTTGTGATGTAAAAAATTAGTCATCACACTGCGGCGACCTGTATTGTTTCTGTTTGCATAATCACTTCAACAGAGACCTACAGTAGTTGATAGCACAATATGGCCGTTTATCACCATACCCACAAGAGCCATAGCATTACTCATCTGTAACAATATTACAAGATAACAAATAATTATCACATACTGTATACTTTTTTATTTTACATTGAAGCTCTTTTCTGTCGAAATATCTTGATAGTAATTTTGTATATGCCAGTGTCGTGAAGTTGTTATGTGCCTTGATTGTCTCTCCAGCCAATAATGTCGGGGTGATCGTAGGCGCCACTGTGGGCTCAGTGGTCGGTTTCCTCTGCCTTTTCTTCTGCCTCTCTGGCTTGTTTTTCCTGCTGAAGAGGCGGCGAGACAACGAAGATGACATGGCAAACGAAATCAAGTGAGCTGTAGTACTCTTTTCATTGAATGTTCCAATCGATTGTGCATCAGGCGGACACTGACATTTTTTTCAAAATGTGCCACATTTCATAGCAGTCAATCTAACAACTTCCTCGTAGGTCATTCATAAAATGGAATATGGCAATTGTGGCCACCAGGCTGAAGGACAAACCAGCTGTTGGCTGAAGAAACATACATCATCATGCTTGGATAGACTGTAGTTGGTGGCATACTTCAGGGATCACTACCGGGACTATTTTTTTATTTGTAAGGCCACAGGAGATTTAAAATTGTTATTATTTGTAGGTGAGACTAGCGTATTCTTGTCTCATGCACGTCAGGAGCGTTTAAAAACCACACTTTAATGTCTCCAAAAGCCTCCAAAACGCTAGGGGTCAAATTTGGTCATTTCGGCTGGTGCGTGTCTAAAGAAGAGAATGCTACATTCTAATAGCTAACTGGTTGGGATGTTTCCGAGTAGATGCAAGACGCGAGGTACACTTCCCATTCCTCACTCAATGCGTACCGCATGGGAAATCACTATACCTCTGTACCAAACTGAAGGTCCCGTCCCGAAAAATCCAATTACGAATACATGTACACTCCTGATTTATAGAAATTATTTTGCAGTCGAATCACTACCCAGTATTAAATAGAAAATAAGTATAAGGGGAAAAAAGCACCAACATAGTGGGACACGAGTGACTGTGTTCAATGTGTACTCCTGACTCCTTCCGGTATGTTTGTGAAAAATAACCATGCTGTGAAATAAAAACACCACTGCGTCTCCGCCTTCAGAGAGGACGCTCAAGCTCCCAAACGTGTGTCCTGGGCGAAAAGCGGCATGGGGTCCGACATCATATCCAAGAACGGCACCTTGTCCTCCATTGCCTCCAGCCCACAACACAGAGAGCCCACCAACCACCACCATCATCTGCAGCACTACCCCCAGCGGCCTCCCTCCGACACAGCCTCCATCATTACAGCTGCCGGTAGCACAGCTGGCTATCGTCCATCGCGCCATCAAGGAGCCTCCACACCGACCCACTACAGCTACAATGACAACACCACCCTGCCACGTGGGCAGCCTGCCCCTTCGGAGGCCAACACCAACGGGGGTGCCCAGCCCACACCAGAGCGCTACACCCAGCTGCCACAGGCCCAGGTGCTCCCACAGACCTATAGCCAGCCTCAACATCAAGCCACCCCACCGCCTCCACCATTGCCGTCCTCCACAGTCTCAGCCTCCAACATCACCCGCATGGGTGGGGTGCCCATTATGGTGCCTGCACAGAACCAGGCTGGATCTCTTGTCTAACAACAGCCATTACTTGCAAAGGAAATCTGTAGACTGTGGAATACTCTCTCTTTACTCTCCCGAGGGACATCTGCAGATTTGTTTTTTTTAAATGGAGCTTTGTTGTTATTATTTAGCACTGATTTCAAGTAGAAAAACGGGCAATTTTCAAGCATTTAGGACACTCACTACTTGCTTCGAGTACTTAAATATTTTTATATTCTTCACATACTGTATATGTACGTTGCAGAATATGTACAAATGCGATTTTTCATACAACCTTTTCTACTTTGCAATTCTAATGTTTTTATTTGACTGTATTCAATTCCAACTGCTTTTATTTGTCACATTATTTTGTTTGCCTTTATGAAGCTCATAAAACGCTCTTAGACAACGATCTAAACGCAATTTATTTAGCTGAGCACAATTTGGGATTGTTTTGTTAACACTTTACTTGCGGGTCCAGAATTAAGTTAGTATTTATTGCTCATGGGCCCTACAGTGTTCCTGTCCTTTCAGGCCATCTGACAGACCAGAAACTACAAAACGCCAAGCCAATAAATGCTCCTTTAACCCGCACGAGGCCACTTTAAACGTCTTCAAATGTGTCCTATACAGCTTTGTGCTTGACTAGGTGACGCTTGGGGAAACATTTTGGAGTGGTTGTCATGTGACGATCCCACGTGGGCGATACTGAAAAATATGGTATCGATCCGATAACAAGTACATTCAGGAACATTATTTCCGATACCTTTTGTGATACCAATGCTTTTTTTTACTTGGAAATTTTCAAGGTTATTGCATAATTTTGCCTTTCATTTGTTGTTTGTCTGATTATAATCAACAACATACAATGTAATAATATCAGCAGAATAACAATTAGTCCCCTTTATTACATACAATTGTTTGAGCAAGATAAAGTCAGTAGTGCAAAATAAGCAAACAAAAACAACATGAGCCAGAGTTTCTTTGGCTCAAGCAAAACACATATTTGTGACAACAAAAATAGAACTGAAAATGATCGCTCACATTGCGCTCTACTGTATTGATCTTATACTGACACAGCCATTGACATCGACACTCTCGATATTTGGATCGATCCGCCTAGAATGCAGGGTGTCAGGTAAGCTAGTTCGTTTACAAAAAAGCGTATTTTTTGCCATTAAAGCTAATTTTAAAACAATTGAATACTGCTAATGCTTTAGTGGAGTGTCAAGTATTGCAATTAAACTGTTCTTACCGTATTTCTTCAATTAATTCATACAAAACATGCTAGGAAACTCGACTTGACCTGACGTGACGTATTTGCCACAATAGCAAAAAAAAAAAACCACGCTAATAAGACGCTCAATATATGACACCGTGTCAATGATTTTCTATGAATTTTTGGTTTTAGTTATTTTTTTCAAATAAGGTATACATTTACCATGAACAATATGTACCACCTCACATCTTTTACATGAATTAGTGGAATTAAAAAAAAAAAAAAAAACACATCACAAATGTCTTATATATCCCCCATCAGTTTACATTAATTGGCTCTGGCTTCTTTTGTCTTAAATTATTTGGATATAAAATCAACATTTGAAATGTAAATATGCTATTTTCTTTTAATTATGACAGCAATACACAATATCAGCCATTCTCAGATTACGCATCATTATCTGCCTTGAACAGTGGATGCTGAACCAAAGAAAAACAAAATGTATCATGTTCATTTCTCAACATGCTTTTGTTTGCTTTCCAGTTGTGATTGGTATACAACAATTACTTTTTAATGTGTGTTGATAGGAAGCAGCATGGCTACAGCAGGGGTGTCCAAAGTGCGGCCTGCGGGCCATTTTTTGACCTTGGCTTGTTTTTTTATTGGCCCTTGTTATTTTGTAAAAAATGTAATTTATTGTTAACAAGATTAGATTACAACGGTACCTCAGTTTTCATTAGTAATCTGTTCCAAAAGGTCTGACGAAAACCGAAGCTCGAGGGCTGCAACTAACGCTTATTTTGTTAGTCGATTAATCTGAAGCTTCTTGTTTCGATGAATCGATGAATCTGATTTAAAATAGTATTGAGAAACTGCTAATATCTAATTATCTGTACTGTAAAGACTGAACTCGAACTGAAACCAGCGAAATGCAACAAAATGGAGAGCAGTGAAGCATATACTGTAAGCATATTCAAGAGTCAAATTGCATGCTGAGTACGACAAATTCATACATGTTGGCAGGTCTGCACTAATATTGAAAGTCCTCCCTGCCTCTCACGCCCCCGACAGTTCACCATCCCACTTTTTGAGAAGCACTGGCATATATCGACCGACACTGGGTTGCTTTTACTATCTTTCATGTAAAAAATGTATCAAAACGGCGCCTGTATCCTTCCGTTTTTCTATATACAGTCGACCCTCGCTCCATCACGGTTCCAACATCGCTCCCTCAGGGTATCGCGTTTTTTCAAGAATTAATTAATAATTGCTGTGTCGTGGTTGACTACGGCCTATTACTAGTCCAAAAAAAGCATTTTTAATCAAATGTTACATATTCTAGGCCTAAATTACGGTAAGCATTTTCAAGTATGAAAATATTCTCCATGAACTAAAATACAAATACACGTCCGGGAGACATTTATTGAAACATACATGAGCACGAGTCTTACTTAGGTCTTAAATGGCTTATTTCCTCAGAATACATACTATACTACTATATTGGCTAATATGACCGTAAAGGTGACTATAGGGGTGTTATTTCTTGTCTAGAGGGCTCTAATAATGACAACAATTGTGTTTAGAAAATCATAAACAAGTTTTCTATGCTCTATGAAAATATTTGTTTTTTTAATATTGTGTAAATTCACTTATCGCGGTCAGGTCTGGAACCAATTAACCGCCATAAACGAGGGATTGCTGTAAAACATTTGGACACCCCCGGTCTAAAGGGTGGACAAAACAAACGGTTGAATATCTTAAGTTGTTTGTATTCCATGTGCGTTGGCCTTTTTAAAAGCAGTTTGGATTGATCTCTGAAACCTGTATAGTATGTAAAATTGCTGTCATTTGGCCTGTTGTATTGTCATGACACTGGAGCTAATAGCCATTGTTTTCATTTACTGTGATGTGGCTTGAATGTCAGGAAAACAATTGAGATTGTTCATGTTGTTTAAGGATAACAAATAGACGCTGTCGTATGTTAATCAGTGTTGGGCAAATGACTCTCAAAAAGTAACTGGAATCACAGCACTGCTTCATAATTATGATTAGTTCTCTACCAAAACGCTAGGTGGCACTATTTTCCTGAAAGTGAGCAACCACAATTCTCATTGACTATATAGGTAGTTGGCTTCCTGTGTAGTAGTAGCAGTCAACAATGGCGACAGAAGCGACATTTCACTGTCGGTGATGGTGTTACAACATTTGAAATAGTAATTAGATCCTCCATCACTGCAAAACAATAGGCTATTATTTGTTTGTACAACACTGGTAGTGACCCATCTTGAAATTAGCGAGTTGGTAGTGACAATATTGTGTGTTCGACGCCTTTTAAAATGTCAATGTCATGCAAAAGTGTGGGGGAAAAAGTTGTGTAAGTTCCATCATAAAAAGAACTCGTGTGTTTGATACAGCGACCCAATTCACCAAGCTCAGTGTCAGTGAAATAGTCAACTCTGGATTATAAACAGTACAAGTCAGTCAAAATATATGCAAAGTATTTATTTTTATAAAAATATAATACCACTTGTGCACCGTAAATGATTACAGTCATCCCTCGCTACATCGCTGTTCGAGCATCGTGCCCTCACTCTAAATGAACTAAAATACAAATACAAGGCCGAAGAAGCGTTCCAATTGTGAATGCAGTATTCTACATTGGCCAATAGGTGTCAGTAATTGTTCAGCGAGACAAGTATCAGACGTAATGGGCAGAACAGGCATTTATTGAAGGTTTAAATGATCTCACAACAGGCACAATAATAACATAATAGCCATGATAATAACACGGCCAAATGTTAAAAATGGTATTTAGGAGATCGTAAACAGGTTTTCCATGCCATAACTACAAAAATATTCAATTTATTAATATTGAATCATACTTAACTGGAAATTCACTTATCGCGGTCGGGTCTGGAACCAATTAACAGCGATAAACGAGGGATGAGTGTACTAATGTTTTATGAACTGAAGTGCTATCAACTAAGACTATGCTACTCGTAACGACTGCAGACAAACATGCTCATTCCTACCGAGGGGCTCATTTTCAGACATCATTGTGCACTTGTACTGTCCATACTTAACAGTATGTTCATAAGACTTTGTATATTTTCCATTAAAAAGTCAAGAAGATGAGTGTTTTGTGTGCAAGTCTGTTAAAATACCTCCTCTGGGGGCGAGGCAGAAACATATGCTTCATCACGTTATTGTTTCATATGGTACAGCATCGATACACCAGCAGGAAAAAAACACTGTGATAAAATAAATTGTGTGAAAATGGTGATATTTTGGTTTACAGTCATTTGACATCCCGGACCAGCCGCAAATGGCGAAAAACTGAGTCGTAATGGGACAGTTGAGACGTCCATAGAAATGTCTGTCTGACACCCTAACACAAGCCGACAGCCATTCATCAAACCAAATGCCTCGCTCACTCATAGTGCAACCAAAAATAACACAATAAGTAACTGCATCACACAGGGTTTTAAAATAAAACGCCCCACAAGCCATGCCACCTCGAGCGAGCCATCGCTCCCCGGTGGTCAGCGGACAGGTGCACAACTGCATCACAGGTAGGAGGCGCCCCGGTCCAGCACGCTCCACCAGTGTATGTGGTGAGATGGAATTGCTGTCTGTTATGCAATTAAACAATAAACGTTGCCCTTCAACGTCTCAGTTTACAAATACAACAATTTTACAACGTTGTTCGAACGTTGCCGTACAGCGTTGCTTAAACATTGCATCTCAACGTTGTTTCAGCGTTGCTTAACTGTTGCATCTCAACATAGTCATAATTTACGAATACAACTATTTTACAACGTTCCAACGTTGCAGTACACACAACGTTGCGCTTTGTTGGCCTGGGTGATAAACCGAAAATGTAAAGTAACCGAAATTGACCACAATAACTGGCGTCATTTTGCCGGTATATTTAGTGTTTTAATAAAAAAAGAAAATAAAAGTCTCTTTTGTCTGTTTTGACCGTATGTGCTGGTGTGCTATGTTCATTCCCCTTTAAGACGAGGTACAGCGTGTGCGGTCACGTGACTCCACCCATCCAGCCTGAACAAGCAGGGAAACAGACGACGGTTGAAACGAAGAAGCGTCTGTGCAGTGCCGGCGTTTCGCTCGCATGTACGCCTAGAAATAGACTGTGCGAGTAGAACAAATAAAAAGGGAGCACACGTGCGTCTACGTTTTTCAACCCTTTCATTTGCATTTTGCTCCTGAAATAAGTCCATACAAAGTAGAGTAACTTTTTGGAGAATCCGTATATAAATCTACAAGTCTCCGACAGTCTTCCTTGGTTCACTTCGGATGACGTCTCAGTCGTTCAAGCTGCACTCGCTGACGTAACTAACTAGCTAAGTTATCAGTTGGATGCTGGAACGCTGCAGCAAGGATGACTGCTCTCTGTGACGTACTGGACTGCTTTCCCACGCATGCTCTGTTTGCGTGCATCGTAACGCCGCTCCGAATGACACTAAAAACTAATAAAACAAATACAGATTTTTAAAGCCTTTTAAAAAAACAAAGCGTGTACATTTTTGTTTTTTTTTAATTAAAGATGAGTAATAGGTGACACTGGCATTAAATAGGGTCCTTCTCTGGAGTTTAAGACTTTTTCCAGGCAGAATGATTTTCTAACATTTCCTGTCTAATTTTTGTGATCTATGTTTATCTCCTGAGTTAGAGAACTGTGCCATGGAGCTAACGTCTTTGGTTTTCTCTTTTTTTGCTCACATAACTAGTCTATAAACATAGGAGGCAAAGACACAGCAACAGCATTAGGGTAGCATGTTTATTAGAATTGGCGATTAAGCAATGTAAGATTCACATAGACATCTCAACAAACGAGTCATAAATATGATCATATGCAAATGTGTACAGCTTCCCTGGAAAAAGTTGGTCTCATCAAAGGATGCTATCCAAGAACACAGCGGGGAAGATAAGTATTTGATCCGGTGATTTTGTAAGGGTTTTTTTTTGGAAGAATTTTGATGGTAGCTTTATTGTATCAGAGAGTGTATAAAAATTACATTCTGTCCCTCTCTGATACAAAATATCTACGATAAAAGTTCTGGACACTTCATATCTTTGTAAAGTAAAATCAGCAGGGGATCAAATACTTATTTGTCCAACCGTTAAGTGTGGAACATGTTCGTGTCACTGATCACGCCGACGATACGTTAAATGAAAGTAGAAAAATCTACAACATAGTTCCTATCAAATGTTTGATACAAATAAAGAGAGATTACAAAATACCGCATATTCACAGAGTGAAATAAAGAACAAGAAATAAAAATAGCCGTATGTTGTACTGCACCTGAATAGTTGTGTTTCCCCTCGTTTCACGCAGCTACAGTCCGATGTTGGCAGAAATCAGTGCATGGCTTCTGTATTCAAATTCATTCTGGTTTAATTAAATCAGTAAAGGGACGTGGTCATTTGTGAATGCAATGTAAATAGATACTGAAGAAAACGGAGGAATGAAATGCAGTATCACCACTTTAGTACTGGTGATTTCTAGCGTGTCATGCTCCATCAGTGAAGTCCTTTAAAAGGGGGTTAAGGTTGTCCCACTTGGAATATTTCAAATGGCTGGCTAAAGCATAATTAAGTGCAAGAAGGGAGAGGGTGAGCTCAGCAAGAGGCAGTCGTCATAGTTGAGGTGAATGTGATTATGTTGATGGTGAGGATCCATGGCTGATAATGGCCCGAGAGTAGAGAGATCATGCAGCTTGGGCCAGCGGCGCGAAGAAAGAATTTCCTGTCACACTCTGGCCCCCAGCTGGGAAATGCTTTAGGTAGGACACAACACTGGAGAAGAAAACAGTGGACATTCAATTTGGTCAGCAGGGGGGAGTATATCGCATACCATAGTGTAAGAATAATTGTGGTTTTATCAAGGATGTTCATAAGAATTCCTAATAATGCATTTTTAAACAGTTTGTCTTCACCATATTTGTGTGTCAGACTACATCCACTGAATGTCCATCATCTTCAGGTACACCTCTATAAGCCAATACAAAATACAATACAACAATGCTGCTGGTTTAACTAAAAAAAAACACTGTGCAATAAAATAAATTGTGGGAAAATGGTGATATTTTGGTTAACAGTAGCTCCCTGCTATTTGAGGTGCTTAGGACCACCCGCAAATCGCAGGAAACTGAGTCATAATCAGACAATTGCAAACTTTTTTAGTAATGGAAGAACACAGTGGCCGGGACTTGATGAGTTGTTTGGCTTACATGGGTTTTTCACATAAACGCGGTCGACTTAAATGGGTTCTACTTTGTAAATTTTACGTCTGTGATGGCAGGTTGCGGTATTTACCTTTTAATATGTAGTCAGTTAGCAGCGTAGGCACCTTCTCGCTGTCCTCTTTGATGGCATAAAGAACTAAATGGAAGGGAAAAAATGACAACAAAATGAAACCATCACATCCGCACTGAATGTGTTCTTTTTCCACATTGTTATTCAAAACAAAACCAAAAAAATCACTTACTTTTTGTGAGCATTTGCAGATCGTCAACGGACGGTGGGCTGCCTTTCTTCTCATAGGGAATTACTGTGTTCAGGTACTAAAAAGGGAAAAACATCAGGAAAGTCATATTTCCACTAGCCTTACTCTAAACTATAAATGAATTGAGAAGTCGTGGTAATGAATAGATAGTCTCTTTCAAAGCACGAGAAAGTGTGTCTAAACTCTTAACCGGTGCTGTATTTCTATACAAAAAATAAATATATTGCCTAACGCGATGTATGTCGCCTTGTATGCCACCAAACAATCTGTGCGTTGGAGTTGATTTCCATCTGCCTGCAATTTCTAAGGACACTAAGACATGATGGAAATCTACGATAAATTATTAGCGATGGTTTTGAAATGTATCTCAGCATTTCATCCATACAGTCCACTGTGTTCTTCTTACCATTAAAAGGTGCCTGTCAACTTATAAAGTCAACGGCTTTTGTCAACATCAAATTTGAGAATCCAAATAAAAATGATGTCAAAAAACCCATTCTTCTTATGTGTCTGGCCAAAATTCACAGCGGCTTTTGCTTTCAACCGCTCATGCCAACATCAGTCAGCCGGTCCGAGGTACATTGAGGAAGATGGGTTCCACCGTATCAAATCTGTCATTTGAGCTGACATTTTATATACTCAAGAAATAGTGAGTATGTTACCTGTTTCTCATTCCCTGTGCTTCCAAATGTCTGTCTGATGCCCGTTTGCAGGATGTTGGACAGTCCTTCCATACTGAAGCGCTGCAGGTCAAAAACATGCAAACATATCACACACTATTACCAAATACCAGCATCTTTTCACCTTTACAATCATTTTGTGACGATAGAAAAACCTGTAGGACAATCTCGTGTCTCGAGCAGGTGTGTCAAATTTGATTCCATTGTTGGTTACATCAGACTGACATCCACAGTTCTGGTTATGGTACAGTTCTGGTTATGGTGCAGTTCTGGTTATGGTGCATTTCTGGTTATGGCACAGTTCTGGTTATGGTGCAGTTCTGGTTATGGTGCAGTTCTGGTTATGGTGCAGTTCTGGTTATGGTACAGTTACAGGCATCTGCAGATGACTGAGTTAGTGATCATGATTTATTGGAGCTGGTAGTGTCTCTTTGCCGGCATCAAAAAATATTTACAACAATGCATAACTTCACTGAATATTGAAGGACAACTTTCGATTTACACAAGTCGGGGTATTCGTTTGGAGATGTTTCTAAACAACCGCAGATTCCGAGATCAACAGTTCCAACAGTTGTACCTAAGTACAAGTATTTGGATGTGTCAGTACTTTGCCACAATTTGGAAGAAGACCCATCCTGTCACCCTTTGAAGAAAGGAAACTGGTTAGAATGTTTGGGAACAGCCCATAAACAATGATCAATCCTGTCAAGCATTGGAAACTGCTGTAACGCCAGTGTCAGTTTCATATCACCATGGACTGACAGGGTGCCCACCAGAGAAGAAGCACCTCATCTCAAATCTTTTAAGCGTGACCGAAATATGCAGCTACTCATGAACAAGCCAAACTCCTTGTGGACAAAAGTTGTATGGTCAGACGAGACAAATGTCGAAGGTGAGGCTTTCAAACCGAAGAACACGGTACCAATTATCAATCATGGCGGTGGTAGCATCATTCTTTGGGGCTGTTTTGCTGCCAGTGCTACTGTGAAACTTGGACACAGCTGGGTGTTCCAGCAGGACAAGAACAATGGTTTTGGCATGGAGAAAACGCAAAACCAATTATTAGTGGGGGTGTTTGTACTTTTTTACCTGTATGTATCACTTTGATCTTGTGCAAATTAGAGAAAATCATCACAGACTTTATGTGAACAAATGAAACTGAATTGTAATATTCTTTCAATGAACAACATTAAAATACATTGCGTGTCCATTCACAGAACTCGCATGACTTGCCGGCTTCAGAGGGCACGTCAAATCGGGGTGTTTGTCTCGAGTTTGTCGTGTTTCTTGTGTACAGTGCCATCTATGTTAGAATCTAAGATAAGCCGATGCAGATGCATTCATAAATCACCGTAACATGTGCAGCAATATTTGTGCATTATTCAGCTTGTACTTCGAAGCAACTTCAGTAATGGCTTCATATGCAGTACAGCACGCACAGTCACTATAGCTGAAACATGACAGTGATGTTCTGCATTGGACAGCAGGAAAGTCCATTAGGTTGTTTTTCTGTATCTGGAAGCGTAGACTGGACTGAGTTGTTATTGTCAGCAGAGACGTCTCTTACAAGTTAGGATCATTCCAGGAAGATAGTTTGCTAATGGATCTCAGATCCATTATCAGTCAAGGGAGGAGAGGAAAGAGAACTGACAGGCGGCGTGGTGTTGCCTTTCTTCGGGACATACTATTCAGTGTAAAGGGGACGGGAAGCCCACATTATGGCAAAATTTAAACTAATGATTTCTTTAAGGTGTTGTGGGACACATCTCTGTAGAAGAACAATATCCACCTTCTTCCTTCGTTTTACCTTGGCAGGCATGCTCCCTGTCTTCTCCGTGCGGCCAGGGGTGCCTGTATTCCCCGCGTTGACAGATGCCGCGCTCCCTCCTCCTTGCAGGCTCAGGGCTTTGTCACGGCGTCGGCGTTTGCTGCTGTCGCGCTGCTCCTTCTGCCTGTTCTGCACCTCCATCAGGGCTGTGATGAAAGTGTTCTTCACCTCTTTTTCGAACTCCAGCTCGTCACGCCGCGCCAGCTGGCTTACCAGTTCCTCAGAGTACTCGCGAATTGTTGCTTCCACGCGGTGCAGCAACTCAACCAGTGCAGAACTGGGCATGAGACTGAGGCCTGCGGCATGGATAAAGTGGGACATTTGAGGATAGAGGAGGGGTTATGTTGCACAATCAAATACAGACAGAATGCTACGCTTGAGTCATATTACAGTAACTAGTGCAAAGCAAAACTGATGGACAAAAAGATAAAGTCTTTAACACGATGCAGTAAAAATGGTACACCAGAGGGTGGGCAAAGTTTTTGTTGTTTTGCAATACAGTGTTCCCTCGTTTATCGTGGGGGACAGGTTCCCAAAATAGCCCGCAAAAAGTGAATCGTCTACAGTCCCAATCAGGATGGAGAACACAACGTTCCTACGCTTGTTATCATGTTGTCATGCCAACTGTATCCTCAAGAAGAATAGTGTTGGCTTAACGCAAGATTTACAGTTTTCCAATAATCCATCTGCATTTCCATTGTGTTTTCCATCTGAAATGGGCCATATCATCTCACCTGACCCGCATGACCTTCATTCCTTTTCAAGAAAGCAGCTTTCTTGCTGCCCTGGACACCGTGGACAAGCTTGTCCAGACACTTGGACAAAAATACTTAACCCTTTATGACTCTCAGCCTGACTTTCATACATTTTCCCATACTTTGAGGTGTGGTGGAAACACATACATGTACCATGCAGATTACCAGGGATTTTTCCCCCCCAGGTAACTCGATTCCTGCTAATAAACATTCCTGGAAATGTTGGTGTTGGCTATTAGTAGTCCTACCTTCATAAGAGCAGTTGTTGTTGGAGGCCTGAGAAAGCTGTCTGATCTCCTCCAGCAGGGAAGGGTGAGCCCTGGAGGCGCAATGACTGCTCTCGTCGTCATCCTCTTCCTCAGTTTCACCAGGATCTGGAGAGTTCTCCATCATCTCTGCTATCTCCTCAATGACCTTGGATATAGACGTAAGTGTTTAAATGTAGGAGGAAGGATGCAGAGTTACTATTATCCATGGCATGTGGATATGATAAAGGCCTTAAACAGGGGTCTGCTATATGCATGTGCTTGAGCACATGAAACATCAGACCACATCAAATAACAATGCTAAAACATTGACTATTATATAGTATGTGAACGTCCTCAGACAGTGCAGTAGGTAGGTTAAGTTGTATGTCGCATATTTTGTGACTTGTTTGGCACCACGGGTGAGGTAGTTGTTTGGATGGCTGCATGTGAAAAGCTATTTAAACCATCAAAAGGTTGTCTCAGATTGACTGACTCTGACTACTTGCAACTCATGTTGCCAGCTTGTATGTTTAAGTTTGAAATACTTTGGAAGCAACTGGCGGGCCGGATGTGGCCCCCGGGCCGTAGTTTGCCCACCTGTGGCCTAAAACCTTTGAGAGTAAATGGACCATGCGCAAGCTTTCAACTGGACTGTGAATGCATGGTTTATGCTTAGGCCCACTCTCAGGTCCAAACCTCTAGTTTTGTTACCAAAGAGAGTAGCTTTGTTGCTTTGGTAACTTCAATATACACAGGCTATACATCCGTGTAAGCGGAAGAATGTCAGTTAAAAGCACATTAAACCAAGACAACCAAAACAAGACAATTCAAATCACAGCCACTGAAATGGGGCAAAAGTCAACAACAAGCAAGTAATCCGTGACCAGCATACAGTATTTCACAATAAAGTAATGCAACAAATTTGGCACCGTTTGAAAGCTAACACTCTGCCCTTCCAATGGTACCAGCATCAATCCTCTACTGCTAAAAGTCCCTGGAGACGCAGCTTCATTTACACTCACCCAGTTGCAAAGACATGTAAGATATTAGCTGTAGAGTTACTATTCCTCTTTTTCCACTATTTGTGTCCATCGATTTTCTGGCCAGTATCCGCGTTTTACTATGCAAAGACTTGCTTGTATGTGTAAGTCAACCACACACACCTGATCAGCTGTGATGAGAGGTTCTTCGTTCAGGCAGTTGGCATTGTCATTCTTTTCGTTCATTTCTTCTTCCTCTTTTTCGTGGATCTGCAGAATGTGACATGAAATACAACAGAATGTTAAGGAGACGAGATTGGGTCTGCAAGACGAACGCTTGCTGAATGTGACAATTAAGGGAGGAGATGGAGCGGCACATCTGACTGGACGAGTGGTAGCGGTTGGTCAAGCAGAAGCGATTTTTATGTGCCTTCTGAAGAACGGACCAGTGAGCAGCTCACTTCACCCTGCCATGAAACAGCAGTCGTACTGCGTGTACTGTATGTCCGCATCATCCCCACCAGAACCATAATACAGCAGAACCACATCTTTGACCCGAGAAAGCAGACATAATTGAAGCCTTTTTATGAAATCTAATTTAAAAAGAAAAACCATGGCAAACCTGTGGAAGCTCTAAATTTAACACGCTGGCAATGTATTACTTCAGCTGCCATGATTGAACAATAAATCGTGAATCATTTCCCCATTTCACGTAGTTTGTTGTGGGTTGGTATCGACTAGCTTGATGTGTGGTTATACGTCATTAGTGGCAAATATAGATTGTATTTATATTTTTTATCTGCATATAATAAAAATGTCAAGGAGCTCTGTCCTGCTCATTTCAGGGGCTTTTAAAAATGTTATTTGATCCCAGCGGGACACTATATTAAGTTTTGTTTTAAATCAAATTCAACATAAATTTCAAGTTTTGTGCAGGGAAAATGTGCATTCTTCTCCTCTTAGCCGAAATGCACGAACTAAGCAACCTTCTCGCCTGACCACACCTACTCTGTTGCAATTGGACAGGGGTGAAGTGTGCCACTGCTCAGAGCTGCAAAGACACATGCCCCGCTCAACCGGTTGTGTGCTAACGGTTATCAGCAAACGGTAACAAAATATTAGACATTGGATATGATTGGATGGCCTTGAACTGCGTTTCGTTCACAAAAAACCTGCCCATGAGGTAGGTCTTGAGCTTCCATGATAACCCAAAATCTTTCAATTGCTGCCATATTTTGATTTTTCTGGAAAGCCCAAAGATGCACAATTCTTACATCTGAAAAAGCATTTTCTGAAAAGCGACAAACGGTACTGAGCGGCAGTTACTGCTGGGCAAGCGGCAGGTCGTATATGGAATTCCTAAGTACCCGACCGTCCAGGAGATTCAGGAGTCGCATAAAACTGAAAGCAAGGATAACTTAAAAACACGCCAAAATAATAATACTATTAATATGGATTATTAACTCGTTATTATACAATGGTACGCACCTCTTGGTCAGAAAGATTGCCGTTGAGTCCCTCTGAGGGTGGACCGTCCCAGGCTATGTAGTTGTCAGTTAGGGCATCCCACACACTGCAAAAAAGCAAACAGTACATTCACCCATGGAGTTTCAGGTGGCACAAAACTACCACAGACACCGACAAACAGCTGTAAAGCTGGTATTTGAAACTGCTGTCCACTCATGGACGGTTATATAACAGGATTAGACAACAGATAAGCATGATTTTGTTTGTACTCGGTTAAAAATAAATCTGTTTCGCTCTTTCTCTGGTTCCCTCAGTGTTTAGCATTTACGTACAAGTCAAGAAGTTGGTCTTTTGAGCTTCAACGGAGCTTTGGCTTGGAAAAAAGAAAAAACGCACAATAATAAAATAAAGATTGCAAAATTAGTAAAAATGGAATGCTGTGCAAAAATGTACCAAAAGTCGCACGCAGACATGCGGCAGTGGTGTCTGCAGCCCAGTGAAAGCATCTGCTTGAAGGAAGGAGAATGAAGGAGAAAAAGCCTTTGTTTCTGTTTTTTTTTCCTTCTGGGCCTCTGCTTGGCACTCACTGCCCACGCTCAGCCACACAGTGGACACTACTGAACGCCTGACACAGTCTGTATGCATGGTGGCTTACAGCAGCGCATAAACACACTCAAAGTTCCACTATATCTATCCTTTGCTAGTCAAGGAGCTTCATTTCGTAACTTAAACCACAGACAGGTACCTCGTGTGGTGTTTTTTTTCTGCAGCTAATCATCACAGAAAAGTAATGATAGGAATGAAACAGTTCGAATAAACTAGAATCAAAGAAAGTATAATTATAATGGATTGTTATTATAAGTAGACGTGCGCAACATGAATTTCTGATCTATACCGATATAGGCACTTCGCTCTTCCCTCAAACTAATGTCAGGTCACAAGTGGCTTGTTCAGTGAGTTTTAGCGTTGTAAGGGCGACGTGTTAGCTTTCAACTGGTGCCAAATGTGTGCTATATGTGTTTTTTTAGTGAAAGTATTCATGACACATGCTGGCCTCGGCCTGTTTGCTTGGTTTCAACATTTAAATGCTTGTGGGTTGATTTGTCTGCTGTTTTGCTAAAATTGGTTTTGTCGAGCGTTTATCAGAGGTTTGTCTGGTTACGTGGATGTGTAGCATGTGTATGGTGATACAAGCGTGTAGAAGTTACCACCTGAGTTGCCAGTCCAGACTGATATGTCTTTGCTATGATTTGGCCATAACCCAAAGGAGAGTAGTCAATAATACAATTCTTCAATCATTTCCATTTAAAAATATCATCTTTTCTTGTGCCCTCAACAAGTCTATTTTTAACTGGCATTTTTCCACCAAGTGTGAGGACACCTGCATGCTAGAGGGGGAGGATGTGACATGAACAGACATAAACAGCCACAGACGAGAGCAAACAATTCAGCACGTAGCCTTAAAGTGGACTGGGGGGACGGTGGGGTCATGCTGCTGACTGACTGATATTTGGGGAAGTTACATTGTGACCTTGTGACACCTTGAAGCTGACCCATAAAGACGGGTGGAAAGCCCAGGGTAGGGTTTGACGGCATACGCCTGCACCCATGGGGCCCAAGTGGGCACGACCTGAAGCGGCAACGTGGGTTTTCCTTCCTGTGGGCGGAGGGACCAATGCCGTTGGGTGTAATGTGTGCTGGGGAGTTGCCAAAGCCTGTCCGATCCTCGGGTGCAGACGTTAGCCATAGGGATGCGAAACGTTTTTTGGAAAGGGCTGGAGCAGGTGTGGACACACTTATTGCCCCCCTGTCTTGATGCCTTTATGTTGGGGTTCACCTCCGCCTTCAGGTGGGGAGGACAGGCCCTGACTGTCATTTGTGCCAATGCACCAAACAGTAGTTCAGAGTATCCTTAAAAGGGGTGCTCGAAAGAGCTCTTCTTGAGGACTACCTCATTCTGCTGGTGGACTTCAGTGTGACTTGGAAGGGAATGATTGTGAGGAACGCCTGATCTGAACCAGAGCAATGCTTTGCTGGACGTCTGTGCTGGTGCAACGGATGCCAGCTGGTGTGGATGTACATTGGTAAAGCTCACTCCTTGGCACCTTAAGAGTCGCGCTAGACATCAAGTTGACAGTCCAGGCTTTTAGCTCGATGGCTCGTGCTCTCCACTCTCATTCTGACGACCCTGGTTCAGCTGGACCAGGTGATTACCCCTTTTTTCCAGCATACTCTTGGAAACTGGCTTGACTGTAAAGATTTCAATGTGTATAGTGTATGAATGATTCCTGTATGCATTTTTAATGTGATGGTGGTGGTGATGAAACTTTTCAGAAGCTGCACATTTGTCAACATGTTGGCCAAAAACGCGTCACAACATTCACAGCCGTCACTCACTCGTCATCCTGCAGCTGCTCCTCATCCTCCTGGTTGTGTGACTGATTGCGTATCGGTGCCAGGCCCTCGGTCTTGGTGTTGTAATTGTGGAAGCAGACGTTGAGTTTCTCGTCAAACTCGTTGACCAGGTCCTCCATAGACTTGAAACTCATCATCTCAGAGAAGTTCTCCAGCTCAGAGAAATCCTCGCGGGTGATGGAAGCCAAGGGGACGGTAGTAGTGGTGGTGTTGTAAGAGGAGTGATTGAGTGCTGGGTGGTCAAGCTCATCCACACGGCAAGGACGGAGGTCCTCGAACTCCTCATCCAAACACACGAGAGGGGCTTCCATGGTGTCCTGTTAGGTCAGTCTCTGTGGCCTGCTGAAAAAAAGAGTAGTTGAGATATATTTCCACCTTCTACATCAGTAAAGATTTGATACGTTTGCATACGCATGTCAGTACTCCAATGCAGTCCTAATCCAACCTGTTAGAGTACCGATGGTACGCTCCAAAGGAAAGGCTACTGGACAATGTGGATGAATGCTATCCTGCCTCATAGTGTCTTCTCCTAGATGCTAGGTTGGAATGTGATAACAGGGACATTATGTGTTTATTAGCTAATCTTACCTTTGTGGATAAAGTAAAGTTATTATGGATACGATATTTCATCACCTATCAGATTACTTGGTAAAATACCCGCATGGAAGCGTGGAGAACGGCATGGTTCTGTGCAAACGATACAAAGACCCAGGTGCTTCAAGTTTGAAATACCTACGATAAACAGACAGCACGGAGTTAACTGTCGTGAGCAGTATCACGCCAGCCCACGCTCGACCAGATGACGGAATTCGGAGCCAAGGTATGTAAAATGAGCCTCAGCCCATGCCTGGCAAATGAAGAGATATGCTGGAAAATGGTGCTTGAGTCCCTTAAAAGCTTGACTATAACTACAGTCATCCCTCGCTACATTGCGGTTCGAATATCACCCTCTCACTGGATCACCGTTTTTCAAAAATGAATGAATTAATAAATGATTGCTGTTTGATCGTTGACTTTGGCCCATTATTAGTCCAAAAATATTGTCGGCAATATTATAATTTTTACAGTCATTGTCATTTTGTTCACTATTATGGTTCATATTTTCATTACTACTATTACGACTAATAGCTATGACTATTTCAATACAGTTTTATCGCTGTGATGTTGGTGTTATCTTGATATTGGTATCTTGATATTATCTTCCATCATGTCTTCATGGAGGTCATAAACATTTGCTGATGCCGTCCTGTTTGTTTCTGTTGTTTTTTTTGTGATTGTCATTGCAGTTGTTGTTATTGCTGTTGTTGTTGTCTCTCTCTGTATTGTCCCCCTCTTGTCCCCGCACAACACCCTTTGTCTTCTTTTTGCTTCTTCTCTATTCCCTCCTGCTCCGGTCCGGCCGCTCCACATTTGCATAACAATAACCATGAAATAGTATCTATATAACAGGGGAAGAGTATCTTACACCTTTCCCTGGCAGAGTAAATCTGTTTAGCATGTAAGGCATTTAGATCGACAATACTATCCGCACCAATGGCTGGACAGGACAAGAAAAGAAAAACATGAAATACAGTAGTATTCTGGCCACTAGGCGTCAGTAATGACACAAAACACTGATGAGGTGTGACATTACCTCACACTAACGCCACGCTGCATGTAGTGAGCCATGGCCTGTCCCGACATGATAGCATGAAAAGTTCTTCTCCAATTCTGTGTGGAAGTGGTAAGTTTTTGACTTCTTACTTTGTCTTTCTTCTTTCTTAAATTTAGAATAAATAAATTGGGCGGCAAGCACCCAGAAGAGGGTGTGCATGAGCAGTTTGCAATGTTGGGCACGGTCAAGGAGAGGAATTATGTGTGTTTATTTATTTTATTATTATTTTTTTTTACTAAAATGTTGTTAGACTTCAGTATGTGTATTAGTACTTTTTTTTTTAGCACATTCAACAATACCGTGGTGGTAATAATGATAATTGTGACAATTTTGGTCACAATAATCGTGATATGAAATGTTCATATCGTTACATCCCTAATAGCTACCCTCCACTAATGAATGATTTGAGGTTGGATTGACTGTCAAAGCTAATATTTCCGTAACAAAACATACTTTTGCATATCACAGCACACAGCTATGGTGCATTCAAGGACTGCCGAAAAAATTTCACAATTTTTACAGTTGACAAAAAAAACATTATCAGTGAAGCATAAAGACATAGACGTAAAAATGATGGGCTTTCTAACAGTGGTACATGTATGTTTACCTGTATTATCACATATATGAAAGTATTACTCACCTTACGATGAATTACATGTGTTTTTTGTTTTTCTGAGAAAAAAAATGAAAAACCCAATTACACGCAAATTTGAAGGGATCAACTATAATCAGTTTGTGTGGCCTATGTAGCCTGAATGTGTTGTTTAAGTGCCCGTACTCTACCATACTGTATATTAAGTCAGTCAGTCATGGACCACAACCTATTTTGAATTTCAATTGAAAAACATGAATTATTATGTTAAATATTGTTGTTCAACTGAAATGTGATCTTGGGATTCGTGAATTACAAATAACTCTAATCGAATTAATTACATTCCTTTTCAATCTCCATCAAAGCCTCTCCTTTACTTTCACACCAAGATATATAACGGTATGTAGACCCTGTACATGCACAGAAACCTTCATTTATTCGGGGTATGTCGTTTTTGAGCAAAACGGCCCATGGTTGAAGATGCAAAGGACATATTTTTTTTACATAGATTTTCCACATTGTCTCAGTACCTACCTGCTCAATATACCAGTATCTGACAAGGCCGTAACTGGCATTTTATAAACCATGTCCGTGCCGCCTAATGAGGAATGGCACAGTGTTGTCTAGACAAAGAGGTAATGGAGGTAGATCCACCAGAAGGGGACCAGGTCCCTAAGGGAGACCGCTTCAATTGCTTTTCTGCCAAACCAGCCATAATGAAGTACCTCCACTACAGACTGTAAAGTGGTGCGGTGTTTCAATATATCATATACATTTGTCAAATCTAGAACAAGTTATTTACTACACCTCCGGAGAAATTGAAAAGCGGAACTTCCCAGCAACTGGCAAAATAGACCTGTACTGTACTTACTGTATTTCTGTGCGTGGATTGTTTTAAAAAGGGTCAGGCTGTTAATGAAGTACACGACAAGTTGTGCGGTTGAAATGCTGAATGATGCAAGTGTGCGTGAACACAGACGAGCCCATTTAAATGAGAAAGAAAAAGCTTATGCAAGCTTCCTCCTTCTCATCATGCCACTCAGCTGAGTGCCTCGATACTTCACAAGCCGGATATTGTTTTTCACTAACTTCGGAGTTTCTCATTAACCTCTTAAACCCTGGGCTTGAGTGGCTTGGTAGAAAAATACATATCCAAAATAAATACATGAAAATTCTCTGCATGTGCTGTACATGATCTACATGGATCATTTTGGTGTCAAAGTAAATAATGTATAATTGGTGATGGAATTATTCCGTCATGAATGTAATTAGTTACCAGGGAAAGTAACTAACTTGGGGATGCAAACGCTTCTTGTCGTAAAGACGGTATCAACCGTAGGTGGAATATTGTATGCACGCCAGTGTTGTCAGTGATGCAGGTTACGGAAAGCACCAATCGCAGCCAGTTATTCATCTCTCGGTTCAGTTCACAATGATAGGGACCTTGCCGCCACTGTTAATCACGTTTCATTTCAATTTGATTTCCACATTTAATGACAATGTACCGTATAGGTTTAACGCAGTCGGCTTGTTTCACGTCAAATTGTGGCAGTAACAAAACACATTTAAAATACTGCATTGAAAATACTCATCAAATCATACAGATTGTGTTGCACATGTGGATACGTAAGCATCTACGGGATTAATTCCACCTCTAATTGACATTCAGATGGGGGTTAGTGCCTGTAATGGACGACAAGTGAGTGCATGTCATCAGCTCATCAGAAGGAGAAAAAGCAAGGGGGGAGGGAGAGAAGACCAGCTAGGAGTGAAGAAGAAAAGATGGAGGCAACCATGGTTACAAGGCCCAGATGGATGGAAGGTGATGAAGACATGAATGAATGTCTTGCAGGTTGATGATGGAGAGGGTGTGGAGATTACCTGCAGTGGACGTGATGCTCCTGTTTGTTGGCAGGACCTTCTGAGGCAAGAAGAGGCGGCGTCTTAGCCTCCCTTTGTTGTAAAACCGACCGATGAAGAGTAACTACATTCAGTTCACACTGAATTGAGGCAATAATGCAAAGTGAGGGCAGGAAAGATGGCTTTGTATCCCTTCCCTCATCTGTTTGCCCACAGCCACCCGTATCTGTCCTCCCACAGCCCCTTGTTTTCCCATCAATAGGCAGCCAGCCTAGCTCACGCAGCGCCTGCGCACCAAACATCCTCTGACGACATCCCTCTCCCTCCCACTGTTCTGTCCTCACACCACCATCGCCCTTTGTCTCCGCCTCACTGCAGCGTGGCCAAATATTCATGAGATGAAAAGGAGGGAGAGGAGCTGAAGACTGAGGGGAAGTCACGGTAGAACATCGTGTAATATTAATATAGTACAGTGCATTTGGAAAATAATAATAAAATACATAATAATAAATAATAATAAATAAAAGTATTATTTTATTTAATTATTTAATTAATTAGAAAATATATTTTATATGTCATTGTTACACAGGTTGTGATGTGATGAAGTATTATTATTATTATTAATATTAACAATAGAGGGGTTAGCATGATGCCTCACAGTCAGGCCAGCAAAGATCGTTTTTATTGTGACCTTGAACAGGATAACTAGAACGTGAATGAAAGAATGAAAACAAAATATGTATGGTGCCTTTTACAGACATGTCAGACGTTCAGGCGTTCCTGTTTTAACATGGAAAAACATGAGATTTTTACTCTGTGCTTTCATGTTTTTACAACTGGTTCTAGGTTTTGCTGTTTACAACTGTGAATTAGTATGTAATACACAAATGACTCCAGTAATAGGAAAAAATACATACTGTACTCGTTTGCAAGTATAGGGTTGGACGACACTGCAAAATTTGGTATTGATTTCATACTATGTACAGTAAATACAGGGATAGTATTGCCGATACTGATATTGATACTGATGCTTTTTGTCTGAAACAAACAAAAAAATTATAATTTTGAAAATTAATTTTAATAATTCAATTATGTAAGAAATTACAGGGTTAGATGGAAAAGAGGAAAAGAAGAAGAATTATGTAAGAAATGACTTCATATTTTTGTAACGATTTTGTATTTAATTTGTTAATCAGGATTATAATCTTAGTAAAAACCAGGATAAATATTTTAGGCAAAAACTTTGATTAAATTGACAAACATTTTTGTGAACTATTTAACAGTATATAAATACAACAACATAAGACAGTGTAACAGTTTAGACGACCCCTGCTTTGTATTGCAATTGTTATTATTTATATACATTATTGTTTGTTTGTATTTTCTTGGCAGTTTTGTAATTCTCTATTATATCTTGTTTTGTAATTCTGTGCATACTAGTACTTTTATTTTAGGTTGATGATTTCTAATTCCCTGTGATTTGTTGACTATGTGTCGTATTTACAAGTAGCTAATGTTTGTTTGGATATTTTATGGTTGAAATAAGTGGAAAAGTTTAGCGCTTCCGCGTTGATGCCTCACGTGACCAGGTTTTCTGGTTTGCCAAACTCCAATAAAAACCAAAGAAGAAGAAGTCAGGTCTTCCGCCACACGGAGGCGTGTCATACTGTACTCTTAGTACTGTACCAGCTAGCTACCTGACAGCGACCAACAGGAAGGCTAGCTTTGAGAAAATGGCCTGCGTTGGAAGAGCAGCGAACTTGCTACGGAATGCTGTTAGGAGCTCACGGTCTTTGAAAGGCTTAACATGGCACCGAACTATCGGACCAACCATTGGGGGCACAATTGTCGGGGCTGGGGTCATCTGTTATTATTACCAAATTAATGTAAACAGCACAAGTCTGCCTCTCGTCGTCGTTCACGCCGAAGAGCAAAAAGTGAGTATACTACCCTAACACCTTTTACTTCTGACCTTGAATCCCAAGACAAACGTTTATAAAGTCTATTTTTAACATGGCTGTTGGAAATGTGAGGCGATGTACCATAAACTGCATGTTGTAGTGGAACGTCAAAGTACCTTTTAAAGGGCGTCAACATGTAACGCCCCCTAGTGGTCTCTTGCTTTCAGACTCAGCGTTATTACTTGCCAAATAAAGGGAAGGAAGAGCAAACTCTTTTAAACATATTTACAGAGGAAGATGTTCCATGGTGGAAACAAAACTTTAACAAACCTACGCAAGCATCTGCATGCTGTGCCTTCTTGTAACCTTCTTGTTTGAAATTGTGCTTAAAAAAAAACAGATTGTGCTTAATCGTCTTGTCCGGTTTCAGGAGGCTCCGGCTCCCCAAATATCCGCCAGAAGGAGGCGCTTTATCCAGTTTGCCTCAGTTGTTTACAACGAGGAGCCCTATATGACACCGAGAGACTTCCTCTTCTCTGTGATGCTGGAGAATGTTGACCGTAAGCTGCATTGTTTTCCACGAGCTTATCGTTTAATGACGACATGCAACATATGAACAACCTCGAGAAGCACTCGGAAAGCGAAAGAATCCATTTAAAACCAATAAGCACACACACAAAAGCAGTCTGAGAGAAGCGACCAATAATTCTGTTGTTATAATAGTCTGTACATTCACTGATTGCTAACATTTGTAGCTAAACTTTACCAAATTGCTATTATTAGCTGACAACACAACGTAACTAATTTGCGAAGCAAGAAGGCGATGTTGTAGCGTGTAAAGGTTGCAAACAGTCCCTTTTAAAAAAAAATCATGTGTTTGTAAAATATTTTTGTATCATTCATAACTGCAATAAGTGTTACCAACATATAATGACTCTTCATACTTTCTTTATTTGTTGTAGTCAAACTTAATGTGTGAATATTGTTGACCATGTTTTCTATATGTTTAAGGAAAACTGCAGAAAAGAGTCCTAACAAAAGAAGTAAGTGTATTTATCAGAAATTTTTTAGCTAAAGAAACGACATGGTTTACTTTTGGGGGGATAATAGTGTCATCTTGGCCATTTTTGTAGGACGTGGATAAGATGGTGGCCTCTGCATCCAAGGCTCGACCCGGCAATTCTTTGTTCAGACTCTGGGGAGACAACGGTAAGTCATGAATGAACAGAACGACGTTACTGCAGCCCACAAGTACTTTGTGTTATGACCTCAAATTGAAAATTCAAATATGGAGCGTCCACTGTACTTGTTTTCATTGGCAGCCCACAGGTTTTATGTATGTTTGGTACTGCAATTGTCAATTGTTATGATTCAGTTTTTGTAACACAATGTTGTTATGCAGGTTTGATATCCTACACTGAATATCTCTTCTTGCTGACCATTCTGACAAGTAAGTTGTGAACCAAACCTTGCTCGACTTAGGCTGAGGTTGTGTACACACCGACACAGATGTTTACAGAAACGCACAATTCCCCCACTCCGCTGTTAAAACAATCTTGAGCCACAGCAGTGATTTTTTTTATTTATTCTGTTTGCATAAAAACAAATTCACTGGCTTTCATGCACAATTTGTCCAATCAGAAGCCTGAAAAAGCAGTTACAACTGACTTGGTTGCGCATTATAAGGCCATTGATCGTCAATGTAGTAGACCACATCAGTTCTGGTATGTGTGTATGTGTTATAGTGCCATCTACTGTATGGAGTTGTAATGACAAGCTACAAAGACAGTCCTATTATAATGTGTTTGTGTGCAAGGGCAAACAGGTAGTACCAGATTAAAAAAAATACAAAACAAAGGTGCCCCAAATCTTACCGGTGGCAGTCCACATTTATTAGTGGCGAGCCGCCACACATAATTGAGTGTATGGGAAATGGTACGTCCACCACTGCACAAACTATGTAAGTCAATAACGTAATTATCTGTGTTCTATAATAATGTCACACATTTGTTATGACACAACCCAAAAAGCTCATTTTTACCCGTTGGGAGTGTTTGAAAATCTTCACCTTGGTAGACCTTTTCCAAAACCTATTTTTAAGGACAAAACCCTCCGTTTTCATGTGGACAAAAGGCCAAAATTGCTTAGAAAAATGTGGACACAGGCTCAGCCTTTGTTTACTCTCTATGAGTACGTTTACATGCAGTCAAATAACCCTATCATAACCAGAATATTAGCAATAACATGGTTGCGCACGCCCATGTAAACACCAATAACCCTTTTGGGGGAAAAAAAAATCTAATATGAGCATATTCCGTTTTTTAAAAACCCGAATATTACCCCTGGGTTACTCCTTTTCTAACCCGAAAATCGTGTCATATATCCAAAACCCCACACTTTTGGAGCGAGGGGGAAACAAGCCACCTCGTTAGTGTGGTGAAAGACAGGAACATCATGTCTTTTATTGATGGTAGAAAGTACTGCAATAGCAGCGCAGTAGCAGTTACACGAAGCTGGTTTGTACGAACGCATCTTCAAAAGTGCCTGGGGGGCTCTGGGGATGTAGCATGGATATGGATGGCACAGCTCCGGCTCCATTTCCTTTTTCTTAACGTTCTCGCCTTCCATTAATGAAGAAAGTGAGACAGAATAGTGCCAAGTACTGGTGGTGGGTCATTACCCGCAGCAAAACGCAAACAAAGGCGTTCATTATCCGCCGTGCCGGGTTGTTTTTGGATACAGGAAGAAGAAGCGGAAATGACGCGCATTGCATCATGATGTTTACCGTGTGTCAAAACATTGTTTTTTTTTTACGTCACACGGTTCAAACGGGTTATTCCGAATATGAACGTAGTCTTTGTTGATTTCAGTATATTTTATCATCGATACCAGTTGTGCATTTGCTTTTAAAACCTGAGGTTGAATGGTGTTCTACTGATTGATACGGCTGTCTACTGCTGTTGCAGAGCCACGGACAGGATTTCATATAGCGTTCAAAATGCTCGATGTGGATGGCAATGAGCATGTGGACAAAAAGGAGTTCATGAAGGTAAAGACAGCTGAAGATCCCAGTGGCAATGATACTGTATCACTTGGTGTTTGAACCAGGTGGTATTCAAACATTATCGGTTGATTGATTTGTGCTCTCAAATTGTGGTAATGTTTGCATTTTTAACGCTGCCTGATGCTCTGCACTGATGCTGTCACAGTTGGAAGGTGAGAAGAGCGCCAGCGCTTGCCGCTACAGTAGCATTGCCATACACCACGTGTTTGCATCTTTGTAGCCTGACTAGGCACTTCCTTTAGTCCGTTTGCTCCCACTCTCTCACACCAAGTAGCTGTATGACAGACCATGCGTGTGGTCTTTGCACGTAGCCTGTGGAAGACATCCGCGAAGACAAGGAAGTAGAAACGTACCATAATAAAAATGATCTGTTAATATCTTTGTAAAGGGATGAACTTAAAATATTAGCAGGGGATGAAATACTTACTTAAGCTTAGTTCATGGTTCATGTGCAAAACTAAGTTACAATGCAACGATTGTTGGTCATAGCAAAACTGTTGCAGTAGTCATCAGGTGTATTGTTCTTGGATACTGGTTGAGTTGGTTTAATGGCTAAGTGGCACTTTACCCAAGTCAGTATTTGTATAACATTTTCAGATAAAGAGAGTGAGTGTTTTTCATAGCTTGTGTTCATGTTTTTGCAGCTGAAGAATATCATTGGAAAAAGCAAATTGAGAATCTCAAAGCAGAGCACAGAGGTGAGTATTTGTTCTGTCAGTGGTCCGTTTTGTCAAATTGGTTGATGTTCTGTCTGCTGAACGCGTCCAGAGACCAACGGAAGATGTGGACCATGTGAACACCACACTGCAGGCCTACTTCTTTGGAAAGAGGGGCGATAACAAGTTGCAGTACCAAGAGTTTCACAAGTAATGAGACACATTTCAGATGTATAACACTGTGTTTGCTTGATTTGGAACCAGAATGTCCAGTAACATCTCCAGCAACAACATTAGCTCCGGCTCCACAGCTTCATGATCCAAATACAAGAAAATGTATATTTTAGCCCTCCAAAAATAATATATATTATATATAGTTATATATAATAATAACAATACCTCTTAGTAGGGCTGCACAATAACATGACCTTCTATGGAGAGCAGCAGAAAGACCATTGGAAGGATCTTTAAAGCAGAACCAGACAATAAGGCAGGGATGTCCACATACAGAAAAGGTTAAAGGATGCAAGGCCCGCTTTGATATTTTGTAAACCAAATATGCTAAGGAGTTATATAGATTTCAAGAAAAAAAGTGCATCTCAGCTTTGTAATATGGGTGAAAAAGTATATTAGTATAAACTTCGGTCTTTGTTCTTTTTTTCCCCATTTTTTGCTGTTTAAAAAAAAAAAAAAAATTCCTCTTAAATAATCTTTGTTAATATTCTTCTAGGAATATTATGACTTTATTTTCACAGTATTCTAACTTTTCCCCCAACATCATTTTCCAAAAATGACAACTTTATATTGTTTTGTTTCTCATGGAGCAACTTTTAAAAAATCTTTAATATTTCAACTTTATGCTAGTAAAATGACATTTTGCTTCATAATACTACGAGTTTGTTCTCATTAAATTGCAGCTGTTTTTTCCATTTCTGCTTTTTTTCCCCAATTGTTTTCATAGCTCTTCTTTGTTGTTGTAATTATGAATTTAGTCTCATAATGTTTTCACTTTAGCCTTGTAACATTGTAACTTTTTCCACAACCTAATTTGACAAAAATTACAACTTTATTCATTTGTTTGCTTTTCATACTATTATGACTTAAAAAAAAAAAACTTTTTCTTTAATATATCGCCTTTATGCTACAAAAATGATGTTATTTTTCCTCATAATGTTATGCCATTATTCTTGTAAAATTCAGATTTTTTTCTCTATAGATTACAAGTTTTTTTTATGTATTTTGGCTTTATTCTTGTAAAATTATTGCTGATTGTTCCATTTTTGCTGTTTTTTTAATTGGCCAAATGTCCTCCCGGCTGCATTTTGAGCACCGCTGCAATAAGGAGTCTGTTAACAATGATAGTAACTGAGTTTGTATCGCATGAAATTGCAATCCCAATTCAAAGCAAGAAAATTGTGAATCACATTTTTTCCAGAATTGTGCCGCACTGCCTCATCGTACGACGTTAGTAGAAAGCTCATACTTGCTCTGTGGATCTCGTGCATGGTTTGGTTCAGATGCTTTTGCGCTTTCTAGTCCTCGACTGTCACTGTATGGGATGTGGAGCTGATGTTGTGTTGTGATCCTCAGAACTCTCATGTGCTGCGTGTCTGGCAGGTTCATGGAGGACCTTCAGGCTGAAGTCCAGGAGATGGAGTTCCTGCAGTTCTCCAAAGGAATGGACACGATGCGACGGGAAGACTTTGCCGAGTGGCTGCTCCACTACACCAATGAGGAAGACAACGAGGTCTACTGGGAAAACATGAGGAGGAGGATCCCCGCTGGCCAGGTACTCGGACATGCACACAGGGTTTCCCAAGAAGGTCAAGGTGCGATCCCTCCTTGGCTCGAAATGATACTTTTTTTCACCTAAAAGAAACGTAAGAACATCACCACTACTGGCTAGCATGTGTCACCAATGGTGGCTTCAGAGAACAAATTGTACGAAAAAATGACTTATTCTTTACAGCTACGAGTTAAACTGAATGAGGTGTGCGTTAATGACTGTCACTCACAGCCCCCCTCCCACCCAAAAAAGCTATAAACCTAGGGGAAGCCCTGCATAAGATGACAGTTGATGTGTTACCCCTCACTAAACTGTAACATAAAAGTGACAAATTCACAGAGCATCACATTCGAGGAGTTCAAGGCCTTCTGCCTGTTCACCAACAATCTGGAGGACTTTGCAATTTCCATGAAGATGGTCAGTGAAGCCAACCGTCCCGTGGGAATGGGTAAAGACCTCCGTTCTCGCTCAATACACAAAATCTGAAGCGTCAGCTCAGAATGTTGTTCTCATCTTCTGAATGTAGCCCAGTTCAAGCGGGCTGTGAGGATCGCCACAGGTCACGACCTGTCCGAGAACGTGTTGGACACTGTCTTTAAACTCTTTGACATGGACGGGGACAACTGCCTGAGCCACAAGGAGTTCATTGGTGTGATGAAAGACAGAGTGCTGCGAGGCCTCAAGGTGGGTAAATCCATCACTGTTGTTTATTTGGTCTCACTTGTGAGCGTGCAAGAGATGAGTGGTAGCGCAGTGCCGCACTTCAACCAGTAAGAAAAATAAAATAATCATTTCCTGAAAACAAACGTAAACTGTTACATTATTTAGAATGTTCTTTATCGGAGAATTAACTCTCAGCAGTTTGCAGTTTTTAATGTTTCATTTTAAATGTCAAAAAAGCAGTTTACATAAAAGCCAACAGTTTCATGTTTTGCATTTTGTCGCCTAACTGTACCCAAACCGTCACCTTAAAACGGAGGTACCCATAAAATTGTCTCTTTTTTCACACACCGCTGGCCCACAGACTTTTGGCATCTCAGTACAGAACAATGGTGTATTCAAGGAACGCCGAACAAAGTGCAAAATTTCAACATTTGACAGAAAAAATGTAAAACTTTTTTTGTAACAGTGGTACATGTATGCTGTACTTTTTATCTGTGTTGTGTATTTATACATTATTACTATCTTAGAGGGAAAAAAAGATTTTTTGGACCAAAAAATCCCCAAGTTTGCGAGGCATTGAATGCTGAATTACGAATATGCGGGGATCCGCTGTGACTTCTTACTCTGACCAACAGACAGGAGGCAGAGCTGGACGTGGCAGAGCTGATGATGCTTAGATTTTCGTTGGGAGTGATGAGGATGTACAGGATTAGAAAGGAGCAGATCAGAGGAAACATCCCAAGTTAGACGTCTGGACGACCAGGTCAGAGAGGTCAGACTGAGATGGTTTGTCCATGTGGGGTCGAGCAATTGTGATTAAATTGTTAGAAGAGTGCTGGGGGTGGGGCTCCCAGGGAGGAGAAGAAGGGGAAGACCAAAGAGGAGGTTTCTAGATGTTGTAGAGAGGACATGCAGGTGGTAGGACTGACAGGTGCACAGGACAGGGCCAAGATGGAAACGTGATCCGCTGTGGCAATCCCTTAATGGCACTAGCCAAAAGCAGCAGACCCGCTTGATGAACAGTGGTAACATTGTACTCCAACTTGATCCTTCCTGCCAACACAATAGTGTGAAATCCCTGCCCTGTCACTCTGCTAGTCCCGTGTGTCTAAGTATTCCAGCTTTATTTGATGTGATAAACATGTGCAGGTGCATCCACAGAATGGCTTCTCCGGCTACTGGAAGTGTGTGAAGCAAGAAACCCTGAAGGGAGCCAAGGAAGCCCTGGGAGACGGCGGGTGTCCCATCTGAGCAACATGATGCCCCAGGACACGTCTGAGACCCACTACTGCCCTCCAACATTTGCGATTGCAAATGCAAAAGGATTTATTATTTTTTTAGCATTTATGGTGTTCAGAAAAGATGTTGTGTGTGTTGTATCAATTGACACACTTTCGTACTTACACAGTCTTATGCGTACATAAAAGTGCATTCACACATAGTGTATTGCATTATGTTGTATTTCTGTCAGTCACTTAACACAGACAAAATGTTGAGTACACAGTGCTGAGCACTTACCACCAGCAATGCCAGAATACTATGATAACTGATCGTACCAGAAGCATAAAATGATCCCAATGTGAGGAAACGACTTGATTTGATGTCGCTCGGTACCATTTGGTACAGTAAAACATGACAGTATGGTATAGTGTATCTCATTAGGCAGTTTTACCTTTTCAAAAAAAGCTGCCACTGGCTGAACAGCGCCCCTACCTGGCTGTAATGAAGCACGTGAGACAATACACATCGATTGATCGTCCCATGCCTGTCAGCATTTGCATTATAAAGTAAAGGAAGAATTTTAAGGAATGCTGGTGTAAGATCGACTGCCTGCTATGGCGCAACCGTGTTATTTTACTGGTGCACGCTTAGTTTATATTGAAGACTTAAGCGGCTACAGGATGTGTTACGCCGATCTTCTCCGGGTGTTGCCGAGCAGAGCGGAAGCGGTGCTACTCCGGCCAAACCAGAGGGTTTTTTTCCCCTAAAAGTTAACATACGTGAAAGTTTAAACGAAAATGCACCGGTAGAACAAGACAGTTTCTATGCGCTCTCTCATTGGCCAAGCGTTGGTGTAAATGTATTGGCAAAAGCATGGGTGAAAGATAGAAGCGAAGCTGAGTGAGTGAGAAAGTTGGAGAGTGTTGGAATAAGGGACGCTGATTGATTGGTCGATACCATCCGAATGTTGAACATTTTGACGGACTAGTAGCACTCAGATGGACACCTGTCACTGCGCAATACGTTCCCGGAACGCAAGCGATTCAACTGGGTTCTACGCATGTGCAGAACGCGTCTACACCCGGTCAGCCTATTTTTAATCATCTAATCTAATCTACAACATTCATCGATCTATTTTACGGCAGCAAGCAACATACGACCCTCCACTCCCCAAAACGCTATTAAGATAGATAGAAATTTGAGAAATAACAATCTTTTTATATCATATCCACAGTGCAAGTGGACAATTTATGAGCCCTCTTTTCTTTGTTCCATAAATTATTTTGTTTTTTTTCGCCACCGAAAAAAATACACACAAAAGCATTTGCTAGGAAGATATGTTTGGGTGGATGGTATTTCCCCGTTTAGAAAAAAACTCTAGTTTACTCCTCTAGATTAATCCATCATCGCACTCTATTTATGGTCGTTTACACTTAAATATACCTGCATTTTATGTTTTATTCTATTTACGTATGTTACACTTAACCGGATATGACGTTTACGTCTGCCTTACGTGCACTGCGTACGTTTTTACGAAGTTCAGTCTTGGTGGATGTCATGAGAGGAGAGAAACATCCCCATGCTAACGAAGTATTTTAACAAGAGTCACTTCTAAAATAACCTCCCAACATATTACATATATGAGTTATGGTTATTGACCATTTATTCATACGTTTAAAAAATAACTACCACAACACGTGACGTCGCAGAAGCGCTGTCGTAAAAATTAGATAAAGAAGTGACGTAGTGCTCATGCGCGGGACCGATTGCGTTCCGGGTAGGTATTGCAATAGCCGCCATCTTGGCTACGTAGCGGAAGAGGTAAGTTATTTTCCCTTAAGATTGCAACGACACTAATTGGTTTGGAACAAAACTACACTGTCAAAGTTCGCGCACTCAAGAAGTACTGTGTGTGTATATATATGTACTTGTTCGTGAGCATCCGACTGTCACTGTGTAGAATGGATGACCCATCATGGTGTTTCATGTCCTAAAATAATGTCATACTACACTATGTTCACACTGTAGTAGGACTTTGCTACCAGTTGAGCAAGTAAGCATACAGTATGTGATGTTGGGTTCGTTTTGGTGTTTATTGAATAAAGTTTGTAAAAAAAAAAGTTTATTTGAGCATGTTGTATTTCTGTGACAGAAATATAAAAAAAAGGTAGTTTATTGTGGAATTGATCGTTCAGATGACAAGTATGTTGGTTAAACATTGAAAACTGGTGCTAATTATCATATACATATTTCATAAAGTAATTGTAAAAAGAAGCATACCTCTGTGAAAGAAACAAGTGATAGAAGGGTTACAGCGTACACAAATGATAAATGAGCATGAAGCCATCTTTGGTCTTCTCATGACTGTGAACAAACTGCAATCGTATCAAAAATAGAAATCACGTAGCCTTTTTGAAAGCAAATTCACATTTTTGACAGACGGCGACTACCAACAGGAGAAACATCGTGTGAGGTCACATGACTCCAAAAAGGAAGGAAAGGAAACTAGTTATGCCACATTTTGAACATTCATCATTTAGTTTGAGGAACATCTTAACGTCATCAACGTGAGCCACCATCACCAACGACAGAAATAAAAAACATAACAGATTGTCGTTCTTATTACAACAAAAACGTGTGCTTTCGACTTTGAAAATGAGGCCTGAAGAAAGGCGTGAGTGAGTCTTGTTGGGTCCTTTAGCCAACAGTCTCGTCCTCGTGGAGGACCTCTGCTGGACACGGTAGGGAAGTGCTTTGGAATCATCATCGTCATCGTCCACTGTGGGGGGGGGAAGGAGATCACTTTTATTGAATTTATATGCATTTAATTAATTTTATCCAAATAAATATTTGCAGATGAGGACATGTTTGTAGAAAACACCTGGTGCATTCTTATGTTTGTAGTATTTTGCATCCGATGGGAGTGCCGCTTAATTTGAGATGGAGGTAGTCAGCAAACGAATGAAAAGATATTTTTATATACACCGGGTGTCCCCATAGTCTGGACTTATAAGCAGTAAGCAGTTGAAAAACTGCAATAATTTACATGTTGCATTGTTGGATCTTAAGGAGGTTCCAAGTAGAGCTTCAAAACGCAAAAGAATTGGGAGTAAGACGAAAAAAAAATTTCAGTTAGCACATTTTTGCAAACATGCATTAAAAAGGCTGATCAAAAGTGTAAGACCACGGCCTTTAAAAGCCAAGGTGCATTCAATGTCATTTCTGTCACACTGTCACGATCTCTTGATGGCAAAGGCAAAAAAGCTTTCTCTCTTTGAACGCGGTCGGATTGTTGAGTTGCATAATCGAGGACATTGCTGCGGAGGTTGGACGCGGTAAGTCACTTTAAACTTCTTAAAAGATCTAGACAAAGAACGATTCTTAAAAGAAAAAATAAAGATTGTTACTGGTGCCGACTGCAGTCCAACGACCATCAGACTACATCTGAGTGAAAAGAAAGAAAAGTCTTCAACAGGCCTTGTCTTCTTCAACGTTGCAAAATTATCTGTTTGGAATTTGGATGAGAGCACCAAACATGGGACAATGAAAAGTGGAAGAAAGTTTTATTCTCTGATGAGAAAAAAATGCAACCTTGACGGCCCTGATGGCTTCCAACGTTACCGTCATTACAAGGAGATCCCACCTGAGATGTTCTCCACACGCCACAATGGAGGGAGCGGCGTCATGATCTGGAGTGCTTTTTCCTTCAATGGAACAATGGAGCTTCAGGTTGTGCAGGGGCGTCAAACGGCAGCTGGCTATGTGGGGATGTTGCAGGGGGCATCCCTCTTGAATGAAGGCCCTCGTCTGTGTGGTGATGACTGGCTTTGTCAACAGGACAACGCTGCAGTTCACAAAGCCCACCTGACAAAAGGACTTCTTCCCACTCTTTCGGACCATCCAGTGTTCCCCTGATCTAAATCCAATTAGGAACATTTGGGGATGGATGGCAAGAGAAGTTAGAAGTTAGAAAAATGGACATCAGTTCCAGACAGCGGGTGCCCTCCATGAAGCCATCTTCACCACCTGGAGCAACATTCCCACTAGCCTCCTGGAAACACTGGCATCAAACACGGCCAAACCAATTTTTGAGGTGATTAACAAGAATAAAGTAGCTTCTCACTAAGAGTCCTTTTTTAAAAACTGATGATTTCTATTTTAGGGGGTTTCGGGGGGTTTTTCGAGCCGTGAGCCTAAAACTTTTGATCAGCTGATGAACAGCCTATTTCAATTTAATGCTTTTTTTTGCAACAAATTACTTATGCAATTTTTTTTTGATCCAACAGTGCAAAATGTAAATTCTTACAATTTTTCAACTGGTCTTAAAAATAATGCATGCATTAATACATACTGCCTTCTTTTTTTAAACTGACTGAACTTTTTTCATGTTTATAATATACACTTCAAACATTTAAAAAAATCATTTGCTATTTTTAAATTAGGGCTGTCAAAAATAACATGCTAACGGCGATAACCAATTTCCATCGCATTGTTTTTTTGTATAACATATGGATATGTCCAGAATTTATAGACAGTGTCGATTGAGAATCATGCATTTTCTTTGTCACGTTCAGTTTTTGCTCCTTCAGCTTTTGTGTGTTTTCAGTGTTAGACCAAGGAGAAGTGTTGTCATACCATTGCAGAAAGGATGCAGACGTCAAGGGTCATTCTCCTTCTTGACCGTCACGTCTCCGTCCCCCGCCAGAATGGTTGAGATCTCGCCCTGCATGAAGGCCCAGGGCACGGTGGATCCGGCCAGGGGACAGCGCTCCCCGCTGGGGCAGTACACCTCTCCTCCTTGACCTTGGCTGCGGATGAAGCCTCTGGTGCAGGGGAAGCAGAACTTGTGGTGCGGGACGGAGGGACATTGGACAAAGTGGGTGTCTTCCAGGCGCTCTCGGCAGAGCGTGCAGCAGAGCAGGGTGCCCTGACCCCCGCTTCCTGTCGACTCGCCGCCACTAGTGCTGCTGCTCAGGCCCACGGCGGCCTGGGAGATGGAGGTGGAGGGGGTGGAGGGGCTGCTGGTGGCGGTGCGGCCGGTGATGGAGGAGTGGGCTGCGGACATACCCGGGCTGTCTCTGGCCACCTGGCTGGAGCTCAGGCTGTCAGCCACCCCCATGAGCGCCGACATGGGCGAGGGCTGGCTGTGTAATCGAGGCGGAGCATCCGGAGGGGCAGGAAGAGGTTCGATGCCCGGGTAAGCTCCTCTGGACCACACCTCTCGAGAAGGGTGATCGGGTCTTCCTTCGCTCTCGCCGTTCTCAGAGCCAGGGGATGCTTTGCGACGCCGTGTTGTGCCCTTGGCTGGGACAGAACGCCCCGCCGCCGCCATGGGCATCCCTGCATCCGGCTGTGGGAGAACCTCGGGGATGGGCGGTTCTTTGAACATACGCACGCTGTCGTTTAATAGCTCAGAGAGTCCACGCCAGTCTCCAGTTCCGGGGCGCTTCTCATACTCCACGTAGCGCAGCCCGGAGTTTACCGCTTTACCAGCATCCTTGGCCGCATCACGGAACATCTGCCTGACCAGGTCCGCAACTCCCGAGTAGATCACCCCGGACCCGGCCGGATACTCCACAAACACCTTCAGCTCGAACTCTGGAGAGGATCCAGCATCAAAAGCCAGAACCCGCCCCATAAGACTGTGGTCTTTCCTGAAGCGCACCGTGAAGGGAACACAGCCACTGAGAGCCAGGAGAACATCCCTGACAGCTTTGGGACGGTTTGGCCAGCCTTCCACTCGGCTCCGTGCCACCTCGTTGAGCTCTGCCATCACTTCACTGTTCCTCCACGTTGCCGGGTCGATGCCCACCAAGGCAGATGTGCTGGCTCCCACACCCAGAGATACAGCCTGTCTCCTACCAGCATCGCTCATGATGGGGCCGGCCGAGACAGCAATGGGAGTGGCCCCCGGTCTGGAGCCTGATATCGGTGCTAGGAGCCCATGTGGAGATGCTACTAAACCCTGAGCAAGCCCAAAAGCATGTGATATGGTCCCGTGGAGACTTGGAAGTGCCCCGGTCATTGCCCTGCGAGTGTTCGGGCTCTGCCGGCTGCTTTCTGACACATCTTCAGCTCTGTGCAGACCATTAGGAAGGCGAGACGACGCTCCATACTCACCCCTCCCCCGGTCTAGACGTTCTCCATGCGGCCGCCCTCCCTCCACGGATCCAGCCGAGCTGGCTTTGCCCTGCTGTGGGCCGGGAGACCTGCCGTCTAAAACTCCGTGGGTGCTCTTAAGCTGCCTGGCTGTCTCAATGAGGAGCTCAATTCTGTCCGCGCCGTCGTAGTTGACACATCCCCGGCACACTGCTTCGCTAAACTCCCACAGCATGGCCCATGGCATCTTGGGTAGGTCGCAGAGGTAGCACCATTGCCGCCTTGAGGAGGGCTGCGACGCGGAGGACATGTTGTTTACAGGCCCTCGACCAAACTTTCTTCGCGAGGCCTCAACGTCGCGATCAACCTTTCCGACGAATCTTCGGTTTTCGATCTCAGCTCAACACATTGTGAGGACTTTTAGATGCTCGTCGAATGAAACGTAGACACATAGACAAATGTTTGCGGCGACATTTAGTAGTTTGCGATGTCTTCTTTCTTGGTTTGTTCGCGTCGAGCTGTGCAGAAGGAAGTAAAATCTTATAACACACCGGAAACACCTACGTACTCACGGCCACCAAGGCATCATGGGAGTTGTATTCTTCTGCTCGGCTTGTGTGTACAGTACACGTAAAATAAACGTTCAGTCATGGCTAAAAGTCAGACAGAAATCCTTTCCACCGAGGATCGCATACAGAAATATTCAAGATGCAGGACGCCAGTTTGATATTAGTCACCTTTTTGTTTATTAAACTCTGTAAAATCAACGTAACAGTTAGGGAAAGAACGACTAAACCAAAATAGGGGTAATACCTTTTTCTTAAGTCTTCGACTAAAAAAATGACTGAGTATAATTAATTCGTTTGGATTAAAAAAAACTATGTGGAGATGGATATGATCTTTTAATCTACAAATACAATTCATTATTTTGGTCATTTTTAAAATCAGATGTGTAGTGAAATGATACATTTTTTTTTATTAAATGTACCATTCACAATCATCCAAATACTATACAAAATAGTCATTTTTTAAAAAAGTTAAATCAAGTTCTGTATAATGGATTACTTATACATTTTTCAATCTACAGTTTAATAAATTACAAATCTTGCCTGATTTAATGCGTCAATATCAATTGTGTGAATGCCCTCAGGGCACCAAACTTCCACCATTTGCACAATTCCCAACCAATTCAAACCACTTTTCCCCACATTCCCACTTCTCCTTTGATCTCAACTACCAGAATTTCCTTTGATCTCAATTACTTCAGCCTTTTTCAACCAATTCTAACAATTCCAACATCAAATCGTTCAGCCCAGACATTAAGGCTACCTATTTTTCACGTTTAAAAAACAGATTCCAACCGTTACGTCATCGACATGAACACTTTATCCAACAGCTGCAACCAGTTCATGGCTGGTGACGAACCAACACCTTTGGATCATTAGGAGGACAACAAGAAAAACAGAATAATTCACTTTGATTAAATCATGTTTTTAAATTGTTTTCAAATACTCTCAGTAACATTTATTTATTTTTACTTATTCACTGGAAAAACAGTTGTGGTCCTACCTCGCGTTTCCTCTACAAAGATGTCTGGCAGTGACAAGCACCTTCTAGCTCACGCACGCCTTTGCTCCTTCAGGATGAGGAGAGTACTGCAAGTGCCTCCCGTATGACATTTCTTTGTATTTTATCGTCCAAGCAGCAGTAATAATGATGTCACACTCACATTAAAGACATGAAACAGGCTGCAGAAAGGCATGGTGTTATTGGGGACAAGCTGACCAACAAACTGGCATGCGTTATGATCCAAGTCAGATGGTAGGCTGGGCTTGCACACTAAGCCAAGAGGAAACGCTGGTGACAGCCTTATCTTAGCCTTCTGCCCCACATTTGATCAGAAAATGTGCAAATTCAGCGATTTTAACTGTAGAAAATGTGTATAACGACTAGAGTCATACGGAAAATACATTTATAACACTTCAATGGACAAATATTAATATTTAATTTAAAATGATCCGCCGTTCTTATTTTTCATCATGACAGGTGAGGCCCCTGACTGCACATCACTGGCTGTAACACTTTAGAATCTTGCTGATGTCCCTTCCAATTACAATAAACGTCTGTTGTATTCTATTTATTTAGGCCTCAAGTGTTCCGCCTTTAATAGTGTTTGATCATTTGCCACAAGACATCAATCAGCACATACTGTAGCTACCCAATAAATAAACAGCTGAGCTTCTGACAAGTGAATTCTCTGTTTATTTGAAAACCAAAAAAAAACTGTTGACATTGAAATGCATGAATGAGCTTGTGCATGGTTGATTTGTTCAAACAAAAATGTGATGTCAACAAATTTTTACAAAACTTAAACATAACTTCATCTAAAGTAATTAGATATTAACCTCTTTAACCCGGGGATTGAGAGGCTTGCTAGAAAAAAAGACATATCCAAAAGGTACCAAAGTAAAGGGGAGAGTTTGATGGTTACTGTAGATGTGAAATTTTAGATCTTTGCTACAGGATAAGAGAACTGCTGAAGTGCTTGCTTTCAAATGGTGCCAAGTTTGTGACATTAGTGTTTTGTTTTATGAAATGATTCATGACACATGCTCGTCTCAGACCGCTTGCTTGTTTTCGTCGATTGCTCGTTTAAGGGCTTGTGGTTTGAGTTATCCTCAGTTTTTCGAAAATTGAGCTGGCTGAGCTTTTAGCCGACGTTCTTCCCAGTTAGGTGGATGTATAGCATGTGTGTAGTGATACAAGTGTTGCGTAGCAGTTATCACAGCAACACCAACGCAACCACGCTGGCCTCTGTACTGGGGGGTGTGGCGGTTTGAAAAGGTTGAAGCACAACAAGCCTATTTGTGTCGATAGTGAGTGAACATTTTAATGAGACATAAGAACATTATATTGTTCATTGTTTGAATGAAGTGTAATTAGTTGGCATGGTGGGTGGTTGAGAAACACAGCTTTAGAGTGTAAGGGTAAGGCCCACCTGGGAACAGGAGAAAAATACGTACACTGTGAATGAAAGTAACATATGGAATGTTTTGCAATTTATAGGAATACATACTAGGGTTTTTCATCTGGTGATGGTTCATCAATGCTAGGGCTTCCATGGCATCATTAATAGATTCCCACTCCAGTAAGCCTGAAGAACTTCGCTCACCTGTGGTACCAAGGAAGACCAATGATGACACGTAACATAACTTTTATCTGTTCGATATTTCAAGTCTCTTATTTTGGAGTGACAACTGAAAATGTAATAAAAACGAGACAAAAACCTTATGAAGATTACTTACTCTTTCCACTGAAAAGCTTCACACTTGAAGGGTTCTTAATTCCTAAGTCTTCGCAGACCTGGAAGGAAAACGTGGTTCAGTAACACAAACAATGGGAACGTTCTAGTAAGAAGGCTTGTGGCTTTTCTAACCTGGTTGAAGATCTCCTCCGAGATGTCAGGCTGTGCATTGAAGAAATGCAGGACATTGCTCGGGTGCTGGATACGGTTCTTGGCTGCCTGCTCTGGGGAGGTGAAGCGGTTGTTGCGGGAACCATGGAAGTCCTTGAAGCTACTGGTGTTGTCTTCTAACTGGTAGCTCTGTCCTGGAACAATAGCCTGCTGCTTTGACACACTATGAAGGAAAGGCAAGAGGTTAGTGTCTGAATGCTGAGCATAGCTTTTAACTCCTTCAATACCAAAGACATATTTATAAGTTTTTATAAACCCGAACGCCCAATCCCAAAGACGTATTTATACGACTTTTACGGGGGGGTTTTTGCGTGAGAGGCAAAAAGAGGTGATGACGCAACTGCACAGTAAAAGATGTAAAAGCATTTTTAAGCCATGAAAACGGCCACAAGGTGGCAGAAGTGCATTTGGCATGGATCTTTTACATGTAGCAAGGAGGAATCGGAAGAGCATGGAGGAGTGTAACATGCAGAAGGCAAGCGCACACACAGTTCAGATCCAAATGTGAAATTTGTAAATCGTTCATGGTGTTATATTTATAAATAAAATGTTATTTTGATGTAAAACACCCTTTTTTGTGTTTATGTTGCGGTATAGTTTAGATATTTGAGCGGTCACAGAAGCAAAACATTTGCATCAAAGTGAAAGTTATACTTGAAATGTAAAAACACACTCGACAACAAGGAGGAGGTGAAAGAGCATGGCGGAATGTAGAATGCAGAAGGTAGCATTGTAGGGGCATTTTAACACATGCACGCACACACACAGTTGAGTTCTAAATGTGAAAATTGTAAATCGTTTATTTTTGTGTAGTTGTTATTATTGGGGATATTTGAGCTGTCAAAAAAGCAAAAAAAAAAAGTGTCAAACTGATAATGCTATCTTCCTAAAAAGCTGTTTTTGTTTTTTTTAATAGTCGGGAACTGATATTTTCCTGAGACTTACCTATGTTCTACTGCTGATTACGGGAAAAGGTAAAACTAACTTTTTTTTTCCTGATGAAAACGCGACACTAATCTTTCTTTTGGTAGGTTCCATGTTTATATAGCCATGGAACACAATATTCTGTGTGCCTTGAAAGATTGGTCAAAATCGTCTAAAATGGCCGCTACTGAAGGGGTTGTCTTTTGAAAAAAGGCTCGGATTGAATGAGTTAAGCTCTTAAGTGGTTAAGACCGCTGCTCTTACCAGACGTTGAGTTTTTGTCCAAAAAGGAAGTTGTTGTTAAGATGATTGATGGCTCTGTCCACAGAGTAACAGTCACCCATCTCCACCATCGCTGCCCCAGGCTTGCTCTTCATGAACTTAACCTGCAGAAAACACAAATATGCAGCCGAAACACAATCCAACAAAATCTCATTCATCACACCATCAAATAAGAGTCCACTTACCCTCTCTACATTGCCATACAGGCAGAAGATGTTGAAGACCTTGTCAGCATTGATCTTTGAGGGCTCGAGGCCGTACACCATAAGAACTGGTGAGTCGGCGTGAGGACCGTATTCAGGGGGTGGTGGCCCGTATCCAGGGCCGTAGCGCTGATTACCACGACCACGTCCGCCCATACCTGGCCCCATGCGGTGGGGAGGGGGACCATAAGTGTCATCATTGTAGCCATGGTAACCTCCCTGAGGGCCACCTTCATTGTAGGGGACAAAATGAGAACAGTCTTCATTTACAGAGCATCTTCAAAGTACAGTAGATCGGTTGCATTTTCAGACCACTCTATCCACTAATTGAGACGCCCATATAGAGGGTGGGCCAATAAAATGTTACCACTTTTTAATCATACACAAGTTTTTGAAATGAGAACCTATTCAAAAATTGTATTTACAGATTTGTAATAGAAACATAAAATTGACATTTGATACCAAAGGTTTCCCACTTCGTCTCTTGTTACTAATAACTGATGACATGTTCAATCCAGGCTCCTCTTCTGTGGATTACAGCTGCAACACGCACATTGAAGTTTGTGATGACATTGCCACACATTCTGTGGGGATACCTGAGAGAGAGAGAGTGTACTGCAACAACCCACAGATCATTCAGGAAATTTGGAGAATCCGTCTTGCTTAAGAGTGGCAATGTCATCACAAACTTCAATGTTGGTGTTGCAGCTGTAACGCACAGCAGAGGAGCGTGGTTTGAACATGTCATCAGTTATTGAACTGTGTACCTTTGGTATCAAATGTTAATTTGCTGTTTCTGTTATAAATCTGTAAATAGAAGTTTCAAGAGTATATACCATAATCAGGTGGGTGGTCTCCAAGAAGAGCAGGCTGCCTCTGGCGTTTGTTGGGATTGGCATTTGGATCTACAAGCAAAGACATCCATTGGTTTTCTTCACAAAACCTGTCATGCATTTTGGAGATTCTTTTTGCAAAGGGGGTTAGGGGGGGGTTGCATGCAGCAGGAGGGCCTTGCACTTTGCCATCCAATTCACGACATAATGGAGATTTCTGTCATCTCTTTACAAACACACCTTGTGTGCTGTTCCAATTGCCTTCACCATCAGCATCTGTGTAGGTACACATATACAAATGTCAAATCCAAAGTTACAGCAGGAAAACGTACATTTGGCAACATTGCATTAAAACTTCTCTACAGCCTGGGCCAATTGTATGGTATAAAACAGTCACGGAATGTAATGCATCAGTTGAGAAGCCAAAACACAAAAGAAAATACAGTACAGCCACGACAATAGTACACATTCTTGGACATGAAACAATTTCTTACAATGAGCAGTCAACAACTGCTCATTGTACTGTTGAACTGTTCAACTGCACCATACATTTGACTCTATCGGTATCCATACCAATATATACAGTCGATCCCCGCATACTCATGATTCAGCATTTGCGACCCAACAAATTTCAGATTTTTTGTCCGCAAATAGGCCGTTTTTCTCCATAGACAACATCTCAATCACCCTATGATGGTAATCATTTATACATATGTGATAATACTGGTACAATGTACAGCATACATGTACTACTGGCCGCAATTTTTACATGTTTCTGTTTTTATGCTTCACCGATAATGTTTTCCCGTCAAGCATTGAGATTTCGGTCCTTGAACGCACCATATTTGCGGTAAGACGCGTCCAGTTCTAATTCTACACCATGATGCCGGTTCATCCATGAGTGAGATACCGATCACGTGGATTAACTGTACATTTTTCAACTTATTTATGAGTGCTATTGTTCAGGGTCCTCTAGGGCCCCTGGCAAATAGCTAATGTCCATTAACTCATTCAATCCCAGCCATTTTTCAAAATCCAACCCTTTCACTACCAGACATTTTAGACAATTTCGACAGATTTTTCCAAGGCACACAGAATACTGTGTTCAACGGCTATATAAACATGGAACCTACCAAAAGAAAGATTCTCTAGTAATCAGCAGTAGAACATAGGCAAGTTTCAGGAAAATATCAGTTCCCAACAAAAAGGGGAGGAAAAACAGCTTTTTGTGAAAAGGTATATATTTCAAGCATAACTTTCACTTTGCCACAAATGTTTTGCTTTTGTGACAGCTCAAATATCTAAACAACGAAAAAGGGTTGTTTTCCCATCAAAATAACAATTCATTTACAAACACCATGAACTATTTACAATTTCCACATTTGGAACTAAACTGTGTGTGTACGCGGGTGCACGCATGTGTTAAAATTTCCTGACAATGAGTAATCTTCTGCACGCAACACTCCTCTACGCTCTGACTTCCTCCTTGTTGTCGAGCTGATGAATACATGCAAAAGATCCATGCGAGCTCTTATCAAATGCACTTCTGCCACCTTGTGGCCGTTTTTATGGATTAAAACTGCATGAAAAGTAACCCATTTTATTGTGCACTTGTGTCATCACCTCTTTTTGCCTCTCGCACAAAAAAAAAGTAAAAGACGTATAAATACGTCTTTGGGAGCGAGTGTTCGGGTTAAAAAACAAAAAAAAAAAACAAATACGTCTTTGGTATTGAATGAGTTAAACAACCACACACAAATAGTGTAGGAGGACAAGACATAATTAGTGTATGACAACAATACAGTCGTTAGTACATACCCGATGGATGAAATATCCACTTCCCCGTGGGACAAAAATGAGCTCCAAACTAACCATATTGCTTGTTTGTTTTAAAAACAAAATGTCACTGTGGTAAAAAGTCACATTTGGAGTCCGAAGACGAGAAGCGTGGCGCCTAATTACAGCTAGCTAGGTGCGCTCGTTAACAGCTAGGCAAAGCATGCAAAGAAAGATGCAACAGACTGAAACCATTGAAGGTTTTACAGTCTAGTGTTGATTCTCGCAGCAATACGGGCCAAAGTGCATTCTTTGTCGGCTCAATACGGGTGTTGGAAACACCATGTGACACAGCAAACGTGCACATTCATGTCAAGTTTGTGTTGTTGTGACATGAATTGTCATGTCGCCGCCGCACAGCGATCCGTTTTTGCGATCGGCGTTAAACGGCATTTATCTGCCTGTGCCAATCACATGTTTTTTTACAGAAATCGTCCGATACTATTCGGTGCCCGAGGTATCGGAGCATCCCCAGTGAGTACCGATACATTTGATCATTTAATAAGTGTGTGAGACATATTGTACATTGACAGGAATGAATCTGGAGAACAATCTAATCATGACAACAATCAATCTTACGGAGGAGAACGTCAAGAAGCGTGTCAAAAAGACAGATTTTCGCCATTTGCAGGTGGTCTTTGCACATAACACCCGTGAATAGCTGGGATCTACTGTATTTAACTTCATGAATCCTTTAATTTGTTGTATCAATACTGCTGTGCAGGCAAACTGTGTCCTTACGTGTCTCTAGAGAAAACAAACAAGACCAAACTAATATAAGCAAAAAAATAAAAATATAGGTCTGGCAAATCAAAACCTTTTTATCAGCTGAACTCGAAGTACGGACAGTTAGCTGTTTTTATTTTTGTAACACTTTTTGGAACTTGATATAGCCAATAGCAGATAACATGGTTGATAGTGCATTGCAAAAAACCCTGCAAGTTCACTTCAATTTCATCCTCCTGTACACTGAAGTACAGGCTAATTATGATTGATTTTTTCAAATTATGTATTATTTGCAACTAACTAGCTTGAACACCCATGCCGTGACTGCTATTAGCTATTATTTTAGTACAGCATTTTAACAGAGCAAATTTAAGGACAACAGGCACCGCGCACTTCATTTTGGTCAACAGCAAGTCTCAACTTTTAACCAATAAATGAGTTTGTCATTCGGTAATACTTACAGCACCGTACATGACGCATTGGACATAGTGTGTAGGTAGGGGGCAGTCTTCAGCAAGGATGCTACCCTCCAACCTTTGACTCCAGCCTCAACTCATTCTCCCTCTTCATTCTTCCTATCTTCCTTCCTTCCTTGCATCCCCACCACCAGAGTGACAAGCACATCCACACGTCCATGCTCCTTTCTTGCTGCAATTCAATTGTTGTTGTTTTTTTCTCCAAAGTTGCTATGACAAGCAGTTCCAAGCTTACCGTGCTCTGACCACAAAGCAGGATAATTGCATCATTTGAGAGTGGGCTGTCTTTCCACAGACACACTGAGCCAAACCTGCATCACACAGGAGGTGTTAAAAGGCATCACTTTGGGCCAGTGCAAAAAAAAAAAAAAAAAAAAAAAAAAAGGAAAATGAAACAATGCAAAAACAAACAGAACAGCACAGATAGAAGGGAAACAGGTGGGAAGGTAAGAGGTAAAAACAGAACACCAGTCCAAAAATGTAGAGTTTTGGAAGATGATTTGTAATCTGTCTGCATCTGTGCTTGTTGGAGTGTTTGACGCTTGTGTCTCCATGGTTATTTCTTCTCGTGTAGAAATGGGCGCTCAATAGGTGCTTTGTTTAATAGCGGATGGTCACTTGCAGAAAAAAAAAGACTAGTGCTTGACAGTAAGTCGCCTGGTATATTGCATGATGATGTGCTGTGATGGCAGTTCCCCACTGTGTGCAGCCGTGGATGTTCATTCAGCTTGTAGTGTCATGTGTTCGGCACAGGAAGGTGGAGTCGTGCAGTATTAATGTCTCAACAAGAGAAGGGCCTCTTATTGTGTTATTTGCCACAGTATGTGGTGTCATCTGTTCCCTCGTCAGCGGAGTGGCCGTGTTATAGAAGACATATCCCAAGGGCCCAAGGGCTAGGAGGTGCGGCCAACCCGCCCGGACCTTCAATGTGCTGTGTCAAAAGTGGTTGCTCCTCAAGGATCTGGAGATGAGATGTGCTGTACCGGTAAACAGGTGGTGGTGGTGGTGGATGCTTATCAATGTATCAAGATCGGTCTGTGTTGGTTATAGGAGGTGTTTGCGTGGCCTTTTAGTATTTCTGTCCCTCAAAATGAAGGTGTTTGTCCATGACCAGAAATAATTTGCATCCCAATGTCAGTCCCTTGTAGTGGAGATAGACGTGACGATGGACTTGCTATGATGAAGTACTGACTTGAGGTTGTGTTCCAGTGTTTGATGTCCCACTGTGTCCGATGTATCCCAAAGTGTAGCTTTACGTGAGTTATGGCTTTTGGTGCTCTTCTACTCTTGCTGTAGATAGAAGTGGTGGTGTCTGCTTAGAAAATGAGGTAAGCCTGTATGGGTTCTCACAGTGAGGACACAAGGAGCTCCTCACGTTTATAAGGCAGCGTAAATCAAATAAGAATAGCAATAAACCTATAAAATGACAAGATGTGTGACATGCCTTGTCTTGTAATGTGCATGTGCTATTCTTGTGCATTATGTCATTTTTTTCCCCAGTGTCTGGATAAAAAACACAAAAAGACTGAGAAGATTTAAGGTGCTTAGGAAATGTATTAGATAACCACAGCTGCCCTGAACTCAACAGGAAGATCGTCAACCAAAATTATATTATTTATGCTAAAATATTTTTTTTAACCCATGGATTTTCAAGAAGGTACAGTTTACGAACTTTTTATGACTTTTTAGAGAAGCCCAGTGCGCCAGCTCAGGTGGTCTAGGGGGATGTAAAACATCTACAGACCCCTGTTCAAATGACAGGTTTTTGTCATATTAAAAAAAAAATGAGAGAAAGATAAATAATTTCTGAACTTTTCCAGAGAGTTGCACTCTGCCAGGGCTGCCCTTTATCACCAATTCTCTTCATTACTTTTATGGACAGAATTTCTAGGCGCAGCCAAGGTGTTGAGGGAATCCAGTTATGTGGCTGTAGGACTGGGTCTCTCCTTTTTGCAGATGTGGTGGCCCTGCTGGCTTCTTCGGGCCGTGATATTCAACTCTTACTGGATGGGTTCGCAGCGGAGTGTGAAGCGGCTGGGATTAGAATCAGCACCTTCAAGTCCGAGTCCATGGTTGTCACCAGGAAAACGGTGGAGTGCCATCTCAGGGTCAGGGATGAGATCCTGCCCCAAGTGGAGGAGTTTAAGTACATCGGGGTCTTGTTCAGGAGTGAGGGAAAGATGGAACCCGAGAGCGACAGACGGATTGGTGTGGCGTCTGCGGTGATGTGGCCGCCTGGCAAAGCTCTTAAATTAGCAGAGCTGGTCAGAATGCCTACCAGACGCCTCCCTGGGGAGGTTTTAGGGCACGCCTGCCCAGTAGGGGGCCTGTGGGAAGACCCAGGACACGTTGGAGAGACTATGTCTATTAACTGGCCTGGGAAGGCCTCGGGATCCACCGGGAGGAACTGGACGAAGTAGCCAGGAAGAGGGAAGTCTGGGCTTCCCTCCTTAAAAAGGTGCTGCCCCTGCGACCCGACCTCTTAAGCAGAAGAAGATGGATGGATTTGTCCACCATTAATATGACCTATGACCTGTACAACTCAACTGAAAATAAAACTGAAATCTTTTTGAGAGGGGAAGTAAAAATAGAAATAAAGTGATTGCACATGTGTGCACACTCTTGTATAACTGGGGATGTGGCTGTGTTCAGAAGTGACCAATCACATTCAAAATCATGTAAAATAGGAGTCAGCACACACCTGCCACCATTTAAAAGTGCTTCTTATTAACCCTAAATAAAGTGTGGCTGTTCCAGTAGGCTTGTCCTGACATTTTGGTAGTGCCATCTTACAGCAGAGAGATTCCACAGCAGCAGAGGGGTACAAACATTTCCAAGGCATTAAATATACCATGGAACACAGTGAAGACATCATCAAGTGGAGAAAATATGGCACAACAGCGGCATTACCAAGAACTGGACATCCCTCCAAAATTGATGTGAAGACGACAAGAAAACTGGCCAGGGAGGCTGCCAAGAGCTTGACAGCAACATTGAGGAGCTTCAGGAATTTCTGGCAAACACTGGCTGTTTTGTACATGTGACGACAATCTCCTGTCTTGTTCGTCTGTCTGGGTTAAGGGGTGGGGTGGCAAGGCGGAAGCCTTATGTCACAAAGAAAATCATCCTAGTCCGGTGACATTTTGCAAAAACACACGTGAAATCTCCCACAGGCATGTGGGAAAATGTGTTACGGTCCGATGAAACCAAGGTTAAACTCTTTGCTCATAATTCCAAATACAACACTGCTCAAAGAGTGGTGCTCATCGCCCAAAAGAACACCATACCCACAGTGAAGCATGGTGGCGGCAGCTTCGTCAAGGTGGAGGGAATTTTGAACAGTTGCAGACACCAGGCAGCGTTAGAACAAAACCTTCATGCTTCTGATAGAAAGCTGCGTCATCCTTCAGCATGACAACGACCCAAAGCACACATCCAAATCACCAAAAGAATGGCTTCACCAGAAGAAGATTAAGGTTTTGGAATGCCCCTGCCAGAGTCCAGACCTGAATCGGATCAAACATCTGTGTGATGATGTGAAGAGGGCTGGGCACAGGAGATGCCCTGACATTTTTTTTTGCATCACAAAAACCTGGCATTTGAACATTTGTGTGTACACTTGTATCCACTTTATGTATAACAGTTAGAGGCTGATTCAGCCAAAAAATAAACTTCATGTCTTTCATTCTTTGAAAGACTTCTTAACTTAGGGTAATGATTATGTTCACCAACTGGACGCAAAGGATCATGTCAAACTGTCTTTCATGGAGTTTCTAGTAGGAATGAACTGATCCGGATTTGATGGCTTACTTTTTAATAGTCTTGCTGATACAATCTTTTTTTTTTTTTAATAAGCTTTTGTTACAAACATGATCTTGTGGAATTGAATATGGTTATGAAAACAGCTCTTCAAAGCATTAATAATAACACAACCTAATTTACTTTTTTTATTATTACAGTACACAGCATGTCTGCTCCGAAGCACACCAGATGTCTCGTGACATCTGGTGTGCTTCGGAGCAGCCATTTTGCGCTTTGTGCGCGCTCTCTCATCATTAGTTATGTGCGATACCACCGATTTCTTTTCCAATTCGATACCGGGTAAACTTAAGACTGGTATCAGCAATACCCAATAGCATCTATCTCATAAAATAAAGAATATAAAAAAATCGATACATTTTAAAACAACTGCATATCTGTCTCAATGATTGTTACTTTTAACTGTGATCTTAATGATATACATGACCTTAAATGACTGAATTATCAAAGTATCAATATTTTGATTTGAGAATCAATTTTAGAGCCTAAAGAGCTGGTATTGGAGGTGTCCATATTTCAGTATTGCAGGAATGAAATAAACAAAAACCCAGCAAAAGTGGGAAAATAGAGCAAAAAGGCATAATGCAACTAGAAAAAGCTACAATGTTGATACTCATAACTAATAAAAACACAAAGATTTGCCCTTAAATATATGTATTTTTTATAATAAATTGTTTTTTTTTTAATTATAACTATCAAAGGACAGCCCTGATGTAAATAGATAAAGACAAGTAGACATGAGAAAAACAGTGAGCTGTATTATTATTTTTATTGTCATTAGTATTATTATATATTATCATAATAGTGGTTTATTTGGTGTTAAATATTGACAATAATATCTTTGAGCGTCAATTTGTGGGACAATGAACATTTCACAACGCACCTGCATTGCTTTTGACTCTGTTAAGTAAAGCTTTTGTCCAGTCATATTTTTTCATTGCACTTCCTTAAAATTATGTTAAAATCTCATCTCGTTAGGTGTCTCGTGACACCCTGACTTTTTAGTAGTAAGAACAGCACAGTGGACCGTGACTTGATGAGCTGATCGACCATAAATGGGTTGTCAACATAAGCTAACTGCATATGTGGCCCAACCACCATATCAGCTTAGCTTCCCAAATATGAAGTGAAGGTAAATAAAGTACCATGTATACCATGTAGCAAGGCACTGATGCCAAAATCCATTTCATGGGACCTTTTAAATGGTGAGTTGAGTTATACAATTGTTTAACTAAGCCAAAATAAAATCTCCAAAATGTTTGAGGAAGTATTTACTGGACCAGACAAGGCAGGGATGTGAGGTCGTGTAGCTGTCTCATGCTGTGGAGGGAGTTTAGACCTGAGTGAATTATGCAGTTGTTTAGGGTACTTACTGAGTGAACTACAGTAGTTTAGGGTACTTACTTGGTGAACTAGAGTGCTCTGAGCTATACTCATGCATAAGACTAAAAAGTACTGGCTGCCCATGAGGTTTCTCCTCATGTCCTTACTTTGTGACTGCAGTGTAGCAAGAAAATGCATGAAAACTGTGACTCCATTGCAGGAATACTGCCTTGGAACTCTGAGGTTGATTTTTACGTGCTCAGTGGAAAAATGAAATCACTAATGTGATCAAAGGCAATACCCGTGCAGTAGAGAACCCTACCACCCAATACAGTGCATGAGAGGTAAAGAAGAAGCAGAAAAGGGGAAGGAACAGTTAAGAACTGCAGTACCTTGGCCACTCAGATTAGGGTTTGTGTAGTCCCACGTGCCCTGATCGTTCTTGAAGACATTTAGGCGAGAAGGCTGTGGATTTTGTCACAAACAAACCTCAAAAAAATCATTCACCAACATTAGGTAACATTTGATCATTTGCGAATGTTGATTCGAGCTGCTATACGTTTACCTTGGCATATTCTATCTTCAGTGTGCAGCAACCGGAGTAGATGTCTGCCCCGTTGAGCGACGCTTTGGCCCTCTGGGCGCTTTGGATGGAGTCAAATGTGGCAACAGTACGTTAAGGAGAGCACATGAAAAAATCTGAACATTGCTGCAGATATATTTATTGTATAGCCAATGTAATAACTGTGGCTTAAGCCTGGCAGTTTTAAACAAACATATTGTGAAACAGTTATCATTTTGTAAATGTAAACAGGAATGACTAAGTGCACCATATTACATTACTTATATATTGCACAGTAGAGGGTTGCACCATTTTATTAAAAATATATTTTGCTAGGCGTTGCATGAAGTGCTGCAAAGTTGTTATACAGTACAATGTTTCCCGTACATGATTTCATTCTGTATATAATAAAACTGGCCCGGCACAAATGGATTTGGCGTACCTGTTCACCCTCGCTCACAAACACACAACGGGACCGTTTGTTGTCATTACAACTCTGTGCAGTAGATGGGGTCATAACTCATACATTGTTTTTAAACGCTGCACGCTGACATGGAGCCTAGGAAACATCATGAATGTGTGTTTTTTTTCTGTTTTTTGTTTCAATCGCCCGTGCGCGTTATAAGATGCACAAGACGCAAGTAAATGACAAAAGGATATTCCACCATGGCCTGAACACCATTCTTTCTGAAGATGACGATCCTCTGTACAGGACCACAGTTGTTACATACGGTGTACAACACATCCTGTAGAGAGGGATATATTTGAGCATACAGTGGAGGCTGCTGCCTCGTTCATAAACCTACCATAAAAGTTATGGATTGCTCATACTGTATCTTTGTAAGGGGATATACTTCACCAAAATTATGGGCACATAATGGGTTAAAATGTTTGCTTGTTGGTAGACAATCAAATACTGCCCCACTGTATAATTGTCATTAAATTACCCAAGTCACGACATGTGTCTCTGCACACATCATCTCTTATTACCCTGGTTCACATTACCGTTGTGATGGGGTAGATGGGGTTTATGATCGTGAGCAGCAGCACATTGTTCACGGTCCGGGTGTCGTCTGAGTCTCCTGGCCGAGAGATCTTTTGGCTTGTGGAATAATTGATGAAGGCAGGGTGGCCTGCAATGTAAACCTGGTTCTCAGCTGCATAGGTAACAGCATTGCAGGATCCATTCATGTCTTCATACTCCACCAAGGCTTGGCGCTTATTGGGCATCATTACCACAGAACTATGAGCACACACACAAAAAAATACAACCTATAAGGTTAGTTTTCTCAAAAACGTTGACATAAAAAGTCACATTAAAAAAAAAAAAAAATCAGTTTGTTGATCAGTATAAGAGATTAATACAGGAGTAAGCATAAATCAAGAAACTAGATAGAGACTACAAATAAATAGAACTATTGGGTCAAGGTAGACAAAAAAAATATATAAATGTTGATGAAATTAAGTGCCTGTGTGTAAATTATAACACAAACAAATAAATATTTACACTATTTTACTAAAGGCATTTTCATAGTTGAAGATTTGTGCCAATCTGCAATTAAATTGCTCCGTGGACAAATAAGACACACAGTGGGGTCCCATCAAAGTACTTCATGGTGTTCTCTCTCTCTCTCTCTCACTCACACACACACATACATACACACACACGGCGGACTTTCTGCCTAAAACACTGCTGCCTTTTTCATTGCATCTGATTAAAAGTAATTTACACGTTGTCTTTATTATTCGTCTTCTAATGTATTATCAGATACTTACTGTTTGGTACATGGTCACTCTATTATACGCACCCACAAACCTTTTTTTCCCCTCTTATATACACTGGTTGAGAGATGGTAACCAGGTCCATTGTGATCTGGACCAACACTGGTCAACAGTCCCGTGGGTACTGCAATGGTGTCGTGCACCACAAACTAAGGCGGAGGCTCTGTTTCAGTTTGCACACTTCTGTACTTACACTCCAATAAGTATACCATGTACACTTTGTACACTTTGTACTTAGTTCCTGAGGGTGATTTGATTTTGACTATGTCGTACTGTCCCGAATCCTATACTGCCGTTGCGCACATACAGGAAATAACACAATATTTGTCTGCTTCCCCTTCTTCTTCTCTCCTTTTTAAATTGATAATTGCTAGCACTGGAGTTAGTCCCTCCCCTTCCGCTATGTAGCCAAGATGGCAGCTACGGTGAAAATGGTGAAAATTTCTTTTGAAACAACACACACTTATTGACAAAATGGCTGCTGTAAAAACGTAGCCAAAAACGACGGTGTCCTAGTGTACAAAGTAGACATACATTCTGGAGGGAGGTCAATACCTGATGGCCCCGAATTCTTGCAAGGCTTCCACCAAGTCAGTCTCCACAACACCGTCGACCAAGCCCCTGATGTGCACCACCGGGGAGGGGAGTGGTTTGTGAGGGTCATCGTAGCTCTCCTGCAAACAACATCATAAATATATGAATGAGTGAATATATGTGAGTAAATTGTGATACTAGAGGACTTATAAATGTTGCGCATTACACAGCGCAACAACGAATCCGACAGAATCGAAGACCCATTGAGTTCAATTGAATTGATATTAGCATTGTAGCATGAGTAAACGTTGTCGCGAGAAAAGTAGTCATTTCTGGGTCATATCCGTATTTAGGCAAAGGTTTAATATTGGAATAATAGTACCGTTGTAGTAACTTTGCTCACGTAGCTGAAACGTTAAAAATACATTACATTGTCACATATTGCATTTTGAATGGCTAGTTTCCTGGCTAACAGGGAGAGAGAAGCTCTTTGTTAATAAATGGAAAATAATGGTGACTCTGATTTCGTTAACTACTAACTACGGATACAACCATACACCCCTCACCGTTGTCATCCCTCCGTCCTCTGTTTTCTGTCGTTTTGTTGCTCTGCCACCTTCTCCGTAGTATCGGCCCGCAGCGGTAGCCATCTTGTACTGGCTCCTGTGCCAGATTAATGTTGCATTCACTGACAATGGGACAATGCACTTTCACGTGTTAAATGAAACTTCATCCTATCGTCACACAATTTAGAAAATATTTCATCTTATTCTCCAGTAAACGAAACTACTATTACTCTACGTCCAAATGTGACAAAAAGCAAGAAAATATTTTATGTCTCGTCTATTTTTCATCAAACCTTGTACATGTCCATATCATCATATCATCATAAGGTCCCCCTGCTCACGAAGACACATACACAACAAGGTTTAGGAGAACATTCTCTAGAGGCGCCACAAGGATGACGGGCGAAAAAAAAGATTCATATTTTTTGTGCTCAGTGCTTATTTGCTCATCAGGTCAGGATGTGTGTCAGATGGACACCCTCTACAAATGGGATACCAACACTCCCCATACCGCTCACATAATGTGGATAAAACCAAACCAAGTAGTGAGGGGTGTGAGATCACCGCTGGGCTTAAAAATAAAACAAATTTCATTCTTAATATTGTATGATATTGACTTTATGGGCCAATTACTCGTGGGTTTTCAGCATTCGCTGGTGGTCCAGGAGGGTAACCCCACAAACAGCGGGGGCTCTACTGTATTCCCTTCTTTGAACTCCCCGATCAAGTAATCTGATGAGGACATTATAAATATGACACAAAGTGTAGTTACCTGCCAGATGAAACCAATGGAGTCAAAAAAGCACATTTAAAATTCCAGTTTAATTATAACATAAATTATAGTTTTGTCTATATCAGATAATTTACAATAAATTACAAATACTATACATTCAATTACACGGGTATATAAAAAAACAGAGTGCTGAATGATCATATTTAACACAGTAAAACCACATGGCAGTTCAAATGTACATTATGTAGATTAACAGAAATGTACAGTCATCCCTCGCTACATCACAGTTCGAACATTGCTCCCTCTATCGCAGTTTTTCAAAAATAAATTAATGAATGATCGCTGTGTTGTGATTGAATACGGCCTATTTATTATTAGTTTTTTTTAAATACACATTTAAGCAAACTGTACTTATTCTTGGCCTAAATTAAGCATTTGCAAGCATAAAATGGATAAATGAAGTAAAAATACAAATACAAGGCAGCAGAAGCATTCTACCGAAATTGGCCACTAGATGTCGTTAATTGTTCGGTGAGACAGGCACCAGACTCGTCACCCGAGGGAATACATTTACTGTGACATTGCTCAAGCATTTTATTTACGTCTTAAATGGCTCATTTAGTCTTATAATCTTATCTTACTATATTGGTTAATGCGAGTGTAGAGCCATTTAAAGCCACCGGATGTACGCTGTCCAGAAAAAACAAACAAGGACCTGCATACGAGTTTTTGTTATCTTATTTGTGTAATGTCTTATTTTCTTTGATTATATCTACTACATTGGGTAATACAAACGTAAATGTAACTGAGTGTTATTTCATGTCTTATGGGCTGTAATAATGTTAGAAGATTGGAAACAGGTTTTCAGTTCAGTACGAAAATTTGCGGAAATTCACTTATTGTTGGGTCTGGAACCAATGAACTGCGATCAACGAGGGATGACTGTATTGCCAGTGTAATTATTGATGCCCTCATAGTGTTCAAGTAGTGCATTGATTAATACGGCTGATTCATTTTGGTGCAGAATAATACTTGAAAATGAAAACACTAGAAAGCAAGTCAAGTTTTCTGTGAGATATTAAACAATAGCAGTTTATCTCGGAGTTCATGACAAAAAACCCCATCTAATTCTAATTGCACAGAACTGCAGAACAAAGACAGATGTATTTATGCCTGCTCTTCCATATCCTTTTACAGTAGAACCTGTTTACATCGACAGATTGACAGTTGGCTGTCGACACAACCAAAACTAGCCCTTGCTTGCACGTTTATAAGGAGAATAGGTGATAATAAACAGTTATTTAACCTACTGCAGTTTGCTGACAGGGTTTTCCTCCATCCATCCATCCATTTTCTATACCGCTTCTCCTCTTTAGAGTCGCGGGGGTATGCTGGAGCCTATCCCAGCTGACTTCGGGCGACAGGCTGGGCACACCCTGGACTGGTCGCCAGCCATTTGTGCAAAATAGAAATGGGTGCATTTCGTTAGCGGCTGAGAAGTCTACTGTCAAAGAAGAAAGGACCTTTGGTCCTGTCTTGGGACGAAGAAGTATTTGAAAACACAGACGGGGCCAACTTATGCAGGTTCGACTGTAATAGAACTGGTCATGTACATGTTAGATCCATCAACTATTTAGTGGTGTAAATACAGACACCTCCCAATAAAAAGAAATAAAATATATTGCAAAATGGAGGCATGGCTTAAACAATTGCTTCAGTGTAAATTCTAATAACGTGAGCAATTTGATTCATGAAGCATGAAGAAAAGCATCAACCCTGAATAAAATCCTTTTCGACAAATGACATTCACCCTTTTCTCATCTTTTTAATAACACTGTATGCTATTTAGTCCACTAAATGATCCGTACTATAACAATCAATTCCTCAGACTGGAATCTCGTCTAAGTCTGTTTTTTGTACAATGGCAGCAGTTTGTCAGGTGATGGTGGGTCTTCTCCAAATGACTCAGTACATCAGTTCTAAGAGAATTTCACATATATTTGTGCAATTATTGTCCCCAACTAGGCTTTCTCAGAAGCCTTGAATATGGCAGTAGGCCTCCAAGCTAGAGAAAAGAATGTAAAGGAACCACAGTCCAAACAAAACCAGTGACGTCAGGATTTTTGGGAGCCGTGGGCCTCCCAGTTCACCGCCTATGGACGGCCTCCGGCGCAGCATCAACACTCCCATTGTGAGGAAGGCAAAAATGGTGAAGAGTGTGACAGAGAAGGCCAGTGAACCAGGGTCCACATGGAAAACCATACCTTTGGCTTCCCAATAAATGGCTGCCACAGACCACGCTACACCAATTCCCAGGAACACATTAACTGCATTGCTTCCAGTCACATTCCCCACGGATGCATCTGCGTATTGGTCCTGGGTCGCAGCCACTTTACTTGCAAAGGTATCTGGGGAGTGATAAACGCTCAGGATTACATAAACCGAAGATTGATATACAGTATTACTACTGTGTGCCCCTGGGTTTAAAGCTTTGGGGGTTTGAAAAACACCCAACATAAACCAGGTCATAGAATGACTGTAATGTCATCGCTCCTCGCCAGTTATATATGATAACCGTCCGTATTCATAAAATTTCATAAAACAACTCACATATAAAATACAGTCATAAAAAGATTAAATACAAACATTTAATGAAACAGTAATAAAATGAGAACAACTCCTTACTTTTATCCCTGTGGTGGTCTTGCCTTCTTAAAATATTGTCTAACTCTCAATTTCCGATTCCGATATCAACATACCGATACCGATATGGGTAACATCACATATCTCCTGTCGTGAAATTAACACATATCTGTTGTGACGCTAATGGATACAGCATCGGCAATCAGCTTCTCGACGTGGCTGTAAACAACATTGCGCAACTTTAAGCAAACATCCGAGAAATACTTGCGATTGGGCATGGCAAAGCGGGGCTCAAGGAACTCCACAAGTTTGATGAATCCGGCGTCTTGCACGATAGCAAAGGGCTGGTTGTCCAGTGCGATACACCGATTGATGGCTTTCGCCCTGGGAACTGGAAGTATTGAAGGAAGAAGTCTTGGTTCTCCTTCGCAGAGCCAACGCTTTGCAGTCATTGCAAATCCATCCATCCCGGCATTTTCTATGCCCCTTATCCTAATTAGGGTCGCGGGGGTATGCTGGAGGCTATCCCAGCGAACTTTGGGCGAGAGATGGGATACACCCTGGACTGGTTGCCTGCCAATCGCAGGGCACGTCATTGCAAATCGCAAGTTTAATATCCGAAAGAGACACCACAGACATAACATGAGCCACCTACGGTTGTTTACACGCTTCAGACGCGGTTTGATAAGGTCATCATTTGCGTGCCGGAAAATACGGGAGCCCTTAGGCCTATATACAGCCTTTTTTAACATTGTTTCTCATAATAGGGAAAAAACCCGATACCAATATTGGCCTATATTACATTTTTATGCCAGTATCGGGCCAATAATATCAGTGGGCCGATATTATCGCGCATCCCTACTAATAAGCGATGTTATTCTTCCTCAGTGTGGTTGTGCAGGCACATGGTCCAGTTCGAGGCACACACTGAATTTGCTTATTCTTCCACTGGTTTACCAAAATTATTACATTTTAAATTCATTTATGGGAGCGCGGTCATAACTGCAAAACGTCACGGAACAGAACGTTGTAAACTGAGGACTGCCTGTATACAAGACAAAGCTATACAATGTAGAGACCTGTTCTATAGGAAAGGTAACCTTAAATGAGACATTAATTGTATGGCAAACACTGTACTAAACACAACAGACGCCATACTTACCAGGAAGTGAAGTCCCCAGGGCAACAAATACCACTGCAGTTACAGTGTCTCTTAGGCCAACTGTACAGCCAAAATGGGAAGCAAGGTCTCCAATAATGGCTGTTAAGAAGCCGATGACAGAAATCGACACTATGAAGCACGCCCACCCATTCCAGTACTGAGTTGGCGGGACACAAGCGAACACAACTTTCCAAAAAATGCACAAAATGTGCATAAAATAGTCAAAGCAGTTTGGCATTGGCTGATCTTCTCCCTCGTCGTCTCGATCGCCTGTTTAAAAAAGAAACACACGTGATGTCATCATACACAATTTTATACACGGGTGTATTAGCCACTCACCTGCACTGACTGTCACTGCTTCAATGAACTGCTCCCTCCATGTATGGGAGCCAATCACCACAGCCAGGCTTGTGTCCTTCAGGAGTTTATCCACAGTGCTCTGTCACATTAAACAGACATCAGATGAGGATGAAGATCATGATCATGTTGGTATCAACATCTTTTTTCAGCAATTTGCTGCAAAACAGTCAGCAATCTATAGACAACTAAACATTCCACACACGTGTTAAGTGGAAAAAAAATAGATTTTAAACAGAAATGTGTGGTCACAGATGACCAGATCGCATCCTATGGGGTATCCCCTTTGCTGTCCAATTGATGAATTAGAAAGTTGGAATGTGCAAGTTCTACCTTTACAAAGATAAACTTGACTTTTGATTGATACTGTCCAAAAGGTATGCATTTAACAATGTGTTTATTATTGTGGCTGTTCTTGCTGCACAGCATCATATTCCAGATTTTTCCAACTCATGAAACATATAAACAGCAGCACAGTTTATACCACTACAAACGTCTGCCACAGGAATAACGTATTGTATTCAAGTAAAGAACAAGAAACACTGCAAGCCATAAAAAACAGCCTTGAACACGAGGGGTGGGTGGATCGATATAAACGGTAGTATCGGTATCTGATCAATACTAGCGTAACAGGAGAAAGTTCATTTGTAGTTCTAGAATATTTGTTGTGCTTTTCACGTTTTTTACCGACTTTTTGTCTCCCACTTATTTCTCTCTGCATTCTATTTCTCTCTGATGACATCAGTACATCATTCCCCACCCCTTGACCTTGAGGCGGCCATTGCCCAGCCTCCATTCACTACTACCATCTACTGTTCAAATCCAATTCAAATGCAAATATTCAACGACATAATAAATAAATAAATGTTGAGTGAAACAAAATGATAACCTAATCACAATCGATGAGTATGGCGCATGCACACACATAAGTCGAATGTGATCTGAACCAGGGGTTCCCAAATGGTCTCAACCCAGGACTCATTTATATATTTATTCACATCAATTCACTTCATTTATTTATTTTATTTTATTTATACTTTTAAGTCACACCAAGCAAATGTATTTGTTTTTTTTTTTAATTTCCAGTTTTCTTTTAAAACATTAATACACATAATCACATGTCCAAAAAGCATTTTAGAGGAATTGTTTTACAGCATCTTATCAACAAAATCAGGGAAATGATGAATGCATGCATACAAGTGATGCATAAATTAAAATTAAATACTAAAAATACCACAAAAATCAGATATTTCACTGTGCAATGAACATATCCCAAGGAGGAAGATGACTAAAATATTGTTGAACGACCCAACCGTGGAGAACCGCTGATCTAAACTGTCCATGCAAAATCTCTATGCCGGACGTGAGCGAGGACGGGTGACTATGGAAGTGCCGAAACACTTCTTTTCCACAGAGATTACACAACACTGTAACAATGAGCCCATCATCATCATGTATAATGCAGGCAGGTCAACACCATCAGTGCTTGGAATGAGCTGCTCCACCATAATGTCACACTTGCATAGACACGGACACAGTGCTGTGACGACCTCGGCTAACAGTAACATTATGTTAACTTTTACGTCTCTGTGCAGTTTACACAGAAAGAAAAGCAAGGTATTACATGCCCCGGCCTGTGTTGTTCAAGGCTGTGTAAAAGGAGCTCTAGTCTTAGTGCATCCTGAAATGAGTGCATGAGTAAGGAAAGGTAGTGCTGCAGCTAATATACAGCGTTCACTGTTGATCTAAGGATGTACAATGAGAAAATGAGACAGGAATTGTTCCATAACACACAGCATGCAGCTGAAGCTGTACCTGATCGAGCACTCCGTTGGCAGTCTGTGTGGGAAGGTGTCAGGTTGTTAATGAAAACAAAACATACAAACTTTGGGTGTAACGGCATTTGTACGTACACGTCATTGGATTTTTCGGAAAGGAACTTTTGGTTCGATACAAAGACTTCCCAATTTTCCACGCGGTCCTGATTAAGTGTGTGACAGGAAGTGTTTATCTCATCATGAGTCAAACAAATACAGCACTGTCCAGCCTTTCGTCGTCTCCTGTTTGGGAACATTTAGCCTTCCCGGTGAAAGATGTAAACGGACAAAGACAAGTGGATAAGATGATAAGAAGGCAGTCTGCCGCCGTTGTTTAGTAGAGATGAGGAACGAGGATACAAGCCGGAACTATTAAAGCTGCACTTCAGCCAATAAGGAACTAAAATTTAAATAAAATGATCATTCGCACTCTTCAAATTCTTAACTGTTGTTGCACTTTCATAAAAAGAAATCTTGTAAATTTTGTAAATTTGGTTAATGTCCGCTTCTGTTAGAGTTGGACCTTCTGGAACAAATTAATTACGCTAACCAAGGTTCCGCTGTATATTATTTCAAAATGTATTTGATATTTGAGAATTGTATTTACTGGTTTAATGTTTTGCATTTTGTTCCCTTACTGTACCCAAAATGAACTGAACTGTGACGTTAAGACCAAAGTACCGTGACACCCATAACAAATGATCATATGATGTATTTGTGAGGCACAGCAAAGCATTTGCATGGTTAATTTGAATCAAAAGTGCCTCTGTTGGTTGAAACCAAGTAGTGCACTCTATTTTGTCGCACTTGCTTCAAGACCAAGATGTGCAAACAAAGATCAACAATCAATTCCACACAATGAACTCTCAATGAATTCTTCAATCAAACGATTATTACGCCCATCACTAGCCCAGATCGATTTACAATTTAGCTCGTATATTTCTATGTCACGTCCATTTTTTTTTCAGCATATGAAGATAAGAAGGACTCATTTCCTTAAAACAAAAATAGCTCACAAGAGTTAATTTTTTTGGCAGTACAATGCTACAGATATTCATGAAAGCACTTAAGTGATTTAGGTTATTATCAAGGAGAGCATTGCTAGATATCAGCTCTTAAATGAAACTCTTATGAGCTATATTTGTTATCATTATTATATTTGTCCAAACAAATGTGCCTTTAGTTGTACCAGGCATTAAAATGGATCAATAAACTGAAGAAACAAGGGTGGTCTCATCATTTTTTCCATGACTCTATATGATATAACAATAGAAATACTCAGGGTCTAATGAGCATAAAACAGTCCTAAACCTCAACAAAGACAATTGTTGGTGTATTGCAAAGGTCGTTCTTTCAGTCAACCACACACCTTAAACTCACAGGACTCCTCTATAATGATCTCTATCCTGCTGTGCTCTCCTAGAATGGGTTTGCCCATTTCAGAGATCCTCCTGGCCTCTTCCTCCTCAGGGGTGGGGCAGCCTGTTGAGGGTGAAGCATTTTATCAGAAACAAAGATGTGTTTAGGGGGTCATCTTTTTGGCTTTGTGTGTTTGTGTGGACGGATTTCCACACAACTGGATGGAAGTGTGGGGACTCAGCCAAGAAACAAATATTTTTCAGAGTAAATCCAGATAGCCCAGATTTGCCCTTTCGAGTGCTAGAGAGCTGGCGGACAAATACACAAATACACAAACTCTTTTTTTTTCCAACTGTAAACAGTTTGACCTTGGCAGAAGTATGCTTTCTAAGTTAGGGGTGTCCAAACTTTTTCCCACAATGGCCGTATATAGAAAAATTGAAGGATGTGGGGGCCATTTTGATTTATTGAGTAATATTATTGTCCAATTTTGGACACTCTAATCAAGCCTAGACTATGCTTCTATCTCTGGGCACCACTGCACGTAACACCAATTTCCTCAACAAACTGTAATGCTTGTGGTTAAGGAAGTTGTAGTCACCAATGCAACTCCAATTGCGTTATTAATGTAAGATTTTTTTATGACACCCTTATTTTGTTTACACAATTAAACAGTATGTGGCAAACAGCACTCTTATTTTGAAGCCCAGAAGTGTGTTGTGTGTGTTAAGAATGTCTGTGGACGATTAAGATGCCAAGGGCCAATAAAAATTGAGCCCCATGCTGCACTCTGGACACCCAAGTGTCTTTGTTACTCACAGTCTACACTACTGTAATTAACAAAGAAAACATGAGTTTAAGAACAAACATCTTTAAAAAGAAAACCAAAAATCACACATACACTGTGGTATTTTAAAGGGTGCTGTGTAGCATATTCGTATTTCTCGAACAGGACTGTTACAGGAAGTGATTGTCTTCTGCTCCGGTTCATGCTCACAGATAAAACCAGCAATCACAACCTTAAAAATATAATTACCCCCAATGCTGCTAAATAACAGTTTACGTTCAGGTACCAACCAGCAGAACGCTGACAAAACGCTAGTAATATGATATTAACGTTGTAAAGTGGAGGAAGTCATTATTTGACCACGAACAGTTATTAGTACTGTGCAAGGGAGAGCAGCTAAAGTAAAGATTGTCCAACTGGGAAAGCTAGGTCTTTGGAGTGTCAAATTCACTTTGTTGCACTGAGTTTTGAGTAGGAACGTCAATTATCCATTTATGGCCACATTATGGACAATTTATGAAGTAATATTATGACATATGTTTGAAATGTTGTACACTGCACCCTTAAAACACTTAAAACACCAAATTCAAAACAACTGTGTCTTACCCTGATTAAGCAGTAATGCTGTGAAAACATAGATAAGGATTAAATAAGAATCTTCCCATTGACAACCAATGAAACAGAACACCGTGGTCAGGTCACCAGTCAACCACAGACCACTTATGGACAAACAACCATTCGTTCCTACGGACAATCTGGAGTCTCCAATTAACCTAACATGCATGTCTTTCAGGGATGTGGGAGGAAGTTGCAGTACCCGCAAAACACCCATACATGCACGGGGAGAACATGCAAAATCCACACAGAGATGCGCCAACGGAGATCCAAACCCTCCTGACTGTGAGGCCAACATGCTAACCACTAGGCTGCCATGCCACTTAACATGCGGTCAGCATGTGTGTCCCACAGCTGGGTACTCCGGTTACCCCCCATGCACATTAGGTTTAACGGGAGACTCAAACGTCCATCCTTTTACAAAGTCGCATATATTCAACAACATGTGTATTATTGCGAGCGTAGTGTGTTACTAAGGGTGTACTCGGGCACGATGGGAAGAGGCAGACCTGGGCACGGCAGGGTTGGTCGTGCATAATCGGCACATTTCATAACAGAAGAGAATCAAATAGAAAGACTCTACATAGTCCAAAAGTTAAAACCCACAGCACAGTCTATTTGTGCATGTAATAAAGACGTGATCGCTCCTCTAGCATGTCATTAATGACGACCTTGCATAATGAAAATAATCAAAACGAATCCATTGCACAAGTGGTCATAATGTTGTTATCAGCGTGTATTTTCCCACAGAAACCCCATATTTTACCATCATTTTATAAACTTAATCAGTAGAGTTTTCCTTGATAAGTACTCTTACAATCTGCAAAAGTGCTTCATCAGAACTATTTTTTTTCCCCATTTCACATTGTCATTGCAGATGAGAAAATAGATATTTTTGAATATGAAAGGAGTTATTTAAAATGGCTCACACTTACCAGAGAGTCCTCGCTTTAGCCATTTAGGCTCCTCAAGCACAATGAAGAACCTTTCTTGTTTTTCATACTCCTCCACATTTATAATGTGAACTTGTAGGGTCTGACTGGAGGGGGGCAAGAAGACACACACAAACTATATTTTATTTCCACAAAATATGAATGGGGAAGCACAAGTGATTAAAAAGCATGACCTGGCAGCATTGCAATTGCTACTCCACATTAACATTCCACAAACTGTCATAATAGAACGCAACAGAAAGACTCCAAATTAGTCCACAAGGTTAAAATCAAGCTGTGTCATTTCGGCCCGGTCCACACCAGCAAGGATACACTCATCCCTCGCCACATCGCGGTTCGAACATCGCTCCGTCACCCTACCGTGATTTTAGAACAATTAATTCATTAATAAATGATTGCTGTTCCGTGGTTGGTTCTGGCCCATTATTTGACCAAAAACTTTGAAGTCGTATGAAGTGTTCTGCTCACTAGGCGTTAGTAATGACACAAAACACTGATGAGACGTCACATTAGATAAGATTGCGTCCACACTGCATGGAGTCAGCCACGGCATGTCCGACACGACATTGTGAAAAAAAGTTTTCCTCCCATTCAGTGTGGAATTGGTATGTTTTGGCTTCTTTCTTTGTCCTTCTTCCCCACTCCGATAGAATTTAAAAAATTAGATGCTAACTAGTTAGCTCGCTGGCTGTCTCTTATGTCTCCGCAGTGATCCTGTAGCCTGCGCATTAGCAATGTGGTGTAAACAATGAATAATAGGTGTGTAAAGGTGACCATGGGGGTGTTATTTCATGTCTAGAGGGCTCTAATAATGGTATAAAAGCAAATTTAGAAAGTCATAATCAGGTTTTCTATTCTCTAACTACAGAAATATTCCATTTATTAATATTGAATCATACTTTGCGGAACTTCTGGAACCAATCGCAAAAAACGAGGGACAATAGTATTTTCAAAAAGGCGCATTTCCCTCACTACGGTGTATGAGTGGAGTTTATCAATAATCTATCACATCCACCGTGCATTTTGGCCAATTGGAAGCCAGCAAAAGCTACCACAGCTGACTTGGTCGTGCATTACAATGCATCTGTTCATCAATACAGTTAGATATGTACGTTATCTTTCAAATCAGCGCACACATACGTGAATATTTTAAGCATGTGTGTTATAAGGCACACATACGCACTGCATGAGATCACACCAACACCTGTAAGTCAATAACTTCATGTTCTGTCGTTAAAAGAGCTCAGTTTTACCCATCCACACACACGCTGAAGCTGGAGTATTTGAAAATCTCCTAATTTTAAAGGGCAAAAACGGACATTAATAAAAATATGCATTTATTAAAAATCCATATTGGTGTGGACGTGGCCTTAGTTAATGCGAAATGCAGATGAATAAGATAAGGGTATTTAGTTTGTTGAATAAAAAACTATGTATAAACCTGTTCTATATGAAAGGTATCCTTAAATTACTTCCGTTCAAATGAACTTGACATTCTTGGACTTTTAATTCATGTCCTCAGCATTGCAGATTTATACTACAAGATTTAAACAACAAATTGTAAAACTGCGTCTGAAAATGTGAGTCCCTCTGATTTACAAATTGTGTTACTAAATTCCATTGGCTGTCCTCATGACGTAACTGCTTCATTACTAAATGTATAATTAATCTGAAGGCAAACACAGTTTCTATAACCTACAAATTTAATGGGAAAATGATCAGTCAGTTTACATGGGGTAAACTTCCTGCACCCGATAACACCAGAGGACAGGATTACAGGATTACCTCACAACTTGATACCCATCAAATTGCGAGGTAATAGACAAGTTCCCCTCAAGACTGGGCCTGATGAATGACAACTCATTCAGTGGAGACTAAATTGGCCCCTTTGTCTGAAGCACTAACTGCAAAGGTAAAATGCACAGAGGAGGACTGAGGATGCGTGATAATCAATACGGATGTACATCGGTCCTTTTCACAGTAAGGTACCCTAAACAGAAACTGAATTGATCATATGAATTAAGAGTGTCACAGCCTCACTTTTACAAACAGTGCAGAACAGCAACACAATCTGCAGTAATCGTTGTATTCACACTTTTGGAAATAAACAACTAGGTCATGCAGGGTCAACTACACATAGCGCAGCTCTAATACAGGTGGTCCTCTGTTTACAGTGCAGTGCACCAAAGAAAAGGAAAGCCATCACCATGGGAGTAAAAATAACCTGCAGTGTTTCCCCAAACACACCGACACATGAATGTGTGCGTAACGCTGCCAGCGGTAAAGTGATCGTTCCTCTACAGTTACATTTGATGTGCGCACGTGCGTGTTTGTCTGTGTGGAGTGGGTTTGGGGCGGGTTGTTATAGGGAGAGATTGGGCTGATATCGATATATCATTACACAGATACATAGACAGGAACAGACTGTCATAATGGAAATAAATAGAAAGAAGGGGGTGGGGCTGTTTAGAGGGGTGCCCCCATAACATAATACGGGACACACAGCACTGTATGAACACGTGATCAATTAATGAAGGAATCATTCTTCCCACATCTTAAGGTGCATACCGAACTGTGATTATGGCGTATCGGAGACTACAGCTGCAACAATTAATCGATGAATCGACGCATTAATCAGTGATCCAATTAATGTACAACTATTTTCGTATCCGATTAATGGTTTTTCATTTAAAAATGCAAATATCCTCTGATTTCAGCCTCTCAAATGTGGATATTTTTGAATTTCCTTTGTTACCCATGAAAGCAGACCTATAATAAGATATTCCCACACAACAGCTGTGACAGTGATCCATGTTTTTGCCTCTTTTCTGATATGTTGCAGACCAAAGCATTAACTGTTTGTGTTTGGTTCATGTGGATTTGGTTTGTCTTGGGACTAACCGATTACTCAATTATTCGAAACAAGCCGTAATGGAGACACACACACACACACACACACACACACACACACACACACACACACACACACACACTCCATACAAGATGATGCCTTCACACACTTTACCAGCTATTCTCTCTATGCCTCACCTGGTCTGTTCGTTGGTAAATTCCAGCTCTCCTCTGGTCTCCTCGTAGTCCACTCCGGCTTTAGCACTGCCATCCTCTGTGTGATATGGTACAGAAACGGTACCCCTGGAACCTGAGTTCCTCACCACCGTCACCGTCAGCGTGCCTGTGCTCTCACTCACCCGCAGAACCCCCTGACCAAAGGTGAAGATGCCAGCATGGTCATCATCCAAGATAGTGACAGTGGCAACCAGCGGCTCCACCAGCCTGCCCTTGGGTGAACTTCCTGTCCCTTCATCTCCACCCTCCTCTGACCTCAGATTCTGAAGACGCACAAAGAAATGCTCGTCCTCTTCGAAAATGTCGTCATCCAAAATGTTCACCTGGAAATTGAAGCAAAATGTCATGAATGCACAAGGTAAAACGCGATTCCCATCCAAAATGTGCAAAATTATCTCATGCCACACTATACTGATGAACAGACTATAAAGTGTCACAAAGACAGGTGGGGTACATGTTTGAGGTGTGCTAAGAAGCAGAGTTACGGTGCCATCTACAGTATGGAGTTGTAATGACAACCTATGTAGACAATGCATTATAAAGTGTTTAGGGGCGAGGGCAAACAAGTAGAGCCAAATCCCCCAAAACAACAACATAATGCCAAACCTATCTGTGGCAGTCCAAATTTATCAGTGGCAGGCCGCCACATATAAATGAATGTACGGGAAACACTGGAAACCAATTGCAATTTCTTATTCAATATCTTCAAAAAATGGCTTTTTCCACGCAGGAACAACAGAACAAACACCGCAACAACATAACACTGGAAAATAAATGATGAATTATTAACCTCAACAGAACATCTTGACAATATCAAGGAATATATTCATTCATTCATTGATCATTATTAATAAGTAACTGCTTACATCCAACATTTATTTATGAATTATAAAATATTTCTGTCAGATGTTTACACAAGTATTTATTCATTCGTCTTTAATCTCTCTCCTGCCATTGTTATCAAATCAGTTTGTCTGATTTTATTTACTGTTATTATTCAATTAAGAGCTCTTTTTTTTATTATTTAACACCCTTTTCTCTTTCTTTTCCTTTCCCACTGCACAAGCTACCTATATTCTGTCAGTTGTTCCTACTCATGTTTGCTAATACAGAAAATATAAAAATAGATTGCATGCTTTGGCCTTGATTTAGATAATTCAAATAAAATTGAAAATCAAACAACTTAAAAAAATACATTTACAATTATTATAATTAATTCTTATAATTTCCCTCAACATCTGACTAGCACAAATAAATAAAAAACACAAATTACTGGTCAATTTCATAAAACTGTAAATTTAAAATGATTAAAAAGTTAACCTATCACATATATAACTTAATAGATGCTGTGGCATGACCTTAAAAAGGTGCTTCATGCTGGAAAACCCTCAAATCCCCACTGTGGCTGAATTACAACAATTCTGCAAAGATGAGTGAGCCGAAATTCCTCCACAGCGCTGTAAGAGACTCATTGCAATCACTTTTTCACACAGGGGCATGTAGGTTTGGATTTTTTTTCTCCCTTAATAATAAAGTTTCATTTAAAAACTGCATTCTGTGTTGTCATTGTCACAAACACGCAAAAAATAAATAAAATAATAACAAATAACTTTTTCACACCACTTTATAAACATACATATGTACAGTACAAAATTATAGTTATTTTTACTCTGAGGGAAAATAACTGAGAAGGTCATTCAAACATAACTTTTAACACTTTTGTGAATGTGATGTATGAGATAAGATGAGATGTAGATGAGGGTTTCGCCTCATCAAACTGAAAGAATTACAATTTTTGGCACGTTGACATGTCAAGTACTGTTAAAAATACACAAAATTGGAATGTGATCCCAATACAGCAATGGAGACAATTTACAGTTGACATAAAATATTATTTACTGACAAAATGAACTTCATTTCACTTTGCTCACCTTGATCTCTTTCCGAGTATCCCCTGGCTTAAACGTCAAGGTCCCTTCACTAAATTCATAGTCGGCTCCAGCATTGGCAGAACCGTTTTCCGTGCAGTAATCCACACAGAAAGTGTTCTGGCCAGTGCCCCCATCCAGGACCACCCAGAGGCTCAAAGTTCCACAGTTCTCTGTGCACTGATACTGGCCACTTTCAAAGCAAATGTGAGAGCATGTAAGTTTGTCATCTTCCTGACCTGCAGCGCCTGCACGGCGTGAGTGTTCCGCAGCGTGTTTCCTCAGCAAGTTTCCAGCACCGATTAACAAGCGAGTGGCCTGGATGCGGTAAAAAGCTCGACTTTTCTTCTGATGAACCAACGCAGAGTAATTGGCCATTTCAATAAGCTGGTCAATGTTTTTGCCGGGGTGTTTATCCTTCAGGTCTTTCAGGATACGGACCACCTACAAGTTAACGATCAAGGTGAACATTTCATCAACTTGAAAATGCAGTTCGCTCAGAAATAAAAAATTATTTGAGCACTCTGACGATTCCTGTATCAGAGCATAAGAAAATGCTTTGAATCAATAATAATTTCATGCAATCACACAATTAGTCAATGGCAACAAATGATAATAAAACAGAAATGTTCCTATTCTCTCACAACTGGGAATAATTATTTTAATGTATGAATAGAGAAACTACTACTGCTACTACTTTTACTGACCATACAATGTGCTGAAAACGTTGTTTTAGTCGTGCATTTCACAACAGCACAAGCTATGTTGTATTTGCACCCCTTTTCCACTCGTTGCTTGCCCTGTTAGCACGACAGCATGTGAGCTGAGTGGAGGAAATTTTTTAAGAAATTGCATGTGAATGCTGAAGGGCCACACTGGGGGAAATAAAAAAAAAAAAAAGAAATCTTACATAAAGTCTTAAATTTACGAGAAAAAGAGTCGCAAATTTATGGTAAAAAAAAAAAGGTGGTAACATTACAACAATAAAGTCGTAAATTTACAAGAAAAAAAGTCATAAATTCCCGAGAATAAAGTAGTAAATGTACGAGAATAAATTTGTGAATTTACAAGAAAAAAAGTAATAAAATCTACAAGAAAAAAAAGAATAAAGAATAAAGTCATGTAAATTTACGAGAATAAAGCCTTAAATTTACGAGAAAAAAAAAGTTTTAATATTATTTTTATATTATGGCATATGCACCCAACATTTATTTATTTTTTATTTATTTTGTTCCATTTGTCTGCCGCACATAAAAAAAAATTAAACACAGCCTACATCAGACTGTTACGAAGGATGAAAAGAATTAAAAAAAATTAAAAACACACTGAAAAGAGTAAAATATAAAAAGGATTACAAGTATAGAATAATTCAACTAATATTGCTAATTAAACAACTTAAAAACACATAGCAGTCCATTATCTATAATTATGATTGCCCACAATTCTAAAAAACATATTAATCAGAAATTGCTTGTTAATTTAATAACACAGTTTTTTTAATAATAATTATTTTTTATTTACTTATTTAAAACCGTTTTTTTTTTGTAATTTTTTTTTTTTATTTACTTTAATTTTAGACAACATGCGTCCATCTTCTATGCTGCTTATCCTCACTAGAGGTCGCAGGGGTATGCAGCTGGCTTTGGCAGGGTACACAATTAAGAGTCACCAATTAACCTAACATGCATGTTTTTGGAATGCGATTACATAACTTTAAAAAGAAATACACACAAACACACACATACAGCATATATAAATAATTTTAATTGAACTTAATAAGTTAAGAAAAATAATTAAGATTGGTTTCTATTGTTTTATGTTGTCAATATTTTTATTTGTTTTAAAAACACAAATGTATAGAATACCAAAGTGAACGCGGGTATTCTTTCATTTTTTCGTAAGACACCCCAACAGTACACAGACATCTACTTACAAAAAAGTAGGAAGGCACGTATGTTTTTCCTTACCTCATCTTTGTTCTGGTCTATCTCACTTCCTGTTTGTACAGAAACTGTCACACTTGAGGGGTTTGCAGGGCACAGAATGCCATCCGAGTTCTTTCCATCCGTGACAACGTCATTGTATTTAGGTTCAAGGTCACCTTCCATTTCCACAACAATCCCGTGTCGTTTGTCGGCGCGGTAACGTTTATGCATGTATTTGTAGAAGAGCAGGCGACGGTCGGCAATCCACGCCAGGATAACGCACACTGGGAAGTAAAGCAGCGTCACCACAGCTTCCCACACCTAGAAATAACCGCAAGGTCAGCTTAAATGATACACAAACTTCATTTATGAGAAGCACAAAGAGCAGAAACGCACCTCTACGATCCCAGGCGATATCACAGCAAGTATGAGGTACATCCAAATGTAGGCAAAGATACTCCAGAAAGATGTAATAAAAAATACTCGCAGGTGCTTGATCTTACGAGACTCTCCATCGGGGATCACCCACACACATATACCGATAATCACAAACATATTGAAGGCAGCGCTGCCCACAATGGTGCCCGGCCCCAGATCCCCCGCAGCAAAGTTATGGCCGCACACCTGTCAAGTAAAACACACAAGAAACAATTTCAATTCATTAAAATAACCTATAAGCAGGACTCAAATGGAACATTTTCCGTCAGTACACTTTAACAAGTATATTGTGTCCACTGTGTACTTCGTTTCTGAGGGTGTGAATTTTGACAGTGCAGTGCTATCCCACATCCATTACGGTCATGGCGCACTTACCAGAAATGACAATATTTATTTAGCCGCTTCTTTGTCTTCTCTTCACTATTGTCCACCGCAAACGTGTCACTCCCTAGCTGCCATTATTTCATGTTAGCCCCTCCCCCTCCGCTACATTTCCAAAATGGAGACTATTAAGGGTGATAAGTGTCCATCTCTGCACAATTAACATCCGGGTACCGGCAGTGTCCTGCATTTTCCTGTACTTCTCAGTATTGTTTAGTCCGGATGCTCCTGTTCCAGATGTACAAGGACTGGATGGTACGTAGTAGAGTGCCACAAAGCCCAGACTTCCAGAGCACCCCCCCACAGGACATCACAAGGGGCACGGCTCCTTCTCCAAGTCCACAAAGTACATCTGGACTGGTTGGGTGAACTCCAATGCACCCTCCACTACCCTTGCAAGGGTGTTGAGCTGGACTGGACTAATATGCTCATACTTCCTGGTTCTAGTCAAGACTCGAGCAGCAGCATTCTGGATGTACTGCAGCTGTTTTACGGCTCGTTTAGTGAGCGCGGTGAGAAGGCCGTTACAGTAGTCTAGCCTGCTGGAGTCTGTTTTCCCATTTAAGGGCTTGTGGTTTGAATTGTTCTTCTGTTTTTGGTTGAGTGTTTAGTTTTAGCTGGCCTTCTTCCGGTCATGTGAATGTAGACCAAGTGCATAGCGATACATGCGTTGCATGGCACTTTTTAAAAGTTCAAGCTTCATATACCTCAATGACAGAAAGCAGGATTTCAGGAGCAGAAGAGCCCAGTGCCATGAGCGTGAGGTTGGACACAGTTTCGTTCCAGATTCGCACTGTGGTTACTGTTGTCTCTCCGCTGGGTTTGGTGATGGTCACCTCTTTAACCTACACGACAGAAGGTGACGGGAATGGTTTAGTTCATTTCGAACACGCAGGTACACTGAAGTATGTCACGTTTACACTTTGTCTGTGATTTCCCTCGGTTTACAACTTTGGGAGGGTGCGGAGGTTTGGCAAATAAGGGCATGCACGCACGTAGCACAGCCGATTGTAGTGCGCTCGCTCGTCAACGGCTGCATTTAGGTGGCGCATGTGCACTGCGCACGCATGTGCAATCACCAAGACGAGAGCACACAAGTGTTGCAAGCGCTTCTCCAGTTACATTTCACAAACAGGAAGTAAAAGTCAAATACACCTAACCTGACCTTCTTGGGGATGATTTTTTGACTCATTCGGTATGATATGAACAGTTGAATGTGCTAAAAAAAAAATTCTGTCAAAGTGAAACTTACCTGAGAGGTAATGACTTCGATCGATGCCATAAAGCGGTCTGCAATGATGGACACACCCAGGAAGATGTACATAAGACACAGGAAGTAGATGACAGCCCTCCCCGCTCGCTCCCCTTGCGGCGGGTCGAGAGGCGACCACACAGGCAACAGAATGCCCGGTTTACACACGACATTGCCTGCACAAGTCCGCTTGCCAGTCCCTGTGACGTTACTGGAGGGCTCGGTGTGCTGAGGGCCAGATGCTCGCTCAACAACAGCAGGCCTGGCGGAGGTGCACGGGTTGGACAGGAGGAGGACCAAGAGAAGGAGAGGGATTATGGAAATGTGAAAGGGGAGAGGTCCCATATCTGTTGGAGGCCTGGGGGTTGGTTGGTCAGAAGATTTTGCTGGAGAAAGACAAAGATAAAAGAAAAGAATTCCATTGTAACATTTGTGAATGTACAGTACTGCACAAAAGTCGATCCCTGCTTTTCACAGGGGTTACTACCTGGGACCACCGGAATTGAGTGATTGATACGCTCATCAAAAATCTACACAAGTAAGTGCGAAATCTTTACATAAAAGCATTACCAGTGAAGCATAAAAGCGTAAACGTGTAAAAAATTGTGGGCGTTGACACAGTGGTATGTGTATGTTGCATCATTGACCCAAATGAGATTGGGTTGAGTTTTCTACAGAAAAAAAATGCCTATTTTTGGAGGGAAAAAGATACAAATAATTTTGTGAATGCTGAATCGCAAATGTGCAGGGATCTACTGTAGTTACTTATTTAGCAGGATTCTTCCTGCAGACGGGGGCTTTTCCTATGATTTCAGGGGGTGGACCGTTTCTTTGGTGCCATTTGGACTACAACGGTACTTCCTGTATAAGCATCTTCAGTGATGCCCGTACCATTATATTAGAAAGTCAAGTTCATTTGTTTTTCATAAAAAATAGAATGAATTAATTATTGACAGGACACAATATATTTGCTTTGTCACCTATAACACAAAGTTAAACAAATTAAACCATAACCAAGATTTAGAGTACCAGTAGATGTATCATGGACGCACAGGGAGAGCATGCCCAAGAAAAGATTCGAACCCATGTCTTCCCGATCTCCCGACTGTGTAGCCAACATGCGAACCACTCGGCCACTGTGCGGCGGTTTTAGCATGTTTAATGTACAAAATGTATTTACAGCGGCACCCGCATTACATTTTTCTGTATGTCCTTGGTGAAAAAGTTCGGACACCCCTTGTTTAAACTCTTGTAAACGTTACCATACCAATTGTCCTCATTATGGTTACTGGTCAGCCGGAGTCTATCCCAGCTGACTGAATGCTATTCCATTGCTGTTTTTTATTACCACTGCCACCAACACAAAGGCTTGCTTGGTATTACTGAAAAGTAAATTGATCTGTCTGAGTCATCTCGACCACATATCCAAATGACCTCCGAGAAACTAAAACCTGACTAATAAGCCGTGCGACTCCTGTGGTTGTCTCTCTTTGGCACCTATCACTGAATCCTCCGAGATAAGCGTGACAAAGCCAATTGACTTTGCAGCTAGTTTTTTTCCCCATGCAGCTTTGTACCGTTGTCTCTGATGTACATATTCGGTTGAGAAATGAGGAAGTAGTTGAGCGTCAAAACATTTTGGTGCAGTGGTCTCCAGCATTCACACAACTGGAAATAAAGCGGTGCTTACCATACATTCATTTGCGACCTGCCACAAATACAAACAGGACAAAAAAGGACCAGTCTTATCGGAATAATCTGGATATCGCAGCGAAGAAGAAGAACAAAAATTCTCATTTTGCATCACAGTTTACGACTTTTTCCTTAAATTTTAACCCTGTCATTTTTTGGAGGAACATTTTTTTTTTGCCCACCAGAAAACAGGCCTGCGTTCAGTCATGCATGCAATTATGCAATAAATTTTGGGATGGACCAAAGGATGATGTGCGTACCAACATATGCAAATAAAGAAATTTCATGAAAATATTCAATTGTAACTTTCGTGGCTGCTTTTTGGAGAGTCTACTTTTTTTTTGATGTCCAAGCTTAACAGGCAGTTTACATCTCGGGTGTGAGACTAATGGACTATTAGAGAGCTCCCAGGGACAAAGTCTTCCTTCCATCTACCTCCCACAGGTGACACCGCACTGCATTGTGCATTGGGACTTGAAACAGATACTCGAGTGCTGCATCTTTGATGCAGACTAAGCTCTGCCTGGTCATTATACAGTTGTGATTCAGAAACAGCCCACAGAGCTTCTGCATCACATTTCACTTTCCAAGCACTGCTATGGTTACCGCCACCTCAGACCGAGGACCACCTTACACCACAAGTTGCGTTATACGAATGCTCCAAACGCAGCAGCTAAATGACAGGCGGCAGGAGTGGCTATCATTTTAAAAGGTACAGTCTCACGCGTAACGCCACTGAATGGAAAACCTTTCCTTGTGGAACATTGTGAGAATTAAGCAGAACCTCCGATGATAGTAAACGAGAAGCCGCTGCTGCAAGAGCTGGAAGCATTAATGATTGATGCATTCACCTAAATATAGCAGAGTATCTCTTTCATCGTTGTCAGACAATAACAACTCTGTTAGCTTAACATTTAAAAAGAACACCTTACTCTAGGTGGCCAGTGCACTCAACAAATAAGGATATTGGATGAAGATAATTGCGTGAGCCGTCACACAAACATCCTTTTCAGACTGCTACTGCAAAAAAGACGACACAGTACAAACATCACCACACGGGAGTTGAGATTTCAAGGGACGCTGGTTGTGGAGTGTCAGTTGGGGACACCTTGTATTGCCTTACTGCCTCTGACTTGGTTAACACCTGTCAGCACCACCGATTAGTGATCGCCTAGTATTATGTTATAGCAGTGCTTCTCCAATAGAGGTGCGGGCCACCCTGGTGGGGGGCATAGTGAGGTGTCGAGGGGGTGGGATGAGAGGCCCGAGGGACTATACTCATCAAATTTCTTCAAGGTTGGCAGCTCTGTTGGTGTCTTTATACATGCTTGAACTCATGCAGCAGTTTATGCAGATAAATATTTTCTACACCAAAAATATTATTATTATATTTTCTATTACTGTCTACTATATTGGTTAATACAAGTGTAAAGGTGACTTTAGGGGTGTTACTTCATGTCTACAGGGCTCTAATAATGGTAAAAACCGTGTTTAGAGGGTCATTAACACGTTTTCTATGCTCTATCTATGAAAATATTCAATTTATTAATAGTGAATCCTACTTCTCGGAAATGTATTTATTGCGGTCGGGTCTGGAACCAACTAACCTCGATAAACGATAAACGAGAAGACTGTACCCTTCGGTGGAATTAAGACTGATTATGTCTCTGAGCCAGCCAATCCGGTACAACGTGCATAGTCACATGGCACGGGTCAAAGTGTATGTGTGAGTTATGAAGCATTGAAATTAATGAATGAATTATTGTTTTTGCACTCAATTTTTATTAATTGAAATCACTTAAATTTGAAAAAAAATTATGCTCACAAAATTGAAATGCAAAAAACATCTTTGCTAATAAAGAAAAAATGAACCTTTATACTGACAGGACATATAAAGTGTTTGTGTAAATCCATTCATGATGTGAAAGTATATTCCATGAGTACAAACTAATGTGAAGTCAAAGGAATAGACTTGAGTTGACACTTTGCGAGTGAAGTTGTAGCGCAGTCATTTGTTAAAGAGTTATCTGGTTGTTTTCTTTGTGTGACAGAATTTTCCATGGAGCACAATCACAGCAAATATTTAAGCGAGTGGGAAGTTTCACGCATTCTAGTTTAGTTATGTTAGTCAATGGATACATGACCGAATGACAGTCTACCAAGAGGATGCAGTGATATCACCTGAAACAACAGGAACCACATGCAACTCACCTGGTTCTTTATGACTACGTGTATATCATTACAACACCATTTAAAATACTACAAATGTACCTCTATATGACATATGGTGACTCATTTGCGGGAGCTGAGATGGAACAGTCAACACTAGTTGACAATAGTGAGAAGAAGACATTATTATTCTGACCACATTTCCATGATGTCATTCTACAGCACTTATAGAACTTTGCAGTGACAGAAGTTCTTCATTATGATGTGCGTCATTCAGTGTATGAATTACCAGGTAGCTAAAGTGCTGCAGATTGTTTCATTGTTTTTTAAGCAGGAAAAAACACCCTAAGCCACGCGTAGTGTTTCTACTACGTCAAAACTGATATCACTCTGGACAGAAGCAACGCAAGCCCGACTGATCACAAGGCTTAGTTTACAGCACGGCAGACACAATGCCACACTGTACAGTTCCTCATGTTCACTGATCTACTTTCAGCTGACCTGAACTGAGGTTGTTTTGTTTTTTTTACCTGTGCGGTTCAGCAGCGTAGCCACGCAGAACGAGTGATCTGTAAGCTTTATTGTGCCGGTCGAGATTTACAGTACAACAGGCGAGTCTGGAATACTCCTCCTTTTGTGAGTACGTTGCAGTTCATATTACTTATTTCGAATGCCAACGGACGGTGCATGGTTTCAGGGGAGACAGAGAGGAAGAACAAGAGAAAGACGGAAAACACAGATGATGGAGGAGGCAGGAGCATCAATAACAACTGATGTAGCGCCCTATGAAATCCAGTCATTTTTCCATTTACATTTTTTAGAATTCCACTTTTTAACCTTTTACACTTATTTTACTAGCATAAAATGTGTACTTTTGTGACAGTAAATAAAATGTCCTCCTATATTGAGAAACCTTATTTTTGACGACACCCTTATTTGGTTTACAGTACACAATTGACAAGATGTGGCAAATAGCGCTCTTACTTTGAAGACTGGAAGTGTGTTGTGTGCGTTGAGAATGTCTGTGGACGGTTAAGACAAGACGGTGCAGGAATAAACATGCCTCTTGTCCGTATTTCACTCAGAATTTGCACGACGTCAGCGGGCATCGTCAAACGTTACATTAACAAACGGTAAAACACAACACGCTCTGCTAAACTAAGCTAACCTGGCTAGCTTGCATTCACGCTACGTAAGAGATTTTTCCGCCAACTTTTGCAGGTGTTTCAGGTCGCCATTTCGACATGTTTAGTTCGGGAGGGGGCGGTTTAGTGTTTGTGATGAGATTACGCCACGATCGAGCGGAAATACTTCCCCGCACAAATGTTCCTTCTCCTCATGGGGACAATATGGGGACTGCAATTTCCTTCATGCGAGACACATACAGGGTGTCCCAAAAAATGTACACACTTGCTGCAACAGCCTGTCATACCACGTATTAGAGAAGACTTTGAAGGCAAGGAGTTTTATTTTCAGCAAGATGGAGCATGTCCACGCTACTATCATGATGGTAAATCCTTCCTTGATGAGATCTTGCCAGAACAGGTGGATTGGACGGAGGGGTTTCTTTGAATACCCTCCGCGTTCACCAGACCTCACACTACTGGACTTTGTTTTTCTGGGGATACCTAAACGCCAAAGTCTACGCTATGAGAGCAGCCATTGAACGTGAATGCACGCAAATTCCAAGGGAATTGTTTCGTGATGTGAGCGATTCCATTGCTTCGCGTCGCCAGCAGTGTCTGGACCACAACGGACGTCAGTTTTTACAGTCGGTGACAAAACAATAAAATGATGTTTGTAAATTGTTTTACACTTGGAAAATGTAACAAATTATGATAAACACCTAGTTTACAATTACTTAAAGCGTGGATACATTTTTTGGACACTCTGTACTTTGTCTACAGAATGCTCAAGTCCCGAGAAGTAGACTTCCCTTTTTGAGACACATCTTGCACCACTGCAGCCTTAGACAGGCTCATTGCTAGTATACATGATACACGGAGGGGATTTAAGGTTTACCATTAATAATGCACTATGAAACAACATCAGTGGCTTGAGGATGAGGAAGACCAACAACCCTTTGAGTTTGACTCCAGGTAAACAATCCACCAGTTTTTCTTGTCTCTCATCTCTACCACTCAGCTATAAGCTCAGCTGTAAGACATCTTCATGGCAGATGGACTGACTGATGGACATGGAGTGGACAGAAAGGGTTTATTTGACAAGCAACTGACAGCCAGGAGACAACAGCTCCAATGGTTTCTATTACATGAGATCCTCTGTCTGTGCATTGGCAACACTGTCACCTTAGAAGCGCCATCACTCTCCACTTTAGCTTGAACCTAGCACGGTCGGGCTAAACACGAGGGTTCCCATTGTCTGCGATGTTGCACTTCCCTAAAAAGAAACCCTGCAAGCCAGTGGTGACCTAAGTGCAGCCTGGGGGCCATTTTCTGGCTGCAGCTTCTTTTTTACTGGCCCCTCTTGTACACAAAATGAATTCAGTACTAATGAGATATATTATTAGATAGGCCTGTCATGATCACAGATTTTGCTGGTCGATAATTGTGCTATAAATTATCGACGATAATCGATAATTTCGACCTTTTTTAGCCGATTTTATCATTAAGTTTATCATTCAGTGATCACTGAGTCATGTCATGTTTGAGCCACTAGATGGTGCTCAAGTGTAGTTTATCTGTGTGCAGCACAGAAGATGCCTACTACAGCACTTCACATCGTCACCACTTCACATACCCTGGGTATCGCGAGCTCGCGCTGCCCGGCACTATACATTCACTTCGCCGATCAAACGCCCCAGCAAGCGCCAACCGCCGGCACGAATGTCCCACAGCACATCCACACTGGAACTGTGGCATTCGGCTTAGAAACTATGTCTTTTGTGCTTTCATTCACATTAGCGTTTGCTTACTAAATGCTAGCTAGCACTGAGTGTATTCAATCACTACGTAGCTAGCCGCAGCCTCCACGTACTGTGACAAAGACACAATAGCTGACAGGAGGCTCACTCTTTCCCTTAACTTGACTATACAACCAATGCGCTCAGACACAAGCTGAGTGGAACCTCTCATCATCCAGCCTGTGTGCTACAGCAAGACAAGTAAATGGAACAGGCATACGTACATGTCGCACATGTCAATTTATCGAGGCGTCAAGAAGACCTCGTTATTTTTCTATCGTTCGATTAATCGTTTTATCGTGACAGGCCTATTATTAGATATTACACTAATTTGCTTTGTGTTAGTCTAAGGATTTACGGCTGATTCTTATCAATCCAGGAGGCTGCCGCCGGTGAACCTGCATCTCTCGCTTGTCAAACCGGATATCCGGTCGCATTGTTTTATCGTTCACAGCTCTCATTACAGGTCAAGGATTGAACTGCCCCAGTAAAATTCTGTATTAAAGTAGGATAGAGGTTAAGGTCAAGACAGACCCTTTGAAAGGTTTTCACATTCCTAAATCAAAGGGATGAAAAGTCTTCCAGGGAGAGTTAGGTCAACTACACCGTTTTAGCGGGGGAAACGTGAGAGAAACGTGAGGTGTAGTATTGCTCTTTGTCCTGTGGCAGCTGAAATGGCACGAGTATCATTGGCTGCATACAATGCTGCAGCATTGGTTTACTTGAGCCGTCACTGTGGAGGGGTGGGTTGCATTTCAGTGGCAGGAAGCTTTAGTGGTTGACTTTTTAGGATTTTACCCTCGGAACCTCAGTAAATGCTGTCTTGCATGTGCTTGCCTAATTCAAGACGAATGCTTTAACCTTAATGATCAATGAGTCGAGATAATAAAATATATTTAAAATATTTCTGCTTTTTGGTGACGCAGCTAGGACGATGGAAACTTTGGTCACGCCAACATGAACGCAATACTTTGGCCTGTGTCTTAATTAAAAGTTAATTCTGAGGTTCTGAGAACAACTGTAACAATAAATTTACCGCCAAGATTACGCCTGGTCTGCTGCGATAAAACAAAATGGAAAAGTAACATTTAAAATGGGGGGAGAAAGTCCACACCAGCCGTATTTGAACCTGTGATGCGATCATGTTGTTGACACACGCCTGCGTCCGCGTGGAGCGCCGTGCACCTCATCCTACCTCCCAGCACCTGCCATCCCATGAGGGCTCAAAGGCAGACAGGTGAGGTGAACCTGGCACCTCTCTCTTTCACTGCCCTTTCACCGCCTTGTTTCATGTCTTTATGCCACACACCATGCACACTCTCTCAATTTTCTCTCCATTTGTGCTTATTTTTATTTAGATTCTTGTGTTTTCATATGAGATTTTATACTCCTATCGAACAGAAATGAATATCTTGACTAACATGACCATACAGCTTCCGTATGCACAAATCTTTCACGTGGTGGCAACGATGTAAACAATGTAAAAATACATTTAAAAATGGGTGCATTTTAGTTGGTTGCTATGGCAGAATCCAGTTTAATGCTGCCGTGCTTTTATTTCGAAGTTTACTTTGCGCTGAACAGGAAGTCGGTGTTCACGTTTTGACGCTGTGTGACTAGAAAGTAGTTATGTTGCTGTTGCCGTTTCACGCTGCTTAGCCATAATGATGACTTTAAGGGTCCCTGACGTGTTTTATCAATTTTGATTGAAAATATGATATATTGTTAGATTTGTTGAAAGTGAACGGTAAGTTGGCAAAAATTACACTTATAGTTCATGGCGCCAGCCACGACGAACTCGCTCTCAGCTCAACCTCACTTCCAGAAGTGACATACTGGGGGTAGTATGCTCAGCTACACAAACATGTCTACAGTGATTATCGCAAACATTTGAGCAATGTGTCAATCATTTTCAAGGAGGAAGAAACATTCAGAGATGAAATAGAACTTGCAGAACATGGACTTTAGCCTTTATACATGGAGGTGAAGATTAGTCGCCTTCAAAACACAGAATGGCAAGTGTAAATTACTCTGGAGTTGCTGATCCTTCAATTATTGTTTTAAATCGGCTTCTTAACGTCAAGGATGAATGTTCGCCGTCGCCACCGCCCCCCACAATAAACATATCGCTGTCAAAAGATGTTTATATGACATGTATAATGCTTCGCAGCCTTGTCGCTATCATGGAATAGTGTTTAGAAGACATGCTGTAAACAAGACATGACTTACTCTCGTGTGCCAACTTTGATGTAGTGGTCGTTCTTCGGTGTCTTGTTTTTTCCTGTGTACCGGCGAAATAGCATCCTTTTTCAAAATGCGTTCATACTGTACTTTCAAGCCAAATGCTTCTTGTAACGGTGTTCCTTTGAAGCGGTCGTCGGTGAAATGATCACTGCGAAGGACACAGCTCGAGGTGGGCGTCCATCTGTCTCTCATTCTCTGTACTTGCTTCGTCCATTGTTGTGTTAAAGCTTAGTCTTTTGGAAAAGAAAACAAACTTAAGAGTATCACTCGGATACTATGAACATCCAGCAGCAACAACAGTATCACTCGGTAACTATGAACATCCAGCAGCAACACAACATTTTGGCATGACTACTATTTCGATGAAAAATATTCTTTATGCTACCTCGTGAAGCGTTTGTTTACTCTGCTTTCGCTGAGCGGTTTTACCCTCATTACGTCACTTCTGGAAATGACTGAGCTGCGAGCTCAGTCGTCATGGTTAGCGCTATGAACTATAAATGTAATTTTTGCAAATTTAACGTTGGCTTTCAACAAATCTAACAATGTACAACATAATTACAAACAATATATAATACATTTAAGCTAAATTGATCAATCATGCCAGGGACCCTATAACAATACTACAATATACGTCATGAACTGACCCATTTTTTCATAGATGCACTTCTATATGTAGTAAAGTAAAGAATGATAAAATCATAAAGATAATAACGCAGTTTTATTGACACTGATATACACTTCCGGTCAAAAGTTTTAGAACATCCCAATTTTTCCAGTTATTTATTGAAATTGAAGTCGTTCAAGTCCAATGAGTAGCTTGAAATGGTACAAAGGTAATTGGGGAAGTGCCAGAGGTTTAAAAAAAAAAAAAGGTTACCCAAAACTGAAAAATAATGTGTATTTCAGAATGAAATAAAGGGACCACAAAATGGGCCAACAATTTAAGGCTGTTCTGCACAAATAGCGGTTTATCAAGCCTTGGCAGTTGGTGCAACTAATTCCTACAGGTGTTCCGAGTTCTGGAGTACTTACTACCTCCTCTGTCTGCATAAAAACAGTGTTCGGAACACACTGTGGTACTATACCCTCGTGAACATCAGTTGAACAGCATCGTACTGGAGAAAGTCATTTGTTGCTTCAAAAATGGCAAGAAAAAAGGGAATTAACAACGGAAGAGAGACAGACCATCGTGAGACTTACAAATGTAGGTGTTTCCTCCAGAGAAACTGGAGTGTTCTAAAACTTTTGACCGGTAGTGTATAACGATATGTATTAATGTGGTTGCAGTTCGCATCTACATCCTTGCATCCTGAGACAATTAAGCTCCTTTTATGTAGCTGAATCAAGTATCAACTTCTATCCCTCAGTATCTGTGTCCACTCATGTATTATTGAGTGGAAGACAAATTAGGTTATTTTTAATGTTATTCAAATAAATGAATTTCATAACAGTAATAACAAAACTAAACTAGCGACTAGACATGCACCATTACCATCTTACCGCTTCAAACAAACACATGAATAAATACATTTCTACAATTTGGACGCTGCTCTCAATTAGTTCAAGATTGCGCGGGTGTTCTTAATGTTGTGACCAGGCGATAGGCTCTCTGTCCGATGGAAAAATTTGTACATTCTTAGTATGGAAACAAGAATCTAACTCATTTTCAATTTCTACTTTCAGTTCGGGTTCGGGTTCAGGATTCTGTCAATGGATGCAATTAATAACTTGGATCATTGTGGGCCTAGCCTCCCAAAATGTTGAAAGCGTTTAACCTCCGCGGAAGACCATCTTCACGGTGACTTACCTTCCGGTTTAGCGCACAGCCCCAGGCGACGCTGACATTTCCTAAAACTTTCCTCTCCCCTTGTCTCCACCGGTCGCTCAACTCACCGAGTCAACTTTTACCGTTTTTTCACTTCGGTTTTCATCTTGTGATGCTTGGAGCCCACGCTGCAGATCACGTGATGCATTCACTGTCTCCTCCCACAGTTGTTCAACTCGGGTCCACGCAGGCAGCCAACAGGATTGTTTGTAAAGTCACCAGCACACTGTACGAGTTTTGGCTTAATAAGAAGTTAATCGTACACGTGTTGTTTTTATTCACAAGGCCGTAAACCGGGGGTGTTTTCCCGTTAAAAAAAGATCTTGTTTTCTGGAGCATCTCATGGACGGACACTGCAAATGCAAAACAGATGGGGGTACAGGACGGCTCGAAAGTCAATACACGTTTAATGTATGAATTTTTTTATATGTTTTATGTATGGGGTATTATTTTATATTTTGTTTTATTTGTACATTAATTCTTGTTATAAAAGTATATTTTATTATTCCATTCAATATTTATCAAACTTGATGTACATTAGAAATCATTCTCAAAAAATATTTTAATTGTAATATATATTTAATGTATATTATATATGCAGTATTTTCTATTACTCTTTACTTTTATAATTATTATTGATAATGATTTAATTTATTGCTTTATCTCCTACCAACTACCAAAAAGTCTGCCCCCCACCGACCAATTATGTGTCCATGAAGCATACAAATTAGTCCTGCCCCCTTTACACCTGTCACAGTCTCTTCCATTCAAACCTCTCCACCACCATGGGCAAGATTAAAATTTTAAAAAAAACTGTCAAAAGGACCTCAAGGACAAGATTGCAGATCTGCACAAGACTGTTATGGACCATCAGCAAGAAGCTTGGTGAGAAAGAGACCACTATTGGTGCACCAGTTCATAAATGGAAGAAATACAAGCTAACAGTCATCTGCCCGTCACTCTGGAGGATGACTGTGAGAAATGTGAGACACCACCTCAGAAATGCAAGGGAGGAGCGGGTTAATGATGTCAAGGGAGTTGGGAGCACATTCACCACCAAAACCACAAGCCTTGGGAGAACGTCTTGGGGTCAGATGAGAACAGAAGTGGGCTTTTTGGCATCGACTCGACTTGTTTGAAGGCGGAGAAATGAATAGGAGACCTGAACGACAAGGAACATCTGAACTATGTGCATGCTAACAAGGGTTTCTCCTCCAAGCCATGTTTTGCATTGGAACCTAAATGTAATAATGTTTGGGTTTTTTTAAATGTCAAATATTTGCGCAAGCTTGCTTTGAAATTCTGGTGTGTTCATTTGAATATCAAGACAATCTTGACATTTAAAGTCATTTTTATTCAGACAGTATAAAACAGTTTTAAACCTGAACATGAACATATTTTTAATGCATCTGGCAATCCACTGTAATTCCACTTACAGGGCTGCATTTGTAGATCAGTCATAAGGGTTTGTTTGTTTGTTGAGGCATTCATTCATTCATTTTCTACAACTAATCCTGTTCAGGGTCACAGGTGAGCTGGAGTCTATCCCAGTTGACCTTGGGCGATAGGCGGTGTGCACCCTCGACCGGGCACAACGCAAATAACCATTCACACTCATGTTCACACCAATTGTTCATTTTGAGACAAATCTTCAACATCAACATCAGTCAAAGGTCTTTGCTTGAAATATTGATATCAGTAATACTTGGTATCAAATGGCTCCCAGAATTTGCAATATCACCTGCCCCCATTACAAGCCTTTACAGCAGGGGTGTGGAAACACATATGCTTTACGTTATAGGTGTCGATATGAAGACATGTTTAATTTTGTGTGTTTCAAATGTGAAGCAATAAAAAATAATTTTAAAAAAAGAACTGCAGGCTGCAAATGGTCTCCAGGTCAGATTTTGGACACACCTGCCTAAAAGACTGAGCTAGGATCAATATTTCCTAAAAAATATAGACAGATACGTTAACAAACACCCTTTAATGTCTAAATTAACATTACACCCCCACCCCCGTCAATTCCATCGGCATTAAAAAGTTCCATTATGAAAAATGTATCTTATAATGACAATTTGTGTTAAGACTCTTCACCACAGGTGGCAGTGGCATTCAATTTATGAGCTGGTCTTGATTGGTCTGACCATAACCGAACTGCCAGTGAACATTGTGGGGTAGAAGGACATCATGAATTGGTTCTTCAGTTTGTGCAAGAAGTGAATGTACCTCACTCCGGGTCCATAGCCAGAGAACACATGTGACACCTATACGGTAGGTCAGAACAGAGACATACAATGAAAATCAGACGTGGAAGAACAAGTGCCGCGTCCTGAAAAATCCATGGATTCTGGGGTCATGTTTAATTTTGCAAACTAACTCAAACCAAACCATGTGGATATGCTAAGACGTTATATCCAGAGCGCCCAAAGTCTCTTTACAATTTACAAAATTTATTGCAAAAACAATTGATGTGATCGGTTAATCAGATTTGTTCTTTGACCTTTAGTTTTGTAATTTAAAGCAGGGGTGTCCAAATCGTGGCACAGAGGGCTGAAAAACTGCAGGTTTTCTTTCCAGCCGGTCACTAAAGCAGGTGATTTTAATGATCGACACTTCTTTCAAATTTGTGGGAGGGCGCCCATCAATTAAATCACGCGCTGGAGAAACTGGATGCAGTGTCTCGGCCGTTGACACATAAACTTTGACGCATTTTGTATGTTAAATGCCAAAACCAATCCAATAGAGGTCAATGTAAAGTATATACCACAATTCTCTACCAAAACGCTGGGGGCCTTGTTTTCAGTCACGTGTATTGTACCTGTTGCTCCGAAACCGCTCATATTTATGTCATAGTCATGTAACTGCTCATATTTGCGTATTGCTTATTTCTTCACGAAGACGCTACTCAATCTGCGCCACTGTTTTGTTTTTGTTTTGGTGCTCTGCTGAGGGCCGATACTATAACGAGCTGCAGTTCGGACACCCTGGAGCAATCTTCAATATATACTCTTTTTGTACTCATTTCCACCGGTGGGTCTATTAATTTGTTTTTGCACTAATTGTGTTCATTTGTAAAAGGTACCTTATGGACACGCTGTATGAAGAAAAAAAACATCCTGCATGCCAGCTTTGTGTTAATAGCATAATTTTTTGTGTTATTAGTATGAACATGTCAACCTCTTCTCTTTACATTATGCTTTTTTGCTCTTCAAATTCTGCTGTTTTTTCTTTTAATTGTTTAATTGTATTTTTTAGAATATGCCACTGGCTACTAAAAACAACAAGCTGCAAATCACAATTGGCCCCCAGGCTGCACTTTGGCCAAAGCGGCTAATGTAGGGGAGACAGGAGAGCGATTCTACGAGTCTGTATGAAATAGAATACTCCAATTGGGTTTTTTTTGTTTTTAAAATGGTGGGTCCCTCAGTGATATTTTCCGGCAGCACACCTGCATGAAGACCAGCGGAGTTGGAAGAAGAGCTCACCTGCTTCCATGTGTGCGAATAGGTGCTGAGGTCCTCAGTGGGGTTGACTGAGTGCTCCGAGATCACACTGCTTTTATCTGTACCTAATAACTTCACATGCAGTTGGAAGATTGACTGATGCAGCTGACTCTCCTCATACCTGATGAAATAAGAGATGAAGGCTGAGTTCCAAAGAATATACCATAAATGCCATCCAGTTACAATACACACTATAAGAATTTCAAGTCAATCATTTTTAACATATGCAATCTTGCATAAAGTATCCAAAAGCCAACCTTCACGTCAAATTACCTCAGTAAAAGTGAAAGATTCTCGTAAGACAATGACTTCAGTAAAAGAAGCTACTTAAAGTAGTTCAAGAACGATAAAAAAAAATGTACTTAAGTGTAGAAAGTAAAAGTACAAGCCAAAAGTACGTGTAAAACTGCTGTAACACATTGACGATGTGGTCAAAAAGAGATAACTTTTCGCAGCCTGTTAATAATGCGTAAGCAACGAAATAACAGTAAAATTAAAATACAGTCATGTGCTCGAAGCCGTTTGCCGTGCTTGTCGGTGTAGCACTACAACCCGGAAATGCCTGTTTATATTGGCGCCGCACACCAACAACCAATCAAAAACCTTTGTCTTGTTCTTCTTTGGCTTGATTGGCGCGCAGCTTCAGAGTAGTTCTTGCAGCCATTGGCTCCCGAAACCAAACGAAAAGTCACGAGCAGCGACGACGCTCATTGGAAATACTGAACATATAACGGAGTAAAAGTGGCAATTTCCTTTTTAAAATATAGCAAAGTTAAAGTAAAAGTAGGCCCTAACAGAAATAATAAAGTATTACATACTATACATATCATAGTGGGTCTGAACATGTCTTCACATACGTATACTGTAGGTCAAAGAATTGCATCGTTTCAGTCATATGGCTCCACCTAGTGGCCTTGCACTTCAAACTTTGAAAACAGTACTGTAATGCTTGTTGTCCATCCATCCATCCATTTTCTATACCGCTTCATCCTCATTAGGGTCGCGGGGACATGCTGGAGCCTACCCCAGCTGACTTCGGGCGACAGGCGGGGTACACCCTGGACTGGTCGCCAGCCAATCGCAGGGCACATATAGACAAACAACCATTCACACTCACATTCATACCTATGGACAATTTAGAGTCGTCAATTAACCTCACCTGCATGTTTTTGGAATAATGCTTGTTGTCATTTAATTTATTTAACATTTTTAATCATTCCATAGCAATATACTCTTCTTTTATTATGTTGAATTGAAATCTTTACTTATTTATTGTTACCTTGCTTGCAGATTGACTTGAAGTCAATCAAAGGGTTCTACTGCTTTATAAATACTGTAAATCAAAGTAACAGATGCTTCTACAAACTATTAGTTTTATGGTGGGTGTGCACACTTACTCACAAAACAAATTTGATTTGGTTTATTGTTGGATTGAATTGTACAGGCTAAAAGGTTTTTCACTTTAGAAAAAAAAATGGTATTGAGACAGAGGTTTGTTCACTCTCTGTAGACACCGTATAGTTCCTTGCCCTATTACGGGCTAATGTGTGTAGACTTTGACACCGGCATGCAGTCATGCACCGTGCCATAGTGCTAATTGCGTAATAACATAGTCAATTGTGTGTGCTTGAGGTGATTGTTCACCTACCAGTCTTGGATCACTATTTCTGGTTGGAAATCATCCAGCAGCTCTTCCCACAGCCCCTCTGCCTTCAGGTCCACAGTCTGCTTCAGGGAAAACCAGCTGAGAACGAGAAAATATTTCACTCATGACTTATTACTGTGACTCCAAGCTGAGCCCAAAGGAATGGCGTTAAACCAAATTGCAGAGGAACCTTCAAAATCCCAAATAAAGCGCAGTCGATTCCGGGAGGCTAGAGGACGCCATGGCCTAATTTGCACAACTGGCCATGACCCAACACTTGTGTCATAAGAAATGTGACATTATTTTATGTTTTTTTTAAACCTTGTGTCACAATAGAACATGAAATTATTGAAATGTGCACTTTATAACACGCACAGGCGATTTTTTTCATGTTGTTTCCTAAGAACAAATAAATGAATGTATGGCAAACCCTGATTGTGCACATCCCAAGGGGAAGCACTGTATCCCACCATGATACCTACCTGTACTGAGGCAAGGCACAGATCACAGCCCCTTCTGGGATGCTACTGGTGTCATAGGGGAGAACTTCTGTGTTTGTGGTCCAGCCACTGAAGTCACCTACAAATTAAACTTTCGAAAATAAAATGCATCACATACACTTACTTGTCAAACAGTTAATTCCTCCCATCTCTTACCTTCCGGTTGAAAACGTGGAGGACCATGGCTGGGAGAATCAGGCATCTCAGGTTCGGGTGGAGGGGTATCTTTACTCAAGCCTATGTGAAGTTGAGGACAAAGTGTAAAAACACCACACCTACTGCTCATTCACTGCAAACATGACAGCCTAACAATGTCGCTCTGACAAGGTTGACTGGTGTGTCCATCACTACGTTTAGACGCACACAGCCTTTTCAAACACCCAAGTACTGCTCACACGTTTGCTTCAGGGAGACATGTGAAACTCTACCATACCTGTAGACAGTCAATTACTTTGCATTATTAAGGAGAAGACAAACTGTATAAAACAGATAACTAACTGATGGACATTTGAGAAAATGTCGTTAAAAGACAAAATTGATGGCTACGTTAGACTATATTTAACACATCTTTTAATTAAGGAATACATATTTTTTAATTATATAGTTATGGATCTGGTAAGGGAGATTGTCAATAAAAAAGTTTATACTGTACTGTTGTGTTGTACATGTTGATATTCGAAATTCCGGTGTTTCCGAACGCACCTTCGCGTGAGTGTTGATTGGTGGGTAACCAGGAAGTGTGGTTGTTGCTAGCGCCGATTGTTGGCGTGCTAAGGGTTGCAATTAAACGTAAATAGAGTGTCAGTGTCTCTTTCGCGACGCTACAATATAATCTGGAGCAGCACTGGATATTTTGGAACACTGTGGCGCAACGAAACAACATTACTCAACTCAACGACTTTGATTGATATTCGGCATTCCGGTTCTCATGAATGCACCTTGACGTGTGTGTTGATTGGTGGAACATCAGAAAGTGTGGTTGACGGTGAAGTTCATTGCTGGCTTGTTTAGATTGGCACTTAAGTTTGAAAAGAGGATCGGTGTCTCTGTCGGGGCGCCACAATGTCATCTGGATCAGCACTGGTTATCTGTGAGTCAATATCATCACAATGAAACATTATTTCATTAATATTTCATCTTGTGCGAACGACTTTGCATTATATTCGGAATTCCTGAATGTACCTTGGCGTGCGTGTTGATTGGTTGATAACAAAGAAGTGGTGGCTAACCAGAAAGTGTGGTTGTTGTTGGCGTGTTAATGTTGGCAATAACACACTACACTTAAATTTGGATCATTACTGGATATTCTGGTGGAAATTTAGTGTAATGCGATCGCCGTTGCTGTGACTCAATCCTGTGATGAAACTTCCCATCAGTGAGAAGGGAACAGAAGAGTACAAAAAGAGTACCGTGAGGTGCAGGATTCTTCAGCAGATTTCTCCCGAATGGTTTAGCTTCATACGCAGACTTCCAATCCAGGCGGTCAGGCATCGCCGTGCCACCCAAACCCCACTCATCTTCACACCTCTTCTTCCACTCTGAGGCAGACATCGTGCGGCTGAAAGTGTGTGCGGTGTTTGTTTCAGCCAGGAAGTTGTTCAAGACATTTATGACTGCAGGTCTAGTACGACACACCCAGTTGTGTTGCAATTGCTGTGTCGTATGCCAGGGATGGGCGGGTCGATACAAATATCGACATTATCGATACCATCGTCGTATCGGCATTTTTTAAAACTGTGGTACATGTGTGCTGTGCATTTGACCTGTATTATCATGTGTTTATAACTTGTTACCAACTTAGCTTCAGGCAAGCGTTCATTTATAACGTGGACTAGACATGCTAATAATCTGTTTGTGCTCAACTGCTCTGTTTTGCTGCCACGTTATAAATAAAAGATGTGCTCTATTTTCCCTCTGACACTGACACGTATGACATGTAATATTATGACGTAATATTTACTAATTTATTCTCGTAATTTACCAGAATAAAGTCGGAAATGTATTATTTTTTTTCCTCGTAAATTTACGACTTTATTCTCGTACTATTACAGCTTTTTTTTTTGCGTACATTTACGACTTTATTTTTGGTAATTTACCAGAATAGAGTAGTAAATTTGTGACTTTCATTCTTGTAAATTTCCAATTTTTTTTCCTCAAAGTTACAACTTTATTCTGGTAAATTAACGACTTTATTCTTGTAATTTACCAAAATAAAGTTGTAAATTTATGACTTTTGTTCTTGTAAATTTCAAACTTTTTTCTCATAAATGTACCACTTTATTCAAGCAAAATTACGGCGTTATTCTCGTAATATTACAGTTTTTTTGCCGTAAATTTACGACTTTATTTTCATAATTTACCAGAATAAAGAAGTAAATTTACGACTTTTTTTTCTCATCAATGTACAACTTTATTCTGGTAAATTTACGACTTTATTCTTGTTATTTAACAGAATAAAGTCGTAAATGTATTACTTTTTTTCTCGTAAATTTACGACTTGTTTTTCTCATGAATTTACAACTTTATTCTCTTAAATGTATGACTTTATTCTCATAATATTACAACTTTCTTTTGCTAAATTTACGACTTTATTCTCATAATTTACCAGAATAAAGTAGTACATTTATCACTTTCTATCTTGTAAATTTTAGACTTTTATTCCCTCATCAATTTACAAATTTATTCTCGTAAATTTACGACTTTATTCTCGAAATGTCAGATTTTTTTTTTTAATGTGGCCCTAATACTCTCTATAGATATCATTTTTAATTTTCACTTTTTTGGACCAGAAATCAGTGAATTTCAGGCTCTGCGAATGCGGAATGGCAAATGTGCGAGGAGCCACTGCAGTTGCAACAGCTGAGCCCGTTTAAATCGACCCCGTTTATGCTGACAACGCGTCGACCAACTCATCAAGTCCTAGTCACACGTGTTGGCTCACCCATGAGTAAAAAGCGCATGCTTGAACGTCAACCCAACATACCGCTTTGGTCGGCCCAAACGTGTCATTTCTATGAAAAGTGGTTCCGTTCATGTTGTAGTATTGTTAACCTCATCATTATTGCGAGCGTGTTTTTGCCAAAACAGTTCTCTGGTTATGTCAGCATCAATAAAAACAAAGGAAGAGGGGTGGTGGCAACAGGAAAGGAACTTCTTTCATGGTCAACTCAGCCGTTCTTTCATCCCCCTTTCCACTGTGCTATGTGTTAATGTTGTATAATGACCTCTAATTTGACAGAAAACGAGCTTGCATTCTGCTTCTTTGTTCCAGCTGTGATGCTCATGATTGATCAATTAATTCTTGCAGGCCGACTGATTACGCTCTCTGGTGTGCGACATGCAAAAGCCACAAGCACTGCTGTTTACTCGGCAACGTTGCTTACAGAATACCACGATGCCCGCCGTCGATGTTGCGGTTTAAGACTCGATATTGCATGATGTGCAGTGCGGAGAGTGAAATCTCTCCATTCACATCCCACCCCAGCTAAAATGACTCCATCCATTAATAGAGGTATCCATGGTTACCTCAGGAGCCATGTTAAAGGGTGTGTGAGTGTGGGTCGCTATTCTCAAGCAGTAGCCCCCCTTTTCCCCCTCCCCGTTCATCATTTCAATACATCACTCTGCCACTTCAAGATTTTCTAAAGCCATGATTTGCTTTTGCAAATGAGATTTGCAGTGAATGCTTTCAATAATTCTGATGATGACAGACTACTCATTGAACGTCCCTGAATTATGAATGCAAATATTACCTCTGCAATTACCTGCTTGACTCGGAAGGAGCGACACGAGGAGCTTCGATATTTCAGCTCCAGAGAGGCTGCAGGTTGAAATATTTTATAGGAGCATCCCAGTGCGACATATTTGCAGTCTTCAGAACAACCTGTTTCCTTGACAACGCATTTTTATCATTCAAGCCCACTGCTACCTTGTCTCAAAGCAGGAATCAAATGTGGCTTAAATTGATGTTGCTGCAGGGATTCACGACACGGCTCAGGGTGGATGTATTAGGATGTACGAAAATAACATATCGTTTGCATTTCTTGTGTTGAAAGCGCGGTTTATCTTCATTAAAAGCTCACTGCATAAATGACAAGAGCACTGTGATGCAATGATGCTACAAAACGGAGTACTTTACACAGGTTGGTTTGTGTGACCCAGCGTCCTGATCCTAACTTGGGAAAAACATGTACAATTTTTCTAGCATCATTTTCAAATTTGAAATGGGGGTAGGTAAGAACTCAAGCTGTGGTTGCATGAAGAGATTTGACCTATTTTGACTCAATTTGTCTATTGAGGTGGGTCTTTGTTTTTAGATTATATTTTTGTAGCTGTTCATTGAGGTTTAAATAAACCAATTTAAATAATAAACATTTGATATCATGTATTTTTTACATTGGTAATTCATTTGACACAATACACATCATTTGGTAATAAATGAATTTAAAACAACAAAAAAAACCCGAGGAGCCGAAAGAGCCGACTCTTTTTGGTGAGTGTATTAAAAAACGGCTCTATAAAATGAACCGAAATTTCCATCACAATTGCGTTGGTGGGCATGCCGTAATTACACTAAAACAATTTACGTAATTAATGAAACGCGTTATCTTTGACAGCCCTAAGAATAAGACAACAAAATATCAGGAGAATGGCGATCAGTGTGAGTCATGTCAGGATATGTAATCATAATATGCACATATTATGTTGGCTCGTCGTCAAAGCTCACTCACTTCTGGTCACGTGACGGGCTGGCGACTGCCTCGTTTTCGCGACAAGCCGGCATTTTCGGATCTTCCCACTCTGGAAGCCGTTTCAGGGGACGCCCAGAACGGGCTTTAGGTGTGGATGAGAGGCCGAAACGCTGAAATACTGTGCCGTTTTAACCTGAAAACCTTTCCGCGTGGAGACCCCCCCCCCCCAACAGTCTCCGTGAGGGGTGTGGGTTGCTGCGGAGGGAGACTGGAGTGGACCGGGTGGAGAACACGAAGAAACAGACGACAAGTGATGTTAAAATGAACATTTATAATGACTCTGTTGCCGTCGCAAAAATAATCTTTAAAAAACAATTCAATTATTAACACTGAAATGCTGACTTCACTGGTAGTCCACGAGTCATAAAACACAACTCACTGAATTTCTTTTACAAACACAGTACTACAGTTACATTAAATAGTCATTACCGTTAAATCTATTCATGGATAACGCTCAAATAAACTCATAATAAAACAATGACACTTTTAAAATCCTCTCTTTCTCCCAGCTTAGTAACTGTCTTATTGTCAACAGTTCAGCATCTATAAAATATATCGCAAGAAAACAGACTGGCAGCATAACAGTGACTCTCATGACTTCAAATTAGGGTGATGTTTGTCGAGAGGAATGGATCCATTCACCATTTCGGTAAACTAACATTGAACTATGCAGGCTCGCGGCCTTTTGGCTCAGTATAGAATTATTTGGCACTCATCTTGACAAAAACAAATTGCCATAAAAATCGTTCACACATTTTCTACAATGGCACTACAAGGCATTGTCCTTAACATTTGCGACCCCACTCGTCATCCCAGGTGATATGTACATTCGGCCACCAAAAGCCCTTCGTGTTGTTGACGCTATGGGTGTTCTCTGATTCGTTGCCGCTGGCGTGCGGGAGAAATCGTCCAATCAACAAAACATCACTTTGTTTCCAACGGAATTACTAGCATGTATGCTGTCAGTCCATTTTTTTTCTCTAAGATGTAAACAATGTCATGTCAAAAAAAAAAAAACATTGAAAAAAAGAAAGAAAAGGTACAGTGGAACCTGTTTAAGTCGACGCCCCTCAGACTGGTTGGCTCACGTCGCCGTAAGCGGTTGTCGACATAGCCAAACCCAAACTAGCCATTGCTTGTGTATTTACTTGTGATTTTTGCCAGAGACATAAGGAGAATTTTTGCTCATTTCTGATGATATCCAGTGTTCCCTCGCTACATCGCGGTTCACCTTTCGCTGTTTCGCGGGTTTTTTAAAGTGCAATTTTGCATATATTTTTTTTAACGGCGTATAAACGCGCATTGTGTTCTGCCTCCTTGTGGTGTATTAAAGCGACCTATTGGTGCTCTGTTTTATGTGTCTGTTATTGTATTTACTATTACTACCAGTAGAGGGTGTTGTATACCCATGTCCATGTCCAGTTTGTCATGTGTGTAGCCAGCCACAACAGTCCTGATTGGCTACGGGAGAACCCGCCCATTGTGTTCTGCGTTCTGATTGACTGACAATGGTCTACAGCCAATCTCCTTCGCCCACCACTCCCGTGTTTCCTGTTTGCTAGCGATCACATTTGTACGATCGCTAGGCCGCCATTATGGAATACCGTAAACGAATCTTCGGTTCATGGAGGACTACGAGGGAAATACTTCAACAGGCGCAATATGTTTTAACAAGGATACGGAAATGCTACAGCCGAACGTTGCCAGGACGAGGCACGTCAGAGGAGTGAATACGGTGAGCCACTTAATGATTTCTTGTGTCCAAATTCAAATTTGTGTTTAAACAAGAGAGAAATATGAGAAAATGTTAACGCCTGTCTGAGAAACGTGTATAAAGTGTATTGCAAACAATAAAGTTGGCTTCTTAGCGGATTTCACTTATTGCGGGTTATTTTGGGAACCCATCCCCCGCGGTAAACGAGGGAACTCTGTACTTTCCTCTGCCTGAGCTGCTGCGCTAATTTCGTTGTACAGTCGTCCCTCGTTTATAACGGTTAATTGGTTCCAGACCGCAACCAATGAACTTTGACTTTCTAAAATAGAGTCTGACTTTGTAAATAGAGTTTTGAACATGATTAGAGCCCTGCAGACATGAAATAACACGCCTGTAGACACCTTTACAGTCCTGTTATTCATTGTTTACATCACATTGCGCATTATGCTGCAGGGAAAACCGCAAGCTAGCAGGCTAACAAGCTAGTAAGCAAGCGAGCTACCCGCTTAGCCGCAAATTTATTTCTTCTAACGTTAAGAAGCCAAAAACTGACCGCTTCCACATAGAATGTGAGCCATGGCAGACTGGCTTCATGCAGTTTTGAAGTCATGTCATGTAAGCAATGCTTTGTGTCATTACTGCCCCCTAGTGACCGGAATACGACATATCACTTGTATTTCAAGATGTTTTGACTGATAATAGACCATAGTCCAGCCATCCATCCATTTTCTATGCCACTTTTCCTCACTAGGGTCGCGGGGGTATGCTGGAGCCTATCCGAGGCAGGGTACACCCTCGACTGGTCGCCAGTCAGACCATCGTGAGACACCGCGATATAGCGAGAGAGCGATTATCGAACCATGAAATTGCGAGGGGCGACTGTATGTCTCAACTACAATGACAATAAAGCAAAATCTATTTTAAAAAAAAATGCAAACGGGTGCATTTTGTTAGTTGCTGCGATAAAATCCAGGTTACCGCTGCCCTGCCTTTATTTTGAAGCTTACTTTGCACTGAACAGGAAGTCACAGTGTGCACGTTTCGATGCCGTGTAACGAGACTAGTCAAAAGCGGCCCCATTTTTCGCTGAAATGTCGACTGGGACTTGAGTCGGCCGACATCGATGGGCTGTCGACGTGAACGGCGTCGACTTAAAACGGGTTCCACTGTCCAATGTTGCTGGCACGCGTCCTTCGGCGTGCGCAAGCCTGCACCGGAAAACAAACGACATTCTTTGCAGTTTGACATACAAAAGTGGCGTAGCATATCCAACGTATACGTGAGTTCTTGAGGATGAAGAAGTCAACAAGTTCATGGGAGGTTAGGAGGGTCAAAGACAAAAAAAAAAACAAAAAAACCCCAAAACGGTTGTTTGGCGAGAATCTTCTTTTCTCAGATGAGAACGCTCTCTGAAATACTTTGATCCGTTTAAAGGGTGAACACGGTATCGTTGGACTGAAAGACAAACGGCGGAGTCATGAAGGCTGTTTACGATTCCATAGGAGGTTTTCAGAGTGGAGCAAGCAGTCTGTAGCCTTCTCGTGAAAGGGCTCCACGGCGGTTGATGGTTGTCCAGAACACGTGTGGACCGAATCTACTTTTGGAATGATACAGTAATCCATTTGGCGTTCACATACGGAAGTGAATGCAATGACGAGGCGGGGGGCTGGTAGCCTAAGAGAATGAGATAGTAATATTATTCATGTCATCTTGAGGTGACAGGGGAATATCAGGTTTTTGCTGGTGCTGATGAAGCCTCTCAGACCCGCATCCCTTAGCGGCTTCAGCCCCCAGAGAGAAATATCGGAGTGATGATGCGCCTTTTTCTGAATTTGCAAAACACAGTAAAACACCGTTCCTCGTTTAAACGCAAAGCACTCGGTGATTGACACAAACTTCTGCTGAAGGGAATGTGAAGGAGAACGCAATTTGAGGGAAGAAACAGGCGCTACTTCTCCGTTTTGTCTGAGACGCCAGCCCTTTCCGTCGTTCGCCCGACAGGATTACCAAAACAAAGGAACACAAATGACATCAGAACAAAAGAACAACCAAGAAAAGCCGTCACAAGTCAACATGGTTTGCTTCGTCTCACACCTTATTATGACCCAATTATTGGTAAAGTGCAATTATGCAACAGCAAACAAACAAGATCATGGTGAGAGTGAACTGGAACTTGGGTTAAACATGTCTGGTTCATGATAATGGCCGTGCACGGCCTACCTGACTATATCGGAAATCTGTTATTGACATAGATATTAACTCTACATGTTTGTGACATTCCTGCCCTGATTTGACATTAAAGACGGGTTAAAACAGTAATGTGTACATTCATAGATTAGATCTAGGCTTTCAAGCTGTGACATTTAAAAAAAACCTAAACATTTTAGGACAGGTAACATGAGGTTCAACCTGGTTGTTAAACAAATATACTGTAAATGTCTTAATATCCTTAAAAAAAACAGGACAGAACAAGAAGCCAGTGTACTGAATTACATTTTCACGTTTGCTTGTTTCACATATTTTTAAAAAGTTCTCACTGTACCTACTAGGGGTGTAACGGTACATGTACTCGGAAATCGGATTTTTCGGTACGGAACATTCGGTTCGGTGCAGATGCGTACGGATTTCACACACGGTACACATGAAGTGAGGGACAGGAAGCGTTTATGGTGTCACACGTCTGCTCGGTAACCAAATAGCGGGACTCATGGCGAGCGACAGTGCCAAGGAGAAGCCAGAGCATGAAAACCCTCTTCCGAAGTTAATGCAAACTTCCCAAACGGAGATGCGAACCCTGATCTTCCACATCTCCTGACTGTGTGGCCAGCATGCTAATCACTAGGCCAATGTGCGGCGGATAAATTGATGATTAATTAATTGATCTATTTTGGTATTCGATTAATCGTTTTTTTGGTCATTTTTAAATGTAAATATCCTCTGATTTCCGCCTCTCAAATGTGAATATTTCTTAATTTCCTCAGTCATCCCTGAAAGCAGACCTATGATCTTTGTGTTTTAGGCAAAACGAGATATTCACACACATCAGTGTTGACTTTGGGACAACGCAGATCGACGGTAAGTTGCGGACCAAACCACAAACTGTTATAGCGGATGACTTGATTAATCAAAACAACAAGCCTCAGGTTAATCGACTGAGAAAATAATTGTTAGTTGCAACCCCAATGACGTCGTACACAATTAATAATAGAAATAAAATAGAAAGACTCAAAATAATCCAAAAGTCAAACCCACAGCATGCTCGATCACCTGCGATTACATTCCTGTGCATGATAAAGACGCGTGGTTTAATTAATGCGATCGCTACTCTTGCAAGTAATTCATGACATCTTCCACCTAGAAATAATAAAACATGACTCAAAATGAGTCTGGAAATAATCCACAAAGTTAGAGAAGCTGCAGTAAAAAAAAATGCAGAGAAGAAGTCACGGGACAAAGAAACAAATGATCGTGTGAATGCAGGCCAGGAGAGGGATGGGCAGACAAACCCAACGGGCTAGTGCAGGGGTGCCCGGGTGCCATTTCGGCATATGCTAAAAATAGAATAAATTCATGATTAATGAGATGTTACTTGGAGTTATACTAGTTTGCTTGGTCAGCGTGACACAAACCCAGGATGTGGATGTGATAGTTTAGCATCAAGAGGTCATTTACGGCGTTTACATAAAAGCGAAGCACTTTGATGTTTTGCATTTTGCTTCCTGACTGTACCCGAAATGAACCGAACCGTGACAGTGGCGTACCGCTGCACCCCTAGTACCTACAAATCCAGATATCGTTTCTGAGACATGGGTGCTGTGTCAGTGCCATTTTTGGGCCAACATGACAATAATGAACTCCCTTCCAACTCAACAGCATTAAAACACAACTGGATAAACATGAGGCGAGTAAACGTAAGCGCTTTTACATTTGACCGCATGCAGTGTTATGTCTCTGAACGTTACGAGTCGCCTCGCAAATTTTTGTTTTTTTTTTTTGTTTTTTTTTCTCCTCCAAAGGTTTTCTTTTGATACCATGCATTAGAAGACGTGCAAAAAGATAACACCTAACTCCACAAACACATTTTTGATTGTTAATGACTATGTTATGAATGCGTATAACATGTTATGCTTAGTCCATGCTGGCCTATAGAGACATTTGTGAGAAAACAGCAGTACTTAAGCCACAGGTCAAACAAACACACAAGGGATGCATGGAGTGTAAAACAACATGGATCCATAAAAATCACAATCTTTTACTCGTATTCTATGTACCTATGGGATAAAACAATGCACAGACAGTTTCTTGTCCTTTTGTTTTCTTACGTAATGTATTTGATTATCTTTTCTTAACTTAAAAAGACAGTGTTTGGTTGGCACTTGATCAGCACTTCTAAACAAGTTATTGATATCTAACAATTGATCGCACATCTACAATTTCAGAAGCTGCAGAGGTCTAGTTTGGCACAGGTTGTACTACGGAGTCGACTACCTTACCAGTACTGTGGTATTCTATACACCTCTTTGTATGCCCGTGTTTTCTAATCAACTGACCAGACATCTTTTCGACTAAAATATTTTTGTATAGTTTACTTATCAAATAGCAGCATCTTCATAACTTACAAAAAAAAAGTACATGTAAACCTATTCATTCCAAATTGGAGTAACTTCAAAAGTTCATACAACAGACATAAAACACAAAACAGGACAACATGCTACTATATTGCTTCCAATATTCTTTACATTTTCTTACTGTCAAACTAAATCATCAGTGACAGAAATGTGGACGCCACTGTTTGATGAGTCATCGTAATGCACAAACAAACTGCAAAGCTAATCTTAATCAGGCTTAGTTGGCACTCTCATCATCCACACAAGTATAACATAGTTCACATTGTATCGACAACGCCGGACTGCATTTAGACTACAAACTAGAATAGCTACAATAAAGTACATATAGATCATATGACGGGACATATTGTATTCCACAGAAATGAGTCATTTTCAGATAAGAGGATATGCATAAAGGATGTCATTGTTTCAGCTTGAGGTCACAAACAAGTCTCCAACATACCTTGAATTTTGCTTGCTTTGCCTAGAGGCTCTGTTCAGCCCAAATATGAATATTTGTTCAACCCATATCTGCCTACTTTTGGAAAACAAACAAACGTCTTCTCTCAAAGACCACAGTTTGTGGTGTAAACCCTTTCAAATCGTGCCGGTTCTTGTCGTTGACTGAATGGAACACTTTGAGTTAACATTGCTGGTTGGTCTCGGAGTGGGTGTCACAGTTTTGGAGGCAGGTTTTTTTTTTTTGTTGTTGTTGTTTTTTTTTGTTTTTTTTACTGTGCATTTTTAGTCTTGCGAACTGCAGCGTGGCAAAATATTTTCATACCCTTACGACCCGGCGCATAACTGCCACGCCCGACGCCGCCCGTGAGAAGACGAGACAGGAGAAAGAAGGGGAGAGAGCACAATGTACTGCGCAGGTGGAACCTAAGGGTGCGTTCACACTTGGCGCGTCATTTGGTCGCGTGTGAACGCAGACCAACACCGGTCTCGGTCTACGTGTTGGGGGAGTCTGGTCGCTTGAGTGCAAGTGTAAACGCCAACCGCAGCGACGCACCGAAACACCGGTTGTGACCAAATGCGACTGAAACCAGGCGATGGTTAGTCAGAATCAACAGAAAATCACCAAAAAATAACAGATAAATGTAAGCCCAGAAGCGTAAATTCCTGGATCTTTCCAACAAGTTCACTCAAGTTACCTCCTAGCAGCACATCTCCATCTATGTGTATAATGGAGGAAGTTGGGGAAACTTTTTGCGGAACCCATTTCTCGACGTCCCTCAGATTGGCTGACTCATAGCGACCACAGAAAGTCGCTGCTACGCATTTCCAAGTGGCTTTGGCCAGAGACATGAGGAGAATGGGTGAGAATAAAGTAAATGTTTGATGACATCGCTTTCCTCCATTTGTGCAAAATCGAATTGGCTGCATTTTTTTAGTTGTAGAAAGGGGATGAAAGAACGGCCGAGAACCCTACCGCAAAAGAAGAAAGGTCTTTTGGTACTATGCCAAAGCTTTGAAGGCTCCTCACACCGTTCTTCCTTTGTTTTTATTGGCTTCGACGTAACCACAAATCTGCTAATGATCCGCTAATGATGAAGTTAACAATACCATAACTTAGGTTGACATAAACAAACCTATTTTTCATAGAAATTCCCCCTTTGGGGTCTTAAATTTGATGTTGACCCTCTATAAGCAGGCGTCAAACTCGTACCATGGAGGGCCGACACACCGCGGGTTTTCTTTCCAGCTGGTCACTAAAGCGGGTGACTTTAATGATCAACACCTTCAATTTGAGGGAAGGAGCTCATCAATTAAATCACCTGCTGGAGAAACTGGTTGTAGATTAAACCTGCAGAGTATCAGCCCTCCATTGATACATGTGATCTATAAGAAGAACGCGATGGACCAGGACTGGGTCGACTTAGACTTCAATGGGTTCCACTATAATTTACATCCTCTTTGTTACATCTTCGCTGGTAAAAAGTCCACCACGGAAACAAAAGTCCCACAAGCGTATGCAACCCGGAAGACAACACGTTTTGGATGTACATGTCACACACGCGGTCCGATCGACGCACGACTTTATGCATATGCTTTACTCAGCATTGTTTGGTCGCTGACAAACACTCAAGTACAGCACGGCCTTGCTTTTCACGGGGGTTACGTCTGGGACACGCGCGAATGGCGAAAAACCACGAGTAACTGATTCACCCGTAGACTTTTCTAGCATGACGTCGTCCTCAAATCAACATTTGCAATAAAAGTGACAGTTGTAATTATTAGATTAGATTCAGCTCAAGAACACTCCCCGTCTCTCTCCAATTGCCATTGTTCACCCGTGACACAATCCAGGTTTAAGCTCCAAATAGGCCTCACACACACTCACACATTTGAAGTATAAAAGGTGTAGGTACTCAGCACTAATGGATGATCATCTAAGATGATGCCTTTAGCCTGGTTGTCAGGCTAGTGCTTAGAAGGCGCTTCTCCAAGCCATGTGCACATCATCCACACCGCTTTCTTGTTGTAATTTCACTAACGATTTAGGATCGTATATTACCTTGTGTTCGCCTCGCCGCGGGTTTTGAGGTCGGATTGACAGTCGAAGATGGTGCTTCCACAGCCAGACAAACTTTTGTATCTCACAGCACACTATGGTGCGACCAAGGACCGCTGAACAAAGTCCGAATTCTCAACGCTTGACGAAAAATCATTGTCGGTGAAGAAATGATGGTCTTTCTAAAAGCTGTATATGTATGCTGTACGCTTTACCTGTATTATCACTGAGTCATAGATTATTACCAATTTATGGTGAATGAGATGTGCTTTCTGCGGAAAAAAAATACATTTAAAAAAACATTTTTTGATCAAAAATACGCAATTTTTCCCCAAACGTTTTTGGTCTGGACCAGAGTACAACGTGTGAACGCACCCTAAGAAGGATGACAAAGGACAATATGCAGGTTGGAGGGGTGGGGAATAAGGTGTCGAGAGAAAGAGGAAAGTTAATGAGGTGCAGAGAGATAATAATATTTGGCACTATGTTTTGATCAGAGAGGTTTGGGAAGAGCTCCCTGCAATCAAGCAGTCCAGTTGCATTGATAAACACCCCCTTTTTTGTGCTTGTATCTTATTAGCTAAAACATTGGGCAGTAAAATGTTCTATTAGACAACTATTTCACGAGTAGCCAGATTGGTAATGGATGACTTTGTAGCCAAAAAGGAAGAGAGGCTCACCGTGACGACTGCCGCACAAAAATGTTCACACAGAAAATCCCTTGACTTTTAAAAACGCTATGAACTATCATGAAAATTGCAGGGACAAAAGACAAAAAAAAACAACAAAAAAACAAAACACAAATGCTTCAGATTTTCTTGGATACCACTCAGCACCGACCCTCACAGCCCGTGTCTTCAGAAAGCTGATCACAGAGCTTTTTTTGGTTGACAGGGACTGTTGAAATTATGACGTATTGATTGTGATCGAATACACGGCACACTTGACATGTGTTGATCGGAACACATCCTCTGGTAATTTAGTGCTGAGGTGAGAAGCTGGAAGGTGCGCTGATGGGGATGTTCCTTTGTGGCTGTTGTCAGACTTGACTCACGCCCCACTTTGTGACAGACAAGCCTTGCATTGTGTTCTTAATGTCTCACAGTGCAGTCTTCGTAGTGTACTCAAATGAACACAATGGGTAGCAGCACACAGGGAGGCCAAGGTACTCTTGGAGTGCTTGGAAATGCTCTAAATAGTTTGCCTCCCTACATGAGAACAACTATTATCCACGAAAGACAGTGATTGCAATATATTAGTTCTGATGCTTTATTGTACGCTCCTCCCAAAGTTAGTGATGAGTCACATGTTTTGGGATGGATAAAAGGCTGCCTGGATGAACTGAACAAATCTTTTTTGTGTCTTGATATAAATGCAGAAGGATGGCTCACAGAGAAACTGTGACCAAGGCTTCTTTTCAAGTGTCAGTCTATTTCCCTTTCTTTAGAGGATGTCTCTTGAGTATTTGGTACCCTTGTGTCAAGGCAGGTTTTGTTTGTTCACAGATCCTGGTTATTACAGCTTTTTTTTTGTTTTTTCTTTTTGGCAAATGTCTCGGAAGATAAATCGAAATTTATGTTAATATCGGGATACATCGGCAAACCTTTGTCAGTGAATGTAGCTAATTATTTTGAAGGAATTAAGGGTTGGCTTGAGACCTTAAAACTGGATTGAAATGCTGACGCGTATTTCTTCATGTGAGAGCGTAGATCACATCTTCCAGGCTACTAATTTGGGGTGGGCGGATCGATGTGTTTTTTGTTGATATTGTTATATTGATATACAGTAGAGCCCCACTATTGGGGGGATGCATTCTCAGACCACCCGCAAACAAAAAAGTGAAATATTTTTGACACTAACACAAACCAAAGGAGGTCATCAAGCCAAACGCCTCCCTCGTTCATGGTAAGGCACGCTGGGTAACTAACTCCCTGTTGGGGAAGTGTGAGTGTGGCCTACCCAGCATGCCTTGCAGGTTATAAATGAGCATAAAGTCATATTGTTTTGCAAGTTTAACCGCCCGCAAATGGTGAAAACTCAGTCGTTGAGACGCGCATGAAAAATGTGAACTATTTTGACACTAACACAAACCAATAGGAGGTCATCAAACCAAACGCCTCCCTCGCTCATGGTAAGGCACGCTGGGTAACTCCTGGGGAAGTGCGAGTGTGGCCTACCCAGCATGCCTTGCGGGCTATAAATTAGCATAAAGTAGTGTTGTTTTGCAAGTACAACCACCAGCAAAAGGCAAAAAGCGAGTCATTAAGACATGCATGAAAATTCCGACACTAACACAAACCAACTGGAGGTCATCAAACCAAACACCTCCATCGCTCACAGTAAGGCACGCTGGGTAACTCCCTGTTGGGGAAGTGTGAGTGCGGGCTTCCCAGCATGCTTTGCGGGTTATAAATTAGCATAAAGTAGTATTGTTTTGCAAGTATATTTAAGGTGTAAGCGTCCATGTCGACCCGCATAGCCTGTTTTGTACAATTACAGGAAGGCATTTGGATTGATGAGCTCCTATCAAGTTGATTCACTGAATATGGAGAACTCCTCCTCAAGCAAGTTGCAAGTTTGCCTGTGTCTCATGAATAAACAGGGAGCCGCTGTATTGTTAGATTGTTGGGAACTTGGGAAATAAGTTCTTGGACACAGGAGGGCTTGGAAGGATTTGAATGGGAGAAAATGGCAGTTTTGGCTTTTCTTGACTTATTTTGCTCAAACAATTGTATGCAATAAATAAAAGGATTATTTTGTGGACTGTTTTATTTCTATAATGTTAAATTGTTCAGAAATGAGTTTGTAGATTAAAAATACTTTATTTTGTTCGCCTAAAATCTTTGTTTGATTGTAATCATGATCAACACATTAAAGACAAAATCAGTCAATGATCCTGAAAAATTTCAATTAAAAGAAGAAACTAATATCAGTATTGGTATCAGCAATACTGGACCTGTATTTATATGGTATCGGATCGATAGCAAAATTTGCAGTATCGCCCACCCCTACTACTAATTGCTCTATGATAAGTCAGCCTTTTTAAATCAAGTGTGAGTTTTCTAACGGGGACGTTTACATCTAATCCTGTAGCACCAAGAAAGGTTGTTGTTTTATTTCTTTTGGAGTGTTTGTCGCAATGAATGAATATGTTTGTGCATTTGTAGGCGCGTTAGTTATGTGTGTTCATGTTAAATATATTTATACATTCCTGTGTGTCTCCTCTACCCTCTCACATGGATTACTGAACCCCAGGAGGATCCTCTCGGACTACGACTGTGAAGTTCCGACTGGGCTTGATTTGTACATTTCTTTCACTGCGAGACAACATTTGATCACTGTAAATAAAAAATATCAATAGGCTAATCTTTTTACATTCAGATCAACCTGCATTGGCAGGTTTAAATACTCTATTTGTAATTGAATCAGATCATATCAATAAATAATGGCTAAAAATATAAAATACCCAAATTTTGAAACTTCAATTATATATAAGATTTAAAAAAATGTCAACATGTGTATGGTTTCTTTAAGGAAATGATTTGCTTCCCATAAACTGAGGTGATTTCACGTGCTTGGTTTTAAACGCCACCCCCCCGAATCCCCCACCCACCCCTTTAACATCGCCTTGCACATTGTGTACAAAGAGCTGGAACCCCACCGGACACATTCAACTCACCGGGAGCTGAGGTCTGCAACTTACATCAAAACTATTCAACTAAGCAAAAATGAAAAACAACAATAAAAACAAAACTCATCTATGAGGTTTTAGAGGAAGGAGAAACCATGTGGCCTCACCCCTTGAATCTGCAGCTTGGCAGTGGACCAGTTCATCTTACTCTGACACCCTTCATCAAAAAGGACTCGACACAAACTTTTAAAAAACATCAGGACGTCAGTCCCAAAACATTCAAATATCACACACGCTTTGTCTTCGGTGTCTCCCCCTCCTCCTCCTTTGTAATCCTCTCATTTGATTCTGAAATATTAAATATTTGGACATTTCTCTTTTTTCCTCATTTTGACCCTTTAGAATTCCCCTCTAGCTCTGTCCTCATCCTTTCTTTCTTCCTCCTTTCTTTCTTTTTAACCCACTTTTTGCGGGTTGGTAGCTCGCACGCCCTGCTCGTAGGTGATCCGCTGGCTGATCAGATACTGCGCTGCTTGCGTAGCGGCTGGCGACCCTGTTATGGTAACTTTACGGTTCCGAGTACCAGGAATGAACTCTCCCTTTTTGGAGATCTGGATGCGGGCTCCTGTTAGCTCCTGGTATTCGACCAGCGTTTTGCCTCCTTTCCCCAAAATGGCACCAACCAGATTCTCAGGTACAGCAATTTCAACCACGTCCTTGGCTCCGTCTGCAAGCTTCTCTGTTGCTAATAGGGAAGAGGCCATCAGTGGGGATGAAGCGTTTAGGTACCCATTGGAAGCCCCTGTAGCAGCTGCAAGAGAACCTAGGGAGAACCCACCAAGGCCGCTTGCAGGGTGGCCAGCGCTGCCGGAGGCATCGCTAGCATAGGAGGCTAGGAGGTTAGCTGCAGCGGCTGCAGCCGGGTTAGCACTAGCTGCTACTGCAGCAAGGACACCAGAGGCAGCTGCGGGGTTAAGGCCCAGGCCCAAGGTGTTGGTGTTGTAACCATAGCTGGCCAGTGTGTTGAGGGCTGATGTGATGGCCAGCAGGTCGTTGCCAGAGAAGCTCGACATGGCAGCAGGGAAGGCACCCATTCCCGTCAAGCCGGCCTGACCCAGAAGGCTGGAGGCAGTTGCAGCTGCTGCAGCTGCATTGGGCAGCACCTCGGCTGTGTTAGCGTAGGGGGATCCAGTGGGGTTGGAGTTAGCGACTGGGCCAGAGACGTTGGAGTAACTGATGTTGAGGCAGCTGCTGCTCTGAGGGTCCTCCTGGATTTTTTGTACTATGATCTCCACTGCCTTGCGGTTCTGTTCAGGCTCACCACTGATTGTTACCACTCGCTCCTGCAGGTTGATGCCCTCCGGCTTCTGGGAGAGCTGCACCCAAGCCCCTGACTGCTCCATCACTGCTTTGACTGTGGCGCCTCCCTTGCCAATAATCAGCCCAGCTGTGCTGTTGGGCACGATCAATTTGGCCTGCAAAAAATATAAATAACATAGTAGCAGTCAAACAACATGAGAGCCTTTCAACAGCATGAGAACAGAATGACGGCTAGCTCCGACTGAATCGGTGTACTATGGCAGCGCCCGAGTTACTCAGCGATTTGCTAATCCTAGGGGTTTAAGCTACAGCTGTCACATGGCTCTGTCTTGCTATGAAAAACTGGAGGTAAAAATAAACCTATACACTCACTTTTTCCTGACACCTTCCAGCCTGCGGGTCATGGCCCATAGAATGAGTAACAGCGGTACCTAATACACAAAGTGTCCTGGAGGTGAACTGCGCCGGCCACATACAGACCACACACCACACAACTTATACACTGTACACAATGATGGATGGCATGACTAAACAAAAATATCTGTTGTGTTTAAGCCCCAGGTGACTGGACGCAGTAAAGCAGGGGTTATCAACTACATTTGTCTCAGCAGACACTGCGAGGGCCAAATGCGCCACCTGTCATTAATCAGGGGTTTAACTTACAAATGTTGCATATGCAGAAAACAGGGCTGGAAAGTAGAGTCCACGTGGTCCTTGGTTTACGACGTCGTTGGTTGCGTGTTACGCCGTTTCGTTGCTACGAACGCGCTCCCGTGGATGAATTCAAAACTCAGTTTTGGTCCGTAAACACGAGACTCACTCGAGAAGTAGTTATAGTGCATGCTGGTGGAAGAATATGCGGCATGCGCAGCACAAGAATGCAGGGTGTGCCTCGTGCAGGACGGAAGAATACAGCACTCGTCTGCTCAGCCACACTGAAGAAGAATAACATCACTAATTAGTCAAATTTTTGGACTTCATTGTGTCTCCCAAGCAACAGTGCACCAAAGAAAAGGAAAGCCATCACCATGGAAGTGAAAATGACTACCATAAAAAGCTCAGAGAAAGTAGGCACACCCACCAATATTGGCCGCTCTTGTGGTCCCGACTGCTCAACTGTCTGAACCATTATTACAAATAAAGATTATTGAATGCTAGCGGGGTCATGGAGTCCGTGTGCTGTTACAATGAGATCTGGGAGGAGTAGAAGAGGTGATCCCTCCAGACTCGCCTGGGACAATATTTAAAAAATGTAGAAAAGCCTGCAAGATAACCACAGGGACAAAACTAAGTAGTTCTCGTTCTATTACTACCTTTCATTTAATTATTGTATCTAATCTTTTTATGACTGTATTTTGTATTTCCTTTATGTGTTCTGAGGACAGTGAGTTCATTTAGGTATAAGTTCCGACTTACACAAAAACTCGACTTACATCACAGTCTAGGAACGAAACGCATTCATAACCCAAGGACCACCTGTACATCACGTTATACGGCAGTGTTGTGATTCATAGAAAAAAAAAACTATTTGGTGGGAGAATGTGTGTAACTCTTGAGCTGCCGTACGCACATTTTGGAGTCAGTGACAATTGGAGACTCTAACGGGCTTGTGATAAATAAAGTCACATGTCTCAAACAGACGTAACTCACTTCATATCAAACCGACGTCACTCTTCTTACAAAGTACGTGCTTGTGGCTCCGCAACTATTCCGCTCCCGTTTCAATTTGACAAGATATAAGCCGACTCGTATGTTAAAGGTGATCAGTCCATCAAATAATTTTCGTCATGATCAATGGCGGGAATATAACATGACACCAAAAAGCACAAACATTAAAAGGCATACAGACCAGTCAATGATAGTTCATTCATGCTGCAGCTTTGAAGGTAACTGGCAATTCATTTCCTGTTGCCCTTTTGTTGTTTGGCATGACCACACATGCCACAAATCTACTTTTGATGCCACAAATCTGCTTTTTGAAAAAGACGCGCGTGATAATGCTTAAGTACTACAGTACATGTCGACATAATCAGACCGATTTTTCATAGAAATGACTCAGTTGAGTCTTTTTTTGTCAACAAAAATGTCGATGATGGCTTAAAGGAAACATCTACTAACAAGTGTGAATGAGAAAATTCTCCTATTGCCTGAGGTAGATAAAGTCCTTAAAATCCTCATTATTATTATTATTATTACCTACCAAGTGGATCATCTCAACGCTTTTACTGTAATTGATAAAAACGTGAAGCAACATTTAACATAGTTTACCGCTTGAACTCGTCACGTCTGCGATGAAAAGCGTCACTCTCAGCTGACACTGACAGCGGCGGTGCGGTTGTTGTCGTGTCTACAGTTGTTGTGACTGTGAAAAAGGTCGATCGGCAAAATTCCAAAAAAAGTGCATTTTTCCTTTGAGCGGGCCCTTTTTAGTAACAAGAATACAGTGGACCAGGACTGGATGAGCTGGTCGACTTAGACTGGTTGTCGACATTAACGGGGACAACCTAAACGGGTTCTACTGCATTTATACAGCCTGGGCCAAAAGTAGGTAGGTAATGTGTCAGCAGTTCCTGCATGTTGAAGGCATTGATGGTATGGGCTGGCTGAATCCGATGGAGCACCTCTGAGACACCATGTCTCATTCCATCCACCACCACTATCACGTTGCACCACAGACTGTCCAGGAGCTGCCGGATGCCCTGATCCAGTTCTGGGAGGAGATCCCTCAGTTGAGGAATTGAGGAAGTGGGATCAGATCGTGAGCTGATTATTCTACTTTTGTTTTGAGTATGATTCTGAATCCAGACCTCCATGGGTTCCTGATTTTGACTTCCAAGAATACTGCAATCATCGAGATCCAAGCGTGTGTTCCCTTTTTTTTTGGAGCAGCATAAGTTAGTTAATTTAAAAAGTGTCTCCCTACTTTTGGCCCACCCTGTACATACAGACCCTGGTTTCAACAGCTGATGGCAGCACTGGCATCTGAGATATTTTGGTTTTGTTTTTGTACAGGAGGAAAAATGTGTTGGCCAACGTTATTTCAAGTCTTTCCTATACTGTAACTCACCTGTTTGATACGATCAGGATTGACCGTGGTCTGTGGCTGCAGTATGCTGACTGGTTCCGGCTTCTGGGCACTCTGAGGCATCTCACGGACTTTCTCAGCAATGAAGTTGTGGACACCATTGAGAGCTTCGACTGTACCCTGTATCAGACAGACACGCTCTGTTGTTCCTGCAATGACAGGCCAAGAGAAGAAACAGAAATGATCGGTTACTTTAATCCACGCTTGAGTGGGTATTAACAGGATAAGCCCTTCAAATTCCGGGGTTTTTGTGTGTGGCTAAAACGCCTAAAAAAGTCATTCCCAAAGTAAATATCAAGCTATCCTTCAACCACTTGGAAAAGAGGCATGGCTTTGGGATCTTTTAAAGGCTAACAATGTGTCTCAGTGCTACTGACACTGGCAAATAATGCAGGCAGTCACTGGTTTTCAACGTTTTGTCTTACAACGTGTCGTGGTTACAACACACTCCCATAAACAGTTCAGTTTGTAAATCAGAGACTCGCTCGAGAACTAGTTAGGTGTGCAGAAGAATGCAAGGCAGCCTCCCCTGATGGCAGTGCGGCAAAGAAAAGGAAAGCTCCCACCGTAGAAGTGAAATCAGCTATCGCAAAAATGCTCAAAACTCCGATCAACATTGGCAGCATGCCTGGTCCAAGCCGCTCGACCGCCACAAGCATCATCAGGGATGAATGGCATGGACGGTGGTCACTCAGCACACTTTTTGGAATCTCTGTTTCATTTAATCTTTTTATGTGTTCGGTGTACTACGTAACTAGACCATTTTTGCCAGCGAGGGAGTTAAATCTACATTTCTATTGAGACTTCTTGGAAATTCAAAATGTTAGTTGACATTTCACAAAGCAACCCAATTACTGACCTATTCCTTCTGTTCCCCATTTATGCAATCGACAGAGAAACAGCCAAAAGACGCATGCTTAGTTAGTAAACCACAGGGGGGAGAAGGATTCCTCTTCTATGATGTAACTCTTGCAGCGCACCAACACGGAGTCTTACTCGCCTTGCAGTTCTGGGAGGCTCAACAACCTCTGGAGTTCTTTCTACACCCACATTGACCCAGCCAGCATTCCGTTTCCATGGCGAAGGGGCTGAGGCATGGAAACAGGTGACGCAACAGCATGTCTGCTACGCTCCATTTTAAAAACTCGCCAATTCTGGATGTGCCTTCCTGCCTTACTTTCTGTCGCTGTTATGTCAAATGCCTTTGTCAGGAACATGTGTTCTTGGTGTCAGTCTGTTCAAGTCAAATAATGAATAACATATAATGTCACTCGTAGACCTCACACAGTTATTCCGATGTATCATATTGGTGTCTCACAGTCTACGGAATCGGTGAGCAACATCAAATATCGATATCGAGGGAAATTCTTGATGCAGTGTCAAAATTGCAAAATGGGTAATACAAACATGCTTGGCAGCATTCAAACATGTTATCCTGCAACAAAATGTTTAAACGCTAAAGGGCACCAAATTCTTGATTTATTCGTCTCATTACGCCCCATTTTAGGCCACTCAACTCCCTCCACATTTCTCCACCAATTGAAATCATTCACGACACTATGGCTATCTGTCAACACAGTCCCAAAAAATTCCACATTTTCCGCGTCAACATTCCCATTGAAAATAAGTTATACATCTCAAATGATTCAAACCATTCCAGCATGAAAACCTCCAGTTCATTCGGGCCTTCTTTTTTCCACATCCCAAAATTTCCCACTTTTCCCAACATTCCACAATCTGTAATTGATACGTCATCAAATTCAGTGCCGGCCATCTTAGACGATTTTGACTGATGTTTCAAGGCACACAGAATATCGTGTTCTATGGCTATATAAACATGGAACCTACCAAAAGAAAGAATAGGCTCCTGTGTTTCGTCAGGAAAAAAAAAGTTAGCTTCAAACCTTTTTCCGTTCTTTAGTAATCAGCAGTAGAACATAGGTAAGTTTCAGGAAAATATCAGTTCCCGACTAAAAAAGGGAGAAAAACAGCTCTTTGTGAAAAGATACATTTCAAGCATAACTTTCACTTTGACACAAATATTTTTTGCTTCTAAAACTGCTCTTAAATGTCAATGCATTAGTGCAGAGTTGCATCATCACCTCTTTTTGCCTCTTGCGCAAAAAAAATGTAGAAATACGTTGTTGGGATCCGGTGTTCGTGATTCTAAAAATGTATAAATACGTCTTTGGTATTGAATGAGCTAAAAAATGATGAACATATCTCTTCAGTTGCTTGTGAAATACATTTTTCAGTGCTTCAAGTCCCAGTCCACCGTGTTATTCTTTTTACGAAAACGTACCTGCTTGTGTCAACATGTGTTTCAGTATTGTTAATTTCATCATCATCGCTAAGCAGAGTGAAATGACAACAAGCGCTGGAAGGATCCAGAAGTGTCGCAAGGAGTCTCAACTGTTTCTACTATTTTTATTTCTGACAGTCCAACTGCAATTGCACCTATGCCTCCTACTCGCCAAATGACCGCAGACATTTGTGCGTAACGCGCCGGTTTGCACGTGCTGAATATAAACACAAAAATATGGCTGCAAACCGTTTCAGGTTTGACAGCGCCATGTCTCATCAACGTTTTGTGTAGATCAGCTTTGCACATGCAATCAAGTTTGCACGTTTGGATGCACGCAAACATTCAGTAAATCAGGCCCATAGCGACGTCATGCTTAGTACAAAATAAACTTCAGAATTGTACCACTGCATTTTTTTTTGTTATTTTTAGATTGTAAACCACCAGAAGACAGATTTGTGCATGTATGACAGCTTTACTATCATCAGTCTAGGCATACAAAGAAATGACAAGTACAATACACCATAAAATACCATATGAAAACAGAGGACTCTAAATAAAAATACATACCAATTGAGGAAAGCGAGTTACAAGTAAATGTGGAAGCAATGGCTGGTGAGTCGGCCAGTCCTAGGGGTGTCGACTTAAATGGGTTGATTAGAAACCAAATTAGGCTGTCCATTCTTTGTTCTGACCCTTTTGGTCTGAATTGGCCAAGGTGGTCCAGAGGCTATAGAGATTACTGGTGCAGTCCCAGTTCCTCAAACGCTGAAATGTCATTCAGCCAGATACTGGAGCCGTAATTGCTCCTGATGCTGTGTCATCATAATGTGAGGGCAGATGAGATGAGAATGATGAGCTGCTTGGCCTCCAATGAACAGCGTGTGAACGAGACAACCTGGTAAGCCAGTAAGTGTTGTCAAGGAAGCAAGTGCAGCCCTTTGGCCATAGCACAAAGACGTAGCTTAATGAATAGAAAATAAACTGCAGTACAATCATACCAAGGATCTCGAACACACTCATTTGGAAAATGTGCGGTGCTGTGAGTGGTTGTTTGTGTGTTGGCGTCAAACACAATGTAGAATTAATTACTGTACAGTGGAACCTTGGTTTTTAGCGTACACCCCGGTTACCATAGCTTCCCGTTTATGCCGAAAATCTTCATGGAAATGTAGATTTAACTCCCTCACTGGCAAATTCTCTGCTTTTCTTATTGCTCACGGCTGCAAAATAACCCGCAATGGAGTCAAAGAAAGCTGCTTTGATAAAGAAGGTGAGACACATGATGGAATTCAAGAAATAACACGTGGTAAAACCCAAAGGTGGCGTCTGTGTGGACCTCTGCTCGTCTTATCTCATTGCCGCTCCCACATAACCGTCTTCGTCAACATTCAAGTGTTCAAGCAAGGTAGTATGACATGAAATGTTAATTTATCGCTTTCAGTCATCATGTATATGTATTTATATGCATTTCAAATAGTTTTCTGCATGTAAAACGATAAAAAAGTGTTTTGTGTTAACATTTTTGGGTGACCAGAACGGATGAATTAGATTTACATTATTCAGTGTTTAATGTAATCCACAATTGTAACATTATCCTGACAATAACAATAACATCATACATCCTAGATTAGGGGTCTTATCACTATTTGAGCTACTTTGACAAATAGAAGGGAGAGGCAAGTTGTTTGTGTTTTATTTATGTGGCTGGCAACATTTCAATTGTACTTTATTTACAAAACAGATCTTCACTCCAACAATGTGGTCATTGTCTTTATGCTATTTTGTGGTGATTTGTCATCAAATAGAGGCATAATGTCTGAAACTGAAAAGTTACAAAAATACTCAGCAAATATTCTTTGACCCTAATTTGAGCTACTCAAAATCAGGCCTCGGGGGTGAGTATCTAGGGGATACACTGAAATCCCCCCTTTACAAAAGAGCCAATACGTTGCAGGGGCAAATAAACAAGCTGCAAAGGAAATTGCTGTGAGTTTGGGACCACAGAGAAGCACAGTTGGCGTTGCTGCTCGGCACCTGCTGGTCATTTCTGAAGTGACAAAGAGTGATGAGGGAAGCATTCCAAGCACTGCTTTCAACCTAATGTGTGCTTTTACGTCCACACATAAATTGCCCATTATTAATAACATTTCCGAACGTTAACGTTATGGTCTTGTTTTAAGGATTACTGTACACAAGCCAAGGTGTGTTATTACCTAAAATGTGGGTGTAATGTCTTATTAATGCTCTTTTGCAGTTTTATCCTTTTGTTCACATTAGAGCAAAAGAGATAAATAAAACTCTGTTAAACAAGAAAGGGTTCCGAACGCCTCACTGTGTACGAGGATTAAAAGAACCAGACTTGCGAACCTTTCCGCCTGCAAAAAACACAATCAGGCAATGGTACAGAAAGTCGCGGTGAAAGATAAAAATGTGCATCTTGAAAGCGTGTCGCAGAGCAGCCCTGCAGCTGCCATGCCACTGTGCTTGTTTGGTGCCGTAAGGCTACAAATGTTATCATAGATGAGATGCCTTTACGACACGCAACCATCTGCAGTAGAGCTTGGCAGAGCTTGTAGAGCTGTCCATTTAGATTCCGATACCTACGTTACTCAGATTTCCATGCCAGGTGACAGATTTCAGGAGAAATACTTCAGGCTTTGAGTTGCGAGCCTTTTTGTTGGCAGAGAGCGGAGAAAGAAATGCTCCTGGGACTCAACTTGTCAGTCCTCAGCTTTGCCAAAGACACCAGTGACGTTCAAGATCTTTCGTCTTGATTTTGGCTGAACAAAGTTGTAATTCTTCTGCTTAGTTGCTTAAGCTCTTCCCTGCTAAGAATCCACCGCTGCCCCAACTTTAAATCCGCTGTTCGATGTCTTCACGATATGCCACGCATCACCCGTCATCACGCTCGGGTTTTCAAATTCATTCACACGAGTAATGTGGTGATTTACAAACAGTTTAGCCGTTAGTTGGCTGTCGGGATTTCCGCAGTGACACATTTTGTTGTAAGGGTGAACGTTTTCTGCGATGTATGTGAAATACGCTTCACAGCTCGAGGGAAGAGAGGAAATAATGTCACCTAATTAACGCGCATGATTGTAATTGGACTTTGGCATCGCTATGCAGCTGGATTTGCAAGAATACTCAGTGTTTCCCACGGGACTGCAATCTATTTGTGGTGGTGGGGAGGGGGTGGTGCTAGATTACATCATTGTCTAATTGCATAATTGGCCTTGGCGCGTGTTCATGGAATTGTAATGGACATAGGAGACACAGAAAGTGAGGAAAAAAAAGAGAAAAGCACAACAAATGTTTCCAAATAAATATCATTTTTTTCTGTCGCTTCTTTTTTTTTTTATGTCACAAGAAAGCTGGAGCGAGCTGTGAGTGCTCATAGCTGGGGGAGGGGCCCACAGCAGCACCTGCTGCTCGTTGAGAAGAGCGATACATGCTTTCATGTTAGTCTCCAATAAGGCCAGAAAAACTCGCTAGATTCGTCGTTAGTTGCTTTTTTGAAAAGGAGCATTTAGAGGGGTCTGAAAACTCGCTAAGTGGCAACACCGATCCCTCCTGCTACGTCTTCTTATTCTCTGGCAGACCAGGTGCGTATGAGGTGTGTTAAGACGCAGAAATACGATGCCATCCACTGTATGGAATTGCAACGACATTCAAAGACAGTCCTGTTGTGATGTGTTTATGAATGAGTGCCAACAGGTAGCACGACATTTATTTCCCTCGTTTATTGCTGTTGGTTCCAGACCCGGCGCGATAAGTGAATTTCCGCCAAGTAGGATTCAGTATTAGTAAACTGAATATTTTTGTAGTTAGAGCATAGAAAGCTTGTTTAGGACCTAAATATGTTTTTGTAACCATAATTAGAGCCCTGTAGACATGAAATAACACCCCTATACTGTAGTCACCTTTACACTCCTATTATTCTCTGTTTACACTACATTGCACAACACTGATGCGCAGGCTACGGGATCACTGCAGGGACATAAGAGAGGGCTGCCGCTAATAGCATATAGCTAACTATCCATCGATTAATTCTCTATGCCGCTTATCCTCAATAGGGCCACGGGGGTATGCTGGAGCCTATCCCAGCTGACTTTGGGCGAGAGGCGGGGTACACCCTGGACATATAGACAAACAATCATTCACACAGTATTCATACCAAAGAACAATTTAGAATCACCAATTCCGAGCTAACTAGTTAGCCTCCAATTTATTTGTTCTAAACTTAAGAAAGGGTTTCAAACGGAGTGGAGAAGAAGGACAAAGTAAGAAGCCAAAAAATGTACCACTTCCACACGGAATAGGAGAAGAACTTTTTTTTCACTCTGTCATGTCGGACATGCCAGGGCTGACTGCAAGTAGTGTTGTATCTAAGGTACTGTAATGCCTCATCAATGTAACATTACTGATGCCTAGTGACCAGAATACCACGTATGACTTGTCTTTCAATATTTTTGGACTAATAGTAAGCCATAGTCAAGCCATAGCGATCATTTATGAATTATCTTTTGAAAGAACGCAATAGAGCAAGGCAGTGATGTTCGAACCATGATGTAGCGAGGGATGACTAAAGGAAACACAGAATACTGGTGTCTAACTACTCGAGGTATAATGGTACATGTATATGTAATCAGATTTTTTGGTACGGAACTTTCGCTTCAGTGAAGAGGCGTACCCATTTTCCACACAGTACACATTGAGTGAGGGACAGGAAGTAGAACTGTCTATAGTCAAGCGTCTACTCGGTAAACTAATACAGTTTGGTCCAGCCTTCGGCTAGCGGGAGTCATGGCTAGCGATAGTGCCAAGGAGAAGCCAGAGCCGTCGTTAAAGGCTCCTATTTAGGAACAGTTGCCTTCCCGGTGAAAAATGTCAACGGATAAGCCGAAAGCAGAGAAACGATCACATTCGTCACCGCCACCCCAACGTTGTAAACCAAGGGGAATTGTTTTTTTAAATAAAGACCTCAAATGCACTACACAAAAGGTAATAATTTAAGTATGAAAAGAAGCTGATGTATATTGAACAAGATGTGTCACAAAGCATGCTGGGTGTGAAGACATTGGCGTTAACACCTAGCATGAGGACATTTCAGCATGCATTGAATAAGGTGCAAATTCCAGCAGGCTTAGCTCTTCATAACTAATATCAATTGTGGCATGTGAGGTGGAAGTGAACGATTTTCAAGTGTGGTGTTAATGGTTGCTAAATGCCATAAAGCCCTGCCGGTGCCACAATTGAGTATTTTAGAAGACGTTATTATGGCTCCAGAGAAGTGTTGTAAAACAAAACCAAAAGCTATCTGGTAAACATTTCAACTTGAAACATACCATGACATTTTCCAGGCACAGTACCGGTTCAACAAATTCAAATTCAACTTAAAATGCATAAACTTTCATCTATTACTACAAACAAAATAATCAGTCACACTGTTCTAACTGTTACTGTTGCACTTGTCAGCATTTTTGCAGTTTCCTAAAAAGAAGCCTTGTGAACCAGGGGTGCCGAAAGTCCAGCCCGTGGGCCATTTTCGACCCGCAGCTCATTTTTATCGGCCCTCTGCATGTTGTACAAATAAAATTCATTATTAATGAGACATATTATTAAATGTTACACTCATTTGCGTTGTCACCTACAACACAAAGCTCAGATGTGGATGTTAGTGATGTGCGGATTGATACTATAATATCGATACCTCTGACACCAGACCTTTATGCTCTGAAATTGATTCTGAAATCAAAATATTGATAATTTCATACTTCAGTAAGTTGAGGTAATGTATATCATTAACAGAATAACAGTACGAGGTAAGTAACTATAAAGATCTTGTCTAAAAGACACGCGGTTGGTGGGAACTACTTCTTTCTTCCGCCTGGGTGCACACCGCTCGGTCAGTCAGTCTCAGCCTGTTGAAATGACGGACCATCTTAAACGGTGCCGTGTGTGAATTAGTTTTTATAGTAGTTCTTAATAATATAGCATTTATTTGAATGGTTTTATTATTTTACTTATTTTCTTTTTTTATTGTTTAAACACCATTTTCACATATTTTATATGATTTTGTCCACTCTTTGTGTTTTCTCTTGTATATTAGCTTTGTTACATTGTAAATCACTCCAGTACCGCAATATACTTCAGCGTTTAACATAAATAAATCAAGTATGCTGATATCTTGTATTATTAACGGTATGAGTTATGTTATATTTTGAAAAGCACTGCTTTTCAAAATTTTACCAAACACATTAGGTGTATTTGCACAAGGTATCGGATTGAATCGCTATCGCCGATACAGCACCAGCCTGAATTTTACTCAGTAAAGGAAATCAGTGGTATCGCACATCACCAGTGGATGTTTTAATAGGACGACCTGCTCTACGTAGCTTAGCTTATATTAACCTACACTGAATTGACTCTAGCAGCGGTTTTACATTTTGCATTTTTCTTCACTCAAAATGAACCGCACCGTGACCTTAAAACCAATGCACGTACCAATCTGTGATCACGGCGTAGTGTTGCACCCCTACTACCATTCAATGGTAAAGACACTTAAGATTCAGGGAACCACAAACATTGTTTTCCTCCATATTCCCACTGGCCTATAACTGCTACACAGGCCTCGGTCTCGCTAGTTTTATTACTGCATCAATATCCCTACAACAGAGCACTTTCAATCTGATAAAATGTTAAAATCGATGTTTTTATTTCACCTTCTGGGTTTAAATATGCCTACATATGATGGAGTGGCAAAAGGTTTAAGTAAAATGACTATTATCTTATATACAGTTAGAGATTATTTTCTACTTGAGGTTGAAAGTAATACATGCAGAAATGAAACTGCCAGAATTAAACTGTGAAGATCAACCAGTAAGGGTATATACCGTGGAAACTCTAAAAACACCAGTTGTACAAAATGGACAAAACAATCTGCAGACATAACGTCGCGGGAGACCTCATCATGTCCCATGTCTTCAGTAATCCCTGAACTATTACTACTACTACTACTACTACTACTATTATTATTACAACCTTTATTATTAATATGATTATCCTCACTACCGTTACATGTTGTCCCTCGCTACATCGCAGTTCGAACATCACACCCTCACTATCACATTTTTTCCAAAATGAATTAATAAACAAATGATCGCTGCTTTGTGGTTCAATACGGCCTATTGTTAGTTTTAAAAAAGCTATTTAAGTAGACTGTAAGTATTCTTGGCCTAAATTAAGCAGTCTGAAGCAAAAAAAATGGCTAAATGAATGAAAATAAAATATAAGGCATTGAGAAGACATGATATCTAATGTAATATCTGTGACTTGTGTGCGCCTTTAAGGGGCGGGGCCTGCGGAGTGGCATGTGTGACGTCATCTAGATAGAGTTGACAGGTGTGGTTAGCTCACTGTTAGCAGCAGCGTCTTTGGTTAGCAGTGTGGAGAGAACACATACTGCCGTGAGTTGTGGCCGACAGTAGCTCCTGTGTGATCACTGCATATGTGTTCTCTGCTCGTTAATAAAGCGACTGCAGTGCATTGTGAGACGCTAATTCACCACAAAGAGTCTTCCACTTTGATCACTAGGTGTCAGCAACGTTACATTGATGAGACAATGGCCACCGCAGCAACTACGCTGTCAGTGCTAACATGTGACTCTATGTTATATCTTATTTATGTCTAAGATGTCATATTTTCTATTATTATGTCTATTATATTGGGTTGCATGTGTAAAAGTGACTATGGGGTGTTATTTCATATCTTGAGGGCTCCAATAATGCTAAAAAGCGTATTTAGGAGGTTATAAACAGGTTTTCTATGCTCTAACTACGGCAATATTCCATTTATAAGGAAAGGAATCGGATCTGGAACCGATTAACCACAACAAACGAGGGATTACCGTATTTCTATTAGTATTATGGCTGTCCTGGTTGCTCACTTCTAATCACTAGCAGGTGAATATGCTATTGCAACAGTTGTTGCAATGTCTGTCTGCTTGTTCCACCCTCTTCTCTCACCATGTCCATCCACAGGTTCCTGCACCAATGCTTATCTGGCCCACCCAGCACCAACAGACGATGAAATGGACGCTCTCACCATCCATTGCTGCATTTTTCACGCCCCCATCCATATCCAAGCCTATGTTCACTTTTTCTTGCTTTCCTTTGTGTCTGTCCGGTCTTAAACCATGTACTGTTTGGTAGCTTTAAAATAAAACCGCAATACAACTTGAACAGGGGGCGCATACCAGACTCACCTGTTGTACAGCAAATTTGTTATGGCAAAATAAACGTACAGTCCAGCCATACTGCACGGTTATGCTGACAAACAGGAAAGGTTAAAAAAAAATACTACAACACGTTTCGTAGAAATTACCCAGGTATGTAATAAGAGCACGGTGGACCACGCCTTGAGCTAGTCGACATACAGTAGATGGTGTGTCGACATAAGCGGGATCGACTCAACGGGCTCCATTGTACTCTGATTATATTTTATGTTTCAACAACCAAGACGACGTAACCTGGCCTCAACGCTTCGTGTTTACTTTCCCGTTTATGTTTGGATGGTGAATTCCCACAGTTCTGTTTTCATGCAATGTGCTCACATAAGGTGATGTGAGTCACTAGGTTGGAGTGGGTGTGTGTGTGCTTCTTGCACGGTATGAGTGGGCGCATGTGCAGTACAGTGCACTGCATTATCGGGGGATCATGAAATTCAATCAGGCAAAAGTTTTGTTCTCATGACAAATATGAAAAACTTTGTGCATTCGAGGGCAAGCGTGCAAGTAAAATGTCAGAATGACGTCATCGTTTCTGTCCCCGACTACTCGGAACCCAATCTGAAAGAAACACTGAGTGGGGAGGAGGAAAGAGGAAACTTGGCTTGTGTTGGAGTAGCTTGAGTACAGCTGGGAGAGGGGTCATGTCTACTGAGAGAGATTGAAAGAGGCTATTTCTGGGATGGCCCGCCTGTCCCCTCTCTTGCATACAATCATGCATCATCCCCACTCTTCACTATCTCTACTCACTCATCTCAGCCATCCACACCGAGGACTCATTTTACAGTCCCCGTCAGGGCCTTTTTGAATACATGCTTTTATGTCTTTCATGGACGAATGGGAGGCGTGAGGTGACGTTAGTGGGAGTCGGAGGGTGCACTCACACTAGGCCAACCGTATTGTGCCTGGGCCTGTTTCACACTGAAAGTCCGGCATCTTTGGCGAGAGTTGAGTGTTGGGCACCGATTCGTGCCCAGCCACGGCACGCTTCCCCTCTTTTAGGCGCGATTGGAAGAGGTAGTGTAGAACCTGGAGTTACCGAATGACAGAAAAGCGATTGCTGATAACCGACACGATTCAAAATAGAAATAAAAAGGGGTGTCACGAGATCCTGTGAGATTCAAACATGGTGAAATTTCTGGTTTTGACAAAAAGGTGTCTCATGAGAAAAGGGCAGCCTATGAATTGCTACCATGAATGATAATAAATGTAATATGGAAATGACTCGGTTATATAAAAAAAGTTTGTTTGTCCGATCACATTTTTTCATTGTAATTTTCTAAAAAGGAATGTTGAAATCTTGTCTCGTCTCGTGGCCCCAATCTCGCGCATCATCTCATTTCGTGAGTTGGGTGTCTCGTGACACCCTTAGAAATAAAATACCAAGACTACAAATGCATCAAGTCAAACACACAACACGCTTGGCCACCCGTGAGTTCATTTGCGTGCGTAATAAAGACGTGCTTCAGTTAATGCCATCGCTTCTCTCGGAACGGCTCGAAGTAAGACAAAGAAATTGCAATAAAAAAGCAAAGTAATAATAATAATACTCCGTTTCATTTAGAAGGGTTTTTTCTAAAAACTCCAAAGGCACTTTAGAATAGGTCAAGCAATGCAATCAATACAATGTACAATAAATCAAAAGAATACAGGACATATGCCGTTAAATGAGAATAACTAAGCAAAAAATGAAATCAAACCTTACAAGCAAGTTTGAAGAGATGGGTTTTAGCATGCGTCTTAAAGGTGGGCAGGTCAGTGCAATTAATGGGCGGGTGCCAGGAGGGAGTGCCGGAGGGAGGGGGCAGCGAAACTAAAAACTCTGTCGCCCCAGGTGCGGTTAGAAAATTGACTTTTGCTTCATTTTGAGTCTTTGTATTTTATTTCTATTATGAATTGTGTCGCTTATAAGATATAAGATAACCTGCGAGGAACAATGGCATTTTAGTCATTCTACTTTATGACCGCCTCTTCCAATCGTGCCAACGGAGGGGAAGCGTGCTGTGTCTGGGCAGGAATCAGTGCGCTCACACTAGCCAAACATGCCGGACTTTGGGTGTGAAGTGGGCCCAGCATGGTACGATTGGATTGTTTGAGCCATTGCAGAGAGGCGTGCAGGAAAGAATGGCTTCCCTGGTTCTCTAGTCCCCTGATTTCTCTTGTGTGTGATTGTGCTGCTGCTGGGTCGTGCTCATGACTGCCGCAGGAAGACAGATGAGGGCGTGAACCGTGTGTAATGGTGTTAGCATGCTACATCAGCCAAAACGGCAATGACGCAGCCGAAATATCTACAAACATTTAAGAGTGGGCCACTTTAGTTTCGTCAGTCTGTACTGACTACTCAGTCACACAGGCAGTTGTTTCTCATTACTCGTACGGACCAGGACAAGCACCCAATCAAATCCTTGCCAGCACCCTCTCCATGAACTCCTCACTCATCACAATTATGAGCAAGGGAATGGACAGAGCAGGTGGTGGCCTATGATCATGTCAAAAGATAGAAGTAGGAATACTACGTGTGTATCTGGACATATGTGCAGTAAACGAAACAAACAACAAAAAAAACAGTTGTCCCTCACAACTTCAAGCTTTGAATTTCGCAGTTTCACAAAAAAATATTAAAAATATATTAATGAATAAATCATACCCTTTCATGGTTGTACACGGCCTATAATTAATCAAAGTGTATGCATATTTAACCAAATGTTACGTACTTTTTGCCTAAATTAAGCATTTTCAAGCATAAAAATGGCTAAATGCACTAAAACACAAATACAAGGCATTAAGAAGACGTTGTGAATGTAGTATTATACATTGGTCCCTAGGTGTCTGTAATTGTTCGGTGAGTCAAGCACCAGACTTGATCGCCGGAACAACAGGCTTTTATTGCGGGTTTAAATGAAATCGCAACAGGCACAATAATAATAACATAATAATCATCACAATAATAACACCGGCTACTTTTGCGGCCGGCCGTCACCCACCCAAAGCTGAAACTCTGAACTCCCGACGTCACTCCCTGTCCATCCCCCACTCAGGTCCCTGAAGGGGTCACATTTATAGTATCACACATGAGCACAAGTCTTATTTATGTCTTAAATGGCTTATTTACTCTTATTGTGTCTACTATATTGGATAATACGAGTGTAAAGTCTAACTATAAAGTGTAAAGTGTAACTAAGAGTGTAAAGTCTGACTATAGGGGTGTTAGTTCATGTGTAAAAAGGCATGTTTGGAATGTCGCTTTAAACAGGTTTTCTATGCTCTACTACAAAAATATTCCATTTACAAATAAGGAATCCTACTTCGCGGAAATTCACTTATCGTTGTCGGGCCTGGAACTAATTAACTGCGATAAACGAGGGATTACTGCAGTTCCAATGAACTCCCTCAAACATACTGTAGTTAAGCAAAGTGTCCTGCACATCTGATCTGACTACATATTTAATAAATACAATTTAAAAAATGAATTCAAACCATCTTCAACACTGGAAACACAGCAGTTGTTGCCTGTACCTGCTTCCTAAAATTAGACTATGAAATATAATCATTTAAATCCTTCAGAAATCTTATATATATTTTTTTACATATTTGTCATACTCAGTATACGTATCCGTATATTTTCTATCAAAAAAACAACAACAACAACACACAATTTAGTTCAAATTCACACTTCAGTTGTGTCCCTAGGTTTTCACTCAGTCCTGTTAGCACATTACACCCCACTGAAAACTTTTCTATATTCTACAAGTCACATGGTCCACAGGAAGTTGCACTATTCCTGTCCTTTGCAGGCCGCAGGAAGGCGACAAGTTCACTTGTTTATTTCTCTGTATATTCAATAGTATTTCAACTTTGAATGGGGGGTGGTTTTAAAATACAATTTTATGTTGACTCACTGTGATGTGCTTAGTGTCAACATGCTATTAGCATAAAGTCCATGTGGATATTTTTCATGTGTTTGCTATTTCTATGCTCTCACTCCTGTTACTCATGTGAGTCATATTCAGGCTTAGGAAACTTCTCCAAAAACTAAATAAAAGTTGCCTGAGATGGGTAAATATGTTATAATATATTTTCAGCAGTTCAATATGTGTATTATCAGATTTGGAGAAGAGACAGAAATTGAAGTTTATTTTGAGAGTGTTACAAGAAGTAAATGGCACCGATCCGGTGGAGTGGCCCATGGGTGACATACCATATCAAAGCTGGATAATCCAGGATAAAAAAAAAAAGGTACAAAGACTGCTGCAAGCGACTTTCGGGATATATAAATAAAATAAAATCTACATCATGGAAAAGCCGTCCATGTCTCTCAAACTCCACATTTCTTTCCTGATCTGGACTTTGTGTACTTGGGTATATTTAACCCTTAACCTCTAACTTTAGCTGAATATGCACATGGTGTGTAAATTGTTATGCAAAAGACTGACAGTAGAAAGCCTTGGAATAGCTAACATAAGAAACAGAAATTAAGCAAAAACGAATCCATTCATCCATCCATTTTCTACCGCGCTTGTCCTCATTAGGGTCACAGGTGAGTTGGGGGTCTGTCCCAGCTGACTTTGGGTGAGAGGCTGGGTACACCCTGGACCAGTCACCAGCCAATCACAGGACACATACAGTCGTCCCTCGCCACTTCGCGGTTCGAACATCGCTCCCTCACTCCATCGCAGTTTTAATTTAAAAAATATTGAAAAACAAGTCATATGTAGTATTCTGGTCACTAGGCTTCAGTAATGTTACACTGATGAGACATTACCATACAGTACATTACATTCCCTTAGCGCTGCATGGATCATGCATCAGCCATGGCATGTCCGACATGCCATAGTGAAAAAAGTTCTCCTCCCATTCTGTGTGGAAGTGGTAAGTTTTTAAAGCAGCGGCCGTTCCTTGTGTCCCTGCGGTGATCCCGTAGCCTGTGCATTAGAGTTGTGCAATGGATGAATTATCAGTAGTAGACACGGAGAAGGGGTAGAATTAAATAAGCTCTGCTTCGTCCTACTCCTTTTCGGACACAATGAACTGTGCAAATGTAATCATGCGATGTTCTTTCATGTAACTTGCTAAGCATGTCTGAAACAAATAAACCATAACCATTACCAAACAAGCACCCAGCTCCCTTTTATTTGGTTTCATTATTTTATGTAACTCCTAAAACACTGCCATACCTCTTCTTTTTAATATACACACTTTTGTCCCTGAAGGGAAATATCAATGTTCGCTCTGGCTGTGTGTTTACACACATACAGGAAAGGGAGTGAGAGAATGCTCTGCCCCTGAGCTGAGTCTGGGGGTTTGGTTCTTGCTCAAGGGCACCCCAAGAGAGCTTGACAAGAAGACAAGCTTCTCTCAAAACAGCCCGTCCTGATTTCTATATTTTTTAATCTGCCAGCAGAAATCAAACCTTTGGACGAACGCCAAATCCTATGGACTGAGCATCCTTCCTTCTTTAGTGAAATGTCCCCGACAGTAAAAAATACACTATGGTGTTTTCAGGAACTGCCATACAAATAGCGATGTTCCATTTTTTTTGCAGATGATGTCATTGTCTAATTTTACGCATGTGCATGTCCTTTTTATGAGGGGAGACAAAAAGTGAGCAAAAACACAACTAAATACATTTATAAACACAAATAAACTTTCTTCTGCACTTCTTTTTGTGATTTTTTAAAATGTCACAAGCAAGACAGAGCCGCCTGCGATGCTTTTAGATGACATCAGAAGCCGCTGCTCATTGAGAACAGCGATACGTGCTTTCATGTCGCTAAATTTTCAACACTGCATCTAAAACCTCTAATATTAGCACACCGATACAAGCAGTCCATTTCAGACTGCGCACCAGGCTTCCTATCCAGCAGCAGCCTTTCTAATCAGCAAGCAGAACATGATCACATGATCACAACAACAGCTACGGTATTCAGCATGGGGTCGGAGTGACGTCAGCCATGTGGCTTTGTTTTTTGTTAACGTCTAAAAAAGACGTTTTGCAAAACTTGTCATGCACAAGTTTCCCGTCTGGCACAGAACCGGAGAAGTTAAATACGATCAACCTCACTGCGCATTTGAAGAGGGATTTTCGCACTGCCACGGCTGCGGCTGCGGCTGCTTGACACGTTTTCAAAGCGTGAGAAACTCCCGCGGGACGGCAAATAGTCATTGGCTGTAACAGAAGAGAGGCATCCCGTGTCGGTGGTGAGTAACGTCGGGTTTAAACGCAACCATTGAGCACGTCAAGCCTCGCTACATTATGCCTACTGCCGATGAAACTGCATGAAGAAGCAAATGGGTCAGTTTTTCCTACTATTGCTGACTATTATTATCTGTTTGTGTAATACCACTTGATCAAGCCTTTTCTAACATTTCACACTCCTAAACAAGTAATAAAAGTATGTATGATCTGTGCTGATATCATATCAATACCGGTATCGGTATCTACTGTACAGAGTTGTAACAACAAGCTACATCCACCGACAGTCCTGTTATGAGTTTATGAGCAAGCGCCAACCAGTAGAGCAAAATGTATTTGTGGCAGTCCAAATGTATTCCTGCCATTGCGTAACAATTCCACATTGCATTACTGCAATGTCGGCTTATTTCGAGCAGGGCAACAGAATCGCGGTTGGAATCGCTTAATTGGCCAATAAAAAAAATAATTTACTGTTAAACGCGGAATCTAGTGGGAATTGACATAATGTGAAAGAAATGCGGCCATCGTGAGACGAAAAAAGGTTTGTGTGAAGGAGCGTTTCCACGGAGGACCGCTCATTCGTTGCGTAATCTCATCACAAACACAAGCCCGCCTCCTCCCGAACTAAATATGTCCAAACGGTGACCTAAAATACCGGCAAAAGTTGGCGAGGAAACTTCCAAACTCCTCCCTTGCGGAGCATGAATGGAAGCTAGCAGGGTTAGCTTAGTTTAGCAGAACATGCTAGTGCAGCTGCGCGTGTGCGACTGAGTCGGTATGAGTGTGTTTCCATCGTGTTGTGTTATACGATGCCCGCTGACGTCGTGCAAGTTCTGAGTGAAATGAGGACGCGAGGCACATTTATTCTTGCGCCATCTCTTAACCATCAACACACACACAACACACTTCTGGCCTTCAAAATAAGAGTGCTGTTCGCCACTTACTGTCTAATTGTGCAAACAAAATAAGGGTTTCATAAAAAATATCTTACATTAATAACGCAATTGGAATTGCATTGGTGACTATGTCGTCCTTAACCACAAGCACGGGCATTACAGCTTGTTGAGGACTTTGTAGCAATGTGTGCAGAGGCTGACATCCCATTCGAAAAGTTAGCCAAGCGACGTCCGTTTCTGAAATACCGGGCAAAATTGGCCAATGATGTATTTCATCAATAAATGTGAGGATTTTTGCTTTTAATTAACTGACATTTTATTTACTGTCACAAAAGTAGACAGTATGCTGGTAAAATATGTGTAAAAGGTTAAAAAAAGAAATTAAAAAAATGTAAATGGAAAAAACAGAATTTGGGAAACAGATCTCAATGTTTTTTGGAGCTTATAATTCATTACGTGCAGAAGAACAATCACAATTATTATACAACGCAGGTCGGCAGCATGAGCAACCATGCCAGGTCCAAGCGCACCTTCCAACCGAGCTGGGGCAAAAGAAGTATCAGATAACTATCGCCGAAACAACAAAACATAACTGATTTACTTGCAGCTTGTAATACGCACAATAGGATTTTCTTTTTGGGGGCATTTGTGTCCCGTCTTTCTCAGTTGTCTTTTTAAGTCGATGCTTACATTGTACATTTTCAGTGGTGCAAGAGCGATAGCAGTAGCAGATACTGGCACACAAGCTCTCTTGTGGCTGTCCGTGTGAAAAAAACATGTAAGTCGCTCCGGAGTCTAAGTCGCAGGACCAACCAAACCATAAAAAAAAAAATACGACTTACAGTACGGAAAATACGGTATGTCAACCAACTCATAAAGTCCTGGTCCACCGCGGTCTTCTTATTGCAAAAAAAGTACCCGCTAATACATGGTCGACCGCTTAAGTCGACATGGACATACATGGTGAACCGTGTTTTCAGGAACTGAACGGCATAAAATTTGAAAGCCAAAGGAAAGATTTCTATGAAAAATGTTATGACGACATGTGTTGTAGCATTGACAACTGCACATGCTGATGTCAGTCAGCCAGTCCGAGGGGCGTTCCATGTTGTACACCTTTTCACTGGTCAGGCTACACGTTTTTCAAATAAACCCGGACATCTAACAGAATGCAGGCACTGAGGAGTACACTGCAACATGGGGATTATACACCCTCATCACTTCTATAAACATCTGGACCTAATAAGCAATGAGACGCACAGCACCTGTTATTTTTTTTTAGTTGTTTGAAGCCTCCTCTGAGGCATGAAGGACAAACACAGACTGCTCGACTACTCGGCCATTTGAGTTTGGTGGAAAGGGTGGTTTGGTTCCATGGAGCTGTCTGAAATGAGCATCTCCCACCTTTTGCAATGTTTGTATTTCTTTTAATGCAGTTAAAGCTCACAAAATACCCCTTAATCCTCCATAATTTGTCCAATTTATTTATGTTTCCCCATTTATTGGCAAGGAAGGCAGAATACTGAAAAACTGCCGCTGAAGCTAGCCAAGCATTTGAGTTGCAACGCAAATTTCCGGCAGCGGGCAGCTATAACGCACAGTGTATACTGTAAATACATGGGGTGTCACAAGATCTTGCGAGATTAAAAGGTGACAAGACTTCTCGTTGAGAAAATCAATGTCTTGCGATAATAAATGAATACATTAATCACATGCTAAATGAAAATGAACACGATAATTGTGCCAGCCTCCGTATATTGCCATGTGCATGACCGTTTTCCTTGTCTCTCACCTCCAAACAGGCAGGAAGAGGCTTCACTCGATGCATTGGTTCAGCACCTACACGCTTCATAGAACAACAGGAGGCGGGGCCGCTAGCATAAACGCACACAGTGCGGCAAGGGAGCCTCGTGAAGAGCAATGCGAGGTAATGTACTGGAAATGAGGAGGAAAAAAGATGATTGCAAAGCCAAATGCCACAGCCCCCGTATGGGAACATTAATGCTGAGCAAAGCGAGCTCATCAACAACAACAAGCCAGTATGCCAAATTTGTTCGAATGAATGTGAAAATCTCATCTCGCCTTGTTCTCGTGGGCCCAATCTCGTGCATCTTCTCGTGAGATGGGTGTCTCGCGACACACCTAGTATATACAGTATGCAGTGGATCCCTGCACATGTGCGATTCATCGTTCACGGTTCCGTAAATTTGCGGATTTTAGGTTTAAAAAATGTTAATGTTTTTTCTCCAAAAATAGTCATGCACTGTAAGTCGATAATAATTTATAAATACATGATAATACAGGTCAAATGTACAGCCTACATGTACAACTGTTAGAGAGCCCACAGTTTTTATGTCTTTATGCTTCACTGACAATGTTTTTTCAGCGATTTTGCACTTTGTACAACGATACTTGAACAAATCACAGTTGCCGTGAGGCACAAAAGTGAAACTTATGTATAACTTGTACACCTGATCTGTTCACCAATCATCTTTACATTATCATTCATCAGTGGCGGGTGCCTATATATTTTATACGCTTGTACGGTGTGTGAAGCATATTGGTGAGAGAGGTGGAGGGTTCTGGAGCTGAATCTGATCTAATAATTGCAACTGTCACTCTTATTGCAAATGTTGATACGAAATCCGAAGAGCGAGTCAACGTCATTAGGGTTTGGAGGGGAAGCGGGCGGAGACATTTTTATGGGTGTATGAATTACTTGTGGTTTTACCGCTGGCTGGTGGTCCTGGCGCGTGACCGCCCGCAAAAAGCTGATGATCTGCTGTATGTACACGTTGTATCCCCTCAAGGAAATATGAATACTGACGTGTTTATGGCTGAAACTATTATTTTACAAGGCAAAGAGAGAGGAAATATGGATGGCCTTTTACCTGGGTAGAAGTCTTTGGATTTGGACAGCTTAATGGTGGCACCCGTCTCTTTCTGTAGTTGTACAATGGTCTGTCCGCCCTTGCCAATTATAGAGCCGGCTGCATAGCTGGGGATCAGCACCTTCAGGAAGTACTCACCCTCCTCTGTGAAAGAGACACAATGTTAAAAAGGGTCACATCTCATAGTTCTGAAAGGTGCTCATATACGCTATACCCGTGCCTCATCACCAACACCTTTGACAATCAAACATTCGCAATGGGAACAATGGGAAGATGCAGCTTCCATGCGACCAGAGACTGGTGATATGTTCTGTGTCCTGTCCTAGATTTCTTTTAGAAGAAATGATGACCTCCTTTCCAGATTGCAGGGGCCTAATTTTAACTGATTGCAATGGGTCATTTTCAATGCAATCTGATACACACAGATCCATCACAATAAACAGGCATGAAAGGAGCATATCAAGCAAACAAGCCCACGTAGTTGAAAGCGGGTACGTGGATTCATATTTTTCAGTACGGGACGTGTGGTTAGCAACAGAGATGTACTGCTTTGCCACACGGTACTCACTGAGTGAGTGAGAAGAGTGGTGAAATACGTAAACAGACAAAGATAAGTAGCTAAGGCGAAAGCAGTGTGCCGCCATTGTTCAGAAGAAATGGGGAACGGGGCAACAAGCTGGAACTATTAATGCTGCACTTCAGCCATTAAGGAACTTTCATTCAATTCTATTCAATAATCATTCACACTGTTCAAACTCTTACTGTTGCGTTGCACTTTACGAAAAATAATCTTCTCCTCTATTATTATAATTTTTTAAATTATTATTCTTATTTTTTTCAGTGGAGAATTACCTGCCAACAGTTTTTAATGTTTAATTTTAAAAATCACTAAAGCCGTTTACACAAACCCTAAGCAGTTTTATGTTTTGCATTTTGTTTCCCTACTGTACCCAAAATGAACCGAACCGTGACCTTAAAACCCACGTAATACCAAACAGTGATTCATGCGTACTATTACACGCCTATTAAAGGGTGAACTTCCTCGGCTCATTCAATTTTGGAAGGGCTTCGGTTTGAAGACTCGGCTGCCAAACGTCTTTAGTCCTTTGAGACGGCAAAGTTCTTCAATTAACAAACCGCAAGGCATTTGCTGTTGATGGAAAGAGTGATCTTGATTGTGAATAAAAATCTACAGAGAATTCTAACATGATACTGAAAACAGCGTACAAAACATTTGACACTGCTCCGATCCTCCTGTTCTGGAGCTCTATTACAAATGACCCCCCCCCCCTTGCCTGCATCCTGATACCGATGCAATGACGTCATGTTCGATCTTGTTCAGCTGCCTCTAGGGTGACGCCACTCGAGCGGGCAGAGATGTAAAGAAACCCTGGACGTGATTTCTTTTCTTATATTTGAATGCACCAGTGTTATTTTGTTATATCCATTTTTGCGAGCCACAGAATCGAACACCATGAGGCGATCAAGGTGGATTGATAAGAGGTGGACCTCCGTGCATGAAGATCAACCTGTTGCCTCAGTAATACGCATGTTCAAGTGCCATGTGGAGGAATGTGACATTGGATGGTAAAGTCATGCCTAAACAGTCGCCCCTCTCCTCTTTGCATTAATATGCCCCTCATGTTCCATTCAGACACCCATTTGTTTTCCAGTACACCACCCATCACCACAGACTACAGCAAACAGAGAAACAACTGTGTGAGTGTCAATAGAATTTCCCTTTAAAGTTGCATTCAAGATCGCACATTTCCTATCAATTATACCGACCTCTGCTTGAAATGAACATACATACAAACGTGAGCATACCGGGTCCTCTCACTGTGCCATTTCCAAGAACAGGGAAACCAACGTGTGCATTTTTCGATGTCTAATCTTTGGGTTTTCACGAGGCAGTTGGTTCTCCTGCCGCAATCCGCACATCGAATACCCATAAAATGACCTTGGTGAAAAACTAAAGATCACGCATGGCCGACATGGTTGCCGTAAACCATTTGAACCTTCTACGATATTGCACTGTAGCATACGTGGTCCGGTAGCCGTGCCAAGAATTTGATTTTGAATGACTCCTGTGCAGGAGCCCAACATGGAAAGACCTGTTGTTGACAGACAAGCCCAAACCCACTGCGTAACTTCCAGCTTAGCGTCAGGTATGGAACTGCTATGGTTCTCTCCGTCAAGCCCTCACAGTTACGTTTGTAGTCATCAATCATTAATTCCAACCTCGTGTCTGAGAGCACAGTAACAGGTTTTAACAGCATCATGTGGTAGAGTAAACACGGCAATCTGTTGCTGCAATCCGCCAGGGAACTTGAACAGTGGGGCACGTTGGGATGCTGAGCCAGTGGGGTGTTAGTTCAAACCCCTGCTTCCAAATACTGCTGGAGCAAATATGTTTAGTTAAGTCACCCAAGAGGGGCTGGGTCAGGGGGATATGACTGTCCTCCCACCTTCTCACAACCAGTACCCATTCTGCATTTCAATGGACTAACCTGCCAAAATGACCCATAGAGGACAGAACGAGTATGCCTAAGACGGATGAATTCAACAAGTAAGACAAAAAGAGTTTTGAAGCTTACCCATTCTGAGATCTGCTGCTTCTCACGTCCTGTGTCAGATCGCCATCAATGCCGGGGCGCAATCTCTAAAGGGGATCTTAACATCAGCCTGGGCATAGGTGCAACCGTAGTGTTGAGGAATGCGGCCAGTCGACCTTTTTCCACTGTTTCATCGGTGGGTGCGGAAGAAGGGATTTCACCGCAGCGTCCGAGCCATGCCAGCAGCTGGCCGCAGCTTCAATTGTCTGCGAAAATGCTAATGCAGGCTCTCAGTGTTTTCAGTGAAAGACGGCACGCATTGTTCGAGCCTGCATCGGTGTGAAGGAGGAGGAGGAGGGGGGGTCTTCCCTGCCGCATCACCCTTTTCACTGCTCTCATCCATATTCATCGAGTGGCCTGTCCATCTGCAGCAGCGCGCGGGAATGACACTCCACTCGGCCAATGGCTGGCCTCCTCCGCTGAGCACGTCACGTCCCCGCCCCCCCAAAGCCGGTCCCAAAAAATTGAATTTTCTCCCCCTACTCCGCCTCTTTTGACGCAGCACTATAAAGGACGGCGGCCCGTTCGCTCATTTTTTTTTTGCCGCGGAGACTGACGAGGTGAAGCGTCAGGGTGGACGGCGTCGAGAGCCACCAACGGGGAAGCGTGCGGCGTGACCTTCAGCGGCGACTGAAGGAGGTGTATTGATAATATAGGCAGATGATGAAGGATGCGGAGGAGGCGTGATCGGAGAAAGCGTGCTGTACGCCCACGCCAACACCCCCACCAGCCCCTCCCGCACCTACCCCCAGTCCCTTCGACGGCCATGTTTGAGAGGGCGGAGGGGCTCATCAACCATTGCAAATGGCAGTGCCGCAGAATGGTGGAGGGGGGGTGATGAAGCCAATCACTACGCCTATAAATCGCACACCGAGAGGTATCTTAAGAGACTACACATAAAGACTGCAAAGTGTGTGTGCGTGTGTGTGTGTGTGTGTGTGTGTGTACACAGAAGATCAAACAACAACAAGGTGGTCATTTTCTACCTTCATTAGTGAATCAAACCCTAAAACTTTGTCTTTCCAGAATATTGGAGTCAGTGTGTGTATAGACAAAGCTTCCATCTATCGTCTTCATTCCTATCCCTCCCTCTCGTTCTTTCTTTCGTCGCCACCTGGCAAATTCACAGTCTGCTCACGTCACATTGCTCTGCAAGGGCACCTGTGTCCTTCCCGACCAAAAAAAAAAAAAAAAAAAGAACTACAGCTCACATTCCCGTGCCAAGCGCTCCATTAGCAACATTTAGATGATCACTCGCAATGCCTGAGCCACACCAGGCTTTTGGAAGACACAAGCTTGCCAAGCAACATGGGCTCGCCCAATTGGTAATTACAAAGAGAAATAAATGAAAGACGTTCATTTTGAGTAAGGAGAAGGGCAGTGCTGATAAAAGACGGGTGATCTGTCTCAATTCGGCGTGTCCGTAGCTTCTAAAGCTCGACGAGGGGGGCTCGGCGCTAAGAGCACGGGGCTTTCTTTTCTTTGTTACAACTGACAGTCATGTTAATGATCAGTTCGCTACAAGGAACGCGATCAATATCAGTTGTAGTCAAGAGGTTGGTGATTACAGCGGGGGATCAGAACCATCAGGCTGTCTGCCAGTACTCTTCATTGCAATAGGCATTATATGGTGTCCAAAGTGCGGTCCAGGGGCCATTTACAGAGCGACATATCCTACAGACGGCCCGCAATTGAGCACACAGTTGTCCCTCGCTACATCTCTCTCACTCTATCGCGTTTTTTAAAATATGTATTAATAAATTATCGCTATTTCATGGTAGACTGTAGCCTATTAGTCCGTGTGGAAGTGGTACGTTCTTGGCTGCTTGTTTTTTTAGGCCTTCCTCACTCAGTTTCAAACCCATTCTTATGTTCAGGACAAATAAATTAGAGGCTAACTAGTTAACTCGGTATATTGCTATATTTAAAGCGGCAGACAACTGGTGTCATTTCAGAGATGACTGTGCACATACGGTGCACAATGGGAAGTAAACAAAGCTAGCAGTACTGTCGGAGTGCACATCTATGTATGCCAGATACACGTCAAACTAGCAAGAATATAGCAATCAAGTGACAAATGTCATAGTGAGGACAGGCTGATGTTGATCTTGATCTTGTTTTTAATGCCATACGCGGTTGACCCACATTACATTTGAGATACTACAACAACAAGGAACTTTCCCAATGCTAACAGTGAGTTATTATGTCTTATTATTGCTTATCCTGTCTACTACATTAGATAATAGTAGTATAAAGGCGACTATAGGGGTGTTAATTCATGTTTACAGGGCTCTAATAATGCTAAAAAAAAAACATTTTTAGAAGGTCATAAACAGGTTTTCTATGATTTAGCTATGTAAATATTCAATTTATTAATACTGAATCCTATCCGTGGAAATTCACTTATCGTGGTCGGGTCTGGAACTAATTAACCACAATAAACGAGGGAGGAATTTATAGCGTTTCCCTTACCAATATATTAGGGGGGCGGGGCACCTCCCCACAGACCAAAAGGTCAAGTTAATTTTATTTTCTGTATCGCGCTGGATCACAACAGAAGTAGTTTAAGATTCATTTTAAACTGCTCATCTTGAACAGTTTCTTTTCACAAGCAAGTACAATATCGGCATGTCGGTTATTGGCAAAAAAAAGCCAATATCGGACATCCCAAGTTATTGTGATTGTACCATCACACCATTCTTTACAATAAAGACGTACATGTATCGTTAAAGTGGGTTATTCAAAAATCCAACCGTCTTCTTCCTCGGACTACACCCCAAACTGGTCGCCAGTCAATCACAGGACATATATGATATGAACGTATACTCTACTATACTATGAGCGATCCAGGCCTCAACAAAAGGCTTGCAGACAGATGTCTGACCTATCTGACTCACACTGTAAGCAAGTACAGTCAATGCTATTCTACGGTTTTGACATAATTCATACTTGTCAAGGGGAAAAAAGATATATCTATTTTGTACAACAGCCTGAGGAATTCTTTGACTCTGTAACCACAAACTTAAGAGAGAAACAGATGGTTGGTTGTTGGTGGTGGGAATACTTCAAATGTTCCCTGTTGCTGTTTTAAAGGCTGTCTCTCAAATGGAATACTTCCATCAGCACACTTCAATATGTACTGTATACTGTTACGGTACATGTACTGTATTGGTAATCAGAGTTTTCGGAATGGACTATTAGGTTCGGTAAATAGGTGTACCTATTTCCCACATGGTACACATTAAAGGTGAAGGACAGGAAGTGTGCCGCCTCACGTGACATGTCGACTCGGTACACAAATACAGTGCGATCCAGCCTTTGACTAGCGATAGTGTTAGGAGCCAGAGTTTGAAAACCCTCTTCCATTGTGAAAGTTTCCTGTTTGGGAACACTTGGCATTCCCGGTGAAATACGTAAACGGACAAAGACAAGTGTATAAGGCGGAAGCAGTTTGCCGCCATTGTTTTGTGGAGATGGGGAACGGGACTACAAGCTGGAATTACACTGCGTGCTTTTTAAAAAAATTTCACAGTGTAGTGTTGTCCCAAATCCATAACTGTCCTCATTTTGTGCACTGACCGAAAATGACAATCACAATATTTATACTAGTGGTGTCTTAGAATAGTCGACTATTCGAGTCTGATTCAACTATCAATCTTGCCATCAAATCATAGAATAAAGTCATGTGATCAAGAGTATACCTTTCTGACTACATGGAGGGTGGCCACGGCTGCTGCTGAGCACACATTTTTACAAAGAATGTCTTTGTTTTTCTTATAAATAGCCTATTTTGACTCAAACACAGCCTGATTTGTGTTAATAGAGAATTAAAACTGATGTCTGTGTTTAACAGAAGACCTATGCTATACTAAGCATGAATAAAAATCATCCGCTTCAATGGTACAATCCAGAGGAGCTGACTTATTGGCTCATAATCATCCAAAGTGTGGATTTACTTTGAAAAGGTTAAAGATGACTCCAGAAAGTGAAATGCAACTTGTGTCAGCAGCTTCTTACATGTCACACGGCAACCAACAGCGTATCATTTAAAACAGGCAAGGTTATTACGCCAACGTCACTTTATCTCCCGACAACAAAATTTAATGCAGGAAAGAGGCTGCTAACTCAGAGTTTTGGCAAGTTGTTGTTTTTCAGGGCATGTTGTTCCTGTTCTTTGTGCACTTTTCTGATGTGTGCCGACAGCGACTGTGTTTTGGTTTCGTTTGTCTTGCTTTTTGTGTCACTTGAATAAATGATGGTGTGGTTGTTGCACACCTACCATGTCTATTTGTTTATCTGAGTGTTTTAGCCTGTTTCTTTGAGGTGGAAAAAGTAACAAAAGAATAAAAACAGAAGAATAAGTGTGTACTTTGTGCACTTTAACGGCAGTCTAGCAGGACCGAGCTATGAGCAGGTAATTCACAAGAAGCCAAAAAAAAAAAAAAGTCTTGAAAGAGAATATTACAACAGCTTCACACAGCTGGTACACTGTGGGCTCACGTACGTCCGAAAATCTAAAACGATGATCGCAATACTTGCCTGCATCTTCTTCTTCTCTCCTTTTTTAATTGTGAATTGCAACCACTCAAGTCAGTCCCTCCCCTTCCGCTACACAGCCAAGATGGCGACTATTGAGCGTGGTAAGTGTCCATTGCTGCACGCTTACTTTTTTGACCGTTTTGAGTGCAACATCCGGGTACTGACAGTGCGCTGCATCTTGCAGTCCTTTTCAGTGCGAACGCGCTTGTGCACTCAAAAGACAAAGTGTAAGTGCGCGAATTGCGACACAGCAGCGGTTATGCATGGAAGCGACACACAATGGGCGAAATACAATGGATGTGCTGGTTTGTTGCTGTTGTCTTACCGCCAGTGTTGGTGCGCTTGGTACATCCGGCCTCCTCCGCCGGAGTTTCCAGCGGTCGTTTGCGGGAGTCCGCGTTGTCAGCCTCCATGTGGCTCTGCTGCAGGTTGTTCTGCAGGTTGTGGAGGTTGGATGTTGAAAATATCCCGTTGTGGTCCATGGCTGCTCCGCCACCACCGGCCATCATCTTTTCCTCCCGCCAGGAGCTGGAGATAAATGAGCTATTCCTCCTCTCTTTCGCACACACAAGCGCCGTCACCGCCACATGAAACGATGACGCGCACCGCCAAACGAGCAAGTTTTGGCGTCAAGCGGATCTGCTCTCGCAGGACTCGGGGTCTCCACTTACTGCTAGTCCCCCACAGAGCTAAATATAAATCCCATTGAGTGAAAGGAGCTCTTTTGACGCTCCTTATTGTTGACGCGCAAAACAAAACACACTTGCACCCCCGATAGCCCCCCCCCGAAAAGAAAATCCTGCAGCTGCAGTCTGCAGAGAAACGACCCGCATTGAAAACTAACTATTTAATTTCTCTTTTACGCCATTTTTTCTGTTTGATGAGCGCTGCTCTTGTTATTGTTGTTGTCTGCGAGGAGAATTTAAAGGAAGAACCACAGTGCTACTGACCCACGCAGCGACATCTGCACACAAACCACTTACGCTTTCAATTTCAACTTTGCATTTCACCCAACACTGCTAACTAGGGGCGTAACGGTACGGTATGGGCCTCGGTTTTAAGGACACGGTTCGGTTGGATACGGTCAGGGAACAAAATGCGAAACATAAAACTGCTCAGTTTTTGTGTAAACACCTTTTAACGGCTTTTAGAATTAAACTACACACGTTCCATAGAACAATGGCGTCAGACCTCTTGTCAGTCATACAGTTCATTCGTCTCTGTGGGGGGAGGCGGGCCCACGGGCATACACACACCGTGCAACAAGGGAGCCTCAATGTACTAGAAATTAGACGGAAAACAGATGATTGCAAAGCCAGATGCCACAGCCCCATCGTGAACATTAATAATGAGCCAAGTGAGCCCATCAACACGAACGAGCCAGTATGCCGAATTTGTTTGAATGTTAAAATCTTGTCTCGTCTCGTGGATCCAATCCCATTCATCGTCTCGTCTTGTGAGTTGGGTGACACCCCTAATATATACATACAGTATATAGATACAACATACTGACTTCAACCAGGATTTTCAAGCTCTGGCCTCTTCTTGGCACTATCGCTACCCATGACTCCTGCTAGCCGAAGGCTGGGCTGTATTGTATTTGTTTATTGCGTACACGTGTACGTGAGGCACACTTCTGTTGCTCGCTCAGTGTGTATCCTGTGGGAAATCGGTACACACCGAACCAAAAGTAACATACCGAAAAGTCCGAATTCAAAAACATGTACCGTTACACCCCTACGACTAATATCTGCTAGCACAGAAAACGTCACACATTCAATGTCAAATTCAACCTAAAATGCAAGATTTTCAGTCATGCCACCGTTAGTACAATACGACAGGAAATGCCATCAAAAACTGTAGTTACACCTCAAGCCCGTTAAACATTGGGGCATCTCGGCAGGAAGCTGACAATGTTAGATTTGGAAAAAAGCCTGCACTCGACTATCATGACTCCCCCATAAATTGTTGTTTTTTTTTAATGATCCAAGTTTAATGCTTATAGTAGTTCCTAACTAGTAACCACATTTACGACACGTGGATTAGATAACAAGGTAAAACACTGAGGCTAAATTCCATGCATTCTTTACCTTCAAAAAGGTATCATTATTAATAGCGGTTAATATGGATTTCAGTATTATAATTCGACCTTTCCCAAACCCAAAAACTCATTTACCGAATAAGTTGCTGTAAGGTATTTTATTCATCACCACGCAGGATGAGACATTTTTTGGCAAATGACCTTGTTGTATTGTAACGTGTTGTTTTTCATGAACTTTATGAATGACGTATTTTTGTAAATGTAGGTCCTGAGGTAGGAACCCCATTTATAATATGTGTCTTGATCAGAAAAGGTTTAGGAAGCCTTGCAGTGATTTTTCATGGTAATCATTCAGTCGTGAGTAGAGTAGTGGTCACGCATGCCAGTTGCATCACTTTTTATGAATAACTTTGATGTTATTTGTGTCCATCTCTCGTCTGTTGTGTCGGGAAGCTATGTACTCATTTAAAAAAATGAATGTACATAAATATTATAATAAAAAGGTGCAGGATTTGTGGTTTTGGTTAAAAGCATAATTAAGAGCAGGTACTCCATCTAGTGGAGAACTTGACAAATTACGTTTCCATGAACCATTAAAAAACAAAAAAGAAACATTAATACGTTAATAACCTTAATAGTCATCCAGTATATGTGCATCCAACAGTTACGGCCACGTGTAAAGACTAGGCCTAAACAATCCAATTAGCTCAATACAAAAGTTGCATACATTTCAAAATATTAAATTAGCTGTCAGGCTCATTTCATGGGGTAATACATTTCATTTCAGTTGATGAAGCACCATTTAATGAAAAATATCTTTCATGTTTTGTAAATACAGGTGGTCCTCCTTACAGTGTTTTGTATTATGATTCGATTCGCGGGTACAAACGAGCTCCCATAAATTACGAGACCCACTCGAGAACCTGTTGCAGCGTGCACGGGTGGAATAATACGCGGCACACGCAGTGTGTGCCTCATGCCTGGCGGAAGAATACAGTGTGTGCCAGCTCAGCCACACTTTGGAAGAATAACATCACTTCTAAATACTTTTGCACTTCATTGTGTCTTCCAAACTGCCGTGCGCGAAAGAAAAAGAACGCCATCACTATGGAAGTGAAAATGAACATCATCGGTTATCCTTCCAGACTAGCCTGGGGCAATATTTTAGATAGACGGACACTGTATGAACCTCCAAGAGAAATTCACATTTTCAGCAGCTCTGCAAGAATGTTAACACCTCACATGATAGTGCTAAGTGTCAATGTAAGATAACATCTGAAAAAAAGGGGCAAACTAGCATTGCTAGCATGCTAACACCTAACACGAAACCACTGTCTATGTAAGTTTAGTCTTTTGAAAATAGCAAAAAAAAAAATCTAACATGCTAATTTTAGCATGCTAGTAATGCTAACATGCTAGCTGTTAGAATGATAAACATCTAGCATAAGAGCACTTACTCTTCATGTAAGTTTACTTACTCGCAGTCTCGGAATGGAACTCGTTCGTAACCCGAGGGCCACCTGTATATACAGTAAAGTGTAAGGCAGGTATGTTGATAGGTGTATTGCATCTGATCAAATGTACCTAATGTGGTAGGTGACAGAGATGCAGCTGCAGTTTAGATGTAACATAGTACTGTATCTGTTTATTTGAAAGATGCATGAACTGTACGGTCCCCTTCAGTCACTTTTTCATTGGTATCTTGACCTTTGACAGACTCCGACTTGGGGTCAAACGTCAGCGCCGCCACCCTTTTGGCAAGACGCTCCATGACCAGATCAGCAGTGCTGGTGAGACTATGCTAAAACAATAGGGAGAGAGCATACGTATTAAGTCATGTACATGCATAGAAATCCATGACTATAACAAGAAAGGAGCAAAGAAGGTTGCCATTAGTATCGGATTGGCCAATATGCAACATTTCAGTATCGGTGTTGGACATGAGAAAGTGGTATTAAGCCATCCTGAATGTGACCCCAATAAACTACCGATGACCCTTACATGATTTCCTACAGAAAAATGAGTAAAATATGAACAAACTGAAGGTCAACCAGGACCTCTGAAAGGATGTTCAAGCTTGTAGGTTCCAGTGTATTTGATATTAATTCTATGGTGACCAGTACAGTTCATCCACTTTAGTGTCCAGCTGGTGAGTTGGTCGGATGAAGACGAAGGTGACAACTTTTATTCTATTCAGGTTTGTGCCTCGTACTATACCTGTAAGATATGCAATCCCTTCAGCGTGAGGACAGCCAGCTCTCTCAAACCATCACCGGTCAAGTCCAAGTAGATGATCGACAGCAGAGGACTTTTGAAGCTTCGTCGCCACAGAAACTGAAAGTGTCCATCTTCTCCTTCTGCTGTATGCTGGAACTTATAACACAGAAGTTCCTACACATGAAGAAAAAAAGGGAGCAGATTGTACAGTTGCTAAGGGTGGGTGGATCCAGTATCGATACCAAGTGTAGTATCCGTATCAAAAGGATATGTACACTTTTGTGGCTCACAGCGACTGTAGTGCGTTCAGGGGCCGACGAACGAAGTGCGAAATCTAAATGCTTGAGGAAAAAACATTACCGGTGAAGCATAAAGGCAAAGATGTAGGAAATGCGGGCTTTCGAACAGTGCTACATGCATGCTGCAAGTTTGACTTGTTTTATCTCTGCTGGAAAAAACGGCCTATTTTCAGATGAGCCAAATCATTTTTTTCGGACCAAAAAATCAGCAAATTTGTGGGGCCGTGAATGCTGTATCATGAATGTGCGGGGGATCCACTGGAATTGTATTCTGTTGTTCATATTGTTGTATTATGTTGTTCATATGGGTACTTTGTCTTATGTCAGTGGTTCCCAAACTTGGCAGGTTTGTCTTCTGTTTGGTGGATTTATTTATACAAAGTGGTGACATTCTATGAGCTGGAAAACAGTGGAAATACCGGCCCTATACAGTAATCCCTCGTTTATGGCGGTTAATTGTTTTCCAGACCCAACCGTGACGAGTGAATTTTTGCAGCGACCATTCCTTATTTATAAAAGAAATATTTTTGTAGTTGGAGCATAGAACACCTTCTAAATATGGGTTTTAACATTAGAGCCCACTAAACATAAAATAACACCCCTATAGTCATCTTTACACCAATTAAAGTAATAAGAGTAAATAAGCCATTTAAGACAAATAAGAGTAATGCTCCTGTTTGTTGCTATAAATCTGTGCCTTAGGGCAGCTGAGGGGTAGACAGACAGGAAGTGACGTCGGGGGTTCAGAGTTGAGTTTCACCTTGCCGTGAGTTACTACAGCAACAGTAGCCCGGGTTGTTATTATTACGAAATTTTAGTAGGGATTATTGTGCCTGTCGTGAGGTCATTAGTCTGGCGTTTGTGTGTACTGTAACATTACTGACACCTAGTGACCAGTGGAGAATACTGCATATCATTCACAGCATCCATGAATGCGTCTTCTGAATGCCCTCAATTTGTATTTTACTTCATTTCCCAGGCCAATTTACACTTGAAAATGCTTAATTTAGGCAAAAAAAGGAACATTTGCTTCAACATGCACATTTTTGACTCATAATAGGCTGTATGCACATCACCTGGTATGCTTGAACCCAATAGGCATTCAAGTTTACTCAGCTTGGGGTTGTAAATTTGCATAAAAATGAGAATATGGTTAAAATACTGACTTGCCTAATAATTGTGCACACCGTGTATTACGAGTATTTATCATGTAAAGTATATTTGCCGTCTTATCAATTTATGACCTGGCCATACGTTCCCAGCAGCACCTCCTTCTCCCCATCAAAGTCCAGATCAATGACGAGGGCACAAAGCACCGCGTCCCACTGATCACTCTCGGAGAGGCACATGGAGCGGGACAACCCTCGTTCTTGGACATTTCTGAAACGCACAAAAATATAACTGAACCGAACATGAATTTTTCTTTCTTGAAATCATAACAAAGCATTGCAAATCCCATACTTTACCTGTAGACGACAGCCATCTCTATGGTGCTCGTTACCAGGAGGTTGTAATCTTTATTGCCCAAAACTGAAAAAATAATAGAGGTTTCAGCACCGCTTTCAATGTTGATTTAAGTTAGAATCACTTCTACTGGTACGTGACAAACCGTACATAACGTACTTTTGTCTCTGCCGGGCAGGTCAGGTTCAGTTTGGCAGGTAAGAGGAAACAGCAGCACAATGGAAATTGGACTGTCGAACTGAACTCGCCAGCTCTGCAAAACCTCTAATAAAACACAATGTACTCATTTACAAAAAACATGTTTACCTCCTGGAGTAACAAAAAATAATTATGTTTTGTTTTCTTTTATGCTCCCAGGCCAAATGCAAGCTACCTCTGAGCTCAGCTTGGTAGGTGTAATTTACCAGCACTCATTATTACACAGGAACAGAATAAAAAATGTATTGTGATCCATTTTTTCCAATTCCTTTCTGATGTGGAAAGTCCCCCACACGGGGCTTTACATTGCAAATGAATGGCTTGTAGTTTGGATTGTACATATAGACCCTAGGTTCCCAAAGCGGGGTACGACTACCCCTAGGGGTACACAGATTGCGGTCGGGGGCACGTGAATAAAATTTAAAAACACCTTGACTACATTGGCGACAAACTTTTACGATTTACGTAATGCGCTCAAATGCCTCACGTGAACAGCCACATCTTCGGGCGTTGCGGCCACTTTGCTCGGCGGTCCTTGTACACACAATGTGTGACGCAGATCGAGACTTGAGCAGACGTGTATTTTCTACAGCATTTTTCCTTTCACCTCGTCCTTGTTCACAAATGTTACAAATGACAAACACACCTGAGCACAAGTCTTATTTATGTCCTAAATGGCTTATTTTCTCTGATTATATCTAATATATTGGGTAATATGAGCGTAAAAGTGACTATGGGGTGTTATTTTGTGTGTAGAAGGCTCTAATACTATTAACAACCGTATGTAGACGGTCGTAAACTGATTTTCTATGCTCTCACTACGAAAATATTAGATTTATTAATAAGGGATCCTACTTTGTGGAAATTCATTTATCGTGGTCAGGTCTGGATAAACGAGGGTACAACTGTACACATAAGTGAGACTTTGTTAGCATTCTTTTGGTTTTGCCTCACCTGGTCCAGATTGTTTGACCAGTGCCAGTCCAACACAGCCATTCTGACAGCCAAACGCAGACAGTCTTTGGTCGTCAGCAATGCTCAGCATGTCCAACCACAGCACACTGCAGGGAGGCACATACACATTTGGTTCATTTGATTCCATAAGCGATTGATGCATTTTCAACATTTTTTTTTAGTTCACAAGTAGTTTTGTTTTTATAACAAGTTCTTTAAGTTTCTATGTTGATTATTTTTACTCACAATATAACAAGTTTATTCGAATTTTTTTTTTTTAAATTAGGGCTGTTTTTACCATTTCTGCTGCTGTTTTCTTTTAATATTAATTCTTTTCTTGAATGATGTTATTTTTTTTCTCATTATATTACGACATTATTCTTGAATGTCTTTTCCTCATTGCATTACCACTTTTTGCATTTAATATTTTAACTTTATTCTTGTAAAATTACTGCTGATTTTTTCCATTATTCCTGTTAAATGACAGGCAGGCCAGTAAAAAAAAACAGCCGCGGGGAACAAAAGGCCCCCGGGCCGAACTTTGGAGACCCCTGCTCTAACCTAACCAAACCTAACCTTCTTAGAGAGCAGCTGGTACTGAAGTCACACACACACGGAACACAGAATTAAGGGTAGACTCACTTGCTGGGTAATTGCTGGAGTTCAGGGAAGAGTCTCTCCACTGGCTGCTCTTCAAATTGGTGGAGCGAGGCGTTCTGTTGAAAGCAAAAGGCTCAGTGATGCAACTATTAATATGCAAATAAAAATTCTTTGTAGCTGTATGAAACACAACACTCGTGCAGCTTTAACCTCTTGAGCCCCAGGTCTGGTCTGTTTGAAATAGTAATTCATTACATTACCCATTACTGGAAAACAATAACCGTATTAGTAACGCTGTTATTTTCAACACCATTACTCCCAACACTGGGTATTTCGTCTTAATAAAGTAATTATCATCCCCCTAAATTTCAAGAACAAAAGGTGTGCGGATCAGAAGTTTCTTTGGACCAACTCCAGTCACCTTCTATGCAGTACAAATATGCACTCTCACACAAACATACACACTCTCACACAAACACAAGCTGTGATCTAACCTCTTTGTACAGGTGGATCCTCTGGTCGTGGCCACTGAGAAGAAAAACAGTCTCTCTGCCTCCATCGTCACTCTGCACTCTAACAGAAAGGACATCCTGCTGACATCATATATGGCAGCATTTGCCAGCCTTTATTTCATCTTGAACATTTGTAACTACAAAGTATCGGTGTCTTCAATACTGGCACTGTTCACTTGGTATCGTTACTCAGCATTCGCTCTCCTGCGTTTTCAAATATTTCTGCTTAAAATTGCACGTAATTAGTGGTTTTAAATGGTATCTTGAACAGAAAGTGGTTCGGTGGTGCCGCCTGCAGAGGAAAAAAGAGTGCTGCAGCTTTAAATCCAGCCGGGGCGTCATTACTCCAATAGGGTCGTCCCTCGTTTCTCGTGGTTAATTGGTTCCAGACCCGAAGTATGATTCAATATTAATAAACTGAATATTTCCAGAATTATAGCATAGAAAACATGTTTATGTCCTGTCTCATCAGTGTCACATTACTGACGCCTAGTGACCAGAATACTACTCTTTCAATGTTTTTGACTAATAGGCCATAATCAACCACAAAACCGCAATCATTAATTAATTAATTAATTTTTGATAAACCACGATTAGGCGAGGGATGACTCTAATCACGATTTGTCACCATTAATGGTCTAATTGTCACAGTGGAAGAGCATTTAATTGTTTGAAAATTGTTTTTTTGACTTTTCCCACAGCACACCTAATTACTCACGACACACAAACGTGCCGCGGCACACTGGTTGGAAATCACTGCTCTGCATCTTTGTCTGATATTTTTTAAGTGTAAAAAATATCCGACAAAACGAAAAGGAACATAAGAGAAATATTGCTGACATTTACGCGCTTATGTGCTCTGCTGTGCAGTTAATAGATGTTCCGTGACGGAATGGATTCATTCACTTGACATTATTTCCTATGAGAAACGTGATGCTAAATTCCACTAAATTCAACTTTTATGCTGTAGAAAAAGCAACACAACTTACTCGGTGTGGTACAGCTGGAAGGGCGTAAACTGCAACTCCAGATTTAGGCAACTCTCTGTTCAGACAGGCTGGTTAAAATCAACTTATGATGCCTTTGTGTTACGAGGAAGTACAGGTGGTCCCCGGCTTACGAACGAGTTTCGTTCCAAGACTGTGATGTAAGTTGGGTTTTAGTGTAAGTCGGTGCTCATACCTAAATACACCAAGTCACTCGCGCTGTACACAGAACACATGAAGGACATACAGTATGTAATACAGTCATAAAAAGATTTTTAAAAGCCCGCTGGGATAGGCTCCAGCATACCCGCGACCCTAGTGAGGATAAGCGGCATAGAAGACAGATGGATGGAAGATGAAAAATTCAAAAATTAAATGAAACAGTACTAAAAAGAAAGAACTCCTTACCCCCTCTCCTCCTCCCAGCTCTCCTTGTAACAGCGCATGGAATCCATGACCCCTCTAGCATTCATTAACCTTCAATAAATAATCTTTGTCCTTAATGACGTGGTGATGGCTTTCCTTTTCTTTGTCACACTGCCGCTTGGGAGACATCGTGGGAGACATCGTGAAGTCCAAAAAGTGAACTCGTAAGCAATGTTATTTTTCGTTTGTGTAGCGGCAGACGTTCACTATCTATCTTCTCCCGCCCCACATGAGGCACACACTGCATTCTTGCTACTTGCTAAGTTTTTAACTCATTGATGTTAGCGCGTTCAAATCCACGAAACGTTGTAAACCGAGGACCACCTTTACGTGGACTGGACAGAGATTCACTCACGTGCGATGGACTCCAGGTTGAACTCGGACCCGGGTTCATAGTCACAGTAGATATTCAGGAAGGGGGTGGCTTTGTCACCGGAGTCCTGTAAGGAGACCACATTAATAAGAACACTCCACTAAATACATAGGAAGGCTATCCAATGCTGAATATGAAATACCTTTATGAATGTGATGCCCACCACAAGGCCTCTTTTGGGTGACGACTTGATGAAAGCATCGATCGACACAATCTCTGCATCAACTACAGTACATAAAGAAAAGCTTACAAGCATCGCATTGCAAATTGCTCAAATTGATTATCACTTGATAAAATGCAAAAAAAAAAAGTTCAGATTTAATTGTAAATTGTTTTTTTAATTGTAAATAGTTCATGGCGTTACATTTGTAAATAAATTGTTACTTTGATGTAAAACAACCCCTTTTTGTGTTGTTTATGTTGGTATAGTTGTTCAGATATTTGAGCTGTCACAAAAGCTTTCTCCCTTTTCTAGTCAGGAACTTTCCTGAAACTTACCTATGTTCTGCTAATGAACGGAAAAAGGTAGAAACAAACTTTTTTTTCTGATGAAAGACTGTAGTCTAATCTTTCTTTTGGTAGGTTGCGTGTTTATATAGCCATGGAACGCAATATTCTTGCTTAAAGTTTTCTTAATAGAGTTTTTGTTTACAGTATTACTGCACAACAACAAGGTAACACAGACATCCTTTGTATATCACTTTTTGGTTACACAGCATGGTGACACCGGTTTGTGTATTGTGTTGCTACCTGGTATGTAGGTGAATTGAACCTCTTTGGCCACTGGTCTTATCTTCTGTTGCAGCTCCTGGTACGTGAAGCTCACCACCTTCCCTTTAAGCGTAGCAGCAAGCAGCTCCTGTCTCCCGGCCTGACACAGTCCATAGATGTTACTCTGCGAAGGGAAGCGGCTAAAGCTGTCCTCCACGAAAGGATACAAGTCTCTGAACATGATTAACTGTTATCGCTATCTACTTCATAACCACTCTCTTCATTGCCTTCACGTTCGAATCCAGCTCGATGCTTTCTGGTATGAAGGAGCGGCTGAAAACTTCAATTACATCATTACAGTGATTTTATTAACCGCGACAACCATACACAATTACACGTTTCGTCTTCTTCTGCTGCTGCTGCTGCTATTTATTGGCGTTGGGTAGCAGCTAACAACTACTTGTTTATTGTCATCATTTCTTCTACTATTGCTGAATTTTCTTCTTCGGCGTTGTCGCTTCTTCTTCGTCTATTTTGGGGGTTTCCTGTTCATGTGAGTGTATTACCGCCACCTGCTGAACGGAGTGTCATTGTCATTCTTCATTTTGTTTTATGGCGTTTGTGTTATTGTCAGAAAGGGTTTATAAAAAATATATTTTAGAATAAATAAACAATAAAATGCAAATTAAGAAATAAAAAAATATGTGGTTTGTGGTCACCAGAAACAATTTCCTGTATTGAATGTTGTGTAAAAAAAAAAAAAAATCACAGAAATTCTCAACTTTTAACATTCACAATTCAGCCTTCATTCTATTCCATGTAAATATGCCTCATAAATATACCTCAGACAAAAATGTAATGGTTTTTACGGTATATTTAAATTGTCACTGAGTATTTGAAAATGTTTTTCTGGCTCAGCTCTTTTCATTTGCATTGATTCATTTCGCCATCATCAGTAAAATGTATCCAGTATGACCTTGGCGTTTAAACAGGTAACTGCGTTGTTTGTCCACCAGATGTCAGTAACAAGTCATACCTCAACTCTTGTAAAGCCCTGATTGAGTCCAATGAAAACAAATATTTAGAATACGTCTGCGATTGGTTGGCGACCAGTCTTGGGTGTACCCCGCCTCTCGCCCGAAGCCAGCTGGGATAGGCTCCAGCATACCCGCGACCCTTGTGAGGACAAGCGCTATGGAAAATGGATGGATTTAGAATACAGGATGTCATTTTTCTTATCCTTCATTCTTTCACATAAGGCAGGCTTGCAAGCAACAGCAAGCATGTGAGCTTTGTGGTGTTAGCGTCTACATTTCAGGGCCATTCCACTGAAATGCACAGTAAAATGAAGTGGTAAATACATTTATTATGAAGTCAAGTGTCCTGCACATTGATACGATTGCATATGTAAAAAATACAATTTAAAAGATGCATTTAAACTGCCTTGAACTCTGGAAAAATAGCATTTGTTGCCTGTCCCCGCTTCCTAAAACTAGACTTTACCATGAAATGTAAATGTTTTATGCATCCCTATTACCCTTACACATTACCCCAGGGGTGTTGAAAGTGCAGCCCGGGGGCCATTTACGGCCACGGCTGTGTTTTTATTGGCCCGCTGCACATTCCACAAATATAGTTTAACAAAAAAATGTAAAAAAAAAAAAAAAAAACATAAAAAATTGAAAAATCAGCAGTGATTTTATAAAAATAAAGTCAAGATATTAAGAGAGAAAAAAAATATAATCTAAAAAAAAATCAACATCAGTATTAGAAAATTAAAAATGTAAATATCATAAATAATGTCATTTAAGTAGCACAAGTTAAAACCTTAAAGAAATAAGTTATTTTTTTTAAAAGTCATAATAATATGAAAAACAAACAAAGCTATGAATAAAGTTGTAACTTTTGGAAAATTAGGTTGCCGAAAAAGTCCTACTGTTACCAAAACAAGAATAATGTCATTTTCGTAGAATAGAAATATGTTTTTTAAAAGTCGGACTATTATGAGAACAAATTAAACAAAATAAAGCTGTAATTTAAAAGTTAGAATATTAGGGGAATAAAGTCATAACGTTACGAGAAGAACACTTCAAATGATTATTTCAGAAAAAACCTGAAATCATTGGAAAATTAAAAAAAAAACAACAGCAAAAATGGAAAAAAAAGAGCAAAGAGCGAAGTTCATACTAATAATTTTCCACCTATATCACAAAGCTGAGATGCAGTTTTTCTTGAAATATGTCAAACTTGGGAGCGTATCTTCATTGGCTGCGTTATCAAATATCAAAGTGGCCCTTGCATCCTTTCGTTTTTCACCATGTGGCCCTCGCTGGAGATGATTTGGACATCCCTGCATTCCTGAACAATTTTGTCACACGGCCTACACGGACGGGTAGCGAAAACAGTACTTTTATAGGTCAGTAAACTCAAAAGGTACCATGTTTCGGTAACTAAACGACACTTTCCGTGGAGTGTCATGTCGTCGCTCCTAACTACATTCGATTTGCAAGCGAAGAAGACGAAGCCATCGGGAGGGACAATGTTTACACCAACAAGGGGACAAACTAAAACCACAGAAGCTGAAATAAGTCCGATTTTTAAAAATATATGTCGACAATAAAACCTACCTGGTTAATAAATGTCAGGATGTTCTCAAAGAAGACTCTTTTCTATACAGTATATTTATACTGAACCTTTATGTATTTTTACTCCATCTTTTGCTCATTTCTTTTAAACCTATGGACCCCCATCACACTTTTTTTTCCCAGAGACGTAAGGAAAGGAACAAAATGACATCGAGCTGGGTTTTAACTGTAATTCAGGGTTTTCATGTTGAGGTACTTTGTGAAACAACAAACATTTGGAGGTTGTTTTGATACATTTTATAAAGATGACACATCAAGCGATAAATATCTTAAATTAAATAGTCACTTATTACCACATAAACACACACAAAAGTGCTGAACATTGGCACCACAGAGTCGACGTCGGTTCCGTATCGGTTCACATGTAAAAGGCACCCGTCCTTAACAGGAAGTGGCGTCATTCAGATCCTCTGCAGGCAATGGGAAGGCCAAACATAAGTTTTCGTATATATTTTTCTGTATATTCAATGATATTTCAACTATGACTGGGGGGTGAAAATAAAATGTTGAATCACGAGTACTGTATGTGCTTGGTGTCAACATGCTGTTAGCATAAATGTTATGTGGTTACATGTCATGTATTTGCAAATTCTATGCTAATATTCTATAATCGCTTTCAGTAATGTTACTTAAATGAGTCATCTTGACTTAGGGAAAAATCAAAAATCAAACGAAGTTCAATGAGATGCGCCAATACACATTTTGAGTAGTTTATAATATGTGTGTAGTCTCAGATTTAGCGTTGGAAAAAACCTTTTTGCTCTTGTTTTTGCTCGGACTCCCATGTGTGTCTGTGTGTAGAACACGTTATTTTAGTTGAGTACTCGTTATGATTTTTTCACGACTATTCTGTTAAGACAAAATGTTGAAAATGTTGCATATGGCACTTTTTATATTACTTAGATTGCACTGTTTGTCTTATTTTGCACAAGCAGCATTTATTTCTCAAACGCGTCCCGTGGCATTAAAAGAAGCAGAATCACACAACATGTGACCTGATATTAGTTTGAGGGAAAATCTGCCACATGTATCGGTATCGGATATGACGTGCTGGATAATATCAGCCACTAAAAAGCCAATATCGAGCGTCTCGAGTTCTGAGAGGTTAAAAAAACCTCACACATATAAAACTATGCTCTTTCCGACGAGGGAGTATTAAGGCCACACTGAAAAAAAACATCGGAGGTTTCGAGAATAAAGTCGGAAATTTTGGATTTTTAATGTCGTAAATGTATGAAAAAAAGTCATAAATTTACGAGAAAAATGTCGTAAATTTACAAGAAAAAAAGTCGCAATATTCCGAGACTAAAGTCGTAAACTTACAAGAATAAAGACGTAAATTTATGAGGAAAAAAGTACCAGAATAAAGTTGTAAATTTACAAAAATAAAGTGGTAATATTACAAGGACAAAAGTTGTAATATTACAAGACTAAAGTTGTAAATTTACGAGAAAAATGACGTAAATTAATGAGAATAATGTTGTAAATTTACAAGAAAAAATCTTGTAAATTTACAAAATAATTTTTTTTTAATGTTATGAGACTGAAGTCGTTAATTTACAAAAAAAAGTCATAATATTATGAGAATAAAGTTGTAAAATTACGAGAATAAAGTGGTAATATTACAAGAAGAAAAGTTGGAATATTACAAGACTAAAGTTTAAAGTTTAAAATTTTTGAGAAAAATTACGTAAATTTACGAGAAAAAAAAGTCGTAATATTACAAGACTAAATTCGTAAATTTACGAGAATAAAGTGGTAATATTACAAGAAGAAAAGTCGTAAATTACAAGACTAAAGTTGTAAATTTACGAGAAAAATGACGTAAATTTAGGAGAATAAAGTAGTAAATTTACGAGAGTAAAGTCGTAAATTCACAAGAAAAAAAAGTGGTAAATGTACAAGAAAGAAAGTCGTAATATTACAAGAATAAAGTCGTAAATTTACGAGAATAAAGTGGTAATATTTTACGTGTCAGAGGGAAACTAGAGCTTAGCTCTTCAGGAAGGAAGGAAACTTTCCTCTCACTTCAGGCAAGCTTTTATTTATAACGTGGCAGCAAAACACAGCAGTTGAGAATTTGGCATTTAGATTAGCATGGCTAGCCCGTCTCACTTCCGCCTTCCTTACACCGCCCCCTCCACATGCCCAAGGCCACAGGTCACACAAGTCCCCCCGTTTCATAGCTGTCTCAGGCATTGCCCGTAACATAAAGTTACCATTTTTTTCTCGCAAATTTACGACTTTTTTCCCCGTAAACTTATGACTTTTTAATTGTAAATTTACGTCTTTTTTCCCGTAAATGTACAACTTTTTATTTATTTTTTAATTCATTACATTTTTCTCGGAAATTTATGACTTTATTCTCGAAATCTTGCGTCAATTTCGCGTAAATTTCCAACTTTACTCTCGAAATCTCACATTTGTTGTTTTTTTTTTTTCAAACGGGCCCTAAAACTCCGTCGTCCCTTCCACAGTTGTTTACACAGTTTTACACAAAACGTAGAAATGGAGGTCACACGTGACAACACGGGTATTCCTCGGATCTTCATCCCCTATCGAGACTTTACAAGCCTTTTCGTGCTCCTTTTTTCTCCTCTTCGACACAACATCACCAACCGTACTTATTTTTGCGTCAGTTGGGCGGCGCAATATCCGTGGTGTGAGTTTCGTTTCGGGGGGTGAAGCAGACGGATGTGAGGCCCCCGGCGAGCTGCTGCTCCATATTGTGACGGTTCAGAGGTGACAGTGTGCTACACCCCCACTTCTCCTAATACCACCTGCTAATCTATCCGCAGGATTACTGTCCACTGTAATCACTCATCCTCCCCGCTGACACACCTCAGTTCGCACTGCAACTCCTGACTCATTACGCGCACACAAACGCACGCACGTAGACGCAAGGCAGTACACCTTGCCTGAGATATTTATTTAGGTTACAGCTTTAGGTAAAATATATGAATACGTGTTTAACAGCAGCACAATGTTTACAGTATGATAACTTCGACATCGCTGCTTGGGATAAGATACACCCCCGCTTGTGTGCTGTTATGAGGACGCCCTCAATGGTTTTTTTCTGTTTACAAGTCATTATCAGTGGCCGTTTGATTTACCGTGGAACCCGTTTCAGTCGGCTCTGTTTATGTTGACCACCCGTCTGCAGCATGTCGACCTACTCATCAAGTCCTGGTCGGCCGCATTCTTCTCATCACTAAAAAGTGCCTGCTTAAGTTGACGCAGACATCAAAATGTTGCTAGAAATGAATAAAAGTGGTATTCTTCTCCAGCGAGCTGAATAAATGTAGGAATATTCCTTCATTTTCCCCCAGAGACGCACGATGGACTAGTGGTGAGCATGTCGCCCTCACAGTCAAGAGATTGAGGTGTTGGATCTGCGTGTTCTCCCCATGTGCCAAAAACATGCATGTGGAGAGTAGGGGCAGGTGATACTGCAAATGTGGATATCAACCTGATACCAAGATTCAAGATTCTTGATTGGCTCTTTATTGAGTCTTGATTGTCAATTCACCCCCACCATATGTCCAAGACACGCAGAGCATCGAAATGACTTTTTGGGATTTCGTGCGATTGCAAGAAAGAGTATAAAAACAACCTCGGTTAGCGTCCACTCCGGTTAGCATGTTTTCCGGGTGACGTCAAACATTTATGTCACAGTTTTGCCTCGGTTTGCCCACGTTCCCCTGTCAGCGTGCAATACGGCAGCGTTATTAATACACTGCGCGAGTGCAACTGTGTTTTTATCGCAAAACGTTAGCATCCTTAGCTTGCTAACAAAATGGCAACTGCAACCAGAAGTCAGCCATGTCGCCCGCATATGATGTCATCAGCGGTTGACTCTCAAAAATGTTAACACAAAGCACGTTTTTATAGTTTTACAATTATAGTTTTACATGCATAAAACAATTCTACAGTGGCGGGCGGTGCTTTTGGTACCTGGGCCTTCAGTGGGAACTTGACCAGACAGAATTGTTTGTCTTTTTTTGGCACTACACAGTATTTAAAGACAAATCTTTGTGTTTATATGAGTTATTATCAACATTTTAGCGTTTCTTGGGTCTGTTGCTGGTCGGGGGTTGGGTTGCACTGTGGCTTTCAGACCAGCATTGCACGCCTGCACTGCGGATGCTTCAACTTTGTTGACCGCATGTGTTTAAAGACCAAATCATTTTCACTGAAATTCACAAGCCGAGCTCTTATCAAATGCGCTTCTGCCGCCTTGGGACCGTTTTTATGGCTTAAAACTGCTCTAAAAGAGACATTTATTAGTGTGCAGTTGCGTCATCACTTCTTTTTGCTTCTCGCGTAAGAAAACATAAGAGATGTGTAAATATGGGCGTTCGTGTTTCTTAAGACGTATAAATAAGTCCTTGGTATTGAATGAGTTAATGAAGCAAGACACCCACTTGACTCTTTATCTTCCAACACATCGTCACCGATGCGCCTGACTTGTAGCACCAGTAACTAACTTTCACCAATGATCGCCGGTGCCTGTAAAGTTGGCGCTCAGCCAAATGTAACGAGCGTAAATGAGTACGGCTGGGTGATTAAGGGTGCAGACAAGTCCAAGCATCTACACTACAACATCCTCCAGAGCGGTTCAGAATCAAACTTTATACAATAACATGACCAACCCGTAAAATGTTTTAAAAAAAAATACACCGATTTAAAAGAGATGACAATTTCACTTTCATTTTGCTCTGAGTGCTGACGTCACTGTGGGCTGCTTGCAAGCCCTGAGAGGCGAATCAGAAGCCTAAAAAAACAGCCCCATTGCTAATGGCGTGTATGTGAAATGGACCAGCACTACCGGTTCTGAAGGCCCTGGGCAGAAGCTGAAATCTGATTGGACAAAACAATCTAATACTGGAAGCAGTGCAGCCAAGAAACACGCTACTAAATGAAGATAATTCATAAATTCATAAAATGTATTTAACAAAATTAGTACAATTTTAAGGAACAACGATTAGAATTGAAGTTGTAAATGCAGGTCAGTCCTTCTGGCAGTGGTTAGGCCAGCAGAGAAGGCTTTGCTGGCCAATTTCTTGTTCCCTGAGTTTGGAAACAATGAAACAACGTATCGACACTGTATATCAATAGCAACAATGTAACAATATGAACAAACACCCTCCAGCTGGTCAAAACTGCAGCTGCGCGAGTTCGAAACAGAACCAGGGAAATAAATGATATGTTTCCTGCACTAGCTATGCTGCACTAGCTCTCTAAGAATCTATAAGTCAATCTACAATCCCTCTCCTCGCTTATGAAGTACTAAAAGGCCAGGCACCCTTGTTCAGGCCTTATTCGCATTCATATGCTGTCTATGTGTTACCAACCTCTCTCTCGCTAGCTCTGTGACGCCCTGTAGTAGCTTCCCCCACTTGCAGAGGTTAGGGTTGGGTTAGGGCTAGGTTTGAAATACTGTTGAGAAACTGATCATATGTATTTATTTGTCTGTACTGCACAGACTGAACTCGAAACCGAAACCAGCGAAATGCAACAAAATGGACAGCAGTGAAGCATGCAAGCGTACTCAAGAGTCAAACTTGCCGAGCAAGAGAGATCTCCTGACTGTGTGGCCAACATGCTAACCGCTCAGAATTTTGGACCCTATGTGTGAAAAAATGTGGCCGAACCGAGTACGGTACCTACCCAACCAGACTCCTCGGTGGAAGCCGGTGTTTAAGGTGAGGCGCACCCAACCTGGATGCAGAGTCTCTGTACACGTAAAATAGGCCCAACATGCTACATGAACGCCCCATAATGGCCTCAATCAACACACTGTTTGGACCTTCAACCCTAAAACCGCTCGTACAACACAGTCTCTTCTCACCGACAAGACTTCAGATGGCGAATCATGCTACATGGCGTATTCCTGGTGATCCTTTTGTTTTAGCAGGGTGGTTTGGAGGGGAGGAGTGAGCCACACGTCTCAAATACCCCCAGTTTTTCCAACATCCACAGGGACCTACTGTACTGTACACAAGTGTCGTATGTGGACAACACTGTACCAATTGTTCCAAAGCTCTGAGTGGTAGGTGTGGGAGTATCAATATAATAGTATTGATACGTAGGGTATCAGTATTGTATTGATATTATCATAGGTATCAGGTACTATTAATGCACCGCTTAGTATAAGTGTTGAGAATTTGAGTTGTGGGAGTCTTATCAAGGTCAGACACGTGCAAAAACAGCCCTATGCTCTGCCGTGATTGTTTTTCAGTGTTAAATAACGCCATCCAAGCGCCTCCACTTTGAGACCGCAGCGGTCTCCGCTGAGCTGCTGGTGGCACCTGGTTTGCACAGAGGAGATTAACGCAGAGTGCGTGCGTGTGTGCATGTGTGCTGGGTGAGTGATTGGGATTGACAGTCGCCTCTGTGTTGCTGGCTGGCCTGCAGATTTAGCCGACCTGCTTTAGACACTCTAATCTGGATTAACTGCAGCAGTGTGTCAGTGGGGACGAGAACCGGACGCCTCCCCCATCTTCTGTCCCTCCATCTCCTCCTTCTTCTGTCCTCTCACCCTGGACCTCTCTTTTTCTCCTTATAGACACTGATGTCAAAGTGTGGGTTTATTTTAAACGGCATCCAGGCGCATAGGTCACAAGTTGCTCCAGTTACAAATCATTGTCAATATGTTGCATTTAGTCCATCCTTAGGGGGGAGGGCAGGCCAACAAGGATTAGAACAGCTCAGTCTTCTTCCCCACTTCCGTATTTGTTGCTGTATGTGCAGAATGAGCTGTTCCACTTTTGCGCGGTGATCGTGCAGGGGTGTACGTTCCACCGAGGGCCGCACGCAGCCGCTTCGATGTTCTTTGCCTTTTACCTGTTCATAAAACACACCAGAGGCGATCCAGCGTGGTTTAGGGATTAAACGGTATATCGTTTATTGATGAACCGTTATTTGGACACACATTTTTGCATCTTCAAAGAGGACTATGGTTGAATTGTGAGGATATTTCCGTTGAGTTTGAGCAGTGTTGTGATAATATTGTTCACGATAATTATGACACGAAATGTTCATCACGTTTCGCCTCTAATGCGGCTTTAAACACGCTAAACTAAACCAGGGGTGTCCAAAGCATGTTATTAGTATGAACTTCAGTCTTTGCTCTCTTTCCCATTTTTGCTGGGGTTTCCCCCCACCCAAGTATTTCAACTTTCTTCTTAAATAATCTCTGTTAATTTTCTTTTGGTAATATTTGGACTTTGTCCTCCAAGTCCTGTGTTATAAGGTTTTCCCCCAACCAAAATTTACAAAAATTACAGCTTTATTTTGTTTTTTCTTAATATTACAACTTTCATAATATTACAACTTTTTAAAAAATTATTTATTTTTCTTTAATATTACAACTCTTTGTTACTAAAATGACGTTATTTTTCCTCATAACATTAAGAGTTTTTTCTCGTAAAATCGCGACTTTTTTTCTCGTTAGAATACGACTTTTTTCTTTCAAAATTTTTACTTTATTCTTGTGAAGTTCCTGGTTTTTCCATTTCTGCTGTATTTTTTTTTATTATTATCCAACTATTTCAACTTTCTGCTGGTAAATGTTCTTCTAGTAATTATGACTTTACTTTCAAAATATTTTGACTTTATTTTTACACAACCTAATGTTCCCAAATTACAACTTTAAGTATTGTTTTAAAATGACGTTCATTTTTAGCCTGCCTCTAATGAGGATAAGCGGCATAGAAAATGGATGGATGGAGTTGACAGCCTATTTTCGGACAAAAAAACAACAAAAAAAAAAAAAAAAATTTTTTTAAATCTGCAAATTTGCAGGGCTGAATCTTGAATGTAACGTTTCAGTTTTGTGTTGAAAATAAAAACTAATTGTTATTAATTTTGGTTTGATATCTGGCCACATTACAATTTTTCTTCCCCAAAGATCATTTTATTTTTTTTCTTTTTACCGTAAATTCCGGACCATTGAGAGCACCTTAATATAAGCTGCACCCACCAAATATAAAGAGAAAACAGGTGTCCGCGTTGTAATATGGGATATTTGCACGGAAAGACACTGTAAACCTTGCAATCCTACCTACTGTCGGAGTTTCCTGCGTCACTCGTTAGCTCCGGTGAGACATGGGATGCTATTTTTCTTCAGAGATGTCACGGTCCAAGCAGTCCAAGCAGTCCAAGCAGAAGCTGCAGTAATTCTACAATTGATCAAACTTACTTAAGATTTGTCAGATCATAAGACTTCAAAATGTGATATTAGCGTGCACTTTACTACGGCAATTCACTACTTCCTGAATCTGCACTCTCTCTAAGCATAACGTAACTGTAGTTGTTTTAGCCAACATTATCCGCATCATTGTTGAAGGTGCAGGGTTCAATAAGGAGCGGCTTCTAGCCCGGAATTTACGGTAGTGTGGAATTTTTTGGGGCATTGGGCTACAAAAGCCCCTGGGACCGCACTCTGGACAGCCTTGATAGACATAAAAGCAGGTGGTGTATGCAAAACATTTAGCATTTAATAATTGTATGAAAATTTGGCACCGGAAGTACAGTATGATTAAAAACAAACATCCACGCCAAAATCCACTGTTTCTTGTTTCGATGATCCTGCGAACATTATTTGACCAACAAAATGCATTTTTTTTGAAAGTCCAAAAACTCAACAATGCACACACACGTGTCAAATACATTCATGAAAACATGAAAAAAAAGAAATAGCAAATAGCTGGGATAGGCTCCAGCTTAATCATTACCCTAATGAGGTCATGTGGTATGACAGTGGATGAATGGATGGACAAATCCAATGTTTGTCTCCCCTCATTTCTATTTAATGATTCACAATCAAATTGTCCAGTGATGAATGTCCATCTTGTGCAGCACCGTCCCTGTCGGGGGGGCCAATACAGTAAAGTACAGTAAGTAAGAATGGATACAATGCAAGTAAATACAATGTCACTACTGCGGACACTATTGCATGATTATAATCATAATCACAACTTATCCAACAATGTAAGCACAATCATACAAGTATTCCCTTTTATTACATACAATTGGTTGAACTAAATAAAGACAGTAGTGCAAAATAAGTAAAGAAAAGCAAAAACTACCACTGGCTCTCGTTCAAATTGTTTGGCTTTTTGCCCCCAAAGCCCTCCTGTGTCCGAGAACATATCCCTTGAGTTTGTAAACAATACATAAACAGAACAAGATTAACAACACAACAAAGGATATATGGGATATATGTGAAAATAAACACAGAAGAGAGCTGAAAAATACCGATGCTGGCACTGCCCTTGGTATCGACACTATTGATATTGGTATCGATCCACCCACTTCCCTCCTTCCTCTGGAACTCTGATCCCCGCCACACGTCTTCTTCGTCTGTTTCCTTACCTTTCAGTCCAAAAACTCAACACAATCCTTTTTCGCGGCTTTGAGCAACAACGCTTCCGTTGGGCTTCCTTTCCCGCTTCGCCACTGAACGGATTGCTCGGGCTTTCCTCCCTTTATCTGGAGATAAGATACTTACTTTTCAGATAAAGCATATTATGATAAATCAAACGAGCTTTGTCGGTTTTGTGCAACCGGGTGCTTGTGTGCGTGTTAGCAGGGAGAGGCAGTGAACGCGTGCACGTTAGACTGTGTGTACAACGTATTCCTCTGCCTGTGTATGCGTATTCATAGGACCTTGTACAGGGTCTGCTTTTTCTTTTCACTTTTTTTTTACATTTTAAAATCTTTCAACATTTTCTTGCACTACAAGACTCAAATTAAAAATGTGGTTCATCCTCAGATGGGCTAACTCTTCAGGTCAAGGCTCAGCTGTCTACCTGCACCTCAAAGACAAAAAGCACTCTTTTGAGGACAAAAATGTTCATATTCTGGACAGAGAAGACAACCACCTCTCCCCCGCATACAAAACTGTCCTTTCGCCCCTTATAAAAAAGATTCACTAGTTTACCCTCCAATATAAAAACAAGACAGCCGTCTTGGTTTCATGCTTGTCCATGACCATCGTTACATCTGAATGGAATACTAAAGAAGGTGATTCCACCCAAACGACTGTCGTTGGCCCGGCAGAGGCCCCACTCCATTGTATCTAACGACTGTTGCTTTGCACCACAAAAGAGTAAAACTGTTCTTGTCTGGACATGCATGCCTACCTGAAAGGATAAATACTCAGGATCCTGCACCGTCCCCTCAGACTAGAGCTGTCCTATCTAGTCTTTGAGCATGAACTGATGAAGTCTGCTCGGATGAGAGGCGAAATAGACCAGTTACAATCAATTGAACGCCCTGAGAATACAATCAGTGAAAATATTCACACACATACTGGCCCCTATATTTACTTGATATCGGATTGATACCAAAATTTGCAGTATTGCCCAACCCAAATGTCCAAACACAGAAATGATCCAAAACCAAAAACACATACAGTCGTCCCTCATTTACCGCAGTTAAATGGGTCCAGACCTGACCGTGATACGTGAATTTCCGTGAAGTAGGATTCAATATTAATAACTGGAATATTTTCATAGTTAGAGCATAGAAAAACTGTTTATGACCTTCTAAATACGTTTTTTTTTATTAGAGCCCTGCAGATATGAAACAACACCCCTATAGTCACCTTTACACTCCTATTATTCTTTGTTTACACCGCATTGCGCAACTCTTATGTGCAGGGACACAACAGACAGAGCTAACTTGTTAGCCTCTTTATTCTAAACTTAAGAAATGGTTTGAAATGGAGTGGGGAAGAAGGACGAAGTAAGAAGACAAAAACGTACCACTTCCACACGAAATGGGAGGAGAACTTATTTTCAACTAACAATAGGCCATTTATGAATTAACTAGAGAAGCGCAGACCTCCCCCCATATTGTGCTTCACACCAAAATAATAATCCTACATTTTTTTGGATCAGTCCATGATATTTTCGAGGAACCTGTTGGAAACTTGTTCTGTATCCACCCCCTTGGTTAATTAATTTTATACTAATTCCGGGTCAAAAACGAGTATTTTCAATGGTCCCATTTTGATAAAGTTTGACATGAGCACCGATAAATAGGTAAGTAATCATCCTACGTGTCCTTTATTCCGGTCTGATGTCGGCATCCTTCCATTGGAATGGATTGAATGTGAGCTTCACGGTTTTTTGTCCACTCACGATGGCTACGGTTTAAGTCTGCGTAATCATTTAATACCAAACTGAAGGGGGAAACTTTACAAAAACGATACACTGCAAAAATACTGTTTTTCACTGCTGTGCCGTGCGGGGATTGGAACACCAATATCAATGAAATATTCAAGATTAAACACTGTTGATGGACAAAATTATCATCAAACTTATTGTATGTGTTCATGTGATGCACTCAGCAATGGACAACTTTACGCTCTGTTTCCCTTCTGCGCCGTTCTCACTGCGCCTTGAGGTGTTCAGGCGCACTCGTAATTGAGAGTGTTAGGCGCTAATTGTTTGAAAATGTTTCCTCACGTACCCCCTATGACAATTTGCGTACCCCTGCGGGTACGCGTACCCCGCTTTGGGAACATATGGTCTACACTAATATAGCTCTCGTGCGGCACCCCTGGGAGACTAGCAAACTTCATACGTGTCATTGTATATGTGATTGTGCGGTTTTGGATCATTTCTGTGTTCTTGTCGGCATTTAGACTTTGCCAGGCGTCTGCCGCCGAGTTGCAATAGAGACGAGTGGTGCCTATACAACCTGTTGCGTGTGCCTGCGCGCGTGGCTCGCGTGCGCGTCAGTGGGAGGGGTTTGCTGGAGCGACAGTTAGCCTTCCTCTAATTAGCAGCCCGAGCGGGCGAAGAAACTCAGTGGAGCGTACTTTGCAAGGCGTGAAGGCACCCGGAGGCCTCGCCTGCGTGACACCTTGTGCACACTTGGGAAGAAGACGAAGAAGAAGACGAAGAAGTTCGGGTAATGCTTGCGGCGCGCCGTCGTGCTCCTAATTGAGCAAAAACATTGTGTTGTAGAATCAGTAGAATAAGTAACAGCGGGGAGTCCAGTCTTTCCTGACGTCTCAGTTGAGGGTCCTCGGCTGTTGTCGTGCACACAAGAGAGGACTTGAACGTCTGCAGCCACGATGATGTCCTACATAAAGCAACCTCATTACACAATGAACGGCTTAAATCTGTCCGGCCCAGGCATGGATGTGCTGCACACCACCGTCGCTTATCCGTGTAAGTAAAACTCTTTTTACATTTCATTTATTTGTACTTTTCTTTTACTTTCTCCCTCCTCTCATACAGATTGCCTAACTTTAGCGCGTAAAAAGAATAAATATATGCATATCCAAATGTATAAAAGTGCTACTGCCTGTGTTGTATTGAAAATATGACACTGTAAGAAGCAGTGACTCGACTTTAGAAACTCATATTTGCTTTGATCATCACAGAAATAAATTGTTTTGGTGCATTTCAGCATGGACAACTTTATTCAAATGAATGGGAGTCAATGGGCGAGTATAATTGACTTTATTTAAACGTTTCGTTCAAGCCAGGGGTGTCCAAAGTGTAGCCCCAAGGGTCATTTTCGGTTTTTAGTGCATCGCCGTCAACATTTGCATGTGGAAATAAGGGACATTTTCCGGAAAGTGAGCGAAAATACGGCAAATTCTATTCTCGCCACCAGAATTGTCAACAGACCCGACTGCCAGATGTGGTTAAACCGTGGTATTTTACTAGTGTGCTTTTATTTTGACTATCAAAAAGGGACGGTGGCAGGAAAGAAGAGCAAATACTGTAGTTTTTACTTAAAAAAGGAGCGGGAGGGTGCATAATGTAAAGAGAAAAAGTTGAAAAATGCTGTTTCTCTCTCTCTCTCTCTCTCTCTCTCTCTCTCTCTCTATATATATATATATATATATATCTTTATATATATACATATATATATGTATATATATATTGCATTGTTACATTTTTCAGTACTTTATATTTTATTTCTTCATAACGTGACTTATAGCAAATCTTATCATTTGGCGACTATAATGGTGTCCAAAGTGCTGCCCCGGGGGCCATTTGTGGCCCGCAGTTCATTCTTTGATTGAGCTATCACATGTTCCAAAAATAGAATTGCTAAAAAAAAAATAAGGGGAAAAAAAAGAGCAAAAATGGCTAATGTAAGAAAATGTTGACGCTAATAACACAAAGCTGACATGCAGTCAGTTTCCTCCTCGTTAGCATACTGGATTGTTTTTTTGGGGGTGCCCAAGCCGAATGTGAATCTCGTCCTTTCTGACTGCAGCGGTATAGTTTCACTGAACACAAATAGTGAATCAGATGTCAGTTTGATTTTTGTTTCTTAATTTCCATCCCCTCGGGCCAATCTCCACGACATTCAGATAAATATGGCTTAGCATGAAAGCGAGACAAAAACTTCTTCCCACGTCTTCGTCACTTGACTTGTTCTCAAACAAACACTCTGAGGCGTTTGGCACCTCGGAGGACAAATAACTGTGACTTTGACTGCGCAAACTAAACTTGAACTAGTAAAGGTTGTCTCTCTCTCAAACCGACGCCAGTGACTAAAATGTTTGCGTATAATAAGCAAATACTCGTCCCCCAAAGCAAAGTCACCAGGAGATTCCCAACTGTCGTATTTGTTTCTGCTTCGGAAAACAATGTCAGGTGACCTTCAAGCACACATTCTCTTTGGTGACTTTTGCTCATAATTTATTTCCCCCCCCACACCCCACCCCTTTTATGTTTTTTACTCTGTAGCCACACCCAGGAAGCAGCGAAGGGAGCGGACTACCTTCACCAGAACACAACTGGACATCCTGGAGGCACTGTTCTCCAAGACCCGCTACCCGGACATCTTCATGAGGGAGGAAGTGGCCCTCAAGATCAACTTGCCCGAGTCACGTGTGCAGGTAGAAGATGGATTTTTTTTTTTATTGGCCTGCGGCACATTGTACAGGGCACATATATATATATATATATATATATATATATATATATATATATATATATATATATATATATATATATATATATATATATATATATATATATATACATATACATATATATACACATTTATATATATATATATATATATTTATATATATAAAAGTGTTAAATCAGATTATTAAATTCTAAATGTGTAATATGTTGTATATATTTTGCCAATGTATCCAGACTTTAGGGACACCCTGCATAAATACAACTGAACAAGAAAACAAAACGACAGCAAAAATAAAAATGAAAGAAGAACAGCATAATGTAATGACGAAAAGTTCATGCTAATAACGGTAGTAATAATAATATCACCTAATGTCACCTTTGTGTATCTACACGTGGCTTGATTTTAGCCTGCTTACAAAGACTAAATTAAATGAAAAAGAGTGGCTATTTTTATTGCCTGTGAATACGATGTCCATTCATGCAGGTCATTGTATTCTCAGGGCGTTGAATCGATGGCAGCTGGACAACATTCTTAAATACATTCAGAAAAAATAATAGAATGATGGCCCTTGATATCTTTTTGCCCATGCGTCTGGACATGAGGGACAATACAAACAAACGAATATAAATCCATCCATCCATCCATCCATCCATTCTCTGCGCCGCTTGTCCTCGCTTGGGTCACTGGTGTGCTGGAGCCTATCCCAGCTGGCTTTTCGGGTGAGAGGCGGGGTACACCTTGGACTGGTCACCAGCCAAATTGCAGGGAATATAAATATAAAATCCATCCATCCATCTTCTATGCCGCTTATCCTTACTTGGGTCGCAGGTATGCTGGAGCCTATCCCAGCTGACTTTGGGCAAGTGGCGGGGTACACCCTGGACTTGTCGCAAGCCAGCAGTAAATATATTTATATATAAAAATATATATAAATATAAATATAAACAGTACACAAGTAATAAGCAACATTAATAAATATATACTGTATATAAATATATTATATACAATAAAATAAATACAAAAATACATTAAATATGTTCAAATGAATAAATTCAATTAAAAAGAAGGTACTATTTATTTATGTCATATATTACATTACATTTTTTAACTATATAAATATTTTGTAATAATTGTCTAATGCAGGTATTTTTTCCCGAAGTGTCCAGACTTTAGGGACACTCGGGTATTTTAGTATTTTAGTAGAAGAAGTAGTTATAATAAAATTGGAAACAGAATGTATTATTATTATTTGGTAGATTTAAGAGGTATAAAGCCTAGTGACGTTATCCTGCCTCAGCTACAGCTTTTCTGTTTTAGTCCATGATGGTGGTTGGCAGTTATCAGGTCTCTGAAATCTGGACCGCACTACTTTTTGTCTCTCTCTCACTGACACAGTCCCACAAACAAACTCATTTCTCATTTCCGCATTGCAGAACTTGGCTTGGCGTGAAGTACCAGTGAGCAAAGTACCAGGAATAGCTGCAATTATATCATTGTTCTTTTTGTGCGTCCAGGTCTGGTTCAAGAACCGGCGTGCCAAGTGCCGTCAGCAGCAGCAGCAGAGCAGTGGCCAGTCCAAACCCCGCCCCCCCAAGAAGAAGGCCTCACCTGTGCAGGAGCCTAGCGCTCCCGATCCCGTTCCCAACCCGACTGGCTCATTTAGCCCCTCCCCGATCCAGGCAGGCCCCGGTTTGGCCCAGAGTTCCAGCGCTGGAAACACCGCTGTGTCCATCTGGAGCCCGGCCATCTCGCCCCTCCCTGACCCCTTGGCCTCCTCCACAGCCCCTTGCATGCAGAGGCCCTCACCTTACCCCATGAGCTACGGTCAGCCGTCAGCCTACAGCCAGGGCTACGCCAGCACCACCTCTTACTTCACCGGTCTGGACTGCAGCGCCTACCTGTCCCCTATGCACTCGCAGCTGTCGGGCACCGGGGGCGCTCTCAGCCCCATCACCGTGCCCTCCATGGGGGGCTCCCTAAGCCAGTCGCCGGCCTCGCTGTCTTCACAGGGCTACAGCACTGCCTCCTCCTTGGGCTTCACCTCTGTTGACTGCCTGGACTACAAGGACCAGCAGGCCTGGAAACTGGGCTTCACCACAATGGACTGCCTGGACCATAAGGACCAAAACTCCTGGAAGTTCCAGGTCCTCTAGAAAAGCGACGCTAGCTGGCGTTTTGTGTATTGTTAGTGCGAGGCGTGCTGCTTCCTCGTTTGTATGAGTTTGATGTTATTTACTCGTAGTGAAGATATTCACCTGAATACATTTGGACTACAAGCACGCTCAGAAGCCTTTCAGGAGTTTGTAGGAAAAGACTGGAGTCCTGCACATGGAGACACCTCTATGTTACACGACAGCGATTTTGATTTATTTTGACTTATTTATTTCGTTTGATGTCATTTGCTCACATCTAGATATTCTTGAGCGTTTGTGTTCAGTACTATACAGTGTTAGCAGTTAGTGGACGACGCTTAGGACCTTCTGTTGTAGCTCAGTGTCATTAAAGCCGTTTATTCTCTACACTTCTGTGCACTGATAATCACTGGAAGTTTGAAGTCTGTACACTTGGAGCTGTTCTGTTAGTGGAGGGGTGTCCAAAGTGCGGCATATTCTAAAAAGTCATGATTAATGAGATATTATTAGATACAGTGGAACCCGTTTGTCGACAGTCAAGTCCCCGGTCCTTCTTGTTATTGCTAAAAAGTGCCCGTTTAGGTGACGTCGACATACATGGTCGTCAGAAAATCTGAGATCCAAAGGGGTCGCTTCTGTGAAAAATGGGTTCGTTTATGACGACCTGTGCTGTCGTACGCCATCTTCATCATCATTGCTAAGCAGCTTGAAATAAAGTGGATTTGTGCGAAATCACAGTTTATTTTTATTTTCGGCTATGTCGACCACCGCTTATGTCGATGAGAGTCAGCCAGTACGTGGGACGTCGACTAAAACGGGTTCCACTGTGTAACACTAATTTGCTTTGTCACCTGCAGCGCGGAGCTAAAATGTGGATGTTTTCTTCCAATAGCTTAGTTTTGACCTACATTGGATCGCGTTTAGCATCGATGTATCCAAGTGGCGTCAAGTTTGTATGCTGCGAGACGGAAGCACTTCCAGACAGAGGTCCGTTGTAGAGGTGGACCGTCATATGGCCTGGCATGGCGGCCTTCACTTGGTCCATCTTGGTTATTTTAGTTGATCTCATTCTGGGAGTGTCCCAATCCTCTTAGCCTCCCTTCAGCAATGCCCTAAGTGAATTAGTTGGGATTATTGCCCTGTCCTCCTCTCTTTCTGTCTCTCACCAATCTCTGTCACCTCCTCTCCTTCCTCTCCTGGCTGTTTTGTGCCTCCCTCCTTCTCGTCTATCTTTGTCTTTGCTCATTCTGTCCCCGTTTATATGTCCTCTCTTCCGTTTGCGCGCCTCCTATGTTAGTTTAGTCGTGCATCCATTTAAAAAAAAACAACAAAAAAACAAGTGATTCGGACATGCCCGCATACCAATCCCGGTGGTTCCTCTACTTTCAGCCCTTTACGACAATCCCACGCTGCTCTTCGGAAAATGTGGTAATCCCAATGTGACCCGATTACTGCCACGCAAACCTCAAAACTTACACAGGAACATTTGAGACAAGCGTGTGCAAATGCATCCCGACCCTACAGTTGTCGTTACCTGTACATGTTTGTTTTGAAATCTTATACATCATATTAGTCATTTGGAGGCATTGTCGTTGAGTGGTTGTTACTGCATAAATGGAGTCGCTCCAAAGAGATGCTGGATGTAATTGTGTTATGTAAAGAATAAAAGTAAATTCTATTTGTTGCTTTGTACGTGGCCTCACAATATTTGGATGATAAACTGCAGGAAGGGAAGTGGAGGGCCGGCACGCCAAAGCACTCCATGCTGACCTAATCCCACTCTACGCATGCCGTAATCCCTCCGCCCTCCCTCCCTTTGGTGTGATTGGTTAATCCCTGCATCTGTGCGCCCTGATTGGTTAACCTCTCAGAGAGGGCACAGCGCATTTGTAATCCCGCTGCCACCACCGCAGAGACAGACATTTGCGCTGTAATCCCCGGGAGGAGCAGATGTGATGGGGGAGGGACGCCTGTGCGGAACAGGAGGACGATGAACTTTGTGTGTGTGTGTGTGTGTGTGTGTGTGTGTGTGTGCACGCGCGCGCGTGTGGGCTTGTATGTTTGTGTGAGAGCGGCAAAAAACATGTTGAAAAACAACAAGATGCATCTTTCGCACCATTAAAACCAATCCAATCCGTGGTTAAATGTTCTCGTTTGAATATTGCATATATTATACATTTATAATTTTTGTAATGTAATATGTATTATACAAATACATAATATAAGATAATGAATACTCTTATTTTTAATGGAATGAATTAAATGTAATAACTTTTTATTTATACCATTATATACATTATGATTTAAAAAAAATGTATGACATATTTTAGAATGATTTAATTTTAATTACATTGTAGGTGATTCATTTTAGTTTATAATGTATATTATATGCGTATATACGTCCAGACTTTAGGGAAGACGCTGCAGACAAGCAATAGCGCAACATGACAAGAAGAATATGACAGGACAGTGTGGTGTGTAATATCTTGTCAAGGGACAATACGAGAGAAATGGAGCTCGGCTATATCACGCACACAGCCATAATTGTCTCAAAAGCTGGCAACACAAGCGCGTCACAAGTTAACAGTGTCTAAAGCAGGGGTGTCCAAACTACGGCCCTGAAAGTATAACTGAATATGGCCCGCACAAGAAGCTTGACATCAACTCTGCTGCACTTCTCAGTTTCAACACCAGATGGCGACAATTCACATCTTTGCAGTGTCACGTCGACACGAGCCACAATGATCAGGGCAGCACGTCAGGCAGAGCTCATTATTAATGATGCGCATGTCATCAGTTCTTTGTTTACATTTTGGGCTTCTTTGAAGTTTTGGGTTTGGCGAATGTAAGTTATTATGTGGTTTAAATAAATGGATTCATAAAATCAATTATGAATGAATTTTATACTTTCATGCATACACTTTACGTAATTCAGTTTGTCTATTGTTCTATATTTCTCCTTGGGAAAAAAAACAAACAATAATTGTAAAAAAAAAACCTGTAATTATGATATATATTATATATATATATTATATTATACTGTAAAAGAAACTACTGCGTTATTGCTAGACAGTATAATAGCTTTATGCATACATCTATTATCTACTCATTGACTTATTGGCAATGTGCAGCCCGACCCTTTATTTATTTTTCTGTATTTGGCCCTCAATAAAAAAAAGGTTTGGGCACCCCTGGTCTAAAGTTACGCATGGTGGTGGTAGTGTCATGGTCTGAGGCTGCGTGCGTGCTGCCGGCGCTGGGGAGTTGCATTTCATTGAAGGAAACATGAATTCCAACAAGTACCAGCTCGTTCACAACTGATGATGTCGGTGTTTGGGCGCCCTCTAGCGGCCGCGTGTCCTTAAGCAGTTATGGTTTACTTGTTTCAAACGGACCACCATCAGTTGCAACCACAATCTTCTAGTTACAACTAGGCTTCCTGGGGTCCATCACACAAAGTAAGAGCACGACAAAAAACGCAACGCCACACACAAAAGACAGCCAACACCAAAATATTATATATGAAATAACTAGGGCGACATGCGCGGTGTCCAGGCACGTGCACGGACATTTTGAGGGGGCAGGTGCTCATGCCAGCAAAAAGGGCACCCACTGCAAAAATGATTAATGAAATTATCTCTTCATCGACGCCTTTTTCCTCCAAAACGCTTGCTCCAACCAACATGCTGAACCCGACTGCCCCCTATAGCTCACACACACAACAGCAGCTTGGAGCAACACAATATACCCGTCGCTACAATATTGTATAGCGGTGAATGGGATCTACTATAAATACAGATCCAGTATTGTCGATACCGATACTTCTTACACGACATTTTTCAAGGTTATTGCATGATGCAAACTAAGTAAAGAAAAGCAAAACTGCTCTCATTCAAATCCCTTGACTTTTTCCCCCCAAAGTCCTCCTCAATCCAAGAAGGCATTTCCTGAGTTTATAAACAACATAACAATATATAAACATAACCATATCAACAATGTAAATATGAACAACACAATAAAGACACAAAATCACACCATTCAAGGCTCCTGAAAATTTTCAAGTAAAAAGTATCGGTATGAGTATTTGTATCGCCGATACAGGCCTACTTGGTATCAAATCGACACTAGAATTTGCAGTATCGCTCAACCTTACTGTGTGTTAGCAGTGGTTTGGGTGTGTTGACGGATTCTTGTGCCAGCTGACTCAATACTTGCCAAGCCGCAGCCGACTGTCCAGCTAACTACTTCGGTGACGCCGTCGACTATTACGGTAAGTCTGTTCGTTTTTATGTCTGACAACCGATACAGAACTGGATAACAGTTGGTAATTAAAAATGTTTGTCCAATTTGACCGCAAGGTTTCCTCGCTGGCCAGCGAGCTAGCTTGCTAGCTAGCTCGCTCGCTAGCGTGGTGTTAGCTAAACTGAGCTACTTGAGCCAAATGTCCTGCTGTCGGCTACAGGCTTCGTTCTTTTTCAACATTGTTGACTTGAAATATAAATATATATACACGGCGTGTGTTCCGCTGGTGATTCTAACCACCTAAACTAGACAACACATACCAGTTAGAAACGTCACAGGACAAATGTTAACTTCCTTAGTGGTTATTGTGTTAATAATACGCACCATCAACTTACTGTTTACCTGTTTGAGCGTTCATTGGGAATCGTAAACAAATTATGCAACAAAGCAAACTTTTTAATTGTTCCGTTTTTGCCTTCTGGGTGCGGCAGCGGTTTCCCCACCCAAGAGACATTTTAATAGCGTAGTGGGCGTGTCACACAAGCGTTAACTGAAGGATGTCCAAAGTGCTGCCCTCGGGCCATTTTCACCCCGCATCATCATTTTAGTAGCATAAAGTTGAAATAGAAAATGAAGATTTTTTTTTTTTAAGTCGTAACATTATGGAAAAACAAACAAAACAACAAATAAACTTGTCATTTTTGGATAGTTAGGTTGCGGAAAAAGTTGTAATGTTATGAGAATAAAGTCTAAATATTATGGGAATAATGTCGTAATTACGAGGCAAAAATTTACATGATGAAAATTGAAATTGTTGGAAAATTAAAAAAAAACATCAGAAATTAATAATTTTTCTAGAATAAAGTAATGATATTATGAGGAAAAGTAATGTAATTTTTGTAGCATAGCGTTGAAATATTAAAGAAAAAATTTTATTTTTAAAAAGTTGCAATATTATGAGAAACAAACAAAACTAAATTAAGTTGTAATTTTTGTCAAATTTAGGTTGGGGGAAAAAGTTAGAATATTATGGAAATAAAGTCAAAATATTATGAGAGGAATATTCATGAAGATTATTTTAGAAGAAAGTTGAAACATTTGTAACACTAAAAAAACAAAATGGGTAGAAAAAAGGCAACGTTGATACTAATAGGCTTTTTCCACCTCTTTCAAGGTGGCCCTTGCATCCTTTCGTTTTTCAGTATGTGACCCTCGGTGGAAAAATTCGGACACCCCTGGTCTAAGACGTCCTACGGTCTTGTTACATTATTGTGTCGTTGCCACATACATTTCACTTTTAACGCAAACTTTGGCATGGGTGGGAACAAATTTGTGCGTAATTGTACATATTGTACTTTGGAACCACCAAACTGGATGCAATCACATCAACCCCATTGAAACTTGGTGTCAAACTACCATTTAACTTGACTAACTTATTCATTTTGCAATAATTTGTGTGCATTTGTTTCTTTCACAGCTGACTGAAGATGTTTGCCAGAAAGTTAATCGGTGGCCTAATTAATGTCATCGGGTGAGAACCTGCATATTGACCAAACCAAAACCAAAACGTGTCATTTAAACTTCTGACTTTACGGTACTTTGATCTTTGCAGTAACATAGACCCATCCCAGTTTATTCCCTCCGAGCCTGTGAGTGACAGTCATTACATTTTTCAACCTGGCGTGCAGATTGCTGCACCGCTAATTCAGACAATGACAGTGTTTTACATGTTGCAGCCTCAGCCCCAAAGACCTCTTGCATACACCGAGCAGCATGAGAGTGATGAGGAGAAGCAGTTCCGCAGAGTCTTCCAGCAATTAGCCGGAGATGTGAGTGTACCAATTCTCTGTTCATCGATCTACAGATCTTATCTACCCTCCTGTTTAGCGCACACGTGGCTTCTGACCTTATCTGGGTAACAAATGCATGTTGACTGACCGTAACCCACAACTGCAAGGAGGCCCTTGTACCACAAATGTTCTTACCGTCATGCACACAAATGGTCACAGTTTCTTTTTTTTGTTAAATAGGACATGGAAGTGAGCCCAACTGAGTTGATGAACATCCTGAACAAAATCATTACCAAACGTGAGTTCATATAATCTTGCACGCGCACACTCCCTTTTTATGTAGAGAAACAAACAATCATTTTACAGTCTACTTGTCTTTCAGATGGAGATCTCAGGACAGATGGTTTTACTATCGAGTCTTGCAGGAGCATGGTGGCAGTCATGGATGTATCCTTTCTATCTTCAGGCTGCTTATTTGTTGTGTTACACATGTGATGATATTAAAAGCACGTGTCGCTTATGTCGACAACCCGTTTATGCTGACAAACCGGTCAAGTCCCGGTACCCGTTCATTACTTAAAAGTCGACATGCGTGGTTGACTGCTTTTCTCGACATTAACGTTTGAGACCCAAAGGGGTCATTCCGGGGCGTCGGTTTATGTCGATGTGGAGTCATATTGTCAACTTCATCGTGAATCGTCAACAGCACCATTAATTTATATGTGGTAGGCTGCCAAAAATAGATTCGACCTGTTGACCCTCGCTCATAAACGCATCATAACGCAGCTGGTCTGCCAGTGATAGGAAGGAGGAGCAAAATGTTAAGCGATTCATCAGAGCCCTGTAAATAGCACGTATCACACAGTGCTGCTGTGGGTCCCTCCCCCATCTAAAAGCACTCGTGGGCGGCTCCGTTTTGTTTGTGAAATTAAAAAGTACGACAAACAGAAGAGACAAAAAAAAAATTGTTTTGCAAATGTGTGTGTTGGGGCCAAGTATGCACCGCCCCATCCACCCATCGCCACACGTAGAACGCAGTCCTGCACAGCATTAAAACGTGTGCACTGTGACTTCCTGTTCTGTGCAAAGTAAGCTTCAAAATAAAATCATGGCAGTGTTAAAAGAACTATGAACTTTTGGGGGAATTTTGCCCATCATCCACAAATCCTTACGAGAGACATGAACACACATCTTTCTCTTTTCTGTGCGTTTTAAAGCTATAACAGTTGAAAAGAGGAAGCTAAGAATGCACGTAATGGGACACACCTATTCCGCTTCTGAAAAAACCTCCAAAAACTGCCAACAATGCCCCATTTACACAATGTGACCTGCATATTAACCAAGCTACAGCGACATTGTTATTTAGGGCGCTCATGCCGAAGAACTACTTTTCCTGCGTAGTGACACCTCGCCACACCACAGCGGCTAACGACTAGCTTCACCACACACTCGCTCCCAGCACCTTAGGCCGCCACCGGAAGGTAACGATACATATTGGAGCTGCTGCCACTGCTGCTGTGTATTTGTTTTTGTGTTTGCAAAAGTTAATGTTAGGTGTAGCGCCAGTTTCTATGTTGCTATGTGAAATCAATGCGCACAGGAGGGAAGTTCCGGTAATGCTTAAAATGAGCAAAATACAGCAAAACACTGAAGTATTACATGTTATCATGAACGTGCCTGTTACGACACGGTCACAGCATGGATAGGAAATGATAACACGTTGTTGCAGCTTTTTGGAGGTGTTTTTACCAGCGGGCTTTGTGGGTGGAATTGGTGTGTCTCGTGACGTGCAGTAATAAGCTGCCTCTTTTCAGCTGTCGTATCTCTTTAGATGTGTGGGTTCATGTCTCACATAAGGATTGTAGATGATGGCGAAATTCCCCCAAAATGTGCAGTTTTCCTTTAACTTGAATACTCATTTCATTTTTTTTTTAGGTTATTAGCCACCAGAAGAAAGATTTGTGCATTTATGAAAGCTTTTATTGCCACTGCATATTACCACACAGCTTTGTTACATAAGCGTATAAAGCATCACGTGAAAACAGAAGAATCAAAATGAAAATATGCACAAATGGAGGAAAATGGTCAAAAATCGTTCATCACCCATTCTGCTTATGTTTCCGGCGAAAGTCACAAGTACATAAATGTGCAAGTACCGGCTAGTTTTGGTTATGTCGATGCCAATCTGAGCGGCGTCGACATAAACGGGTGCCGCCGTTTTGATAACAGACATCATTCGTTTGTATGATTTGAGGCAAACAGAAAACACACTTTCACATTTGAAATGGGTGAGTTACTGTCACGTGTCTCAGACTCGTACAACGTCCACAGCAGCTTTCAAACCAAAAAAAAAGGCAAACACGTAAAGCTAAGTGCCGTGTGTAATGTGGTGAGGTAGGCAAACACAGCAGGGAGCATAATGAGCATTGTTTGTGTTAGCCTTAATGCTGTTCTAGAGCGACAGCACTGGAAAACTTGGCTTCCATGAATTCAAACATCTCTGGAACAACATTAAAAAATGGCAGGCAAGTATAGCCGACCTGATGTATTCGTTGTGCATGGGGTTTCTGTTCTGCACTGCAGTTACATTCCTGTGGTCAGTGTTTAATCCGTCACCAGTGAGTCATAGACGAGAATGCTGTTGTTCCAAGGACTGAGCAACAAAGGCAGTAGAGTTGAAGTGGCTGAAATAGCATGGTGGCGTTGTATGATATCATTTTGTGGAGAAATATTTTATTCATTGAAAAGTGCTTTGACTTTCGTGCAGGTAAAATGTCATGGCGCATGAAACAAATGCCCTCCCCTTGCAACACACATAAGTATTTGACTTTTATTTAATAGGCTAATGTCAGGAGGATAACTTACATCATGTAAACAGAGTTTGAATAAACATTTTGACTTTTCTGTTTTCCCAGGGAGTGTACAAGTCCTATGATACAGATGGATCCGGTGTGATTGGTGCGGAGGAGCTGCCCAATGCTTTCAGAGCTGCTGGTGAGTTTTGTTTCTGCCATATTGCTATTTAAACGTCTCAATAACGTACTGAATCATTACCAGCAATTATCAATACAGGCAAAATCCCATGAAGTCACTGACTGCCAGCCATGTTCAGAGCAGAGAGCTGCATACTGCTTTTTGGGCATTTTTGCTGAACTTTAAAGACCCACAGAATATTAAGTTTTAGAACTACATAAACATTGAAACTATCTAAAGAAACTTTACAGGGTGGGGTTCTGAGTCACCCGACTCTGAACTGCTTCCGGTGTCAGGCGCCGGTGTCGCGCCACATGGCTCAGCAAAGCTAACCACTAGCTTGTTGCTTCGGCTGCCATTGTCAACTGCATTTGTGCCTACGTCACCATGTCACCACTATCTTACGCAATCACGTCACTACCAAAGGCAGATCCACCGCCAGACAAGCTCTGTGACATGTTAGCTGCCTGTATTTGTTGTCTCCGCTGGATTTCTGCACGTGTTTTGACATTTTCCTCCTGAACCCACAATCCGTCTGCTTCATCGACCGTCTGTCGCTGCCGGTTGGAGGAAAACAGAACTGTTGCCCCCTACTGGGACAGAAATACATTGCCTACAAATCAGGAATTCACACACAATATTGATAAGACTTTGATCTGTAGCTTCCCCCGCGAAAAAAAGGCAGTTAACGTTACTTTTTGGCAGTCAAAGAGTTCAACAGAGGGTGTGTTACTCCAGGGGTAGCAAGCTCATCTTCTTTCTGTGTTCCTTACTTTGGTTTGAGTCAGTAAATTCAATGAATGAATCAAATAGGCAGCTGTTTCTCTTCTTCAGGGTTTCCTCTCAGTGAGCAGCTGTTCCAGATGCTAATTCGCAGATACAGTGATGAGAATGGCAACATGGATTTTGACAACTACATTGGATGTCTCGTGAGGCTGGATGCCATGTGCCGTAAGTTTATATGATTGGCTGTACTGTTTTGTCATGCAACAGCTGCACCCAAACACTGAAATTGACATTGCTGGCTTAATCTTGCTCAGGTGCCTTTAAAACGCTGGATAAGGATAACAATGGGACTATCAAAGTCAACGTTCAGGAGGTAACCCGAGCTTACTTTTATACAGCCACAACTCTGTGTTTCCCATTTGACTGCAATGTACTTATGGTGGCATCTAATTTGCATAATTGGCCATGATGCATGTGCATGGCATTTTATGGATGTTGTAGGAGACAAAAAGTGAGCAAAAAAACAGCACAGGCAAAACAAATATGCTTAGAAATACAACATTCTTCTGTCACAAGCAAGACTGTGAGTGCTTTCAGAGTGCTTGGGGGGGGGGCAAAGCAACACTGGCTGCCTGTTTAGGAGTGATATGTGCTTTCATGTTCAAGTCTTTAAAAGTGTCCAATAAGACCAGAAAAAGTCACTAGATTTGTCACTAGTCCGTTTTTTGTAAAATAAAATATAGAGGGGTCTGAGTAGATCCATGAAAGCAGACCTTTGTGTTTTAGCCAAAACAAGATACTCACACATATCAGCTTTGACTTTGGAAAACAGTGATGGGCATTTTTGCCTCTTTTCTGATACGTTCGGACCCAACCACTAACTAACCACTAACTGTAGGTGTTTGCTTCTTATTAATTTGGGCCATATGTCTATACAGTATGTGCGTTGCGATTGACTGGCGACCAGTTCAGGGTGTACCCCGTCTCTTGCCCAAGGTCAGCTGGGATAGGCTCCAGCATACCCACGACTCTAGTGAGGATAAGCGGCATAGAAGAAGGATGGATGGAAGTTCTATGTAGTATTGTGGTCACTAGGCATCAGTAATGTTATGAGGCATGACGTTAGATTACATTACCTTTCACACTGAATGGAGACTGGCTACTGAGCCAGCAGAGCCGAGCCGACATGCCATGGCTGAGACGGAGATGCCATGGCTGAGACGGACATGCCATGGCTGAGGTCGAGTGGGGAAAAAAAAAGTTCTCACCTCATTCCGTGTGGAAGTTTTTGGCTTCTTTGTCCTTTTTCCCCACCCCGTTTTAAACGCTTTAAGTTTAGGATAAATAAATTGGAGAGGCTAACTAGGTAGCTCCGTAGCTTGAAGCAGTGGCCGTCTCTTAAGACCCTGCAGTTAGCCCGTTGCCTGCGCAATGTGATGTAAAGAAAGAATAATAGGCGAGTAAAAAGTGATTATTGGGGTGTTACGTCATGTCCACAGGGCTCTAATAATGTTAAACGGATTTAGAACGTCACAAAGGGGTTTTCCATGCTCTTAACTACGAAAATATTCTGTTTATTTTTTATATTGAATCCTGCTTCGTGGAAATTCGCTTATCGCTGTGGAGTCTGGAACCAATTGACCGTGATAAATGAGGGATGACTGTATTGTTCAATGTTTTTCAACAAACTAAAAGTGGAACTTTGAAGGTGTGTGCTGTCAGTTATTTTCAAAAATGGTATTGACAGGTCAAGCTTTTGAAAGATCAATGATCGGCCAGGAAATTGTCATCAATGCATCCGTAGTTAAGATGCCATCAACTGTACAGAGTCATAACAGCAAGCTACATTCCCAGACACTTCCAATATATACAGCGTTTATGAACGAGGGCGAACAGGGAGCGCCAAATCTATTTGGGGCAGTCAAAATTGGCAATTTGAGTTTATGGGAAACACAGTCGGATTTTGTTGGATTTGGTTTGACTCTTTTCCCAATGTTGTCTTCTGTATGTTTTTGTCTTTCCAGTGGCTTCAATTGACCATGTATTCTTGAGTCCGGAAGAATACTCCTGCTTGGGATCACTTTGTTGAGATATTACTGATATATATATTTTATCCACCTTTCAACAACTTTTTTTTTTTTTTAACCCACCCCCACTCTGTGAATGTTCTTTTCAAATCAATGCATGATCACCAGAGCATCAGCTGTGCCATAGTACTAGGCAGAAATAATGCTGTGTAGTCAACCCAGGGAAGCACAAACATTCATTTACATAGTTTGCTGAAGAGAATGCAGTTAGCCAATATGATTGCATGCTGAGTTTGCTTGTTTGTTATTTGCTTTTAGTCTGCAAGCCAAGATTTAATGTGAAAGGGTGAGTCCAAATTATACAAGACATGACTTTTATAAATAAAATGTGAAGTAGTTAGGGCTACGTAGATGACATTTCATTCAACAATAATGTGAGGTTTTCAATTTGAAAAAAATGAACTCGCTTTTTAGATTAAGAGCCAGGGAGCTGTCAATTTTATTACAATTTATTTTGGATTTGGATTTGTCGCACTGCGGCAACGTCAGCCCACTTTGGTTTGAAGTATAGCATTACGGTCGAGTGATGCATGAGCCCATTTCAAAATCAAATCTTTTAGAATGGTAATACAGTGGAACCCACTTATGTTGACAACTGGTTCATGTCGACCAACTAAACAAGTCCTGGTCGACCGTCTTCTTTTTACTAAAAAAGTGCGCGCTCAAGCAGACGTTGACATCTTAAAATTAGAGACGCAAACGGGTCTTCACTACAGAAAAAAAAAATCTGTGTATGTCGATATGTTTTGTAATATTGCCAACGTCATCATTGTCACTAAGCAGCATGAAATGACAAAAGCAACATAACCACTACAGAGCACTAAAACGTGCACACACTGACTTCCTGTTCGGTGCAAAGTGAGCTTCAAAATGAAAGCATGGCAGTATTAGCCTGGATTCTACCACAACAACTAACAAAATGGACCCGTTTATTTTGTATATTTATATTATATTGGAGCCAAGACATACGATATCGTCTGTAAGATAAGGAAGGAAAACAATGTGGTTTTGTTTTTTTGGCCCAAAATTGAATCTTCAGTCTGTGACATAGAGCAGCTTTATCGCTCACTGATTTTAATGTTTTATTATTCCTAGTAGTCTGGTGATTGAATAAGTAATTGAGAGAGACAGAGAGTTGTATAACCAAGCCTTATCGTGTGCGATTATGTTACAACATTCTAAGACACAAAGATTTGTTTAGACAGCTTGATGTGTTGTCATTTTTTGTTCAGCATTAGTGCAATGTGGCCACGTTAAGTCCTTTTTATGTTTATTATTTGTTACCTGTGCATTGTGTGGATACCTATCCACCAGCAGCATCATGTGTGAATTCATATTCCAGCAGACCAGATGGGTATGCTACTAACACATGCCGCCAATAATTAACGTGCCTTTTTCAAAAAAGTGTTTGTCATTGTAGATATAACCACTTTGTTTGCTTGATGAAATTGTGTTGGGAATAAAGGAGGTGTGGTCATCCTGTTTTGATGAATTTCACTTGACATTTACGGAGCAGCGTAGCAGGCCATAACTAGATGTAGATGAGCAATGCCGCACTTTAGGGGTGTCTAAGAGGCCACATGCAGAAAAATGGAATGGTGCACTTTTGTACATTAAAAATGCAAAAACCAATCCAATGTAGGTCAGTTTATGCTAAAATATCTGAACAAAACATCCACATCTTAGCTGTGTTATAGGTGACAAAGCAAATTAGTACTCATCGAAAATAGGCTGTTTTTCCCCCCACAGAAAACACATCTCATCCACCACAAGTCGATAGTAATTTGTACATACAGCATGTGCTAACTGTTAAAAGAAGCCCACAATTTTTACATGGGTATGTCTTTATGCTTCACTGATAATGTTTTTTTCCATCAACCGTTGGGATTTTGCACGATGTTCGGCGGCCCTTGAATGCACCAGAGTTGCTTATATTTTACAATCCAGCATCAAAACTTGCAGAGCACAAGTTAACATACTGTATGATCGTAAGACGTTACTGCAATTCATAACAGGCAAGCAGTGTGGATGATGCAGAAGTGGCTCTGGAAAAACACCTTATCCGACAGCAAGTGGGGACCAAAGACTGGCCAGGATGACCCAGTGGTGCTGCAGGACGGGGGAGCCTCGTACTACCGCTTGGCACTTCAGGAGATGTGGCGCCCCGCAACAGATGTAAGCACAGTTGTCAAGCTAGCCCGTGACTCGGATTCATCGGTGCTATTCATCATTTTCATTCATTAGTGGTGAGTACCTTTACATGAGGAATTGAGGAATATTTAGGGCTTAAACCAGGATTGTGCCTTTCGAGTGAACAATGACAGAGGGTTTTGGAACTGAATCTAATAATTACAACAGTCTCTCTCATAGCAGATGTTGGTCGGAAGAGAACGTCAACGTCAAGCTAGCGGGAGGGTGTGGACGGGTAGGAGGCGTGGTGGGAATCGAAAACCGGATTTTGAGAACCGTTTCCCAGCGTTTCAAGTGGCCAAGTTTGCAAACGATTCCCTTATTGAGTCCAGTGGGCGCGGATGACGTCACCACGCACGTGAGCGGTGACGTCGTTCATCAACACAGCCCGCAGGAAACATGGCGCCCACGCGGCGCAAACGCTCGAAAGTTTGGTTACATTTCACGAGAAAGGATGTCAACTGGGCAACTTGCAATACTTGCAGAATGGCAGTTTCATCAAAGGGAGGAAATACTACCAATATGCATAAACATTTGCACACAGTGCACGCGATAACTTTGAATGAATGTCGCGTTTTCGATCCGCTCCGGAGTGAATCTCAACCGAGCAGCAGCGGCAACGTTAGCCCGTCTTCTGCCGTTAATACTGCAGGTAACTCACTGCTTATCATCTGATTGCTAACTGGTAACTAGAGTAACCATAGTTTGATTACCTAAAACCAGGACACACACCTGTCAATGAGATACTCAAATGATGCTCGAAGTTTATTCAACGATACCTTATAATTTGATTACATTTCAAGTATGCCTCCTCTGTATGGATAGAATATTGTTATATTATTACAAAATACTACCTATAACCAAAGAAACAAATTCAGTTAGACTTCTCAGAGGTTATGCAACATGTTTTGTTATGCCTAAAATCATATCTTTTAATTGTCAGTAGTGCAAAAATTAATAAAATAAACACTGCAATTAAATAATGATAGAAATAAAAGAAATGTCTCAACTGACTGAAAATAACTGAAACTAATGGCTTTCTTTTCAAGTCTTACCGAACAAATAATTTAAAAAATATGATCTAATATGAGCAGCAAGTCCAGCTTTAACAAAAGTAGCTCTCACAGACTTTTCAATGTAATGATGTAAATAAAGATATGACTTCAACAATCAGGATGCCCAAAGGCTGGTAAATTTAATGGCCAAAAGAAAACCAGGACATTTATCATTTCCTTAAAAAAACAAAACAAAAAAAAACAGGACGTTAACTTTAAATTAATGCCTTCTCATGCATTACGTTTAAATGACCTTGACGAGAAACAAGCTAACTGTATTGACCTACACTGGCTTGGTTTTAGCATCTTTAATGTACAAAAAGTGCCCCCATCCCATCCTGTATTTTTTTTACGTTTGCCCCCCGTGGACACCTCGCGTAAGTGAGTGCATTAAAAAAAACGCTGTAACGCATCAGTGTCGAAAAATTAAATAAGGACATTCGGTCGCTATGACAACAACAGACGTCAGCCTGATGTGTATACTTCACCCTCAGTATTCACATGTCCGTCGGTAACTGTTTAATATCTTTCCACCCTCACTTCCGATCACTGTCGGAAGGCGCTGTGCCTTCAAAAGAAGAGCATGTGTTACAATCAGATCAGTTACAATTACATCTAATTAAATAAATAAAGTTAGTAACAAATCCGAAATGTTATATGCTTGCCCCTTCGCTAACAACAAATAATGAGGGTCATTAAAAGAAACGTATCTGTGCTTTAAACAGGGATTCGTGTTTTATTTTGCTTTCCTTGCTTGACCTAGTTACCGGACATGTAGTCTGTAACGTGTGGGAGTCTTTCCGCTAGCTTTATACAAGCTAGCTTGTTGATAAGGACATATTTCAGGACCAAACCTAAACTTTTTGACTCGCAGGTGTGTTCATCATTCCCATACTTATGTGTTTGCAATTTAAATGGTGTGTCCGGGAGAATAAAGGTGCACAATGCGTCTCTTTAGCCTATTCTGACGTTAGCATTAGCTATGGCTTACTGCACAGCTACCAAAACCGGTATCAGTGCCTCGCCAATGCTAACATTGGCTGTCAAAGTCTGCCGATTGACAAATATAGGTATATGGGAATGTGTTGGTATTTTGTGTCAAAAGAGTTAGTACTTTTTTAAACTGGTGGCACATTGTCAGTGAACACAGCGCTAAGCCATCGGCTGTCCATTCTAACTCAAATTTAGCATTAGCTTGCTACAAAGGGAGCTAGCCGAGTTGAAATTGTGCAACGTAAAAAGAAATGTTTGCCCAAAAAGGTATACCACCTGATAAATACAGTTGTTTGGGACTTGAAATCAAAGTCAGCAAAGCATGTTACTGTGCATGGAGTATAGCTGGGATATCACATCTGGATTTTGCTGCAGTACAGTACTGTAGTAGTACTTTGCTGTTAAGTTGACTTATTGCACGGTGTTAACGCAATCTCAATTCAGTCATCGGCTTCTGAGCCTATATTGTGGATGTAGCAAGAAATGTTTAGCACCCACGTACAAATAAAGTGTACAATTTGGTCAATGACAATTGGAATGTGATTGTCATATTCTTGCCTTTTGCAGATATTGAAGCCACAAGTTTAGAAAACAGCTTGAACGGACACTGTTCGTGGAGGATGTCTTCAGCATTACTTTTCAACCAGGACAGTGTCATACGCTTCAAGAAAAGAAAAGCCCGTTTCACCTTCGGCGAAGTCCACATACTTCTGGATGAAGTGCGGAAGCATCGCTCTGTGGTTGTGGGTATGTCTTACTGATCAAGAATTTGGAGCGTTTCAAGCATTTGAACTCATTTTGTTGTCGTTTCCCCCCTGCCGCCAAACATTAGGTAAATTCAACCGTGGCGTGCCAACAGACGTAAAGAAGCGCACCTGGGCTGAAATTACGGCCCGTGTCAATGAGATTGGAGAGTGCCAGCGAGAGGTCATTGAGGTCATCAAGAAATGGTCTGACCTGAAGTGTGACACGAAGCGGAAGGTTGCTGCCATGCGGTCAGGGAAGGTGCCAAACCGGGGTCACAATTCACGTCTCTCGAAAGACCTGAATCAAACTGAGAAAATAGTGCACCAGATCCTGCAGATGGACCAGGAAGACGAGATCAGCAGTGACTTTGGCCCCCTGGGCGATGACGACGACATGCCAGAGGAAGAGGACATGGACGATGAGGACATGGTTGGAATGCAGGGTTCTCCCAATGGTGAATTTATTTTATTTTTACAATATTCCCAGAGCCAGTATTAAAAAAAAAAACCCATTAAGCTTGTACCATAGAGGGTCTTATTTTATTATTATTATTATTTGAATAAAATAAGAGTTCATTAAAAAATGTTTTTATGTTGCAGGAGATACATCACAACCTGCGTTTGATGTGCAGTTTGAAATTCCCAGCACAGACGGTGAGTTGTCAACATGCAAGCATATGCGAGACAATATACAGCATACATGTCCACTACCAGTCAAGTGTGGATACACTTCCTCATGATATTGATGGGAAAATATGGCCAAACCCGTGACTTAAGGTGTACATTTATACCAGATACAATATAAAGCAGTGTTTACATTTGCACGCATTTTGCCTCCGCATTGTCCCGCAACCTGCCACGGCAGTCAATCATTTATTCACGGCACGCCTGAAAACCATGAAGACTAGTCTGCGCACTGTTTGCATTCTGTTTGCGCATAAATCACACACAAATGGTGCGCGTTGGCACGAAATGGCCACGACTTATTTCCACCTCGTCAAGTACTGTTTGCGTCTAGCGCACGGCAATAGTACGTGCAACCCGCATTATTCCCGCATGCGTGTGCTTTGTCACCACCACTTCCTGCATTTGTGAAGTGGTCGTGACATTATTTGGTCCCGCGTGATGCCACGCAACAGCAGGCGTCAACCCGAGATTCATTAATTCCTCTATTTGCAAGGGACCTACAAGATGTTGAACTCCAGAGAAGAAGGTCATTGCAGAAAAGAAAGGTAAGGCTACATTATCTCGCAGCTGCAGAAAGAGAATGGGGGAAGAGCAAGGAGGAGGCATTAATTACAAAAAGGAAGCACAGACTGCGGGTTAGGGAATTGCTGACTAGAAGACATCATTTTGGGCATTATGATCACTTTTTAACAAATTCATTATATTATCTCGCAGCTGCATAAAGAGAATGGGGAAAGAGCAGGAAGGAGGCATTAACTAGAAAAACGAGCATCAACAAGTGTTGGAGATGGAGTTACTGACTCGAAGAGATCGCTTTGGGCGTTATGAGCGCTTATTAACAGGAACAGAAATTGACGAAGAAGATCCAAGAGGCTACAGAAATTACTTGAGAATTCCCCCCCGGCTTGCTTCAAGAGGTGGAGGAAATTTTAACCCATTCACGTGAATGAGGCACTTTGAGACACTGCCTGCATTGTTGATGCACAGTGGCGATGCGTCCACGACTAGTTCACGGAAATTATGCGTGCCACAAATTTTGAACATTAAAAAAAAAAAAGTGACACAGTTTACATACTTGGCACCCGTTTACGACCAATTTCGCACCACTGCGGGGACAAACTATGTGCAAGCGTAAGACTGGCGGCTTTCATGGCTGCGTCTCAACTGGAATACTTCCGTCGGCACACTGTACTTCCTGAGTGTGCGAGTTTTGGCTGTTTAGTGCTGTCCCAAAACCAATACAGCTATTGCGCACTTAGCGGAAACGACGATCTCAATATTTACCTGCTTCTTCTTCTTCTGTTTACTACTTTCCACCACCGGGGGTCGCTCCTCAGCCGCCGTTATTTCAAGTTAGTCACTCCCCTTCCGCTAGGTAGCCAAGATGGCGACTACTGAGGTTGTCAAGTGTCCAATCACTGCACTCAACATTTTGGCCATTCTGAGTGCAACATGCAGGTACTGACAGTGCGCTGAATTTTGCCGTACTTCTCGGTGTGAACGCACGTATGCACTCAAAGCTAAGTGTCAGTGCAGAAGTGCACAAATTGAGACACAGCCTTCGACGTCTGTTTGGTTTTGCTTGACTCAAGATGCTGACGTTGCATTGGCAGACTGGGACGATGACCCGAAAGACGACCTGCTGCCTTCAAGTCATGCAAACAAGCTGGCAGGGGATCACCAAGGAAACAACGGCCTCCAGAGACAAGGACAACCTCACGTTTCGGCAGGCGCATCAACATCGACAGCCTCGCACCCGGCATCGGGTCAGTCGTCTATGAACGCGCGGGAAAGCATGCTACAAAACGCATCCCTCAGCCTCCAGGAGCAGCAGGCCACTAACATCCTGCTGGAAACAGTTTCCCGCTCTCTGGAGCTGCTGTCTGAGTCGGTGCAGCAACTGGCGGAGACTCAGCAGGAGTTTGTGCGCGAGTCCCTGCAGCTCCAACGGGAGACTGTCCAGGTTCTTCGAGACTTCACTGGTGGCGCCATCACCCTCATGCATGACAAGCTGAACGGGCGGCCTGCGGTATAGCATGAAGATGCCAGGTGTCGTGGCGTTGAAGCCCCGACTTCCTGACTTTATGTGGACTTCAGCCACAGAAACATTTCCTTTGGATTTTACACTGGTTACTGTTTTTGACAGTACTCAACATTTTCTGTGGTCCTGCTTTAAAAAAAAAAAAAAAAAAAAGTCATGGGTAGAGAGACAAATTGTGTCTGACGGGTGAATTTTTTTTTTTTTTTTTGCTACTGAGAGTGAAACCTCTTGTCACTGCGTAAAGCATGCACCACTTTTTATAACAGCCTTTACATTCTCCAACTGCTGACTTTCAAGGATGGGTCATCCATTTTGCAGAGAGTCAGATTTTGTGTTTTTGTTCCCTTCCGTCTGTGTCTATAAAGAGCAGGGGTGTCCAGAGTGCGGCCTGGGGGGGGGGGGGGTGCATATTTTTACAATGCAGATAGCGTATATTGACCAACATTGGATGGCTTTGAGCATCTTTAATGTCCAAAATGTATTAAAACAGCCCCCGTATCCTTCAACTTTTATGTATGCGGCCCTCGGTGGAAAAAGTTTGGACACCCCTGGTATAGAGTATCATTGAACTATCACTGTAACCTCGAGTAGTTTTTTGCGACTGACCATTATATGGTCCATATATATATATGAAAGCTATACTTTGAAAATGTTGGTTATTGTATGAGTCATGGTTTTGTTTTTGTTTGTTTTTTTTACATCGTACAAACTGCATATTAATACAATATAACATCTGGAATTGAAAATAAACCACACACCTTTAAACATAAGGTGTAAATGTTGTAAATATGTTTTAGTTACTTGGGAGTCATAATTTTTTTCTAAATGAAGTCTTTCAAGTTCAGAATCGGTCGTAACGTTTCAGTCGCTTTGAAAGTGACGATATCCTCATTCGTAAATCTGAACAATGATTTTACTTGCATTAAGAGTGCTCAAAGAGCAGCATGGGGGTGTTTCTTTTGTATTGGCCCCCTGGCTTATTTGGAAAAGAAAATGAATGAATGAATAATGTTATTGTATACGACACTAATTTAACACAAAGCTAAGATGGCCAAGCTCAGCATATGTTGGCCTACATTGGATTGATTTGAGCATATTTGGACCCCTGTGTGCTTCAAGCAGGCCTCGTCGTCCTTCCAGCCCCTACAGACAGCAGTAGAGGGCGCTGTCTAGAAGAGAGCCCACAGAAAAGGGGCTGATATTTAGCTACTGTGCAGTCTAGCCATAAAATACACTTCCTTTATTACTTTATAACAAAAGAAAAAAGGTTTTATTGAATGATTAAATAACACATACACATAATGATTAATTATTAAAGAATAATTTAAATGAAATTATATATAATGTGCGTTTTTGCCCATATGTCCAGACTTTTGGCACACCACAAAAATGACCGGAAGGACTTCTTTAGCCGTCTTATCATTTCTGGGTAATTTCACTTCAAATTTAAATACATTACTATTGCCTGTAATGAAATCTTTGGTATATTTTCATTCATTTGTTCATTTTTTTTGGTACCGCTTGGTCCTCATTAGGGTGACGGGTGGTCAGGAGGCGGGATACACCCTTGATTGGTCACCTGTCAATCACAGGACAGGACTGGCAGACATTGTCCAATTAGCATAATTGGCCATGACGTAAAACTCCAGCCCGAGTGGATATTTTAAGTTTGTGTGTGGATGGGGAAAAGTGAGCTTTTTGGTTTGTATCATAAGTAATGTGTGACATTATATCGTGTTTTTAAACCTAATTTAACAACACAAGACCTACGGGTGTTGGGTTCGCGAATAAACGGAGATTCAAACCGAATAAAATAAAATAGAATCAAATAAAAACCTTGTGTCAGATCGTATCTGTGGTGGTCCAAATGAATTTGTGGCGGGCCCCCACAAATGCATGAATGTAATTTGACACTTTTTACTGTGATTTATTTTGTTGACGTGACATCGTCTGATATCGTCGTATTTATACGTTGTTAAATTCAATCGAGTTATTTTTATGTTTGCCTACAAGCTTTGTCCTGATTGTAATCGTGATCCACAAATCATCCTGAAAAATGTCACATAACAACAACAATCGGCAATAATGGCCCTGCATTTACTTCATGTGGGTCGGATAGCCACATTTGCTGCAAGGAAGGGAGGCGGGAGGTTCAACATTGTTGTTTCCTGCATAGCTGGAAGGCAGGGGGCAGCATTATAGAGTACAGCCTGGGGGGCGGGGGTCCTGACTAGGCAGCTGTATGCACTCTTGCATGAGCTCTTTCGGCATCCCATAAACTCCAGACTTAAGCCTCTCTGAAAAGGTGCTATTCACTGCGAGTGCCTGTAAAACAACATCGCACTCATTTGCAACTGTCTTCTATTTCCACGTCCTATTAAAAAATAAAAAAAAAAAAGTACTCAAAACCTCAACATTCGCTCACTTGCAGGCGATTAAAAGTCGTTTTTGAGCCTGACCGTGTCAAAACTGGTGTCCCTCATCGTTGTTTTGCTCGACTGCAGATTTCCAGATGGTTAATCAGCATCGAAAATGACAGGTTAGCGTGAATGAAACATGCCTGACAAGCGAAAATCATGTATTTACGGCACACACGCTTGAATAAAACCAAACTGCATATTTATCAACTAAAATAAGTAGTTGACATCTGGCAAAAAAGACACACAGATTAAAGGAGGCGCAGTATAAAGGGGGGAGGGGGTCTCTATCGATCTGTCCTTCTGCAAGATTCCTCCCTCCTTCTATTGCCCCAATTTGACCTGTGTGACCTTTCCTTCTCTTCAGTGTTTGCATGGCCTCCGTCCTCCAGGCTCCTCCTTTCACCTCCCATCTGCCACAGAAGCTGCTGCAGGAGCGTCTGGTTCAGGGAGGGGGGAAAAAAAGGTGGGACTTCTGTCTCAAAAGAGTCATTTAAACATCTGCTGCCCGAGCCCATGTTGTCTTGTGTTAAGGTGGCTGTGTGACGACACGGAACGATCACAGGCACACTTTCAACAACCTTGTTTTCACGCAAGTCATCGAATGATAAGAATAATAATAATAATGATACATATATTTTAAATTCCATTTAGAAGTTGAAAAATAGAATGGTTTCCACTGCTCTCATGACCCTTTTTTGCCGCCTTGTAGTTTGGCACGTGGCGTCCTTTTCAACTTTTTTTCCCCACTTTTAAAATTGTGCTTCTGTTGTATGCGCCGTGACAATAATAAGTTACTTTATCTCCTGTACATCCAGCATTTAGCTGGTGTCCACAGGGGTGTATTTAGTCATTTGGGGGCCCTCTGCATCCACGGTGGATGGCCTAGCGGTTAGCATGTTGGCCACACAGTCAGGAGATCAGGAAGACGTCGGCTTGAATCTCCATTGGGCATCAAGACCGCTGTGGAACGCGTACACAACAGTGGACAAGCGTCAGCGCCGCGATGCGACGGGAGAGAAAGCGACGTCGAGGAGGCATTTTTGTGACGCAAATGTTTTACGCTTTTCAACGCGTATTGTTTTGAGAAGCCACCAACTAAGCGGAACTACGCTCCTCATCACCGAAATCCGACCAGAACTCTGCTCACGGGACGAAGTGGGGGGTAAAGTCGCTGTTGATGCGCCACACTGCTGATGGGGATGTCATACAACTTCATGTGAAAAAATCCAAACTATGCCTTTAAGGTTAGAATAAGTAAAGTGCAAGGCGGCTGTCTCTTATGTCCCTGCAGTCATCCTGTGTTTTAAACAAAGAATCATAGGAGTGTAAAGTGACTATAGGGGTGTTATTTCACATCCACAGAGCTCTAATAATGGTAAAAACGTATTTAGAAAGTCAATCACTTTTTGTAGGCTCGAACTACGAAAATATTCCCTTTATATTCCCTTTATATTCCCTTTTTAGTGATAGTTCAATGAATCCAACTTTTCGCGGTCGCTTATTTGAACACATTTTCCCTTATTTTGTCCCTTGTTTTTTATAGCTTTCTCTTATTTTGTTAGCTATGTACTCATGATCAAGAAATTAAAGGCAAAGTTACAAAATCATTCAAAGATCTTGAAAAAGGTCAAGTGAAAAGTATCTGTACCAGTATCAGGCAGTGCTGACCCTGGATTTATTTGGTATCGGTACCAACATCTGCAGTATCGCCCACCCCGATTATAAAACTGTAGACAAAAGTGTATTTAAAAATGTGAAAAATAGAAAGTATCTGTGAGAAGCTGGCCTGGAGGAAGAGACGAGGAAATGAGAAGTAAATGTCTTTGACGGTTGGGGACACCGTGTCCACTCACAATGAAAATGATCATTTACAGTATTTCCTCCTCTTTCACTGGGGGCCATTGACTGGCCTCACAATAAGACACTTTAGTGCCCCCATTGACTCAACGCATAAATATCCCCATCGTCTGGCATCCTAATGCCATCCACCAATCAAGCATGCGCACATGTGAGGCACACACACACACACACAATACATCATGGCACACGAGACACCCGAACCACAGCGGCTATTGTCCCACCGTCAGACCGTAAGCACCGGCGACCACAGCAGGCCGACTTGTCCCTCGAGGGCCCCAGTGGGTCAGATGTGCCGCGGCTCCTCCTTTTCCTTCACGTGTCCTTGGGGAGAAGGTTTTCAAGCTGTTCTTGGTGAGCTGGAGAAGAGGCAGATGCTGGCTGGCCTTTGTCAGGGGAGGGGAGGTCCATGGGGGTGGGGGACATGACATGACTCCTCTCTGGTTCCCATGCTCCGTGGCACGCTCGTGTCACACTCCTTGCAAGTCGTACACATGACAACAGAGCTGCATTGTCCATCTGCTCAGCCGACACACACCCTGCAGATACGCATCACGTAGTGGCGTGTGCAGCTTGGCAACCTCCATGTGGGCCTTTTAGGGGTGCAACGCTACGCCATCATCCCAGTTCGGTACTTACTTCGGTTTCATGTTTACGATTTGGTTCATTTTGGGGTACAGTAAGGGAGCGAAATACAAAACAACGCAAACGCACGTTCTAAGGAAGCCAGTCGGGTTGTGCAGGGGGCCACTTCTGGCACGTGCCCTTTTCTTCTCTATTAGAATATCAAAGGGTCCGCCCTCACACACACACACACACACACACGTGTTGATATTTGCAGACACTGGGACGCTCTCATTCATGATTCAGCGTATGTCATTTGCCGAGTACTTTATTGACGTTAAAGACCCGTAAGAATTCACAGCTATTTCAAGTGAAACGATGAGGGATACCATTACAAGATATGTCTTTTTAGCATTTTTACAATTGGGACAAATACGTCACATCTGCCTTCCCATAGCAATTTCAAAGCTAATAGCCTGATAGAGATGCAGCACTTCCCTGGCTTGTTTTCTACGAACTGATTGAACGGATATCGTGCATACGTGTTGAATTGGAGTATTTGACGTATCCAAGCATTGCAATTGTTAAATGGCTTTAAAATGGGCTCTACGAGCGAAAAATAAGCTTTTGGAAATGAGCTAGCTTACCTGACACCATTTTGGGGAAGCCAATCCTGGGATAGTCACATGACAACCACTCCAAAACGTTTTGTAGCTTGGTTTCGATTAGAGATGTCCTCATTTGCATTGTTTGGCTTCCGATCTGATTCGATTTTTTGCACTGATTTTTTGCACTTTGCACTGATATTTCAAGTGTTGGCTTCTTATGGGTTAAGACCTAGAACAGGGGTGTCCAAACTTTTTCCACATGTTTTGCCGTAGTTGCTTTATTTTGCGATGAAGTGATTAAGTTCATTCTGACATTTAATAAAGATGAATAAAGCATCTCTTTACTCAAGAATAAACTGCATCTTAGCTTTGTGATATTGGTAAAAAAGCGTATTAGTATGAACTCCTTTTTTCTGCTTTTTTTTCCCCATTTTTGATGCTTTTTTTTGTTTTCCAAATATTTCCAACCAAACAATCTTCATAAACTTTGTACTCACCATATTATGACTTTATTCCCAGAATATTTTGAATATATTTCCATTTTATAACTTTTTTCCTGACCTAATTTTCCAAAAATTACAATTTTATTTTATTTTTTTGTTGTTTCTCATAATATTATGACTTTTTTATGCATTTTTCTTGAATATTTCAACTCTATGCTCCTGAAATGACATTTTTTCTTTGATATTACCAGTTTTATTTTTTTCTGATTACAATACTTTTTTTTACTCTTACGATATTTTGACTTTATTCTCGTAAAATTGCAACTTTTTTTTTTATACGTGCTGCTGTTTTTTTTAATTTTTCCAGCTATTTCATCTTTTGTCTTGTAAATTTTCTACTTGAAATTATGACTTTATTACCACAATATTTTGACTTTATCCTCATAACACTAGAACTTTTTCCACAACCTCATTTTCCAAAAATTAAAAACTTTATTCGATGCTTTGTTTCTGACAATATTACGACTTCAAAAAAAAATAACATCTTTAATATTTGTCTTTTTGCTGCTAAAGTTATTTTTCCTCAGACGTTATTCCAACCTTCTCTCATGAGATTACAACTTCTCATCTCAATATTGGGACTGGATTTCGTGTAAAATGACTGCTGTTGTTGTTTTTATTCAAAGTGAAATTATATATTTTTTAAATGTGTCGCAAGCCAATAAAAAAACAGCAACGGGCCGCACTTTGGACACCCGTGACCGAGACTGTATTTATTTACGTGTGGTTTATGGTCGGGTTAAAAGCTTGCACAAACGTAATGTCAGCTTTGCTTTTTAACACTCAAACAACAGTTGAGGTGAGTTTAACCTCCACCACCTCCCGCAAGCGACAGGTGCTGCAACGGCCCACTCCCTGAAAAATTGGATTTGATGTGTGTGTGTGTGTGTGTGTGTGCGTGTGGGGGGTGGTGGCTTAGGAAAGACAATAGCAGGGTTTGGCGACCCACACGACCGGCCATGTGCCGTTGATTATCATACAGCTGTTCGCATGAGGGTCGGACAAAGGCAACATGATAGTCCAAACGCTGCAGGATATCCCCCACCTCACACACACACACACGCTCAAGAAGCCTGAATAGCCCCCAGACTCACAAAAAGGTCCAACCCTACCCCCTCCTTTTCCTCCCCACCACACGCGTCAGAGCAATTAGAATGTAGCATGCAAAAGAGTGAGGGGGTGCCTTCTATTCTCCCTTGCTTGCCTCTGATCTTTGTGTGGAAGCTCGCCTGTCTTTGCTTTGCCGTACATGAGATAGAAAGTTGCACCGATTCATCGGTTGATTGGACTCCTGAACTCCAAACTTTGGTCGTGGTTCGCTTGCGTCACGAGTCACATTCGAGTACATCGCATGGTTACGTTTGCACAATTTAACACGCTCCGAAAAGGAGTAAGAAGAAGCACAGCTTATTCAATCCTACCCCGTTTTCCATGTCAGCAATGACTGGTACTTTGTTCACTTCACGTGTTTATGAATATTCCTGTTTTCTAGGGAGAAGAAAGAGCAGGTCACTCGGTGTCTCATGTTCTGAGACATGACGTAAATTACGTGACCTTTCACACTGCATGGAGACTGGCTACTGACTGGCCGACATGCCACGGCTGAGAGCGAGTGAAAAAAGTGCTCCCATTCAGTGTGGAAGTGGTAGATGTTGTCTTCTTTGCCCTTCTTCCCCACTCCGTTTGAAACCCTTTCTTAAGTTTAGAATGGCTGACTAGTTTGCTAGGTAACTTGCCATGCAAGCAGGGGCCGTCTGTTATGTCCCGTAGCCTGCGCAATGTGATGTAACCAAGAATAATAGGAGTGTTGTTTCATGTCTACAGGGCTCTAATAAGTCATAAACAGGTTTTCTATGCTCCAACTGCGAAAATAGTCTGTTTATAAATATCAAATCCTACTTCGAAATTCACTTATCGCGGTCGGATCTGGCACCAATGAACCGTGATAAAAGTAGTAGTTTAAAAGTTATTTTTATATATATATATATATGTTATTTGATATATTTTTTTGTTTTACAGTATAATAAGAGATAGATCATGTTGACTTATAGCTTGCATGCTGAAAAAGTGTGAGCACCCTGTCATAAATATAACAACATAACACCAAACACATGCATTTGTAGAAATAAACGATAAATAATAAACGATCGATACTGGCATTGGCATGATTGATATTCAGCCCCGTTGAACTTTCTCCTGATGCTGCAACGGGTAGAAGATGTATTTTCCTTTTCTCTCTCTCATCTTTTCCCCCGATTTCTGATGTTGTGTTTAATGCAAAATGTCACCAGCGATCTTTTATTCCAAAAGTTTGCCCTCCCTGCTTTAGGTTCTGCTCCCCTGAGGGTTTGCAGCGGCTCCACCTCTTCGCGCGTCACCAGAGGGTATAAAAGCGTCTTTTCTCAGCACCCAAACAAAGTAGAAGTCCAACTGTAGAACAGAAGACGCACAGGCACCGGAAGAATAACAAAGGTTGAGCGTCATTAACGATTTGGCGGATTGTTTCCTCTTTTTCTGGATACTTTTCGGGGATCAGCGCGCACGGCGTATACGCGCTCATCCACTTAAAACTGGACCGCAAAAGCAATGTCGCATGCACACCTGAGATACCTCCTGGCTTTGGCCTTGGTGCACGTGGTAAGTTGACATATTCTGACGTACAACCATCTGGAAATCGACTGTTTGACGCATGTTGTTTGTCACCGCAGGTGTTTTCCTCCGGGGTGTTCGAGTTGAAAATTAATTCATTCCACACGGCGCAGCGCATCTGCAGGAGACACCGGGACTGCCACATATTTTTCAGGATATGCCTGAAGCACCCGGAGGATGTGATATCTGCCGAGCCGCCGTGCACCTTTGGGACCGGTCAAACCAACGTCATCAGGGCCGATCACACCTCCATCTCCAGCAGCGCCCCCATCAGGGTGCCTTTTCACTTCAAATGGCCGGTAAATACAGCGTAATACGGAATAACGACATCTTTAACGGCTGTCAACCCTCCCGTTTCAACAGTTTCCCATATTTCCCTCGTATTTTAACTTTCATGGGGGGGGAGGAAACGTCATTTTGTCTTTAATTTAATATAGGAGTACAATGATATGACAATGTAACATTATTAATAAAATAATTAATACATACCATCGTTTGAGCAACATAATAATGCAAAATACTAGTATAAGGAATGGAAGTTGAATGGATGGATGGATGAAATGGCGCAAAGCACACACATGAACGATGTGATTGTAACTGAGTCTTATGCTATGGGAGTTGAGGAAAGTAAAGTGGCTCTCATTCAAGTCCTTTGCCCCCAAAGCCCTCCCATGTTTTTCAAAAATATCTACTATTGAGATTTGTGAAAATAAGAGAACCGAAAAATACAGATCACGCAAGTTTCAATCCAATACTGATACTACTCCTACTAATAAGTTTTTGTTACAGGGTACATTTTCGCTGATTATCGAGGCCTGGAACGCAGAATCCCCAACTGAATACACAGGTAGCATTTTGATACGCACATCATTGTAGAAATAAAGTCGTTCTGGCACAGGACAAGAACAGTGTGTTTAAAGTCGTGACCTTTCCATGCAGATAACCAAAACAACCTCGTGAACCGCCTGGCCACCAGGAGGAGGCTCGCCATCGGGGAGGACTGGTCCCAGGACGTGCACTTTGGAGAGCAAAGCGAGCTGCGCTACTCTTACCACGTCTTCTGTGACGAGTACTATTTCGGAGACGGCTGCGCCGACTACTGCAGGCCGAGGGACGACACGCTGGGCCACTACACCTGTGACGAGGAGGGCAACCGCATCTGCCTGGAGGGCTGGAAAGGAAACTACTGCTCTGAACGTACGTCCAACACTCACGGGTCATTTTGCTTATAGAAATGAAGTTTTACTCCAGGGGTGTCCAAGCCTTTTGCACAGAGAAAAATGAAAGGATCGGGGGCGACTTTGGTACGTTTTGTACATTAAAGACGCTGAAAGCGATCCAGCAGAGGTCAATATATGCTAAGCTATCTCAACAAAACATTATTTTATGTGATGCCTTACATCTTATTGAATAAATAATCATCAATCTGTTGAGGTTTTAGAATATACCAAATAAAAAAACAAAACAAGCTGTGGTGTCAAAATGGCCCCTGGGCTGCATTTTGGACACCCCCGTCTTATTGTATTCAACAGGGTGTCCCTGCCAGAATACATACATTAGACCGATATATACATTATATATTTACATTTTGTATTCAATATATATTATATGAATAAATATATTTTTATTTCAATTAAATTGATTCATTTTTAAATAATTTTGATATATGTAAGATATTTTTGATACATTTTTTATTATAACATAGTGAATAATTAAATGTTTTAAATACATTAACTTGGCTGGCGCTCAATCCAGGTTGTACCCTGCCAGCGTACCCGTCACCCTGAGGACAAGCTGTATAGAAAATGGATGGAAATATATTCATTCCTTAATAAATTGAGTAATAAATTAAACGGAGTACAGTGTTCCCTCGCTCTATCGCGGCTCACCTTTCTCTGTTTCGATCAATCTCCTTCGTGCCGCCCTGCATTATTGCTACATTGCTAGCTTGTTAACGAATCTTCGGCTCGAAGGAGGAGGTTTGCAACAGGAGAGGAACACGCCTGAGCGATTTAATAAATGTCTTGTGTCCGACCTGTAGGTTGCTCATTCAAATTCAAACGAAGGTGTGAACTTTCTTGAGAGCGTTTAAAAGAGACATAAATGTGAGAAAACGTTGTTGCCTGTCCCAGAAAAGCGTACAAACTTCATGGCGATGGGGTTTTACTGCCTTAAAACATATTGTAAAAAAAATAAATAAATAAATAAATAAATAAATGAATGAATGAAGTTGGCTACTTTGCAGATTTCACTTATTGCGGACTATTTCACCAGGGAACACTGCACTTTCAAATATTTGTCATTGATAGTTTATGCAATTTCTTTATTTTTAAATGAAAAGTATTTACTATTACATATATATACTGTATATACTTGTATATATATATATATATATAAACCTTTTGGTTTTGATGGACAGTCACAAAGGTGTGTTTAGTCGCTCTTGCTGTTGCAGTTAGCGGTCAACGGTGTGATGATGCCGTGTTCCAAATACTTTCAAAAGGTATCCAAACCTTTAGAAACACATCTCAGTCCGATTCCAAAAAAGACCTGAGTGTGATGCGATGCCATTTTTACACGACCACCATGCTCGCCTGCTCATTCGCCGTCACAGGATGTTATCAGTGCAGGTGCGCATGATACAGTCATTGTACTAATTAGTCTACAGGTGATCTCCTGTTCAGGTGTGCTCTTTTTCCATTTTGTTTCCTTTGCCTTTTGTTGTCTGGTACAATGAGAGTAGAGGCTTTGGACTGATGCAGACATTTCAAGGTGTTTGCGTGCAGTCAGGAGATACAAAAGAAAGCATGCTGCTGCTGCCCCCCCCCCACCCAAGGCAGCGTGCCTACCAGCTGCTTGGCTTAATACTTAACCAACAGTGAAGTCTGTCGGGGGGGCTGGGGTCAGACAGGGGTGGGCTGTATGTGTGTAGAAGATGTATGTGAAGACGTACCCATTGTAATCACACACCCTCTCTCCTCCCCCTCAGCCATCTGCTCAGCGGACTGCAGCGAGAGGCACGGCTACTGCGAGGCCCCTGGGGGCTGCACATGTCGCATGGGCTGGCAGGGCCCCTCCTGCAACCAGTGCGTCCGCTACCCGGGCTGCCTCCACGGGACCTGCAGCCAGCCATGGCAGTGTAACTGTCAGGAGGGCTGGGGGGGCCTCTTCTGTGACCAGGACTTGAACTACTGCACCAACCACAAGCCGTGCGCCAACGGTGCAACCTGCACCAACACCGGCCAGGGCAGTTACACGTGCGCCTGCAGGCCTGGCTTTGGAGGCACCAACTGTGAGCTGGAAACCAACGAGTGTGACAGCAACCCCTGCAAGAACGGAGGCAGCTGCAATGTGAGTTTGTCAACAATATAAATAATATCACAGTATGATATTATTGATATTATTTTTTATTATTATTATATGATATTATTATATCACAGCATTGTGAAAGTAAACACACAGTATAAAAAAAACAACTGAAAACTATCGACATCACGCCAGTATCAATACAATACTGATGCGACCCATGGTATCAATACCATCGATATGTGGATACCCCGTATTGCACGTCCTAACAAAATGGTTTTGCTTGTTCACAGGACCTGGAAAATGACTACTCGTGCACGTGCCCTCAAGGATTCTATGGTAAAAACTGTGAGATCATCGCGATGACGTGTGCGGACGGTCCCTGCTTCAACGGGGGGACGTGTGTGGAGACCATGACGGGAGGTTACACCTGCCGCTGCCCGTCCAGCTACACCGGCTCCAACTGTGAGAAGAAGCTGGATCGCTGCAGCAACCGGCCCTGCTTAAATGGTAGGTGAGCGACCCCTTGTGGCGGATGCGTAAAAGTACAGCTGAAGAAGTGCAGCCGTTCTAATGAGTCACTAAATAGAGTCGACTCTTTCGGCTCCTCGGATTGTTTTTGTACATGAAATTAATAGATTACCAAATCAATGTGAAATCGGATTGTTAAAATATAAAATGCATCGTAAAATTAATTACTGCACAAAACATTTTATGCGCAAAAGTGAGACAAGTCATTTTAAAGTACAAAAGCAAATAGGCCTCAATTTGACTAAAAGATCTTTGATCCGTACGTATAATATTTATTAACGTAACCATTATGTCCAAACTTTTTCCATCAAGGGTCACATAGTAAAAATTATGTTACAACTTTAATTTAACAAAAATTACAACTTTATTTTGTTTTGTTTCTCATATTACAGCTTTTGAAAATTAAAATTTTCTTTGATATTTGTAAGCTATGCTACTAAAACTACTTTCCTCATATGACTTTCTCAAAAAATTACAGCAGTTTTCATTTTCCAACTACGTACTTTTTTTCCTCATATGACATTATTCTCGTAAAATTCTGACCAGTAATTTTCCTCGTTAGATTACAACTTTTTTCGCGTAATATTTTGACTTTATTCTTGTAACATTACCGCTGATGTTTCAATTTTTGCTGTTTAAAAATCATATTTTTACAATGTGCCGCAGGCCAATTAAAAAATAAAAAATTTAAAAAAAAAACAGGCAGTGGCCGCCCGCTGTGTCACCCCTGATTTGCACCATACATACACATTGGAGTTAGAAAATAAGGGAAGGTCTTCCGCCAATGCACTGCACCAGTGTCCTCTTACATTGCTGTTGCGTGGATACAGTCGTCACCATTGTTAAAATACGGGAAATTGACTGGAAACGGTTTAAATGGGAAGGCGAAGGGGAAAGGAGGGCAAAATATGGGAGTTTCCCCACAGAAAACAGGTGACGTGACAGGTATGATTTACACTGAAACAACTCACACAGGAGCTCGCCTGTTTTTAGGGGTTAGTCATCCCTCATTGATCTGTTCAATTGGTTCCAGACCCGACCACCATGTGTGAATTTCCGCAAAGTAGGATTCAATATTAATAAACTGAATATTTTTGGAGTTAGATCATAGAAAACCTGTTTGACTTCCTAAATCCAGTTTATTATTAGAGCCCAGTAGACATGAAATAACACCCCTATAGTCACCTTTACACTCCTATTCTTTTACACCATTTTGCACTAATGCACACAGGATCACTGCAGGGACATAAGAGACGCATATCATATAGCAAGCTACCAAGCTAACTCCAATTTGTGTTCTAAACTAAAGAAAGTGTTTTAAACAAAGTGGGGACAAAGTAGCCAAAATACCACTTCCACACAGAAAGGGAGAACTTCTCACTCTGTCGGGCATGACGTAGCGAAGGATGACTGTACTTTCCAAGACCCCCAGTGAATGGTGAAAAAACAAGTGTGTGTAAAATGCATATTTCCCTATAATATATGATATGCCTCTGAGTTCTTAAACACATTTTAGATGTAGTTTTAAAATTGAGGAAACAATTGCAGGCATACAGGATACAGTATTGTACTTACAAAATGTGCAGTTAGACAACCTCGTGTCTTGTCCATGCGTCTACCTGATGGACATTGTCAGTGAATCGACTTGTGAAAAAGTGCCCTTGGCTGGATTCCTAGCTGCAGCACTATTTTTCCCCCCTACAGATGGCGCCATCAAACTACTTTCTAATCAAGTATCCATTTTAAAAAAGTAATTATCTACCATTTAAAGCCGAAAAGAGATCTGCAAATATGTGGGCGAGTGAAAGCCGAATAGACGAGGATCTACTGTATGACTGTAGCGGCCATCTGTGTGTGTGTATGTCTCCCCCCCCCCTCCTGTCAGTGGGGACAAACAGAAGCCATTGACCAATCACTTGAGGCTTGAAAACAAAGACAAAAAGCATACACGTGCTATGCTACAGCTACACTAGATGGCATATGTTGCACATGGTCGTCTCTGATCTGCTACAGTGGATGCCAACCAAGTGTTTTTTCCCCCCCTTTCAGGCGGCGAGTGTCTGGACCTCGGCCAGAGTGTCCTCTGCCGCTGTCAGGCTGGCTTCACCGGCGCCAACTGCCAAGTCAACATCGACGACTGCGCCTCAAACCCTTGCCAGAATGCTGGGACGTGTCAGGACGGCGTGAACGACTACACTTGCTCCTGCACCTTGGGGTACACCGGTAAAAACTGCAGCGTGCGCTCGGATGCATGCGGCGCTCGTCCATGCCAGAATGGCGGCACTTGCTTCACTCACTTCACCGGGCCCGTTTGCCAGTGCCCGAAAGGCTTCATGGGCCCAAGTTGTGAGTTCACTCTCCAGCCCAGTTTCAAGCCTGCTCTGCGCCAAACCTCCCAGCCCTCCTCGGCCACGCTTAGCATCTCCTGCGTTCTGGCCATGCTGGTTGTCGCTCTCGTGGCGGGCATCATCTTCCTGAGAAGGCGTAGGAGGCTGCAAGGAAGGAAGCAGCTGAGCGACATTGCGGTTTACAATGACCTGGAGACGGCGAACAACATGGGGGGAAGCGAAAGAGATTCCTTCCTCGGTCCGAACGGCCTGTTCAAGATCAGCAACAGCACGGCCCGACTCAGCTTCCCCCTCTGCCCCGAAGGAAGGTCAGGGTACAGGCACAATCCGGTGGAGAGCAGCCTGGCCAGAGAGGACTTCATGTGGCGGGACGAGGCCGGTCTGGGCTCTGGAGCCGGGTTGAGATGAGTGGAGCTCGGCGGGAGAAGCACATATTAGCACTTGTTGCTCCTCTTTCTTCATGCATTGTGACATGAGGAGCAAAACACCACAAATAGCAACAAATTAACTATTTACAAAGATTATTAGAAGAATATACGGGACACATTTAAGACCCAAAGAGACCAATATTAAGATCCACCCTTCATAGGACCTGCAACGCAAACCAAATACGTACAAAACTAAACCGCTTTGGAAAACTTGTCCCGGATGTATGACTTTGATATCATCTTTAATATCATTTGCTGTCTTTTTTTTTTACACCAAGTTTTTTGTTTTGCCTTTCAATCTTCCTTTGCTCATTTTTTCCTTATTGTGCGCACCATCATTTTTATCCTTTATATTATTTATTTATTTGAAAACTTACGTTTATGGCTCCACTTGGATTGTGACAGAAATATATTTATACGATGCTGAATGAAGACTGGGGGCCGTGGAAGATAAAACACCCCAAAGTTGTAAAGGGCAGGGATATGAGGACATACATTGCCCAGTCATGTGCCATTTTTTTACGTTCATGCCAAAGTTTGTGTGATGTTATGTGTTGTCATTGCTATTTAAGTTGATCATATTATGTTTTTTGTTGAATTAAAAACAACAACGATGAGATGACAACCGATTCGCAGTTAAGAGTCACTCCTTTGCGAGCTGCCGTTCTTACATTCTAATTGCTCACGCTGCTTTCATGTGTCACTGTAATTATTATAAATACAGATGCGTTAATGTCCCAAAAAAGAAAAGGGTTAGATTGTTCCTACCGCGATGTGGTGTGTGGGTAGCTCGCCATCATGTATGTTGCCGTCAGGTATGGAATGTCAGCAGGTATGGAATGTCACACAAAAGATCCAGTGGGAAAAAAAATCTCACCTACACAAGGTAAAAAAAAAAAAAAAATCAAATCAACAGGTAATATTTTGTTACGGACATCAAAGAACTTCAAACAATTCATGCTACATTTTGCACAGCATTATCAATATAAAACATATTCAATGAGTCACTTTGAACCAGATCATATCAATTCTCGTTTCAGTTTAAGTGCACTTCAAGTATCAACAGAATTCAGTAAACATTGAGACATAATTATCAATGTTTCTATTAAATCGTGTTGAGCAACAATCTCATTCAATTCAATGGGCAACAAACCCAATTTAAAACTACCTTGCAACTTGGACGTACATCAAAAAAGTAACATAACGCAACATAAAATAGGAAAAACTAACAAACAAAAGGTTATCTTAATACTATGTCTTTAGGCGGCATGCTCGGCTGTAACATAAACTTTCTTGATAGGGCCGTTTAAAAAATACGGCCATTAAATGAGTCACGCCGACCGTGTTTGCGGCTATGATCAATTAGCCATTAGCTTACCACACTCTTGAACGGCACCATTCGCGATGCTGCACCATTCGACAATATGATAGTTGACAACAAAAGTGTGATTCGCCGCTGAGTGGATGTTATGTTACCACTGCCAGCCCAGCCAGTAATGGCATCGTTGTAGTAGTTTTAATCTCTGTAGCCTGAGCAAACAATTGAGCGCGTGAGCAGCAGCTGCAACAGCAAGAGGAGGAACCACATGACCCCGGAACTTAAAGAGGCACCTGCCTCACCTGCGCCCTGCCGCGCCAAGGTGGCAACCGGACGTGTGGCGCTGTGTTACACGAGCGCCACCCGACTGGACTGGATCCAGGGGATTGTACCAGTTGACTGCTGTATCAGGGAAGAGATATTAACAACTGACAAAAACCCACAAAATGAGCCAGCGTCAAAGAAAACATAGCAGCATTTGGTTATCCCTTTCTGGTTCGTTGTTCTGATGTGGATTCCAGTCAAGGAGTTGAGCTCCTGTTTGTATAATATTTCACGTTTAGGAGTACAATTTTGCATTCACATTTTTGTCATCATCCTCATTTGTCCTTATTTTAATTTTAATTTTATTTGTATATTCATCATCAAGATGTTTTCTGGCAAATTTGAGACGAGCCTTGATGTTCTTTTTGTTCATCAGTGGTTTTCATCTTGAAACTGTGCCATGCAGGCCGTTTTTGCCCAGTGTCTTCCTTATGGTGGAGTCATGAACACTGACCTTAACTGAGGCAAGTGAGGCCTGCAGTTCTTTGGATGTTGTTGTGGGGTCTTTTGTGACCTCTTGGCTGAGTCCTCGCTGCGCTCTTGCGGTCATTTTGGTTGGCCGGCCACTTTTCTGTTCAGTTGTGATGTCATTGAATAATATTTCAATTTGTTTGATGACCTGAAACATTTCATTGTGACAAACATGCAAAAAAAAAAAAGAACTCAGGAAGGGAACAAACACTTTTTTACACCACCGTCTGTATTTGTAGCCCGTGTAATAGGTGCCAGCCAGTGTGGCCTGACGCCTTAAGAGTCGCACTGGACATCGAGTTAACACCTTGGCTTTTAGCTGAATGCCTCGTACTCTTGAATGTCGGTAGACCGTGGTTCGAGCCAATATGTGGGGGACCATTTTTATATTTTTTATTTTGTAAAAAAGTTTACATCAATCCAATACCAGCTACAAACTTATACTGTATATTAAAAAAACAGACTGCATATCAGGTTTGTGTTATTAACATCAACATTTCCTGTGTGTTGGATGCATTTGTTTGCATCCTCGTTATGTTTTCTTGTTCCCTGGTATCATCCTCCTGCTCCAGCGCGTGCTTGTTTCCACCTCCCATGGTGAGTTTAGGTTAGCCCTATCTGTGCCTCGTAGCCTACTGGGTTTTAATATCGTCACACTAGTATCGATCGGATACTGCCTATTGCTATCGATATTTGTATCGATCCACCCACCCGTCACACTCGTGTCCTCCAATCTCCCCTGTAAGATAACTCTCAATCAAGTGGACACAAAGACATGTATGGGCTTTAGTTTACATAGGATCGTTTCTGTTAAACAAGGACCTGTCAGGATAATGATTTATATATGCACTATATACATTATATGGTGTATACATACTGTATACACATTATGAGATGGAGAGATCTTCAGCCTCTACGCTGTCGGTGCCTGTCGCCTCCCAGTCGTCTCCACTTGTGCTTGTAAAAAAAAAAAAAAAGGAGGACAAACCCGTCAGACCAGTTCAGTTCAGACATGGCAGCAGATCGGACAGGGACGACACTCGGGGAAAGTGCCGACGTTCATGCAACAGACGAAGGATCGTTTCAGGAACACGGCAGCCATGTACCCAAGAGACATGCCCGCGTCACGGTGAAATACAACCGGAAGGAGCTGCAGCGGCGGCTCGACGTGGAGAAGTGGATCGACGAGAGCCTGGACGTGCTCTACGCTGGTCAGGTGGGTCTCAGGACAACCAGATCAAATATTCAAGATTCAAGAGTTTTATTGTCATATGCACAGTAAGACAGGTAGTTATACCATGCAATGAAATTCTTGTTCTGTTCATTCTCCCAAAAAAGAAAGAAAACACAAGAAAATGAATAAGAACAGAAGAAACATTAATACCAATAAAAGAAGAAACATTAATAACAATAAATTAAGCAACAACAGAAGAGACATTAATACAAATAAATAATACAAATAAATAAATAAAGTGCTACGAGTGTGTGCGTGTGTTGCATGCGGCGTGTGCGAGTGCTTCGTTGAGAAGCCTGATGGCCTGTGGGTAAAAGCTGTTTGCCAGCCTTGTGGTCCTGGACTTCAAACTCCTGTAGCGTCTGCCTGACGGTAGGAGTGTGAATCATGAGTGTTGTGGATGTGTGCTGTCCTTGATGAGGTTGTGTGTTCTTCGTAGGACTCTAGTTTTATAAATGTCTTGCAGTGAGGGGAGGGCTGCCCCAACAATGTTCTGTGAGGTCTTGATCACCCGCTGGAGTGCCTTCCTATCACGTGTTGTACAGTTACCGTACCAAACAGTGATGGAGGCGGTACGGACACTTTCGATAGTGCATCTGTAGAAGCAACTCAGGATTGTGGTGGACATGCCAAATTTCCTCATAAATCATAAATATATGATTTAAACCAAAAATAACGATGCACTTCATTAAACAGCATACCTGAACAATTTCCAAAAAGTATAATTCAATTGAATTGAACAATACACTGTAAAGCACGTGTCAAACTGGTGCCCTGGAGGGCCGAGACGCTGCAGGTTTTCTCTCCAACCAGTTTCTTCAGCAGGTGATTTCATTGATGAGCTTCTTCCCTCAAACTGAAGGTGCTGATCATTCCAATCACCTGCTTTAGTGACTGGCTGGAAAGAAAAGCTGCAGTGTCTCGGCCCTCCAAGGCACGAGTTTGACACCCCTGCTGTAAAGCATCACTCAGGATGTTTGATGTTTTGGGCGATACTGAACATTTTGGTATGGATCTGATACCAAGTAAAAACAGGGCTCGTATTACCTATACCAATACTGTTTCACTCAAAATTCTCCAAGATTATTGAATGATTTAGCCTTTAATTAGTTGCTCATGGTAATAATCAAAATAAAACACAGGACAGAGATAAAAAACTATTTATCAATAAAGCTATTGACCCATTCAACACAAAAAACACAAAATAATCAGGAGTACTGAGAAATATTGATCTCGTCATGCGAGTATCAATCCAATACTGATACTACCCTTGGTATTGATATTATTATTCGTTCAACCCGCCCACCCTTATTACCGATAACTGCCACATTGCACTCGAGATATAAACTGAAAAACCACCAAGTCAGGACACTGCAGTAATTTAATGTTGTACGATGACAAGTCAATACAAGCCCAGTACTGCAGATACCGATACTTTTGCTTTAAATTGTTCAAAATTATTGAATAAAAGACAGGAGACTTTAAATTGTTTGTTTATATGTGGCCTGCGACTGGCTGGCGACCAGTCCAGGGTTTACTGAAGTCAGCTGGGGTAGGCTCCAGCTTAATGAGGACAAGCGGTATAGAAAACGGATGGATAGATGTAAGGATAGTCTTGACTCACCGTGAGTTATCAAGTGTTATAGGCGTACGCAACAGTAATACAATGTTGTACAATGAAAAAAAAATGGCATCGATCCAATATCAAGTGACGACAGAAGTCATTATTGCCGATACTGGTCCTGAAACCGATACTTTTTGACGTTGGAAATTCTTCAAGATCACTGAGTGATTTTGCCTTTAATTTGTAAAACAGGACAAAGAAATTCCAATTGTTGTTTTCTTTACTGATAAGACAACAATACCCATAAGACAACAATACCAACAGAACAAAAAAACACACATTTGTAAAAAAAAAAAAAACAAAAACCCTGAGGAGAACGCTAAAATATCCATCTAATCATGCTAGTATCGCTCCGAACAAGACGCTACCCTTGGCATCGATTATCGGTATTGGTGCTGGAGCCTATCCCGGTACACCCTGGACTGGTTGCCGGCACATATAGACAAACATCATACCACTCATAAAATGTAGAGTTGTCAGTGTCGTCAACATGCCTGTTTTTGGAACGTGGGAGGAAGCCACAGGATCCGGAGAAAACCCACGCACAGAGATGTCCCATGGAGATTCGAACCCAGTTCTTCCAGATCTCCTGACTGTGTGGCCAGCATGCTAACCACTTGGCCACCGTGCAGCCCACAATATCTGACAATGTAACAATATTAACAAAAACATCCATCTATTCCTTTTTATTACATACAATTGTTTGAGCAAAATACCGTCAATAGTGCAAAATAACAGAAGCTCCAGAACAACTGGCTGTCTTTGATCTCCGAGAACGTATTCCCTGAGTTTGCAAACATTATATAAACATTACGAAGTCAACAACGTAACAGTATGAACAACACGTTCATGAAAGTAAACATGGAGAGAACTATAAAATATTGATCTTGTGACAATAGTGCTGCTCCGATACTGATCCCCCTGTGGTATCGATACTATCGATATTTGAATCGATCTGCCCGCCCATAATATTTGACAGTCTTGACTCCGCCATGAGCGATGAAGTGTTATAACAGAGGTGGACTGCTCTGCATCGCCTTACAAGGCCAAGCATCCTGTCTAGATGTGCTCTCTAACAGCAGTCTAGTTCTTTGAGATCTGTATCTGTCTTGGGACATATTTCCTTACATGGGCAGTCTGGAACTGGGAGAGGCTTAAATGATGAGAAAATAAGCAAGAGGAAGGGAGCATTGTAAGAGATAAACAGCGTGCATCTGGCTGATCGGAGCCATTCGGGTCACGTGTGAGGAGGCGTTTGAGGATAGGATCCTTTCATTTGTATACAAAGTCTTCAGATTGGGCTTGTGGCCTGCATCCAAAGCGTAAGGAAAAAGCAGAATGGACCCTATAAAAGTTGTTGGAAAGGCAGTCCTGTTAGAGGAGGCATGGGATAATGGCACACTGTGTGGTTGTGTGGATGAGACTTTCCCCCACTCAGCTGATATAAGGGCTACAATGGCCAATTGTTCAAAGGGAGCAGGCCTCTGTGGCGCAGTCGTGCCAAAACAACAGTGTTAGCATTCAGCCTTGCACAGACAAATGACGGACGTGCATTTTTATGCAAAAGTAGAACACGTCTGGGCTACAGTACGAGCATCGGATCGGACGCCTCATTAACTTGCATGTCACATCTGTTTCACGGAGCCCGCCAAGAAAATCAAGACAACGAACAAGCCTGTCATTTCAAAACATAGGCATGCAGAAATGACTTTTCAGAATTTCAATTGCAAACAAAAAATGTTGACCGACTAAGTCTTCATTAGAAAAATGTACGAGAACAAACATTGCTCAAGACGTTTACAGTAGAACCCGTTTGAGTCGGTCCCGCTTATGTCAACAACCCATCTTGGTCTTATTAGTAAGGGCCTGCTTCCGTCGACGTACACAACCGCTTTCAAACTCTGCTTTACGGCACAACACATCTCACTGTCGTGACAACGCAAGACAACAGCATTCAGTCGTATGCGACAAACGTCTTCGATGGTTTGTGATTTGTCTTTTACCGCTTTAACATCTTTTTTCTTTTCCGGGATGGAATTTATTGTTGATGCGGACTTCCCGTACATCCTGGGATGTACAGAACGGCTGCGCGGACGCCATCTTCGCACTTTGCGATGAGTTCTGTCTTGAATTCAATAGTTTTCTCACCTTCTTCATAAAATTGCTCAATAAAATATGACAATCAACAAGGCGTAGGATGTTTGTTTGGTAACATTCTCATTTGAGTTTGAAAAAGAGGTGATGACGCAACTGCACACTAGACATAAGTTGAACTTTTTGGAAGGTGAGTGTCCCATTACATCTGGCGCAAGAGTAACACCGCATTTCAGAAAAAGGACATCATACCAACAGTAAAATGTGGTGGTGGTAGTGTGATGGTCTGGGGCTGTTTTTCTGCTTCGGGACCTGGAAGACTTGCTGTGATAAATGGAACCATGAACTCTGCTGTCTACCAAATAATCTTGAAGGAGAACATTCGGCCATCTGTTTGTGACCTCAAGCTGAAACCAGCTTGGGTTCTGCAGCAGGACAATGATTTTTTTTTTTGTTCCCTTCATAACAAAACGTTTCATTTAAAAAGTGCATTATGTGCTCAGTTGTGTTGTCATTGACTAATTTTTAAATTTGTTTAATAATCTTAAACATTTAAGTGTGACAAACATGCAAAAACATAAGAAATCAGGAAGGGGGCAAACACTTTTTCACACCACTGTAATATATATATAAAATATATATATATATATATACTGATTTGTGTGTTTTCATTTTGTGTATTGACTTCAGGAAGGAGATATGCCAGAAGAGGTGAATATTGATGAATTAATCGACCTACCAAACGATATGGAACGCATGAACAAGATGCAGGTAACGTGTAATGTTGGTCTTTACATTGAATTGCACTGTACAGCACTGTCCAGGCCATGATGGATATTGAAGTAGAGCAAAGTTCACCAACCTTTTACTCTATGAAAGCTACTAGGACCAAATGAAAGCGGCCGAAAGCTACATGTGTTTTGTTTTGTGTGAAAGCAGAAACTTTAATTTTTTTACACTGGACTACTTCAACATTTCTCAACCAATTCAAACCATTCCAACTCAAAATGTTGAGCTCATTCGAGACACGATGGCTATGTAATGACACATTCCGCAAATTCCAGAATTCCAAATTTTCTGGCCCCAAAATGCACATTTCTCAATGCATTCAAGCATCAAAACACTCACAATTTTCCACGTCAAAAATCCCCACTTTTCCCCTAATTCGACATTTTCCCTGCAGCGTTTCAACTGAGCTTCAGCCCTCTTCAGCATTCACACACAATTTCTACAGAAATGGCCTTCCATAGTTTATGACATTGTTTTTGTACTCTATTTACAAAGGTGCTATGTACGTAACGTAAACATAACCAGCTCAAACACTGAATGTGATGTCTGATGTGTTGTGGTTAATATGAATGGCTGTGATTGCACAAAGACACTTCATTGACATATTCTATTTTTGTTACTTTCTTAAAGAAAAATGTCCCAATTTTTTCCACAGGAGCTTCTTCAAACCTGTCATAATGACACAGAGGTAACATCTTTGTTGTCTTTTTTTACATTTTTTTGTTTGCTTAAAGCTCATTGCGTATTATTAATTAGACACAAGTGTTAAAAGTGTCTGAAATACTGGTGCCACGAACCACCACGGATGTATAACTTGTCATAAAAAATAAAAGTACACTACAAATAAGAGTGGATCCCCGCGCGTTTGCGACACAGCATTTACAGATTTTAGGTAAAAAAATATTTTTTTTCTTTGAAAATAGGCAGTTTTTTCCGCAGAAAACACATCTCATCCACCACCAGGCCGGTAGTAATTTATAAATATGTGATAATACCGGTGAAATGTACAGCATACACCCTGTACAGCATACACGCACCACTGGGTAAAAAAAAAAAGCCCCCAGTTTTTATGGTTCCGTCAAGCGTTGAGAGTTCACACTTTGCACGGTTGTCCTTGAACACACCACAGTTGCTGTGAGAACTTATATATAACTTCTACATCATGACTCAGATACATTTTATACTTTAAAATGCATTTAATAAGTGTGTGAGGCACTTTTATTGCAAATACTGATCCAAAATCGGAGGAAAACATCAATGTCGAGCTAGCAGGAGGGTTTGGAGGGGAAGGGCTAGTGAACCGTCTGTCAAAAGTAGACATTTTGGGCGTATTTACGGGCGTGTCAATTACTCACGATTTTTGCCATTAGGCATTCCCAGAATGTAAAGCGGGGATCTACTGTAATCCCTTACAGTCGATGCAGACCTTTATCACACAGTTCGCAAAAGGTGCAACGTCTCATAAAGTCCAAATGCGTACTACATAGTCTGCACTTGATGTGACTTTGGGTGTTCGTCCTCAGACTTTCATCCGAGAGCTGGTGGAGAAGCTAGAGGGAGTCCACAAGCAGGAAGAACTCCAGAGCGAAGGCATCGAGCATCCGGTCATCTGCCACAGCCACCATCGCCATGAGCCTTATCACTTCAACAACCCGCACCACGTCCACCGCACCCCAGGCCCCCCCACACAGACATACACACACCGTAGTTAAGTTGGCACCAACTCATAACACTCGTGTCTTAAACGATCCACCTCGCAGGGCATGAGAAGTCATTATCTCGGTGTAGCTTGGTACGTCAAACGCATGCAAATACACATGCAGAAACATCTGGAGAATGCAGTGCCAGGATGTCTTCTGCACGGCTGCGGCACAGTGACAGAGGAAGGAAGGTGCTCTGCCTTAAATGTCAACCTTTGAACAACCATTTGTAGTGTTCTGGTGCAAATTTTGAATGGCCAGGTACTTATAATTTACTCAACTACAGTATATTTTACTTCTCATGGGTTAAATCACTAATGGTAACACTTTACAATAAGACACACAAAATGACAGTAGTTAATGAGGAACAAACATACCTAACCCTAACCACTACTCATTAGTTCCTCATTAGTTCCTCAGTAACTACTTGAAATTGATGTGCCTCAGTTACTCAGTATCTACTGTACTCATTAGTTCCTCGTTAGTTCTTCATTAGTTCCTCAGTAACTACTGTATTTTTGTGTACCTTATTGTAAAGTGTGACCTCACTAATTAATTAATCACTGGAGTGTTTTCCTCACTGAACATGAAACCATCACACTGTACCTCTCTGCCACAGTGTTATTTATTGTCAGGCAGCAGACTCACCAAGACTGGTATGATTGTCAGTGTTACAAAGCCAATTACTTGAGAAGAGTAATAAGTTACAGTCACTAGTTAGTTTCGGAACTGGTGTTGCTCCCAACACTGGTTGTATAGCCTCATTAATCCTGGTTGATCACCCGCATAGTGACTCTTATTCCATGACATTTCACTTGTCACTTTTTCACTTTTGTTTGGCTTCCACACATTTATATCAAAACAGCACTGAATGGCAAATAAAGATAATGTATAGCATTGTACTTGTGCCTTCTTAGATCTTACTCTGAATAAACGAGTGAGATCCACGTTGAGAAGAGAACCACGGTGGATAAGATACTGATACAACCCTTGGTATCGACCCACCCAACCCTAGCAGTTACTAAAAGAGAGATACAGTGTTCCCTCGCTCAATCGCGGTTCTATTTCAGTGTTTTTTTTACTGTGTATGAACTGTTACAGTCCCCTGGCCCTTTAAGAAGAATTGCATTGTGGGAAGTTGAGAGTCTCCTTCCCTCTCCCGTCTGTCTGCACCGCCCATTGTCTGCGCCTTGCGTCCTGATTGGCTGTCGACCATTTTCAATCAATCTCCTTCCTGACGCCCTGCCGTGTCTCCTGTGTCATCGCTAGCTTGTTTGCCCCGACGAAACCCACAGTGTCGACGCAACGTTCTGCGCCCAAAAGGCAGAGGAGGATGCTAACTTGTGGACATGCTGAAGGAATGGAGAAGGTGCGCGGCTGTAGGGCGCCATAGGAACAAAAGAATCGTCTGCAGCGATATGTTTTAACAAGGATACAAAAATGCTACAGCACAGCGGAACGGCGCCAGGACGAAAAGGCGGTCGGAGGAGTGAAATACACGTGAGTCACTTAATAATTTCCCATGTCCAACCTTGTAGGTTTATCATTAAAATTCTAACAAAGGGTTAAACTTTTTTGAGAGTGTTTAAACAAGAGAGAAATGTGAGAAAATGTTAATGCCTGTCTGAGAAAAGTGTATAAAGTGTATGGTTAGGGGTTTTGCAGCCTTAAAACATATATAGGCCTAATCATATAAAATCTTTGTGGATTTCACTTATTGTGGGCTATTTTGGGACCCTATCCCCCGCAATGAACGAGGGAACACTGTAACAGAGATGCACCAACACGGGGGGGGGGACAAACTTTTTGACTCACGGGCCACATTGGGTTAAAAACAATTTGCAGAGGGCCCGATGTACAGTTTATATATACACACACGCTATTTAAATTAACACCTATAATTGTAACCGTCCACCTGGAATGATGTGTCTTATTTTAGCTGTAAACGTGTTGTACAATCTGCTTGGGTCCCTTATTCCTGGAGCACCTGAAACATCTGGAGGTTGCTTTGCATTACTGCGTGCTAAAACTGTTATGATGACAGACCACCTCAGAAAATTCAATTTAAAGCTGAACCAAACTGCGACATTATGGATGATGTTTATATTCCACGAAGAAGAGGCTTGAGTGTTGGACTACTGACAGCCAGGACACTTTTCAGCCTGTACACTAGGTGGCAGAGAGGAGCCACAGTGAAAACTGTGTAGACAGTATTGGGAAAGGGACTGTTTTTCTTCTATTATTTGATTTCTTCATGAAAGGTGCACAGTAAAACTATTTGCACACACACACACACACACACACACCTCTAACCATTTTATGTTCCTTTGTGTGACATTAGAGCCCTGCCATGGCAACAGTGACCTTGAGCTGTGTCACAAACAATACAACAACACCAATGTTTATCAGCATTTTTTCACTCGGATATGTCGGCCTAAACTCTTCCGCTGAGGAAGAACACACCAGTGCTGATGCATGAATGGCATTTGGACTCAAGGACGTCGCTTCATCCTTTTCAAAGGGGATAAAACGCACACTTGTGAACGCTTACACATAAATCCTAACGCTCCGCAGGGGATGCGCTTAATGTTCATTAATGTCATTAGTGTGACTAGAATGTTCCCCAGGGTGCGAGTGGGGTGGGGGACTGAAGATTTTCTAGTGTAGGAGGGGTAGAAGGGACAGGACAGGCCTTTCCTCAGGAAAACGTATCACCTTCCACCATAATAGCGCTCGTCAGGAAACCGCAGGCGGCCACATTGCTCTCCTGAGTCCATGAGCACTTTCGGACACACTCGTCAGTCACACACACTTTTTTTGCACGGCCCGCGCACTCCAGGATGACACTGCACTGAAAACGCGGCAAGGATTGTCTTTTCAGGTAAGACACCTGTTTTCGTCGGCTCCGTTCTGCTTTATTTGCGTTTCTGCTGATGGGTTGTCTTCCCGTGAAACGGATACTGTTTCTAATAGATGTTCACCAGGCACGTGGACCTCATTACGAATGATTTTGTTAAAGAAACTAGTTGAGGCCTGCACACAAATGCACACAAATCAGCAAAAAAAGCGCAAGTTTGTTTTTCGTTTTTTTGGTTATTTCAAAACTGAAATTCATTATTAATGAATTTTATTACTACGTTACACTAATCTTCTTAGTCAATGATAACAAAAAGCTAAGTTCAGCACGTGACCTTCATTGTATTGGGTTTTAGCAGCTTTGATGTACAAAATGTATCAAAGTGGTCCCTCTTTGTGAATGTCGCCTGTTTATGACAAAATAAGTACAATATAGGCAGATGTAAATGCTGTCTGTGCCTAATGAAAGCATTTAGACATTTCTTTAAAAAAACAGAAACACTGATATGTCCTGAAGCCCTACGAGAGGGAAGAAAAAGAGAGAGAATGATTTCATTCAGTGGTTCCCAAACTTTTTACAGTCGCGTACCCCTTCAGACATTTGACCAGAAGCCATAAACTCCCTACTCCTGCACAAAACATAGCTACACCTAATTAACTTGAAATATGGAGCCTAATCAAATGCTTAATTAATTTTATAGTAATTCCGAGTCAAAAATGTGTATTTTGCATGGTCTCATTTTGATAAAGTTGCGCAATGTATTGTAAACAATGTATAATTGGAGTGTAAAGGTGACTATAGAGGTGTTATTTCTCTCATTATGCTAAAAAAAAACGTATTTTGAAAGTCATAACAGGTTTTATGTGCTCTAACTACACAAATATTCAATTTATTAACATTGAATCCCATATCATGGAAATTAATTTACCTACTAACCGCTATAAACGAGGGAAGACTGTGCTCCAAACGAGCATCTAACCAAATTCAGGCTCAAGTCCTCGTTGACCATTTTGCTCGTTAGCTTCCGTCGTCGCGGAATTTAAAGAGAGATAGGCCAGTGTTATCTAAAAGTCACTTTTATTGCAAATGTTGATCTGAAATTGTAGACGGTGAAGAAGACGCTCGCAAAGGAGGGCTGTACACGCTTTGGAACTATGGTGGATTGTGCCTCTATATCCATTTAGTGCTTTTAATTTGATGTTGTTCCTGTCATAGTTTTACATAATCCATAATAAATAAGATAATTAGATCGCTATAATGTACGTATGTTTTACTGATGTGTTGAAAATCTTTCCCGGTGACTGGCTAGTGCGCTGCTAGTGCTATTTACAGCCGTTCTCGTCTTTAGCTGTGATTACATTCACACAACTCCCCAGATAGCTGTCCTCGGCTATGCCTGCCAATAAATAGTAGCTCGTAATCCAAATTTCAGCTTGCAGTTCAAAGCCAAAAAAAATCAGCTTGCATCTAAAAAAGACTCCTATGCCAAGGTACCACTGCATAAATGGCAATAAATAAAATAGCGTCAGTGCTCCAGTAACATCTTGCTTCTCTCTGGCAGGCGACAACTCAAATCTCAGCGACAGTAGACACAAATAACTTTGGTCTTGTTGCCAGAGCCATCTGCCAGGGCTTTGAAGCTAAATCTAGCAATTAAAATACCTTTTTCTTTGTCCATTTCTGCTCCACATTTGCTCCCGCTTGTGTCAAACTACGGTGCGGGCCGAGGGTCAAACAGGACTTGTGCACGTTAATCAAAAATCATCACAAAAAATAGTGCCGTTAAAGGAAACTTTCGTTAGCTTTAACAGCCCTAATTGTTATTATTATTAGACTCCTTGTATTGTTCTGCATCAGGGGAACTTCCAATGGTCTTTCTTCCGTTCTTCATGGGAGGTCATGAAATTACAGTTGATGGGGGACTTTTTAATAAAAAAAAATTGAAAGCCTGAAAATAATCCATCAAGTAAAAAAACATGCTTGCTTGTTTATTGCTTGTTTTTTTAAGAAGCAGCGCAGTTGTAGTGAGTGATTACACTAATGCTCAGTTGTTTCTGCTCACCAGTTTAAATTTCAAGTGCGACCATGCCCATTCTGAAGAAGCTCCCGGGTCGGTCAAAAAGCTGCCATGAGTTCCCCAGAGTGAATGGAGAGCTGATTCTACCCAGGCTTGACCTGGACCTCAAGGACTTGAATGATCTGAAGGAGCTGAACAACCTGAAGGATCTGAACAAGAACCTCAACCCTTTTGAAGATGTGGACCTGGGTGAAGATGAGAGGAGCAAGGGTGACGTGGGCCTCATCATGGGCGAGGTCAGGGGCAACCTCCAGTACAGCGCCTCCCGTGATGGCGAAGAAGAGGAAAATGAGCTGAACGCCGAGAGACACGGTGCAGGAAATCATAAAGGAAAGCCACTCAGGGGCACCCTGGAGAGGATTTGTGGTGTGTCGCCGCTGAAAACCCTTGGAAAATTAGGGAAGGGGCTCCGCAAATCCGGACGGAGTGTGTGGGGGACCAACTCTCTCCACTATAGCCCTGGAGACTCGAACACACTCCCAACAGAGAAGGAAAAAAGGAAAGGACTACGCAGGAGCTCCGAAGGAATTATGACTCTCTTACGGTGAGGAGGAGTGGGAATCATAATTACATATCAATTATGTTACAATCTATAACAGTGGTGTCCAAAGTGCGGCCTGAGCACCATTTGCGGCCCGCAAACATATTTTACAAGAATAAAGTCAAATGAGAAAAAAAGTTGTAATCTAATGAGAAAAAGTTGTAATAAAAAAAAACAACAACATCATTTTAGTAGTGTAAAATTGAAATATTAAAGAAAACAAGGGGTTGTTTTTTGAAAGTCGTAATATTATGACAGACAAACAAAACAACAAATAAAGTTGGAATTGTTGGAAAATTGGGTTTGTGGAAAAAGATATACTGTTCCGAGAATAAAGTGAAAATATTATGGGACTTAAGACAGAATTACGAGAATAAAATTTACAAGAAGAAATTTCAAATAGTTGGTAAAAAATGGAAAAAACAGCTGTAATTTTACTTGTATAAAGTCACAATATTAAGAGAAAAAAGTTATAATCTAATGAGAAAAAAGTGTCTGAGGTAAGGTCAAAATATGAAGAGAAAAAGTCAGAAATATCACGTCAAATATTACAATTCAATGTTTTTTTTCTGTATTTCTTCAATTAATATAAAACAAGCTACAAAACATTTTGGAGTGGTTGGAAAATATTGCCATCGGGCTTTTGGCCTTGAAATTGATCTCGAAAGCCAAAAATGCCAATAAGACACACGCAGATTTTTTTCCTCTGCTTTAAATTATAAATAATTACTTTTTAAAATGGTAACTTATTTGATGGCGTTATCTGCAGGGGGAAAAAAAAGAGTGCTGTACAAGCTATGAATCCAGCAGAGGGCGTTGTTGCTCATATCAATTCATATCAAACGATGCTTTCACAAGATAGATGAGATGTTGTATACTGTAATTGTTTCTTAATGTATGCAACTGAATTTAATAACCATGAGAGCAATATTATAGGGTTTAGAGGATCAACATTATGGGTGCATTCATGGGTCTTGGACCATAAACCAACACATGGCATGGCTCTACTGTATGTAACGTATGTATATGATGTAATCAGTGTCATACAATGAGTAGTATTATGGAGAAAAACATCAAAAATGCCAAAGAAGCCAAAAATGCCAAAGAAGCCAATGTTTTGGCCATGCCTATATGGAATACAAACAAATCAGCCTAATTTATACAGCCATGGCCAAAAACACCGGCACCTTCGTCATGCCAGTATTTTTGTCCATGACTGTATGTGTCCCAATTGGTCTGTGGTATATCCCCCCAAATTTTCCTCTAAGCACACATGGGTGATGAACCATGTGCTTATATCCTGTTATGTAATATGCTGTTGATTAGAGAAACTATATTTCAGTCACTTGTTGTATACTCGCTGTGCTTCCTGAATGGAACTATTTTTAAGTGAAGCAGCTAAAAAGCAAAGCCTCAAAGTTGTGTCTTGTTGCTGACAGTTCTTCTGTTCCCACGAAACACAAATGATCCATACTTTTTATGCAGTGCCTCCTTCATCCCTCCAGTGGCGTTCATTGATTCGGTTCATTTTTGTACGTAGCATCACAGGCCGTCGTAAGGAGGAGCGCAGAGAAAGCTTGCCCTGTGGGGACCTGAACGCAGACAGCGAGGCGGAGGCGTCCAGGCGGCCCTCCTTCCTCAGGATGGTCAGTCTGGGCAAGCTGAAGAGGGAATCCATGTCCGACAAGGCCTCTCAGGAGACTGAGGAGGAAGCAGAGGAGGAGGAGCCGGTGGTCAAAAAAAGAGAGCCCCTCTCAGGTAGTGTGCAGGGAAGCAAGAGTTACTTACTAGGAGTATACATTTTTGGAGTAAGCCCGAACTCCCACCAGCATGCCTGACTGAAGACAAGACACACTGTCTTTGTATTCCTCACCTGCTTGCCACCACACACGCTTGACACCATCTGATCCAAATCATTTCATCAGACCACATGGTTCCAGTGATCCACGTCCTTAGTTTGCTCATCTCCAGCAAACTGTTTGCGGGCTTCCTTGTGCACCATCTTTAGAAGATGCTTCCTTCTGGGACTACAGCCATGCAGACCAATTTGATGGAGTGTGCGGCGTATGGTGTGAGCACTGACAAGCTGACCCCCCGCCCCACCTTCAACCTCAGCAGCAATGCTAGCAGCACTCATACATCTATTTTATTGTGTATTCGGATCGACCCGCCCATCCCTATTAATGATAACTACCGCGTTGCACAACAGAAATAAAGAGAATGATTCAATATGTTCCACCAAGTCAGGATGTTGCTTAATGCAATACAGCAGGCCCAAGTCCGGCATGGTAGAAACGCCCCAGTGCGAGTTTGCCCTAACTTAAGCTCTAAAAAACTCACAGAAATCCCTGGGTATTACAACCTCATGTGTGTCCATTTCGACTTTAAGTTATGAAATATGATCCTGTGCTAATAAATGGCTACTGGCAGTCTGCTGGGAAAAGAGAGTTCCCCATAATCCTGAGTGATGGGGTTCAATCAACAGGAGACTGTCCAATCAGGAAATGCCTACGGTCTGACTCCACTGAGAATCCATGTTTTTCATGTGTGGGGCGGCAGTGGCTCAGGGGGTAGAGCAGGTTGTCCAGAAACCGGAAGGTTGGCGGTTTGATCCTCGCTCCCTCCGCCCAGTCACCGTTGTTGTGTCCCAGGGCAAGACACTTCACCCAGAGGCCGTAGGCGCGACTACCCCAGGGCAGTCTGTAGTACAGGCGCAGATTACCACCACCAGTGTGTGACTGAGAAGTGAATGAATAATGGGTTCACGACATTGTGAAGCACTTTGGGTGTCTTGAAAAGCACTATATGAAATCTAATCCGGGGCGAGTCAAAAATAGCCCATTTTTTAGCCACCACAGGCACATCTACTCAATTAGCCTCTCATATTTTTGCATACTGTATTATATCTGATATATATTTACAATTATTCCAACCAATTTGGCCTATGATTTGCTCTCAACAGTACTGGAGATCCTACAGTTAGTCAACCACCGGGACCTGCTTCTGGCCGACACGCATATTCAGGAGCTCGAGCGAGAGTGTGAGCTGTTGTCTCTCCTGCCAAGCCCGACCAGTCCCACCGTGACTCCTACCCTCAGCCCCTCCAGCCCTCCTGGCATCATTCCCATGTCGTGTTCGTCCTTGGATGACTCTCTGAGCTCCAATGCAACTCTGGATTCAAGCCGAAGGAAAGCGAAGGATGTCGAGCTCCTCTATGAGGCCTTGATGAAGGAGATGTGGGATGTTGTGCGTGAGTCCCTCCGTCAACCCAGTGCTGGGCCCAACCTCGGGCTTGTGGTGCTGGTGATTCAACAGGAGGAGCACGCTGATGCTGCCTGGGCTCTCCGAGAGGAAACCAAGCCAGAGCAACATCTGGATGTGGTTCCTCAGGTCCAACCCAGCCACCGTCCTCGAAGACTTAAGATGAAGTGGAGGGAAGCAGTGGCAGAGGCCGCCGACTGGAGCCTCCCCCACCAGGTGGACACTCAGGCGGGCCAGCTGTCCTCGTATCTGGAGCGCCTGAGGTGTCGGATGGTGGATGACCTGGATGCAGCAAGGAGGAATGCGGTGTCCATTTACCCGGAAGAGTTTGCTGCTTTTCAGGTGTATGTGGAAAGTTACCATAGAGCTGTGGCCAAACGTCTGAAAACCATTACGAGTGGCCCACTGCAGATTACTGACGTCTACTCGCTGTTGGACTGGTTCTACAACATCTACAACCGGTATGTAGTAAACTTGCAATATTTAATTGTATTTCCCCAAAATACATTTTTCTCTTTACAAGGGATGTGCTGGGCACCATCGGCACTGCAACACCCATCAACTACACCTCGCTGGAACCCATTCTGCCTCAAGATACCGTGGACAGGCTGGAAAAAGACTGCCTTAGTATTGTCAAGGTCAGCAAATAGTTTTATCACGACGGTTCTGCAGAATATATGAACAGCCAACCCAGTTTGTTGATGGTGTTTTAGGAGAAGGTAACAACAGAGCTGATTCAGGTTCTAGATGACGAAGAAAGACGATGGGCCCACACGCTACACATTGAGGAATATCAGTCCCACCTAGCTCGCTTGGTCATACAGGTACTGGTTGACTTAGCAGTTAGAAACCACACTGAAGTGAAAATGCAGTCTTTAAAACTGTGTTGTTCACACTTCCAGAGGCTGAAAGTAGATCTGGACAAATCTATATCCGTGAACCAGTTCCTCGGGGCAAGAGTGGCTCGCTTTAGTCTCATCGGTTTGGCTGACTTTCTTTACAGGTGAGAAGGAAACCGACATAGAAACAATTCGCAAACGTGCCCAACATTACTGGCAAGTTTAGTATGAAGAACAATACATCAATAACATGGCTGATATCAATAACATGGCGTATCCCTGAAGTCTGGACATGTAGGCAACAATGCATATATCATACAACTATACAAATATAATATTTAAAGAAATAATATATTTAATACAATATTTCATTTAATATATATACAATAAATAACATAATGTAAATACATATGTATATTTGATTAATAATAGATTGTCTTTATTTTTATATACAGTATGTTTGTATTATTACCTGTTATACATTTTGATAATTATTTGATTTCAATTATTTTTTAATATTATTAATTATTCATTAATTATTTACCGTATTCAGTTTTTTTCTTTTTGTTGTATTATGTAAGTATATTATGCGTATATGCAAGATTATATACAAGTAAGTAAGTAAGTAAAAAAAAAAAACATTGGAAAAAAAACAACTGTAATTTTACGAGAATAGAGTAAAAAAAAAAAATTAAGAGAAAAAACTTGTATTCTAACAAGGAAAAAGTCACAATTTTAGGAGAAAAAATTCATAAGGAAAAATAATGTAATATATATATAGTAAAAGTCATACTATTATGAGAAACAAACAAAATAAAGTTGTAATTTTTGGAAAATTATAGAAAAAAAGTCAAAATATTATGGGAATAAAGTTATAATATTATGAGAAGAAACTTTATGAAGATTATTTAACAAGAAAGTTCAAACTGAAAATAAAAAAACAAACTTTTTCACCGATATCACAAATACACCCGCTTGCAAAACTGAATTAGCTTAGTTGACAAAACAATGTGGCTTTTAAGAATACGGAAATAAATCGGGCCTTTAAAAGCTTTTTTCACCACAGTTCCATTTGCTGGATCTCATAAAACACTTGCACAGTTTCCAGAGAAAAGTGGAGATGTTTCACGAGACGCAGGCGGAGTTTGGCGATCGAGGAGATGGGTATGTTTCCAGGACCATAGCTCTGGTCAACTGTTGCCCGCCTCTCAGGTAAAACATGTCCTTTCCCATGTTCATTGTAATGTGTTTCAAGATGCTGTATGTTAACGCCACCTGTGTCCCCCGTAGATCCTTTGTGGAGCGCTGCAGGCAGTGTGACCCACAGACCAGCGAGGACTCGGCAAAGAGAGCTAACTCTTCTCTAGACAGGATCATCAACCAGTCTGTCAGGGTTCTGGCTGACAGGCTGTTTGAGCACATCAGGGTGAGCACACCATTAGCACGTCTTTAGCAATAACTGGAGCTCACTCTCACTCTCACTCAGAATCAGAATCAGAATCATCACTTTCACACAGAATACTACAGGTGCTACTCAGTTTACGACGTTCGTTTTTATGACGTTTCCCAGCTATGAATACCGTGTGTTCCTGCGCCACCCCACCGAGGAAGAATAATATCACTTTTTGGACTTTATGTCTCCCAAGCAGCGGTGCGCCAAAGAAAAGGAAAGCTAACATTATGGGAGTTAAAATGAACATCATAAAAACTCTTTCAGTCCCAACTGCTCCATCATTAAGGATTAAGATTACTGAATGCTAATGAATGCTAGAGGGGTCATGGGTTCCATGCGCTGTTACACTTAGATCTGGGAGGAGAAGAGGAGGTTTTAAGAAGGTAGAAAAGCCTGTAAGACAACCACAGGGATAAAAAAGTAAGGAGGGTCTCTTTTGATTACGCCTTACACTAAAACTGCACTTACATCATGCTTGGTCTGGGATTGGAACTTGTTCGTAAGTCGAGGACCACCTGTGCTTACTGGAACCCCCTACCAATACTCCGTTGTTGTTTACAGCCGTTTTTTGACAAAATGATCAAGAGAAAGTGGCTGAACTACACGGAGACGTTCGAGGCCATTGAAGCCAGCATCAAACAACACTTCAAGAAGTTCCGAAGGATGGATCCTCCGCCGTATCAGGTGCGTGCCCGGCACGGTCTTCAAAGTGTCACTATTATAGCGTCAGATCAAAAGCCTCATTTGCTGAATGACGCAGACGTTGGTGGGTGAGGTGCACCGACGGGTTCTGGTGGAATATGTACGAGCCATCATGCGGGGACGGCTCATTTGCACCTCCTCCAAGATGAGGAAGAGGATGGCCTTCCGCTTGCAAGATGAAGCCAAACAGCTTAAAGGACTCTTTAGGGATCTGGTGAGTTTGTTTTTTTGTTTTTGTTTTTACACAAAATGGTACATGATCAGGTCATGATCAGGTCATGATCAGGTCATCATCAGGTCATGATCAGGTCATGATCAGGTCATGATCAGGTCATGATCAGGTAGCGTCTTGCCCTAACTAACGTCTTTGGCAGTGTCGTCCTCCCACTTTCCTTCATGTCTGCTGTGTGGAACTTAACTGCCAACAAATGCCACGAAAACTATCTTGCTGGGGTAGCACGTTAAAAAGCGTTAACACGGCATTTGAAGAACAAACACCAGACGGACTGTGGTGAGTTTTCGAGGTTCACGGTGTGATCACCAGTCGAACGCCGGCTAACGCAGCCGTGTGGACAACACTTGTCCGTATGTGCGTGACAGTCGGAAGGCTAAGCTAATAACCCGCTAAACTATTGAATTCATGGAACACACCGGGTTCGCCGAGTGCTCTCTCACTTACATGGAAGTCCTGCTAGAGCGCCACCGACGTACTCTGACTTCCAAAGTCTCCTTAAAGAAGGCGTTTCATTCTGTGTAAGTTTCACAAGTGATATATGTTCTCTTCAGAAAGTAGGCAAAATATCTTTTTGACTAAATTAAGGTGATTTGATGGTACCTTTTTTCATCATAGAGTAATTCTGGGACCCATAAAAAAATCACTCTGCCGCCCCCTTTATTAACTATTACTAATTGTATTAGTAATTACCTATTTTTTGGGCGCCCTGGCAGTCACGGGACCTTGGAATTGTCCTGACTTCCCCCCTTAACACAGCACCCTGGCCAATAGCACTCATCATAAATACATTGAAAAATGTATAAAGAACCCATGTGATCAGTGCTGGATGATCAGTATCGGAACCCTGATCGGAGCGTCCCTAATTCTCATGCATGCGTGCAACAGAGCCTCACAGTATCACAACACGATGGAACCTGTTTAAGTTGACAACCCGACATAACCGGGTTCCACTGTACATGGCGCTGTAAACAACTGGAGGATGCCTGGTGAGTTTCAACCATGCATTTGGAGCTCGCAGCTCTGTTTGGAAGGTACATACTACACACACTGCCAAGCCTGCTGACTGTGAATGGAGCCCTCCAACTTCCTAGGTCAGGAATAAGCCAGACGGTGTTGATACAGGAGTGAGCTCTGAAAAATGGCTGCCATCAGTGAGATGGAGATGGATGATCTTGGCTTACGTTAGCACTAACCGGAGGGGGGAAGAGGCTGTAAAACAACTACGCCTGACAGCGTGGCATTTGCCCCCTTTCTGTGCACGAGTTCAAACAAGCGTCCGTCACCTCGGCTGACAACAGGAAGCTGCTGTGTTCAGAGGAAACTTCCTGTTCCTGTCAGCTGGCTAACTTTGAAGTGAGTCTAGGATGGCCTTGATGGCCTTTTTCACTGAGGAGTAGAATGAAGCGACGGTGAAAAATGGGAACTTGGGGTTGAGGGCAGCTTTTTAGTGACTGTTTAAAAAAGATATTGTTATTTTTAGCAAATGCCAAGCTAAAGAATTCCAGTGCCTTTGAAGGAAAAACGACGGCCAGAGAAACAGTGGTGTTGTTTTGCTTTTCATGCTAGCATTCGGTGCTAATGTCAATTAGCGTTCCTGATGATTGCATTCTTGTTTATCACAACTGTTCATGCCTCACGCTAAAAATTCATGTTCAACCTCTTGTGCCAACCTCTTCTACGTTCCGGCGAAAATCTATAAGTAACTGATAAAGGCCCATAAAAATGTCAATTTTTAACACACAGCTCTCTCCTAGCCCTCCAAATCCTGCTGCTAGCTTGATGCTTGATGACGTTTTCAATAAAAGGAACTGAACTCGTACATTAGATTCAGCTCCAGAAACCTCTCTCTTTAATGGTCATTGTTCACTAATGGTGGAAGCTAACAACCAGGTTTAAGCCCTCACACACTTACTAAACACACTTTCATTGATAAGTTGAAGTATACAGTAGGTACTCACCAGGAATGAATGACAATGGAAGAGGGTCACTGAAAAGAGTCACGGCGTAGCCAGTTACAGCACACAACTATGGTGCATTCACGGGCCGCCCAACAAAGTGCGACATCTCAATGCCTGCCAAAAAAGGGCAAAGGGCAACTTATTTACCGGTATTTCTTTTTTCTTTTCCTTTTTTAGATATTTTTATTTATTTACTTCTTTCCTACAAGCTATCCACAAATCCTTGACTACATGTATTGCACTTTCCGATGCTTTTAAAAAAATGGCAACAAGAGAACAACAAGAGAAGGTGTCGGTTCTTCCTACTCCTTCGGGACATGTTGAACTGGGCATGTGTGAACGTGATGCACTTTCAATGTAACTTTTTTAAGCGTGTATGAAACAAACCAAAGCGTTATTCTGAGCATTTTTGAGAAAACTGGTTGAGGTTCAAGTTTTATGTTTCATAATAATTTGGAGTACATGAGAAAAGAAAAACATAATCCGCAAAAGAATAACGTTTATCCCAAAACTAACCTCGTTAAACCACGTTATCTTAACGCGGAGGTGTGTGTGCGTTGTGCGCTGACAGGTTCATACGTGAACTGGACCCCTCCATGTTAACAGCTTTATGTTCCGTCTGTTTCAGGAATCAAGCGCATCCTGGTTGGACAGTCTCATCTGCCACATGGCTGACATCATTCTCCTCGAAGACACGCCCTCCATCCAGATGGAAGTCGCTGTCCTGGTGAAGGAGTTTCCAGATATTCGGTAAGGGAATTTGATAATTGTGACAGGAAAACATAAATTCTCTGCACTGTAAGCCCAGAGGTCTGATATTATTCATGCTTACTGCCACACATTCGCACTGTTGTTTTTGGCACCCGGCCATATGGGGAAATGTATGAGTATGTATGTGTTTTTTTTGTCACAATGGATCAAAACAAGGAAAGGAACATGGAAGCATATCTACATTAACTTTGCTATTTTTGGAGAGAAGCACAGCGCTGTTTTGAGAGTGGATGAGTCTCAGAGGCCTCGGGGGGGAGGGGAGCTGGAGGGGGGGATCCAAGGCGCTGAAGCTGTTTGTGCACAGATTAAGACCGAGATGACAGCTGGCAACCTTACGACCGCTTGTGACGCATAACTCTCCAAAGAGCAGACAGGAAGCGGCTGCCGAGTGCTTCCAATTCCTGCTGCCCTGCAGGAGACAGACTGGTGCCACGCTTGGAATCAAGAGGTGTGGCAGAGGAGACGCGCTCTTTTTGTTCGCTGTGCGGTGTGCCCCCTTGGTATTTTAGCAGCTGAAAGTCCTCCTTCCGGTTTCTGGTGCCTTTTTGTTTCAATATGTACATTTGAGTACACTCCTCCTCCTACTACTGGTATTGCTCTACGTCCCACAATGATAGCGTAGGATGAAAATTAGGATGGCGTGATGCGAAAGAGGCTTCCGTACTAAAATAAAATAATCCTTGTGCAACCGTATAACTCTCAACATGAGTCTAATTAAAAGCAACACAAAAACTGCCTACAGTGGAACTCGTTTATATCGACAACCCGCCTATGTCGATTAAAGCGGCGTTTACACTCGCATGCAAAGTCTGTCATCTGTTTTTCTCCTCTCTTGGTTTCAGCACCTTGGCATTTGTTCCACAGAACGACGGCATGAATGGCGTGATCCCTTTAGTCAGTCACACAGTCACTTTGTCTCTTTGGGTGGAGGCGGGGCCGGTAGCATACACACAGAGTAACATAGTAACATAGTAGAAATTAAATTAGTAGATTGCAATATCCATCCATACATCTATTTTCTATGTCGCTTATCCTCACTAGGGTCGCGGGTATGCTGGAGCCTATCCCAGCTGACTTCGGGTGAGAGGCGGGGTACACCCTGGACTGGTCGCCAGTCAATCACCGGGCACATATAGACCGGAGAAAACCCAGGCAGGCACGGGGAGAACATGCAAACTCCACACAAAGATGTCCAACGGAGATTCGAACCCAGATCTTTCGATCTCCTATGCTAACCACTCGTCCACCGTGCAGCCCTAGATTGCAATATATTCAAATTCTTTTCGAGAATGCACGTCCCCTACTTCGGTGTTAAAAAATTCACAGTGCTCGGCGAAAGGAGCCGCAACAAGGAGGCTGAAGCGCCGCGGGTTGCCGACCCCTGTCGTTAACGCAATCTTGTGTATCGTCTCGTGACACCCCTGATAGCAAGGGATATCAGGCGCCCAGGCGAAACCTTAGGAGGAAACCAAAACGCACCATGACCTCCGCAGGTGAACCCAAGCACCCCCCAACACATCGCACAACCCGCCGCCCTCCAACAAGGAGCCGAGCGGCAAAACCCACAAAGACGCGATCCACGCATGGACCGATGAATCTGATGGTTCAATTAGAAGTGACTTTCACACAGTCGTCTTCATCATGCCACACGCATCTCAACACCATGAGACCAGGATGACACCCGACAGCGCATCAGCCATCAGTATGGCGACGACCACATTGCATGGCGCCAGCAGCAGTCCCAAGCCCAGAGCGCCACGGCGCGCCACCATTAGGCCGTTGGGATCCCTACCGCCCAGCCCCCCGCCAGAGAGCATCAAGCCGCATAAAAGCACTGAGACACAGAACAGCCGGATGTGCCCATCCAGAATGGATGTACCCAATCCAATAAATGTCGACTGAAACTGGTTCCACTGTACTACTTTCTTTACAAAAGATTTCTTGCTTGACAGAAGATGTGCTTTGTGTGAAAAAAAAAACAATCAAGGTAGATACACCAATATAAAATGCGACTTCTACAAGCTACACTTTCATGTCGCGTCTCATCGGAATACTTGCGTATGAGGTGCCTAACAAAAGGCTGGAAAGCAGCTCTCTGCTTTCTTCTTTGGAAGCAAATTCCAAGCCGGCTTCCCCTCCGAACATGCCTGCGAGAGGTGTAGTTGGCCCGGGTCGTTTATGAAATGTGACCACGCCCATTAAGGATGTCAGGGGGTCCGCCCGTACATAGCTTCAGCAAGGTGACAAGTTCAAACGACAAGAAAACAACCTCACGTTGCTTTTGATGAGTGCACACTCCAAAAAGAACAAGAACAAGAACTGCAAACTTGCTTTGCATCTGGCAACACACAGTAAGTTGATGTTTTGAGAATGAATGAGAATGAGAATGGATGTTATGAGTCGGACGGTGAATGTAACGGGACAGTTCAGGTATCGCACTTGGAACCGCTGGGCTGCAGATTGTAGTCGCAAATATTAGGGGTGTCACAAGATTTTGCAAGGTTAAAACGTGACAAGATTTCTCGTTTTCATAAAAAGTGTTTCATGGGTACTAGGACTGCAACAATAATAAATTCATTCATTAATCACACAATAAACTAGATGATGCAATGTCAGTAGACAATGCGTGTGAATGCTGAAAAGCTGAAGTGTCACTGAAATGATTTGAAGAGGTACGAAAATCAAAATTTAGAAAGATAGAAGCCGCTGAAGCTCGACTGAAATGCTGTGGAAATACTCTAAAATGTAGAATGAAAGTAAGAGTACTGTGAGCTCGACTCTGGTATTGAACTGATGATCTTTGGGTCACGAACCAAGCGCTCTGCCAGCTGGGCTATACAACTCTGACAAACGCCCCAGAATGGTTGTAGTAGCACCAGCGTGATTCAGTGATGGCTAATGTGACACACCAACATGAATGGGCATTTAAATTTTCAATATTTTATATTTTCAATATGAAATTACACTAAATGTGGGACTATTTAGAAAAATCTGAATTGTCCCGAGGGAGCTGAAGAAAAAACTGAAATGTACCACCATTGTTAGTCAAGTACTGGCTTGAAGTTAGACGGTTGCAATCAGAAATCAAAGTTATCAAACTGAATTCACGGTCTTCTCAGTTACACCGTTGCCCCTAATCAGTCGACAGGTGGTGATTGGAGGACAGTGACTCCCATCTGTAATATATTCTAGACAACATGACATCTGTAATATATCTTAGACAACATGACGAAGGCATACATGGGACTTGAACCAGCAACCTCTGGGTTGGGAACAAAGTGCTTTTACCACATAAGCCACGTTACTGCTGATTCTGTAGTGGTACATGTAAAACAAACTTTCATTTAAATTGCCCATTCATTGTCAATGAAAAAAATGTTCACAGAAAATATGTAATTACACTAGAAAAATCTGAATTGGTAGCACACTTTTCCTGAGTGAGCTGAACATTTTGAGGTGGGATCTGTTTGAATTGGTTAAGAAATGAGGCGGAATAAGGAGAAGTAGGAAGAAGAAGAAGCGGTGCACAATCTTATGTGTGTGAATGCTACTGAACTTCATCAGTTTACCGACCTCAGTTATTGCCATGAGCACGTGTGTCTGTTTTCCTTGTCTCTCGCCTCCAAGCAGGCAGGAAGAGGATTCACTCGGCACCTTGGCACGTTTGTCCCATAGAACAACGGCATGAACGGAGTTAGGCCTTTTGTCTCTTTGTCCCGGTGGGTGGAGAAGAGTACAGAAGATTGCAATATATTGTCATACAAGAGTATTTTTTTTACATTTTTCATTGTACTTTTGTCACGTTAAAATCGCATCTCATCTCGTCTCGTTCGCGTAGACGCAAACCGGAAATCCAGTCGCATCGGTTTACCCTTCCCAACCCTCGTGAATATAAGCAGGGCATCCGTCAGGAAATGATTTCTGAACCTTTGTTAGAATACCGTATGCGCTTCCAAAGATGTACCAACATCTTCCCAGAAACAGATGACTCACATGGCTGTGATTCAAGGTCATGACCATCCCGCCACCCAGCAGAGCCGGCGTCCATTCACAGTCATCTCCTTCCTCTCGACAGGCAGAAGCACGTGTCCACCCTGCTGAACATACGAGGCATGATGCGTCAGGCGGAGCGTCAGGAGATCCTCAACATTGTCAAAGACTTCCAGTGCAGCTCTGCCTTAATCGGTCGGGATCACGCCGTCTTTTCCGATATCCCCATTACCTCAGAGGTGCACTGCATCAGCATCGGATTCCTGCGCCTCGCCATGGCCGTCACCAACTGGTTTTCCGAGCACCGGCCGAGGAAAAGCCACAAGAAGAGTACCAGAAACACAAGACCTCAATCCGCTGAGAGTCAGAACATGGAAGACGTAAATAAACACAACAGGGAAGAATAGTCGTTGGTGTGAAAGTAAGAAGAGCAGTTGCGGTCATACTGTGTTGAAATGAGATGTATATGCACCTTGACATGTAAAGAAACTTGACTTGAGGTACTGCTCGCTCTCTACACACTCACTTAACACAGTTGTGGAACAATCTTCACCTTGTAGTTTTAGTCTGACCTTAGCAGCAAGGAGACACAGAGAAAATGTTGGAATTTTCAGCCTTTTTTAGGCTCACGTCAGTATGAAATGACAACGCCATCATAGCCAAGGTAATGCAACATGATGCTTCATTTATATACCCAGCCATATACCGTATACTATACTCCTTTTTGGTTTCTCCTTATATAATATAGAGTGATGTGTTGAACTCTCACTGTGAATGATATGGATCCATTGCTGGAAATTTAATAAAGACCCATTGATTGGGTGGACCGGACCTGTTTCTGTGTTATTGTGGGCACGGTGGCTCGCCGCACATTTGCCATTCAACACTCACAGCCCCGCAAATTTGTTTTCGTTTTTTTGATGTAGGAAAACAAGAAAACATCTCATTCACCAAAAGCTGGCATTCATTTGTAAATACATCAAATGTCCGGCATACATGTAGCACTGTTAGAAAGCCCGAAGTCCTACACCGGAAAACAAGAAATCAACTGAGCGTGACACACTGGAAGAATCGGTTAGCATTAGAACAAATGTCAGCATCAATTACTCACACCACACCCTGTTTCGACAAAATATGGTCCACATTTATTTCAAAATTGATCTACAAATGCCTGATCTCAGTTCCACTGAATTTGCAGAATTATTATTCTTTTCTCTTTTAAATTCATTTTATTTATTCATTGATTCCTCCGTTTTTTTCCTTCCTCTTCACCACTGCCAGTACCACCATCATTAGTGTTGTAATACCTAAACATATATACAAGCACATATAAACACACACACACACACGCACACACACTCCTAGTTAGTGTGTCTGTCAGTTGAGATAAGTGTCCCCATACAATAATCCTCCCCCCACTTGTCTATTTTCAAGGAATCGGCTATATCACTATGTAAATACTAACTTCAACTTTATACGTCAAGCGTTGAAATTTCGCACTTTGTTCGGTCATCCACGAACGCACCGCAGTTGCTGCGAGACACTATCGTCGACAGTCACCGATCTTACATCATCACTTACTAGTGGTGAGTACCTAGACCGTACATTTTGCACTTTAACTGCGTTTAATAAGTGCGTGAGGCATATATTTAGGACCGACACCTGGATGTGTCGCAAGTCAACTGTGGCAATTAGCTGAGCTAATTACAGGCACTTTTATTGCAAATGTTTGATCCGAAATCGGAGGGCAACATCAAAGTCAAGCTAGCAGGAAGATTTGGAGGGTGGGGTGGGGCTGTGGTCAGGGGTGTATTTAGTCATTTGGGGGCCCAAGGCAAACCCGTTCATTTGTGCCCGCCACATCTTTGTACTGCACTCACACAAGTTTTATTCCATTTAAAATGCATTTATTTGTATTCATTAGCTTTATTTATTATTATTTATTCATTTTAAAACAAATTTAAATATGAATGTTTATCATCGACTAACAAGTGTTACATGAAGCCGTTAAGGTCCTCCTGGGGGATTATTATTACCAAACGAGTGAATCATCTCTACGCTTTTACTGGAATTGATAAGAACATCAAGCAGCATTTAATAGTTTCATCTCTAAAACTACTGCGTTGTTCGCGGCTGACACTGGCAGCAGTGCTGCTGCTGCAGGCGTCGTGTGTCTACGTTTGTTGTGACTGCGAAAAAGGTTGAGATCCTCGGTAGTTCTCATAAAACCTGTTTGTTTTCCTCTCGCCTTCTCCGCTCCCCTGGGGTAACTTTACTTCGCTTTTCTCCAAACCGCGCCAACAAGTTTGTTTTACTACTGTCTTCCTGTATCAATCTGCACATGCGCAGTAACATGGAATAGTCTGTTGCATCCGGAGCGGTCAAAACGATCATGATAGATTACACATTTAGATGTAGTTTCAAGCATGTGAATTAATAGTGATACAGGTACGTACTTTAAATAAAAACAAATAATAATAATCAAGGCCCTAGCCTGTGTCTGCCTAATGGTAAGTCCGCCCCGCTTGTGTTTTTTCGCTGGTGGTCCCATGAGAGTAACCCCCGATATAAAGAATGATTGTTAATTCAACATTTCAAATGAAATTTCCACAATCCTAATTGTAGTTGAAATGTGAGCACTTTGTTATTGGACGGTCTGCTTCTAACTTGAGGTGATGTGACCCCTGAACACGGGTGTGTCCGTCTACAGCTATTTTAGACAATACATACCAAACAGACCAGGTTGTGACGCAAACTCAACGCTGCCACTACATAAACACACGCGCACTTGTGTCTTAGTTGTTTATCTTAAGGATATGGCAGCTTTGTTCAGTATTCTGAGATCTTGAAATGTGGGCTCCACCATGACTACCACATGACGCTGTGTCTCTGTGTAACAAGAAGGGTCATGCATCCCCGAGGCCAACAACGGGATGTTTTTCGATAAACAAAGACTTCCTGTTGTCCACTGAGGTGCCAACGGATGCTTTTATTGGAGCCAAGTTTACGTTTTTCACCGGGGGGAATTTCCTCTTGGCTGTTCTGAGTGTAGGTGCAGCAAGCAGCAGAGCTTTGTCACGTGGGCTTCCCAACACAGCCAGCTTTTCTGCACCCTCACCTCGTGTCTCACACGTTTGTTTCGGTTAACTGGTTCCAGATCCGACCGCGATAAGCCAACTTCCGCCAAGTAGGATTCAATATTAATAAATGGAATATTTTCATAGCTAGAGCACAGAAAACCTGCTTACGGATTTCTAAATACGATTTTCACCATTACTGGAGCCCTCTAACAATAAATATGACAATAAAACTCTTGAATCTTGAATCTTGAATCTCTAGACATGAAATAACACCCCTATAGTGGGCCACCTTTACACTCCTATTGTTCTTTGTTTACACCACATTGCTCAACTGTAACGCGCAAGCTACGGGATCACTGCAGGGACACAAGAGACTGCCGCCGCTTTAAGCATAGCATGCTACCGAGCTAACTAGTTAGCCTCCGGTTTATCTATTCCAAACTTAAGAAATGCTTTCAAATGGACTGGGGAAGAAGGACAAACTAAGAAGCCAAAACCTTTCCCACTTCCACACGGAATGGGAGGAGAACTTTTTTCCACTCTATCATGTCAGACATGCCATAGTTGACTCCATGCAGTGTGAAGGTAATCTAATACGATGTCACGTCTCGTCAATGTAACATTACTGACCCCTAGTGGCCAGATATACATATAACTTGTCTTTCAATATTTTTTGACTAATAATCGTCCATAGTCAGCCACAAAACAGCGGTCATTTATTCATTACTTTTCAAAAAAACGTGATAGAAAGAGCGATGAGCGCGAGGGATGACTGCAATGTTCACGTCATTGTTATAGCTTGTGTGTTTTTGCAAAAGCTGATTTCTAGTTATGTCAAAATCAATATGAACAAAGGAAGAAGGGTGGCAGGGCAGCAGGAAAGGAACTGCCGCTTACCTTCAAAGTTCTGGCAAAGGGCCAAAGGTAGACTACTGAGCCGTTATTTCACCCCCTTTTCCCGCGACGAACAAAATGCATTTAAATTTAAATAATGTCAGTAAATTGCCGTCGATTCGAAATTATGTCGACGTGAGTCAGCCAATCCGAGGGAAGACCCCCGTAATTAAAGTAGTTGCGCAAATCACTGAATATTTCTTTCAGGGTTAGTTAGTAACACACACACTTGTTTTTATATGAACACGTCCCATGAATCCACAGTACAGAGCAGGACAAACATTAGGCTGGCTTCAAATGAATGTTAGCTTTGGCAATGTGACTTTTCAGTCACATGTTTCTCGAAAATCATTATCAGACATCCTTTCATATATCAAGATAATGGCAGAGGCTGGACGGCTGTTTTTCAGGCATCCCGTGTGGGGAATACCATCTCTGACTGAGAAAGGCAGGTAGGAATGCGGCCCAAACTCTTGGAGGTTTCTCTCGATCAACCTTTGAAGGAGGAAGAGTCCACAGTATCACAATGCAATCCCTGGGAAGTACTCCCCGACTTCCTCTCATTAACACAGCTCTGCAATGGAAAATCCATCTGGCTGGAGTTGCTGTTTGTTTTGGGAAGCAAGCAGTGCCTTGTCTTTGTTCACACTCTCATGCACTTTCATGGTTCCTCACTGTCATCGTTCAGGTACTTCATGCAGCATTAAGGCTGAGAGGTTGTTCACTTCTCGACCTTTCTCATGAGCTCTTGTGTTCTCAGCTCAGCCTGACTGCAAAATACAGTCCAAATAATCACGGCTGTTATCAACGACGTATATTTTGGTGAGTGAGGTTTTATTTGCGACTATTTTTAATAGTTACAGTTATCTTTTTACATGTTTTTTATGATGTGGCGCTGATTAAAGCTTAAAGTTAAACGTAGCCCACTTTAATATCATAAAAGTTTTAAAAAGGCAAACATGCATTTAGGAAAGTGAAATAAATAACTTTTTAAATGCTCGTGTTCTCATTTGCTTCATGTGACTTATGTTTGCGACGCTCGATGCTGATCTTCCCGATGTCGGGACAGTAAAGACATGAGTTTTCTCTTTGTGACCGATATTGATTCATTCTTTATTCTTTGGGTGGAATCATGGTTAGCTTACCACGAGGACTGCATGCTCAGGAAGCCGCCTGCAGGTAAAGGCCAGGGCCATAGACGGAGCTGTGACGCATCTTTTAATTGACTAATCATAAACATTTTTGTTAAAGTTTCACTTGAAAATTGACATAGATGTATTCTTTTGTCACGACCAAAAGGAGCCAAAACAAGCAGGCTGAAGAGTCGCATGCGGGGTCCGGAGCCGCGGGTTGCCTACCCCTTGGATTTTTTTCGTTGAGGTGTGGTCAAACCAGCAGACAAATTGCATAACTCACATAAACATCTCGTTCTGACATGACCCATCAGGGGAAGATTGAATAGAACCCTTAGGTTTTGTTCCACGTCCAGCACACGCTGTCAGTCAGGATGGCTGCCCACTTGAACCAAAACAATGGTGCACTTTGTCACTGCTGGTGGGATATCCTGATTTATGTTATCTGAGGGCCTCCATCAAGTGGAACTTTATTTAGCCACGAGGAGGTGCGCGGTCCAGGCTCGTCGTGCCCACACGTCTCAAGATTAGCGTGAGCAGACACGCCAGCCTGTTTGTTTCGTTATGAGCAGACATTAAATCATCGCTTTCGGCCGCAGACGGAGTGCAGGAAGTTCACCTTTGTTCAAAACTGGAGCTGCAATCTAAAATAAACTCTTGACAATATCAATATCAAATTGGGCTCTCTTACATACGACCAAAACACACACGCATTCATGAAGCGTTATTTTTGATTTGACATGTTCACATTAGCGCTCGGTGGCTACGACTATCACGCTGCAGGTCCATGCTGGCCTGATGCCACCGAGACTGTAAACATCCCAACCTGTGGGGTTCTTTGTTTTCCTCTGTTTAAACTATTTTGACATCTGTATAATGGCGAGAGCAAAACAGGGTGAGGCGCTTGTTGCATGTGCATGGCTGTATTTATGTCAGCACATCCCATTGCCTCCCAGACCTGGCTGGACGACAACAGGCTTCCCATACCAACCAACCAATGATACAGCCATCAATTAAGAAAAGAAAACCTCTGATCTCCTGCCAGTGATGACCATAAAAGAATCCTCAAGTGGCTTTTTCCATTTTCACCTATAAAGGCCCAGGGTTTGTGGTGGTCCATCACAAAAAGCACAAAAGCAGCGCCCCTGTGAGTTGTGTAGTGGAATTAAAATACAGCTTTTCAAACAACATTATAAGAATGTTGTTTCCTCATTCACTTTACTAAAGTGTCATTCCTGATTTTCCCCATGGAAGCATTTCCTTTTTAGGAATTTCATTTACAATAGCTCAACAGTTGTCCCTTGTTTATAGCTTGTTTATTCCAGACCCGACCGCGTTAAGTGAATTTCTCTGATACAGGATTCAATGTTAAAAAATGGAATACTTTCATAGTTCAAAAAACGTGTTTATGACTTTCTAAATACGTTTTTTAACATTACCTGTAGATGTAAAATAACAACCCTATAGTCACCTTAACACTCTTATTATTCATTGTTTTTCATGCTTGAAATGGCCGCTAGCTAGCGAGCTAACCAGTTAGTCTCAAATGTATTTCTTCTAAGCATAAGAAGCCAACAACTTACCACTTCCACACGGGATGGGAGGATAACTTTTTTCCCTCTATAATGTCGGACATGCCGTGGCTGACTCCATGCAGTGTTAAGGTAATGTAATGTAAGGGAATGTCTCAAAGTTTTGTGTGATTACTGCCCCGAATGACCAGAAGACGACATATGACTTGTATTTCAATATGTTTTGACTCATACTAGACCATAGTCTACCACAAAATGGCGATAATCAAGCAATTAATTAATTAATTTCTGAAAAAAAACCCACAATATAGCGAACTTTGATATTGGGAGGAACGCCTGAATTTTCTCAAAATAGCTCAGCTCTTTTTATCTCAAGCCCAAAACTGCGACTTTGAAACAAACTGCAATAGAACCCCAGGGGTTACGGTTCCCTGCAGTTACATTCCAAGAGTAACTGAGAGGCCCATCAAAAAACTTGTGACACACGGCTTTCTCCAAACCATCCTGCTAACTTGATGTTGACCTCCAATTTTGGATCAACATTTGCAATAAAAGTGACTGTTGTAATTATTAGATTACATTTAATTCAAGTCAAGTCAAGGTGTGTTACTGAGGCTTTTCTTGATGACTGTGCTCCCAACTCTCTTGACATCATTAACCAGCTCCTCCCTTATAATGTCGCATGGAGCTCCAGCCTTGTGCATGTCTACAATCCTGTCCCTGAGGTCCTTTGACGGCTCTTTGGTCTTTCCCAGGGCGGGGGAGAGGTTCGAATGGAAGAGATTGTTTGTGTGACAGGTGTCTTTTATCCACACAACGAGTTGAGATGAGGACTACTTTCCTAAATGGTCTGTGGGAGTTGGAATGATTGCTGGTTGGCGAGGGATCAAATGCTTCCATGAATGTGTTATTATTAGGGCTGTCAAATGATTAAAGTTTTGGATCAGATTAATCACGGTTTTCAAATTATTTAATCACGATTAATCACCACTTGCAACTGTGCCTGAAATATGGTCATTTTTACTGTATTTCCTTGAAAGAAAGATAAATGACAGCATAGGATTATACATGTATATATTTGTATGTATTAACAGCTCTAAACGAGCCGAAATGTTAACTCAAGCTACAAGACAGCACACGTCTGGAAACATATTTACCTAACACTCCTTTCTTTAACAGTCGCAGAACATTTGAATCACACTTTAACCTTGTTATCGTGCGCAATGAATGGTTGCCTTCAAAGACACCAAATCATTTCAGTTGAATTCACATGTTTTGAGGGAATTTTCTGGGCTTTCCGAGCATACATAAATGCAGCAAATTATACTTCCGTATTAAGCGTTAAACACAAAGCCCCTTCGTGTCAAACCGTCCTCATATCTGTTCTGCATAACCGTGCATTTGCTGACAGGGGAGGCATTCGTGGGAGCAGAAAGCAGCTGCGGTATGAAGAAGCCTCTCCCCCGCTTTGCTTTGCTCAACAGTTCTCAATCTGGCAGAAAATTGCCTGTTGCAAGTGTTTATCATAAATGTATTGGCTCGGGACATTTGGCTTGGAGGGAAACTACTTTGCATGAGCTTGAAGCAAAACAATGGTTCCACTTGTGAAATATGGCAACAGGCAGCTCACCTTTGGCTCCTTGTGCCTTCTTGCGGGGTTATTTACGTAAGCAGGTTCTGTTCTTTACCCCATCAGGAAGAGGTGTTGCAGGAAACCCAAAACCGTGGTAAGATTTAGAGTAAACGGACTCCTAAAGAGGACTCGTCTAGTCTGAAGAAGGTGAAAAGAAGGGTAAATACAAAGGTGACCTATGCACTACAGTAGAATCCAGAGGGTCGAAATTAAGTCCCTCATTTTGACGGCAGACTTCCCACATGTGAGTGCACATGTGCAGCATAACCTGTGTCATTGTGTGGGAAATTCCACTCTCTGATTCTGTGGCCTCATTTAACCTTTAAAAACCGGCGGACCCCAGACAGAGGGCAGCGCGATTGCATTGGTGTCGTTATGCTAACTGCTACTCAACACGTGCACATGCTGTACATCCACATAACCCCAAGAATGTCAGCTAAAAGCCAGAGGTGGGAGCAAGTCAGTGTCTCAAGTACGGTCGAGCAAGTCCAAGTTAAGTCTCAAGTCAAGTCAAGACAAGACACGTCGAGTCAAGTCCGAAGTCAAAGGCTTGACATTTTTGAGTCCTTGCAAATCATAAACACTGTTTTCGTGCGTCCCAAATAAAATGCCATTTCAACAATGTGACAATCCATTACATTTGATAAATACAATGAATTGTTACATTTTTTTAGACAAAATAAGACCAGTGTGACGAGTCACAGAAAAAGAGCCTGATTGGACGTTAATAAACGCATTCAGTTAAGCAGATTCAAAGGAAAAATATGTTGTCTTGCTGGAAATGACATGATAACGATCATGTTAGTTGAATAAAGTGAACGGGGACACATTTTGCTCAACACACTCACAGAAAACCTCGAGAATTTTCAGGTCGTCAGACTAACGTCCGAGTCAGGTCCTGCGTCACTGAGGTCAAAGTCCCAGTTGAGTTGCTTTCATGATACTGTCAAGTCATTAAAATTGTGACTCGCGTCTGACTGGAGTCCAAGTCGCGTGACTCGCGTCTACACCTCAGCCAAACCAATTTTGGAAAAAGAGAAACCGAGGCACAATCAATCACAAGGCAGTCAGAGACTAGCGTTGTGTTATGGAGAATTTCATCGAACAAAACACTAACGACACAAACACCACTGGAAAGTCAACCCTTAGCACCCTCCCAGCAGTACAAGTATCATTCCTCTGCTGCTAAAAACTCACTGAACAAGCAGCTTGCTTTCATCCAGTAGTAAAGATATGCACGTTTTCACATCTTCAGCAGCCATTAAAGTCTACCAAGATCAGCCATGTAGACCTTCAATGTGCACACTAAATTTGTACTGTATTTATTTGAGAGGTTCAACTTTTCATTTTTCCATGGCACGAGTTGGACACCCCCGGTATGAGGCATTCGGAAGACACGTTCAAAGACACGGGGAACGAGATGTAGAATTCTACAGTGGTCACCAGGCTTGATCGCCGGAGCAGCAGGCTTTTATTGCAGGTTTGAATGATCTCCCAACAGGCACAATAATCGCTAACGTGGCCTGCTGCTGCGTCCGTAACCCACGCCAAGCTGAAAATCAACCCTAAACCCCCAACGTCACTTCCTGTCCGTCACACAGTCAGCTCTCCGACCACCGGAACACATTTACAGCAACACACACGAGCGTGAGTCTAATTTATGCCTTATACTCTCTTAGTATGCCCATAGTGGAAACTCTAAATTGTCCATAGGTATGAATGTGAGTGTGAATGGTTGTTTGTCTGTATGTGCCCTGTGATTGGCTGGCGACCAGTCCAGGGTGTACCCTGCCTAAGGAATCCTTCTCAGGATTTCATTTTTCACGTTGAAGTCTGGGACCAATTAACCGTGATAAATGAGAAATTACTGCACATGTATTTGTATTCATATTTTTCCGGATGGCGCCTTTGGTTCGGTACAACTGCGTACCGATTTCCACCATGGTACACTTTTCAACTGGAAGACAGGAAGCGTACATTCGGCGTTGCGATGCACCTCAACCAGCCTGCGTACTGTGTCTAAAGGCCCGGCGTTCGGCATGGAAGCGAAGGTCTAGGCGGACGAAAACAGTGCAGACCAGCTACCATAGCTAGCGGTAGCGCCAAGAAGAAGCCAGAGCCTAGAAACTCTCTTCTGTCGTTAAAGTTTCCTGTTTTTGGACACTTTGACACCCCGTGACAAGTGGATAAGAGCTCTGTGCCACCATTGTTCAGTCGAGATGGGGACAGGGAAGCTGGAAATATTCATGCGGCACTTCAGCCAATAAGGAATGCTTACTAAAACCTTTACTAAAAATAAAACCATCATTCACACAGTTTAAACCGTTACTGTTGCGCTTGTCTGCATTGTTGCACTTTCATTAAAAGAAACCTTGTAAACCAGGGGTGTCCATAGTGTGGCCTGGGAGCCATTTTCGGCCCGCAGTTTATTTTTAATTTTACTCTGAAAGCGGATTGCAGTTTTTCATGTCTCATTTTAAAAATGAGGAAACACAAAAGGCACGCAGTTTTATGTTTTGTATTTTATTCCCTTACTTTACCAAAAAATGACCATAAAACCGAGGTACACCCCCAACCCTTGCTGTATCTTAAATGACACAATATTCTTCTTCCAGCCTCACTGGCTTCACACGTTTCCAGTCCTGCTAGCAGCAGCAAACTAATGTGTTATACATGCAACACAAACTCTGTCACCCCTCCCTGAACCCCGATCCATCTTTCATCAGGAAAGCATTTAGGCTGGAGCCTAATGACCACATCCTCCTTGCCCTGCTGCTGACGGTGCACCACAGACCTGCCCCCGATTGAACAATTGGTCCCCACGACCCTTCATCACAAGAACGTATTCATCTTTTTTCCCACTTGTCAGTGCAATCTGCATGACCCTCACCTCGTGCGTTCTGGTTGTCTCACAAACAAGTTCTAGAAGAGTTTTGTATAAGGAGAGCCACGGAGGCTCACCTGCAAAACCAAAACTAGCGACTTTGGGCAGTTGGAAGCTCAGTGCTGACATCTACAGATTAAATGCGGAATTGCATGTACTCTACTGTACTGTCCTTTACTTTTATTGTACTCATAATCAACAAATTAGAGGCACAATCTCGAAATCGTCAACAATCTTGACAATTTCAAGTAAAAGGTATCCGTATCGGCAATACTTACCTTGTACTGATACCAATTTTCGCAATATCGCCCACTCGTACCACAAAGTACCACAAATGTAGTAGATTCCCTGAAACCCTGGTGACCAACCAGAAGAATAATCTGATCTCTGTGCTTGCCACCAAGTCACGTTTTGGTTTGGGACCAAATGCTTATTTCACTCGGTCAAATACAAATGGATTCATAACGTTTATTTAAAGCTGTCTTTATGGATTATTTTTTGACATTCTGTGTCTCTCTGTTACAATGAACCTAAGATTCTCAACGAAGCACTCACACACGCCGCACGCAACACACTCATAGCACTTTATTTATTTATTTGTATTATTTGCTTGTATTAATGTCTCTTCTGTTGTTGTTGCTTAATTTATTGGTATATATGTTTATGTTTCTTATGTTCTTATTCTTTCTTGTGTTTTCTTTCTTTTCTTGGGAGAATGAACAGAATAAGATTTTCATTGCATGGTATAACTGCATGCATGTCATGTTTTACCATGCACATGACAATAAAACTCTCTTGAATCTCTTGAATCTTGAAGATTTAAAAATGATGGACTGTTCATATCTTTGTGAGGGGTAACTCACACAATCAGTAGGGGATCAACTACTGTCCGGGCCCTGAGACTTTTGGGGTTTGATGGCTTGCACAGATTGGCATCCTGGCAGTGTTAAGATTGGAAATGGTTCAAGTAAAAGCTAACAAGTAAGAAAAAAAAGTAGTGACCGGTGAAAATCTCAACTCATTGCTAACATCTAGTGGCTATTTACCAGCATTACACCACTTAGGCACAGACGCTGTCCAGGCACACACAAAAGCTATTCTTAGACTTGACAGTACATAATCATTAGTCTAGTGGGAGACTCGTGTCGTTGGATTCACTGTAAGTCCAGTATGAACACATGTAGGCTACATTACGACGCTAAACTGTCCATGTGTCAAAATGTTTGACATGTTTGAGTGTGTGAATGAGATTTTGAACGGTGTTGAGTAGTCAGTAAAAGAGGCTCACAAGCGCATTTTCAAATCTCTGTACTATAATGTTGGCTGTTGTTGAATATGATCTATTATTAGTATAAAAAAGTACTAAATTAAGCATTTTCAAGTCTGAAAATACAAATATAAGGCATTCAAAAGACGTGATATGTAGTGTAACGCAATATCTGTGACTGTTTGTGTGCCCCTCACGAGGCCTGGGAAGTGATGGGTGTCAACTAGCTAGAGTTGAATGTTAGCTGAGTGCCAGTAGCAGGTTAGCAGTGTAGAGAGTGGCCGACAGCAGCTCCTGTGTGACTGTTCACTGCATGTGTTCTCTGCTTGTTAATAAAGCGACTGAAGTATGTCGTGAGTATCTCCTTAAGCATAAACAGTGGCAGTAGACTAGTATTCTACACCGCCCTCTAGTTGTCAGTAACGTTACGTTGATGAGACAATAGCCACCAGGAAGTGTGCTGTCAATGCTAATGTGTGAGTCTATCTTATCTTATTTATGTCTAAGATGGATTATGTTCTATGTTATGTCTACTATTTTGGGTAATAAAAGTATAATGATGACTATAGGTGTGTTATTTCATGTCGGAAATTCACTTATCGCCATTGGGTCTGGAACCAACTAACTGCGATAAACGAGGGATGACTGTACTACAAAAATCTAGCAGATGAGAATGTTGGGGGTATAGAGTCATGTTAGGGAAAACACTGGATCATTAACTCACAGGTGAGACTACCGGTCTGATTTGTGGACGATTTGCAGAGCCCATGCTACACCAGGGTTGGCCTTAGGGTCAAGGGGATTGGGGTTAGGGTTCTGTTTGTGGTTAGGGATTAGGGTAAGGATTAGAATTAGGAGTTTAAGGTAAGGGTTAGGGTATTTTTTCTTTTCTGGTTTTTGCTGTATTTTGTCCCCCATGTGCCCTGTGTGCTATGGTTTGCACCTGTGTCTCGCCCTGACCCTTGTGTCTCCTCCAATCAACTCTCTCCTCCCTGTCATGTCCATCCCAGGTGTTGTTTGGTTGCCTGTTTTTCTGTTTAGTCTTTGTCTGTAGTCTCCTAACACCTTGCATGTCCTTGGTGTTTAGCGCGTATGTTTTTTATTTTCTGTTTTTTGGATCCTGAGATTCCTTAGTGTTTTGGTAGTTAAACTTATTTTTGGACTGCATTCTTCTGTTGCCTCTCTGTTTCATTGTTGCATTTGAGCCCACCTTGCCTTGCGACCACACCCCGACTGTGACAATATGACCAGAACAAAAGAAATGGACCCAGCAGGGAGCACCTGGCACCAGCATGCTCTCCTTCACCCTCGCCGGCTGCCATCAGCCTGCCCACCAGCCCTCCACTGCTCAGCCAGTAAGGTTCCTGCAGATTCTCCGTCTCCTGGCTGGTCAAGGTCCCCTCGTTCGTCAAGCTCATCTTGTGTGCCCCTCCTATTCTCTGTCTCTCACTTTTTGGTCTGATTCTGGTCTTTCCGACCTTGACGATTCCGGGCCTGAACTCATGAACGTCCTCTTGGAGTCTGATGCAGGTTCAGATGCAGAGTTAGAGCTAGACGTCTCTTGTGTCCCCACATATTTTTCTAATCAATTGTCCTCTCATTCTCCTCTGTCATCTCATTCTTGTCCCACATCTCATTGTTTGACCTCTAACCTTTACTTTAGAACCCATTGGCCATCCACACTGGACCAACAAAGCTGCCCAAGTTGTCGTGGTCCTTTTGTCCCTCAGCCTTTCTTGCCTCTGTCTTGTCTACGTTACCTCCTGTGTCTGTTCCCCCTTCATGTCCCCTTCTCCCCTGCAATCCAATTCCTGCTTTTCCGTCTGTTTCCTACCCGGATAAGCTATTTTCCGCCAAGGGGTGGAGCAAGGAGGCACACCTGGAACTGACTGACCATCAGTGCGGCTCCAGCAGGAGGACGCTGGCTCGTTCCTTCTGCATTCCTCCTCCATGTTCAGCCACTGAGACCTACTGCTTTTCTCGGCTGCTTCTTGTATCGTGCTCTATGTGTTTCTTTTCGGTCTACTGGTGCTCCTATACCCTTTTGTGGTATGGTTAACAATGATCTATATTTATTTACTATACATTTATATTATTTAGTTCTTTTTAAAAAATAGACAGACTATTACGGTCATTGGTATCGTTCTGTTGAGATTTGGAACATCGATTATAGTAAATGATACTTCTCCCTTTGCAGAAGCTGATACATCTTTTTATGTTCCCACTGAAACGCCCAAATTCTTTTTGGTGCCTTGGACTGATGTGGTGCACCTCAACAGTGTAAAGGAACATTCTGATAGACAGCTCAGAAAGGAAGTGTAGAGTCTTGCTTTTCAAAATAAAAGACTAGATCATAGAATGATCGTTTAAGAGCCTTAAATTCTTCCTCGTATGATGTTATTCTCGACCAAATTTGCTCTATTTCTAAATTCCCATAGAAATGAGTCATTTTTTTCACATTTCTTAAAGCAAAGCATTTTAACATGAAAACATTCAGCTCATTCTGACCATTCAGACCAACAATTGTTCACAAATGATCACTTTCCCCAAAATTACATATTTTCCAAAACACACATTCCATTTGAAATATTTCGTACTTGCACGTTTCTCAGCTGATTCGAGCCATTCCAGCGTCCAGACCTTCAGCTCATTCAGGCTGTCTATTTTCCACTTCCCAAAACTTTCCACATTTTCCTGTGATTCTTTCTTCTTTACTTATTTTGCCCAAACAATTGTATGTAATAGAAGGGAATAACTGTATTAAAGGGCCTATTGGAAACACTGTGTTTATTATTAGGGCCTGAACAAGGGTCCTACTGGTCCTACTGTAATATCCATGTTTATCATTAACTATTATTATTATTATTATTATTATTATTATTATTATTATTATTATTATTATTAGAGCCCGAGCAAAAAGATCCAGTCTGTGCCGAGGCAGGAGAGAAAAACAAGAGACGTGTCATCTCACACCGCGCTCATTCCCACAATGATTGACAGCAGGCAGCACAATAAGAGAATAAAACAGCAGAATTCACCAGCTCACCTGTCTTTGCACCATCGTGTAATGGTACAGCTGCTGCCTTTGAAGGCAGAGGAAATTGTGAGAAATGAGAGAATTAAGACAATTGGCCAAAATGCGTGGGCAAGTTCTGTGGATTGGACAAAGTTGCGAAGCTTTCGCAATTTTTCACTGAGATTGGTCAAATTTGCATGAACTGGCGCAATTGCAACGTCGCAAAACCCTGGAGGGCATGACTGTTGCACAGTAATTCTCCGTTTATCGACATTAATTGGTTCCAGACTCGACCGCGAAAAGTGAATTTCCGTAAAGCAGGATTCCGTCTTTATAAATGGAATATTTTTGTAGTTATGGCATAAAAAACGTGTTTCCAACCTTCTAAATACGTTTAACATTATTAGCGCCATCTAGACATGAAATAACACCCATATATTCACCTTTACACTTGTATTAGCCAATATAGTAAATGAAAGCAGAGAAAATAAGCCATTTGAGACAGACGACCTAGTAGGGGAGCAAAATCGATGGCAGACAGGAAGCGACCGACATCAGGAGTTCAGAGATGAGTTTTAGCTTGGTGTGCGCTGTGGCCACAATGGTAACCCATGTTGTTATTATGATTATTGCTATTATGTTATAATTGTGCCTGTTGTGAGATAATTTTAACCATTTTTTATGCTTGAAAATGCTGAATTTGGGGGAAAAAATAGAATACAATTTGCTTACCTATACATATTATTTTAAATATGTATTATTTTGACTAATAGGCCATAGTCAAGCACAAAACAGCATTACTTAATGAATGTTGGAAAACCATGGTAGCGTGAGGGACTGGTTTTCGAACTGCGATGTAATGGGGGGCGACTGTATTGATATATTGTTAAATTGTTCGCAAATATTGCCTAAAATATTTGTGCTGTGTTTTATTCTGATGACAATCATGAAGAAACAAATTAAAGGCACAATTACAAACTCATTCAATCTTGAAAACTTTCAAGTAAAAAGTATCCATATTGGCAATATTAACTTGTATTAACTTGGTATAGGATTGATACCAAAATGTGCAGTATCGCCCACGCCAACTTTCTGGTAGTTTCAACAAATGTGTCTTTCAGATCAAGGGCACGCTTGCGTTACTGTTGAGCAAGGCCGACGGGCTCGGCTTTTGAAGCTTTTAAGTCAAAATGCAAAACCGGAAGTCCTGTCTGTGGTTGTTCCCCGTGAATTAACGGTGCTGCGCAACACACAGACGGAGAATACCGATTTGTGACCACTTGGGCCTTTTTTCTCCGCTGCAAGCTCGACTGTGTTACCCGTCAGCTGCTGCAAAGCGGGGCGGGTTGCATCGGCGTCGACTGAGTCGAACAAAACCCGATATTTTCTCGGCTTGTATTGTGATCGGTGGGGATGACACGCACCCAGAGAACGCCGTGTTTGTTTAGTGCGGTGAAATGAGGCAGGGGGTGGACAGTCGCCACAGAGACGCTGGGCTCCGGCCAAACATCTCTGCATGTTAGCACCTTGTCCGTGCGTCGGATTTGCATTGCATTGCATTTGATGCATCATCTTCTCTAGTCGGCATTTTTGTATTTATTTATTTTTTTGGCAAAGTGCACGGTGGATGGAAGATGCAGCTGCTTTGAGGACACCCCCCTCCTCCTCCGTACATCCATCGCTGCCATGACAGGCAGGAGTCTGCTCTCGACCACCGCTCGGCCGGCTGGAGAGGAGGCGGATTGATTCGGGACGGTGGGTCGGTCCTGCGGATGTTAAACCAGTGAATACTGCTCAGCCAAACGCACCGCGATTGTCACTCAGGGAAGAAAGCAAACATGTCCTCTCGATCTGCATTACCGTCTGGGAACGACAGGAGTACCGGAGACCATGTAAGTGCAGCTGCAGCCTGTCATCATATGATCTGCTTTCCTCTTCTTCGGTCATTTGGTTTGCATTTTGGCGTTCAGAGAGCAGGTTGCATGCATTGCTCGGTCTATTTCATGACACTGGAACTCAAAGTGGTGCTATGTTGGATTTCGAGCTGCACAAAACTGGCTAACCTTGAGTGTCCGCGCGGGGATGGAAAGCATCCCTCTCAGCATACAATAAAAGGAATATGCGCACAAAGTCTTAAAAGAAGCCGTCACGTCTGATTAGAAGGCTGGATGGACATTGTGATGTCACATTTACCCCCTTGCCGCTACTGCTGCTGCTGCTGCTGCTGCCTGTGTGTGCATGCATGCGTTCTTCACAAATCGGATGGGTGGGACGGGTGCTCAGGCCAAAACAAATGTATAGAGAATATCTGGGTTGTTCGTATGAAGCAAGGGGGGAGGGCGGGGGGGGATTACTGCATGGAATGATGTGTGCAGTCCATTGCTGCGCAGCCTGCTTAGCGCCCAACCCCACAGCCAGTGGGTGTCAGACAGAGCCATACATTCATGCATAGGGGCTTATTTTAGAAAGAAAGGCAGATTGTCATATCTATCTAGCTATATATCTATCTATCTATCTATTAGTGGTGACAATTTCGTGTCTTATGATCTATGACTCGGCTCAATGAAAAGAGCCGGGTCCTTCGGCTTCCAAATGGCTCCTCAACCTCTTGGGCCCGACACACACCCTCAAAAATCCAAATAAAATCAAAATAAATGAACACAAGGTTTTTCACGGCCTCCGAAGGTCTTCATTTGGGGTGTCCAGATTTTTTCTCCCGAGGGCCACTTACAGGAAAATGAAAGGATGCGGGGTCTTCACAGCAACAACAAAGACAAATGGTAAAAAATATGTAAAATATACAATTTCACTTTTCTGCAGAACTTTGTCGTAGAAAGCTCGCTTCTCTGACCCTTTCTGTCGACCCCCACCCACACTGCTTTTTATCAAAGCCTCGTCTTCCTGGAGCTGCTGTGACGTAGTCCCTATGATTACCGTAATGACCTGTGTATCACTTGAAAGCCTCTCTCGCTTCTGAAACCATTGGAACACTTTCCATACTTTAAGAGAAATCCCATTGGCGGCTACAGCTTCCATGCTATTTGGAAACATCTGGCGGACTGGATAAAAAAGCCCAACAGCTGTATGTGGCATGCAGGTCATAGTTTGCCCATGTTTGCTTGAAACCCTACAATGTGTTCCTCACAGTTATTAAACACGCAACGGAAGGGGTGTCCAAACTTTTCCCAGCAGTGTTGTACGCGTCGTACATAATAACTGAAGGATGAGGGGGCCACTTTGGTACATTCTCTACATTAAAGGTACCACAACCCATCCACTCTAGGTAAATATATGCTAACATATCGAAACAAAACGCCTCTAGTGTTGTTTTTGACAAACCAAAATAGTGTAATCACTACAGTGTCAAAAATATGAAAAATCGACATTTTTAATGGGGGCATCGATGACTCACGGTTTTTCGCCATTCACTGGTGGTCCCGGAACATATCGCCTGCGAAAAGTGGGGATCTATTGTAGATCCCTATGAAATCCATTGGATTTTTTTCTCAAATTCCGTTTTATTTTTTCCTAAATTCCGTTTTTTCCGTTTAAATTCACTTTTTACCTTTTACACTTATTTTATCACCATGGATTGTGTTTTTTTTTGTGTGTCAGTGAACAAAATGAGTTAAATAAATGCAAAAAGCTGTACAATCATCAATGCAATACGTCATTGAACAATTCTGCCGGATGTAGCTTTGCTAACTTTTCACTGCTACAACATCCTCAACAAACGATCATATCCGTGCTTGTGGTTAAAGAAGACGTAGTTGCAGATGCAATTGTAACAGCTTTATTCATGTAGGCCTCCCCAGGAAAGTCTATTCCAGGGTGCTGGAGGGAGGGGTACAACCGTTAGTTAAACCGGGGCTACAGGAGGTGCAATGTGGTTCTCGTCTCGGTTGCCGAGCACTGGACCAGCTCTACACCCTAGCAAGGGCCCTGGAGGGTACACGGGAGTTTGGCCAACCAGTCTACATGTGCCATGTAGACTTGGAAAAGGCATTCGGCCGTGTCCCTCGCGGTGTCCTGTGGGGGGTGCTCCGGGAGTACGGGATCGGTGGCGGTCTACTACGTGCCATTTGGTTCTTGTACGGCCGGAGTGGGAGCCTGATTCGCATTGCCAGCAGTAAGTCGAGCCCGTTTCTGGTGAACGTTGGCCTCCGCCAAGGCTGCCCTTTGTCACCACTTCTGTTCATAATTTTCATGGACAGAATTTCTCGGCGCAGTCAAGGCATAGAGAGAGTCCAGTTTGGGGGCTTTAGGATCTCGTCTCTGCTATTTGGAGACGATGTGGCCCTGATGGCCTCATCAGGCTGTGACCTTCAGCGTTTACTGGGGTGGTTTGGCTGGACTCACCCTAAGACAGCCCAGTCATCTGGGAGGGGCTCAGAGTGGAGCCGCTGGTCCTTCACATCGAGAGGAGCCAGTTGAGGTGGCCTGGGCATCTAGTCCGGACGCCTCCCTGGTGAGGTGTTCCGGGCATGCCCAGCCAGTAGAAGGCCCCGGGGAAGACCTAGGACAAGCTGGAGGGATTATGTCTCACAGCTGGCCTGGGAACGCCTTGGTATCCTCCCGGTGGAGCTGGAGGAGGTGGCCGGGGACCAGGAAGTCTTCCCTACTGAGACTGCTGCCCCCGCGACCCGGACCCGGATAAGCAGAGGAAAATGGATGGATGGATATTAGACAGGATGTGCGTCACTCTTATTTTGAAGGCCGGAAGTGTGCTGTGTGCTGAAAATGTGTTTTGACTGTTGCTAAGTGAGATAGCACAGCTCATACAGCCCAAATGGCACACACACAGCCACATTAGCATGCGCTGCTAAACTAAGCTAACCCAGCTCGCTTACACTGGCTATTTCTGTACGCAAGCTCACGCTCAGGGACAAGTAAGAGTTTCAAAGTTTTTTCGCCGACTTAGCCGATGTTTCCAGTTGCTGCCTCAACATGTTTAGTTCAGGAGGGGGGTGGTTAGTGTTTGTGAGGCAAGATTACACATTTAACAGTAGATCCCGTTTTTACTGGCCAATTCCGTGATTCCGTTAACGTGGAAATCATAGGGCCCTACGATTGTAATGATCTGATCTGAATGAGTGGCAGGCATTCCAAAGCTGACCGCCAAAAGAAACAAGATCCCGCCTTCAAATTAGAATATGGCCAACAATCGGAAATTCACCCGGAGGAACTGACAGGAAGATGTCCTCACAGGAAGTTCCACTTCATGGGTCTATCGTAAGGAAAGCATAGTTTCACGTGAAAATCATTTTAGGTAAAGGCTTGATTAGGCTACAGCGTCACCTAAGCTCCTCCCACTCCAAAACCTCAGCCGGAGCTTGACGTTCGCCTCCACAAAAATCAAACTTCCCATCAACTGTGACGTGGACTGCAGAGCTGTGATTGGTCTGCTTTTGTTTTTTAGTACATCAGTTCCCCTAGCGTTTTGGCAGAGAATTGCAAGTCGAAGCTGATGAGCTACACCAGGATCAAGGCTGCGTCAAAAGGGCCGGCGTAGCATAATCAAGCCTTGTCACCTTAATAGACATAACAGCAATGGACTAACATAAAAAGCAACCAGTTCAGCGGTGGAGGAAAAATAGTTTTAAGCCATTTAAAAGCTTGATATTTGAATTTTCCAAAAAATGTGAAGCTGTAGACGCCCCCACACCTGCGCCTTAGACAACATGCACGGGCGATTTTTTAAAAATATTCATGTTTCTTGGGCTTCATGTCAGTGTGTGCTGATTTTAAAGATAATGTACACACGATTGTACGTCTAATATCGAATATACTGATCAACAGATGCGTTATAATGCGCGACCAAGTCAGTGGGATGAGCGCCTGTCATGTGTTAAGAAGCAGACTTATGATGCCAGTTGTAACAACACGCGCCACAGTCAGTCGCATTATAATGTGGACGTGACAAATGAATCTATAGGAAACACTGGATCAAGCTGTCTAGATATCTTTTTTTTTTTTTGCATTATGCTACGCCTCTGTCCGACTGTAAACACTTCTTGCTAGAGCCCGCCCCCATCTGTTTGTTAGTGGAGCTTTTAGCATACAAGGGTGGTTAAGCCTGTGTGTGTGTGTGTGTGTGTGTGTGTGTGTGTGTGTGTGTGTGTGTGACGCATGTGCGTGAGTTTACAAGGCGCATGATTGATTATGAATTCCGATCCAGTCTTTCCATTAGATAATCTCCACAATGACGTGATGATGACAGATGCACAGCATGCGGAAACGCTGTTGCCACACCTGACACAGGTGAGGCTTGAATTGATAAAGCGCTCGGTCCTTCCGCTGTGAAAAAGCCCCACTTTGCTTTGGACTTGTGTGATTGTAGGGTGAGGATTCCAAAATAGGCTCCATAGAAGAGGAATGGCAGTACAGGAAGGAGGGACTGTCTGAGGGTTTGCACTAAAGGCGGTTGTGTTTGTAGATGCGTGTGTGTGTGTGCGTGTGGATGGCATGCTGGGTGAATGGAAGTGTGATGCCTCAGGGCCTGGAACTGGCCAGGGACCACTGTGTCGGCATCTGCTCCCTTTTTCAGTATATAACCTCCTTTTATTTGTTTGTCTCTGTGCACCTCATCCACTTATCTCCCTGACATCCTGGTTCTTCTGCCTCCTGGTTTTGGCTTTTGTTTACAAGAGGATGCTTCAGACTGTAACACATTACAGTACGCTTTATGTGCACAACCCCCCCACATCCCCTTCTCCTTTGTAAGACTCATTCTTTATAAATAACTTGATAGTCAGTGAGGGCTGTCATACGGGGGGGACATAAGTATTTGATCCCCTGTGCCCGTACAATAATATGAACACTCATTTTTGGGAGCCTTATTTTAACAAAGGCCAACAGTTGTCGGTATGTTGGTGCCTCAATGTGGTGAAGTCTTGTCCTGTGCTGTGGTACACTGCAGTACAGTAGAGTACAAAGGATACAGTAAAGTTAGCTGTGGTAGCTAGTGCCCTCCCGTATGCAGTAGTGTGCTGGGGGAGCAGTCTCAAGAAGGAGGATGCCACACGCGTGGACAAACTGGTGAGGAAGGAAGGCTCTGGTGTTGGCACAGAGCTGGACAGCCTGACGTCTGTGGCAGAGCAAAGGACACTGAGGAGGCTGCTTTCCATCATGGACAACCAGCATCATCCAAGTACAGCATCATCTCCCAACAGAAGAACACTTTCAGTGGCAGATTACTATCACTGTCCTGCTCCACTGAAAGACTGAGCAGATCATTCCTCCCCCACGCCATGCGACTTTTCAACATAACAGAGGGGGAGCGATAAAAACACACACAGGATTGGACTTATTATGTATTATTGAATCAGAAGCGATCTGTTCCTTATTTTGTTATTCTTATTCTATTTTCTTATTTTCTCATCTCTCCTATGTTTCATTGTTGTTTTATTTTTAAGTGATTAAGTTTACTATGACACTTTTGGAAATGTGAATTTCTCTTTGAGATTAATAAAGTATCTATCTATCTATCTATCTATCTATCTATACCATTAGCAGAGAAATAACCCCAAAGCAGAAATTTCCACCTCCATGTTTGACAGTAGGGATGGTGTTGCTGAAATCATAGCCATCATTTCTCTGCTTCCAAACACGTTCAGGCCACTTGATGCCAAAGAGCTCTATTTTGGTCTCATGTGACCACCTGAGTTATTCTGGTGTTGATTGTCAAACATTCAGGCAGGTCTGTAAATGTGCCGTCTTTGCGCATGGGGGGCTTTTCGGGGACACCGCAGGATCTCAAGCCATTACAGCAAAGTACGTTACTAATGCTTTTCTTGCCGACTGTGCTCCCAACTCCCTTGACATCATTAACCAGCTCCTCCCTTGTTATTCTGGGCTGGTGCCTCATCTTTCTCACAATCATCCAAATCTTGCATGGAGCACCAAAAATGGTCTCTTTCTCACCAAGCGCTTCTTGCTGGTGGTCTTGTAGTCCATGGTCAGTCTTTTGCAGGTCTGCAACCTTGTCCCTGCCCATGGTAGTGGAAAGGTCTGAATTGAAGAGACTGTTTCTGTAACAGGTGTATTTTATCCACATAATGAGTTGAGATTAGGAGTACTTACCTAAAGGGACAGGACTGATTTCTGTGTTTCGTGGGCACATAGCCCATCTGTGGGGTCAGAATGCTTGATGGTTGGTAGGAGATTGAATACTTATTTCAATCAAAATAAAGCAACCAAAAAAATTATGGATTGTTCATGTCTTTGTAAGGGGGGTAAACTTTGAAATCGTCAGGGGATCAAATATTTCTCCAGCATTGTACATAAATTGTGTGGTCAGAATAATTGAGGGTTGGCCACTGCTGCAGTAAAATGAAATGAACATGTCTGTGATTTCCATTATTACAGCAGATACTGTCTGTTGTCTGAGCATTAGCATAGCATTACTAGTTGTTGTTTTTAATCTTTAGAGTTCAAAACCAGATTGTGGATGCCCACACTCTCACAGATCATTTAGATCTTCAGGATCATTAGCGGTCTTCAGGAGTGGGTGGCCCTGGAGGTCCTTGTTCATTTCTCTGCTTTAGGTGACATTGTTATTGGCAATGTGTGACCCCCGTCTTTCTTTAAAGCCCACTCTTTCATTTTTTGCAGCATGTGTTGCTGGGGGCCAGCCGTTCGGACAAGGCTACAAGTCAGTCCAGTCGTTCTCTTGGCGCCCGGTGCAGGAACTCAATCGCCTCCTGCTCTGACGAGCAGCCGCACATCGGCAACTATCGTTTACTCAAGACCATCGGCAAAGGGAACTTTGCCAAGGTCAAGTTGGCACGACACATCCTGACGGGCAAAGAGGTAAGGCACACATTCACATACAGTACATACAGTATGTATTGTATTTGTTAGACCTAACAGGCTCACCCGTAATGTCTCCAGCAGGGGTCACCAACTTTTTTTCTTGTGAGAGCTACTTTTAAAAAATGTAAATGGCCACGAGGTACTCATTTTTGTAGAAAAGATTTTCATACCTTATTTCAACCCAAAGAAATCAAATATGCTTGTTTTACCAAAACATTCACAAAATGCTGGTATCCACAACTCACATTTTGTGTTTCAGAATACATTTAATACATTTCTTCCTAGTGTTCTCACATTATTAACAGAAAACCTGAATGAAAAGCAGGCCTGCGGGCACCTCATGTGGTCGTGGGGGGCTACCTGGTGCCCGCGGGCACTGTGTTGGTGATCCCTGGTTTAGAGTCTTGCACAGGTCCACATTTAAAAATCCATATCTACCCCACCCGCCAATAATCAGTGGGGATGGGGGGAATAGTTGTGATGTTTCATTGGAAAGTGCCTCCGCAGGTTACAGTATATTCCTTTGAAACGGCGTTTACTTTCTCACAAAGTAAACACATGGTTTTCCCCACAGCATTTTCAGTCAATGCATATTTTGCTGCCCAGCCCGCCGTTAAGTCAGATTTCCAGTGTCTGCTTTTTTATTTATTTTTTTAAGTTATATGTTTAAATGCGAGTTGTCTTCTGCTGCTGCTTCATTGTGACGCATATGCCTCGCTGTTGCCCCCTATAGAGCGGAAGTACTGCATGAACGAGCACCTACTCCGGTTAGATTGAATGGTTTCATTATTTGGGTGATGTTTGGCGGGTCAAATGAAAAGCTTGTGAATTCAAAGTTTTATTTTACTTTTTACCATGAGTGTTTAACACCACACCATTCAGATGACATAACTAAAGTCAGGCATGAAAACCGGGTGTTAGCACACAGGGACTGGGGCACTATTTTATTATGTTATTCATGTTTATCAGTCATTGAAATTCTGTCTTAGGGGATTACCTGTCCTAATCAAACATCTGTTTCATTTTTTCCCAGGTCGCAATAAAAATCATTGACAAAACTCAGTTGAATCCAACCAGCCTACAAAAGGTGAGTCGTAGAAATTAGCTACATATAAATTCGATATTTACCAAGATGATATTGTTCAATGGACATGACTCCACGAGAGAGGTGTTCATTTAAAATAATGTTGTTTTTGCAGTAGTGTACTTCTCTGGAGAGTTTTTTATGCATGTGTTTTCTCTGGATATGTTTTGTTCAATGTGAACGTGTCTGCTAGGTAACTTGAAGACTCGACACTGACTAAAGGCTTGTGATTGACTGCCAATCAGTCCGGGGTTCACTACTGCATTATTTGAGAGCTTTGAGGGATCTGATATGAGAGCTATTTTTTGGTGATGCGATGGTGTTTGTCAGGTGCGAGGGACTAGAAGCAATCGAGAGGAGATTTCTGTGTCAGACATCATTTCTTGCTCCTCTCTTGGCCAATTGCTGCCCTAAGAGGGTTGTGCGACTCAGGTGGGAAATGGTGGTCACCAGGGATGCTTGATTTTGGCTTTTTACCGACGTACGATATTGTCCAGTACTTCATTATCGATATATAGAGAATATCAACCGACACCAATTATAGGCAGCAGCTCCTCCCTCAAACTAATGTCAGCTCGTGGAATGAATGAACACATGATGCTTCTTTTACTGTGACGCCACTGATGCATTTCACAAATATACACTGTGAGAGAAAATCGCCACATTTATACCAATATGACACAATATGTCAATTTTACCCCAATATGGACCGATAATATCGGTCAGCCAATACTACGGGTCATCCCTGGTGGTCACACATTGTTGCCAAAAACAAAGGGCCCAAAAGCAACATGACTACTGTCTAGTTGCACAGCATTAAAACGGGTAGACACTGACTTCCTGTTCAGTGCAAAGTAAGCTTCAAAATAAAAGGAAAATAACCTGGATTCTACCACAGCAAGTAACAAAATGCATCCATCCATCCATTTACTATACCACTTGTCACTGCTACTCAACCATTCTCAAGAAAATGTGCAAGCAACGGCGAGTTTCGGTTTCGGTTTTGCCGACAACCGCTTATGTGGCCGTTAGTCATCCAGTCCGAGGGGTGTTTACATAAACGGGCACCACCGTATAGCCATCTGGACACATCCAAAGGACAGCCGATCACATGCACATATGAGATCATCCAGTCATATCAGTCAAAAGCTCTCCTGCCCGGCCATGTGTGACCTAATGCGACTGAATCAGTCAGGTAACCGTAAAGAGCTCATGTGTTGAATAAAAGCTTAGAGAGAGATGAAGCATTCAGACAACCATCCAGTCAACCCATATTTGCCCTTCATGCTGCTTATATGCACATATGGGCCAAAGTGTCTTACTCGCTGAACCGTAAGTCTGTCATGACTTTCTTACTTGGTCTGCATGAGCTGCTCTGCTTGGGGCAAGAAGTGAAGAGACCACAAAAGAAATTAAATCATGGAATTATATGTATGGAAGATTATACATCATTTAACTCATTCGATACCAAAGACGTCTATAGACTTCTTTTCAAAAAGTAACAAAGACGTCTATCGGTGTCTTTTGCTATTTTTTCGCGGGAGCTACAGATCAAAGTCTTATTCATCTTGTGTGTGAATTTCTGACTTGTAGGCAATGTAATTCTGTCCCAATAGGGGGCAACAGTTCTCTTTTCCTACAACCGGCAGCGACACATTGTCTATGAAGAAGATGGATTGTGGATTGAGAGAAGAAAATGGCTAAACATGTGCATAAATCGAGCGCAGACAAAAAAAGACAGGCCGCTAACAAGTCACAGCTTGTCTGGCGGTGGATCTGCCTTTAATAGTGACGCGATCGCGAAAGATAGAGGTGACATGGGTGATGCAGGTGACGTAGACACAAATGGAGTTGACAATGGCAGCCGGAGCAACAAGCTAGTGGTTAGCGTTGCTGAGCCATGTGCTGTGACACCGGAAGCAGTTCAGAGTCGGGTGACTGACGAGTGGCTGCCGTCTGGATCGGTCAACAGCAGGGATTCATCCCTACATCTGCGGGGATCAAGCAGACTCCACCATCACGCTGCTTGAATTTGCTTCTCTGCAGAAAAAGCTTGTTTTCTCTGTGTTTTGGTCAAAATCAGGTGTTTTTGCTGAAACTACCCTATGTTCTACCGCCAATATCCAAAGACTCAAAAAGGTTAGGAACAAACTTTTTTTCCTGATGAAAGAAGAGAGTTTAAAGTTTCTTTAGATAGTTTCAATGTTCATGTAGTTTTACATCTCAATATTCTGTGGGTCTTGAAAGTTCAGCAAAAATGCCCAAAAAGCAATATGCAGCTCTCTGCTGTGAACATGGCTGGCAGTCAATGAGTTAAATGCATATTTTGTATAGCGCCAGATCACAACAAAAGTAATTTCAGGATATTTTAATATAACACAGGTGGAGAGCAATAGACACACTAGCGATGCACCCCACAGCTGTTTAGAGAGAAGGGAACTCCAGCACATTATTAAGATAGCCGTGGTCGTCGTAAGCTTGCAGTGACTAAAATACTTTGCCAGTATAACTCCCCTTATATTTTAATACATCGTCACTAATACACCTGACTTATTACTGCTAGTAGCTTTGAGTTAGTGATTCATTTCCACCGGTAATCGCCAACACACTGGCGCTTGTAAAGTTTGGGCTGAGCCAACTCCAAACAGCAACATCATCTGAAGCAGTTCACAATCAATATTTATCTAATAGCATGAGAAAAATATAAAACCTTTTAAGTAAAACATATCTACTCACCAGGGATGTCAAGTTCCTCCACCTCAGTCAGCCATGGTGGGCGTAATGTACTGTATCTTGTTCAAGAGTTCTGCTCTGATCGGTCAATCAGGACTGGGGCCCTGCAAGCTTGCCCTAATAGGAGCATTTCAAATAACGAGTTTCAAATAAAAAACAGCTATTTTAACTTCTTCCCATAATGTATTATGGGAAGATGTTAAAATAGAAGATGTTAACGTAGCCAAAAATTTACCACATCCACGCGGGATGGGTGGATGGATTTTTCATGTCAGACATGCCATGGTTGACTTCATGAAGTGTTAAGGTAATGTAATGTAAGGTAATATCTCAATGTTTTGTCTCATTACTGCCGCCTTCGTGACCAGAATACTACATATCACTTGTATTACAAAATATTTTGACTAATAATAGACCATAGTCTACCACGAAACAGCGATCGTGTATTAACTAATTTCGGAAAACCCGCGATATAGCGAGGGAGCGATAATCAAACCGCGATATCGTGAGGGACCACTGTTTAGTAGTCTATCAGTGCAGCGTGGGAGCAAGTTAGATGGTGCGTTCAAGGGCCGTCGAACAAAGTGGGACAGGTCGCCGCTCGCAACAAACAGCATAAACATGGAAAACTGGGGGATTTCTAACTGTATACAGTATTGTTTTTTTGAATAAAATAATAGCCCATATTTCCAAAATTGATACTCATTTTTATAAAATTGGATGTCGTTATTTACAATTTTTTAATGTATTTATTTTAAGTAGTTTTTTTTTAAATCATAGTGCCTGAAAGTTTTCTTGGACCCCTGCCTTACAGCCTGCTTGGGGATACGGTGTGCTCTTTTCCACACGTGCTGTAAGAATGACACTTTTATAGAATCCACGTCTTTACTTTGTAATGTAAAATTAATGTTTATCTACATCAACAAATGTAAACATAGAATCGTGTCGAATCGCATCAGATTACATTGAATCGTTCGTATACAGTATCGAATCGCATCAGATCACATCGAATCGTTCGCACACAGTATCGAATTGCATCAAATCCTTCTGTTTTTAAAATAAACAATTTTTGAATCACATCGTAACCCGTGTATCTAAATGCGTATCGAGTCGTCTATCACAAATAGGTTTACAACCCTAAATATTACCGTAGCAGGCTCAAAAATCTTTTATCATCACCCGTCTCCCTTACGTGTCTGGCCAAGTCACAAGTAAATGCGCAAGCGATGGCTAGTTTGGGTTATGTCGACAACTGCTTGTGTCTATGTCAGTCAGCCAGTCTAAGGGCGTCGACACACTGTAGTGGGCTTCTTTATATGCCCGTCAGCTAGAAAAAAAAATACTGAAGACGCAAAAAGAGCTGACATTAGCATAATTTCAACAGTAATTAATGTAGAGGGAAAATGGGTGGTATTGTGTACCAGCGACGGGCAGCGGCTACAGATGGCTAAATCAAGATCCATCATCAAGAGAGAGATTTCTTCGAAATGGCAGGAGCAGGTTACATCATGTACTTACTGTATGTCGGAAGAGACTCTACTTAGCCAGGGATTGTAAGACGAGTGTGTTCATGTAGACAGACAACATATTTGGGCTGAACACGCTCCTGGGAACACAGGAACGTGTGGACGATGAAACGTCTCTGCACTACATATCCCAAGATTCACTTTAAGCACAGCTGGAGAGGCTGAGAAAGATCATGGTCTTAATACCCGGGTTGCTATGGCAACAGTGAAGTTGGCCTTTGCTGGGAGAGAAGATGGCTAGAGATGAAGGAGGAGGGATTGGAGGGAGACACGAGAGGGGAAACAAGATGAAGGGAGAACTGAGAAGAGAGGGTAGAAAAAAACAGACATTAATTGAATCGTCCTCTGTCTTCTAAGAAAATGGAAAAATATTCTTGGAGCAGGAATATCACATGCAGTGAGAAATACTTGGGGTTTCTTGTGTTTCTTTTGCCTGTCGATTCATCACGTGACACTGTTATTTCATGAACCTTGTTCTTCCTTCACACGTTTATATGTTTGTACTGTAATGAGCTTTACTGGTAGTGACAGCATGTGCACCTTCTAGTGCATTAATGAGACAGATTTCATCCATCAGGAGGGGAATTTCTAATGCATTCACGATCTGTGCACCTAAATATTCGCCAAATTTGTACTGTATATCTACGGGTAGCCAAACTTTTTCCAGAGGGCCACATACTGAAAAATGAAAGGATGCAAGGGCCACTAAGATATTTTGTAAACCAACCAATGTAGGTATGCTACGAAGTTGTGTAGCTCGAGAAAAAACTGCATTTCATGTTTGTGATGTAGGTGAGAAAGTGTATTGTTAATGTGAACTTTGGCTTTTGCGCATATTTTTCCAATTTTTGCTTTAAAAAAATTATTGTAAAATGACTGCTGATTGTTCCATTTTGACAGGTTTTTTGTTGTTTTCTTATTAAACTATATTTATAGACTGTGGCGCGGGCCAATAAAAAAACATCCGCAGGCCGTAAATAGCCCCAGTGCAGCACTTTGGACACCCGTGATTGGACTATGAATTCTTTATTTTTAGTTTTTGTTTATTTAAGAAAATGATTATTGTGCTTAATGTTGGATGAATGTCAGTTTCCTCTACCTTTACAGTCATATTAGGCGTGCAGGGGCCACCCTCAATGGCAACCCTCAATTTCCGCACACCATGTCCCTACAAGATGGTCACGTTAATTTGATTTGAATTTAATTTTTTGTATAGTGCCAGATGACAGAAGCAAATTAAACCTAGAGGAAACACTAATTGTTGCCTGTGACCTAAATTCTTTTCAGTTTAAAAATGTTTGTGTACTGGTTGCTTATATAGCGGTAAAGGCATTGCTATAAAAATGGTGAATAAAATTCCTAAACACATTGAATTGTATGCCATTACAACGTTCTGTTTCTTCTTCGCAGCTCTTTCGAGAGGTACGAATAATGAAAGGCTTAAATCACCCCAACATAGGTAAGAGGCAAACAGTCAGCTGATTGTTCTGTTTTGTGTGTCATACCTCCTTTAACAGCGACAGACTATTCATAATGTGGCTATAATCAGTATGTCTGCATTTGATTTGAATGTGATTGTTTTCGGCCTACAGTGCAGCTGTTCGAGGTGATTGAGACGGATAAGACGCTTTACCTAATCATGGAGTACGCTAGTGGAGGTGGGTACCTCAACCATCATGTCCACTTTTTCAGAAATATATGACTAAGTCATGCTGTTTGTGGTGGAATATGATCTATTATTAGTCCAAAAATATGCATATTTAAGCAAATTGTTTTTTTTTGTCTAAATTAAGCATTTTCATGCATAAAAATGGTTAAATGAACTAAAATTCAAATATTAGGCATTCAGCAGACACATTCAAAGATGGCCAGTAGTTGTCAGTAATGTTGCTGTAATCTAATGAAAAGGCTGTTTACATGGTCAAAAGATTTCTGAACTTTTACTATATTTTGGTCAATATAGGAATATTGTGTGCGTGGAAATGTAGTGATTGAAGTCGACCAATCAAAAAACACAAATCAAGGCCTCTTGGTCAATAGACGCCACCCTCAAATAAACAATTTTTTTTTTTTTTTACCATCTGCCCTGTTTTCCACAATCGTAGGTGAAGTGTTTGACTACCTCGTTTCTCATGGAAGAATGAAGGAGGTTGAAGCCAGAGCCAAATTTCGACAGGTAAAAAAAAAAAAAAACATATTTCTTGCTTACATTGTCTTTTTTTGGTTTGTTTTTAACATTAAATGATTTCACGTTGGTCTGTCTCCTCATGTTCACAGATTGTTTCTGCTGTCCACTATTGCCACACAAAGAACATTGTCCACAGAGATTTGAAGGTAAGAAAGCTGAGAAGATGTTTTGGGCTGCTTTCAGAAAGGAGATTAAGGCTAGTTCAAGTCATAATCTCAGACCACTCTTAATCTGTGCGTGTGTGTGCGTGCGTGTGTGTGTGAAAAGGACAGCATAGCTTCTTAATCACACAGTCCGGAGAATTTAAAAACGGGCAAATCCTGGCATGTGTTCGGAAAGATTACCGAACATATACTGTAGTACTCGTATGAGTCATGTGTGGAGGTAAAGTGGCGTCGACCTCGTTTACGTGTGCCAACTCGTCAAGTCCTGGGCCACAGTGTTCTTATTATTACTAAAAAGTACCCATTTGGTCGACCGCTTTCGTCAACATAAAATTTGAGACCCAAAGGAGTCATTTTTAGAGGTGTCAGAGATTAAAACGTATCTCGAGATAATAAACAAACAAATGAATCACATGATAAATGAAAATGAACTGGATCATTTTGCCGGCCTCCATATATTGCCATGTGCCAATGCGTCAATACAGTAGGCCGCGGCACGCAGTCATCCACTCAGCTTGTTTCTGTTTATCATTTATATCGGCATAAGTCATTTTCTTATCATTGGAAGAATTTATACAGGTATACAGTGTATAAAAATTATCGCCCTTCGTCCCGACAGTCAATACTCAGATGTTTGGTCGGCAAAGTAAATAAACGGAAGAGCGCAAAATGGTGTGAGGTTACAGAAGCCATCACAAAAGAAATGCTGCTCTTTCATACAGCTGAAAGGCCAGCATTTCAAGAAATGCTCCAAACATTAGACAGTATGAGTTGCCTGTGAGAAAATCCATGTCACAAGGGCCAATTCCACAACTTTACAGAGTGAAAGATGACATATTAAAGGAAATATTGCGGGATTATTATTATTCTATACTGTATATGATCATAGCATTAGCGATTTATTTGGTTTCAAAAAATGTTGACAATAGCAGCGTCAATTTGTGGGACAACAACATTTCAAAACGCTCCTGCATTGTTTCATGAAGCAAGTTTGTTTGTCCAGGAATATATTTTTACATTGTACCTTTCTTAAAATTTATGTTAAAATCTCGTCTCGTCTTGTGGACTCAATCTCGTGCATCATCTCGTCTCACACCGCCGAGTCATTTCGATGTGTGGTATTGTCAACTTCATCATGGCAAATGAAGGAAAACGATGAAAAAAAATCCTTTATTCACACACAACTATAGCTAGTTTCGGTTATGTTGACAACCGCTTATGTCGACGGCCAGGCCGAGGGATATCAACTTAAAACGGGTTCCACTGTATGTTTTCCTGGCAACTTGCAGCCACCCCCTCCCCGTTTCCATCTGTCTCAATGCTCTTGCGTTTTCCCCTCCATTACAATTCCCATTCTGTCTTCTCACTTAATCTGATTCCACTTTCTCCTCCCTCATCCTATTATTTTCTCTTTGTTGTTCCCTGGGCATTGGCATTCTCTACCCTCCCTCCTCTCCCACACTTAACTTCTCTTCCTCTGCATCAATTTACACAGGCGGAGAACCTCCTGCTGGATGCCGATGCCAATATCAAGATTGCCGATTTTGGCTTCAGCAATGAGTTCACACTGGGCAACAAGCTGGATACGTTCTGTGGCTCACCCCCCTACGCCGCCCCTGAGCTTTTCCAGGGGAAGAAGTATGACGGACCCGAGGTGGATGTGTGGAGTCTCGGAGTCATCTTGTACACGCTGGTCAGCGGCTCGCTGCCTTTTGATGGGCAGAACCTGAAGGCAAGTGGATGGGAAGGAGGGAGTGCCTGTTTATCTGGATAGACAGGAGGGTTCTTCACGGGGAAATTAACGTGTTTTATGCCCTATACTGAAATATAGAGTGTAAAACATAACTGGTAACTACAGTGGGGTGGGGAGAATAAGTATTATTATATGAACAGTCCATCATTTTTACAGTAGGTGTATTGTGACAGAATGTTCAAAAAACAGGGAACAAACATGATTGCGTTGAAGTATTTGATCCCCTATGGGGATGAAACGATATGAACATTTCATATCACCATTATTGTGACCAAAATGATCAGGGTTGTCGTTATTATCGTGGTATTGTTGAGTGTAGTCAATATGTTTACAAAAGCATCGCTACACGTCCGCACGGTCTCCCTGCTCAAAAAGAGGCATGTACAGACCCGTCTGACAATCAACACCTGAATGACTCTGACAAGACATGGGAGAATGATGGGAAGAGTGATTTCTTTGGCATCAAGTGGACTGGATGTGTTTGGAGACTGAGAAATGGTGACTATGAGGCCAACAACACCAACCCTACGGTCAAACTTGGAGGTGAAATCATTCTGCTTTTGTGACGTTTGTCTAACAAAAATCCCTCCTGAGATGTGTGCAACCCTGGTGACCAACTACAAGGAACGTCTGACCTCTGGGCTTGCCAACATGAGTAGTACTAAAGCATGTTTGGTACTGAGAGTAAATAATATTTCCCTCAAATACAAATGAATTTATGACCTAAGCTACCATAACAATTGTGGACTGTTCATATCTTTGTAAGGGTGTAAACTTGTTTTGAAATAAGATTCCATCACAGTAGTCCAGTCGAGATGTAATGAAGGTATCTGCTATTGGTTAATTTGGAGCTGATCAAAGTTTGGAGATGTTTTTAAGGTACAAAAATGATACTGATTTGATGTGAGACTGGATGACAGAGATGAGTCCAGGTTGCGAGCCTTCAAGGATGCTGGTTAGCTGCTTCATCAGCATACGCTGATGTCTTTGAAATAGCGTCCGCCATCAGGGTGATTTTCTCAGTTCAGGCCCCAAAATGCCCTAAATGTTCCCCTTGTTGTTTTGCCATCACTTCTGGTTGCCCTAGCAACCAGACACTATGTCTGTCCACTCCTCTGCAAGTGTAATGCACAGTTAAAAGCGGGTGACTGAGCTGAAACTGTGATAGCCCCCTTTTTTGACAACTGTTACTTACTCAGTCAATATCCAAGTATTACTGACAAGATCAGATCAAAAATTTCCTTAAATAAGGCTTGCTATTAGTTTTAGTTTTCCAGCAACAATCTTTCAATAATCCTTAAAGCTCCTGGCTACTCGCCCTCGTCTTCCCAGGCAATGAATCACATCAGAGGAGAGGAGGAGAAATGGTGGAAAGACTCCTGTCCTTTTTGCTCAGTGCTTTTACTTTGATAATCAGCATTTTATTTTGATGTCAGGGTCAGTTTGAGCTGTCTAAGAAATGTTTATATTCACATTTGTAATTTTGCAAGAGCAGCTACCAGTGTTACACTTTCCTGTTTCCTCTTGACGATACAGTATGTAGCGTCACGATGCTCAGCATGTGTAATTTGGCCAACAGGAGCTGAGGGAGCGTGTGCTGAGGGGAAAGTACCGCGTCCCCTTTTACATGTCCACAGACTGTGAAGGCATCCTTCGCCGATTCCTGGTGCTCAACCCCGCCAAACGCTGCACCCTCGAGGTGAGGGGGACCGCAAATAGACAGTTGATGCATGTCAACATATGTATTTGAAAATGAGGAAGTGTTCTGGAAAATAAGGGACAGAGAAGGAAAATAAGGGAAACTCTGGTCTTTCCACCAGAAAGGAAAGTTCAGACTGTCTTCCGTGGTGCAACCATCTTATTTTATTGTTACGCTTTTACTCTGAAGGCCTGACTTTAGCAGCTAGAGGATGCTGTTGGATGCTGTTTTTTTTTTTTTTTTTTTTTTTACATCAAAGTTAAAATGTGGGAAAAATACGGGAAAATATTAACATAGGAAGGCGCCGGTAAAGAAGGGCATACTATGGGAGTTTGCCAGGGAAAATGGTAGGGTTGACCGATATGATTAAATAGTCTGTTTCGTGTGCAATTCCAAGAAGCCTCCACAAATCATTGTTGCCTAGTGTCAACTCTCTACCAGTGGTCAACATATAATATGTTACATTGATGAGACAGTAGCCACTGCAGGAAGTACTCTGTGTGACTCTCACATTGCTAACATAGCTGAGTCTATTTTATGTCTTAAATGACTTATTTTCTGTCTTTTATGTCTTCTATATTGAGTTATATGAGTGTAAAGGGGTGTTATTTAATGTCTAGAGGGCTCTAATAATGCTAAAAAAAACACACACACACATTTAGGAGGTCATAAAGTGGTTTTCTGTGCTCTAACTATGAAAATGTTTTACGTATAAATAAGGAATCCTACTTCACGGAAACACGATCAATCAGGGATTACTGTACAGATACTTAAAATTTACAATGTGCAATGTATTTTTTTTTGTATTTTTTTAAACTGTAATGAATGTTTTTGTTATTTTATTATTTGCTATTGTATTTTTACTTTGTGCGCTGTGCTGTCATTTATACTACATACAGGTTTGCTGCTACCGGAACCTTAATTTTGTTAAATTTCATCCAATCTAATGTAATCTAATCTACGTCTCTACAGCAAGTCATGAAGGACAAGTGGATAAATTCAGGGTATGAGGGTGAGGAGCTAAAGCCCCACATAGAACCCGTTGAGGACTACAGTGATGCCACCCGTATAGGTGAGTGTACTGGGCCTGTGTTAACGTAGCTTTCATGGTGGCTGTATGCTGACAAAACATAATCAATATTGTCACGACCCACGATGATTTATATCTCTGTTTACTGTTTGTGTGCCTTAGAGGTGATGGTCGGCATGGGCTTCACCCCTGAGGAAATCAAGGACTCTCTGCTCAATCAGAAATACAATGAAGTCACAGCGACCTACTTACTGCTGGGCCGCAAAGGCGATGTGAGTTATATACAGCTACATTTTTTTTCCACAGATGTCTGTATGTGTATCAAATTGCATATGTTGCGATGAGAAAATTGTGTTTTATCATGTCGAGATATCACAAACACGACTCAAGGTTCAGCAAGACCTGAAAACATTTGTAAGTTTTACCTCCTTACAAGCACATGATTTCAGCACGTCATGTATAGCATGTTGAGGTGCGTCCAAACTAGTAAAATGTTTTGCTTGCACATTGGTATTTTACCAACTTTTCTTGTTTTTTTTCCTTATATTATTGTAAGATCCCACACTAAAATCCCAGAAATTTAATTCAGCCATTCATCGACTCTTCTTTCTAATTCATAGCTTTTCATATGATTTCAGGAGGGCAGTGAGGCCCGCTCAGCCAGCACCCTATCTTTGGCAAGAGTGAGACCCAGTCCTATTACCAACGGAACCAACAAACACTCTTCAACTACTGGCTCCTCTTCCTCTTCCACCTCCTCCTCACACAGCAAGACACAGCGCAGTGCCTCTACTTACCACAGGCAGCGACGACACAGCGACTTCTGTGAGTATCTACTCTTAACGTCTCACTTCTAAAGGTGTTGCAGTTACTGCATAATACCGCTCACATAGAATATTGCTTTTATATAAGGGCAACCTTGTGAGACACAATTGTTTGTTATTTAACACTTAACAGGCACAGAATAGCTGTTTTATGATAGTGGACTTATTAATGTCGACTTCCCGGTTCATCATCATATACAGTACTGTATGTACCACTGTTGAAAAGCCCACCATTTTTACTTGTTTATGTCTTTATGCTTCACTGATAGCGTTTTTCGTCAAGCATTGAGATTTCGCACTTTGTTCGGTTATCATTCATGACATTTTTTTTTTCCAAATTCTGTTTTTTCTGTTTTAATTTTTTTGAATTCAGTTTTTACCGTTTCCACTTATTTTACCAACATAGAATGTGAGCGTTTTGGGTTAATGAATAAAATAGCCATTAATTAGACGTACAAATCCTTACATTTCCGTGCAAATCCTTACATTTATTGATGCAATTGTCCAATGATGAGAAGACAGATTGTTTGGAGGAGGAGTGTGGGACGTCATCTACCTCAAGGTTCAGAAACCATCTATGAACAGAGGGGGAGGTCTACGACACCACCTCTCTCCCACATACAATGCTGCCGTGGCATCCCAACGAGGGTGATTCCACCCAAACGACTGTCGTTGGCTGGCAGAGGCCCCACTCCACTGAATCATAACGACTGTCGCTTTGCACCACAAAACAGTGAAACCGCTTTTCCCTGGGCTTGATTCAACCTTAGAGAATAAATACTTTGGAACTGGCACCAACTCCTCTCACTAGAGCTGTCCTATCTAGTCAGACTAGAACTGTCCTACCAAGACTTTGCCCATGAACCAATTAAATTGTCTTGTGCGGTTCCTCAACTGGTCGACTCCTTTTATAAGCTCCTGTAGGCTGCTGTTGCAGAATACTCCTTATATGAGTCCCTGTATGTCTGTGCACTGCTGTCCTCCACAACAAAGGCGGACCCTCCATGCCCGTCATGCACCCAAAACGGAGCCCCACGAGCACGGGCGAGAGGGAGCTGCGGGAGGGACGAATGCCTTCACGTAAAGCCAGCTGCAGTGTGATGGGAAGCCACAGCCTCCCACCGTCGAGCCCGATGGTCAGCAGCGCCAACAACCCCAACAAGTCAGAGATCCCAGACCGCCGCAAAGACATGACCGCCACCACAGTAAGTGTTTCTTTTGCTTTTTGGGTACACAGTGTAAGTTTACCACCTTACAAAGATATGAACAGTCTATAATTTTAAGTTAAAGACACCTGGTTTTAGACCTGCAAAAGACTGGAATGGGCTACAAGACCATCAGCAAGAAGCCTAGTTAGAAAGAGACCACTATTGGTGCAATAATTAATAAATGGAAGAAATACAAGATAACAGTCAATCACACTCTCTCTGCTCCATGATTTCACCTGGTGGGTTAAAGATGATTGTCACAAAGGTGAGGGACCAGGTGGCGGCACTTTTGCAGCCCCAGAGCATGATGCTACCATGCTTGATTGTACGCAAGACACAATTGTCTTGTTCGTCAGTTGTGTTGTCGGCTATTGAGACAAAAATGGCTGCATGTTGACTCATTTTCAGTGGATAGTAAAGCTATACAAGCTGCACACTGACTACTCTAAACTACAGTATATGCAAGTTTAATTTCTATAGTATTGTGCCTTGAGAAGATATGTGGTAATAAAATGGTTGTGAAATGTGAGAGCTGTACTCACTTTACTCACAAATCTGTGCATACTGTACTCACAAATCCAGTACTCCAAACGTACAGGTGGTCCTCGATTTACGATGTTCTGTGTTCTTTATGCGTTCTGTGTACATAGTGAGGGGCTTAGGAGTTAATTTAGGTATAATTTTGGCATATGTTCCGGCTTACACTAAAACTGAACTTACATCACAATCTAGGAAAAAAACTTGTTTGTAACCCGAGGACCACCTGTGATCGTGCATATTATTGCATTACATTCTGACCTAGCATTTACTTCTCACTTTGAAGAACAACATCCCTGGAAGCGCGATGACACGTCGGAATACATACGTGTGCACGGATCGCTCGGGTGCTGACAGGCACTCTCTCCTGCAGAATGGCAAAGACAACAGGTACCGCTTTGTTTGGGGTCTTCAATCTTCCTTTTTGTGCGCACAGTCATGCTCGCACAGGCACCAACTGCTAAGCAGAGCCCTGGATCCAAAAGTCACATGGATGAAACACATTAATAGACACGTTATTATTACAGTGAAACCCGTATATGTCGACGCCCCTCGGACTGGCTGACTGGCGTCGACATAACCGGTTGTTGGCAATAATCAAAACCGAAACTAGCCATTGCTTGCACATTTACTTGTTTTGCGTATATTTTTAGTTCTGTTTTCATATGATATTTTATCTAACACATTCATTTTGTCCAAGAAATTGACAATAAGAGGAGCTGCTGATAGCTTTTGTTCTTGTGATTTCTTCCTCACTGAACGCAGTTCTCTTAGCCACCGCTTGCCTGCAGCGTCTCCCTCCACACTCAGCATTTCTGGGGCCGGAGCTGCATCTTCCTCGTCCTCTTCAGACCGGTGCCGCTTGACCAGGGGCTCCACGATCCGCAGCACATTTCATGGGGGGCAGCTGAGGGACCGTGGCCCTCCCATCTACTCGGCCCCGCCCACTTCACCCACCCTGTCCCACCATGATGCCAGCCCGCTGCCCCATGCTCGCACCAGAGCGACCTCCAACCTCTTCACCAAGCTGACCTCCAAACTCACTCGCAGGTAGCTTGCGTGGTGACGCCATAGGCTAGTCTAGACATATTTGACGGTATTTTAATCTTCAGTGTTTACTGGTTACACATGTACACAGTTCAACAGGTCTGAAGAGGAGTAGGAAGAAGCAGATCTCGTAATCCTATCCCTTCTCCATATTGCAGCCGTTTGAGTTTCTTTCCTTCCTTTGTTCAAGAGATAAGAAAAGAGAGTATGTATAATATAGATATGGCTTAAAAGTGTTTAAATGAATAAATACAGTATATATATATATATATATATATACATATGCATGCACACACACACACACACACACACACACACACACACACAAAGGGTGTCCCTAAGGTTTAGGTTTGCCCAAGTTTGGACATTTAACATACATACATTATACAACAATTTGTTCAAAAAGAATTAAAATTAAATCAGTTTAAAAATTAAAACCTGTAATGAATAATATATATATATATATATATATTAAAATGAATAACTTTTAAAAACATGTACAGTATATTTGTATATTATATATATTAAATTAAAAAAATATTGCATGTCCAGACTTTTGGAATGCCCTGTATAGTAAGTTTTAAGTACATTTTTACTCTCTGATTAGAGGAATTTAATCTATATATTCTGTTTACTATTTCCTGGTTGCTGAATCTCCTACTGAAAACTAACATGAAATGTTCAGCACTTATAGAAAATGGATTTGTAATAATGCATTGCAACAGTGTGGAAGTGTCATCCCTTCAACTTGAGTTCAGCCCTGCATTGGACCCATGTTTACGAGAATGTTTATTCATACTGTAAGTCCGTCTGTGGCCTCGGATTATCGTCTGTTCCCCTCTTCCTGTCAGTCGTCATAATCACATATGACTAATCTAATCAAACCTCAGCTTTATCCTTGCCACTCAGCTCCTGTGCCACGCTCTCCTCCACCACTTGCGTTCCTGTGATTCAGTTAGCTCTTTTGTATCTCCTGAACCCCCCACCCAACCACCGCTCTTACCCCATATCCCCTCTTTTTCTTCTCCATTGTATCTTATTCTGCTGTCCTACTGTCATGGCACCAGGGTCAACCTTGACCCGTCCAAGCGCCAGGGCTCAAACAAATCAGTGTCGGGTTGCACTCTTCCACAAGGATCAAAAACCGTTAGTAAGTTCCAGTGTGTCTTATTTCTTGTTTGCCTGCGATGCTTCCTCATCTGCCTGGTCACACGGGAGTTCCGTCAGTCTGTGAAGACTGACTTCTTTTCATCCGTCTGTCTATTAATTGTTGCTGCTCTTCGTGATTTCTAATTCTGCTCATTCTGTCCTTTTTGCACACTATTGGTTTCAAGCATGACTTTTTTACTTTTTTAAACTTTCATTGATTGTTGTTGACAGTCAGGACAATGTCAATGAGTCTTCACACTTCTGCCATCCAGCTGTGAAGTGTGCTCTGGTTGCAATGAACACTTAACATGCAGTACTGTGCAAAAGTTGCAGCGGTAACTTTGATATAGTAAAACTGCGATGGCCCAGTTTTTAGTCCCCGACGAGTTGTGACGACAAAAAATGAGATCACAGAGAACAAAATACAAACTTAGGACAACCAACAGTGGAAAAAGTCAAACACTTGTAGCAGACGGGTGGAGTCGAGCTCGCAATTTGGACCAGAGTCAGATTCGAGTCACAATTGTGATGACTTTGGACTTTGACATCGACGACTCGGGACTTGATTCAGACTTAAGTCTGTTGACTTGAAAATGCTTGAGATTTTCAGTGAGTGTGTTGAGTAAAATGTGTCCCCATTCAAACATATTTTCCCTTTGAATCTGCCTAATTGAACGCATCTATTAACGTCCAATCAGGTTCAAATTGAATCAAATTTAAGAGACTGTTACATTGTTAAAATGGAATTTTATTTGATGAACACAAATCAGTGCTTATGATTTATATCTTGAGTTCAAAAGAAATCAGGATGTCTACAGCTGAATTTTCGCATTTGAGTTTCATTTTGCTCAGCGAGTCGCCAAAGGGTGAACCCACAACTTATAGCACAGCTTACAGTCCTTTGCAATTTATCAGCAACCAGTACAACTCCTGGAATTATCCCAAGAAGTCTGCTTAAAATCAAAATGACCGACGTTGTGTTTGATTGCAGGTATGGGTTATTAGACATTTTTGTGCATCCTATCATGCTAGACATGTCCACCACGTCATTTCTTCATACAATCCAATTATGACCAAAGTCTGAACCACTGGAGTCATTCGAGTTTCATGTATCTCAGTCAGTCATCAAAGGCTCCACCCTCATTTTTTGGCATAGCCTACAATCCTTTGGCCATCTGTCTGGTATCTGTGCCCTGATGTTGTAATGGTGCACGCTGCTGCCTTCTGTGCAGATGGCACAGGTTCCCGATTCCAGGTTGCCGGTCCCAAGCCCAGATCAATGGGAGTTTTGCATCAGGAAGGGCATTCGGCATAAAAACTAAGCCAAATCAAACCATGTGATTGACTCTGTGTGGCGGCTGTAAATGGGAAAAAGCCGAAAGACAAAAAAAACAAAAACAAAAAAACATTCTGTCTAGTCTCTGTGATTGCGAATTGCAAACACATGTACCATGTGGGAAATCTGTACGCAGCTTTGCTGTACCGAAAAAGAAAAATCGACTTCTGAATGCTAGGGATGAGCCGGATACTCCTTTTAGACTAGTATCCGTTACAGATAATGGATTTTTGCAGAGTACGAGCATGAAACGAGTACAGCCCGTCATTATCTGTAATCGTGATGAAGGAATACACATGCCATTGCACCCCTTTGGACACCCCTGCTCTACGTTATGTGTTCACTGTTGCCAGAGATTTTTCATTATCAGTTTGTGGTCAGTGGGTTGAAAGTCATTAAATGTTTATTCCTTGTGTTCCAATAGCAAAGTGCACTGTGTGCTAGACAGATCAACCAATGCATGCTTTAGCTGGAAGTGACATAGGCTCTAAGGTGACTGGACTGTTGTGCACATCTCCTGCTTGTTGTGGGTGCCTGCTTGTTCTGAACGTCATCTCATCTCATCTGAAGGACTTGCTGCTCTTTGGATTACCGCTAACGTTGTCTCTGTCCTCCAGGGTCACAAATGAATCTGAGGGAATCAGGAGATTTGCGGTCACAAGGTCAGTGCGTGTCACAGCTGGATGTCTCGTGACAGTATGATGATTTGTGAACAGTTTCAATTTGTCGACCTCCTCAGTTGCCATCTACCTGGGTATCAAAAAGCGTCCGAGCCCCGGGCCGTCGGACGTGGCTGGGATCTGAGAGGAAGTGGGCGGCGGGACCCTGCGGAGGTGGTACTTGCTCTGCGGGAGGCGGCGCTCGGATGTGGCTGTCAGGTCCACCACGCCGGCCCCTTTCTGCTCTCCTGCACACACGGTGCGGCGGGGGGCCGCGTGGCTTTCGAGGCTGAGGTGTGCCACCTTTCCACGGGCGCCTCCGGGACTTCTAACGGTGTGCGCTACACGCGACTCTGGGGGGCACCTCTAGCTTTTCGGGACGTCGCCACCCAAATCTCCAAGGATCTTGAACTTTAAATGGAGGGTGTGCTTGTCTACGAGTGTGTTTCTGTGAGTGTGCGAGTGTTTGTGTCTGTGTGTTTGTGAAAAGGGAAGGGGGGGTTTGGACAATTTTGAAATAGTGGATCAGACGGGGCAAGGGGCTGGACCCGAGAGAAAATACTTCTCTTACTGTCTCGTTCATGACGACCCCACACACACCTGCCACATAAAGACACACACACACACACACACACACACACTCACACTGAGGCGCCCCACACCCCCACCCTATCTACACCTGCACCATCTCCTCCATCACCTACAAAGCTCAGCCACCCTCGCTGAGACACTTTCACCCACTGGACCTGGATCAGACTGAATCTAGTTAAATATTTTTTACTACTACTCTAGCCATAATAATACTATTTTACTTGTTTAATTTATTGCTCTGATGATTGTTTTTTATCCGCTGTTATTTTTACTATACTAGTGCAGAAAAACATTAATTTCGTGTGTTAACCTGATCATACCGTTCTCTTTTTTTTTTTTTTTTTAACCCATAAGAACCCAGATCCATTTGTGCTTAAAGTAACACAATGGAGGATATACTGTACCACAGATATTTTGGATGTTTTATCTGAAATACGACTAATTCATGTCAAAGATGTGATGTTACATCGACATTACATTGTCCGTGCTAAATGTATTCTTTATTTGAAAAGAACTCAACTTGGCACTTTTTTGTGTACCACAAACGTGCTTGAAACAAAGAACATATGCAGTGGAACCCGATTAAGTCGCCCTGCTTCTGTCGACAACCTGTCTGTGTGAACCAACTAATGAAGTCCCGGGCCACCGTTGTCTTATATTTTCCGAGATATTTTCCGAGCTTGTTTTACATGAATTCATTGACGAAGAGTTGAATTCTAATATTTCACACCCCATTAAACCATTAGAATTAAGGAGGCTCCGATTTATCTGACAATTTCGGTGAAAAAGCATGTGATCCGCATATGCTGATAGATACCTTCCAACACCGATCACCTGTGGCTCGTACTATTGCAGCCTGCAGCCATTCCTGCGTGCTGTGTAGTGTCTTGCTCTAACGTCTTGGGTAGTGTCCCCCTCCCACTTTCGTTCACACTGCGCAGGCGTGCTAAAAAACAGAACAAACATGTCTGCCGTGTGGAACTTACCTACCAACACACGCCACCAAAAATATCTTGCGGGGGCAGCACGTTAAAAAGCTTTAATGCGGCATAACACTTGGAGTATGGTGAGTTTCTGAGGCTCACGGTGTGGTCATCAGCCAAACGGCAGCTAAAGCGGCCAGAACGCTGGACAAAACTCGCCCGTACTGTACGTGCGTGACAGTCGTACGGCTAAGCAAGTAACCCAAAAAATATTTGAATTCATCGGATGACCAGCCTTTGTGAGACTTGGAAGACATCCTGTTCGCCAACTGCTCTCTCACTTGGAGCCCACCTGTGTGCTACCTGGAAGCTCAATCTCGCAACCAAAGTCTCCTGAAAGAATGCGTCTCATTCTCAAGTTTCATGAGTGACATAGGTTGTCTTGAAAAAAAAAAGTTATTGTTCTTGTGTACATTAAGGTGATTTTAAGGTTAGCAGGGGTGCGGCAAGGAATTCGGGGCACAACGTTGCCCCCCCACCCTTATTGTTTTTTTTTATTATTACCTATTTTTTGGGCCCCCCCACTTAAACGGCATCCCTGGCCAATAGCACTCTTCATAAATGAAAAATGTATAGTTAAGTCATGTGATAGATATTGGTATCGGCCGATTTCACTCATGGATGATCGGAATCGGTTGCGTAAAACCCTGATCGGCGCATCCCTAATTAGAATTGTTAAATGGCTTTGAAATGAGCTATGGTGGCAAAATAATATGATTTTGGACGTGAGCTAGCTTACCTGACACACTGCCATTTTGGGGAAGCCATATCCTGGGGTAGTTACATGACTGTCACATGACAACCACTCCAAAATGTTTCCTGTATATCACTTAGTGACTTCATGAGCTCAAGTCAAGCACAAAGCTGTGTAAGGTCCACTTCAGGACATTTAAAGCGTTGGTGACATGGGTTCTTATGGGTTAAAATATTCACGTCTGTTCATCTTTACATGAACGCCATTCTATTTTTTCGTTCACTTCTTCAGTCGCCATAAAATGTGGAGACATAGGCTGACTATGTGTCACAGCAGCAGCAGGGTTGCATTGTTTTGCTTAGATACTGTAGTCCACATGACGACGTACGGCCGTGACGACTGCGTGGATTAAGGTCAATGGGAGCAGGGTTGACCAATCAAAGGCTGGCTAACACTAATGAGTCTGTGACATCTTCAGCTTAACGAGCTGGTGTGTGCTTTAGCAGATGAGTCCATATACACTACCGGTCAAAAGTTTTAGAACACCCCAATTTTTCCCAGTTATTTATTGAAATTCAAGTTGTTCAAGTTCAATCAATAGCTTGAAATGGTACAAAAGGTGAGTGGTGAAGTGCTAGAGGTTAAAAAAAAGGTAAAACTGAAAGATAATTTGTATTTCAGAATGATACAAAAAGGCCTGTTTCAGCGACCACAAAATGGGTCAACAATTTAAAGCTGTTCTGCAGAAATGGAGGTTTATCAAGCCTTGGCAGTTGGAGCAACTAATTCCTACAGGTGTTCCAAGTTGTGGAGAACTTACTACCTCCTCTGTCTGCATAAAAACTGTGTTCGGAACACACTGTGGTAGTATACCCTCGTGAACATCAGTTGACCAGCATTGTACTGGACATAGTCATTTGTTGCTCCAAAAATGGCAAGAAAAAGGGATTTAACAGACCATCTTCACACTTACAAATGCAGGTTTTTCCTCCAGAGAAATTGGAGTGTTCTAAAACTGCTGGCCGGCAGTGTAGAAAACATTACAGGACAAAATGCAAAAAGGAGGCTTATTGTGGGAAATATTGCGTTATTGAATGCATCAGTCCATATGTTTGCAGCCTTCGAGTGAAATCTGAAGTTTACGTTTGAATAGATGGAAATGACACAAAAAAGTGGCAGCCTTGCGTTAAGAGTTAGTCGTTAAAAAAATATGAATGATTTTTTTTTTCACCTGAAAGTTCAAATACGGGACAAACACCAATTAAAACAGGAGGGGGCCAGGAAAGTACAGGAAGTTTGCCGGTGAGAATGGTACAGTTGACAGGTGTGTTCTACATTTATGTTAATGGTCGTGGTTTCAAAACGTGCTTCACAAATTACTTTGAGGAACATCATGTTTACGCTTGCACAATGAAGTGAAGGAATGAAAAAAAAAGTAGGAAGAAGCAGTTTTGTTGTTGTTTTTTTTTTTTTTTACTTAAGCTACCTCTTTTCCATAGCTCAGCAATAACTGACGGTTTGTTTCATCCCCGTCTTTAAAGATTGCTATAACAAGACTGGGGGGTAGAGGGGGAGTGTTAAAGAAATATAGAAATAAGTAAACACAATAAATAATATGAATAAATACCAGATAAATACAAGTATTACAAGTAATATTCACATAATACATGGAAAATAAGTGATACTGCAACAAATAAAGATGATAGCTGATTGGATTGTGATGGAGAAGTTAAAAGGATCCATGGTTTCCTCAGAGTTGCCCAATAAGAGCAGGGGCATTAATCATTTTGAAAATGTAAAAAACAATGACAGTTTATCGTGGTTGATTGGTTCCAGACTCGACCGCAAAGTAGGATTCAATCTTAATAAACTGAATATTTTCGTAGCTAGAGCAAAGAAAACCTGTTTATGACTTTCTAAATTCGGTTTTTAACATTATTAGAACCCTGTAGACATGAAATAACACCCCAGTAGTCACCTTTACGCTTGTTTACACCACATTGCACAGGCTATGGGATCACTGCAGGGACATAAGAGATGGCCGCCGCTACAATAGCAAGCTACTGCGCTAACGAGTTACCCTCTCCAATTTATTTATTCTAAACTTAAAAAAGTCTGTCAAACGGAGTGGGGAAGAGGGACAAAGCAAGAAGACAAAATGTACCACTTCCACTACAAGCATGGTGATGGTAATGTAATATAACATCATGTCTCATCAATGTAACATTACTGACGCCCAGTGGCCAGAATAATACATCGTCTTTCAATATTTTTTGACAACTAACAGGCCAACGGCAAACACGAAGCAGCGGTCATTTATTCATTAATTTTTGAAAAAACACGCTGTTCGAACTGTACGACTGTATGTGACATGATGTCATTCACACCTCTTTTGTGTCATTTCCAGCCAACGCATAGAAATTCTCGTTCATTTACATTTCAAATTTAATTTCATATTTGTGATATCAATAATTTTGGTTGTAACTGTTGGAGTCGCCAGTTCCTTCACTGTTCATGTAACGCAGGGGTGTCCAAACTTTTTCCACAGAGGACCGCATGCAGAAAAATTAAAGGATGGGGGGGCCGCTTTGATACATTTTGTGCTTGAAAGATGCTAAAAGCATTGCAATGTAGGGTGCAATGGTGTGCCATTATCACGGTTCGGTGCGTACCTCTGTTGTCGGGTCACAGTTCGGTTTATTTTGGGTACAGTAAGGGAAGAAAATGCATAATATCAAACTGCTTAGCTTTTGTGTGGTAAAAAAAAATTAAAAGGAAGGACCAGAGGCTAGGTGGATAACTCTAGCTAGCCAGCTGCTGCCAGAGAGACATAAGAAAGTGAGAGCCAGACAAAATGTGTAAACAAAGATGGTAAAAAAGTCGATCGAATGCGACTAAAAGTGCGATCACACGCTTACACTGTGACAAGCTGTTGTCAATTGACTCCATATTTTACAGACTATTTTTCTTACTATAATAAGGGACAAAGTGTGTCCCTTGTCAACCGGCATACTTTTATCGGGTCGCACATGCGCGAGTAGATGACAAATTTACTTGCGATGTCTATTTTGTCTATGTCTATTGCAAAATGTGATCATTTAGTTGCAGTCTGAAGCCCTGAATATTGAATAATTTATCTCAATAATAATTAGTAGTATTTTTACAAAATGCAGAGAGCCAATCAAAAATGAGCTGTGGGCCAAAAATGGCCCTCGGTACCTTACCTGTCTGCTGCGACAATACCTTCACCATTGTCACCTGCAGTTTATTCTTTTTTACAAAGTTAAAATACGGGAAATTTACCAGAAAGTATTTAAACAGGAGAGCGAGGGCAAAGAATGGCAAAATACAGGAGTTTCCCGGGAAAAATGAGTGTTGACAGGTGAGCTTTGGACACCCCTGGTTTACGAGCTTTCTTTTTACGATGCTACAGACAAATACAACAGTAAGTGTTTGAAGAGTGTGAATGATTATTGTATTTTTAGTACAAAAAGTTGAAGTGCAGCAATAGTTTAGCCCGTAGCTCCCATTCTCATCTCTACTGAACAAAGCCGACTTTGGTCTCATCCACTTGTTTAGCGGGGAAGGCCAAGTGTCCTCTCACGGGAGACTTTTACAACGGAAGAGGGTTTTCAAGGTCTGCCTTCTCCTTGGCACAATCGCGAGCCAAAGACTGGACTGTATTTGTTTACCGAGTAGACGCGTAATGCGATAAATCTGTACCGTGTGGGAAACGGGCATGTCTCTGCTTGGAAATACTGATTACCGATTACGAATACACACATACCGTGACACCCGGAATTTTTATTTTTAATAATAGGTCAAAGGGCAATACAACTAGTTGCGGGCCCTGACATAACTGATTTTAGAAGCGCTGGATGGCTGCTTATTGTCACGCTTAGTTGTCGGAGAACAACTTTCCGACCTGTCATTCTGTCATCCCCTCACAGTAGTGACACATACTTGAGAGTATATTTCCCACCTGTAGCCCCTCATTCGGTCAACTGTTTATGGAGTATGAGTTCACCGTGCCAGCTGAGGATGCAACACGTTGTGCAGTTGTTGCCTTTCACGGTTACCCGTCGCGCTACCGCAGCCCGTTTAGTCCTCTCGTGCAATGTAGCACTTGTGTCCAACTCAGCGCCGTGCACTCTCACCTCAGTCATTAGCAAACACGTGGACGAGCCAAGTAGCAAAACCCATCAGAGTACACAGAAACAAACACACCCTTCTTCTTCTTCTTCTTCTTGTGGCACACTACTATATGAACTTGTCTGTCCATTATTGATAACTGTGCTGTTGGGTATGAAAAGAAGAGAACTCTGGAAAGGCACGATGAAGGCAGTGTGGACGTTTTTTTGTTTTGTTTTGTTTTTTTCTTGTTAGTCCAGTTGCCTTTAAAGTGAACAACCAACCCAGCGCCTTCACACACGATATATTTCATGTACAAAAAGAGAGACAAAGAACCGTGACTGCTTTCTATTCTCCCTCCGTTTTTAGTGAATACCGTACTGTGATATTTACGTAGGCTGCAGAGGTCATGTTATTTGGCTGCTGAATTACTGTTAATACTATTTCTGAATTGTCGCTTTTCCCGTGGTGACCCAAGTACCCCCCCCCCCCTCGCCCATTTCCTGTTCCTACCTACCAAATCACCAACTCAACAGGGTGTCACTAAAGTCTGAACACACAGGCAAAAATGCATATGTTATAACAAAATTTAAATACATTTTTAAAATATAACATATAGAAAATGAATAAATAATATATAATGAATTAATTTTATGTTTCTTATTTTATTTATTTATATAATTACTGTATTTTCTTTCATTTTGAAATGTATTTAGATGAGTTAATTATTTAATGTATTATTTATTTACGCTGCACAAGTCTAGACATATAACACGTTACTGTATCATCCCTTTCAATGTTTGCATTATAAAATTTGGGATTTTTTTCGGAAAAAATACAAGAAAATGAGGGAAATTATCTTCCACAAGGACCGGGGGCGGGTTAAGGGTACTGGTGTAAAGACCAGACTGCCCCACGTGGCGCAACCGTGCTATTTCACCGGCGTGCTTCTTTTATTTTGAAGGCCTGACATTACCGGCTACAGGATGCAGTAGGCCGATGTTGCCCGAGCGTTGTCGAGCGGACCGAAGGCTTCGCTGCTTCGGCATGAAAGTTCAAATATGGGAAAAATACGGAAAGCTGTTAAAAATAGAGCGCACCGGGAAAGAAGGGCAAAATATGATAGATATAGGTATATACTGTACACAAAAAAAAAATTTAATGTATAATTAATTAAATGAAAACAAACAGTGCAATAAACAATTAAATAATATATCCATGTTTGTCAGTGTGTCCAGACTTGAGGGACACCCTGAATATTTCCCAGGGATGCCAACCTCCACTGCCTACCACCTTCAAGTTCAATCATTTCGATGAGATTCTGGCTTTCCTGAACTTTTTGTTTCTCTCTGAGACCCCGTTGTCTTGCTATAGAGGGGGCCATTATCTGCGGTCATGTTGCTGACCACACGTCCGGCATCTTTTTCTTGCTGTGTGGCTTGTGCTGTTTCAGCCGGTGGGGTGAGACTGGGTTGCATCCTCTTTTCGGGGTGGGAAGCAGACACCAGTGTGGACACCACGAGTTTGTTCTTGCCTCCCTCCGTCCCCCCACCCCCCTTACTGGGCGTTAATTCATTGTGGTGTATATTAACTTTAGGTGATATAGACCTCAATGCACTTTGCTTTGACTTGAATCAGCTCCTTCCAGTGTACCATTATGGAGTACCCAGAACTCGCCACTGGAGGGCGCCAATGTCTTAAATGTGAAACACTACAAATTGTGGATATTTGCACAGGTACTTAATTTATTTTTTAGAATATCATTAAAACAGGATTTATATCAGTCAATTGTTGGCTGTATATACAATTTATGAATATAGTATATATCTTAGAGCTCAAGGTTTATTTATAGCTAGAGCAAGAGAAGTCAGACTAATTTAAAGCCGTTTCTGTCAGTGATGTTGGGGAAATGACCAGCAATCCTGCATGACTTCAATGTTTGGTTTTAAAGGGGGAAATGTGACATGATGCACAGCTAGGACTGGTAGTTTGTCCAATGCAGACCGTTGCTAAAGTTCAATCAATACCAAGAAATAAGTGCTCAATGTGGCGCCAGGCTTGTTGTGTGGAACACAGTCACTTCACATTGTTCAGTACATTCAGGGGGTCTTCTGGCTTGTTCAAATGTAGGCTTGCATTTACAAATGGACACACACGACCAGCTAAGGAGGATAATAATTGACTTTTCGATTCCCAATTAAACCCGGAAGAATCCAGAGAGCCATTTGAGCTTAAAAATGATACCACAGACCAATTGGAACACACTGAAGACATGTATGACATGTTTTGTAAAGTACTAATAAATCATGTCAATGATATGTAATGTTACATTATTCATGGTGAATGTACTTGAAAACTCAACTTGACACACAAATGTACAGTTTATCCCTTCAAATTCATTGAGTACATTATTAAAACTTTGCAATATTTTGCTAGCTTGTTTTCAGACAATTCAAGAACAGTTAAATTCGAATAATTCTCACCCGATAAAGCATTAGAATTGTTAAATGGATTTTAAAAAAAAAAAGCCTCAATGGCAAAAAATGAGCTAGCTTACCTGACACGCTGCCATTTTGGGGAAGCCATGTCCTGAAAAAAGTCACGTGCAGCCTCGCCAACTCCTCGCGAGAAATCGCTAAATTACGTCATTTTCTGATTTGTATGGTTGCCATTGGCATGTTACCTGGTGTCATTTTTGAACGACTCGTTCACGATTGGCACATTTCTATTAACAAGTTCAAGTTGAGCACAAAGCTGTGTAGGACACATTTGGACACATTTAAAGTGTTCTTGTGGGTTCAATTGGGAATCGTTTGATATTCAACTGACACCATTCCTGTCTCACAGTCCAGCCAACACCAGTGAGAGACTAGAGCAAATCATTTCGTGTAAAACAACTCAAATTTTTAGTATCGGATGGATGGACATTGAAGGTGCAATCTATGAACATTCTGGGGTTTTTTTACCTCAGTGTTGAGTTGTTCAGATGGATGCTACAGTGTTTTAACCTCCCGAAGGCTCAGTATTAAACATGCACTGTTGTTTTGAGACGGATTTTGGAGGACAACAGAAGTTGATGTTATATGCAAAAAAAGAAGTTTGAGTAGCCTAATTTTCACTGCTTTGCTTTTTTGATTTCCTCCCCCAACTGAAAGCAACTGTAAACTGAGCTTGAGTGGTTGTGGTATCTACAGAGAACATGGAGCTGAAGACTAATAAAATTCACTTACAGTATGTTGGCATTCCTCCTCCATTTATTTGGCTTTTATTTCTCTTATTTGGGTGCACGGGCCGTCAGCATCAGCTTTCGGAAGGAACTTTTTGGAGTTCAGCTGTTACGTTTGGCTGAACGTGCGTGTTGCGTTACACCACGATGTGAAGACATTGGTGGCTGCGTGGACTTAAAGTGAAGAGGAGCTCACAAGGAGCGGCCCGATACGCAACAATTCAAAGTAGCAAAGCAATGAAGAATGTCTAGAAGGCACAGCTGGGTCATAACATAAAGCTCACCAGGGAAGGTGGGAACGAGAACATTGTTATTGCCGTTAATTGGTGATAAGTGAATCTCCGCAAAGTAGGATTCCCTATTCATAAAAGGAATATTTTCATAGTTAGAGCATAGAAAACATGTTCACACCTTCTAAATAATTTTTTTAAACATTATTTGAGCCCTCGCTACATGAAGTGACACCCCAACTGTCACCTTTACACTCGTATTACCCAATATAGTAGACATAATAAGAGTAAACTGCATGACAGAAAATACAGTAACATTACTGTCAGTGTAGAATACCTACATATCATTCGCTGCGTCTTCTGACGCTGTGTATGTCATTTTAGTTTATTTAGCCATTATTATCCTTAAAAATGGCCATAAATAGGCCATATTCAACCACGAAACAAGATGATTCATTAATTCATATATTTTTGAAAAACCGTGATGGAGTGAAGCCGCAAAATTTGAAGCAGGAAGTGCTGCTGCTGCTGTGCCCATGCCCCATCTAAAAGCCTTCACGGGACTCCGTCTTGCTTACGACGTTAAAAAAACACACACACACACACACACACACACACACCCACACAAAATGAAGCAACAGAAGAAATTTGTCAACACGCTTTGCTTTTCATGTGTTTTGCTCACTTTTCCATAAAAATAACATGCACGTGCGTCATGGCCAGCGGCTGGTCTAGATATGGGCCATATGGACAATTGCCCGGGGCAGCATTCTCTTGGGGGAGCCCCGTGGGGGGGGATCCCATTTATTTGTGTTCAGCCCTCATCAAGTCAGGATGTGTGGCAGATGGGCGCCCCCTACAGGCGGGATACACGAGCCCCCCCACGCTCTTCAGACGTCATCAAATGTCCGCCACGTGACCAAACCACTTCAACACTGTGCCTCAGCCGTCAGGTTACGACAGTAATTTCTCAAAACTGCTACATATTTCAACAATATTGTTTTCATTGTATCGCAGACCCAGAGTCTGAAACATGGAAAAGAGAAAGTCAAAGCCATCAGGTGCACAATTTAGAAAGAAGAGGAAAGAAGAAGCGGAGCAACGGGGGCCAAAGATAACCGTATAACTTAATATCATTACAAAAAATAACTTTTGTATAGAAATACTAGTAGTGAAAAATGAGATGATGATGTCGTTACCCCACCAACCCACAAATAGATTGCAGTCTTGATATGTGCTTTTAACACCGAAACACAAAAAAGAAACTGCTGAATGTATTTGTTTCATGGGGCACTTTTTATTGAGAGTAGACTGTTGGAGCAGTCGTTACTTTTTTTACAACAAAAAGCGGGTGTTGCCACATTTTGCCAGGCAAGCCTGGCACAGTGGAGGTTGATCCCAGGATGTTACCAACCAACGCAAGAAAACTTGGAAAAAAAGAGGACAAGGAACAAAAAGCTGGAAAGAGGAAAAGGAGGTGAGCAGAGTCAAGAGTCTCTCGATGAGCTGCTGTTTCCTCTCCGCGCCCACCCGTTGGCTCGATTGTACATGAGATGATGGTCATGAGAAGAAGGAAAAACAAAACAGGATTGGTTCTCTTTACTTCTGGGCAGGGATCATGCTGTCGATGGCCTCTCCCTTCTCCAGCTTCTTCTCCATCTCCACCATCAGCTTGACACCATCGACCACCAGCTGCACCTGCTCGACCTCAGAGGAGCCCAGGCGATCGGCGTTGGAGATGTCAAACACGCCACCCACAGAGGCAGTGTCGACGCCACCTTTAGAGGACCCGAAGAAACATTTTTGTTGGGTGCAAATGAGACACTTAACGGCTCTGCAGACAGCCCGTGTGAGGGAAGAACCGCAGTCATACCTGTGCCACGCTTCTGCAGGCGCAGTCTGGTGAGGATCTCCTCAAACTTGGCGTGTGTGCTCAGCTTGGGTAGCTTGACGTGGACACCACCTCGCAGACCGGTGCCCAGGTTTGAGGGGCAGGTCAGGATGTAGCCCAGATGCTCGTTCCACATGAAGCCATGGTTGTGCTTCTTGAAGATCTCCTCAATCTGGTGCAAAAAGAGAGAGTCAGAGGAAACCTTTGTGTTGCTTTCATTCCTTCATGGCGAGTGTGGACGTCTCATCGTCGTACCTTCTGAAGGCCGACGCAGAAACGCTTGAAGACCTCCCTCATGTTGCCACCCTTCTGCATGGAGATGACACGCAGGTGGTCCTCCTCATTCACCCACACCAGGAACGTCTTGTTGTCATTGTGCCTGGATGTGCGACGGAAAGAAGATTCAAAGCTGTGTCAACCGTTTGTCCAGGAGCACTGCACTCCCAGCCCCAAGATTGCCATTAGCAAGTTGTTTAGATGGACAGACAGACAGACAGACAGATAGATAGACAGACAGACAGACAGACAGACAGACAGACAGACAGACAGACAGATAGATAGACAGACAGACAGATAGACAGACAGATAGACAGACAGACAGACAGATAGACAGATAGACAGACACCCACTGTGTCTGGTAAATTTTTAAAAGTATATCATAAAGTGCATTTCATATCATAGCATGGAGAATACAAGCCAATTGATGTAATAATGAAATAAATTATTCATTTAAATAAATTACCAATTTAAATAAATGATTTACTTAAACTGATTATTTAATAGCTAATTAAAGTTATTTACTTATTTATTTTAAACCCCGAAGTATTTTGAGGTGCAGTATTCCCTCGTTTATTGTGGGGGATAGGTTCCAAAAAATAAGGGAAATCCGCAAAGCAGCCAACTTTATTTGTTTATAATGATTATATAAGTTTTAAGGCTGTAAAACCGCTCAAAATACACTTTATACACTTTTCTCAGACAGGCAGGAACATTTCCTCACATTTTTCTAATGTTCAAACACTCTCAAAGTTCAAATTTTGTTTGAATTTTAATGATCAATCTACTAGTAATTATTAAGTGACTGATGCGTATTCGTCCTCCTCCTTGAACCCAAGGTTCATTTAGCCGGTTAACTTCTTCTTCTTCTTCTATTTTTTATTCGCGGTTAGCAAGCAGTTCACACAGTTAGCGAGTTTCCTTGGGACTACTGACCACAACAGGAAATGGCAAAAAGCAGATTGATTGACAGCGGTCTACAGCCAATCAGGACACAGAACACAATGGGTGGGTTCTCCCTTAGTCAATAAGGACTGTTGTGGCTCTATATTTAGCCGGCTATCATCTACTGTGGGTTGCTAATATGCTCGTCCAGGCATGGAAACTCAAGCCTCACAGGTCTTCATCTCTCACGTGAGTATACAACACCCTCTAGTGGTATCAGTAGTAAATACGACCAATGCGCGTTCATACGCGGTTAAAAAAATATGCCAAATTGCCCTTTAAAAAACCGAATAGCCAATATAGCCAAGCTAACTTACAACAACAACAATGCAGAGGACAGAATCATAGAAAATATGTGAAATGGTATTTTAAGCAATAACAAAAGAAACCACTAACATAAATGATGAATTATTAAGAGCTAAGATAAGAATTACAACTTTATTTACAATTCATACATAGCTCCGTTTACGATCGGTCAGCCTTTCAACAGACAAACGTTTCAGTACCGCACATCACTAATTTGTACTTCCACGGTGCCACAGGACCCACCATCACCCCTCACTGACAAGCGGCGACCCAAATTGTAGAATTTTTGTCATGTAGCCATTTTTGAATGCTTCATTTAGGCCGAGAACACTTTTACACAATTTGTGTAATTGTGCGTTAACTCGTTTTTTTTCTAGTAACGGGCCGAAATTAAATCATTTTCAGAAAGCCGTGATAGAGTGACGGCGCAATGTAGTGAGGGACGACTGTTTCGCCTACTCTTGAGGTTGACTTCCTGCCAATTTGTCAAGTCGTGGAAACACCACCGCACCCTAATTTATGTACCTGACATAGTTGGGTCGCTCTTGTGAACCGGGAGAAATGGACCTATACTGTACCACTGCACAGAACCTAGATATGATCATTAAAGTACCGCAGGTGAGCGGGTTTTCCCAAGTGGTCGCCACTGCTGAATGGCAAATACACGTGGATCCACTAGGGTGGACACGTCGCTGGTAGTTTTGTACTTACATGATGCCTCTGGCGTCAGGCCAGTCACGGGCCATACCGGCGCAGGTGAGCAGGGGGGAGACGGGCTTGTCAAACAGGAAGTGATCAGCAATCAGCTGCTCCTGCTCAGCATCAGTCATGGACTTCAGGGGGTAGTACTTCCCCTTGAACTCACCATCCAGGCTGGTCAGAGCTGGTGGGATGCATATTGTTAGGAAACTACATGCAATGCGTCTCTAAGTGGAAACACTTCGCTGTACCCTCCACAGACAGCTTCTCAATTGCTCTGCGCTCGCCACGGCTGTTGTGGGGGGGCAGGGTGAATCCCTTGATGCTGCGGCCAGTACGGACACGGCTGGACAAAACGTAGTTGGGGTCCAGGTCATCGCCGCCCTGTCGGCAATAAGAAAATGCGAGTGTTTGGTTACAAGTCGGCACATTTTTCTCAAGCACGGATCAGTTTTGTTTTCAAAGACCTTCAGGTTCTCAAAGTTCAGGTCAGTCTTGTGCTTGTCAGTGGGCTTGTATCCACCATGACGGTCGGAGATGATGGGGTCCAGCAGATCCTTGAAGACCTCGTAGGACTCCTCGTCACCAGCGACACAGCCAACAGTCATGATGAAGGGGTGACCTGAGGAGCGAGGGTCAGCGACGGATGAATTTCATTTACATTTAAATCTTGGAAATATTCGTTTGCTGCAAGAGAGAGACTGACCGGGGTTGTCAACACCAGTCTGGATGACATCATCCAGGGTGAAGCCACTGGGTGTCTGCTTGTCCCTCATCTTGCCATACAGGTCCTTGGTGAGAACCTTGGCCATGTGGTTGTTGTGCTTGGACAAGTCAGGGTACTCCTCCTCAACTTTGTAGTTGAGCTTGAAGTTGTTGTGGGTGTTTCCGAAAGGCATGCTTGCTTTTCTAACACTGGCGAGAAAACGCAAACGTAGGATTCTTGAAAACTGACAAGTCAGGTGGGATCTTTATCTGAAAACTCCCAGGAGTCCCAACATTTTTGATACGGTATCGTCTCAAGCCACACCTGGCAACATGTGCATGTGAAAATAAGGGAAACGTTCTGGCAAAAAGGGAAAATAATGGAAGTTCCTTGCCTCCGAAAGACCCGACTGCCCGCTATCATCGCAATGCACCGTTGTCCTAGCAGACTGCTGTGGCTCAATGTGGCGGAAACAGCTCTCATGTGTTGGGAATAAGCTCGAAATATTGTGGGAATAAAGTCATAATATTACGGGGAAGAAAATGTACAAAGATTATTTAAGAATAAAGTTGAAATAAATGGAAAATGACACAACAAAAAAGTGGCTTTTGCATCCTTTCATTTTCCACTCTGTGGCGCTGGCTGGAAAAAGTTTGGACACTCCTAAGCTACAGGATGTCCTGCGCCGATGTTGCCCGAATTTTACAGAGTGTTGAAATACGGGAACATTATTGGTGGGAACCAGGAAAGAAGGGCAAAATACGAGTGTTTCCAGGGGAAAACAGGAGGGTCGGCGTGTTTGCGTATGCGGCCTGAGCGCCTCAAGGCGGTGCTCGCGCCCGAGGTTGAGAAGCAGCGGTCGAGAAGACAGCTGCAGTCATTTTATCTGCTGGCAGAGGATTCCTGCTTACGTGCGTTACATCATTTACGAGGTGTCAGATGTCCAGTTAAAATAGAGTAGGTGGCAGGTGTGTGTGTTGGTATTTTTAGCGTCAGCACGGCTGCCCGCCCGCCCGCCTTGATGTCCTTCTCAACATACACCACACTCAGGGCACTGAATCGATGGCAACTGGAGTCTTCAGGTTGTCCGAGAAGACGATTTGCCTCTCATCTGAGCAGGTTTCATCCTTTCATGCTCAAAGACCGGATAGGACAGCCCTAATAGGATATGACTCGATCGTACTGGAGCTGTCCTATCGGGTATTTCAACTGATGCTTGGATGAGAGGCAGAACGTCTTGTCAGACAACCTGAGCGGTCCAGCTGCCATCGATTCGACGCCCTGAGACGACAACGACCCGTATGAACGAGAACATTGGTCTGCATTTGTCGCGCTTTACTGTCGCTACGTTTGCGTGACGCTACTTGCATTTCGTGATGTTTTATCCACGACAGCGTCCGACTGTTTCACAGGCTTTTGCAGCGTGAACGCATACGGTGACTTTTACGTCTAGTGGACGACAACCAGTTGTTCTTTTTGTAAACGTTTGATCCGTTGTTTATCAATCCGCCCAAAAAGAAGGCACCCAAAATGCCTCCACAGAGTCAAGCGTTCCCGAGCAGTCGCGCCCTCCTTAAATCTGACACTGAATCCACGTAGCACTATTTTTTAAAAAGTGCAAAAGGGTATTCAAGAGACCATATTTACCTGCACACTAGACAAGAATAGAGGTAACAGTCCTTGGGATCAGATCCTGTTCACCACGGCCAAAATAGGGGTCACCCAACTCGAAAGGGCTTCACTCCCTGCTTATATACCGGGCACACGCTCAACCACTGGTCTTGCCATTTTAGTGCCTGCTCCGCTCTGATTGGCCAGGCCCTGTGCACCAATACCCTCACACACGCTTCAGGACAGGGACACACCTCAAGTCATCCAAGAAGGGCGCACACAGCTGCAGCGTCACCCCCACCCCAAACATAGCACTGATACATGGCAGGAGTATCTGAGGGAAGAAGGGGGTCACAAGGGTAGCCGTGGGGGAGGTGAAACAAACTCAAAAAAGCTGAACCGTGCTTTTGTGAAATAAGCGACGTGAGCGGGTGCGCTTTGCCGTGACTCCACGTTGCTACCGCATTCCGATTATTATTGAGTTTTCCGTACGGAACTTTCAGTTCGGTACGGAGGCGTACCGATTTCCCACACGGTACGCGTTAAGTGAGGGACAGGGAGTGTTTGTGATGTGACACGTCCACCTGGTAAACAAATACAGCGCAGCCCAGCCTTTGGCTAATGGGAGTCATGGCTAGCGATGGTGCCAAGGACAAGCCGGGGCTCGAAAACCTGTTTGGGAACACTTGGCCGGACAAAGACAAAAGCGGTGGGTTGCCATTGTTCAGTAGAGATGGCGAACGAGGCAGAAAAAGAAACGTTTCGAACAAGGGGCGTCCAAAGAGCGGCCTGGGGGCCATTTACAGCCCACAGCTCATTTTTCATTGGCACATTGTGTAAAAATACAATTCATTATTAACTCATTCAATGCCAAAGACGTAGTTACATGTTTTTATCAACCCCAACACCTGATCCCCACAACATATTTGTACATCTTTTACGTATTTTTTTCGAGAGAGAGAAGCAAAAAGAGGTGATGACGCAACTGCCCACTAATGCATTTCACTTCAGATCAATTTTAAGCCATAAAAACGGCCACTAGGTGGCAGACGTGCATTTGACAGGAGCTCGGCAGGGATCGTGCGAACGAAAAACTCACACATGACAGGAAGGAGGAAGTGAGCGCGCCTGGAGGAATGTCGCGTGCACAAGGTTACGCATTGCAGGGACATTTTAACGCGTGCACACGCACATACTTCAGCTCCATATGTGAAAATTGTAAAGAGTTCATGGTGTAAAACAGCCCATTTTTGTGTTGTTTAGATATTTGAGCTGTCACAAAAGCAAAAAATATTTGTGTCAGAGTGAAAGTTTTTCACAAATGGTTGGTTTTCCCCCTTTTTTTAGTCGGGAACTGATATTTTCCTGAAACTTACCTATGTTCTACTGCTGATTACTAAAGAACGGACAAAGGTAGAACAAACTTGTTTCTTCTGGTGAAAGACGGGAGTCTAGTCTTTCTTTTGGTAGGTTCCGTGTTTTTATAGCCATAGAACACGATACTCCGTGTGCCTTGAAGGATCCAGTCAAATGGCGGATGGTTAATGAGCGATGTTACACTAATTTGCTTTGTCAGCTGGAACACAAAGCTTAGACGTGGATGTTTTGTTGAGATAGCTTAGCATATATTGACCTGCACTGGATTGGCTTTAGCACGTTTGATGTACAAAATGTATACGAGCACACGACTTAAATAGAGACAGAGCGTTACGTGCGGCAATAAAAATACCTCGACTGACTCTTAACTTGCAGCTGACTCACACCTGCTAGCTGACTGTGGCTCCTTTTGCTGTGCCGATAACCCCAGCCCCCGATCCCCCCGGGACTTATTCCCTCTACACAGATACACACCGATCTCATCACGCTGGTATCGACCCGACATTGATACTACCACTACTACCACAAAATGACGTTAGCTTCGTAATGTTTTGACCCACTTGCTGTTAGCATCTTTAACGTACAAAACGCATCACAGTGGCCTCCGTATCCTGTAATCATTCATTCTGTACGCCGCCCTCGCTGGGTCACGCCAGAGACACGTTTATGTGTTTGTTTCATTGATTAACTTTTTAACCAAGCACTGGGATTTCGCACTTTGAACGCGCCGCCATTACATCCTATGAAACGCAAAAGTGAATCCTACGCATGCCTTCCTGGAACGCTGCTGCAGCTTCATAAATCCACCAAATAGAAGGCGGACTGACACACACGTCTACAGCCTGCTTTGCCTTTTAGTCGTCAAAAGTCTCTTCACGGGATTTATTGCGAGTCGCTCTTATTGCCCAAAAAGTATCGCTAGAGGTCTGATTGCTGGCTAAATACAGCAACAATGTTGCTAAGTTGGCATCGCTAATCCCTCCTGCTACGTCTTCTTCTTCTTCTCTGGCAGACCAGGTGCGTAGGACAGCCCAGATGAGCAAGGGTGAACAAGTAGAAATGATTTGAAAACTATAATTACATCGTTTTTAAAATGTAATTTAAAAAATATGCAAAATAACAGAAATCAAAATATATGTCAATTAATATTTTAAGTAATTAAAAAAATATCATATATTATTTCAGTGTTTTTTGTGCATTCATTTATTTTTGGCAGCGCATCAAAAGCAAATTTGGGCTGCTAAAAATAAATAAATGTATGTATGTATTTTTTTTATTACTTAACATTTTAATTTAAATACATTTTATTTTATTTTTCTATTATTGAATTGCAATTGAGCGGCAGTGGCTCAGGAGGCAGAGCAGGTCATCCACAAACCAGAAGGTTACTCCTTTTCTAACCCGAATATTGGGTCATGGATACGCCTATCGGGATATCCCGATCGAAAGGAACATCCATTTGTGTTCTGCGCATGTTCTATTTGAAAGGAATCTTCCGTCTTTGGCAGGAACTTCTTGCAAACATGGCGACACGTAAAACCCCACACTTTTGGAGCGAGGGGGAAACAAACCACCTCGTTAGTGTGGTGAAAGACGGGACATTACGTCTTCTACAGACGGGAGCAAGTAGTGTTTCAGAAACCGGAATATTGACCTTAACCCGAATATTAACTGCAGGTAAGCGGGGTGAATGTTTGATGGTGGTCAGAGAGGCCGTAGGTGCAAATTGGCAGCCACATTTCCGTCAGACTACCCCAGGGCAGCTGTAGCTACAGATGTAGTTTACCACCACCAATGTGGGACTGATATGGGTCCACTTCAGCGTGAAGCGCCTTGAAAAGCACTACAAAATGGAATCTAATACATCATAATTGTAATGACTTTTCAAATATATTTTTCAAATGGATGAATGATGAACCTTCATCGGCAACCTACAGCATGCCTGCGCCTTTCGAGCAGTTTGACGCTTTGCGCGAGCGTCCGCAATCAGCGCGTGCACTTGTTCGGAGCGCCGCTGCACGCCGTGTGCGGTGTGCTTGGGAGAGAAATAGAAGTGCATCACCTGCCAGTGATACGCCAGATAAAGCGACTGACATTTGAATGCCAGTCTGGAACAGTTATGCAACGGGCAGTGATGTGTGTCTTCCTCAAATGTCGCCCGCAGAGTTCCTCTAGCTTCACGAGATGCTTAAAGCACCGGAAACATCCATTCGCTCCAGCTGTGGCACTTCATGCGTCGTTTCATTTCCAGGCATTTACCTGCGTTGAGAATGAAACATACACTTTCTCCTGCAAGCTGCGGTTGGCAGGGAATGACGATCGGTCCGCTGCAACACCGTTCGCCTTTTTGAAACATATACCGCTTGACCCCCGGAAAAGGAATCCATGCCAACTGCAGCGCACCCGTGTCAGAATAGCTCAGTGTCACATTGCTGCATGCTGGCTATTAGGTGAGAGCAAATTATTGGCCACGCTAAAAATGTGCCACCTGTCTCAAGAAGAGTAATACTTGATTCACTATGGAAGCGTTTCTGTAAAGCATGACTGGAAAAGAAACATTAGAGGCCTGGCAGCTACAGACAATGACGCTGCAAGGCTCTATAAATACTGGAACACCATATCTAACGCTTCATTTCGCTTCCCATGCGCACTCAGCTCGACACCTGTTGGTTGCATAAAGTCATGAAGAGGAACAAAAGCATGTTGGCGGTACAGCTGAGTTTTGGTCCATTCCCCCCCCCCCCCCCCCCCCCCGCTGAAAATGCATCTCTTTCACCATTAGTGGGTAATCATTTATAAACACGTGATAAACGCACAGCACGCATGCATCGTTGTAAGAAAGCCCACAGTTTGTACACGTTCATGTCTTCATGCTTCACTCATAATGTTTTTTCGTCAAGTGTTGAGATTTTGCACTTTGTCTGCTGGTCCTTGAACGCACCACAGTCATATGCCCTGAGAGACAAAAGCTCGTTTGGCTACGGAAGCACTCACTTCGACAGTCATGGGTCATCTTACGCTACACATTTACAGATACACATATTTTTATGGGGGTATCAATCACGCGCGCCGCACGGTGGCTGAGAGGATAGCATGTTGGCCACACAGTCAGGAGATCGGGAAGACCTGGGTTTGAATCTGCGCTTGGGCATCTGTGTGTGGAGTTTGCATGTTCTCCCCGTGCATGCGTGGGTTTACTCCGGTTTCCTCCCACTTACCAAAAACATGCATGTTAGTTTAACTGGCGACCCTAAATTGTCCATAGATATGAATGTGAGTGTGAATGGTTGTCTATATGTCTATGTGTCCAGGGTGTACCCCAAAGTCAGCTGGGATAGGCTCCAGCATCCTAATGATGATAAGCAGCATAGAAAACGGATGGATGGATCATTTACGCGCAGTTTTCGCCATTCGCTGGTGGTCTTGGAAGAAAACCCCCGCAAAAACTGGAGTACTTGATTTCTTTGTAAATTGACTTTGAACTGAAATGACAGATTTGACCCGACTTTCAATGCTTAGCGTTTTTGCATTTGTCAAAATGCTTGGTGATTGGTCCTCTGCCTCTGAAACTAAAGCAAGCCGGGGTCATATGTCCATGGTGTTGTCAGGACATGCTAGAATTAGAACGGGCTGGCTGGTCCACCTACACGCTGACAAACATGAACCCTGCCCATCCTGGACCCTGGTTCAGTTTCGCCCAGTCCGATCCATCTTAACCGTTGTGACCTCTCAGAGCTTTGTATGGAACCGTCACTTCTATGACTCGCTTTACCAAACACCAATCAGCCGCACATCGTCTCTTACGAGCTTTCATTTCTTATGATGCTATATTTAGCATCATTCACTCCTACATGCCATATAGTCAGGGTGCAAAGAGAATGAGTAAACAACCAGTGTAGGGCTGTACCATACCGTAAATGTTGGTATCGATCCGATGGAAGTATATGCAAATACCAATATCGGTACAGATACAGATCATTCCCTCTTGACATTTTTCAAGATCACTCAACGCTTTTGTGACTTTGCCTTTCATTTGTTGGTCATGAACATAAACATAGTATCAATCTGATACTGATACTTCGCCTGGTGCAAAAGTGGCATAAACTTGTAAAGATGGTGGGCTATCTAGCAGCGGTACATACATCCTGTACATTTCACCTGTACCATCACCTTGTGTCAGCGTGAATGTCGAATCACGAATATGCTACTGTATGTATATTTAAGGTATAGGAGCCCACATCTTCACGTCAAATTGGCAAAGCAAATAGGAAGTATTGGTGTGATATCTTTTCACATTCAATATTTCCACATTAAAATGAGCTGTGGGCTGCATTGTTAGACACCTTTGTCATAGAGCATCTGAGGTCTGATCTATTTTAAGTTTGAATAGAGAGCACTAGACCCTTGGCGGTGTGTGGACGGTGCATGCGCACTCACATGACGTTACCATAGAGACGTTTACATTCATACCTGCTTTTTGCATGCATATTTTCTAGCAGAGCCTTTGGAGGTGTAATATATGAACATGAGGTAAAGATTTGGGTTTAAATCTTGATGTGAGTAATAAGAGAGGAGCTAGGCAACCACGCAATACGTACCGGAAACGCAATCGGTTCTACGCATGTGCAGAACGCGTCTACGCCACCGGTCTACCTATTTTGCGGCAGCCACATGTCAGGCAATAACCCCCAAAATATTACATATATGAAGTATGGTTAATGACTGTTTATGTTCATACATTTTAAAATTAGCTACCACAGCAAGTGAAGCACAGAAGTGTTGTAAAAATTAGCTAAGGGATGTGACGTAGTCCTTGCGCATGCGCGGGATCGATTGCGTTCCGGGTACGTATTGCGCACACTGATCTGTACTAAAAATCTGGATAGACCATACGTCGCACGTTCCCGTGCAAGCCGCTGAAGCCGCAGAGAGACCATCTTACCACTCACATCTCGTACGTAGGAGACTACATTCGTGTAACCCGCCCTATTTCGCACCGGGACCCGAACAGAGGGCCTTTCCAATGGGAGGCGAGAGCGCTGACCACACGGCCAAAAGCCCGGACTGTCGACAGCGTGTTCAGCGCAGCACTTAAAGGTAGGGAGTGAGACTTGTGAGTGGTAATATGGCGGCCGTGTGGCTTCACAAGCCATTGACCAATGGTCTATCCAGATTTGTAGTACAGGTCAGTGATTGCGCAGTGACACCATCACTTACCACTCTCAATAGTCGCCATCTTGGTTACGTAACGGAAGAGGAGGGGCTACCTTGAAATATTGGCGGCTGAGCAGTATCCTGTACCGTTGTAAAGGACTGACAGTAACAGAAGTCACAGGTAAATACTGGGAGCGTCATAAAGACGCCCCAAATTGTGAGTACGAAGTGATGGATATTTACCACACTCAATAGTCGCCATCTTGGCTGTGGTTGCAATGTACGTACAATGAAGAGGATTAGAAGCAGGTACATTTGCGCTCATCATACCCGCTAAGAAAGCAACGCCAGTAATGGATTTAGGAGACATAATGTAGGACTTTTTAACACGTTATTGTACCGAGCAGTGTCCATAATAAACTATACCACCAACTTTAAATAATTCACTTTCAAAGTATTCTTGTCATCATGGTCAAAAAAGCAATTAAGTGGCAATGATGCATCGCCTCGCCTCCAGTGGTGTCATCGTAATACTACTGACAGCCCCTAGGGGGCATAGTTGCACGGTATCTGACGTATGAACCGGTGGTTTCCTGTACCAGCAGTACATCAACTTAAACAGTATTTGCTAGTAGGAAATACACCAAACTACATCAGTCCCCTATGTGCTGTATACTAAGTGAGATGGTGCAAAGAAAATATATTCCCAACTGTTATCGATTAAGCATATTCCAGTTGCCAGGTGAGCATAATAAACATTTTTTTAACATCTATTTAATGCTACCATCAAATGAGAAATTTGGAAAATACAAAGATCAGCTTATTCATACATTTGAAAATCTTGAATTACCAAAAATATAAAAGCAAGCAATGAGGTTATACTTGTGTACTACAAATTTGGAGGAGGACAAGCTACATACAGTGCAGCGGGATTCCAAACATGCGAAATGATTCTCGTAACCTGATTTACGATGTCGAGCCGTGTTGTAAGGCCCGAGAACAAGACCAAAGAAGCAAAAGGCTGCTGATGAAAGACATCGCCCCCGTGTGGCTGCAATTAAAATACAACCTGTATTGTCAGTACAGATGTTCTAAACACATTACTGTAAAAGGAGGACATAACAGAAACGACTTCACCATGTTAGCAATGCCACTAGGTTTCCCCCAGCGCTTTGAATTCTAAAGTGGAAGGGATTATGATTTATATGTTTAAAAAAAAAAAAAGACACCATATGCACAATATCTTAAGTAACCAAGAGATCTTTGCTTGTCGATTAGAGCCAGGTAAAAAGATCAGAGTTCACACGTGCACACAGAAACACTCCCCGTGCACGTTATACAGAGGCAAAGATGTACTTTGAAAAGCTGCTTGTGGGGGATGGATGCGTGGGAGTGAGGGCAGAAGTGTGATTACAAAAGTCAGAAGTGTCAGGACTAGTTTTAATAGCACCCTGCTGTGGAAGTTGCAGCTCCCCTTAAGCAGACTAGCCCATCTGATCCCGCCCCCGTCGGAAGAACCTAGGTGGCCACCGCCCTCAAACCCGGCATAGCTGAATGTGTGTAGCAGTGCTTGTCTGATCTTCAAACCTCGTACATGCACGAAAAAGATACCCTAAAAAGAATTTTGTGAATACAAAGGCTGTGTCTCCTTTTGCATACTTCCATACTTGACATTTTGTCTTTGAGTGCACTGTCAGTTGCACTCAACACGCACCAAATGGAGAGTGCGCAGTGCTAGACACTCGCCACCTTCAACAGTCGCCACATTGGTTGCGCAGCGGAGGGAGGGACTACCAAACAAAAAGCGACAACGTTAAGTACAAATTCATTTTTAATTATTGTGCAACCAAGTGGGGTGGGCTGGGGAAAGCTGCCAGATGTTGTATTGGGATGATAAAGGAGAAGAGAAGAAGCAGGTAAATATTGTGAAATATTCCTTTAAGTACACATCTCCTGTAATAAATTTGGGACAACACGACACGGTCAAAATGCATACACTCGGGAGCATCTGTCCACAGTATGCTTACTTAAGTGTACTGACGCAAGTATCCAAAATCAATCACTTGCTCGTACTCATTGTGCACTAAAAATCGAAATATTTACCCGCTTCTTCTTATGTTCACATGTTCCCGCCACTACGGGTTGCTCCTGAGTCGCCATTCTATCAAGTCAGTCCCTGCCCTTCCGCTATGAAGCAATGATGCGGACTATTAAGGGTGGTAAGTGTCTATCGCTGCACACTCGCCATCTTAAGAGCAACCTCCGGGTACTGACAGTGCACTGCATTTTTGTCTCCCAAAAGAGCAAAGTACGGGAGTATGCCAAACTGAAACACAGCCAAAGAAACCTCTGAGAGACCAGACGTCAACTGAATACTACCTTAATAGTCAGAAGTAGCCTAAAGTCTACTGAGAAGCTGGGGAAGTACAGGAGATGAGGGAGGCGTGAGGGAGCAGTAGGGGAGAGGGAGGACAGGCAAAGGAAAAAAAACAAAGGGACAGATGTCAAACACATGTTTTCTAAGCACGCTCTCCACGGATTCGGCGGGCCAGCTGGATGTCTTTGGGCATGATGGTGACACGCTTGGCGTGGATGGCGCACAGGTTGGTGTCCTCAAATAGTCCCACCAGGTAAGCCTCACTGGCCTCCTGCAAACACACGGGGATCAGAGATAATATGACACATTGCTACAGACAGGCAATATAAACTCTCTGTAGAAAATAATGATCTTTATAGCGATATTTTAAAACAAAGTAATTAATACACATTTGGATATTTGTTACCCCATGTTAAGTTGCCGTGTGATGATTTTAGCCTTTTCATTTATGACTCAGTGAGTCATACTGATATGTTGAGTAATGCGCTTTCCAGTGGGTTGACGAGGTCATTGTGAGCTCACTAGTAGCTCATGATTGGTTCCTGCCAAATAAAGAGCTACCTCTCTCTCACTGACTCGTGCGCACCTCATAGTACAGTGCAGCTTATATATGTTCAAATCTTTTTGTTTCTCTAAATGTAGTGGGTGTGGATTATACATCGGAAATTACGGTATATATTATCATAACATTTGCTTTATTTGCATTGTTTTGTGACTCAGTTTTTTAAAAAAAGGTTTATTTTTTTCATCGTACTTTTCTTAAATTTAATGTTAAAATCTCGTGCATCATCCTGTGAGTTGGGTGTGTCGTGACACTACATGAATAATAAATTGTAAAAATAGAATTTAGAATCATATTTTCAGCCTATCAAACTGCAGTCACAATTTAGGAGGGGAAAAAACTGCAATGCCATTATTTTCCCAGACAGTTCAGCCCTAATTCAAAGTGACGGACAACATCAACATGTTGTATGCGCCCACATACCTGTAGAGCACCAATGGCCGCGCTCTGGAAACGCAAATCAGTCTTGAAGTCCTGAGCGATTTCCCTGACCAGGCGCTGGAAGGGCAGCTTGCGGATTAGCAGCTCAGTGGACTTCTGGTACCGACGAATCTCTCTCAGAGCGACGGTCCCGGGCCTGAAGCACGACACCACACGCTCAATAAATACCCCATTTTAAAGTGAACAAACTGCCAACTGTGAACAACTAATACAAGTCATTGACAGCGACAAGTCGACATGATGAATAAAAAAATTGGAATGGATAAAAGGTAAGCTCTGTTTAGTGTCCCTGGGACTCACCTCCTTTGCGATTGTAGGACAGTTAAAAATGATACAAAATGACTCAGTGTTTCCTCTAGTTTTTCAAATTTAGGGTGGTGGGAGGGGGTGTGGGACAAACATTTTTTTATGTATTGTACTGGATTATTTGCTATATCATGACTGGTAAGCCAGTATAATAAGTTGGTGTCCATATTCAATGCAGATGTTACCTGTAACGATGGGGCTTCTTGACACCCCCAGTGGAAGGAGCACTCTTGCGGGCAGCCTTGGTGGCCAGCTGCTTACGAGGAGCCTTTCCTCCAGTGGACTTACGAGCAGTTTGCTTGGTACGAGCCATGACGTCAAATTATCACCTACAAGCAGCCTCACACATTAAAAAGTCTGTTAATAGTGTGATAATAAACAAGACCGATACTGTAGACGTGCTCATCAAGCACTGTCAGCAGTAACATAGGATTTTATTCAAACAAATTATATATATACGTTTTTATGAATTGTAATGATTCGCTGCATTTCCTAAGGTCCGTATTTACAATCTGACCATAAATACAATCACAACAAACTTGACAATCGGTGTCATTCGATTATCACAATAGTTTCACTCACTCTGGACACCCTCTAGTGTATTTCAACGATAAAACGTTCTATTAGCTGTTTTTAATTAGAGATGAGCTATTTTCATCTTATATCGTGTTTATTTTTCTTTATCTTAGTCTATTTTTAGTTTGCATTACCTTATAGTTTTATTATTTGTTATTCTTACTCATCTATGTTTAATGTTTCACCACTGCATATTGGACACTTCATACTTCATACTGACAATGGCAATAAAACTATTCCGATTACAGTCTGTCACATCACTTTGATTTATGTGACGGTAATTCTTTATGAAGTAACAGAAGTCAGCGAACCATTTTTTCGACCAGTCACCTTTTAAAAATAAACAAAATAGTACCATATTTGTTCGTTCGCTGAGACGTCGTAACACGTATTCCGCGCTAACAACAGCCCTTCATCGCTAGCCAATCGAGAAAATCTATAACTCTGGCTTCTCCAATGAAAATGTTGCCATCTTCCACAGCGCTACCAACCAGCGGCCTTTCTGTCTTGCATGACCCCCAATGGGCTGTCGTGCTGCAGTGTTTGGGGGCGGACACACTGAATTACCGCCCGCCTATTTAAAGGCAGGCTTATGGCCGGATATCACGACAAGCTAAAAACACTACCCACATTGAGCACAAAGCTTAAGCTTTTACATCTTTTCCCCAAAAGGTGTGTTTACATAAGGTCATTAATATAGGAAACAAGCAGCCAATTTAATGCGAAAAATGAGAAGTGACAGTTGAAGCAAAGCAGTTTAGTAGAAATAGCCGATGAAAAGAACACATACGTTAGCAGCACCGTTTTCCTGTCCTCGGTAACCCAGGCAGCTGTGTTCCCTCTTCATTTTACGTCGAAAATACACAAAATTTCAACGCAAAATGCAAATAAATCACAATGTTTTCCACGGGAAAGACTAAGCGAGCCCCATTGCCCCCCGAAGAGAGGAGAAATGACTCACCAAAGGTAAATTTATCGCCGGGACCAGCGAGTGTTGTCAGATGTTTACTATCTTCTCACACAATGGACGCACACAAAATGGCGTCAGCGTCAATCATCATGTGTCTCCCACAATGCAACAGACAACCGCAGCTTCACTATAAACGGCGATCATTTCTGGTAAAAAAACACAACACTAATGTATTGTTGCTATTTTATTCAAAGTGTTACGCAAGCAGAAGACAGCAACGTTTTGCAAGTAGACTTTGCGCGGCAATGATTGTCAAATGCAAAATAATTAGATTTACGTTACGTAATGGACACAACCCCAAATAAAACAGTTTAGTGACATAAGTATTTGAGCCCCTGTTGATTTTGTAGGTTTACCCCATTGCAAAGACACGAACAGTCCACAGGTTTTAGAAAATATTTTTTTCAATCATTTATAAATACATGACAATACATGTAAAATGTGCACCATACTGTTTTTTTTTTTGTCAAGCGTTGAGATGTCGCACTTTGATCAGTGATCCTTGAATGCATCATAGTTTCTGTGGGATGCAAAAGTGAAACTTGTACATCGTGTGTAGAAGTGCACCATCATTAGTGGTGAGTACCTTTACATGTTATACTTTTAAACGTGTTTATTAAGTGTGTGCGAAGCATACTGAAGAGAGAAGGTTCTGGAGCTGAATCTATTACAAGTCACTTAAATGTTGGTCGGAAAATTGGAGAACGTCAGCGTCAAGCCAACAGTAAGGTTTGGAAGGTGAGGGGTAGCGAGCCGTGTGTCAGTTTTTGGAAGTCTCAGTTACTCACAGATTTTCGTCATTCTGGTGGTCCTGGAATGTAGCAAAAGCACTGGCAAGACAAAAGAGCTGTCAAAACAACATTTGATGTATACTTGCACAAAGCTGGAATGGAATACAAGACAATCAACAAGACGCTTGTAGAGGGAAAGAGACCACTGTTGGCGCAATAAGGGCTTGTGGGAATGTGATGTGGTCACGAGACCAAAACTGAGCTCTTTGGATCCAGTGGGGTAGACGTGTTGGAAGGCAGAGAAATGGTGAACACGAGTCCAACGCCACCATCCCTACTGTCAAACATGGAGGTGGAAACATTCTGCTTTGGGGGATGCTTCTCTTGATCAAAATGGCTGACCTCATGGGCAAGTCACGTTGCACAGGGCTCACATACTTATTTCACACAAATGAAAAGTTATTTGTTTTCTGAATTGGATTCTCTGTTAGAATAACCCTACCATACAAATTCTAGACTGTTCATACATATCTTTTTGTAAATTTACAGGATAAGATCAAACCAAGTACTTATTTATTTCCTGCTGTACACGCTAAAGGTCAACACAACACTGAAAATGCCAGCATTGTTTTGGAAGAAAAATGAAAAGGCTTGGGGCGTTTTTATCAGTTTGACGGATTCATCAGTGTGAAATAAACAAATATAATAGTTCATGTGTTTGACCTTGAAGTTAGGAATCCCTGGTCCTCCACCAAGCCCTGAGAGTACATCCTCAGGATTTGTAGAAATCTTCCACTTAATTTAACTGGATACATTTTTTTTATTTGGACTAAAATATACTACTTTTAAATATACTGTATGCGTATGCCTCATTTTATTTGATGTCACCGGATTTCTCTGTAAATGAATTACATATTCCATGTTACCAGAACCATCAGTTGACTCCTTTTTTAGAAACAGACGCGGTCCAGACAATTATGGACTCTCCCCGACATTCATGTAACTTTAATATACAGTACAATAATGTGTTATTGCATCACTATTACCCTGAATATGCGTCACCTCCAACAGGCAACACAGCCTGAACCCAGCAACAGGAAATATGCAGCATCATGTACACGTTAACACGTCGTTTTGAGTTATTCCTGAACAGTTTTATTGATGTTATATCTAACCTTAAAGTACCCATTAGTTAGAGACAATTTCACATTCAAGTACACAGCGCCTTACTTCAATGCCTCCACTGGCGAGGGCGAGGCTTTGGATAAGGCAGGAGGAGCAAAACCTGCAAGCGATATGCTGTATAAATTAAGACAGTTACAGAATACAACAGTTTGTTTTAATAGAAATGAAACATTTTGTAATCCATCTGTTATGGGCATGTGGTGCTGTGTAATACCAAATGACTCTACTATATCAGTTTTAGGCTCGAAATACAGATTTGATTGCAATTTCTTAACTAAACAGTTTGCATATTATGGCCAATTACATCAGCAGTTAAATAAATTTGAGCTCTAAGGAAAAAACAAAACAAAAACCCAACAAACCCAAGATTGAATCACTACGTTTTTTTCTTCTCTACAAATTAGCATCGACATGTTTGTCAGTCATTTTCAAAGACACAATTTTCAGTTTTATTCCTATGTTAGATAAGGTGTCAAAAGTACAGTAGATCCCCGATTTTCGCAGGGTTTACGTTCCAAGACCACCCGCAAATGGCGAAAGCAGCAAGCAATTGAGACGCCCTTAAAAATGTCTACTGTAGACACTTTAATTAAACCTCATTTCTATGGCGCTACTGTACACAACATCAATTTGCTTGAGGAAGTGTTGTCAATTTGTAATGAATTAGCTTGACATTTGCACTCCTAGGAGGAGGTCATCAAATTAAACGCCTCCCTCGCTCACGGTGTAACCAAACGTAACAGCACATGTAACTTGCACCACTGTGCGGACCATGCAAAACAATACCATTTTAGAACAATTTATAACCCACAAGATATGCTGGGTAACTTCCTGTTGGGGAAGTCTGCATGTAGGCTTCCCAGCATACACTGTGGGTTATAAATTAATCTAAAATAGTTATATATACAGTATATATATATATATATATATATATATATACACACACATACACACACAGTATATATATATATATATATATATATATATATATATATATATATATATATATATATATATATATATATATATATATATATATACATACACATACACACACAGTATATATATATATATATCTATTTGTGTGTAAACGTTTATTTCGATACTTGCATAATCCGTACAGACTTATTTTTGGTAGCACCGTGAGTGAGGCAGGCATGTGGGTTGATAAGCTCCTGTTGGTTTGTGATGTGTCAGTAAGAGTGCAACACCCCCTCAAACAAGTTTGCCTCTACTTTCTGTGCAACTCCAGCTTTACCAATGTTGGGCAAATGAGAGGTTTTCCACCAATAAACATCGGAATTATGGAGATTACGAGCACAAAATAGCAGGTTTTCCCACAAATAAAAACAAAGTTATGATTAAAAAAAAAAAATTGTGTCGCAAAGGCTGAATTGCGAATATGCGGGGATCCATTGCACTGCAAATGTAATGAGAGTAAAATGAAATCAAAATAAAAATCTCTTTCGTGTTGACATTTCTTCCATCCATCTTTGCTCCAAAATGTGCAAGCACTGTGCCAATGTTTGGTCCACCTTCCCATGAAGTACCAAAACCTTCCATTAGAAGTAACTGAAATCTGTTTTTGAGTACATGTACATAAAATGGCACCGTCACAAAGAACATAAAAAGACAATGACACTCTCTGTTGAAGATGATGGTAACCCAATGCAGCTGGCTTCCACACAGTCCCATCCTCCACGGTGAACAAGACACGGTGTACCGCCTACCTGCGTACATATCGGTGGAGGGCGTGATGGCTAACGTACGTCCTCCTCTCATAAGTTGTGCTGTGACGTCCAGAAAGAACATAACGAATGGTGAAGTTACACAGACCTGTTCTGTAAGAGGGCATGCATTTCTAAAATGCAAACTCATTTATGGTCAAACCCAGCGCCACGTCTAAAAAAGTACAACTAAAATCCCTACTTATTCATACATACATATATATATATAAATATATATATATGACATTATATTGTATCATATTAGACATTTTTGTGGTTCTTGTTTAAAGTACCTTACATCTTTTGCATCCTTTACATTAATGATTACTGTCTCAATCAACCACAGCAAAAATGAGCTCTTGGACAATAACTTCGGGTACATTCAGGACTTCCAGTAAAAAGTCTTACATTTTACCTTTACAATTCATTAAAAATACTGAACAGCAAAAATATCGGTGGCACAACAGTCCACTGTCCTGCAGGGGCTGCTCAACCGTAGCTCCTTAAGTCTTTCTTCTACACAAAAGGACATTTCACAATTCTTTATTCTGTACAAATCTCTGTTTCTGGCCTCGACATACCCAGGTCTGTCTGGAGGAAGGCTCCTTGGCCCAGGGCTGTGGAATATGCTCTGTTACTGTGGGTCACTGCAAATCCCGGGGCCGAGTAGGAGCCGGAGCCACCGCGTTTTTGAACGGGAGCCTGAGGCTGAGGTACTGGGTGATAATCGTCCAAGTTATCGTAGTGGGACTGTACCGGTTTGCTGCTGTGTTTGTGATGTGAGTAGTCTCCATCCAGTTCAGGTTTGCTGTGGCTGTAGAGCTGCTGCTCTCGCATGCTGTGTGATCGTTCGGGTTTGCAGTGGGCGAGCGGTTCCTTGGGAGCCGGTGGCGGATCGTCTGGACTGTGATAGGTGCTTGACGTTTTACCTTTACCCTGTTGGTAGTCAGCGTCAGGGCACTTGTAACATGTCTGGAAGCTCCTCTTGCCGGGGTATTCCGGCTGCCAGTGTTTGGTCCGACTGCTGTCTCCGCCAAGCTTTTCACCAGGAGACTCGTGTTTGGCTTCATGTCTGCTGCTCTCCTGCTGATGGGAGAGACTGTGGCTCAGACTCGCAGGAGTGGAATGAGACGATTGGCATTTCTTGGTGCTGCTTTGCTTGACCAGCCTGTCCGACTTGTCTCCCGTTGGACCGCCTTGGACGTGCGTGTCCGCCTCCATACACATGACGACGTTGGGGTCCGATACCATGTGTCTGGGAAGATAGCGCCCGTCTTTGCTCTCGGCTGCAGCTGGCACGGCTTTACCTGGATCAGACTTACTGCGCGAGTGCAGGGTTTCATAGGCAGATGTATCAGTCGGTGCGAATGAGCCGACGTTGTCATATTGCGAGAGAACGGGACCTTTAATCTTCTGTCTAGCGCGGCTCTCTCTATGGATAGAGTGCATGCGGAGACATTCTGACTCCTCGGGGTCCCAAGAGAGGTAAGATGCAACTTCCTTGGCACCGTGACCCGGCGGCATGTCCCTGCTCACAAAGCTGTGCTCCTTCCAAGATGGGAGAACATTGCGAGCAAGGTAGTGGTACCCTGTATCCTTTCCTCCAGGTCTGCAAACAATAGCGCCTGCATCTCTGCCAGCTGAGTGGACATGGCGGATGCGAATGGTGCCATAAGGGTCGATGTCATAGTAAGGCGCCTCCAGCGGTGTAGAACCAGAGTATGGACTATAGCGATACTGTACCCGTCCATTCTCAAAGTAAGGCTGCAACTGAGTGACGTGGTAGTCAGCTTGTGAGGACTGTTGTGGGGGCTGCTGGTAGGGTTTGCACTGATACATGGGTCGATGGTAATAGAACATGTCATCCGGAGGAACTTCAGTCCTTTGGATGGGTACCGCGCGGATAGCAGAGGGAACGTGGAGGGAGTGCACTCTGCGAATAGTGGGATAACCATGGTTTCTGTCATGGCTATAGCCTTGATGCCCGGGAGCCCCATACACACTCCGGGTGTTTCCTCTGGTCTTTATGGAGTGGTGGTAGGACCTGGGGCCTAAAGTGCTGTATCTGTTGTCTACTCGGGCACTGTAAGGTATCTGAGGTTCTGACTTGGACACGTATGGGGGGTGTGAGGGGATGCTGTCTGGTCGGTAGTGGTGTGACATGGGATGTGGGCCCATTGAAACAGGCCTCTGGTGGTAGTATGCAGCTCCTGGAGGCTCAATTAGGACTGCTTCACCTTTGGCATGGTAGAGATAGGCTGGCAGATGTGTGGAGGATTTACGAGGAGAAACAGGATCGTGAGGAAGGGCGTCCTCCAAACGGCTAGCTGCAGGACTCTCACCCAGGATGTGGCAAGAAGCTTCACTCTGGCTGAGTGCTGCGGTTGCCAGTTTGCTCTCGATAGTGCGGACTGGAGGGGCTGGAGGTCTGGATCCATGAGAGTCATAGATTTGGGCAGACTCTGTGCAGGCCTGCACTGGCTTTATGGCCTCCCACGGCTTGTCAATATGCTCAGAGGAGGCTGGTACCACTCTTGCACTAGCCTGAGTTTGGGGTTGAATTTGTGAGTGGGACGGATGTTGCATCTGAGCTTGACTCTGCTGCTGAGTTTGTGTGTGATGTTGGGGCAGCGACAGCACCTGCTTTTTGGTCTTTAGAGCCACCGGAGGCTGCTGCTCAGTTGATTTTGGAATGCTTGGGGGCTTTGCATCTTCCTCTGGTTTCATCTGAGAAGGTGACACAAAAATAGTTGAGATGTGAGCAGCTGAGAGATGAACACACACGCATTAATAAAAAATACACACACATTAATAAAAAAAAAAAGCACAAATAATGACAAATTTTACATTTCTAACTAGTTATGCACGCTATATTTTTTTCAAAGCGATACGGTAACTTTCTGGTAAATGGTAATTTTTTTTTATATCTACTTTTTTCAAATTTAGATTTACCTGTAGTTTGTGCACACCTGGAGGTGAGAAGAACTCAAACACATTAGGATTTGACCAACTGTTCCTGTTGATTTGTCCAAATCAAATATGACATTATTACTACCACATCGCTGCTATCAGGAGAACCAGAGTATAGAGCGGAGGCCCAGCAAAGTGCACTATATTCGGACACGGCTCTGTATGTACCGCAGTTACAAGGTCACGGTTTGATTCACTGTTTAAATGTTACCAAACAGGTTTTCTGTCTTTTCCTATAGTTCCATTGAAGTGGTGTGGCCTTTCATGCCCTAAACATCCTGAATGACATTATGCTGGGCTTGCACCACACCATGTATGCACGGGTGCAAGGAGGACACTGTTGTACGGCTTTTGCAAAGACATTAACAACATTATACTTTATCGATAAAACAAGACACTGACCTCAGCAAACCGCAAGCCTCTGGAGTCCTTGCAGTTTCCAACAGGGGCGGCCTGTGGTGTGCTCTTGGTAATGCTGGTAGAGGCAGAGCCTTGTCCAATATTGGACTGGCTGTCTGAACTCCTCCTGGTTGGAGAATTTGGGCTGGCTGAACTTGAGAGAGGGGTGACCTTGTTATAAAGAGTATCCGGAGAAGTAGTAGTGTCAGCTCCTGGTTGTTTTCCAGCTGGGGTTGTTATAGACTTGGAACAGTCGGGCTGCCTGCTCATCGTGCTGGTTAACTCAAGCATCTGCTGTTCTTTCAAAGGGCTAGAGGAGGAGGGAACACATGGGGTGACAACAGAGACACTGCTACTTCGTGATGGGGAACTTCCTCCTTCAGCTCCCCGAACACAGGAATTCTCAAAGTGTGGGCCCGATGAGTCCTGGCAGTCAGAAGTCTGCAGCTGCACAGTGGAAACTGGTGTCACGGGTTCGGAGGACCTGAGCTGGGACTTTATGCAGAGCTGTTGTGCAGACTCAGCAAGAGCTAGGGCCATCATGCGGGTTGAGTCTTTAGGAGGGGAAGGAGGAGCGGAAGTAGGAGCTGTGGAGCTGAGGGAATGTGTGGTAAAATCCTTTGAAGAATCCGCACCTGTCACTCCTTGCAGGGACAAAAAAAAAACAAAACACAAGGGATGGTTGAATACAATTATTAGTAGAAAAGATGGCAGGCAAGGAAGGAAGGGAGACTGGTAAAGATGACAATAGCTAAGCCTGGTGCTTGATTAGTATCCATGCACACTTTACTCCTCCCTACACAGAGGAGAAGGACAAACTTCTTACCTTTTTTCTCCTGTGACACGTGCTGAACACTGTCCTGTCTCTTTGGCTCTTGACAGTCCTCACTGTTGAGGGTTGCCAGCTTCGAGTGTAGCTCCAATTGGAAAGCTTCACTTAGAGATGGCTCAGCCTTTGCACAAGGAGGGGAGTCTTTTGGTGCAGAGTGAGGAGATAAAGGTTGTTGAACCCGCACATGTCCACTGATATTCTCAAGCATCTCCACAGAAAAAAGCTCTGAAGAGGCAGACGTTGTGGTCTTTCCACTTTTAACGGGTGACACAGCTTGTGTGGGTTTATCAGTGTAAGAGTAGGAAGTGGTCAATTGCTGGCTTTCTGCTTTCTCTCCTGCAGCCAGGCTAAAGTCTGAGGACACCGAGGATGAGGTAAAGTTGTCTATGAAGGAAGCAGAAATGAGGTCAGATCCACCGGTCTTTCCCCAGAGGTTGCCAGGGCTCCTCTTTAACGTGGTACCCTCTGCTCCAGCTGGTGAGTCGGCCAACGGAAAGGTGTAGGTTGTGTCAGGGAGGCTGCACTGGAAAGACATCGGATCAAAGTCCAAGGAAGCCATGCCGATGTCTGGTGGGCTGAGGTCCACGTCTTCACCCGCTGTGCGTGGAGGTGAAATTAGTGCAGGTACACAGATGGGCCCGTCATCTCCGTCGCTATCCTCTGTGGCATCCAGGTTGTCGTAGGAGTTGCAGTGCTGTCGACCATCCAACAGCTCGCCATTAAACGACGCAGAAAGGGCATCACTGCTTGATCGCGGCCGCCGTGGACGATACACCTTGGACTCACCTGTGGAAATAAAGTAAACACGGATTCAGAGAGCACAGACCTTCAGCAAGGCTTAAACCAGAGGTGTCTCCCTTAAGAACAAGGTCCAGGTCTGTTCTATATGTTCTAAAAATTAATGAATAAATGACCTCTGTTTCATGGTTGACTATGGACTACTATTAGTCAAAGAATATTGAAAGACAAGTTCTATGTTGTATTCTGGTCACTAGATGTCAGTAATGTTACACTGATGAGACATCAGCCATGGCATGCCCCACATGAGAGAGTGGACACAAGCTCTCCTCCCATTCCTTGTGGGAGTTGTACGTTTTTGGCTTTGTACTTCATAAACAGGTTTTCTATGCTCTAACTACAAAAATATTCTATTTATAAATATTGAATCCTACTTTGCGGAAATTCACTTATGGCGGTCGGGTCTGGAACAAATAAGTGAGGGACGACTATTGACTTTTAAAGAGTTGCGTATTTTTTCTACTTCCAAAATATCCTTTACCTTACCTCACCAGTGTACCTTATCCAAGTAGATACATGAAATACATTTGCAAGAAATGTGCACATGAAATAAATAAAAGGTATGAAAAGAACCCAGTCAAAGACATAACCTCATTGGTGGAGGTAGATAGTTTCATTAAAAAAAGACATACAGTAATTTGAAAGTGGCTTACCTTCAACATTATGCAGAGAACTCAGTGACTCTTCGCTTTTAGCAGATCTTAATGTAGCTGTATCCCCTCTTCCACCTGAAACAATTGATTAAAAAAAAAAGGTATCAGCATTCAGTTTCGTTTGCTCAAATACGAACCTGCATCATAACAGGAGGACTGCTATTAAATTATGGTGTAATGGTACATTTATTCATAATCAGATTTGCCGGTACACAGGTGTACCGGTTTCCCACCAGGTACACATTAAATGAGAGACAGGAAGCGTGCAAATACAGTGCAGCCCACCCTTTGGCTAGCGATAGTGCCAAGGAGAAGCCAGAGCTTGAAAGCGCCTTTAATGTCTCCTGTTTGGGTATACTTGCAAAGACGAAATTTTCTTCCCTTTACTGTGCCCAAAATCAACTGAGCCATGACCTTAAAACCAAGGTACGCATGGCATCCTGATTATGGTGTCCCGTTACACCCCTGTATGAAATAAGACATTCCATTTAAGGAAAGAAAGACATACCACCGAGAGCCATGGCTTTCAGTTCATTGGGCTCACTGGGGTTGCGGTGCAACTTGCGTTTGGACATGGACGAGGACTTTCCCAGGTTGAAAAAAGAACGCCAGCTGCCCACAGGAGACTTCTTGGATTTCACAGGAGGCCTCTTCCTATCATTAAAAACATACACATTTTACATGTGGTGAGATGCAGGATGTTTGGAAGATCTTTTGAGAACCCCATTAAATAATAATTATGAGTCAGAATCCAACATGCAGTATAGTGCAAAGTGAGCTTGAAAACTGTGCTTAATCATATCCCTTCTCCTTATCTCATTTATCCAGTTCAACGCCACAGCATTGAATTGATCGCCACCGGACTGTTCAGGTTGTCTTAGAGGACAAGCAGGCTTCATCAGTTCGTGCTGAAAGACTAGATAGGACAGCTCTAGTCTGAGGGGTTGGTGCAAGTTAAAATACAGTCATTGAAATGACTGTCGTTGGCTGGCAGAGGGCTCGCTCCTCTTAGATCCTGCACCATTCTCTTGGACTAGCGCTGTCCTATCTAGTCGTGAGCATGAACTGATGAAGCCCTGCTCAGGTCAAAGTAAGAAAGAATGAATGAATGCAGGAGAAAAAGTAATACAATAATAAATAAAGAGAATAAATAAAATAAAATAGACAATACAATAAATTACAATAATTAAGGAAATTAAAGAGAGGTAAAAGAAGAGAAAAAAGTAAAAGAAAAAGAAAAAAAAAGATAAGTAAATAAGAGTTATTAAAATAAAAAACAATATATATGAAGACAATAAAATAAGTGAATTAATCGAGAGATTACATATAAAGAAAAATTGAACTGACAAACATTGTATGAAGCATTAAAAATGTTAGCTATGTTTGTTAAAAACATCAATAAAATAAGAGATTTGTAATGTAAATAGACAAACCTCTCAGTGGGAAACTCGATGACAGTGTGGAACTTGCCCTGCAGGGCAGCAGGACCCTCGCCAACTTCAATGTACTTGCTGTCTTCAGTGACAGGAGAGTTGATCTGAGCCTGAGTCCGAGCCTGAGCCTCCTCCAAACTCAGAAGTTTAGTAGAAGGTGATGAAACCAGCAGAGACTTTGGCCGTGACAACGTGTTGTGACCTGAGGATGTGATGTACATCCATTACTGGGTAAGCAGCGGTCGTGGAATGATTATACATGGAGGGCTTCAAGGTGATAGATACCTGCTCCCTCACGTATTAGTGAGCTAAGTTTGGTGCTAAAGAGAACATCCACGTGGTTGAGAATGAATTCTACCACAACCGACTGGATTCTGACTTCCATGAAGGCCGCGGTGCCACTGAAGCATGCAGATTCAATCTGTTTGGACCTGGGAAAGCAAACAAAGAAAGCTACAGTTAAAGAAGCATAAACGAGGGAGTACGGACGCCTCCTGGACGCTTTCCTGGTGAGGTGTTCCGGGCATGCCCAGCCGGGAGGAGTCTCCGGGGCAGACCTAGGATTCGCTGGAGGGAATATGTCTCACAGCTGGCCTGGGAATGCCCCGGTATCTCCCCGGTGGAGCTGGAAGAGGTGTCCAGAGACCGTGAAGCCTGGGCTTCCCCACTGACACTGCTGGCCTCCGACCTGGACCCGGGTAAGCAGAAGAAAATGGATGGATGGTATCTCACCTCAGCAAGTTGGGGGCCCAGACAATGGCCAGGTTCTTGCTGTGCATGTTGGTGATGTAACTGAATGCTGCCAAACGGGAAAGATGTCTCATGAGGAACTCCAGGGTTCTAGAAGACACATATGAATCCATTGCACTGGTTACTATACAAGTACTCACAGGTGGCTTCGGCTTGCTTGTGACATTTAAAAAAACACAAAAATACGCCACAGAAGAAAGTTCATTTATATTGAAAAACTCTCATGCTGTCCCTGAAGAGCTCTGAGGCACATTTTGAAAACCTTTGAAATGATCTCAATACAGTTACAGAACACAAACCATTGCGCCAACATTGTCATGCACTTCCCAAGCATGCCACATGGAGGCGGTGTGCTTCTACCCTAACCTGTAATGTGGCGGAGGAAGCTGCTGGATAACGTCATGAATTTTAATGAGCCGTTCTTCATCTGTTGCTGCTGACACAGCCTCCTGTAGAGCACAGAGATACAAATACGTAAACCCACACATCCCAGATACGACAACAACCAGCGTGTAACTCATCACGTGGACAAAGTACTCCTACAAGAAACACAGAGATGGGTGTGGTGTAAGCTGTGTGAGTTCATTGCAATTATATAGGAATGTATCAACCATCTCCTACAGGTATCCATCAAACAGTGAACTTTCTTTTAGACCCGATGAGTGTATTAAAGCGACTGTACGCAGTACGTTCAAATGTACTTTATTATTACTTTTAATTACACCAGGCCTCTTCCTGCTTTGAGTACGGAAGCTATGCCGACATAACACGCACGTGCACAAGTTGTGTTTGTTGTCAGCCAATGACAGCAATTTGGCAAAGTTTAGCTACTAATGTTATCTATCATTGAATGTATAGCCCATCATAACCACATAATGACTCCAAATTGTCGGTTGCTTCTCTCTTTTGTGTATCTGCACTTACTACCGACATGTACGTGTATGAGCGGTGAGTGAGCGGCAGTTATTTCATTCGTGCCAAACAAAAATTAATTACAATTTTTTAATTATATATTTATACTTGTGAAAAATCTAAACTTTCTTTGTATAGTCTGTTCTTTTAAACCACTATTATGCTCGCCAGCGGTGGTGTTCTTTTGTTGGAGCGAGTTGCATTCCGTCCCTTGAAGCGAACCACGAGTACGACACGACAAAGAGAGACGAGAGCTTTGCTTTACTTACAGAGAATTTCTCATAGAGTTGGTAGGTGAGCAGGGGGTTGGGCAGTTCTCTGAAGTAGAGCTTGCATAAGGAGCCAACACAGTGGATATCCTGTACATACACATCTTTGGTCAGGTCGGGGATCTGTTCTGAGTCAAACTCGTGCCTAGTGAGAGAAAAAAAACAAAGTAAAAAACAAATGATTTGAAGAAATACATTTAAACATATATTTTTTTTATATTTAATGTTTGAGATATTTTATGATTGGTGAAAGCAGGACAAGTTGGAGAGAATAAGGCTGAGGTTCATTAAATGATAATTCATTTTCACTCCAAAAAAAAGGGGTGCGTGATGCCGTAATGTAATGCCATCGCTCCCTGCAAGTTACATTTGGGGTGCACACTCGCATGTGCAGAGTATGTGTGCGTTGGGGGACGCCGACACAAACGCACACACGTGCACGTGCACAGCGTAGAAGACTGTGCTGCAATCGCTCCTCCATTTCACATGTTCATGCTGGAAACCAATAGAAAGACTCCAAATTAATCCAAAGCCAAAATAATGACAGGTCATTTAATGAATGCGATCGGTCCTCCACAAGCAAATAAGACCAGGATATTTAGTTTGTTTGATAACAGAACAACATCTACACCTGTTCTGTATGAAAGGCATCCCTAAATTACTTCTGTTGTGACGCTGTATTGACGTTGTGTTGTTGTAAAATCAAATTAAAACAAACTCACGTCGGCTGTTGTCGAAATTGACATCAAAACTTGCCATCGCTCACACATTTACTTGTGACTTTGGACAGAGACACAAGTGGAATGGCCGATTTTCATATGATATCGTAGCGACGGGAGGACAGTACAGGCATCCCTTGTTTATCGTGGTTAATTGGTTGCAAACACAACCGCAATAAGTGAATTTCCACAAAGTAGGATTCAATATTAATAAATGGAATATTTTCATAGTTAAGGCATAGAAAAATAGAGCCCTGTGGATAGTCATCTTTACACTCGTATTACCCAATATTGTAGATATAATTAGAGAAAATAAGATACATTTAAGAGAATACACCTGGGCAAAAAATACACACCTGTTCCAATATTTTGCTCACATAAAAGAATGGGTGGCTTCAAACAAAAGGTGCGAACTACCGGTAAGCTGTGCATCCGATCCAGATGAAATACCTGGAGATGAAAGCTGAAATGTCGTTCTCTGGTCTCATATTCATCTTTTGATGTCAAAACCAAATGTTTTCAGTCTGTAGCAAAACTAAAGAAATTGGCCTCACTGTTCCAATACTTCTGGAGGGCACTGTGGATGGGCTGCCATCATAAGTGGAACCAACTTAACTGGGTTCTGTTTATTTTAAAACTATTTCCAAACAAAATGTCTTTGTAATCTGCTGGGCTGCTGATTGAACAGACGAAACAGGAAGCACTTGCTCAAATGTGATAGGAATTGACACTGAAATAAATAGGAAACCACACTCATGTTCCTGAGGAACATGAGACAAAGCTTAGCGGCTAAAAACAGGCCCTTCAAGGTCCACTGAAGCCCATCCCCAGTGGAAATGACACCCTTACGTGTGATTCTTCCCCGCATGTACACATTCCTTCCATATACTATATATTTACATGCAAATACAGGTGATACACCATCAGACAAAAATTACGTGCAAGACATAATCAGGTTTTACACAACGATTAAATGACATTATAACATAGCAGCCTCTTGCCAAAAGACATCCCTACGAAAATAACATGCATTAAGCCCGGTTCAAAGCTGTACTGGCGGGTCAGCGTGGTCCCTACCGCAATTTCTGGATATTGGAGGCAATTCCAGAGAGGCGGTAGATGCCATCCACCACACCATGCTTCTCGATGAACTCAGTGCAGCTCTTAAGGACTTGGGGAACTGCAAACAGAAAAAAAAAAGTCATTGTTCAAAATAAAGTGTGTTCTGTTTGTTCAAAATGATTTTTTTTTTTGGATGAGAGGCTGCAGGCTGTAAAGGTGCACGGAGTGGGAAGTACTTGCTCTCTTGGGCCTTTTCACATTTCACAACTTTTGTGATGTGATCCCGAGATGCATTTTATTTGGCCACTGACCACAGTTTATTGATGCAGTAGAGTGAGATAACACGACATCTTTAACTGAGCTACCTGACCGCATATGCGGTCATTCTACAAACCAAACCTAACTCAAACGTCACAGTGAATGTTATTAGTATATTCTGCTGCAAAGTACTTAATCATAGAAAGTACGTTATTTATCTGCGTGTGTGTGTACGTTAGAGATAAGGATAATGTGTACACAGAGGTTCCCAGGCCTCCCACAGCTCAAATATCCAGAGACACTCGCCGACAGAGCTGCTCAGACAAATTCCACGCATAGCAAGACAGAGGACAGAACGCAAGCTTGAAGGAAACCAGCTGGCATTCTCCAGCAGGAAAGAAAACAGCGAGGATGGACAATTATTCCAATTTGCTCCATGTAAAAGGATAAAAATCACAAAGATGCACAAACAAAGGTAAAAGAGTCCGCCGCTTTAAATATTTAGGGTTTTTTTGGAAAATGTTTGTAGGCACACACAACACTACAAGTTTTTTATGTGGAGTTCAATTATGGAAAAATTCAGCATAAAAGTATTATCTAATAACAGGGGTGTCACGAGACACCCAACTCACGAGATGAGACGATGCACGAGATTGGGTCCACCAGAACGAGATGAGACGGATTTTAACATTAGTTTTAAGAAAAGTGCAATGGAAAAATATGACTGAAAAATGAAAGGAAAAAATATATATTATTGAAAAACTGATATTTATTTTATTTGATCTGTACTGCACAGACTGAACTCGAAACAGAAATCAGCAAAATGCAACAAAATGGGAGAGCAGTGAAGCATACAAGCGTATATCGGAGTCAAACTGCATGCTGAGTACGACAAATTCATACATGTTGGCAGGTCTGCATTAATACTGAAAGTCCTCCCTGCCTCTCACGCACCCCCCCGACAGTTCGCCGCGCCCTGCATGTCTATTACTGACAATTCATTCATGTTGAGTTGACACAATAACACGTTTGAATTCATTTGTTCCTATATCAGAATGAACAAAGTTCTCCGTGCTATGTTCAATTTGTATTTTACCGCCAAACCTATCTACAGTACAAACGTTACTCTGCAATACAATGCAACTGCTAAGGTCAGACACTTTGCCACTGGCCAACTCACAGATTTGTTCACATTTTGAAACAATTGTACTCATAGAAACGTATAAATGTACATGCAGTATATTGCGCCATCAAACTTAAATAATGTTTCAAAGCGACGATTCCCAACCATGTCAAGCGTGCTGTGGGAAATGATGCAATTTCATTCATTTTTGTTTGGTGGTGTGCCACAAGATTTTATTCATGTGAAATATGTGCCTTGGCTGGATAAAGGTTGGAAACGCTTTGCATCATTCTTAGTTGAACAACATTGGGAAGATTGTCAAGCGGAAACCACTGCAATCCCAGCAAAAACATCAATCATCCCTCAGTACTCTTCCTCACCGTCATGCCCAGAGTTGAGGAGGTGCTCCCCCAGGTCGCAGCCAAACACCCTCTCCCGGAGGATTCCCCTCTGTTTCAGCTTCTGCTTGGTGGGCCTGGACTTCATGAAGGAGCGCAAGAAGGTGATCAGCTTGCCATGCTTCTTAGACACTGAGGAAGGCAGATAGAAAGCACACATAAGACTGTTGCTTTGCAAATCTTTTTGCATATCAGTATGCGGAGTAAAATTATGGAACAGACCGAGTACAAAAGTCACAGCATGTACTAATATGAGACAGTTTAAGAAACAGTATAAGCATGTGGTGTTTAAGGAAGAAGAAGGCTGAGAACCACACTACTGGATATCCACACTCATCCTGAATGTTTACGCCTGTATTTATTTAGCTATCTATAATTATTCATCATTTTTATGTAATTACTATGTTTGCATTAATAAATTGGCTGTATTTATTTTATATTGAAACTTAATTACGTATCTACATATTTATTAATTTTTTCTAATTCTGAAATTTCACCCAATATGGCTAACAGTTTTTTAGTTGTGCCTTTGGGGAAGTCAAATCTTTCCTATTTAGCTTCGATATAAAAGATAGTAGGACTGCATGAAAAACAACAACAACAAAAAAACAATCTCGATTCACACTCACATGCTCCATAATTTCCTCACAAACAATCGCTGCCATTTTTCTCAACACATATATTAGTTTGTAAGCATCTGTTTCAGTAGCTGTGTAGTTACACTGTATGTTTGTTCCACGAGTTACTTGTGTTATTTTGGGTTGCACCGTGAGGGAGGTTGGCTGATAAGCGCCTGTTAACAATGTAAATACTTTCTGTGCAACTTAAGCATTACCAATGTAGGCCAAATTGGTTTTCTACCAGTAAACCTGCCTAATTATGGAGATTAATAGCACAAAATGGGGCGTTTAAATTATGTAGTAATCAAAAACCCATGAATAATGAGTTAGTTCAAGTTAATGAGTCTGTGTGGCATGTTAATTAAACACAACAGGGCTGTGCAATTCTGGAAAAACAAATGTGAATCATAATTCTCAGGGACCATTTGTTCCCACAAAATACATGTTAATTAATAATGATGAATGCTGGGAGAACCAGGGCAGTGGAGCCAACTCACTCCGACCGACGAGGCCTGACGGAGACGGGGAAAGTGAGGAGGAACGACCGTGCAGTGTGAGTCCTTGAGTAAAACGAGATCACAATTCTTCCCCATTTTTTGTGCAGCCCTAAGGGATAGCATCTTGTCTTGTCTGATGGACATCCCCTTCTTTCAACACAGACATTCTAGCTTTCTCTGGGAATTTTCAAGAATGCTGGGATGGCAGTACTCAAGCTGGCAACTTTTACGGCATGAAGGGCCTAAACCCAAAATAGTCAACTAATATGCGTGTTTAAACACAGTTGAGCTGTTTCAATCAGATGGTATTTTTTTAAATGCGGTCATAAATTGTTGACACGTGACACTGGTGCAGGGTGGGGATCCAGATGCTTATAGCTGTGGAAATTTGAGCCTGCAGCCCTGGCCTGGCATGTGAATATAAGGCAGATAAACATCCAGACAGGACAGAGCACCGTGCAAGTTTCAGCCTGAGGACCACGGGCAGGTTTCGCTTGCAGCCCCGTGTGACTGTGACAAAGATTTTCCCCCCGCTGTGGCTTGGATATGACGAGCTGGGGCAGAGAGCAAGAGGCCAAGCATCGCAGCAGAAAACGATTATCCACGTAATGGCAAACAACGTTAGTTCTTTCCCTACCCCAACCCAAGACGCACCGCAGCCCTGTCAATTCAATCAGAGAGCAACCTTTCAAAAGGAAGCAGACGGGCAGGAAAATTCCAACTTCATGGCAACGCGGCATTGATGTTACACCACAGATGTAAGAGAAGATATTTGATACAACAACTGTGTGTGCCACCTCGCTCTGACTATAAAAATCACCACAATCATCTCAGCACAGCTTAGTCCAAACCCCCTCAAGTAGGCCTGTCACGATAACAAGTCCTGAGGAACCTCCATCTGTATTTTTTTTCCCCCCCAGTTGACAAAACTGTCCGCGTCTGCCGTCGGTGTTCATGCATGCGCTCACCTTGTTCATTCTGTTCATTCTCGCCTTAGAAGTCATCGCTTCTGTGCCTTCATTCATGTTAGCATATGCTGCCTCACGAGGCCAACTGCTAACACTCTGTATCCATTCAATAGTAGCCCTGCCTCCACCAAGAGGCTGAATGAGATGAGGGCTCACTCTCTCCGTTCATTCCACTATAGAACCAACGTGCACAGACAGATGCAGCACGACATCCAGGAACACACACGCATACATGCACATGTCAATTTACCAAGGGCATCATAATTATTGAACTGTTTTTGTTTTTTTTTTAATTACAGCACTTGCTGCTCATTGAGAAGAGCGATAAAGACTCTTGCAAATTTGTAAATCTTCAAACATTTTCTTTTCGTAATATTATGACTTTATTCCCATAATATAACCCGAACCTAATTTTACACATTTTTTCTTTAATATTTACACTGTATGCTATTAAATTTACATTATTTTTCCTCATGATATTAGAAGTTTATTCTCATAAAATTACAACTTTTTTCTCTTAAAATTTGTACTAAAATTGCAGCTGTCTTTTTCATTTCCGCTGTTTTTTTTAAATTTTACTTCAACTTTTTCTTGTAAATTTTCTTGCCATAATTATGACTTTATTCCTGTAATATTTTGACTTTAGTCTCGTAACAACTTTTTGCACAACCTAATTTTTAAAAAAATTACCACTTTATTTAATTTTGTTTGCCGTAAAATTACAACTTTTAAAAAAATAATGTTTTTTTCTTTAATATTTCCACACTGAAATTTCCTCATAATATTTCAAGTTTATGATAATAAAATTATAAAATTGTGACTTTTCTCTTAATATTTTGACCTTATTCTCATAAAATAACAGCTGTTATTTTCCCCATTTCTGTTGTTTTTCCACAACTATTTCAGCTTTCTTCTTGTAATTGTGACTTTATTCCCATAACATTTGTCATTGTTCTCATAACACTATAACAACCTAATTTTCCAAAAATGACAACTTTATTCGTTGTTGTGCTTGTTTCTCATAACATAACTTTTAAAAAATAGCGTCTAAAATTACATTTTTCCTCATAATAAAGTTTATTCTCATGAAATTGTCTCTTTTTTCGTTACAATAAATTTTTTCATCTTAATATTTTGACTTTATTCCTGTAAAATTACTACAGGTTTTTCCATTTTTGCTGGATTTTTAAATTTTTTTTTTTTTTTTAGTTTTCTTGTTAAATTATATTTTCAAAATGTGCCACGAGCCGCAAATGGCTGGCCCCCGGGCCTCTTTTTGGACACCCCTGAAATGTAGCGACAAAAAGTCGCCAGTAACTAGTAAAAACAAACACGTTCGTCATAACCTCAACTGTTATCTACAAAGTGCCCGCAAGGCATGCTGGGTCGCAATATAGTGAGATATTATGTGTACTATGACATGTACATTATCTTTAAAAAAAACAGCACTTACGTGGAGCCCAGGACGCAAGACGCACATAAGTCAACACCTTCATGTTACGTTGTTCAACAAGGTGAGATAATGGAGCACACTTCTTATGACACAAACCAGAAAGCTGAGTTGTACCAGTCGACACACAAACACTTGGTACATACACCCAACGCCACAGATGCTTTGCAGTCTTCCTGTGATTCCATACTGCACTACATTTAACTGTAATCAGAAATTAGGACGGCTTCACGTCTCAGCAGGAAACAATATACTCGATATACAAACAGTTGTATTCTGCAAAGGTTGGCAATACATGTGCAAAAAAACAATGTTAGTAGTCATGAAATAGCCTTTAAGATAACTAACACGAGAGCCTTATTTCCTTAAGACTTTGAACACCCTTCCATTACTCCAAGGGTCAAATTGCTCACTTCCTCTTACCGTACAAAGACTTCATTACGGGCAAAAACAACATATAGCAGCGCAGTATGTAGTATACACTATACAGTATATACAAACCTTTTCCACCAATTGAAAAAAAAAATCAAAAGGATGCGGGTATTTTATGAGGTTATTTATTTTGTAAAAAAAAAAACCCCAGTATACTCAAAAGTTAGCCTGCATGTCAGCTTGTGTTATTAGCATCAACATTTCGCACTGTGGATACAGCATATATAGAAAAGCGTGTAATCATGACTATTGCTTGCAAACATGGCACTCACACTTCGTTCTTACCTTGTTTTCACAGTGCTGGACCGGCTTTGGCGGCTCTAACTCACCGAATAAGCTTCAAACTTACTGCAGTCCGTCGGTCATTTTCTTCCTCGTGTGTAAAAAGTTGTTCTGAACGGAACAACAAACGAACCTCATCCAAAGGTCCAAAAGGCGTCGTATGTTCGACTAAGAAGTAAGTGAGAGCTAGAATGATGACAAAGGTTTAAAGACTGCAAAAAAAAACACGACGACCGTAGAGAGAGAGAGAGAGAGAGAGAGAGAGAGAGAGAGAGAGAGAGAGAGAGCGTGAATGCGTGTGTGTGTGTGTGTGTGCGTGTGTGTGCGCGCGTCCGCTCTGCTCTGTCAGCTAATAGCATCTCACTCACGCGCAAACAGGCGCGTGCGCGCCTCGGGTTTGAAGCATTGATTTAAAGGAAAAACGACATGTGCTGCTTTCAAGTGCTCCAATATGTATGGGACATTTCAGTAAGCCACAAACCGAGCAGCCTCGCTTTCAATGAACACAACTGCGGTGAAAGAAACATTTAAGTAGCGCGCGGAATTCCTCGAAGTTCCTCTATTCAAGGTCACATGCTGGCTGAAATGTGCCTATTCCCCCCCCCTCACCCCCCCCCAAAAAATAGGGTGGTCAACAGGGGGGAAATGTTCAACAAAGTCCGAAAACATAAACTTAAAAATACTGCCATCACATAAACGCTGCAGGATTAAAAAACAAAAACAAAATGTTGCACATTGCACAACACACACACACACACACACACAAACCCCCAAAAACAACTGCATGAGAGAAATGCTGCAAATTCACGGAACTAAACGGAAGTTAGCCAGGCTACAAGAAGCGTAATGAGCGGGATGCCCACTAGTAAGTTTGGTGGAATGATGAGGTACTTCTTTATGTCTTCGTTACACGCTTGGTTGCTCTATAACGCAGTCAAATATTCCAATCACAACCAAAAATTGTTGGCGAACCTCAGTTTGGGACGAATACTGGCTGTAGTATGTCTACAGTACGTCTGTCTCGTAGACAGTTACATGTCCATAGTGCATGCGCACACACATACGCAGTCTCAGAGAAGCAATCAACCGTTTGCAGTTGTTCTGTTGCTACAACAGGCTATACATTAAATGACAGCTAACGCTAGTAGCTAAACTTTGCCAAATGAGCGGACAACAAACGTAACTTATGTGCGTGCGTGTCATATACAATCATACACTCGGTTGCTCCTGGTGGGCCGCCACGAATAAATGAATGTGTGGGAAATACCGCGCTGTCTCCCGAGAAATTGAATCTTCAGGAGGTGTGTCTAATCAAAATTGAGTTAAACTGATTTGTTCACGGTCCAGAATCATGAGACTGCAGTCAGACTACGACGAGACATGTTACATGTGACACTCCTTTAAAGTGGATGTTGTTTCCTCTTCTTTTTTTTTTCTTCAATGGTGGAAGGTAATAATGGCTTTTAATAATGCACAGTACAGTACAGCCTCAAGTTAGCATATTTTAAAAATGTACGCAAAAATTTTGACCCGGTTCGCATGCATTTCCCGGTTACTGCATGAGTCCAACTGTGTTCGTAAAGCATTTTTATCACAAAACGTCTCTGTTAGCCTGCCACAGAATAAGAAGACAAAGCAGGAGTGATCAGCATTGCCAACTTAGAAACTTTGTCGCTATATTTATCGAGTAATCAAAACCCTCTACATAAAAAAAAAAGCAACTAGAAACAAATCTAGTGAGGAGTCTTTTGGCGAGTCTGACACGAAAGCACGTAATGGGCCCCACCCCCATCTAAAAAGCACTCACAGGCGTCTCGGTCTTGTTTGTTTAGCGACAGAAGAGAAGTTCACTTGAAGTTCGAAACATATTTGCTTTGCTTTTCATGTTTTTTTTACTCACTCTTTGCAACAGCCAATTATGCAAATTTGATGATTATGATAATAGATTGCAGTCCTGTGGGAAACACTAACAATTGCATTCTGCTTAGAGTGCGGCCCGGGGATGTTACAGGCCAAGGCTACAGGACCACAAAACCACTTTCCAGTACAGGAGCCGAGTGTATCTTAGAGCGGAATATCAAAGTCACTGTCCAACAGAAGAAAACCTATTTTGCCACATGAAAAGTAAATAAAGATCACAACAGAAGATCACAACAGAAGATCACAACAGTTAGTTAGTTTGTCAGTAGCCTCAACCCAACAGTGAAAAGACTGCTCACATGCAGTGACAAGTTACACACTGAAAATCCTTGCAGTGACAAATCAGTCTCCCACACTTTCTCTCCCCATCACATAATCAGTTGTTTGAGCTCATATCCGCTCAAACAGCTGCCCAAATCACAGCTCCCCAGACATGACGGAATGCGTGCAAGCAAGGGGTTTGCTTAACATCTGGGTGAGCAACCGCAGGAAAATAAGGCGAATCATGGTAACCTCATCATCATGGTAACCTTTGCTAACCAGCAGGGGTTTCCAAAGCTTTTCCACCAAAGTCAGCATAAAGAAAAATTTAAGGATATGGAGACATTTTGATAGGAGGGTAAAGGTGATTATAGGGGTGTTACTTCATGTCTAGAGGGCTCTAATAATGATAAAAATCGTGTTTAGAAAGTCAAACTTTCTATGCTGTAACTGCAAAAATATTCCATTTATTAATATTGAACACTGCTTTGCGGAAATTCACTGAACGCGGTCGGGTCTGGAACCAATTAACTGCGATAAACGAGGGACCATCATGTCAGCATATAATTTCTAGGAGATTATAGCTAGGTAATGTAGCTCATACAAAAGGTCTCAGGAAGATAAGAGCAGAGGGCTGGCCATTCAACTTGTTTTTACAAGTTTTTGCAAAAGTTTTCCGGGATGGATGCTTCGCCCACTGTGTGCTCTCGCACAAACATCTTAGCTGCCCTGGCAAGCGCCTTAAAAAAAAAAAAAAAGGTCCTTTTTTTTTTTTTTTTTTAGTTATGCATAATTTTGTCTTTTGAAAACAGAACGGTGCTAACAGTCTTGGGAAAATGAATATTTTGCCAAACTTTTCCAGACCTGGAAATGTATCAAACCAATTTCCATTCTTTTCCATACTTGCGTAGGGACCCTGCACTTACGTAGGATACACCTGCCCTACAGAATTCACTTTTTTCCTTTTTTTTTTTTTTAAAACTGAAAACAGTGATGTACGTTTAATGGTTCGTAGTGCGTGGAGGGTATGCCGGAAGACCGAGCATTTTTTTTTTCTCTCCAAAGCTCTGTCGCTCCCTACAGGAATGTGCTCTTTTCAGTCACCATGGAGAGGAGAGCATTAGATTCGTACTGTTGCAGAACAAAGCTCAACACTCAATGGATGGGTTTGCAAGCCCCCCCCTCCAATTGTAAAAGGATTAAATAAATCAAGGCCAGTCCAGACCCAGAACCACGACAACCCCGCCATGGCCTTTCAGCTTCGACCAAACAGACACGCACAAACACAGCTGGCCCTTATCCAGACGCAGGACACACCGAGCAATGGAGAAATGCTCGAATAACCTGGCTCACCCCTGAAGTATTTGCATATACTGTACCTTCAGGGGCCAACACAAACACAACTGAGAACATTGTTGCCTTTGAAAAGCAGGGTTGTGTCTACTGGTATATTCAGCGACATATTATATTTTTATTCTATATTTTTATTCTTCAGTTTCACTTCCATGGTGATGGCTTTCCTTTTCTTTGGTGCACTGCCGCTTGGGCGACATAAGGAAGTGCAAAAAGTGAACTAATAAGTGATGTTATTCTTCCTCGGTGTGGCTGAGCAGACACACGCATTCGTCCGCCCAGCATGAAGCACACACTGTATTGTTCCACATGCGGTCACTAGTTTTTGAGCGAGTCTTGTGTTTACAGTACAAACCAAAATTACTGTCAGAAATGTTTTTTCTGAAACTTTGAACCTTGCGGCTTATACAACAGTGCAGGTAATTTATGGTGAAATTCTAATCTTGTTACATCTCCTTTACTTCAGAACTACTACTAATTGTTTAAATACTGTGTCACTCGTGAGTCAGAAACGGAAGCTCCTTCTTTGGCAGGAGCCAATCACGAGCTATCAGTGCACGCACAACGAACTTGTCAGCCCATTGGAAACCGCAGGAGGTCAGTATATAAAACAGTATAACAACATAACAGTGTTAACAATGTATTGAGTCTGAGCAACGCATTCACTGGGACGCTGCAAAGACCTCAGCCTCCTTCCGATGGACAATTTCTATGCTGCTTGTCGTCCAAGTGAAAACTTAAAAATGTTTTTCTTTCATTTAAAACTTGTATTGGTACATGCTTGCATATTTCTGAGGTATACCTTACGAGTGTTAAGTTGCTGTGTGATGAGTTTAATGTTGTTTGCATGATGGCACTGTGTGTCAGACTGTTATAATGAGTAATGACCTTCTGCAATTTCCAGTGGGTTGACAAGCTGGTTGTCATTTATTCATAGCTCATGATTGGCTCCTGTCAAATAAAGACCTGCCAGGTCACAATATGCCATTCTATGATGTGGACACGTGCGGTTTATAGACCGGTGTGGCTAATGTATGTACAAATCTGTTTTTTCCTCTAAATTTAGTGGGTGCGGCTTATACACAAGAATTTACGGTACGTTTTTAATTATCAACAAAACGTCGTAAACCGAGGACCACCTGCACATGCACACAAATGTGTGACTATTGTATAACAAGAAAAGAGAAAAGCAAAAATTTGACATAAAAAAGTGGTATCAAGCCATCCCTACTTTAAACGTTGTCTGTGCAGTTGGTATGATGACGACCAACAATTTGACCCTGGAATAAAATGGTTCAGTTTACATAATTTGCCACAGGAAAAATAGTTTGGAAATGTGAAAAGCTGGAAGTGTCCCAGTATGGACTGTGGTTCAACTTGCAGGTTCCAGTGTATTTGAAATTGCATACAGAGTATGCGTACTGCAGTAGCACAAAACAGACAAGTCTGGGTTTGGGGTTAGTTTTTGGGGCTGTAGTCTACCTGAACTTAGGCTGTAGTGGTTTAACGGCTCGGCCACCCATGCATTGTCTTGCATTACACTCTCCATCTCCAAATCTGCATGCAGCTCAATGGACAGATGGACCAACAGAAAGACGGATGGATGTTCAGATGGATGGAGACATGAGAATCAGCAGAGGGAGAGAAGGACTTCAAGTTAGAAAAAAAAACTTTTACTTTGGGACTTATCAGAAACCTCAGAGTACTAAAATATCTCAAATCATCTCCAGTCGGATAAACAAACTGCAACATAATTATTACAGTTTACATGAATCAGTGTGCGAGTGAGGGCGGGATGCATGGAGCGTATACCAACACGCACAGGGGGGGAAGAGACTCCAAGAAGCAGGCGGCAGGCCAGAGCACGGGGACGCTGAGACAGAGGAGGCAGAGTCAGATGCGACACATCAAGACACATGCAAACACTACAGGGTGTCCCTAAAGTCTGCACACATACATGTACGTTATAGAAAAAAGTTTCATTTCATTAATGAGGAATGCATATGTTTTAAATATTAATAAAACATATTAATGTTCATAAAAATATATTTTATAATCTATAATATAAAAATACGTTATATATACAGTGGTGCAAAAGTGTTTGCCCCCTTCCTGATTTATTAAAGTTTTGCTCCTCTCTTGTATCCAAAATGAAACCGAAGCGCGGCCTTAGAACGGAGGTCTGTACCGTGATCATGGCGTTACGTTACACCCTCACCAGTCTATTCAATGTGTGTAAAGGAGCAAACGTGTGGCAAACGGCATGCAAACAAACATGACCAAGCAGTGTGCACGAAAGCTGGAGAGTGCGCAGGCATAGCAATGATTTGTGGAGTGTATTGATCATGCGCTACATCTGATTACAATATCATAAGATTCTGATCCATCTGATCAATCACACTCAGCGGAAAACACAGTAACTTAATCTGTGGCATTGGTGGTCCATTTTTTTTATTTTTTATTTTTTTGCCATGTTGTCACTTTATCTAGACCTTTCAGTCTTGGAGGCGTTTTAGGCACCCCGCAGCTGCAGTTGTGTCATTCCAAGGATCAATCTTTGGATCAAGAACGTAGGCATTTGGAATATCCCGCTACAATTAAAATGCTTATTGGCTCCCATATAGCAGAAATACGTACACATTTGCATAACGCTGACTCACTAAAACTCTAAGCTGTGGATCTGATGCCCGAGAAGGGCGGGCATATATCATCAAACAGCAGTGACACGCACAGACAGACACACAGACACACACACAGACACACAGACACACACACAGACACACACACACACACACACAAAAGTGAACTACTTCCTAAAAGCGCAGGCTTATCTTAACAGTCATCAGTGATTACTTCCTTGCAAAAGCGTGAGAGTAAGGGGAGGAGTACCTGGCTTTGGCACGGAGTTGGTCATGGACTGCGGCACTTTATCATTGATGAGCTCCACACACTCACTGGGAAAGAAGCCAACCTGGAGGGAGTGAGAGGAAGTACAAAATAAACACCAATTATCACTCTGAGGCCCTGTTTTGTCCTTAGTTTGCACCATTATTATCACCAACGTGTCTTTTCTAAAGCCATTGTTTGCAGTACACTTCCTCATGGTGTTTCCCATAGATTCGTTTATTTGTGGTGGCCCACCATGAATACATTTGGACCACCACAGATAGATTTGACGCTACTTTTTTTTTTTTTTACCAGTTGTTTTTCCTGCTCACCAACACATTATAATGGGACTGTCTGTGCAGTGGATTGAATTGTAACTCCCTTTCTTACCACCACAAATGTATACAGGGCCCCGTGATTTCCGCGTTGATGGAATCGCGCAAGTGGCCATCAGAAAACGGAATCTAGTGTTAGAAACGCGGTATCTCGCGGAAAATTGACAAATTGTCAATGAAACGCTGTCATCGTGAGGAGGAGGAACGTTTTTGTCATTCCCGGGCGGACCGCTCAACGGTGGCGAAATCTCCTCACAAACACTAGGCCGCCCTACAACACATTCTACCATCATAAGTTCAAATAACTGCTAAGTACAAGTTATGAATACATTACTCTTGAAGATAAATAAAGTATCTATCTATCGAAAAAGACCCGAACAGTCACCCTACGATGAAAGTAAACTGATTAGGATGGTCAGAAACAAGCAGGTCTCTGAAAACTGCTCGGAACATCAGCGTCACAGCTAACACAGTCACTTTTACATCAGCAGGGACCGAGAGGGCGCCGACGCAGAAGGAAACCGCTGCCCCAAAAATCAGTGCTGTCAAGCTTGACTGAAATCTGCAGCTGTCCACGTGGACGAGCCAAATGCCTTCTGGACAAAAGTTTGATGGTCAGATGGGGCAAAAATTTAGCTCCAGTATTTGGCCACAACGGCAAGAAGTATATTTGGGGGAGTCGATGTGACAATGATCCCAAACACACATGAAGAGGGGTTAACATTAACCTTCTGGAATGACCTTCCCCGACTAACATTTGTGGACTATTCTGTCAAGAAGAGTGGCCAAATATCCAGCCAGAATGATACCAGAAGCTGGTTGTTCAGTCAAGGTGAAACTTATGCGGACATTTGAAGTAGTGGAGGTGAAGGTATACAGTGGATTCGGGATTCAGCAGCATAACGGTAAAAGGGCATACGCGAATAAAAATTCTAAACAATTGGCGCCTAACACTCTCAATATGAGCGAGCCTGAACGCCTCAGGACGCGACGGAGAAAGCAGGAAGGAGACAGCACAGGATGTTGTTCTTTGCTCCGTGTGCATCATGTGAACACATAAGTGAGTCTGATGATTCATTTGTGCATTAATAGTGTTTGATGTCAAAGATTTTATTCATATTGGTGCTCCAATCCCCGCACGGTGCAGCGGAGAAAACCTGTCACTGATTTTTGTACTCCAGATACTGCTTCATCGTGATTCTTAAACTTTCCCCTCGGATTTGGTAAGAAATTATTATGCGGATTTAAACCATAGCCATCGTCAGCGGACAAAAAAAAGTGATGCTCAAATTCAAGCCATTCAAACGGAATGATGCCAACATCAGACCGGAATAAAAGACATGTAGAATGATTACTTATCCAGTTTTCGGTGCTCATGTGAAACTTGATCAAAATGCAACCATGCAAAATACACATTTTGACCCAGGATTACTTTAAAATTAATCAACCAATTACCTTTGTTCAATATTTGTAGAAAATATGTTGGATGATTACTGTTTATTAGTGCTCATGTGAAACCTTATCCGACGTGTGACCATGCAAAATACAGTTTTGACCCAAAATTATGATGAAATTAATGCCAATTAATGGTGGTCAATACTTCAAATTAATTAATATGAAAGGATGTGTGCTTTTTAAGTGTGCAGGTGTAGGGGTTACCTGGCTTCAGGTCCAATGTCTGAAGTGGTACGCCACTGTAAAAAGTTTAGGAACCACCGGTATATACACATAACTTTCCACCTAATAGCGTCAGAAAGGGTTCTCTGGAGAGTGGTTGTGTCCAAAGTGCAGCCCGGAGGCCATTTGCAGCCCACAGCTTGTTGTTCTTCTATTGGCCGGCGGCAAGAATGCAATTAACGATTTCAAGCCTACGTTAGAACACTAGAAAGAAGGCTTTAGCGCCACACCGAGAAGAAAAGAAAAAGGTCGTGAGAAACATTTTGCATAAATTGGCCTCCAGCACTTAGCAAACCCACTTATCCGTCAATTTTCAAACGTACAAAACAACAACAGAAAAACAGCATAGCACATTATTTCTTCTTCATTAGGATGTCAAGTTATACGTGTTTACATTTCTGTCAGGCAGGTAGCATTATACATTTTTTGGTTATTATTGTATTTCGGAAAAATAAAACATTTTGTTGTTTATTTCCCCCCGTCTCTCGTCCGAAGTCGGCCAAAGAAAGTTTGGCTCCCCGCACAGTGGCAACAGCAGCAAACTAAGTAAGAAACTTCCTGCTGCCTGCCCACCAAGGCTGCAGGCTAGAATGTCAAGACGGCATCTTGTCGGCAAAGAGCCAAATGTGATCAAAAATGGCAGCACAGAGAAAGTGGGGCAGCGGGTCGGATAAAGGTCAGACTTGGAAATTGTAAATTGCTGCACTGTGGCGCTTTAAAGTGAATGGCTCATGTATGTCACGGTGCAGGGGTGTCCAAAAGTGTGGCTTGGGGGCAATTAGCAGCCCGGGGCACATATTAAAAATATAACTTAACAAGAAAAAAAAAGAAAAGAAAAAAAAAGAAAAAATCAGAGAAAAAAATCAAGAACAAAGTCAAAATATTTTAGGAAAAAAGTTGTAATCTAACGGGACAAAGTCATACTTAGAATATACTCAGACTAAGAATAACGCCATTATTCGTATATAAAGTTTGTTTTGTGTCAAAACAACAAAGTTGCGGAACAAGGCTGCTTAAGTTATAATGTTACGAGAATAAAGTCAAAATATTATGGACATAAAGTCAGAATTATGAGAAGAAAAGTTACAAGAACAAAGTTGAAAATGTAAAAAACAGCTGTAAGTTTATGAGAATAAAGTGGTGACTTGATATTAAGAGAACGTCATATTCTAACATGAAAAAGTCACAATTTTAAGAGAATAAACTTGTGATATTAGAGAAAAATAATATCATTTTTAGAAGCATAGAGTTGAAATATTAAAGAACATTTTTTGGAAAATGATGGTGGGGGGGAAAGTTACAATAATATAGGAATACAGTCATAATATTCTGAAAATAAATGAAGATTATTTAAGAAGAAAATGAAATATTTTGAAAATTAAAATTTCTGTACACTTTTGGAGACTCTGACATGAAAGCGTGTATCGCTCTTCTCAACGAGAAGCCGGTGCTGCTGTGCCCTCCAATCTAAAAGCACTCACAGATCCGTCTGAGCGCCGTCTTGCTTGTGACATAAAAAAAAAAGAAGAAAAAGAAGCGAGTTTTTGTATTTCTAAACATACTTGCTTTGCTTTCTCATGTGTTTGCACACGTGTCATGGCCAGTTACGCAAATTAAACAATGACCTCACATTGCAACCCCGCCACAAATAGAATGCAGCTCGTGGGAAACAATGAGCAGCATAATAACATTTCAATTACAATTACAAAAAAAAAATCGAACTTGACGTTAACAGCAAGCAAATAAGAAATGGGAAAATGCAACGGCGTGTATGATGTTGCTCACCTGAAAGCCATGCTTCCCCCTCCACCAGGTGGTGTCTTCTTTGGGAGGCATGTCAATCACTGACACAATGTCACCCACCTGCAGAGAACAACCACATAAATACAGTCAAAAATGTAATTACACAATAATTGCTTTGAGAGAAATGGATTTTTGGGGGGTTGGTGTCCAAAAACAATGAAGACCCTGGAATTCAACGTGCCGACCATAAACGACGGAACATTAAATTCTTTCCCAACATGAGCAACTGCTTCTACTACAAGAAAGCGACATTTGACAACAACGATCCATCATTCATCTCAACAGCAGAAGCATTGACAGTGGTGTGAAAAAAGTGTTTGCCCCTTTCCGTTTCAGTAAAATTACTGGGTTTTTTTTGTTTTTACTTTTTATTCATAGAAATGGATTCTCAATGTGGTGAGTGTTTGTGTGTTTGTGTGTGTGTGTGTGTGGTGTGTAACCTCAAAGGACAGCTCATCTGAAGCTTGTGCAATGTAGCGCTTGATGACATGGGCAGCAGCGATAGCGGGGACGTTGATGGAAGACTCTTCATGCACCAAAAGATGATTTCCCTTGTTGTCAACCTGGTGCACACGCACACAAACACGCATACACATAACAATACATCAGATCAGATCAATGCTTATACAAAAGTTTCACCAAGTCATAAAAGGACAAACTGGCAGATGCAAGTAACAAAGACTTCATGTTATCCGTTTACCTTCTCATAAAAACTAGCAACTCAACAGGTGAGGGAATACAGTGGATCCCTGCTCATTCACAATTCTGCAAATTTACAGATTTTTACTCATTTCATTTTTTTTCCTCTTAAAATAAGCCATTGGGTTCAGTTGAGCAAACGGGATAACACCATTTTTCTCAAACGCCATGGGAATGCAATAGGCACCCTTACAGAAAAGGGAGGTATTCATACCTCCATCCATGTGAGGGCAGGCCCACAGTTGATCTTGTTGTCAGCGATGGCCGACAGCCGAGAGAGGTAAGCCAGCAACATCTGGGAAACAGACTAAAAAGGAAGAAAAAAAATGCATAACTAAATGAATCTACGACTGCGTTAATCGACTACCAACTAGTTATACCACTGTAAGGAATATTAATTATCGGCTATTGCCGCTGCTGATGTTTGTGCAAATTTACAGATTTTTGTAAAAAAACAAAAATTTTTTTTTATTTTTTTCCGCAGAAAACACATCTCTCAATCTCAAATGTCTCAAATGAAATAGGATTCAATATTATAAGTAACAGAATATTTTCATAGTTAGAGCATAAAAAAACTGTTTATGACTTCCTAAATACGGCTTTTATCATTATTAGAGCCCTGCGGACATGAAATAGCACCCCTATAGTCACCTTTAAACTCCTGTTATTCTTTGTTTACAGCACACTACACAGCACATACGCGCAGCCTACTGTCTTTAAAGCAGGGGTCGGGAACCTTTTTAGCTAGGAGAGCCATGAAAGGCACTTATTTTAAAACATATTTTAAGCAAGACCAACAATTTTGCAATATAATAAGTCTCTGAATTTATTCTTTTTAATAACATTGTTATACTGAAGCTATCCAATAGTAACTTAAAGAAAATCTCTCTTACCATTAATGCGACTTCTGGTGCTGCATGGTTTTGCACCATACTCCGTATCTTCCTTTCTTTTCGCTATCTTTGTCAAAAGGGTTGGCTCTGCAGAATTAGCGAGCTGACTATTTGATTAAAGCAGGAATGTTTACTTCTCTACATTTCAATGACCCGAGTAGGCTACTGTATTATTCAGTTTTGCTGTTTGACCCGGAAAATACGGGAAGGACAGCTGGCAATGGCTCTGGCCGCCCGCATTGCGGTTAAAATGGATGCATGGATTAAAATGCACAAGATTCTGTTCATAATTTTCATGCACCGAATTTCTAGGCGCAGTCAAGGCGTCGAGGGAGTCGGTTTGGGGGGCTTAGGATCTCGCCTCTGCTCTTTACAGACAATGTGGTCCTGATGGCCTCATCGGGCTGTGACCTTCAGCGTTTACTGGGGCGGTTTGCATCTGAGCGTGAAGCTTCTGGGATGAGACTCAGCACCTCCACATCTGAAGCCATGGTTCTCAGTCGAAAAAGGATGGATTGCTCCCTCCGGGTTGGGAGTGAGGTCTTGCCCCAGGTGGAGGAGTTCAAGTATCTCGGGAGGTTGGAGCGTGAGATCGATAGGCGGATCGGTGCAGCGTCTGCAGTAATGCGGTCGATGTACCGGACCGTCGTGGTGAAGACAGAGCTGAGCCGGAAGGCAAAGCTCTCAATTTACCGGTCGATCTATGTTCCCACCCTCATCTGTGGTCATGAGCTTTGGTCGTGACCGAAAGAACGAGATCGCAGATACAAGCGGCTGAAATGAGTTTCCGCCGTACGGTGGCTGGACTCACCCTAAGAGATAGGGTGAAGAGCTCAGTCATCCGGGAGGGACTGCTGCTTCACATCAAGAGGAGCCAGTTGAGGTGGCTCCCGGACGCCCCCCTGGTGAGGTGTTCCACATTTGATTGTGTTAAGAAATATTTGAGCCATAGGTTCCCTACCCCTGCTTTCAAGTTTCTGGTGAGTTGTTTCCTTGAAAGCAACTCAAGAGAGTCCGATTTTCTACCTCGCATGAGGCGTATAAAATAATTCTTCTGGTCCTGGGATGAAATGCCATATAAATCAAATCAAACCATTCTGTGACCCTTCGGTTTGCTGTGTTGTTCGCATAGTGTGAGTTGTCAGAGCTCACTTCAGGTTGGTCAGTCAAGCTGTCGTGTCGAGGCAGCTCCGGCAGCTGTGAGAAGCGTCGGTCGTAGATGCACAGGTGCAGATGCTTGTCCAAGACGCGGAAGTCCTCATAGCTGCGCTTCACAATCCAGCTTCGACTCTGAATACAGAAAACACTGAGTCAGTCAAGACAGGAAAGCGGTACTCCTTAAGGGTGTCACGAGACACCCAACTCAAGAGACGAGACGAGACACAAAATTGGGTCCGCGAGAACGAGGCGAGATGAGATTTCAACATTAATTTTTAAGAAAACTATAAGGAAAAAATATGACTGGATAAAGAAACTTTTTAAAATGTTTATTGTCCCACAAATTGACACTAAACAATCTTATTCGCTACATTTTCTGAGACCAAGTAAACCACCGTTATGATAATAAAAACAGTAACAAATAATATATCATAATAATCCAATATTTCCTTAAATATGTCATCTTTACCTCGGTAAAGTGTGGGCTGCACTGTATTTGTTTACCAAGTAGATGCACAACGCAATAAAAACATCCTGTCCCTCGCTTAATATGTACTGTGATTACTACCATGCTGTTCCAAGCCAAAAAAATCAGATTACACCACTAGTAAATATAATAACTTTCTCAATAACACTGAGACAAAAGGTATTCAGTATGCATGTCAGTGCTAAGACAATCCTGCAAAAAAGGTAGGAAATCCTACGCTCCTGGCTTCTGTTGGGTATCCGCAGAGATGCTTTTACTTACGAAGAACACCGAACACCGCGTACTCAGCTCTTTGTAGCAAAATGCAGTGATTAGGAAAGAATAGGGCCTATATTCAAAATATTTGATGTAATGTCACATACGAAAGCCAGCCTGTGCCCAGACTTTTCTGTTCCCTCTAACTCCAGTAAGGCAAAAGCTCCAAACTGCCAAACCAAATGAGAGAAACTCGTGGTGGAAAAAGTATTTCGCTTTCATTTGGCCTGAAAAGACTTGTGTGTACTAGTGCCAAGGTCTGTACGCTGGGACTGCAGCACACCACTAAGCCCGCTGATTTTTGTGGCGTACGCAGCGCTGGCTGTGGCCGACAGGCCTGAAAGGTCTCACTGGGCTCACAGAGCACTTTATACTGCATTGCCCCACTTTCATACTGAAATTCCAGTTACCCTCCATGTCTGGGTCTGCGGAAAGAGACCGTTCTCACTGTGCTCTGCAAGTTTCTCTGTTTAAACTCTGAACTTGACCCTCAGTTCTTGTCTTTTTTTTTTTCTAAACTACTGGTGAAGATCTAACAATTTTCCAATGGCTGCAAGCGGACGGAATTTCCAGCTACGCAGTCGCATACTTGTGTGTCATTGCCAAGGACGAGGAAAAGGAATACCATCTGTAGATGGAAATCCAAAATGTCACAAGAGACAGCTACTGAGCAGCTGGGGTGGATCTGTGTGTTAGGGTGGATCTGTTTGTTACGGTTCATACAATTCCATACAAAAATATACATGCTATGTAAATTCAATGGGAGTCAACAGACACTGATTAATGAGGTGGAAAGACTGTATCATACAAATACAGGTGGTCCCCGGTTTGAGACGTTCCGTGTTACCATGTTTCGTGGTTTAAAACGGGCTCCTGTTTAAGGTTTTGAAAAACTGATTTGGAAACGTCTGGTGGGCCCGATTAATACGTTAAAAATAATCCAGATGTAAATTCAAGTCAGTCGAAGTTGATCAGGGTACTTCTGAACAGGTTAGATCTCAAACTATTGTCACAATAATAGAATTAATAGAAATCACTTGGCTACACGTCATCCCTCGTTAATTGGTTCCACGCCCGACCGCGATAAATGAATTTCTGTGAAGTAGGATTCAGTATTAATAAATTGAATATTTTCCTAGTTAGAGCACAGAAATCCTGCTTATGACTTTCTAATTACAATTTTTTACCATTATTAGAGCCCTGTAGACATGAAAAAACACCCCTATAGTCATCTTTACACTCCTACTATTCTTTGTTTGTATTTGTATTGTATTGTATTTGTACTTTATTTATCCACCAGCGGGGAAATTCACTTGTTACAGCAGCAAGCAAGATACGCAAGTAAAGAATACATAGTGACTACAACATGGTTCAGGTGGTGCAGGTGTTGTAGAGCCTGACAGCAGTCGATGTGAAGGACCTTTGCTCAACTGTAGCGCAGGCTACGGGATCACTGCAGGGACACAAGAGATGGCCGCTGCCTCAAACATAGCACATGCTACCGAGGTAACTAGTTAGCCTCTAATTTATTTATTTTAAACTTAAGAAAGGGTTTCTAACTAGTCACGTTCTTTTGGCTCGGCTCACTAAAGATTTTTGTTGTTTGTTCTTAAATTAATTTATTCCCAAATGACGTGTACTGTGTAAAATTAATACCTAACGTAAAAAATACATGATATCAAATGTTTATTATTTAAATGTATTTATTTAAAGCTCAATGAACAGCTACAAAAATATATTATCATGTTATATTATAAATAAAATACAAAAACAAAGGCCCATATTCATAGACAAATTAAGTCAAAATAGGTCAAATCACTTCACGCAAATTTCTCATGAACGAATCGCCTCTAAGAGCGCCACAGTGTGTCTTTAACCGCGCCCCTCCTGCTCAGTGTGGGCACAGAGACGCCGCATCTAGACCAATGACATTCGCTTTACAGCCAAAGATCTGGCTCTTAGAGCCGATTCGTTCGAGGCCGACGCATCACTATTTCAAAACAGAGTGGGGAAAAAGGACCAAAGTAAGTAGCCAAAAACTTACCACTTCCATACGGGATGGGAGGAGAACTTCTTTTCACTATTTCCTTGGCTGACTCCATGCAGTGTGAAGGTAACCTAATCTAATGTCATGTCTCATCAATGTAACATTACTGATGCCTAGTGACCAGAATACTACATACAGTATAACTTTTGACTAATAATATTTCATAGTCAACCACAAAACTGGGATCATTTAATTAATTCATTTGTGAAATATTGAGAGAGAGTGAGCTTGGAGAGAGGTTCGAAACGCGATGTAGCGCGGGACGACTGTATCGTTCAGCAGTCTTCGCGTATATCAAGGTGTGTGTCAGTACTTCTTCACGGTGACCCACTGGAGGTGTGAAGACTCACCTGGCAGTGAATATGAACCAAGTACACAAGCTCCTTGGATTCATGGCTGTTCCGCGTCACTTCACTCTGTTCATCGCCGAGGGACAACTGAAAGAAAACACAAACACAGTCGTTCATTTGAGCCGATTCATTTTCACCGCTACCACAGCACAGCAATCATACATTAAATCTTTTTTTAAATCCTAATCAAAGATCTCTCAGATCCTCTCTACGGACAAAGGGTTTGGGTCATCGGTTTCTCATAGAAAAAGACAACCGATGCAAGATGCAGTGAACACCCCTTTCAGCCACAGATGGCCAGCCATGAGTGATTTGTTCAAATGATACTGTCACAGCCAAAATTAATGAGCTCTCATGTAATCTTATCAAAGTAAATATGGGACACTGCATTCTACTCAAAAAGGAAAGAACAAACATCCCTTCAAGTCAAAGACGACAAAGCGAGACATGAAAATAACTGTCGTCAAAATGGTAATCAAATAGCTGATTTTTTTTCCTCTGTTCTCTTCTGAATGAAATATAACAGGACTCTCCAATAACCTCATAAGAAAGACACTTTCAAGTTTCTGGAAATAAACGCCGTAAAAGATGAAGATTAAAACGGGAGTTCCATGCTGATCCTCAACATGATGATCGTCTGGCCCAAGTAGCATCCGCTTAACCTCTTAAACCCTGGGCCATTTGGTAGAAAATGACATGACCAACATAAATAACATTTGTGTGTGCGTATACGAAGTCTCCATCAGTGCTTTCAAATAGCAGAGCGCGGGAAAGTGACGGGGGTGGCGCGAGGGGCGAGAGAGACGTTCAGGATCAGCGTTCTTCTGTTCCTGCCAACGTTTGGTCTCGACTTGCAAGCTCAGCAGACAGATAACAGGGTCTCAATTGAAGCACTACAAAACCGAACATGTCAATTAAAAAAAAAAATACATAATTCTCAGTGACATTCAACATAAATGAACTGCATTAAAACAAATGCGCTAGCTCGATGCCAATTTATACTGGAAATCCCATATTTATGCACGCAATTAGCATTACCGATTTACCTGATGATTTCGTACACCAACACACTTTCAGGCAAGCGTTTGTTACGGCTCAACGAGAGACAGAACTGCCACATTGCAAGTCCCAGTGGCAGTAGCTACTTCCCGACTACGGCAATGCATCAAAAAATAACTACAAAATGACTATAAGCACTGAAAATGTACATTTCCTTATTTGACCGCTGGCCTTGGTCACCATTACCATCTGAGCCTTTGTTGGTTTTTCCTTCAGAATGATAGACTAGTGACAAACACGACCTGTGCAGCCCTGACAGTAAAACTCCACAGACACAGCAGACTAAGGCCACATCCCATACAGCCCTGTCACTTGGCTGTGACTGCAATGAAACACTGAATATGATGCATTCTTCAGCCTTACAAGGAGTTTGAAAAACGTACATTCCAGATATTTTCCACAGGAGTGCCGAATCACTGCTTACCGAGTCATCTCTGTGAGGAATCATGGTATAAGGACAAAAGTTAATCAGCGTTGGAAGGTTTAGAGGAAATAAATGACAAGCTCTATCAGGCATCTTTACTAATCAAGTTTTTGTACACCAGACTCATCCCCACAGGGACGCAGTCACGAGAACAGATAAGGGGAGAACCCATTTGATTTATTCCCAAATTTTGTTTTATTATTTTCCCCAAATTCGTTTTTTTCCTGTTTTAATTTTTGTGAATTCTGTTTTTTTTTACCAGCATAGAGTGTGTACTTTTGTGACAGTAAATAAAATGTCCATTAATTGAATGCAAAAATCCTTACATTTATTGATGCAATACATCCAATTTTGCCCAGTATTTCAGAAACCAATGTAGCTTGGCTAACTTTATCACTTTATCAGCCTCTGCACACATTGCTACAAAATCCTCTACCAACTGTAATGCCCGTGCTTGTGGTTAAGGAAGACAGATTTACACAATTAGATAGTATGTGGCAAACTGTGTTCTTATTTTGAAGGCCGGAAGTGTGTTGTGTGTATTGCGAATGTCCCTTGACCGTTAAGACAAGCTGGTAGCAAGAACGGACGTGCCTCGCGTCCTTACAACTTGCACATCAGCAGGCGTCGTAAAACGTTCTGTTACATTACAGCGGTGAAAACAACACGGCTTAAACACACTCATACAGCCTGAGCCGCCCGCCCGCCCACACGCACACACTAAACTAAGAGCTAGCTTCCTTCACACTCCGCAAGAGAGGAGTTTCAAAGGGTTTCTTTCCAACTTTCGTCGACATTCGTTTCCGTTGTTGATATTCACAGTCGCTTGTAAATAAAAGTTTGAGCGCGAGCTCATGGTTCACAAGACTATGTCCTAACTTTTAGATATGATCAACACACGTATCATTACCAGTACACAGAATCCATCCGTCCATTTTCTATGCCGCTTGTCCTCACTAGGGTCGTGGAGTTGTGCTGGAGCCTATCCCAGCTGACTTTTCGGGAAGAGATGGTGTACACCCTGGACTGGTCACCAGCCAATCGCAGATTCCATAGACTCAAATGCCCAAACAAAGCATTCACAGGTTAATGGATAGTGGATCTTTCAGAGAAGTGTTTGATCTTAATATTTGTAAGTGCCTGGGACTGAATCATTTACATGATTTCCTATGGAAAAAATTGCTTTGGTTTTCATCTGTTTTCGTCTGACTTTTTGGAAAGGATTAATGACGAAAAAACAGGTTCCACTGTATGTACATTCACTGGATGATCGCAATGTAAGACGACTTTCTTCCACGGACTGAGTTGCATTCATGTTTATATGTTTGCAACTGATCCAACATTGGTGCTTATGCAGCCTGCAGTTGTAGCTGTATCCTGGAGTGGTGTATATATCAGTCCAATCCGAACAAACTAAGCTTTCCAATGATGTATAACACACCTCGGCATGCAAATAAAGTTTGGCGTAAAATCGCAGCCGCATCATGAAAATAGTAAGACAGCCCACCAGAAAGGGGTTAATCTAAAGATGAAGTGTTTGTCTTAATAAATGTGTTCATATAGTGTATGGAAAGCAAGGTGGTGGCCAAATACCAGAATGACTAGAAGAAACAATATCAGCGTGAGTGGATACTCGTCTTATGTGTTTTGTTGTACATGAGAGGTCATGCTGAATCACATAAAAAGGCATTAAAGGCAAAAAATAACGCTGGAAAGGAGGGTGACTCACAGCTGCACCCTAACTATTAAAAGTTATTCTAAAGATACACAGACATTTCCAGTGGTGCAGGAAACCATAAACAAGACTGCCCAACACAGCAATTTGATCTCCAATGGAAATAACATGACAAGCCAGCAAGTGCCTCTCGCTTTTAGCCAGTAGTTGGACCACATATACAAATCACAATCAGGTCAACCTGCACTCACACTGAATGGCACTCTCGAAAGGGTGTCAATCTTTATAAAAGGCTAGGCCCTTCTACAGACCAAAACACGTTGTGAGCAGCAACAGCAGGAGCTGCAAATCTCACCTTCCAAGAAAGCATCATGACTATAAATTGATGTGTGAACTAGTGAACAAGGCTTTAAACGAAACACACCCTCACATATTAGTTATTATGGAAGTACAGGAAAGCAGTGTTTCCACTATGATTATACTGGGGGCACACCGGCGAACTGTAATGTGATCGCCCCTTTACAGTCGGCTTAGCTGCACACGTTCATGTGTGCCCGTGTTGGTGCAGCCCCTACCCCCAACCTGCCCCAAAAAGCTGTAAACATAGGAGACTTGTGTTTAAATTTTAAATACTACACTTGTGAAAAGGGGTTTTGGGCAATGCCCTCCCATGAAAGAGCTTGCTAACAAAGGCTACGATCACACTGCAGAGTATGATGCCCAATTCTGATTTTTTTGGTCAATTCGATCTTCACATTTGGACTTGTGTGTAATGTGAACAGAACGCGTCGGGGAAGTGACACGCATGCGCAGAAAACGCGACGTCACATGCCGTGCTGCGTGTTCACGGAAGTAGACGTGGACGTAGACGTAATGATTACCGGTATTAATGATTAACCGCGGTACGACTCTCGACGGTTGGTATTACCGTTTCAAATCCAAAAGATCGAAAAACCGTGCTTGATAACCGTACTTCGGTAAACTCACAGGGCCTTTGATGCTGCTCGTTTCCTGGAGAAGCAACCGTTAGTTATGTTGCGTATCTCCCTCTCAACGCACCAACTCTGACGTAAACAAAAGTTTGCGTCCCACAATGCATTGCGCGATCACCGGCCTTCCAAGCGGCAACCATTCATAAGAGGGCGCGCTCGCGCACTTTGCAATGCTGGGATTGGCCGAGAAAAGTACATTGTGTGTGTTGTTTGTTTGTTTTGTTTTTCAAAATAAGCCTTTGTTAGACTTCAGTCTGTGTATTGGGACATTTTGAGTACATTCAGCAATACCGTGATAATATCGGTCACAATAATCGGGATATGACATTTTCATATCGTTACATTTGTGACAATTGCAAGGATTTTGCGCAAAGTCAACATTTTCTTAACCAAATGATTTTGTGTAGGAGATTAAGCAGGAAGAGGGCAAGAATTTTGGCTATGGCAGTTTGTTTCGAGGAGCGTGGGGGTGGATGTTAAAGCCAGGAGCGGCAGGACATTTACGTGAATAATCACTTCCAAAACTACTTCTTTTCTCCACTGACACTGCAACATTTGTCAGGCCAGGAGTGGCGGGACATTTACGTGAGTAACCACTTCCAAAACTACTTCTTTTCTCCACTGACACTGCAACATTTGTCGCCTTTCATGACGTATAGGTCGACTATACGGGACCTGAACCTTTAGACTGCAGTAGCATTGGATACATATCAGACTTATAGCTACAAATGAAAGAGGCCTGGGTCGCATTTAAAAACAAAACAAAACAAAACAAAACAAAAAAAATCGGACTGTACTGTTCACATTGACATGAAAAAAATTAAGACACAGGTAGGTCACATATGAGCAAAAAAAACAAAAAGGCGTGAACGTAGCCAAAGAGACAACGTAGTGTTTGCAACTGTGAGTGTTTGTGTTTGTGGTCCCCTCTTCCACATGAGCAGAATGGAACCGGAATGAAAATAAACAGCAGCCTTTTACGGAAAGTAGCTTTCCACAACGGAGCAATTAGCTATGTCCATATAGTAGTCATCGGAATAAGGTAAAAAGCACACAACAGATGCATGTAAAAAAAAAAAAAAAAGGCACGTATGAGAACAAATACAGCAATACACATGCCTACCTACAGCAAGGTCAAGACTGCTTTTCAGTCCTTTCTCGTCTTAGCTGCCACAATTCCATTCACCTTCACGCAGCTGAGGTTCACGCTGTGCCTTTCCCTTAAATCCCTAACACCTGTCCCTGGTCTCAGGTTGTCATCCCGTCTCACAGAGTCCAGTTTCAGCAATCCTGAGCACAATTCCGCTGGACGGGACGTTCGAAGCGCGTTCTCCTGGTCGTTTCACAGACAGTGTGAGCTCTTTCTGTGAGGCATGAAGAAGCGTAGAGAATAACACGGTCAACTTTGGAGGATGAAAGGTGACGTGGTTTCCTCAGCTGGACGGCTTTCACCGTGTGCACTCGGCCTTTGGAGCCATTGTGATGTCCGGTCTCGGTTCCTCTTGCTTTTGTTTGTTTGTAGGTTACCTTTCTTTCATGCCTTGCAGCGGGAAAACTTTCTGGCCACTGAATTCGTCAAGCGGCGTTCCGAGTTTTGTTCAAATAAAACTTCCAGGCCGGTCTACGCTGCAGTCTTTAGAGTGCACACGTTGTTGTCTGCCCCACACGCTATCCTCTCTCCCTTCTTCAACCTCACCCCAGTCTGACATGCTGGTTCACCCCTCCCCCTTCTGTCCTCATCTTCCCCTCCCTGCTTGGTACATTCCCAGGACAAAGAGGATGGAGGGAGAAACCAAGGGAGAACAAGGACACGCAGAGGAGAAGGGGGCAGGAGGTAAATAGGGAAAAGAGGAGGAGGGGTGCACGTACAGAAGGGCTAGTTTTGTTTCCTCCACATGAGCAGTATTCCCCCCCAACTCCAATCTAGCACAGTGCTCAGAAACTCTACAGACCATGCAAACCATCAACAAAACATCCACTGAGAGTTCCCACCAAAATGTGATCATTCTCTGAACTGATGTACAAAGCAGGATTTCATTTGGCTCTCCAATATCTTTTGGTGCATTTAAATTGTCGCTCCACTTTAAAAGAGACAATGAGTCTCGCCTACAAAGCTTACAGCATAATCAAAACCATGCTCTTGTGTTGCAGCCGAGTCATCGAATGGTGGAAATCCAATCACTACTTGCCAAACTTGTCAACCCTCTCCTTTTCCCCGTGAAACTCTTCTATTCTGCCCCTCTTTTCTGGTGCCCTCCCGTTTTAATAGTTCCCCTTATTCTGGTCGTATTTAACGAGGAAAAAAAAAATCCTCTCCGCCCGGAGCAGCACAGCTTCCAGGCCAATCGGCAACACTTGAGTGTACACATCCTGTAGTCAGTAAAGTCAGGCCTTCAAAATACAATGACGGCAGTAAAATAACACAGCTGCATCATCGTTCTTTCGCTTCTCCTTCTTCTTTTTCTTATTACTGCTACGAATATTCCAACTTTGATTACTAATATGCATATACTGTATTTATAGTACAGTATCTGGATATACTATAATAGCAACAATGTTGCAATAGCATTTCGAGTTTTACTGTGTGCGTGATTGTATCAGCTGTGATGATTTCATGTGCCAACCACACACTGTATAAAGTTCATTCCAAAGACCGATTGCTGGACAGGGGGGCGGAAATAAAAGCAAATGACCACACCCAATGAAGAGGATGTCAGGTCAGTCAGGACAGGCCACCAGGAACATGCAATGGTTACACACTCCCCCTTGTGGTGTGGTGTGTGTTATCAGCGAGAGTGTAGCTTCCTTTCACAAAAAAAAGGGGCGGCTCCAATAGCCTCTCACTTCCATCACTTGCATGTAGCAACAGGCAAATCTGTTTGAGTGGCTGCAGGAGAATCAAATTATTCTCAACGACAAATCTGCTTACGAATATCCAAGAATAATCCAATGATGACCTAGTTTGTCCAACTCTGCAACACTGCTATGCCAGCGGAACAGGCAGCAGACAAATTTAGGTGATGTCCCTTTAACACGAGGTGGCGCCTCGAAGCAGTGACATCAGGCAACGCCTTTGCCGGTGTTTCCCCTGCGTTTACAGCTTGGGTGTGGCAGGGCCAGGAGGTGGATGGAGACGTTGGCAAAAACCAACACACAGAAATAGCCGACAGTAACGCCATTGCTTCTCGCCAGTTGCATTTGATGACCGCCACATTCTGTAATAGAAAACCAAAAACCAAATGACTCAAAAACTAAGCCACGTCATTTAATTGATTACCTAGGAAACACTGTTGGTAACGGTAGTCTAACATAGTCACAACTGTGTATCTGTTATCAGTTTCTGCTCCAACTGTGCGGAATGTATGCACTTAAGCAGCAAACATGCGCCGTTAAAAGCGCTGTAAAATCTTGCAAAATTGTTTTGCACATTCCCTGTGTTCTGTATTGCTGCTGGCTTTGCCGTGATGATTACGACCGTGGCTTTTATTTCATGTTGGTGAATTTATTGCTGACTTGGTTATCGTTGTATCTTAATTATGGAAACATTTAAGTGACAATTCTGCTCAACTTGCACATCAGCAACTTCCATAAAAATAAAAAGGCACTGTTTTCTGGATGAAATGTTTGTTTTCCTTTTTGACTCTTTCAACAAGAAAGACGTATTTTACGTTTTTTGAATCCCGAACGCCCGATCCCAAAGACGTATTTATACGTCTTTTACGTTTTTTTGTGTCACGAGATGTCACTTTTAGAGCAGTGTTAAGCCATAAAAACGGCCACAAGGTGGCAGAAGTGCATTTGATAAGCGCTGGGCATGTGAATTTGAATGGAAAAAAACACATAAGATGGCAGGAAGGAAGGAAATGGAAGAACGTGGAGTGTGGCGTGCAGAAGGATGAGTATTGCCGGGAAATTTTAACGCATGCACACGCAAGCACACGCGTGCAAACACACAGTTCAGTTCCAAATGAGAAAATTGTAAGTAGTTCATGGTGTTATATTGGTCAATAAATTGTTATTTTGACATAAAACAACATTTTTTGTATTGTTTATGTTGTGGTGCACTTGTTGACAAAGCAAAAAAAACTTGTGTGAAAGTGAAAGTTATGCTTGAAAAGTATCTTTTCAAAAAAGCTGTTTTTCGCTGCTATTTTCCTGAAACTTACGTGTGTTCTCCTGCTGATTACTAAAGAACGGAAAAAGGTAGAAACAAACTTGTTTTTTCTGATGAAAGACGAGAGTCTAATCTTTCTTTTGGTAGGGTCCATGTTTTTATAGCCATAGAACACAGTTTTCTGTGTGTCTTGAAAAATCAGTCAAAATCATCTAAAATGGCCGGTACTGAAGGGGTTGTCTGGGACTGAATGAGTTAAGTACTGGTTCTGGCACTGACATTGTTTCAAAGGGCCTGATATGGCACCGGTACGGGATAATACGTAAACGATACCCAACCTACACACACATGTAGTCTTGGGTCAGTGAGTGTGTTGTGGGTTTTTGACTTTTGAAATATTTGAGTCTTTGTATTTTATTTATACTATGAATTGCTGTCGAAACGCAAGAACGCAATGGGGCAAAGGGTTTTGCCGTTAAAATGAACTTTACGCTTTGTTATGCTGCATTGCCGCAGCGGGATGGGTCACCGAAATAATGGCGGTGACCATGAGAGGCCGGTCTACCCCCTACCTCTCAAAGCTTTGACGCGTGTTCCGCACAACCTGCCCTCCAACGTGCCCACTCACACCAATTCATTGCCATTAAACCACAACTGAAAAGCACTACATCGTAAGAAGATGGCCATGAAGGGGATATCTGAACACTGCCATTAAAAACACATCATAATATAAAAGAAAATCTAATTATACTGTAGTATTTTACCCATATTAGTATTTTGGTTTTCAGTGGAATCTTTTTCAGTGGGAATACTTGCTTCTGTGTCAAGGCATCCTTTTCTACAATGGCAAAAATTAATGGCGGGGTTGTGGCTCCATATTTTGAGAGTTCCAGTTGGCAAGCATGTACTCCGGCAGCCAGCTCAGCAGTTGAAATGTCAGGAAAGGACAGGGAGGTTTGTCAAGTGTGAAGGAGGAAAGGAAAAGAAATCAGCTCACTTCAGTATGTTGCAGCGGCAGAATACGGACTGAAAAGTGTTTGCACCGGCGGCGTTTGTTACTGTATTTATGTTTGGAGAAAAGGATACTGTACATATGGCGCATATGGGGTTTCCCATAAATGCAATTATATGTGGCGGCCGCCACAATCACATTTGGACCGCCACAGAAGGATGTGGCACTACCTTTTATTTTATTTTATTTTTTACATTTGGCCCTATCTGCTCATCCTCGCTGGCAAACACATTAGAATTGGACTGTCTGAGTGGCTTGTTACAACTTCCAGCTCGACAATAGGGATGTCCTGATCCAAGTCCAAGGCTTCCAATCCGATCAGATTTTTTTTTTTATTATTATTATTATTTTTTAATAGTATTACTGATCCAATACCGATCATTAAAAAAAAAAAAAGTGTTGCTGAATTTACTTTATCACACAGCATGACCAACAATATTGTTTGGCTTCTGTAACAAACCTCTGAGAGTCAGGTCCCTAATCCAATAAAAGAGCCAATAAAAGTCCATCCAGTTAAAGATAAAATTGGAAAAAAAATGAGCGTGCAAAATACTTTTAGGGTAGGACATGGTTATAGATCAATTAGCGGTGTGATTATATAGCGGTGTGTATGATTATATTATATATATAGAGATTATATCACTTTTTTTTAACAAACTCTCTTCAACGCAATAGTCATTTATTGACAGTCCCTAGTATAAACAACCGGCGATTAGAGCGGCACTTCCCATGCAAGCAGTCCGGGCACAATGAGGGGGAACTACCGCTGTAGCTATGCGGCCGAATATCCAATGTCCAACGTGAAACACCGCGGATATGTCTGCATGGTGGTGTTGCGTTTTCTTCTTCTTGCGGGTGGCAGGAGTCGAGTGGCAACCAGCTTTGAGGTGCACTACCCCACCTACCGTGTTGGAGTGTGGCTCAGAGTTAAGAACGTTATATGGCAACCGGATCGTCCCGATCGCATGGCGGAAGCCGATATTATCAGATCTTCGAAATACAGCGGCTCGGCAGCCGATCCCAATCCTGAAGATCCGAACAGGACATCCTTACGTGACAACGCAGTGCAAACGGGCAGATGGTCACAGTCTTTGTCACAAATCAACAGCACAACACGAAACAGGTAAGTTAACACACACAACAACAATGAACTACCTACCATTCTATATTCACGCATGGCGACAGCTCAAAATTCTAGTTTCGTCATGAAAATTGTTCACAAGGCCTCAGGATGGCAAGGAGTTAAAAAGGATGTGGATAGATGTGGATGATTAAAAGGTAACCAATGATAACGCCTACAGATCTGAAGAACCAATTAAATTTTCGCTTGACCCTTGCACAATGCCATCTTCCAGTCGCTGGGGAAACAGCAAATGCACGAGGAAGACAAGACAGCCTGAGTGTGTGCGTGTGCGTGTGCGTGTGTGTGTGTGTGTGTGTGTGTGTGTGTGTGTGTGCACTCCAACTGATCTTTTGTTTCCTCAAACCGGGACAGAGCGGGTCTAAATTGTTACATCATCCTCGGCTCACAAGAAATCCACAGAAATCCTCTGTGAGGAGAACATGTGACAGGCCGCTTGACGCCATTTTATTTGCAGACAATCAGAATGTTTTGTGTCGAGGCCAAAGGACAAGAGCAAAAGCCAGTCAAATTCTGTCCGACTCATGTTTGTAATTTCCGAGGTGGTGCTTGCACAAGCGGTCTTTGCGTTCCGATGTTCCGTGGTGAGGATGCATCACTATAAATGATACTGTAGAAAAAGAGGAATGACAATGTCAATTTTGTACTTTTTAGTTAACTTTTTGTCATTCGCTACATCTCCCAAATGTGAGGCACAGTCAAAGAAAATGAAAGTAAAAAGTGAAACTACGATTAATAAATCCTTTAAAAACAGGGTCGGCTCAGAGGTACAAACCGTTGTTCCAACGGGTTTACTCGCCGACAAAATCTTCAACGACGGTAAAGGGCCCGTCGTTAAGATGAAATCACAGGTCGCTTCAGCCCTCGGGTCGTCTTTTTGGCACTTTTCAAACGCCACGGAGATAGGAACAAGCCCTGGGTCCTGCGCATTGTAGCGATGCTGGCATTTCACGTGAAGATCGATGTTTTTTGGTGGTTTGGTTTGGGTAAAATGTGGCAGTTTGGTTGTTTATACACACCAGGATGCTTCCATGCTTCCTTCATGTCCTGTATTAAAAGTGTCTTCTTCCAGAGCAGTGACATTTATTCAACTGTTTTTTATTGTATCCATGTACTTGCACTTCAAAATATGATTTATTTCAGCTCCTGTAGCGTTAATTTGTCTCCTTGTTGGTGCAAACATTGCTCCCTCCCTCTGGCTTGGTCTTCTTCTCTTATCAATTTAATGTTGTTAGGAGCGGCGCCATGACATTCCACCCTTTTGATTTTATGTGAAACGGTGCTCATTGGTACCGACAAATTTTCGGTAAGTGCCTATAAAAATACCCAATTCAGTACCTAACCCTACACTTGGCTGATAAGGTTTAATGTTTTTTTCCCCTTATCGTGGAATGTTTGCAGAGCATTTAGAGCATTTGGTGAGATGTCTTCCTCTGAAGTCCCACACAATCGACGCCGTGTGTCTTTACAAGTGCGCTCAGGGGAAAAGCGGCGCTCGATTTGCTCCTAACCCACCTTCAGCACAGTACGGATAATCTCGCCTCATTGGGGCTTTTTAAAAAAAAATATCAGTTATTGGAGTAATTTTTTTTTATTTATCGGATTTATCAGTGCGACGTCACAATTCCTCATATCGGCCTGATCATTATCACACAACCCCTAGTAAAGACAGCATCGTTAAACATGTGACAAGAAATGGACAGTGATAACTAGGCAGCATAGTGGTCTCATTATTGAGACTTTCTCCTCCAAGTAAGACTCTCTCCCTCCTTTGAAATGGCCTTTTTTTAAATTACAGTTTAATTAGTTCTTGTATTTAATCTTTTTATGACTGTATTTTATGTCCTTCATGTGTTCTGGGTACGTGTGAGTGACTTGCTAATAAGCTCTGACTCACACTAAAATTCATTTCTACGCGTGGTCTTTTGTGTTAAAAGGCAGTGACTGAGCAGTTGGAGCATATTGCGTCAGGGTGCTCAGCCAGCAGGGGCTGACACAGGCAGGTGATTGAGGGAAGGATCGATAGAAAGATGGATGGATGCTTGGAGTGCAGACAAAATGAAGTGCACAGATGTTCAGGGAAAATCTGTCACATTGGAGCCAAACGGCAGATGAGACAAATGCATCAGCCATGCAGCAACACACATTAAGCTGGTCGACAGGGTAGGATGACCGAGCCGTCGGTTTTTATTAGACGCAAGACAATGCGCACGTACAAACACCACGCCTGTTGTAACGCTGCAAACTGCTACTAAAAACCGTGTGTGTTTTTGGGGGCCTTTTGGTTGACACTGAAGTATTGTGCCCTGTGTGCTTTAACCTCTTCTGTTACAGCCTATTAAATATCAGGTCAGTACTAAGAGAAAATAACAGGTTATAGCAACAATACATTCATTCTGGGGTTGACCAGCATGACACTAAAACATCAACCTAAATTACACTGGCTGTGGCTCAGCTTATTTAGTTATTTCACCAATACGAAGCCATGGTGATACACATCAGCAACCATTTAAATGTGATTAAAAAAAGGTCATATACGGCTTTGTGCTTGACTTGAACTCATGAAGTCCCTAAGTGACAGTGAACTATTTTGGAGGGGTTGCAACAGTGGTTTCCCCAAAATGGCAGTGTGTCATTTTAAAGCCATTTAACAATTCAACAATTGCATTCAACAATGCTTCAATATGGTATTAAAAATTACAATTCGACTGTCCTTACGATGTTCATTCAAGGAATTCATCGAAAACGAGCTGCAGAACATTTTGAAGTGGTTGTTATGTGACTATCCCAGGATAAGGCTTCCCCAAAATGGCAGCGTATCAGGTAAGCTAGCTGATTTCCAAAACCTTATTTATTGCCATTAAAGCTATTTTTAGACTCATTTAACAATTTGCATGCTTTATTAGGGTGTCAAATATTACAATTCAACTGCTATTGCTATATTTCTTCAATGAATTCATAGAAAACAAGCTGCAAAACCTTTTGGAGTGGTTGTCATGTAACTATCCCAGGATAAGGCTTCCCCACAATGGCAGTGTGTCAGGTAAGCTAGCTGATTTCCAAAAGCTTATTTTTTGCCATTAAAGCTATTTTTAGACTAATTTAACAATTTGCATGCTTTAATAGGGTGTCAAATATTACAATTCAACTGGTCTTGCTATATTTATCCAATGAATTAATATAAAACAATCTCGGAAAATATCACTATCAGGCTTTTAGCCTTAAAATTGTTATGGAAAGCTTGACGTGAGGTATTTGTCGCAATAGCAAAAATGCTAATAGGATACTCAATAAACGTCACTTTCTCAATGATTTTCAATGAATACGTTGACTACTTTTAAAATAAGGAATAGATTGACCATGAACAATATAGCATATACTGTATGTAACATCACACACCTTCAGTATTGGGCAAATTGCGGTATTACTCCTTCATAAATCTAATTAGTTACAAGTACAGTCAATATTACGTTACTTTAAAAAAAACTTATATAATATGTCAAATAATTGGGGTTTAGCTTAGTAGTGGCATGAAGGGTGAGTTTGTGACTTGCAATTCTCTACCAAAACGCTAGGGGGAAATGTTTTCTTGAGCGTGAGCAACCACAACTCATTGATTATCTATTTACCTTACACTAGTAGTAGCAGCAGTAGTAAAGAATTGCGACTGAAGCCACATGCAGATTGTTGTTATAGATATCAGTGCACAAAAGTATTACCAAGCACACAACCTTCTTCCAAAAGCAGATTGTTTTATATATCATGAGCCTTATCATGAATCATTTAATCAAGGATTAATTCTTCTGATTCTCACCTACATGGTTAATTTTAGGAACAAAAAAATGTGTTTGGTTGCTGTACTGCCTAACGCAAGAGCCACAACAAAATCTTTCGCTAAGGCTACTGTTCCCTGAAAGAGAAGTAGGGAGGCTTACAGACACCAAAACTACAAACAAAGGGCACAACTTCTTAAGAGCAATATGAGACGGGACCATGGGTGACACGGCTACGCTTACCAGCAGTAAACACACACTACAGACAAAACAAGTACAACAAATCTACAGATCAATAATATATGAGGATGGAGGGTTTAAACCACGTTATTCCAACAATCATGCTGCAGGTGAACCGAACATCATTTCTTCCCTTCAGAAGTCAATGCAGACCAAGTTTAGCTCACTGCTGACCCCTACTGGTTTCATACCATAAAGGACTGCAGGTAGGACTGCATATAGACAACCATTCACACTCACATTCATACCTATGGACAATTTAGAGTCGCCTAACATGCATGTTTTTGGAATGTGGGAGGAAAACCCACGCACGGGGAGAACATGGAAACTCCACACAGAAATGCCGAACGGAGATTCAAACCCAGGTCTTGGCGATCTCCTGTGACTGTGTGGCCAACATGCTAACCACTAGACTACCGTGCGGCCCCGACACTTGAATCACGTCACTGGAAATATGACACATTCCCCAAACCTGATGATTAAAAACCCGACAGTCCCAATTTAAAGTTGAGGTGCACTCACAACTTTTTTGCAGTGTTCAATCACAGTCACATCATAAAAAACATGTGAAAAGATAACTGTACAACCTTAAAGTTCATGAAAAATAGTAGCAAATAAACTCTTGCCCACACTGAAATACAGTATGTCAATTTGGACACCACATGATTTTTAGATATCAATATATATTATTATATTCACAGAGTCATTTGGCCCCATACCTATAGCCGAGCATCTTGCTTTGCAGCTGGTGTGTGTTAGAAACAAAACAGAAGGGATTCTAGGCGTTTCTCAACGCTAATTAACTCACAAGCGTGACGGGGGTGGACACAAATGGTAGCGAAAATTCCTTCATTTTACACAATGAAATTACAGTTACTATCAGAGCCCACTCTATAAAACCATGATATTCCTGGCAGGTTTTTCTGTTGATCACTCCCTTACCAAACCTCTCCCCGGTCTTGCTTCGTTGTTTACACGTTTTGCATAGCCGTCACTGGCTGTGAATAACTTCCTACCACTCTCCAGTCGTCTGGCGCTCACGGAAATGTCAGCCACACCCTTGTTTGCTCTTAAACCTGATTGGGCGTTAATGGATGCATTCAGTGAGGCAGATTGCGTGGGAAAATTTTGTGTCTTGCCAGAAATGACTGAATAGTTTGAATGAGGACACATCTTACACAACACGCTCGCTGGGAATCTCTAGTATTTTAAAGTCATGAGTCATGTCCCGAGTCACTGATGTCAAAGTCCAAGTTAAGTTGCAAGTCTCTGATGAGTCGAACGTCATCAAAATTGTGACTCAAGTCCAAGTCGCGTGACTCGAGTCCACACCTCTGATGTGTACTATCCAGCTGCTGTGGACCCTCCATGACAAATTCAAACAACAATCGATGTAACCAAGTAAAATGCCCATACTTTGTGTTTGTGTGTGTTGTGTGTAAATGCAGCGTATTCCATACTATGCCCAAGAACAGAAGCCCTCAGCGAACAACTGAGTATGTCGCATTGTGCTCCAACATTGACATGGCAATAAACAAAAAGCAACAAACGTGACTTACCTGTATTGTGCCAAAGTCCACGTTTTCATAGTGGAAATGCGCGCACTCGGCCAGTTTCGGAAAGTGGCCCTTGGTGAAGCAAAGTCTAAACGTAAAACACACACAGAGCTGGTTCAGTGTTCGCTCCTCACGGGGGCACCTCAACAGTAAAACATGTAGCGGCGTAGGGGTGTAACGGTACTTGGATTTGTAGCCTGATTTTCCACACAGTACACATTAAGTGTTTGGGAACACTTGGCCTTGCCGGTGAAATACGTAAACGGACAAAGACAAGTGGATAAGACAAAAGCAGCGTGACGCCATTGCTCAGCAGAGATGGTGAACGTGGCTACAAGCTGGAACTATTCATGCTGCAAAATCATGAAAGATGTTCACGCAAACACTGAGCTGTTTTACGTTTTGTATTTTGCTCGCTTCCTGTACCAAAAATGAACCGAATTGTGACCTTAAAGCCGTGGTGCATACTGCACCGTGAATATGGTGTACCGTTGCACCCCTACAGAGGAAGTCATTGGAGGTTTGCGGACCTGGGAATAGTACAGACCCAAGGAGGAGAAAATAGGCGATAAAGAAGGAAAGGAGAGCGGCGGATAGAGGGGTGTGTGTTTGTAGAGGAGGTGTGTCTACTAACTTCTTGACATTCTTGACCTTCATGCTTGCTGTGCTGCTGCTGCTTGAGCGCATGAGGGGCTCGGTCCGCAGCTCTGGGATCTCTGCGCTTCTTGCCTGAAAATTCATACACACAAACTCAGTTCTCCATATGGTGCAAACAAATCACTAGCATGGTTATAGGTGACAAAAGATCAAAAATCAAAAAGAATGCTGAATCGCAGCCAGCCAGCCGCATTCCTCCCTGTGCTTGGACCGAGGTTCACTGAATGAGAGTCGAGTGCGCTAGCCCTCGAGTTAAAAGCCCTGACAGTCAACTCGACATCCAACGTGACTTTTAAAAGGTGTCAGGGAGTGAGGCCTGCACCAGCTGGCATCCGTTACACTGGGGTCCACAGTCAATGGCTGACACTGCAACGGGGGGGCTGATTTGACAGTTGCTGAGCGCTTCCTGTCACTTCGTTGAACCACTGGAGACATCCATAGTGCATGGCGCTCTCGTACAGTCCAAGTGCACAATCAAATATTTAGCAAAGACAAGCAGACGGAAAAGGCCACGCCTCTAAACTCAATATTCATTAGCTGTGAGAGCTTGTTGCTTCCCTCCTCTCTCTTGCCCAGTCAACGGAGGCAACCAACAACAGAGACCACAGGCGGCTCTGCATGTTACCATGGAGACGGCCTCATTTCCACTGTACTGTTGCAAGAAGTCAGACCCAAACCAGAGACGAGAGAGAAAGAAATATTAAACGGTGCTGGACTGGACTGGAATAGAATGGAAGCCAAGATGGAGGAGGACTAAAACAAAGAATAGACATAGCCGAAGACTTCTAAGTAGCAATATATCAGTTAGTGTACATACGAGTTTATGGACAAGACAGACTTATCAATCACTTGTGCATTTGTCTAACCATGGCACTAATGGTCTCCTCCCAGTCAGGTCTCTCTCTGGGGTGAATGTGAGCAAGTTCAGGCACTATGTCGTCCTCCTCCAGGTGACGTCCAAGTATCAGGCCCCTGTAGGCACAATAAACACAGTACAATTCACATTAAGTCCATTTTTAAACTAAAATTGGATGCATTTCACTTGGTAGGACACTAAAAGGGTCTGTAATACTCACTATTACAAATCCTCATGATACTGTGATGTGAAAAAGTGTTTTCCCCCTTCCTGATTTCTTATTTTTTGGCGTGTTTGTCACACTTAAATGTTTCAGGTCATCAAACAGATTTAAATATGAGTCAATGACAACACAACTGAACACAAAATGCAGTTTTTAATGAAACGTTTTATTATTAAGGGAGAAAAAAATCAAAAGTTACATGGCCCTGTGTGAAAAAGTGATTGGCCACTGAACCTAATAACTGGCTGGGCCACCCTTATCGGCAACAACTGTAATGAAGCGTTGTGATAACTTGCAATGAGTCTCTGACAGCGCTGTGGAGGAATTTTGACCCACTCATCTTTGGAGAATTGTTGTCATTCAGCCACATTGGAGGGTTTTCCAGCATGAAGCGCCTTTTTAAGGTCATTCAATGTGGAAGAGTGATTGCAATATGCGTGTTTGTGTCGGTTTCGTCAGCCCAATCCCACACCAAAGCTTTAAACCTCGGGGAAACACTGGAAAAGTAGGTCTAGACAAAAAAAAAAAGTAAATTTCCTGATCCTCCAGATCCCGATCCTGTCATCCCTTAGCATCACTGAAAGCTAGTGCTTGAGGACTACAGATGTACTGCAAGTGGAACCCTTGCAGACAAAGCAGATAGTGGCAACGTTACAACAGTGCATTTCGCTTGCCCGCTATCACCTTCTCTGTTCTTAAGTGTGGCGGCCGTCATGGCATTCCCAGCATTCCTTGGTGAGACGGCATGTAACTGGGAAATCCTAATAAGCCAACACCTGCTCTGAACAGACACTACAGTAGACGTTCATTACAAAACAAAATATTGAAAGCACTTTGAATGTTACTATATGTTGTTGCTCATGGTCATCTGACTTCTAGCTAACGTCTGTGTTGCTTGGCTGTTTGAATGCTGGATTCAAAGTAAAACGTCCAATGTGAATGCTATGTTTATTTTTTTTCCCGAAATTATCTACAGTCATCCCTCGCTCCTTCACTCGATTGCAGTTTTTTAAAAAATAATTAAAAATAATCAGTGTTTTCGTGGTTGACTACGGCCTATTATTAGTCAAAAAAAAAAAAAAAGCATAAAAAAGCAAGCATATGTTCTTAATGAACTAAAACACAAATACAGTTTAAGGCAATACAAGATGTTGATGAACTGTAGTCTGCACTGGCCGCTAGGTGGCACTAGTAACACGCACCAGCTGATGCCACAGGCTTTTATTATTTTATAATCAATTATCTCACAACAGGCACAATAATAACATAATAATTACAGCCATCATCAACATCATATTAACACGGACTGCAGCTAAAACTGAACCCTGAATCACTTCTTGTCCACACGTCCAGAAGACATTTACTGCAACACACACGAGCATGAATCTTATGTCTTAAATGGCTTATTTTCTCTTATTATATGTACTATATTGGGTAATATGAGTGTAAAGGTGACTGTAGGGGTGTTATTTCTTGTCTTGAGGGCTCTAATAATGGTAAAAATCATATTTAGAAAGTCATAAACAGGTTTTCTATGCTCTAACTCAAAAACTACTCCATTTATTAATATTGAATGTTACTTTGTGTTAATTCACTTATCGAGGTTGGGTCTGGAACCAATTAACCACAATGAACAAGGGATTACTGTACCGATGTTTTCCATCCCATTTATTTGTGGTAGCTTGCCACTAATAGAGTTGGCATTACCTGTACACCTGCACTCATAAAAATGATAAGGGGACCGAATGTAGCTTGTTGTTGCAACTCCGTACAGTAGGCCTGTCATGATAACAAATTTTTCTGGTCGATAATTGTGCTACAAATTAACGTTGATAATGGATATTATCGACAACATTTTTTCATTAATTATTGTCATGAGAGGTGTACTTCACATTTGAACCACGAGATGGTACTCAAGTATAGTGCACCTGTGTGAGCCTCATTAGCTTGACACAGACGTTGCCTGCATGTAATGTATGTTGTTGGCTGAGTTGCAAGCTGTTGACAGTGAAAGACATAGAAGATTAACCACGTTGTTTTCCTTAATGTTTCACGGAAACATCACAATTAAATGGCATAAAATTTATGCCATATAACTGTATCAAATAGTTGCTTTTTTTTTTTGCAATGTAGCAAGCGACGTTGTCGGTGAGCACACACCATTTGCACTGTTTTGTTGATATTTACTTTGCAGACCAAACACCTCAATAAGTGTTGACTGTTGGGATGAGGGCTCCGCCGCCCGCGGCACCTCCATCGGTAGTTTTTTTTTTCCCTAGTTGAGAAAATTGGCCGTGTCGGTCGTCGGTGTTCACGCGCTCATCTTGTTCATTCTGTTTAAAACCGAAATATTGTGCTAACCATGCTGCCCAATTATTTTTTTAAAATGAGGTTTCTGTATGCAGCAGTTTGTGTGTTGTTGTTTTTTTTTACCTGCTTTGCCTTGTATTGGACGCAGGTAGAAGCTCCTCTGAGATATGGACTAGTTTTAAGTGAAAGGGATCTGTGGTTTATGTGGGGCTTTTTGTTTTCTGTTGATGCAGCAAAACTGCCTTTGGCCAAGCTCACACAGATGCAGGCCTCTCATTCATTTCCAGTGGAGCCCATCTGCTGCTGCAGCAGAGGTGCCACAGCAGGAAAGCAAAAATGTGGGGCGAAAAATATATGCTCAACGAGCAAAAAAAAAAAAAAAAAAATCTGATTTAATTTAAACTACAAAATCGGCAATGCACTGTCAGTAAAATTCCATTTGTAGTCAATCTGTGTGTCTTGTCAGAACATTTCAAATTCATGCACAGTGTTCAGTCACAATATTATTTACGCATCCAGTCATTTCCGTTGAAACATTAACCCCTGCAAAACGCAGCTATGCTCATAGAACGTATTACCGTGGAATCCGTTTAAGTCGACATCCCTCGGATTGGCACTTTTGTCGACACAGGCGGTTATCAACATTAGCCAAAAGTAGCCATTGCTTGCACAATTACTTGCGACTTCAGACCGAGACACAAGAGAATGGGTGGTAAAAGGATTTTTGAACCTCCGGCATCGTTGTCCGTTGTCCGCGCATCACAACAACAGCGTGTGCTAACGTGCTAACAGAGCAAAGAAGATGGACATCATTGTCCAAAATTGAAATGGGTCCATCTTGTTAGCGGCCGAAAGGCGGAAGACAGAATGGTTACCGCAACAATTAGCTTGTCGATGGTCAGCACTCAACGTAACTCGTTTTTTTAATGAGAGTTATTTCCTCACGCTAGACGCTATAGAAGTTAGTGGTGTCAGTGAACAGATCTACAGTTATATTTGAGATCTGTGGGCAGGCATAAGTGCCAAAATGGTTCAAAACTTTGAGAGTGGTGCAGAGCTTCGTTCAGTCCATCCACACAGCAAGTGACTTCACAAAAAAAAACAACAACTCTGTACCATAAAGGCACCTGGTCGAGTCGCTACAACAGTCAGTTGCTGCTGATGAAGGTTTTTTTTTTTTTTTAAGCAGCACGTCACACGAAGCAAGTTTGCAGGGCGAGCCAGTATGTTGGATTTGAGTCTGGGTTTCGGGGATTGGGCTTGGGGCTGGGGCTGGGGCCTGCTGCCTGCGGTGCGTGCCTGGAGAGCGGTGAGGCGTACGGGTGTTTTCAGGGGTCAAAATGCGTGCCTGTTGGCAGGTCTGGTCACTCTCCAGAAGGGGAGGACACTGATGTGATAATGCATTTATTTTTCCTAATATTTTTGGAATATACTGGTAAAGCCCCAAAGAGCTCGGCCCTATAGTATATTGAATACCTCCTTTTTGAAAATGTGCAAATTCCAGACAAATTACCACTTTTTTAGGTCTTGTAAATCGAAAGATGTACGGAAGACTTTCAAAGGACCCGTGGTGACCAGGACTTGATGTGTTCCACTGTATCCACTGAGCATTACTTTCTGTGGTGCTGGGAAATACTGGCCAGCTGGAGTTAAATGATATTGGGGAACGAGATGATCAGGATGTCTGAACGGGAAGAAATTGCAGCAATGACATTTACTTAACTCAAGTGATTAACGGTCAGGTACACCCTGGACTGGTCACCAGCCAATCGCAGGGCGGATATACACAAACAACCATTCACGCTCACATTCACACCTATGCACAAATTAGAATCTCCTTTTTGGAATGTGGGAGGAAGCCTGAATACCCGCAGAAAACCCACGCATGCACAGGGAGAACATGCAAAGTCCACACAGAGATGTTGCAATGGCGATACAGGCACAGATCTCCTGACTGTGCGGCCAGCGTGATTATCACGAGGCAAAAAAAAAAAAGAGACATCCTTTTTCCTCTCACAATTACCCGTGGCTCCACTCCATTCCTTTTCAGCCTTTGTGATTTTCTGTTCTTTTCAATCACTGGCTTTCTGCATTAATACTGGACCACTGTCTAATGTATGCTAAGCTACTGCTGCCATGGTACCCCTGGGGCAGGATTTAGACCTCGTTCATGACTGGCAAAACACTGTGCAATGAGCAGGTGGGGACTGAGCTAAACGAAGACAGCATTTTGTATATATTGTGTTTGACTGTATGCATGTGTGTGTGTGTGTGTGTGTGTGCATGTGTTAAGGGTGCACAGATTATAATTTTCTGGCCGATCAGAATTCACCAATGTTTAAAAAAGCCTGACCTGCGGATTCCAATTTTGGCCGATACAGATTTGGGCATCTCTATGTGGAGTTTGCATGTTGTCCCCGTGAGCCTGTGGGTTTTCTCCGGGTACTCCGGTTTCCTCTCACGTTCCAAAAATATGCATGTTAGGTTAATTGGAGACTCTAAATTGACTTATGCGTGCCATGTGATTGGAGAAAACCAGGGTGCACTCTACCTCTCGGCCAAAGTCAGCTGGGGTAGGCTCCAGCATAACCCTGCGACCCTAGTGAGGACAAGCGGCATAGAAAATGGATGGATTGACCTTCAATGTTCCCATCTTATTTTCTTGAAAAACAATGAACAAAACCTGTGAAACAATACAAACGTGTTTTGTTGCTATGTTGTTAACAAGAGGTAGTTCTCTCAAATATAAATGAAAACTTATATAAACTATAGTATATCAGTTCCTCATTTTGACATTTTTAACATTTTAAAAACAAACAAAACTTGAACAACAGGTTACACTACAGACCTGATTTCAGCCTCTTACCAAAAATAACATGCTCAACGACCAAAAATGGCTGGTCGTCCAATGCCAGGAAGTCATTTTCCTCGTAGTAGCTTTGCTCTTTTCACTGCTCATAAGTGCTAATAGCTAGCCTTTAGCCTTTGCTCAATTGCTAGCTGTCAGTCCGGCAGAGCAAAAAGGGACAGTGGCTGACTTTCAGACCATTGTGGAGATACATCGGTGGATAAGATCAGCTTCTTCGGCAATCGGGTGATTGCTGATCCCCGAAAAATTAAATAAATCACGCATGCTTAGCAGCTATCCACTTATTTGTAATTGAAAAGCAGACGTGTGGAAAAACAACATCAACGGCGGAAGCAAACTTGGCAAGTTACCGTAAATTCCGGACTATAAACCGCTACTTTTTTCACTCGCTTTGAACCCTACGGCTTAAACAATGACGAGGCTAGTTTATGGCAAAAAGAACTGCAATTGCCATAATGCTAACGTGTGTCGTGAAGTGGACGCTAATATCACGTTTTGAAGTCTCATGAAGCGATCATGATCTGACAAATCTTAAGCAAGTGAGATCAAGTGTAGAATTACTCCAGCTTCTGCTTGGACCACGACAGCTGTTGAACTGTTGAACTAGGTAGCATTGCAAGGTTTATAGTGTCCTTCTGCGTAACTATCCCATGTTGAAACGTGGTCACCTGTGGCTTACAGACAAGTACGGCCTATATATGTACAATTTTTTTTTTCTCTTTAAATTTGGTGGGTGCAACTTATATTCAGGTGCGCTCAATAGTCCAGAATTTATGGCATGCGAAAGCTGTGTTGCGCTAAAATAAAATACTTTGGCATCACAACGTAGATATTTTTATTGTGGCCTGTTTTTTCCGATTTTGTAGCAATGGCCTGTTGAAAGCAGTTTATAAAAGGATTTTTTTGTTTTGTCAAAGGGATTCGGTGTTCTGTGCATTCAGTCTGAAGTAGAGCTGCAACAATTAATTGAAGAATCAATGATCAATCGACTATCCAATTAATCGACAACTATGAGTCAACTTTATTTATTTATTTAAAAACATAAATATCCTCTGATTTCAACCTTTCTAATGTGAATATTTTTTTATCTCCTTACTCCGCTAAGAAAGCAGACCTATTATCTTGTAGACAAAACAAGATATTCACACACATCAAGCTTTGACTTTGGAAAACAGTGATGGACATTTCTGATATGTCGCAGACTAAACCACCACATAACTGTTTGTGTGTGCTTCATATTGATTTGGTCCCTCTAGGGCCTAACCGATTACTCGATTAACCAAAATAACAAGCCTCTGATTAATCTACTAAGAAAATAATCGTTAGTGACAGCCGTAGCCTGAAGTCAATTTCATATTTGTGTACCACAGTTGAGCTTTAGGTACAGAATTTCACATTTATGTAACTCCGGACAGCCTTTTTATATTGCTGAAGATTGAAAGTACTGTTGAGCAGCTGATACAGAGTGAGTGTTTAATTTGTAACTAAACCCTTTCATGTTTACGAAACTTAAAAAGCAGCAAAAGCTTTTTTTTTTTTTAGCTACTGATGCAGAAGTACACATTTTGAAAATAATTGCTTTTGTGTTTTTGTGCTCTTTTATTTGGCACTCATGTTGAACAACCAAACTAGAATTTTTTTTTAACTACAAAATGCTGCTATTTACTTTGCCATGGCAAAATTGCTTTTTTTGTCAATGTTACATTGCACGAATATTGCTTACATTATTTCTTAAATGTGTACAAGGACACATTTACATTTTTTTTGATACACAATTCCTGTTAGATACCTTTGCTTCTGTACAACAAAGTTGTCACGTTTAATAAAAACATAATGAAAATGAATTCAACAAACAAAAAGAATCATATCATGCCCCCCCAGGGCACAGAAATTTTGTGATTAATAAATCATGTTTTGTGGTTGAACACGGCCTTATTTGCCAAAGAATATGCATAGTAAATGAATTCAAATATACATTAAATAAAATAATTAAATAAATAAAATAGAATACTAAAAACTCCGCCTACTGTTGCAGCCATACCCCACACCAGGCTAAAACTCAGTCTCAACCCCCGACGTCACCTCCTGTTCACCCGCCACTCTGCTCTCCTAGCGCCGGAACACATTTATAGCAACACACGCGAGCAGGGGCTTATTTATGTCTTGAATGCCTTATTTTCTGTTATTGTGTCTACTATATTGGGCAATACGGGTGTAAAGGTGACTGTAGGGGTGTTATTTCATGTTTAGAGGGCTCTAATAATGTTAAAAACCGTATTTGGAAGGACTTAAACAGATTTATGTGCTCTAATTATGAAAATATTACATTTACTTACTGTATAGTATATACAGAAGTATACAGTACAGTGCCCTCTGCCTCGCACCCCCCCACCCCCAAACACCTCACGGCCCACTATTTGAGAAGCACTGTTGTAATCGAATGGTGAGGTGCACAAAGATTCCCATCCCTTCATATGACTCACAACACTCACCACTTGGACGAATGACATCTGCGTTGATGTGCAGTTTATAGACCTGCTGAAAATAGCAGCAATACAACAACAAAAAGAGATGAGCGAAGTCAAGCAAAATGTGCCACTGTGACGCTTTCATTTCCTCTGATTAAACAAAGGAGATCCCCGCAAAAGGTGTAGGAGGCAAGTTAGAACACACTGGCGGCGAATGTAACAATTCAATTTAATCAGGAGGTGAGAAGTGATATCCCACGAGCAGCAGGAAATGACTGCACAGGAAAGCGTGCGGAGATACCCAACAACTAAGATGAACTGGGGTTGGTTGTGTCTGTGGTTAGCACCTACCCCTTTGCCAACAAGATTCGGCCAAGGGTGTCATGGGGAAGTTTTTTTTTTAGTGTGTGCGCCATACTGCATTTGTGAGTATAAATACTTGAGCGTGTATTCATGATGACTGTGCACAGACATGCGGGTGTGAGTGTACAGCTGTAGCAATGACGTAACTGGTTGAAAGCTGAATGCGCTCAGACCCTCAGTGGAGGCAGTGGGAGTTGGAGCAGCAAGTTGTGGCGCTCAGTCAATTAAGCAAACGTTGGCTTTTCCGGTGGTGACACTTATTGACAGCTGTCACCTAGTTGCTATGGGTTGATGGGGATGTGGGGGGGATGAACAGGGGGGCGGCGTGGTGACTGTGCAAACTCATCCTATCAACTACGCTACTGTGCTCAGGCATGTCTCGCGATGCCTCCTCCTCCCCAACATATGCTGGCATCGTTTCTCCTTGAGGCACAGACGAAGCCAAGTAACACCCGCTTCTACCATCAACACCCCAGCACATGCGTGTGCACACTCATTCAAACGGGCAGTGCTGCAGGCGGCAAAACTGCCAAATCCTGAGCATCTGCCTCTCAATCAGCATAATCAGTGGATGACACACTTGTGTATGTAAGTATGGAAGTCTGCATATGTACTCAACACTCTAAACACTTACCCTATCTGACTACACACAAACTAGCATGGGGACCAAACCACAACCTAAGGTGTGGTCCTCTCCCCACGCGCACACCATCTCTCCTGCTCCCTCACTCTGCACGATGCAAAACGCTAGACGTCTGGTCTTGAGCGTGTGCGTGGCTTCATACAGTCGCCTTACCTGTCCAAGATGTCTAGGCTGGACGTTGCTGTGGCTTCCAGCAGTCCGAGCGCTGCACTCCCCACCGCTGCGGCAGCCCCGCTGCCTGCCTCCATGATACTGACTCACTGCAATGTGCAAGCTGCCAGGGGAGTGCAAAGAGAGAGAGTGAGGGTTAGAGAGAGTGAAGGTGGGAGGGGAGGGAGAGTAGAGGTAAACCAAGAGGGAAAAAGACGTATGAGATTAAATAAATACATAAATGTGGTAAAAGAGCGAGGATGATGATGATGAGGATGGATGGGATCTTTAGCATCATGACAGACAAAAAAACAGCAAGTTAAGGAATCAGGTTGGCTTGGGAATTCAAAAAAAGGGGTAAAGACAAGAAAATCATGCAGTGTTTCCCATACATTGGTTTTTGTGTGGGTGTGTGTATCTTAAGTCGATACTGGAATTGCAACAGGCAAGGAGTGTGGATTATGCAGACGCCAAAACGACTTCTCCGACTGCTAGCCGGGACTAGCCAGCGGCCTGCAGGGGAGCCACCTACTACCGCTAGCCACTTCAGAGGGAGGCGGAGGTGGCCCCGCGGCAGACGTAAGCAAGGTTGCAGCGCTAGCCCGACAAGCAGGCTAAAGGCTAGGCTTTGACTCCGATTCCATCTGTTCTATCGATCATCATTATCGTGCATTCGTGGTGAACACCTATGCATTTTATCATGTAAAATGTGCTGAATATGTTTGTGACGCACATTTAGGGCTTAGACCTAGATTTAGCATTGAGCTTGTTAGCTTCCGAGTGAACAATCGTAAAGGGTATACAGGAGAGGTATACAGACAAGGGAGACATTGAGGGCGTGAAGAACAAGACGTGTCGGAGGAGAGGATCCTTATAGAACACGTCACTGTGTTTATGTAATCCTCCGGGTCCTCAATCAAAAAAACATGATTATATGTATACTGCAGTGTTTCCACTACCATTATACTTTATGCATGTGTGTGCACTGTAGCTTCTCATACATACAGCAACAGAAAGCAATTGAATTCATCTGAAATATTTGTGTTGGCTACATTGGCCCTATGATTTCCGCGTTAATGGAATCGTTGAACTGGCCAATAAAAACGGAATCTACTGTTAAACGTGGAATCTCGCACAAACTGGCACACAGTCATCCATTGTTTACTGTGGTTAATTGGTTCCGGGCCTGACCGCGATAAGTGAATTTCCGCAAAGTAGTATTCCTTATTTATAAATGTATATTACTTATTTTCTAGGTTAGAGCATAGAAAACCTGCTCAAGACCTTCTGAATATAGTTTTTACCATTATTAGAGCCTTGTAGACGTGAACTAAAACTCCTATTATTCTTTGATTACACCACATTGTCCAACATTTATGTGCAGTCTACGGGATCACTGCAGGGACACAAGAGACAGTTGCCGCTTTTAGCATTAGCATGCTATTGAGCTAACTGGTTAGCCACAAGTGTATTTACTCCAAACTTAAGAAAGTTGGGAAGAAGGACAAGGTGGGAAGACAAAAATGTACCACTTCCACACAGAAGTAGGAGAACTTTGTTTCACTCTATATAGTCAACCACAAAACAGCAGTCATTTATGAATTACTTACTTTTTGGAAAAACACGATAAAGTGAGGGAGTGATGTTTGAACCGCAAAGTGGTGAGAGATGACTGTCATGTGAATGAATCATCTCCTCACAAACACTAACCCGAAGCGGCGACATTGCCCCTACTGGGCAAAATTGTCCAGTGATGTATTGCACCAATAAATGTAAGGATTTTTGCATTTAATTATTAAACATTTTAATGACTGACACAAAAAGCACGCACTCCATGATGCTAACATAAGTGTAAAAGATAAAAGATGTAATTCTAAATAATGTCAATAAAAAACGGAATTTGGAAAAAATAAAACAGATTTCATGTGGTCGTCGCAATAACAAAGTGTAATGTTCAGGGTGTTTTTCTAATTAAAAAACAACAAAAAAAAACTTAACTCGGTGGCGATTAATTCTCTCTCGGGCCCAATCAGCAAACTGTACCATTTTGTTTTGACCAGGGAATGTCCACGGCATTATCTCGATGTCCAGGAGGCTCGTAATCTGGATGATAGATTATCACATGGTGTCACTGCAATCATGTTCTGTGCAGCAAATGAAATCTTTTGGTATCCGCGCTGCTGTACAGTAATCCCTTGTTTATCGTGTTTAACTGATTCCAGACCTGACCGTGATAAGTGAATTTCCACCAAGTAGGATTCCTTATTTAGAAATGGAATATTTTCGTAGTTAGAGCATAGAAACCTTTTTATGACCTTCTAAATATGTTTTTAACATTATTAGAGCCCTCCAGACATAAAATAACATCCCTATAGTCACTTTTACACTCGTAATACTTGACAAAATCATTCATTTTCTATGCCGCTTAATCCTATTACTTATTACTAATTACTAATTGCATCTTTAAGATACAAAATGAGGGGAAAAAGTTTGGTCGCCATGATTGCAAACTACAGTCGCCCCTCGACACTTCGCGTTTTCACTCCGTCATGGTTTTTCAAAAATATATTAATACATCATGCTGTTCTGTGGTTCAATACGGTCTATTACTAAAAAGAAATATGTAAATATTTAACTAAATGTTACATATTTGTTGTCTAAATTCAGCATTTCCAAGCATAAAAATGTCTCAATGAACTAAAATACAAACTATAAGTCATTCAAGACACATTCAGAGATGTTGATGAAATGTAGTATTCTGCACTGGGCACTAGGTGTCAGAAATGTCACTGTAATGTTCACTGAGACGTCCAAGTGCCAGACTTGATTGCCAGAACAACTGGCTTTTATTGCAGGTTTGAATTATCTCAAAACAGGCACAGTAGTACCTAAAAAAAACAAAGGCTACTTTTGCAACCGCCACCCACACAAAGCCGAACCTCAACTCTGAACCCTCAACGTCACTTTCCGTCTGCCACTCTTTCATGTTCCCTAGGGAACACATTTATTGTAACAAACACAAGCATGAGTCTTATTTATGTCTTAAATGGCTTATTTACTCTTATTTTGTCTAATATATTGGGTAATACGAGTGTAAAGGTGACTATAGGGGTGTTATTTCATATCTAGGGGGCTCTAGTAATGTTAAAAAATCATTTAGAAAGTCATAAACGGGTATTGTATGCTTTAACTACAAAAATATTCCATTTATAAAAAAGGAATCCTACTTTGCAGAAATTCAGTCATCACGGTCGGGTCTGGAACCAATTAACTGCGATAAATGAGGGATTACTGTACTATATATTATTTCATTTGAGATTTGTTTTATTATTTGAAAATGTTATTTATTGCTGGCAGTTTTTTATGTTTCATTTTTAAAATGATTAAAGCGGTTCACACAAAAGCAAGGCAGTTTTATGTTTTGCATTTTGACCAAGGTACCAACCAAACCATGCTGATGGCCTTCCTTTACACCCCTAATGTTTGTGTATACCGCATGTGTGGCTGCTTTAGGATTACTGTGGCGTTCCTTGTAAACAGGTGTCATGTAACATGTTCCCACGGCCGTAGTGTTGAAACGCTGCACGCCAAAGAACCTAAAGACAGCACTAGCATGCTATCTGTGTCTGTCCGGTGGTTCTAATTGTGCGTCAGAATGCTGATAATGGAAATAAGTCTACATAAGGTGTAAACATTGGTTATTTCATGAGTATTTGACATTAAATAACTTATTTCCTTTCAGGATATTTGAGTGGGGGCAAAAAGTAGGACAAAATAAACCGTCTGCTTTGGAGAATGCAGGAGAGGAAAGGACAACATGAACAGAGTCGAGTCAAACTGGCAAGCTATTACAAAGAAAGGGTTTCAAAACAAGACAGGTTCTTACATTGCATTAAAGTAGTAATTGAATTAAATAGTAAAAGGAGGTAGAGAGGGTTGTCCAGAAACCCAGAGCTTGGCGGTTCGATCCTTGCTCAGTCCACCCAGTCACTGTCGTTGTGTCCCTGGGCAAGACACTTCAGCCACCTTGCCTCCAGTGATGCCCACACTGATGTATGAATGCGAATGAATGTTTGGTGGTGGTCGGAGAGGCCGCAGGCGCCAATTGGCACCCACGTTTCCGTCAGACTACCCCAGGGCAGCTGTGAATACAGATGTAGATTACCACCACCAGTGTGTGACTGACGAAAGAATGAGTAATGAGTTTACTTCATTGTGAAGTGCTTTGGGCACCTTGAAAAGCGCTATAAAATCTAATCCATTATTATTATTAATAGCTGCCTGGCCACTGGCAGACAGGGAAATCGCTTAGCATCTTCATTGTGCATTGCAGCTTCACATGTTCTGTTTACAATTGTTTAGAATGAAGGGCTAGCATTTGTCTTTGTGGAAAAGGCTGAGAGATCCAGTTCCCAGATCAGCAGGCTGGCTCAAAAACTCATGTTTCTCCCAGTGAAATCAATACCAGGCAAGCAAAGGTCAGTAGCCTGGTCTGCTCCTCTTTAAGACATTGCATCTCAGATTTAACAGGACCATTCTGGCCTATTCTGCGGCAAGGTCAAATGTCTGAAAAGGCTTTTTAATCATATATTTTGGTATCCTTCCCAGATTACTGATAGATAAGGAATTTGAGATGGGGGGGCTAGACTGAAACAACAGATGGTGCGTTGTTTTAAGCTCAAATAAAAGGCATACACTTTGTCTCACGATTGCTTATCACATGTTAATGATAAGTCAGTAACGTGAAAACAACACTTTTGGTGAATAATAAATACGCAAGTTACGGTACGCCATCATCACGGTTAGGTACGTACCTTCTAAATGAGATTTTAACATTAGAGCCCTCTAGACATGAAATAACACCCCTATAGTCACCTTTGCACTCATATTACCAATACAGTAGAAAAAGAAAATAAGCCATTTAAGACATAAATAAGTGTGTGTGTGTGCTGCAATAAATGTGTTCTGGACGTGCGGAGCACAGGAAGTGACGTGGGGGTTCAGAGTTGAGTTTTATCTTGGAGTGGATTCCGGCCACAACAGTAGCCTGTGTTATTATTATGATGATGATTATGTTTTTATTGTGCCTGTTGTGAGTTAATTCAAACCTGCAATGAAAGCCTGTTGTTCCGGTGATCAAATCTGACGCTTGTGTGCCTCACCAAACATTACAGTCACGTGACTGACACCTAAGGACCAGTGTAGAGTACTACACGTAGCATCAGGTCTTTGAATGCACCTTCTGAAGGCCTTATATTTGTATTTTAGTTCATTTAGCCATTTTTATGCTTGCAAATATTTAATTTAGGTAGACTAATGGGCTGTATTTAACTGCGAACGAGCATGATTTATTAATAAATATATTTTGTGAAAAGCCGTGATAGAGTGAGGCTGCAAAATTCAAATCACAATAGGGGAAGGAACGATTGTACGTTATGTCTTTTTGCGCTGTTTTGCCATTACCTTGGTTAATTTTTTTTCTACGGTGTGCTGCGAGCTGCGACGGAAGAGTAAAAACAATGGAAGAGTTGCCAAATGTTTTTTTTGCCTTGGATTTAGGGCCTGTCTACACAGAAGCTTTTTTTTCTTTTTTCTTTTTTTAAACTTCCCGCTTCCAAAGTGGGAAAAGCTGATAATGCCACCTTGTCAAAGCAAATCACTACTTTCTGAAAACGATGACATCACCACCCCCGTCACTATCACCACGCGTTCATTCTTCTTCCATGGTTTTGGTCACATGGTTCTTTCTGCGTGTCTGCTTACAGCGCCACACGTAGGAGCGCTTTATGTATGAAATCGTTCCTGTGTGGATGTGAGTACTTACTGATCTGACACTGTGTTTCTTTTCAACCCGCCAAAACAAAACAAAAAAATCGAGGAGCGTTGCTGTGTGGGCAGGGCCTGAGTGAACACTTTGTCCGAGTGTGGCCAAGGGTCTCCAAATGGAACACCCTTGGAATGTCTGATCCTAACTTTTGGAAAAACCTGTTTCCGATGCTCTATTTTTGTTGTACAATTGTCAAATTAGGAATGGGATTAGTTCAGGGCTCAAGCTACGGCACATCGTGTTTTCTTACCCCAAAAATAGTTATTTTGAAGGCACATTTTTCTGAAAAAATATAGGCGAACCTAAAATCTTTCTTCCAGTGTTAGTAGTTAAACTCCTGTTTCCCAGTGTCAGTAGCACTTTCTACAGATTCTACAAAACATCTTGTTAGCTTTGAAAGGAGCCCAAAGCCATGCCTCTACTCCGAATTATTCAAGGACAGCTTTACATTTGGGTATGACTTTTTTCTGTGTTTTATCCCAATGATCCTGGAATTAGAAGGATTAACAATATTAATTCAATAACATTAATAATTAATGCCGTGCAATCTTAGCTAATGTGCAGCCTACCTTGAAGAGGCTCAGAGTGAAGAAACGTGAAGTAAAGGACTCTCCGTTGTATAATATTGTGTTCTGCAGGGTGATGTTGGATGCGGCATTACAATGTGTTCATTCACTTAATCTGTCTCCTTTTGTTACACAACTGGCTCCCCTCCACCTCTAACGAGCACAGAATGTAAAATGTCCTCAGCCCATCTTGTCTAATCCCTCTGCCTCATTTGAAAGCAGAGACTGTTCAAACTCATTGATATGCAAATTACCCAAATGACGTCACGCAATTCTTAGTCGGTTCTTGGAGCAAAGCAGCAACTCCTAAACTGGAGTTTTCCACTCTCCTGTGGGTATGACTGCACTGTTACGCCAAGTGTAGGACCGCAAAAAGGCTAGTTATGAAACTATCATCGTTGAATATCAAACGCAATTTTAAGTCACCATGGAACTGAATTTACCACCTCAAAGCACCACCAGCTAAGTATGCAAACACCATCCTGGCAGTGTCGGGGATGTTTGTGTCAAAACTCTATCTTAAGCCTTCTTTACCATTTTCTTTAACAAATAATAAAGAAGGCTTAAAATACTGTAGTGATTCAGTCATCGTCTAATTTGCATCCATCCACAGTGGAGATTTTCCAAAACGCCTCCTCAGTGTTTGTGTGTGGACGGGTGCTTGTTGTTTCAAGGTATCGCACGGTGTGAAAAAGTCACGATTTCAAAACCACTCAAATTGATCCACAATAAGAAAGTTGAGGTCCCGCTCAACCGCTCCATGGAAATACTTTGTCAGGTCCTGGTGATGTAACTGGGCTTCGACGTGTTCAAACCAAGGGCGTGGACTGTGTTGCGAAAAGTCGGGCAACTTAGCCGCCGCGGCATTGATAACACCGACATTAGCTGCCTCGTTAGCAAGGAGCGGTGCCGGTACAGCCGCGCTGTTACCACAGTAGTCAGTCGACATACTTCTCACGTTGAGGTCACCAAATGTGGAGATGTGATTCTGAATGATACGGAACATGAGTCGAGGATAAGTGGTATAAACCGCTCACGCTCCACTGAACAACAAGCAACAACCAATTCGCAATAGTTGCTACAACCGATTCCATTTATTTGCAATTTACTTTTCTTTCTACAAAAGAAAATATGAAAACGGTGTTGACTTGAGTTGCAGGATTAGCCCCAGTAGACGGCGTTAAGAACTGCATTTTATTCATCATTTATTTCTGTTAGTTTTTTGTTGTTTATTTTAAACACACGTGTTACGCTTCCATCATGACCTATTATATTGTTTAAAAATGAATTAAAAATTATTTGACCTGACTTTTTTCCTTCCTCTTTTCAATACGGATATTTCAAAGTAACACATTTTAAAGCTGTAATTATAATACCATGAAACCGTGATGTTTTTGCCCAAGGATATCATACCATTCTGCCCACGCCTACTAGTATCGATATTAAACATTCTAACATAGCATTTCCTTTGAGCTGAACACATTTGGTGGCAGAATACAGAATTTTTAACTCATTCAATACCATATTTATACTTTTTTATAATCCCGACCGCCCAATCCCAACAAAAACAGGTGATGACACAACTCTCCACTGACGCATTTCACTTCAGAGCACTTTTAAGCCATAAAAACGGGCACCAGGTGGCAGAAGTGCATTTGATAAGAGTTTGGCAGAGATCAAATGACCAGAAAGTCACAAATGACAGGAAGAAGGAAGTGAGAGAGCGTGGAGAAGTGTAGCGTGCAGGAGGTTACGCATTGTAGGGAAATTTTGACACATGCACATGCACACACACAAGCACATGCGAGCACACGCGTGTGCACACACATAGATCAGTTTCAAATGTGAAAATTGTAAATAGTTCATGTTATATTTGTAAATAAATTGTGATTTTGATGTAAAACAACCTATTTTTTGTGTTGTTTATGTTTGTACAGTGGTTAAGACGTTTGAGCTGGCATAAAAGCAAACATTTTTTGTGTCCAAGAGACAGTTATGCTTGAAATGTATCTTTTTACAAAAAGCTGGTTTTCTCCCTTTTTCTAACCCATTTTCCTGAAACGTCCCTATGTTCTACTGCTGATTACTAAAGAACGGAAAAAGGCAGAACAAACTTGTTTTCCTCATGAAAGACGGGAGTCTAATCTTTCTTTTGGTAGGTTCCATGTTTATAAAGCCATACAACACAATATTCTGTGTGCCTTGACAGTCAAAGTCAGTCAAAATCGTCTAAAATGTCCGTTACTGAAGGGGTTGTCTTTTGAAAAATGGCTGGGACTGAATGAGTTAAACATGGAAGTCACACTATATCTCTGTGTTCCCAGTGTGGCAGTAGTACAGAAAAACAGGACAGGAAAGTTAGTATAAAAGGTCACACACATAAATTTAAAAAGTTACAGATTAGCTATTTTACGATGCCATCTGTTCCATTTGAGTAACCTTGAACATGTCAGACATATATACAGTATATACACACACACACACACACGGACACTTTTTCCAGACATTCTCATGCATGCTGGGTGACCTCAATGCCAAGGGGAAAGATTTAGAAGTCTGTCACCTAACCATTGCCATGAGCAAGCATCTCCCCGTGAATCTCAATAGGATACTTGGGCTGTGTTTCAATTCACGCACTTCCGTACATATAATCTTGAGTGCACTCGCACTGAGAAATAACTAATGGCAAAATGCAGTACCTGGATGTTGCACTCAAAACGGTCAAAATGGTGAGCGCACACTGCGCGACACCAGCCGTGATAGTGGCTACCTTGGCAACTTGAAATAATGGCAGCTGAAGAGCAACCCGGAGTGGTGGAGATTGTCAGTTCTGGTAACTGTGCATTAAGCAACAGCAATGGATTTGGGACAGCATTACACTGTCAAAATGTGTGCGCTCAGGAAGTACACAGTGTACGCGGTGTAGCCACTGAAATATGTGTTTTTTTGGTTAACATAAAAAAAATGACGCCACTCTGTTTGCATGCATTCTCCGGTTAGTGTACAATATGGAGCACGACTATGTCCATCTGAATTTATTTTATTTTTTAAATATTTTTTCAGAAAACGTTATTCATTGTTAGCATCCTATTAGTTAGCAAACAAAATTGCAACCGGAATTGGAATTTACACGATATTGAGATGCATTTCAAAACTGTAAAAGTTTTTAAAAAATATGTTTTGTGTTAACATTTTTGGATTTCTGGAACATGCCCTAAGATTGGCTGGCGACCAGTCCAGGGTGTACCCAGCCTCTCGCCCGAAGTCAGCTGGGATAGGCTCCAGCATACCCCTGCGACCCTAATGAGGAGAAGCGGCATAGAAGATGAATGGATGGATGGACGGATTTCTGGAACAGATTAATTGGATTTACATCATTTCTTATGGGAAAAATGTATTGGGTTAGCAGTGGACAAAATGCGTGCCTGCTGTCACTCTCCGGGAGGTGAGGGCAAAGATGTGATAGTACATTTTTTTCAAAATGTTCTCGCAATTGACCGGCAAGTCCCAAATATCGACTAGTAGTTCACGATCGACGGGTCAGCGACCCCTGGTCTAGGTCCTAACCGATCACTTGATTAATCGAAACAAGCTTCAGATTAATCGACTACAAAAATAATTGAAATAAATAATAAAAATAATCAAGAAAAAAATAAGAAATAAGAAGCATCCACCTTAATGACACACCCTTTACTGTCTCAAGTTCTTACTGGAGTCCCTGCAGTGTTCCCCTAATACAGCTTGGGGGCACATGTGCAGCACATAAACAAATCTATTGCAATTTACCTGACGATCTAAGAGTAGTCAGTTGTTTAGAAACAGAAGTATTTATAGCATTTATTTATTTATATTATATAAATAGAAATGTCCAGAAGACTTCCCCAACTCTCGGATTCTCCTTGGACTTTCCCGTTGTTCTGGCCTATCCAACGGGTGCTGTCAAACAAGTCATTCTTATGCTGCCAAAGAGACACTGCCAGCTGCAGTCGGTCATGATCACCAACCATGCAGAAACATCTCAAGAGAAGCGCCACGTTTTGCAGAGGTCCCATCGGTTCCACATCGCCATTCCACTCTGCAACTGGCAAAGCAACAGTTAAATGTGGGCGAGTTCCTCTCTGCATCCTTATTCGTGTCATCTGATGCTTTCTCATGTACACCCTACTGAGCCTCTGGGGTCCGGATGTCAGAAAAGTCACCTTGTTAATTCAATTCACCTTCATTACATGAATACAAAGAGGATGGTGTTGGGTATCAGAGCGAGACAACATGCACTGTAGCGAGCTGAACAGAGCGACACTGCAGAGTGTACTGATTATTTTCTATGTTATTGAATTTGATGTTATTAAAGTTCCATTAAGCATTTTTGGAAAATCCAACTTGCAATATTAACTCGCTGTTTTCTCTCAGTAGTCCAGTTTCCTCTCACAGTCCAAAAATATTCATAACAGGATACTCAAATGTGTCCATAGGTGTGAATGTGAGTGTTAATGGTTGGTAGTCTTCATGTGCCCTGTGATTGACTGGACGCCAGTACAGGGTGTACCCTGCCTCTCCCCCAAAGTCAGCTGGGATAGGTTTCAGTTCACCCGTAACACTCAACAAGATAAGCGGTAGAAAAATGAAAGGTTTCCCGTACATTCATCTTTTTAGCACCATATTTAATTCATTCCTTTTTTAAAAGATTTCGATTCTGCTCACCCTTGCTCACATTCACATTATAAACGATCTTTCTGAATGGCTTGTCTTTACAACTCCGTCCAGTAGATGGCGTCGTAACTCTGCATAGTGACAACCACTTCAGTTTGCATAAGGGAGACCCTCTTTGCAAGCAATTAGCTTAGACAACACAGTGCAAACGGATATACGGTCTTCAACCAGAACCAAAAAATGAATAGCACAACATGTAACAGGTCAGCTGACACACAACAACAATGAACTGCCATTCGGCTAAGCGCTAACAACAAACACGTAACTAACTGATATTTAATTGCCCGCAAGGCATGACGGGTTCCAATTCCCTTGGACGCCACAATAGAGTGAGACATTAGATGTACAACAACGTGTACATTATCTTTAAAATCATGAAACCAACCCCCGTAAATCAATAACTTTATCTTCTCTTGTTAAATATGGTTTAAAAACACATATCTTTTGACAAAAAACAAAAAGCTCAATTTGTCCCGTTCACACAAAAACACTGAGTTTCACACCATCATGGTTTTTCAAAAATGTATTCAGTAATTAGTTATGGCCTGTTATTATAAACAAAAAAACAAATACAAATATGTAAGCAAATTGTATGTAATTTTCTTTGCCCAAATTAGGTATTCTCAAGCATGAAAATGGCTACATGAACTAAACTACAAATATAAGCTGTTGAGACCACCATTCAACCTGTGAATGTAGTATTCTACATTGGTCGTTAAGTGTCAGTAATTGTTCGGTGAGATAAGCATCACACTTGATTACAGCAGGGACAGCCTTTTATTGCAGGTTTAAATGATCTCACTGCAGGCACAATAACGACAACATAATAATGATAATAATCACAATAATAACACCGGCTACAGGGGCAGCCATAGCCCACAACAAGCTAAAACATAACTCTGAACCCCCGACATCACTCCCTTAAAGTCGTAAACAGGTTTTCTATGCCATAACTATGAAAATATTCAATTTATAAAAGGAATCCTACTTCACGGACATTCACTTATCACAGTCAGGTCTGGAACCAATTCAACGTGATAAACTAGGGATTACTGTACATAATAGAGACGAGTTTTGTTGTGTTCACAAACCCTTCAACTGATTCAACAGAAAATTGTAAAATACAACAAAAAATATGTACACTAAACATGCTGCACTTCGGTGACTGAAAACTACAAACACTTCCTGGTACAAAGACACGATTGACAGGCATCGTAACAACACAATAGGACAATTTGACCCTAATTCACCCGGACATCATGACACCCATCAACCTAATTAACAGAATAGGAACGAGGGCATTGGAAAGTGGGCGTCCAATGAAGGCACACGTTGCCGACTTGACAACACTGCTTAGAGCAAGGTTTTGCCTGACTGGTCTTTGGTGTCTACAGCCCTCAGGCTGTCAAGTGCCCCACAGCTCTCAAGATCAGGAAACACTTCAGGTTATAGAAAGAATTAAGCAACAATGTTTAATACACTTGAAGAGAGGACATTTAAAAAGTAATGTAAGGGCTGGAGACTTCTATAATGTAGGACAAAGATGTCTCATATTAACTCTTTCAATAAGTGCATTTGATAAGAGCTCGGCAGGGATCATGTGGACGGTACAAACACACATGACAGCAAGGAGGAAGTGAGGGAGCGTGGAGGAGTGTAGCGTGCAGAAGGTTACGCACTGTAGGGAAATTAACGCATGCACACGCACACACAGGCGCATGCATGCATACCCACACATAGTTCAGTTCCAAATGTGAAAATTGTAAATAGTTCATGTCGTTATATTGGTAAATTAATTTTTGTTTTGATGTAAAAACAACCTTTTTTTGTGTTGGTATAGTTGTTTAGATACATGAGCTGTCACAAAAGCGAAAAATATTGGAGTCAAAGTGAAAGTTATGCTTGAAATGTATCTTTTCACAAAAAGCTGGGTTTCTCCTTTTTCAAGTCAGGAACTGATATTTTCCTGAAACTTACCTATGTTCTACTGCTGATTACTAAAGAACAAAAAAAAAGGTAGAAACAAACTTTTTTTCCTGAAGAAAGACGGGAGTCTAATCTTTCTTTTGGTAGGTTGCATGTTTTTATTGCCATAGAATGTAATATTCTGTGTGCAATGAAAGATCAGTTAAAATCGTCTAAAATGGCCACTACTGAAGGAGTTATATTTTGAAAAATGGCTGGGAGGGCTGAACAATGTGACTGTGATATTTCTCTGCAATATGTGCGATTTGACACACGATTTTTAATCATATTTCTCAACTTTATGCTCTGTTTTTTTCCAACACGTGATGGATTTAATATGACCAACACAATATGAGATACGTAGACCCCCGCTCCGAGATCAGCAAAAGGCGAAAAACCGTGAGGAACTGAAACGCCGACGCCCGATCAACATTTGCAATAAAAGTGACTGTTGTGTAATTGTTTGATCCTTCCCCTTCTCTCTTCATGTGCTGTTGATCAATCCAGGTGTAAGCCCTACATACGCCCCTCACAGGTATTAAATACATTTAGAGTATAAAATGTAGGGATGCGGGACATTTTTTAAGCTGATACCAATAACTTCCTGCTTCTCAAGACCGATACTGATACCTTTTCACATCATTTTTGACATTTTGATTTAACGGTAGTGTGTGCACACCTGGTGGTAGGAACGACTCAAAGAAAGTTGGATTTGACAAATTGTACCTGTGGATTTATCCTTAGCAAATATCTCGACAACACTACTATTAACAAAACATTAAAAAACTTTTTTTTCAATAATTGGCTCAGAACTACAAACGCTAGCTGCAGGGGTTTATGAAAGCCGGGATCTTCAACAATGGTAAATACGAGGTCGTCCAGCGCCATCATTCTATGATGAAATCACACATCACCTTAGCCTCCGGGTGTCGTAGTGATGCTGGCGTTTCAGGTGGTGCTTACACGGGAGCTCAGTGGAAGTTACGACAGGCCGTTTGCAGCACGTCACAGAAAAAGAGCGCTTGATTGGCTCACGCTAACGCACCTGCAGCGCTGTACTGGCAATCTCACCTCGCTGATGATGACGAATCTGACAATGTGTAGAAAATTTAGTTTAACATGTGTTGTATTTCCATGGCTTTCCTACAAGTTGGCAACAGAATGAATTGCCCCACCCCCCACAAAAGTAATGAATGAGAACCATTTTGCTGACTCTTGATCTCATTATTCACCACGGTGCCACTGTGGGAATATCCTGAGTCAATGCCAGGATTGTTGACCAGAAACTGGCAGCTCTTTTGGGAATGTCACGGCATCCTTTGGGGCTTGTAAGGACGCGGGGAGTCGGGAGCAATATGCTTTATCGCACTATGACTGGAAAGCCTGCAGCTGTGTGACGAGGTCTGCGGACAGCCGCGCTTGCCTTATGCATAACTGATGAAGATGAGGAAAAAGAATTACGGCAATGCATGCCTGGCCACTCACTTTCAGCTTCTAAAGCTCGGGTCATAGGTCATGATTGGCTTTGTGCGTGGCCTCCAAGGCCGAGCAAAGAAACCTTTGTGAGTGCAGGATTCACGTACAAAACAAGAAAAATGAAAGCATTTGTCTGCTCAATAGAGGAGTGTTCTTATACATGTTAAGCATTCACTTCTATTGCAATTTCCCGACTTTGTAGACCGTTTCCAGCCTTATTTGGAGTCCTTTTGATTATTTTGTACAAGGTTGCCACTGTCATTAAATGAAGTTAAAAAATTAATCATTTAATTTAAAAAAAATAAAAAATAACTTCAATAAAAGGTGGGCCGCTATCAAATGACCACTGGAAAATGTGGGTCCCACGTTGAGACCAGTTGAGAACCCCTGCACTAGACCACCTCCTCCAATAAGTGAGCGGCGCCTGGCCTCGATTCGGTGCGCTCACACGAGCCAAATATACCAGACTAAAGGTGTGAAGTGGGCCCCAACCTATGTTTTCATTACTGGCAAATCAGCTAAAACTAAGAGAGCCCTCATCCAAGCCATGTTGCATCAACAATAGCCTGCTGTCATGGCACTGCTCCCAACATCAAATTCACAAGAGAAGAAGACGAAGCCAGAGGGAGGGACCAATGTTTACCCTGAAAAGGAGACAAACTAAAGCTACAGTAGCTGAAATAAGCACATTCTTTCAAGTATATGGATGCTATAAAACCTTACCTGTTTAACAAATGTCAGAATTTTCTCAAAGGAGACACCTTTACTACATGACATGACGCCTAGACACATCCCAGTGTGTAGAAACATACCAAACAGCCATATTTTAACACCAAAACTTCATTTTTGTATTCCTAAAAGAATGAAAATAGACTGACAATCATACAGTATGTGTGTATTTAGTTAGTCAGTGACTGACACAGTAGCTACATTCTCCAAGCTCCAAGCCACTGCTGTCTCAATGCACACAGGTATCATATAATTATGGTTGCACATGACTAACAGACACACTCTCCATGGCAGAAGCATATTAGAAAGTATTCCGTAACAAAAAAACGTTCGGTATGCTCCGTACCATTCAATTTGTGTGCATAACTGTATCACAAGCACAACTAAATGAATTATTGTGGCCACTATGCGTTGCCAAAAAAAACATCACCCGTTATGAGCTAGGGAAATGAGTTAGTAGTGCCAAATATAATTTTGAAATAAATGATCTTATGGGAAACACTGCAACGCACAAGCACTTGAATGTGAAAGCTTGCTTTGCTTTGACACGTCTGCAGACGCAAACAGATTTCTATCTTCATACGGGAGTGACGCGTTCCACTCAGAGGGTTGGATGGCAACGTCACATCAAGCTCCAACATGCTCGGAATGCAACCGTGGCTTTCTCTGCACATATTTATGTCCATTAACAAAACCCAAATAGTGCAGATAGTCCTGCCTGTTGCACTGCGTACGTGCCGAACCGTGACCCTGACAGCAGGACACAAAATGAAGCAGGGCTTGTCGACTACGTTCATACTACGGCACAAGCGGCGCGATTCCTTCCGAGGCTCGAACTCATTTGTCTAGCCAACTGTGAAATGTTGCACTCGGGAAATAATGACAAAACACTCGCTCCTCCTGAGAATATTTTACTCCAACATGCCTTTGAGAAAGCCATTTTCATGAATTGTCTGGCGACGCGCATTCTAGGAACAGCATGTGAGCAGCGAGCAGTGCAGCCCAGCCTTTGGCTCGCGGGAGTGCCAAGGAGAAGCCGGAGCTTGAAAACCCTCTTTCGTCGTTCAAGTCTCTTGTTTGGGAACAGTTACACGCTGGAGCTGTTAATGCCGCACTTCAACCAATCAGGACCTTTAATAAAAAATAAAATGATCATTCACACCCGTTAAACTCTTACTATTGCACTTGTCTGCACCTGTGTACTTTACTAAACACTGTTGTAATTGGCGTTTATAAGTGCGGCATTTCCGGTCCGCAGCTGGTTTTGGGGTTTTTTTTTGGCCCTCGGCATATTGTACAAACAAAACTAAGTCATTATTTATGAGAAATATTATTACATATTACACAAATTTGCTTTGTCACCTATAACACGAAGCTAAGATGTGGATGTTTTGTTCAGATAGCATATACAGTGGATTCCGAACATTCACAAGTTAGCATTCATTGCTAACTTGTATTGGTAGCATTGGTAGCTTTTTGGTCAAAAAAAATATTTTTTTCCTCCAAAAATAATGTTTTTTCCCCACAAACAACACATTTCATTGACCGCAAGTCAGTAATAATTTGTAAATATGTGATAATACAGGTAAAATGTACTCCTAGAAAGCTCAGAGTATGTTGCTATGCTTCACTGTGAGCGTTAACATTTCACACTTTGTTCAGTGGTCCTTGAAGGCACCATAGTTGCTGTGAGACGCAATAGTGAAGCTTATACAGTGGAACCTTTGTTCTAAAAGGTCTCACTCTAACCGAAATGGACGTTAATCAAATAAATTTTTCTCATAAATAATGAACAATTAATCCGTAAAAGAAAGTCAAAAATGGTAGCAAAAAATACTTTTTTATAGTTTTACAAGTATAGTTGCAAGGCAGAAAACAACTACCGGTTGAGGTTGCCATTTTGTTTGGTAGCTAATAGGATGCTAGCAAAGAAGGACGTTTTCCGATTTAAAAAATATATAAAAAATACAGATGGACTCAATAACATGACAAGACGCGCGCCATATTGTGCCCTAACCAGAGAATGCACGCAAACCGAGATAAGAATTGCGTCAGAAATTTTCAACGTTAACAAAAAAACATGCCAACCGGGGCAGGCTCGAGGCAAGGTTCCAAGGCAAGGTGGAACAATCTGGCCTCAAAACCTGCAGCAAGGCGAACACAAGTTAAAATTTTATCTAGGAGTGGGGCAGAGCCGATCGTTAGGATACCGGGTTCCGATGCCAGCGTAATTCACGTACCGGAAACCTCCGGTACCACCTGCGGAGATTTCCGATTTTTGAGTCGTGACTGTGTTGTCTACTTGGTGTCACCAAACATAGCCAAAAGAGTATCAGCAAACTTACGTGATCACTCGTGTTTTTTTGCCATTCTCTGAACATAATCTACGTTACTGACGTACATCGGATTGGTTTTAGTGTCTTTAATCTACAAAATGTATCAAAGTGGCCCCCGTATACTTCAATTTTGCTCTATGCAATATCTATTTTATGTTTTGCATTGTGTCCCCTTGCCATACCCAAAATGAACCAAAACAATGACCTTACAACCGAGGTACATGCCAAACCGTGATTATGGCATACCATTACAGCCCTGCCATGTATACATGATTAAACACTAATCTGTGGCATGAGCCTTCAGGAGCCTGGAAGGACTCTGCATCAAAAAACATGTGGGGGAAGACAGAATATTTCCTAGTCTCCCAGGAATGCAGCCTGATTTACAAGTCAACATTTCAAGCAAGATTATTTTAAAAGAGAATGCCAAATAGATGGCGGCGTTGCCTTCACCTCTCGTTAATGATATAGAGGAGGAGCAGCTCAAGTTGGGAGGTAATACGAAACTCAGAAGAGCGATGGGTTGCAAGTCTCGGTGCACTTCATCATGCCAAACGCGAAACGCTTACACATGCAACGCTCGTGTGAGAACGTCCCAGCTTTTCCCCCATTCAAATAAAACAGATGAATGGCTTCTATTTGACAAATAATCATTAGTGGGGAGTTGCATCATCACCTCTTTTTGCCTCTCACGCAGAACAAACATAAATATGTCTTTGGGATCGGGCGTTAGGGATTATAAAAACGTATAACTATGTCGTTGGTATTGTAGGAGTTAACAGAGACACGTAATGCCATCCATCCATCTTTTTCTGCTTATTAGAGGTCGGGTCGTGGGGGCACCAGCCAAAGCTGGGAAGACCAGACTTCCCTCTCCCCGGCTACTTCGTCCAGCTTCTGCCGGCAGATCCTGAGGCATTCCCAGGTCAGTTGAGAGAAGTAGTCCCTCCAATGTGTCCTGGGTCTTCCCCGAGGCGTCCTACCTCCTACGCCAGGGAGGCGTCCGGGAGGCATCCTGACCAGATGCCTGCGCCACCTTGTTTGGCTCTTCTCAGTGAAAATCATGTAAAAAGTTTGTATATGATCTCCAAGTAAAACATGGCTCCGTGCTTGGCGGAGAAACCCATGTTGGCCAGCACAGAGGTCGGACATTTCTTGTCGTGGGTCACCAGGGTTACACACATCTCAGGAGGGATTTTGCTCAGAGAAACAACCCCAAGGCAGGAATGTTTTCACCTCCGTGTTTGACAGCTCCCAACTCCCTTGACATAATGAAACAGATCCACTCGTTCTCACCAAGCTTCTAACTGATGGATTGCAGTCCATTCCAGCCTTGTGCAGGTCTACAATCTTGTCCCTGAGGTCCTCTGACAGCTCTTTGGTCTTGCCCATGGTGGTGGAGATGTTGGAATGGAGTACTTTCCGAAAGGGAAGGACTAATTTGTGTACTTCATGTACGCATAACCAGTCTGTGGGGGTCAGAATACTTGCTGGTAGGTCGGGGATCTTATTTCCCTCAATTACATACAAATTAATGTATAACCTTTATTTGATGTTTTTAATATATTTTGTCGCTCTATTGCAACAAACCTACCTTAAAATTGTGGACTATTCATATGTTTATAAAATCAGCAGGGGATGAAATACTTATTTTTCCCCACCGTACAGTGTTTGTCACCTGACCAACCAGACACCGTGCTATCCAAACTTAATGGAGAAAGAACAAATTGCTTTATATTGTTTGGGAAACAATTTGAAACGGTCCCTCTCCCCACTCCTGGTGGATTAGCTCTCTAACATAACGTTCTCCAGCGTCATCAAAATAGACGGATAAAGACAGATGTTAACTATAGCTACGTATGAATGGGGTATAGTCGTTGTTTTAGCTTCCTCCGTCTACTGATTCACTTCCCACCAATCCTCTCCACATCCCAGCTGTAGTCCATCCGACGCGAGCACGCCTTTCATGTCGCATTTTAACATGTTTCTCAACCACTTTCTCGCCGAAACGCAACAAACGGCGCCAACAATGTGAGGCTGAAACAAAAAAAAAAACGACTCACCGGCGACAGATTGCAGTCCGTTTGCTTGTGGAGGAAATAAAAAAGTGGTATCCTTCTGCCGAATCACATTGTCTTCGAATTTGACGCCGGAATCAACATTCAGCATTCCGTCTTGACGCTGGAATCGCTGCGGGAGATGTTTGAGGTTAAAACGTGTCCGCTCGAGCCCACCGTGCGCAAGTGAATGCAACACTAGAAAAGTGGGGGAGGATCGGTTCAAATGACGATAGCGGCAGTACTAAGGGTCGTATCAGTATCGGATCGATACTACCTTCATAAAAATCGACATTTTGCAATTCTCTTCTACATTTTCACAAGTACGTGTGTTTTATTTTGTTATACAGTCAGGAAATAAGTTATCGTACACACGAGCTGAAGATGTGATTGAAACCCAGTAGTATTTGTTTTTCTTTACTTATTTTGTACTAATTTACTTTGTTTGCGAAAACAATTGTATGTGATAAAAGGGGATACGGTAATTGTATTATTTTGTTGGTATTGTTACGTTAACTGATATTGTTTGCATAAGGTCTTTCATCGTCCTGTGTTTTTATTCTTGATAGGCAAAAATAATTTTAAATAATAATTCAAAAAAAAATTTAGTAACAAGTATCGGTTTTGGTCCTGTCCTGTATATACGTGGTATCTGATCGACACGAAAATTGTCAGTATCGCCCACCGCTAGGTTTTACTCGCTGGAGCAGCAGCACGAGCGGCGCTTTCGTTGCGTTGCATTCAGTCGGAAACGTCACTTTCCACATATGAAAACAACACCGATGACACGAAGAGAACCGTATTTCGTAATGTTCGTAACTTTTTCTAGTAGTGGACTTTGATCTAACTCCCCATGGCTTTTTCATTCAAATATACCGCATATCCAGTCACAGCGTGATCGTGTTCCATCTCTCACGTCCGTGCTGCAAGACATCGACAGTTCCGTGCATTCATTTTTGGTCCTGAACTCAACAAGCAGTCATTCAATTTTCACCTTACATAGAATAGAATGGAAAAGAGTTAAATATGAAGTCGTAGAAACAGCTGGCAAATTCGGTTTTGTTGTCATGGAAAAACAGGGAAAAAAATCTAAATGTGGGCTACAAAATCATTTTGACACACTGTTGGCAAAAGAAAGATGTTTTGATATGAGCGCTTCAAAGCATATACTGTATGTGGACAGCATATTTAAGAATATTATGGAAAAAATAATCTGAGATTTCGTGAATAAAGTCGTAAAAAATTACAAAAATAAAGTTGCAAATTTGAGAAAAAAAGTAGTAAATGTATGAGAATAATGTCGGAAATTTACGAGAACAAAAGTCGTAATAACATTACTTCTGCTAGTAGTAATATTACGAGAATAAAGTCGGAAATGTTCGAGGATAATGTCGTAATATCATGTGTCATACGTGTCAGAGGGAAAATAGAGCATAGCTCTTCAGGAAGGAAGGAAACTCTCCTTTTGCTTCAGGCAAGCTTTTATTTATAACGTGGCAGCAAAACAGAGCAGCTGAGCACAAACACATTAGCGTGTCTAGCCCTTCTCACTTCCGCCATCCTGACCCCGCCCCCTCCACATTCCCAAGGCCAAAGGTCACATACTGCAAGTCCCAAAAGTTACACATTTTTTCTTGTAAATTTACAACTTTATTCTCGAGATATTCTGAGTTTTTTTCCTCATAAATTTGCAACTTTATTATCGTAAATTTACGACTTCTCAAAATCTCAAAATTATATTAATGCTCCGTTGTAACAGGAATTGCCTGAGACTGCTATGAAAAAGTGTTTTTTCTTGGGCAAAGGTAATACTGTGACTTTTTTTTTCCGTAAATGTCCTGCTTTATTGTCAAATATCAAATTATTATTGTTTTCAATGTGGCCCTAATACGCCGTCATGGCATTAAATCAGTCCAGTGTTCAATAATTTAGCATTAACTACTTAACTTAAAGTCTGACGACATTTTACCTACGTCAGGGTGGGGAATACTGCAAATAGCTACTTGACATTTTTCAAGATGAATAAATGATTTTGTTGATCATGATTATAATCAGAATAAAACACATGCCAAAATAAAATATAATATAAATAAAACAATATAAGACCATAACAATACCAACAAAATTACTCCCTTAACCCCTTTGGTGTAGTATCTGCTCCGAAAGCATGATTGAAAACGTTATTTAGATTCAACAAATGACAATATAATCGATCTTTTGTTTTCCAACTTGATTTAAATCACATTCATTGATCGATGACTGGACTGAAGAGGGTCCAACTCTTTCAGTCACATGACAGACGTGGGAGTCCGTGGAAGAGCAGGAAGTTAAGGCGTGTGCCGGGTTGAGTCATGATCATCCAAAGTTCCGTATTATCCTCTTTGTCGCACACAATGCCGTCACAATCTTGGAAATTTAAGATCAAAACCTGCATTCTAAAAAAATGGTTCACAACTACTGTGATTCTAATGTTATACGCGCGTCATCGTCAACACAAAGAAAGCTGACATAAGCCTGCCCTCTGGTGGTGACAGCTGCTTAACACAGCGGAGACGAATTGGTATACCTGTGATGTACTGAATGTAACTTTTTCAGCGTTTTTAACCATTTTTGAAACAACAAATCATTCAAGACGATAAAAACCTCGGTTGAAGCACTGAAAATATCCAAAGTTACCCCCTGCATTACTCTGATTTAATAACAACTTTAGAATTTGGACCTCTTTTTTTCACAATTATTATGTTTCAAGGCTGTAAAACCTCTCACCATACACTTTATACACTTTTCTCAGACAATAACAGTCTTCCGCCTCCTTTGAACCAAAGATCAATTTACAAGATAGAAAGCAAGCTAGCGATGACACAGGACACACCTTAGACATAGACGCCCTATCGAGTGTGTGAATGAATGAACGAGAGGAATTAACGTAAATTTCTTTGTAGAAAGGCGCTTTATGAAAGTAAGTACATTTACTTATATTCATTTACAGCGCAGCCTTGACACATCCAATATGGCGGCGACGTTGACGTACATGTCAGTGCTCGGTGCGGCGTCTATGTCTATGGCAGACACGGCAGGGCGGCATAAAGTAGACTGATTGACAATGGTCTACAGCCAATCAGGACACAGAAAACAATGGGCGGTGCAGACAGGGAGTGAGGGAGACGCAAGTTCCCACAATGAAATTGTTCTTAAAGGGCCAGCCTCGGCCTGTAACTGCGTTCATAAAATGTTCATAAAACAGCGAATCCATGAAATGTGAACCGCGATAGAGCTAGGGAACATTGTACTTTGTAATACTTAAGTGATTCACTGTATTTTTTTCTTTAAAAAAATAAAATCTAAAAATAAATTATTTATTTGATCTTTTTTTGCCTACTGTATGTGTTCATTCTACTGTATATCCAGGGACACCCAGTACTGTCATCACAGCGCCACAGCACACGCTGTCATGTAATTAACAAAGAAATGTTTTCCGTTACTCCTTTTTTATTCAAAGTACACCGGAATAGAAAATTATTTCATCCTTGAGACACACATAAGTAACTTGTCATCACATGAAAACAACACAAATGGGCAGCATTTACATTGTTCATTGATAGCAGGCGTGTCCAAAGTGCCGCCCTTGGAGCATTTTCGACCCACAGCTCATTTTTTATTGGCCCTGGGTACACCGTAACAATGAAATGGATGGATTATTAATGAGATAAATTGTTAGTCATCGCGCTAACTTGCTTTGTCACGTACAACGCAAAGATAAGGTGGCCATCTTTAATGTACAAAATGTATCAAAGCGGCGTCCTTGTCCTTCAACTTTGATGTATGGGACCCTCGCTGGAAAAAGTTTGGACCTTTTTTACAGTGTATATGATACGAAATGAATTTTTTCAAGATATATTTATCTATTAGCCAGGCTTTTGTCTGCACCAGGGCAAATACTGTATCACACAGTCAACCACATGTCAGTCACACACTCGTGTAAAACATACAAATATCAGGAACTTGAGTAGGACCCAAAACGAAATGGTACACACTGCTGTGCTTCTCGTCCAAATAGGAAAAGCACTTTTTTGATTTGATGAAGCGTGTCCGGAAAACAAACCAAGGAGCGTCCAGAGAGGGTGACATGACATGACCCCAAAACACGTGTGGCAGCCAATCATGAGGCACGATGCAAAGTCAACTCGAGGTAGCACCCAAGAGACGACAACCAACGGCCCTTTAAAAGGTGCCCACCTCAATGATGGGTCGGGAGGATCCATCCCATAATTGTTACATTGTCTTGTATTGTTGTATTTATGTATTGTTTTAGTCAATTCAATCAGATTATAAACACGATCAACAAAATATATCATTCAACCATCTTGAAGAATGTAAAGTAAAAACATCAGCATCGGTATCGGTATCGGCAGTACTGGCCCTGTATTTACTTGGTATCGGATCAATACCGAAAATGAGTATTTGCCAGCCTTTCAGTACAATAAATTAAGGTTTCGTAATGGAGAGTTTGAGCCGGGAAGGAATTATTCACGTATTTCCTATGAGGAAAATCTGAAATGACAACTCGGAAGTCGACCAGCATCGCAAAACACATTTGTTGCAGAAAGCTTTTGTCAGTGAATCTGCTTTCCGCTGGTTAGTTCGCCGTCCTTCCGGCGCTACGTCGTCCGAGCAGGCCGTGACAACACCTGGCTACCCTGGGCAATGCATTCAAAATGTCTCCTATTGTTACGGTCATGGCCCAAAACATGGGCACCCCCTGTGTTTGTGCCAGATGATGATGATGGCCGACGCGCTCAACAAACACCCTTTGGGAAAAAACAACTGAACCCAATCGCGTCTTTCTTGCACCTCTGTGCTCTTCTTCTGCAAATTGCTGCAGGTCTCTCAGGTTTCTTACAGTTTTGATAAGACGCCAATCATCTTGTCCAGCCCATTTTTGAAGTCGCGTGGAGTGATCAGATTTGGCTTTTTTGGGGGGAGGTTGTTTTGTGTTGCAAACAAAAGAAATAATGTGAATACTGGAGCATTTGTCATTGCTCCGATGTTCCGAGAGAGGCACAGGGGTGCCCAGTGTTTTGGAGCATCTCTGTGCACGTTACCATGGACTATTAGGGCCACATCGAAAAAAAGAACAATCGGAGATTTCGAGAATAAAGTGGTACATTTACGAGAATGAAGTGGTAACGTGTCACACGTGTCAGAGGGCACACGGAGCACCGCTCCTCCTCTTGCTTCAGGCAAGCTTTTATTTATAACGTGGCAGCAAAACACAGCAGCTGAGATATTTAGCATTTAGATGAGCACAGCTAGCCCATCTCACTTCCGCCTTCCTTAACCCGGCCCCTCCAAACCCCCAGGACCAAAGGTCACATTAAGTCCCCCCTTTTCGTAGCTGTCTCAGACAATGCCTGCAACATAAATTTACAATTTTTCACGTAAATTTACGACTTCATTCTTAAAATACTCAGATTATTTTAACACTCCGTCCTAACAGGCATTGCCTGAGACAGCTATGAAAAGGGGGGACTTGTGTGAAAAGTAATATTGCGACTTTTTCCCGTGAATCTACGACTTTATTCTTGTACATTTATAATTTTATTCTCGAAATCTCTAATTATTTTTATACTCTGTTGTAACAGGCTTTGCCTGAGACAGCTATGAAAAAGGGGGTCTTATGTGACCTTTGGCCTCGGACAAAGGTAATATTACGACTTTTTTCCCGTGAATCTACGACTTTATTCTCATAAATTTACAATTTTATTCTCAAAATCTCAAACTATTTTTATACTCTGTTCTAACAGGCATTGCCTGAGACAGCTATGAAAAGGGGGGTATCTTTGTTCCCGTAAATTTTACGATTCTTTTTCTCGTAAATTCTCAGATTTTATTCTCGAAATCTCAAATTATTTTAACACTCTGTTGTAACAGGCATTGCCTGAGACAGCTATGAAAAAGAGGGAACATATGTCACCTTTGGCATCAGGCAAAGGTAACATTACGAATTTTTTTCCGTGATTCTACGACTTTATTCTCGTAAATTTACGATTTTATTCTCGAAATCTCAGATTATTTTAACACTCCGTCGTAACAGGCATTGCCTGAGACAGCTATAAAAAAAGAGGGAACATATGTGACCTTTGGCCTTGGGCAAAGGTAATATTACGACTTTTTTCCCATAAATTTACGACTTTTTCTCTCGTAAATTTACCACTTTATTCTCGAAATCTCAAATTATTTTAACACTCCGTCGTAACAGGCATTGCCTGAGACAGCTATGAAAAGGGGGGGTCTTATGTGACCTTTGGCATCAGGCAAAGGTAACATTATGAATTTTTTTCCGTGATTCTACGACTTTATTCTCGTAAATTTACGATTTTATTCTCGAAATCTCAGATTATTTTAACACTCCGTCGTAACAGGCATTGCCTGAGACAGCTATGAAAAGGGGGGGTCTTATGTGACCTTTGGCAAAGGTAACATTACGACTTTCCCCCCCGTATATTTAGGACTATTTTTCTGGTAAATTCCCTGATTTCCCCCCCAAGTGTCCCTAATAGCGTGTGGCAACATGTCATTTGTGGTGGAATGGATGAAAATACTTTGAGCATCTTCAGCACAATCACTCCAAGCTCGTTTCATTTTCTCTGGAACGAAAAGCAAACGATTCAGTAAATATTTGTAGAAATCTGAGCTGGGACCAGGCTAGTAAATGTTGAGCTCACACGCACACGCACACACACACACACACACAGGCACGCACACGCACACACACACACACACACACACACAGGCACGCGCACTAAATAAGTGTCGCACATTCTCTCTCGACGCACGCAAATGGTTCTCATATTCACAACTTTCGGATTTAGCAGTCCCCCGCATCGCCGTGGTTGTGGTCTGGTTTGGAGGAGCCTTCGAAGCGTTGGGAGGCGATGACCGCTTGATGAGACATACTCTTCCTCACAACGTCACATTTCCTCCACAGCGTGATCTCCTGCAACAACAGGAAGCGTTTCACACAAATCCAGTCCGTTCTGAAGGATGAAGACCTGATGGTGAAGAGATCCCCGGTATGGCGAACCTGCTGTTTGAAGTAGCGTCTCTCCTCCTCATCAATGAGCACCAAGTTGAGGTAGTAGCGCACTGAGAACTTCTTGTTTATGTCCCTCATGGTGGGTGTCATCTCATAGCCGGCTAGGAAAAGCCTGATGGGGATGGACTCTCCTGCAGAGGTCAAGAAGCAGACGTGATTCCTTATAGGGCGGAATTTGACTTTTTCCTCACGGAAAATGTGGAACTATGGAAATAGCGGGAATTTGTAGAATGTGAAGAGTGAATAGCACACAATGAACACATTAGAATGCTTCGCATCAGTTCAGAGAAATCGTAGAAGGAAGCATGTACGCATCTGGTACTTAACATGGCTAAAGTGCTAACAGTTAGCATGCTAGCACCTACTAGGATACCACAAGGTACCCAAAGTGCTATGGCAGTTTCTATAGTGTGCTTACATCATTCCGTGTAGATTTCAAATGATGAAAATGGCTAAAATGCTAACAATTAGCATGTTATCACTCAGTACAGAAAGTGTGCTACAACATTTCTGTGGTGCTTTGACATCGAGGCATGTCAATGCATGAAATTTGACATGACTAAAAAAGCTAAAATGCTAATAATTAGCATGCTAGCACCGAGCAGGGTAGCACTCTGCTACAACAGTTCTGTAGTGATTTCACATCAAGCCATGTAAATACATGAAATTTGACATGAGTAAAACAGCTAAAATGCTAACATGCTAACAGTTAGCTTCCTAGCACCTAGCAAGATAGTGCCAATTACCAAAAGTGCTTTGGCAGTTCTGTAGTAATTTAACACCAGGCCATGTAAATACATCAAATTTGACATGAGTAAAATAGCTAAAATGTTAACAGTTAGCATGCTCGCACCTAGCAGGACAGCACTTAATACAAAAAGCGCTACAACAGTTCCATAGTGACTTTACATCAGGCCATGAAATTTGACACAAGTAAAGTAGCTAAAATGATAACAGCATTCTAGCACCTAGCAGGATAGCACTCACTACAGAGAGTGCTACAGTACAACAGTTCTGTAGTGATTTTACATCAGGCCATGTAAATATCTGAAATATGACATGAGTAAAATAGCTACAATGCTAACAGTTAGCATGCTCACACCTAGCAGGATAGCACTTAATACAAACAATGCTACAACAGTTCTTCTGGTAATACTTAAAATCTGACATGCGTAAAATAGCTAAAATGTTAACATGCTAACGGTTAGCATGCTAGTAGCGAGCAAGATAATGTCATGTACCAAAAGTCTTATGACAGTTCTATAGTAATTTTACATCAGGACATGTAAATACATGAAATTTGACACGCGTAAAATAGATAAAATGCTAACATGCTAATGGTTAGCCTACCAGCATCTAGCAAGAAAGCACTAAGTAGAGAGTGTGGTAAATGTACTGAATGAGAATGGAATGGTTTGAACCGGCTGAGAAACGTGGGAGTAGTAAGAACGGTTAGGATTTTGTCAAAAGAGGGAAATACATCATCCTATGTAAGGTTTATACCATTTGAAAGGGTGAACTAGATGCTAACAGTTAGCATGCTACCAAGTACCAAAAGTGCTACGGTGGTTTTATAGTCATTTGTCATCAGGCCACATAAATACGAGTACGTAAAATAGCTAAAATGCTAACTTGCTAACAGTTAGCATGCTAGCACCTGGCAAGATAGCACCACGTGCCTTTTTTTGTTTTGTTTTGTTTTGGGGTTTTTTACGTTGGAATGGTTTGAAGCGGTTGAGAAATGTGGCAGTAGTGAGAACTGGGGAAAAGAGGGAATTTTGGGGGATCAGCCAATGCAGTAAAATCCTTTCAAATGACCTCTGACTGGTGCGCCGTCCATGATTTCATACTTGGCTATGGTATCGCTCTCGTGGTAGACGTTGGGCCCAGTGCCGGTTGTTTCCCGCTTGATGATGTCAATCTCCATGTGTTTGAGTTTAATCCTCACCAGCAAAAAGTAAATCTTTCCAACAATCACATCTTTTAGGTGATACCTGCAATTAAACCAAATGATGACCCTCTACAACTTGGATATCTATTTTTGGCACACAAATGATCCGAGACGATCTTACTTGGACTTGTTGTACTCAAACTCTATGTGGAGACAATCCTCGATCCCCACTTCCATCTTGATGGAGGAGTTGATATCGGGGTAGGTGCTGAGCGTGTGGACCACGATCTCCATCTCTCTGCTGATGTCGCTCAGTCTGCGGCTCACGGTGGCTCTCAGGAAGTACCTGCAATCCAGAGCAAAGCTGTCACCTGGCGTGGCCACGACGGTATAAAAACGATCGAATCTGCCGTCATTTTTACAAGAACAAAGTCAAAATATTACAAGAAAAAATTGTAATCTAATGAGAATTTTTTTTTTACAATAATGCGGTAATATTATGAGGCAAAAGAATGACATTTTAGTAGCGTAACGTTCAAATATTAAAGAAAAAAGGCATTTTTAAGTCCTAATATGATGAAAAACAAACAAAATCAAGTTTGAATTTTTGGAAAATTAGGTTGTGGGCAAAAAAATGAGAACGTTACACGAATAAAGTCATAATTATGAGACGAAAATGTGCAAGACGAAAGTTGGAATAGTTGGAAGACCATTTTTTTAAAACAACAACAACCACAGAAATGGGGGGGGGAAGATGGAATTTTCTGAGAATTAAGTCAAAATGTTACAAGAAAAAAGTTGCAATTTTATAAGAATAAAATTGTAATATTCTAAAGAAAAACTCATTTTCATTTTAATAGCGTTCATAGCATAGGGTTGAAATATGTTTTGTTTTTTTTAAAGTCGTAATGTTATGAGAAACAAAATAAAATAAAAAAGTAAAATTTGAAAAAATTTGTTTGGGGAGAAAATTATGAGAAGAAAATGTTCAAGAAGAAAACTGAAATAGTTGGAAAATTACACACACACAAAACAGCAGATAATTTTTTTGTAATTTTATGACAATAAAGTCAAAATATTAAGAGAAAAAAAGAAAGTTGAAAAAGTTGGAAAATTAAAGGAAAAAAGCGGCAGGAATGGGGGAAAAATTTGTAACTTTTTGAGAATAAAGTCAAACTATTAAGTGAAAAACGTCGCAATATTACAAGAATAATATTGTGAGGGAAAATAAGGTCATTTTACAGTAGTAGCATAAACTAAGACTAATATGTTTTTAAGTCATAATATGAGTCGTAATACTATGAGAAAAAAACTAAATAAGGTAACCTTTGGAAAATGAGGTTGCAGGCATGAGAATAAAATCTAAACATTATGGGAATGAAGTCATAATTATGAAAAGAAAATTTACAAAAGCAACGTTGAAATCGTGGGAATGTGGGAAAAAAAATGTAATTTTATGAGAATAAAGTCAAAATATTACAAGAAAAAAGTTACAATTTCACCAGAATAAACTTGCAATATTATGAAGAAAAATCATATCATGTTAGTAGCATTGACTTGAAATATATTTTTTTAAAAATGGTTTTTTTTTAAGTCATAATATGAAAAACAAAGACAAGAAAAGAAAAAGTTGTTTTTTGGGAAATGAGGTTGCGGGAAAAGTTCTATAACGTTATGAGAATAAAGTCAAAATATTATGAGAATAAAGTCATAACTATGAGAAGACAATTTACGTGCAGAAATGGGAGTCAAATGAAATGAGAGTCAAAATATTATGAGAAGAAAAAGTCAATGTGATGAGAATAAACTTGTGATATTATGAGGAAAAATCGCATTTTAGTCGCATGGAGCTGAAATATTAAAAGAAACAAAAAATGTCATATGAGAAAGTTCAAATTTTTGGAAAATTAGGTTGGGGAAAAAATTTAAATAATATTTTGGGAATGAAGTCTAAATATTATGTATTTATATATTCAATATAAATATTTTATATTGAGAAGAAAATGTACAAAATTGATTTAAGAAGAAAGCTGAAATATTTGGAAAATGGAAATAAAAAAACAGCACAAACTGGAAGTCACACCAATAACAGACTTTTCCACGTGTATCACAAAGCTGAGATGCTGGTTTTTTTCTTGAAATATGACTTTTGGGTCTGGATTGACAATACTTACAATACTGGCAACACAATGCGCACAGCACGCAAGCGGAGCTCACCGTAATTTGACGTTCTGGCCGGTGTAAGACTCGTACGGTTTTTCCACGTGCGTGAACTCAAAGTCGAACGTCTGCGACTGCGTGAGCTCCCCCGGCCGAGCGAGGTCTTTCGCCAGAGACACAAATTCATGGTGGTTTCCCCTGTCGTAGTAGAGCTCTGCAGGAGACGAAGGAATGGTGTCAGGCGGCTGCAGTGGAGCATCTTCATACGTTCTGCATCATATATGACATGTGGTCTAATTTACAGACAGGTGACGGAATAGAATAACTACATATTTTCATATGCAAGTCATACCTGCGGCTTAGCCGTGAGGCACCATACCTCATATTGTATGTTATTTGACAAAATACGTGGCGATAGTTGATTGGTGATGCTATGAATAAGTGCAGGGTGATTTCATTGTTCTGCCTGAATTACTGAATACATGCATTGTCGTCAACAAGTAATCATTTTTGGAGTATTTCAGTGAAATTGCAAAAGGTTTTTTTTTCTTGAAATGTATTAAATAGCTTAGCATATGTTGACCCACATTAAGTTGCTTTTGAGCATGTTTTTAAAGACTTAAAATGGGAAGAATATCAAAGTGCCCCCCCCCCCTTATTTGTTTTCTACATCAGCCTTTCTGCGGAAAAAAGTTATGATATTGAAAAAAAGCTCCATTTAATTAATATTTTTTTTATTAATATTAAAATATTATCATAATTTTTAATTAAATAATTTAAATAAGTATGAAAGAAAAATCTATCTAATATAATATGAATGAATACATAAAAAAAATAAAACATCAATTATTTACATGATATGTCCAATTAAAAACGTTATACATTATTTAAGCTATACATGAACATTAATACGATCGCCTTTGTGGACACCCTGCAATAGCGCGGCATAACAAAATGGTTCAAAGGTCACTGAGATGGCTAGCCAATGGCTGCGTGTTGTGTCAGTCAGCTGACTTCTTAGCTGCACATCCGTCACGAGACCTGACACTTGTTAAGGACATGTTATAAAGTAGCACAGCTGGTTATGTTATAAATGTCTGTGTACGTGAACATTCATTGGAGCTGAATTAAAAAGCACAGTTAAGTACTATAAGGTTATTGTGTGAGTGAAGCGAGCGACTGTCCGACGTCGCCTGTCAAGACTTCTGGCGACTTGTGTGCGGGCTGAGAGCGGCGAGCAGGCCGGTCGGACACTCACCTATCTGGCCGATAACCTCTATCTTTATTCCGTTGTGCTCCAGCCTCTTTCCCGGGTACTTGAGCGTCACGTTGACCTTCCCCGACACCGTTTCCCCGTCGTAGAAGAGAAAATATTTCTCCTTCTTGCCATCCTCGCTTTTATGCTCCGCTTTCTTCCTCGTTTCTGCATCGTTAAGAACTACATCGATGTCCGCACTTTGGCCAAATCCAAAAAAGCTCATGGCTGCTGTCGAGTCACTGTGGGGGGAGGCTGTAAAGAAGAAAAAAGGCAAAAGAAAACACAGCAAGTGATGTTTTTGCAGCAATGCGTGCAGGGCAAGTAGCGTCACAGTTGGCTGACTAGTTCCTACTTTCAACAGAGGAACTGCGCATGCGTCCGAAGTAGCGGTATGCGAATCATGAACGAACCGTTCATAACGTGCGAAATTTTTTTTTACTCAGTCGGTACTCACTGGTACTCGTCTCCACTAGGAGTGGGGGGGTTGAAAAAGGAAACCAAGTAACTTAGTAGCTGCATTTCTATACATGTAAGGTCGTGGCAGGCGGTGCATTTGCTACCTGGGCCTTCAGTGGGGACATGACCAGAATTCTTGGCAGACACTGTGAGGGCCAGTATAGTTTAAAAAAAAAACAGATAATATATATTTCCATATGTTCCCATTTACCTTTACTGGGAATCAAACCACAGTCCCCACAGTGTAAAGAAGGGCTTGATGATAAACAGTTCAAATAATTCCAATATCATATGGCGCAGTTAAGAATCAATATTTACCTAATAACATGGCAAAAACATACAACCTTCAAGTAATATACATTTACTTACCAGAGATGTCCATTTCTTCTCCTCAGTCAGCCATTGTGGGCGTAACTTGGCTTGTTGAACAGTTTTGCTCTGATCAACCAATCAGATGACGGAAAAGTGCTGAAAAGCGGCCCTGAGAAGTGAATCCATCCATCCTTCCATCTATTTTCTATGCCGCTTATTCTCACTAGGGTCGCGGGGGTATGCTGGAGCCTATCCCAGCTTTGGGCAAGAGGCGGGGTACACCCTGGACTGGTCGCCAGCCAATCGCAGGGCACCTCCTCCCAATAAGCCTGTCTCTCCCTCCCTTGCAACGCCCCCTTACTGTGTGCAAGACAACCACGGTCACAAAAGCAAGAAATTGCATTTTTTAGGATTGTGGACCTATTTTTGTAGTTTGCATGTAATTGCAGAGAAGCGCCACTAGAGGTCAAAGTTGAATCACAGCAGTCAAAGTATGAACGTCAATTGGACAGTCATTGCTTGAATAACGTCAATTGTCACACATGCTTCATATCTCATTGGGCAGTAGGCGTCATCATTACGGTAAGAAGACGATCTTATATTTAGATGCCCTGGCAGCATGTTCCACTGTCATATGGCGAAATTCCACTCCTCATTCTCACGTTGTAAGAAAGATCCCTGTAGCTGTCCAGCTCTGGATGAAGCCGTTATTTATGATGGGGTGATGGCAGCAGCCACAGCTGTAGCCTCGTTAGGATGCAGACATATCTTGTCAATGTGTCACTTCATCATGTCATGCAAACGTCTTTCATCCGTCTGTCAAGTATGATTTTCTCCCATCTGTTTTTCCCTTCACTCCGGCTTCGACACGTCGGCCTCCGATGACCGTGCGGCTTAACGACGCACAATGGGAAGACTATTGGCATCAGATAATAAATAAGCTTGCTGACCTATGTTGTCAGCTTTGGCCACAAATAACAGCATCCAAGCAGCGTATTAGAACTGGAAGAGAGTGAACCTGAATAGAATACGATGATGATGGTTTGGGAAGTAACAGCAACATATCAGTAATGCGTAACAATGTGTCTAATCCTAACCGCTAACCCTGAAAATATAGTCTGGGGTAAAAATGGGCAAAAATGCATATATTATACAATTATTTCACATTTTTAAAAACATTTAAAAAAAATAAATATATAGAATATAAATAACACATTTTTATTATTTTTAGTTTTATTTATGAATTTGTTGTTAAAAATGTTTTTTTATTTATATTATCATATATATATTTTGTGTTTATTATTATTTAACCCTATTTAATTTGAATTATTTCTAAATAAATAATTTTAAATTAACTAATTAATTACACGTCTCGACTTGAGGGACACCCGATGTATGAAAAATAACATCACACCAACTTTCACACCGAGGATAAAATGGTTCAGCAAATAGAAAGACAGTTTAAAAAGGTTGCTTTCATTTCAAATATTAATGCTCTTGAGGGATTTTGGACTATTTATAATACACTAACAGTGTTGTGTAATATTGTCATGGCTAAACGCACATTTTTTTATCGTCCTCAATGGAAATGTAATCTCCTAACAGGTGACACGGAGTTATATTTATCTTTTTGTGAGATGCTTAAGACTAACAACACGGTATACTGTGTAGGCATGTCTGGATACGACAGGATATAATTACTGTATATTCAGTCATGTTGGTGAAACACACAAGCACCTTGGTCGCAACAGGCCTTTGCTGCAGGTTTGAATGGCCTCACAACAGGAACAATAATAATGTCATGAGAATCATAACAATAACATGGGCTCCAAGCTAAAACTCAACTCTGAACCCCCGACCTCACTTCCTGTCCTCCACACGTCCGGGACATATTTTTTTTGCAACACACATGAGCACGATTCTTATTTATGTCTTAAATGGCTTATTTCCTCTTATTGTGCCTACTATCTTTGGTAATGTGAGTGTAAAGGTGACTATAGGGGTGTTAGTTCATGTCTAGCAGGCTCTAGTAATGTAAATGTAAATAATGTAAGTTATCTAAAATATAAATCCTACTTCGTGGAAATTCAAAAAAATCAGTTATCATGGTCACCATTTAGCTGCGTAAAGGTGGAACCTAACGCCACTAATATTATAGTAATACTGTAATAATATATAGGATACACACTTCTAATACGCCGCTACATACAGTATGTACATTGTACAAAAAAAGTTTAATTTGATTAATAATTCACATTAGTTCGTTATAAAATAATTACATTTAAATCATCATAAATATATATATATATTATTGGAATTATAACTATATATATTTAAAACAATATATATAATAATATAAATAAAATCATTCAATGCATTTTATTCAAAGGAAGAAAATAGTTGTATTTATTATTTATATATTAAAATTTTATTGATAATTAATTTATAATAAATGTTATAATTCTCTTATATATGCATTTTTACCTATATCTGATTAAGCATACATTTACACTTTTAAAAAATAAAATGTCATTACACGCTATGTGCACAGTGGCGCATGCGGTAAGCACGTCTGGTTCTGGGTTTGGATCTTGGCTGGACGTCCCCGCGTGGTTGTTGGCATGCTCTACCAGTCCTTGGGTGGGTTTTCTCCAGGTACTCGGGTTTCCTCCCACATTCCAAAAACATGCATGTTAGGCTAATTGGAGTCTGTAACGAGACATCCAGTAGCTGCGAGTGTGAGTGCTTGTGAATGGTGCCCAAAGTCAGTGAACCTGAACAGGACTCTGTTGTTTTGAACACAAACAAATTCAAGCGTATGCAAGCCAGGAGAGTCAGACACCCTATGACATAATTAACAACGACTCCATGTCCAGAGTGCATCATTAGGTGTTATTCTTTGCGGCAGAATCACAAAATCACTCAGTCATCTTGGAAATTTCGGCACAAGTATCGGTATCAGCAATACCGATCCTGTATTTACCTGGATTGATACCAAAATCTGCAGTATCACCCAACCCTAATTTTGTCTCTGCCACCTCCCTGGCTAAAAAGAAGACATTTTTGCAACTCAGCCCCTAGCTCTGCCTGTAATCCTGTAACTTTATCAAATACAAATACCATGTTTAGATCGCATGTACTTTTACAAAAGCGCAACGTTTGAAAATGATTACAATTAAACTGTGACCTTTGATTGACGCAACAGGTTTCATAACAATATATATATTTTTAAAAAATAATATACATATATATACAGTATACATATATATATATCCATCCATCCATCCATTTTCTATACTGCTTCTCGCGGGGGCATGCTGGAGCCTATACCATATATATATATATATATACAGTATATACAGATAAGAATCAAAGAAACAAGGGTTTTTGTCATTAAACACACAGAAAGTTTCATGAATTACTTGTTTAATTAAACTGTTCATGAAACTGTTGTTGCACTGACTACATGTTAGGGTCATGGTCTCAGGAACACACATTGACGGCGCACACACACACACACACACACACACACACATAATACCTTATTCAGGTCCTCCAACAGACTTACAACCCCCACAGAAAGACACACGTGAGGACTGACAGATGGCAAGTATCTACCTAGAATAACACTCAACTCAAAGAGTCCTCTTAAATCCCACCACTGGCATAAATGCACATCAATGCACCAAGATGCAGTTTCTTTTTGGTTTGTGTTTTTACAGTGGATGAAAGTAATGTAGTTGTTCTGGGAAGTCTATGAAAGAATGCAGGTAACCTGAACGGCAGTCAATGGAGGTCCTCAGGTCGGTTCAATAAAGTCTTTAACTAACAAAAGATAAGCTCACATGGAGCGGCACGACGCGCAAAAAAATCACAGTACCAACAAAACAAAATGGCTAGGAGGTACAGCAAAGGCACACATAAAACTCACCATGGGAGGTGGAAAATAGAATATTGGAATATTGTTTTTTGCTTTTCTTTACTTATTTTGCACTATTGACTTCACTGTGTTCAAACAATAATATGCAGTAAAAGGGAATAATTGTGTGAATGCCCTCAAGGCCTCCGCCAATTATTCTTCTTATTTGTCCACTAACTACTCCTTCATTTTTCAACCGATTCACAACATTCAAGCATCAAATCATTCAGCTAGTTTGGGAAGAGTGCGCTATCATTCCGTCTTCTCCTAAAGTTCACAGATTTTCCAAAAATCCACAAATTCTACAGAATTTTTCCCACAAACTTCCACCATTCGAACATTTCCCTACTGATTCAAACCATTCCCCCATGAAAACATTCCACACATCCGGGGCTTCAAACTAACATTCCAAAAATTCCAACTTTTCCTGACATTCCCACTTTTCCTTGGATCTTAAGAACTGTAATTTCCTTTGATCTTAATTACTCCACTACTTCAACATTTGTCAACCAATTCCAACATCGAATCGTTCATCACAATTAATGATATCTATTTTTCACACTTAAAAAAAATTCAAATGCTTCCCAAAATTCCCATTTTCCCAGAAAACGAATTAACTTAAGGATATTCCTTTGATCTTAATTACTCCAGTACTTCAACATTTTTTAACCAATTCTAACAATTCCAACATCGAATCGTTCAGCACAATTAAGGATATCTATTTTTCACACTTAAAATAAATTCAAATGTTTCCCAACATTCCCATTTTCTCAGAAAACGAATTAACTTAAGGATATTCCTTTGATCTTAATTACTTCAGTACTTCAACATGAAGGCTACCTGTAACATTTAACACACATCATACATATTTTGCCTTACTCTTACTCTTATACGTCACATATAATTTGTATTTCTTTTTTTTTCTTTTATGATTCATTTTTTTTGCTCATTTTTGTTTTTCCCCCGACCTCATCGGGCTTGGCATTCACACGCAATGTCTCAAAAAATTGCAATCATCTATTTGCATTATATTGTTTTATTTATGTTGTTTGCCTAAAATATTTGTCCTGTGTTGTATTTTGACTAAAATCATGATCAGCGCATTAAAGGCAACATCACAAAATCACTCACCGGTCTTGAAAAATGTCAAGTAAAAAGTATCAGTTTCAGTATTGGCAAGCATGTATGGGATCAATTCCAAAATGTTCAGTATCATCCACCCCTGCTTGAAGGACACTGACCCCAGTAAGCTGTGGCTAAGCATCTGGAAGGCAGTCCATTTTCGCTGTTAATATTTGAAGCTGACTCACGTTTTTGCACAGATGTTTGCACATTGAAAACACATAATTGAGGCTCGTGGGCAGCTGGAAAGGACCGCATTCTGGCTACGTGCCTCACTGGAGGTGGCAAGGGAGCATGCCGCCGCTACGAAGCGCTTGCTCAGACTTAACCAACCAGGCAATTTCTTGGCTTGGGTGTCTTGTGTAGCATGCATGCCAAGAATGTTGGGAATGGAGACAGCTGCAGGCAGGGAGCAAAGACACTCGGGCAATCTTGGCAACTGGAAAGGAAGGACAGGTGGAGTCGGGCTCGTCTGACTGGGTGTCGCACGTATGTGTGTGTGTGTGTGTAACAAGTGCATCATTGCCGCAATGCCACAATTAAATAAGCCATGACTCACATTAAAGCTGCATTTACAGAAGCGGACCAAATCCCCACACGGTGCAAATTAAGCGAGGGACAGGAAGTGTGCCTTGCGTCACGCATCTACTGTGTCAACGAAAACAGTGCAGCCCAGCTTTTGGCTAGCGGGAGTCACGGCCAGCGATTGTGCCAAGGGGAAGCCTCCGCTTGAAGACAATTTTCTGCCATTAAAGTCTCCTGTTTGGGAACACTTGGCCTTGCCAGATGCTTCACTGGGGGCACATCACTAGTGATGTAAACTGGGAACCCGGCTTGGGTTGATCAAGCCCTCAGCTTGTTCCCAAGATGCCTCCCACTGATCCCCTATCTTGATCCAGAGCCACCAGGAGGCTTTCTCTGAAGCCTACATGCTGTTTTTAATGGTTCTCCTCCTCCTCTCGCCCGTGATGCAGAGTGGAGTGTAGGTTCTGCACAGGGACTGTCCTGCAAGCCCTAATTCTACAGGTAAGCACCTCACCTTCTGGCAGTAGCTGACTAGGCCCTCATACTTCTCCCTCTTCATTCCAAATGCCTCCTCCATTCCCATCATCCCTTTGTCGTCCCCAAGACCAAGATGATATCAGGTCTGAGTTTGGTCCTCATAATGTGTTGAGGGAGCTTGAGTTACCAACACAATTCAGCCGCCAATCCCAAGCACCTTGTGTAGCTTCTGATGTTTTTGTAGGCTTCTCTCCCGCTTGGCTGAAGCTGATGGTATGCTTCACTGGTTTGGACCTTCAGCAGCTGGCGATGCTCTTTGTGACGGTCATGAGCAACTGGTCATTCCGTCATCTGTATCAGCCTACCTGGAGAGCAGCAGCTCAAGATGTGCTCCGGGGCCCCTTTACTTCAGCAAAGGGGACATGTTTGTGTGTCCACCAAGCCCTGTCAGTGATGGCTAATATGGTTGGGCTGGACATCATGGACTGCCTGGACCGAGACCTTCATGCAGTGTGGCTCTGAGTTCCAGAGATCTGTCAGTGTGATTTTTTTACTCTGCTACTTGTCCAGGTGCCTCGCTGTCTCATGCCCACCTCTGCAGGACCTCTTCCCTTCCACAGCTGCTCTCACCTCATCCTGGACAGGTCCCTGCCTCTCCTTCCCCTGCCCACTGTGCCCACAAAGGAACTATGGCACAGCTGTGACTCTGTCTACTCCACTGCAGCCACTGCTCTCCACTTCCTGTTGGTTTTCACTGCTACCACTGATCCAGGGTCCACTGGGCTCCCTGAACTTCAGCATCTCTCTTGCACGCAAGACCTTGAACTCCTCCTGGATGGATTTCAGTGGGAGCTTCAGCTTGCATGTGTTTCCTAAGAGGGCAATGCTGCCAAAGTAGGCCCAGCCATCTCCGCAGGGAACGTCTGATTCTCCTTCCAGGTTTTTTATGGTGGAACTCATAGAAGAGTAGTGGCCACAGGATTTGTCAGTCCAGTTCATCACAGGTGTTGTTGATCTCGGAGGTTGCTGTTGAAGATCTTGCCAAGATTTTTTACCGGTTTCGCAAAAATGGTGGGCATTGCCGTATCAGGGAACCGGTACGTATCCACGATTGTCTCTCTTTAACACATGGAGACAGTGTTCACAATATCTAGTAATCCATTGTTTATCAAGGGTAACTGGGTCCGCACCCGACCGTGAATATCCACAAAGTAGGATTCAATATTATATATAACAATATAACTGAATATGTTCATAGTTAGAGCATACAAAACATGTTTCTCCTCTTTCTAAATACATTTTTTTTACCATTATTAGAGCCCTCTAGACATGAAATAACACCCCTATAGTCACCTTTACACTCATATTTCCCGATATAGTAGAGAAATCACAGAAAATAAGCCATTTAAGACATAAATAAGACTTGTGCTCGTGTGTTTCAATAGCTGAAGCGGAAGAAGACGGCCAGCGATTTGTGAGGTCTGATTTTTTTTTGAGTAGGCATTTTTGTGATGCAAATGTTTTACTCTGTTGAACACATATTGTTTTGAGAAGCCAAACTCCTTACTTGTGAAACCCCAGCAACTACCCGGAACTACGTTCTTCATCACCGAACTCCGACCAGAACTGGACTTAGGAGACCGAGTGGGGGTGAGTCGCTGTTGATGGACTACACGGCTGATGGGGATGTCATACAACTTCATGTCAAAAAAATCCAAACTATCCCTTTAAATTCTTGTATCGCCTTAAACTGTATTTGTATTTTAGTTCATGTAGGACATTTTGTATGCTTAATTTAAACCAAGAATACATAACATTTGCTTAAATATGCATTTTTGTGTACAAATAATCAATTACAAAACAGCCATCATTTACTGTACTGTACCGATTGACGTGCACTGACGGGAACATTCCATTTGCCGCGCAGCATCAGACTTTGTTGAGCGTCCTTTGTGAAACAGGCCGGGTGTGTGAAAGCGCAGGAAAATGACTCGTGTGTTTAAGAGCTTGTATCACAAACGCTGATTCTGCGAAAGAGAAGAAGCGAAAATGTACCAACGAGCAAACAGATAGGACAAGACGCAGCAGAGATGACAGATGTGCAAAATTCATCCAGCCTGAATGCCTTCATGAAAAGATTAGCATGGCTGTGTGTGTGTGTGTGTGTGTGCTTGTGTGTGTTCACAACAAACTTTTATTGTATTCTCATTTATTATTACTATTTTACTGTGTCACTGTTTTTCATTGTCAGTAAATTACATTTAGAATTACATTTATCCCTCTTCATCACGTTTTCCATTCGTCTGCCATTCGCTTCCTCCTCCCTCCGTCTCCCGCAATCCGAGATCCCGTTCCGATTTACCAGCAGTCATTTTCGATTGAGGTGTAACCACCTGCCCCGATGGCCCACGAGACCCCGGGTCAAGAAGCCTTCAAAATGCAACTTGTAAAATTCCATCAAGCCTCTCTCTTGGCTGCGGGTCCACGTGTGGTTGGCTCATGCCTGCTGTCAGCTCCCATTACCTAATTGGAATTGAGATGCATCTGGCCGGCATGTTTGTCTGCTGGAGATACCGCCACCTCCCCCACTCGCGCTGCTTTTCATGCCATCCCACTAGGAAAGGCTTTCCCTACCGGCGTGCGCGGTCAAACAGTCGTTTACGTTACTTTGAATGAAAAGCCAGCGATTGCACGTGGTGCAGATCGCAGGCAAGTGCAGCGAGGTAACTCCTGTGGTTCACTTGAGTTAATAAGAGCGCTGTTTAATTCATGAGATCTGTCATGCTACAGTGGCTTCATCTTCACTCTCAGTCACATTTGCAGAAGCTCCCTCTTCAAACCCTTTATCTGTCAGGATCGCTGACCGAGCGTGTCAAGTTCAGATATCCAGGGTTGACATCCACGCGGCTTGGAGAAATCATACGGATGCGTGGTGTCGGAACAAGAACCCCACAATCGCATTATTCACAGCCCTTGTCTTGACGCAACCCTGAGAGTACACCCCTGCATTTCGTGGGGGTTACGTGTTCCAGTGAATGGCGAAAAACTTGTCTAATGTCTACTTTTGGCATACGGCTATCTTGATGTTGACGCTTGACGGGTGTAAAACAGCTTTTTTTGCCTTTGTACAAAATAAAAAGTATCAAAATGGCCCCCGTGCCATTTGACTTTTCCACATGTGGCCCTCAGTGGAAAAGGTTTGGACACCCTTGGTATAGGACATAAGCTGTAGATGTGGTTTACATAGAGTACAATCATCATGGGCTTTTGTGCCCTTAATTAATTAATTTCAACCGTTCCATTGGTATCAGTATTGCTATCTGCAATACTGGTCAGGCGTGTACAGGCGTTTAAAATTTGCAGTATCACCCAGACACAGGATTAACATCCACAAAACTGCGAGAAAATGACTCCATTTTTCCAAACATGGTTCAGGACTGAAAAATAGGAGCACAGGAAACAAAAGGATACGTGTTGAGTGTAAGGTCATTTTCTCCCATTTCCACTTAATACAGATCTTTGGGGAAGCCATGAATTAACAATTTAAATGGAAGAATAGCTGAGCTGGATTAACTTCCAAGTAAAAGAAAGCTTCTTTGAAGTAGGACATCACTGATGACTTTCCAGCAGCCAACTTGGTTTCACTTTCCACTGCGTGAATGTGAGTGGGAATGGCTTGTTTGTCTTTATGTCCTGTGATTGACTGGTGACCAGTCCGCTGTGTATCGCCTCGCACCCAAATTCAGCTGGGACAGACTCCAGCTGAACGGGACAAGCGGTAGAAAAGTCAAAGGTCTGTGGTATTCTTTTCATAAGTCATTGTTTATGTGAAAATCTTTTAGCGTGTCAGCTGAGATTTACAACCTCGCCTCGAATCCTTAATGGTCCTTGGAGTGGGACGCCGCTGGAACAGAAGCCGCGATCTTGACTTTCTTTTCCAATCTAGGGAAAGGCTTCATGAGACATCATCTGTACTTCTGTGGAGAAGTACAGATGACGTCTCATGAAGCCTTTCCCTCGATGGACAACTCCTGTACGACTGAGAGCCTACAAAGACGCTTTCTTTTCCAATGTCAGTGGACTCCGAGACCATGTCATTTATCCCGCATAAATACCTTGCAACAGGGCGTCCCAAACTTTTTCCATTGTGGGTTCATTTACAGAAAAATTTCATCCAATTCCATTCAGAACCTTTCAATTTTTTTGAACACAAACAAACAAACAGACAAACAAACAGATAAACGCGGGCGAAAGCATAACCTGCTTGCCGGAGGTAATTATATTCTTAGGGTGTATTGACACTAGACACCATTCATACCGTGATGGACTCTTTTGAGTCTTTGTATTTTCTGAATTGTGTTGGTTATCATTAATTCAAGAGAGTGTCACAGAGACGTCTGCCACGGAGGGCGCCATCTTTGAATAATAACCTGCGAGAAACGGTAAGATTGCCATAGTCTAAGTATACCTTTAGACTCTACCACTCTTTGGACACCCCTGCCTTACAGTCGCATCCTGGCTGCAAATCTGCAGAGACGGATAAAAAGCTGAAATAAAACATCAAAAACAACCCTTTTGGAGAATTACTGAATATCTGGCTGAAGCCCGAGCTGGTCCGAGCTCCATATGTGGGCAACTAAAATGAAAACTGAAGATATGAATGACTTCCAGTCAAGAGAGGTTTGTTGCAAAGTGGTTATGACAGCAGTCTTCTTGCATCACGAAGGCCAACTGAGGTGATGTTCAATGTAACACAGACCGAAGCTGAACATACTACTTCAAACTCTGGGATATTTTTGGGACCTTGTCTGGTTTCTGTCATAGAAATCCATTTGTCCAGCTTGAGACAAGCCGGAGTTTCCACTTTCTCTCTCGTTATCAACAGTGTAGACTGACTGAGGCTGTGGACGGCAGCAGCACTTGGTGTCTGACTGGGTGCTCTGTGGAAGACTTACCATCCGTGCCTGTCCCTTTTTCAGCACCATATGGAGCATCCAATGTCTAACGCAGTCTGTTCGTTACATCCACTTTCTTGCAATTTTGCAACATACAGTACGTTCACATTAAGATAAATCATAATAAAAATATAGTCAAACCTCAGTTTTCGAAAGCCCAGGTTTTCGTATGTTTGGTTTTCGACCAAATTTTTCTTCGTTATGTGCCACTAAATGCACAAAAATGAGGTGCCGATATCTGCTGTCCGGTTCCTACTGTTTACGTCAGCTCCAGTGCCATTATGACACAGAGTTTTGGTACGCATCCCTGTATAGTATTAGGGTGGTAACGGTACACACCCATCACTGTTGTGCCGCTCATCCTCACAGGGGTCACGATGGTATGCTGGAGCCTATCCCAGCTGACTTGGGCGAGAGGTGGGGTACACCCTGGACTGGTCCCCAGTAAGTCGCAGGGCACATATAGACAAACAACCATTCACACTCACATTCATACCTGTGGGCAATTTAAAGTCGCCAATTAACCTAACATGCATGTTTTTGGAATGTGGGAGGAAACCGGAGTACCCGGAGAAAAACCTCACACGGGGAAAACATGCAAACTCCACACAGAGGTGCCCAAGCGGAGATTGGTGGTGGTAATCTACATCTATATTCACAGCTGCCCTTGTGTAGCCTGACGGAAATGTGGCTGCCAAGCCGCGCCTACGGCCTCTCCGACCACCACCAAACTCACATTCACATTCATACACCAGTGTGGGCAGCACTGGAGGCAAGGCGGGTGAAGTGTCTTGCACGGGGACACAATGGGGTGGACTGGGTGGACGGAGCGAAGGTCGAACCACCAACCTTCCGATTTCTGGACAACCTGTTTCTTCTTCACACTATAGCTAGCCATGAATCTCTCGGTATTTATTTACCGAGTACCCATGTAACACCATAAACACTTCCTGTCCCTCACTTAATACTGTGTGGGAAATCGGTACACCTCTGTCCCGAACTGAAAGTTCCTTCCCAAAAACACCCACAGCATTTCTCATGAATACACTGGCGACTCATTGCCTCTTATTGTGTGGTGAAGACTTAGCCTGTATGGGAGGGTAAATACGCATGGATGATCGCACGTAAGCTCACCAAGGGGGCTTCAACCTCTTCATCCTCGCTGACCACCTCCCACAGTGCCATCTGCTACCCTTTTTCAAAGGAGACCACGGCTCTGTGTCAGCTTGCTGGTTTACGTGTGTGTGTGTGTGTGTGTGTGTGTGTAGACGTGTGCACTGAACCAAACAGCAGCTCTCCCGTATTATACATGAAAACAAAGCTAGCGTCTGATTTATTGATTTCACCTCTTATCGCACAGCACGACCTCGATGACGTCACCCGTCACTCGTAAGCTAACGTGGGCGCCGCTGCTTCCATTTGCTTGCCGGGTAATCAAAGCATGCACTCGCAGATGCGTCTTCCTGAATCCACTTGTGAATATCTGGGATCACTCTTGGATGATGTGTGTTACGGCGATCAGCTGTTTTGCCGGCTGATGCGCGAGCCCGCGCGTGCAGCGGCCCTGTGACGCGTTCGGCAACAGGCTGAACCCTGTTTAGATTAGCGCAGGTTTCTTTAAGAGAGCACTTGGTAGCGCACATCCACTCCCGTATTTAACCAGGTTACTAGAGAGGGGTTTTATACAATTCGGCGTTAGTTCGGCCAGTCAAGTCACATGATCAAAGCCAATTTACTTTCATGGAAAGGTACAGCGGTGAGCGCTCCCGTCTAATCGGCTGGTGCGCGAGCGCGCTAATTACGCAGCTGTGTCAAATTAAGCAGAGTAAAGAGACGCCACTATATAGCAGAACAAAGGTTTTAGTTCCTCCACAGAGCTGTGAGAATACTACCAACAAGAGCTGAACAGACAGCCGGTAAGATCACTTTCTATTTTCTTTGTGGATGTGCGGCACTTGTTGCGCTGCTGTGGCATTGGAATGTGGGGCAAGGTGCTTTGTGTAATGTTGGCTGAGTAAATGGTTGCGTGTGGGGGAAATGAGTCACTTGGTTCACTGCTAGATAATCATTTTATATCAGATATGGATTGTAAATATGTGCCTGTAAAATTTGTGGTTAATTAATTCGGTATTTATTAAGTTGTGTTGGCTTTAATTTGTTCCATTAATTCATTGTTTCCTGTGGTTTAAAAATGTATTTTTATGCATTCACTGAAATAATTCATTTAAAATCTGTTTTAACTTAAAAGGAGAGAATTTAATCTATTTTCATGTACTTGTGTAATGGCTAATATTTAAGGGTTTGATAATTAATTGTGTTGTATTAATTGTTCATTATTGTGGGTTTTGATAATTATTTGATTTGTGAGTACTTGGGTATAAAATGTTAATCATGTGGTGTTTGTCATTTTAAGGTTTTTCACCTACTGAAAAATAAAAGGAAAAAAGGAAACAGTCTGGGCTTATTGAGTGAAGTCCTGCCTAATTGTTCAGCGTTGGTACACCCCTCCAAGTGTGGGGAGCACGGCGAAAAGCAAAAACACTTGACAGTGAAAAACCGCTGCAGCCCGTTGCTGCGTCCAGGCCCCGCCCGCTGCTGCGTCCAAGTCCAGTGTCCCAAAGTTCTCAGTAAAGCCCAAAATGGCCGAGTCAAAATCCCTGCAGCAGCTGAAGAGGGAGAGAACGACTGCCAAACAGCGGTTTACCCGACAAGCAAACGTATTGTTAAAGTCTTGCAAGAAAATGTCGGCAGAAGAACTGGTGGATGCCTTCGGCAAGGTCACACTTGAGGTCGAAAAGGTACTGGAGGCAAATGAGGAGGTGGAGACCTTGACTGAGGAGGTGGAGCTCGAACCTGCTGCTAAAGAGTACATCAATGCAGATGTGAGAAAAACAGCAGAGGACTGTGAACAGAGGCTTGAAGAAGTGGAGGGCACCGTCCAGAGGGTCCTATGGCAAAACTTTGGCTGCTCCGAACTCTCCCTTGCAGTGGAAGCAGCTGAAAAAGAGTGCAAGCGGGTGGTGGCCAACAAACCTAGCCTGAAGCTGGAGGTATACGATCTCATGCTCAGCAACCTTGAGGGGCTGGTGAAGATGGCAAAACAGACCATGCGCCAATGGACGCGGTGGGTCCCAGAAGGAGAGCAGCCTGACTTCCGGCAGCGTGTCAGGAATGTGGAGACTTCGCTGCAAGAGTTAATTTCTGACAAGGCTACCTTGCTGCAGGTGAAGCTGGAAAGCAAGCGGCCCTCTGAGGAGACACCACACCAGTCACCTACCATCAAGCTGAAACCAACGGCACTCCCACAGTTCGACGGCAACAAGCGGAACTTCTACCTCTGGAGGAAAGAGTGGGAGGCACTACAAAGGCAAGGTGAGCCAACTGGCTCCAAGGAGGTCAGGAAAATCCAGCTGTTGGACAGCCTGGAGGACAAAGTAGTGAGGGACCTTCGCCTGTCAACATATGGGACGGCGGATGAAATATTTCGTGTGCTGGGGAATCGGTTTGGAAATAAAACAGCAATAGCCCTGGAAATCATTGAAGAGCTGCAGGCGCTGTCACCAGTAAAAAGTTACCAACCCAGGAAGATTGTCGATTTAATACAGGTCGTGGAAAAGGCCCTGTATGACCTCAGTGAACTAGGAAACACTGGGGCCCTGAAAAATCCACTCGTTACCAAGTCCCTGGAGAGTAAGCTGCCAGACGGCTTAAAGAAGGAGTGGCTGGTCCATGTGTCGGAAGGAGAGGAAGCCTCATCACCTGAGGAGAGGTTTGACATGCTCCTTAAGTTTCTGAGAAGTCAGGAAAAGATTTATGAGCAGCTGGACCAGCTCAGGGATGATGACCCTAGCAGGAGGGAGTCAAGAGTCCCACAAAAACATGCCCGAACAAAAACCACCAACTCCTCAAGCTCCCAAGCATCCTGTGTTGTCTGTGGAGAGAGGGGCCATAGAAAGAGACTCTATTACTGCAAGAAGTTCAAAGCTCTCAAAATAGCAGAGAAAAAGGAAGCAGTTAAAAAAATTGGCGCTTGTGGGAGGTGCCTGGAGGTCCACGATGATGACGCAGAGTGCAAGACCACCTTTCTGTGCAAAAGCGAGGGGTGTAATGATGCTCAAGGCCTGGGTCATCACTACTACCTCTGTCCCAAGGCTACAAGTAAGGGAGATGGGCCAAGGAAGCCAAAGCTCAGTCCAGCAAAAGGGGGATGGAAAAAGTACACAGAGGCCCAGGAAGAGTTCCTGACAAGCCTGCCCCCTGACTCAGCCCAGCGGTGTCGTGATGTCTTCTGCAACTCAGTCTCAAAGACATTCAGTTCAGCCGTATCTGAGAGGAGTTTGCTGGCAGAGAGTGGATTCGAAGAGTTCCCTGTCATAATGATGATCCTGGAAGTTACTGCAAATGCTGGACAGAGGATTGGGACCCTGATTGACTTGGCGTCTGACACGAACTACATCACTCATGCGGCTGCAGGGGAGCTAAACCTGAGGAGTGAGGATGTGACGCTCATAGTCCATGGAGTCGGCGGGATGCAAGTGACAGTGGATACCAAGCGTTACTTCCTGAAGATCCGGGTCACAACTGCAAAGGGAACCCTGAGGTCTCACCAGCTTGTGTGTTACGGACTGGACAGCATTGCAGAGGTCAATCGCCACATACCACCCAAGACACTGCAAAAAATATTCCCGGATGTCCCTCTTCATGAACTGGTCCGTCCTACTAAAATCAAGCTCCTCATCAGCCATAAGGAAGGCCGACTCGTCCCCCAAAAAGTGCGCTCTGTTGGTGACCTTGTCCTGTGGGATGGTCCCCTTGGGAAAGCAGTGGGTGGCTCTCATCCAGATCTCATGGAAGATGTTAAAGTCATAGCCCATGGATCTAGAACCCACTTTGCCCGCTCCATGCGCACAGCAGCTGTTGCATACCAGGAGGTCACTAGCAGGAGCCCAGTTCATCACCTTCAACTCACCCAAGCAGTCACGTCTGCTGCCAACCGAGACTTCATAGACTGGTGGAGGTGGGACAGTATTGGGGCTGCGTGTGAGCCCAGGTGTGGCGGCTGCAGATGTGGAAATTGCCAACCTGGAGGGAAGGAGATGACAATCTCTGAGGAGAGAGAGCTGGAGCAAATAAAGAGTGGACTGACCTACATCAGTGGAGATCGCCACAGCGAGAAACCACACTGGCATGCAAAGTACCCTTGGGTGCAGGATCCAGCAACATTGCCAAACAACAGGAGAGCAGTCGAAGCAGCATTCCTGAGGACTGAAAGGCAGTTGGCAAAGGAGCCAAGATGGAAGGCGGCCTACAGAGCTCAAGTCCATGAGATGGTCGAGCGGAACGCTGCTGTCAAGCTGTCCAAAGAAGAGTTGGCAAGCTGGTCTGGACCTGTATGGTACATCAGCCACTTGATTGCCCCAAACCCCCGCTCTGTGACTACGCCAGTCCGCCTCGTCTGGAACAGTAGCCAGAAATTCAGAGGCCAGAGCCTGAACGACCTGCTCATGAAGGGTCCAGACGTCCTCAATGACATCCGTGCTGTCCTCACCCGGTTTCGTCAAGGTGTCTTCGCAGCACTTGGGGACATCAGTAAAATGTATAATTCTGTATGGCTTGAGGACCGGGAAGTACACCTGCATCGCTTCCTGTGGAGAGACTCTGAGGAAGAGGACGTCCAGGAATACGCCATCACTAGAGTTAACATAGGCGATAAGCCAGCCGGCTGTATCGCTCAAGTTGCCATGCGGGAGACAGCCAACCTGCCAATGTTTCGCCATCTTGAAGGAGAGCGTCGAGTGTTGGAGCAAGACGCTTATGTGGACGACATCTTGACCTCGCATGATGACCTGTGCCAGCTCAAGCAAATAACGACCAATGTTGAGCGCATCCTGAAAGCCGGAGGATTCTACATGAAGCCATGGGTTTACTCCGGCCAAAGTGGGAGGTCAGAGTCAAGGCACTTAAAGAAGGAAGCACCCCCAGTGATGGTCCTCCCAAACCAACTCTCTGAGGAGAACAATAAAGCCCTGGGCCTTGGGTATGATCCTGAGAGCGACAAGCTTCACTTGATGGTAGCTGTGAACTTCTCCAAAAAGAAAAGGAAAATGAGACTCGAAGAAAACCTGTCAAGAGAGGAAGTCAGGGCTCGCGCGCCAGATCCACTCACCCGAAGAGAGCTCCTCAGCCAAGTCTCTGGGCTATACGACCCCCTAGGCCTTGCAACTCCTGTCAAACAAAAGGGAGCCATCTTGGTGAGGAGAGCTTTCCAGGAGGCAAAGGTCAACTACAGTCCAGCAGTAGACACGTGGGATGCGCCTTTGTCTGAGGGCCTCCGTGAAGATGCCATCTGCCTCTTGGAAGACTACGCTGAGCTCAGCCAGGTGAGGTTCATCAGAGCCTTGACGCCACCTGACCCATGTACCAAGCCCTGTGGTATCACCTTCTCTGATGGTAGCGAACGCTCTTATGGTGCCGTATTGTACCTTCGGTGGCAGGTACCAGAAGACGTGACCATACGACTAGTCGAAGCGAAAGCCAGACTGACGCCATTAGATCACAAGGGGGACGCTGTCAAGGCTGAGGTCTGCGGAGCAGTCTATGCAGCTCGTCTGAAAAAGCACTTCCAGAAACAATGCAGCATCCATGTGGAGAAGTGGCACCACCTGGTCGACAGCCAGACAGTCCTTGGAGCCATCCAACGTGAAAACTACGGCTATCAAACATTTTTTGCCAACAGAATTGGGGAGATCCAAGGCAGTACAAATGTCCAAGACTGGTGGTGGATCCCTGGGCCCCTCAATATTGCAGACATTATTTCAAGAGGGGCGAGCCCCAAGGAGCTGGACGAAGGCACAGAGTGGCAGCAGGGTCCTAAGTTCCTAAGTCTCCCAGAGACAGAGTGGCCAGTGAAGTCCGCCAAAGATGTTGCTGTCAAGGCCAAAGAGAACCTCATGCGCATCCAGAGAAAGACGTTTGTTGCTGCCCTGACCCGAGCTGGAGAGAAGGCGGAGCCCAGGCCTGAACTAATCTTAAGCCCCACTGATCTGCACCGGCCTCCTGCCGGAGATGCTGTCACAAGTCTGATGGATATTCAGCGATTCAGCAGCCTAACCAGACTGGAAAAGTCACTCGCACTGGTCTGGAGGGCAGCAAAGAAGTTTTTCGTGGCACAGGAAGATCAAAGTGGGAGGCAGTCCCGTTCAATGGCACAGTCACCGTGGCAGAAAGAGAGGATGCCTTCCGAGACCTCTGTCTAGCGGCACAAGTAGGAGCTACTTTTCCCAGCACCACAACGGACCGGCTGGTCGTGTACAGGGACGAGGCAAGTGGGCTATTGGTATGCGGAGGCAGAATCCAGCATTTCAAAGAAGACGGCTTGGCTGTTCCTCTGATCCCCTTTGACACCTGGCTGGGGACTTTGCTTGCACGCCAGAGTCACCAAGAAGGGCATGAAGGAGTTGCCGGGACTCTACTCAAGATGCGAAAGAGGGCTTGGGTTGTGCAAGCCAGAAGGCTGGCCCAGAAAGCCGTTAACCAGTGCGTCCACTGCAGGAAGGCCAGAGCTCAAGTCTGTCAACAGGTGATGGGTGACCTGCCAGGGGAAAGATCAAGACCTGCTGCGCCATTCCAGTTCATGTCAGTTGACCTGTTTGGACCTTACCTGGTGAAGGACGATGTCAAAAGAAGAGTATCCATGAAGGTCTGGGGGGGTCATCTTCTGCTGTATGGCGAGCCGGGCCCTGCACATAGACCTGGTCAACAGTATGTCCACAGAGAGCTTCCTAATGGCCTACCAAAGATTCATTGCCATCAGAGGCCACCCCCTCAAGGTTTGGTCAGATCCTGGGACCAACTTCATTGGTGCAAAGTCCTTGTTGGGGGATTTGTATGCCTTCCTGAAGAGCCAAGACAGAGCTAGCCTCGAGGAGTATGCAGCGACAAATGGGACGGACTGGACCTGGAAAGTACACCCTGCCGACTCACCACATCGGAATGGAGCTGCTGAAGCTGCCGTGAAGGTTGCCAAGAGAGCTCTTCAAAGTTTGAGCAAGTCGCCTAATCTTACCTTCAGTGAGTTCCTCACAGCCCTCCAAATGGCAGCTAACCTGGCAAACGAGCGCCCTATTGATGCGAGAGTCCAGAGTCGGGAGGACCGCGTGGAGTACGTGACACCAAACTCACTCCTCATGGGCCGAGCCTCTCACAGTGGTGACTCCAAGTCTTTTGATTTCCAGGGCTATCCCTACAAGCGGCTCAGAGAAGTCCAAGTCAACGAGTTCTGGAAAGCATGGTCCCAGCTTGCGGGCCCAAACCTTTTTGTTAGATCAAAATGGCATGCTACAGAAAGAAATGTCTCCGTCGGTGATGTTGTTTGGCTTTGTGATCAAAATGCTTTGCGGGGGCAGTTTAGACTTGGTAGAGTCGTCACTGTAGCTCCCGATTCAAAGGGCGTTGTTAGGGATGTTGAGGTTCTTGTCACTCCAGGCAACTGTGCCTCAGTCCCCCATCAGCAGGCAGTGATCTACTCCACAGCTCTGAGTGACCGGAGAGAGAGGTCTAATGGTGTAGTATTGCGCAGAGATGTCAGGCGGCTTGTAGTTCTTTTACCTGTAGAGGAGCAGTGCCCCTAGTGGGGAAGGTGTTTGGTAAGTTGTTCGCCTTTTCAGTTTTGCAACCTTTCTGACTAAGTCCAGAAAGCTTGAGTGGGAGGTGTTACGGCGATCAGCTGTTTTGCCGGCTGATGCGCGAGCCCGCGCGTGCAGCGGCCCTGTGACGCGTTCGGCAACAGGCTGAACCCTGTTTAGATTAGCGCAGGTTTCTTTAAGAGAGCACTTGGTAGCGCACATCCACTCCCGTATTTAACCAGGTTACTAGAGAGGGGTTTTATACAATTCGGCGTTAGTTCGGCCAGTCAAGTCACATGATCAAAGCCAATTTACTTTCATGGAAAGGTACAGCGGTGAGCGCTCCCGTCTAATCGGCTGGTGCGCGAGCGCGCTAATTACGCAGCTGTGTCAAATTAAGCAGAGTAAAGAGACGCCACTATATAGCAGAACAAAGGTTTTAGTTCCTCCACAGAGCTGTGAGAATACTACCAACAAGAGCTGAACAGACAGCCGGTAAGATCACTTTCTATTTTCTTTGTGGATGTGCGGCACTTGTTGCGCTGCTGTGGCATTGGAATGTGGGGCAAGGTGCTTTGTGTAATGTTGGCTGAGTAAATGGTTGCGTGTGGGGGAAATGAGTCACTTGGTTCACTGCTAGATAATCATTTTATATCAGATATGGATTGTAAATATGTGCCTGTAAAATTTGTGGTTAATTAATTCGGTATTTATTAAGTTGTGTTGGCTTTAATTTGTTCCATTAATTCATTGTTTCCTGTGGTTTAAAAATGTATTTTTATGCATTCACTGAAATAATTCATTTAAAATCTGTTTTAACTTAAAAGGAGAGAATTTAATCTATTTTCATGTACTTGTGTAATGGCTAATATTTAAGGGTTTGATAATTAATTGTGTTGTATTAATTGTTCATTATTGTGGGTTTTGATAATTATTTGATTTGTGAGTACTTGGGTATAAAATGTTAATCATGTGGTGTTTGTCATTTTAAGGTTTTTCACCTACTGAAAAATAAAAGGAAAAAAGGAAACAGTCTGGGCTTATTGAGTGAAGTCCTGCCTAATTGTTCAGCGTTGGTACACCCCTCCAAGTGTGGGGAGCACGGCGAAAAGCAAAAACACTTGACAATGTGTTTGTGTAGGATTTCAATATCACAATTCCTGGCATGCTTTGGTTTATGGTTGGTTATGTGTTATTTATAGACTGTGTACTGTAACGTCCATAAACTTTATGCAATACAGTACCTTTGGTTCCCTGACTGTATTGAAAACCTATTATGGTGTAGCGTTACACCCCTACTAATAACTGCAGTAATCCCTCATTTATTGCCGTTAATTGGTTCCAGACCTCACCATAAGTGCATTTCGTTAAGGAATGTCTGCTCTAGTCCTATCCTGCTGGAGCTATCCTATCTAGTCTTTGAGCATGAACATGAACTGATGAAGAAATCTCTAGCCCTGTCCTACTGAAACTGTCCTATCTAGTCTTTGAACATGAACATGAACTGATGAAGACATCTCTAGTCCTGTCCTACTAAAACTGTCCTATCTAGTCTTTAAACATGAACATGAACTGATGAAGACATCTCTAGTCCTGTCCTACTAAAACTGTCCTCTCTAGTCTTTGAGCATGAACATGAACTGATGAAGACATCTCTAGTCATATCCTACTAGTGCTGTCCTATTCATGCTCTAGTCCTATTCTACTAGAGCTGTCCTATCTAGTCTTTGAGCATGAACATGAACTGATGAAGACATCTTTAGTCGTATACTACTGGTGCTGTCCTATTCATGCTTTAGTCCTATCCTACTAGAGCTGTCCTATCTAGTCTTTGAGCATGAACATGAACTGATGAAGACATCTCTAGTCCTATCCTGCTAGAGCTGTCCTATCTAGTTTTTGAGCATGAACATGAACTGATGAAGACATCTCTAGTCGTATCCTACTAGTGCTGTCCTATTCATGCTCTAGTCCTATTCTACTAGACCTGTCCTATCTAGTCTTTGAGCATTGACATGAACCGATGAAGACATCTTTAGTCAAATACTACTGGTGCTGTCCTAGCCATGCTTTAGTCCTATCCTACTAGAGCTGTCCTATCTAGTCTTTGAGAATAGTCTTAGAAGATGTTTCGCCTTTCAACCGGGCAGGATGAGAGCAGGACAGCTCTCTTAGGATATGACAACAGCTGTCACTCTTCTAACGTAGTGTAATAATAACAAGACAAGACACGTGCCATAATGTACGCTAACCGGAAAATGTACGCAAACCGAGGCAAAACTTTGCTCCAGTTTTCGACGTTATGCAACAAACGCGCTAACCGGGACCAATGTTCACCCTAATTTTGTAAGTATCTGAGCTTACACAAAAACAACCTGAGCATTCCTTGGACCGCTGTGAGCGGCACCAGACGTGCACACTATAGTATCACACCTGTCCACAACCTGAGAACTGAGAACTTCCATTCTGTCATATTTTGTATGAGTGGTTTCAAACAGACGGCAAGTAGGATTCCACAACGTAGCTTACTTTAATGTCAACCTCAGACAAAGCAAGCCATGGTCTCATACAATTAACCATCTGAATTTCATAGAAAAACCCCTAGTTTATCATTTATTTTATTGTTTATATTGTTAATTAGGTAGACTTTAATTTCCTTATTGTGTGAGGTCAATGAATAATACATCATGTATGTGTAATCATACTGTGTTTGCAGTTAGTTGTTTTTTTTTGTGTGATCCTTCCATGTAAAAGCTTGTTTCGTGTCACAGCTGTCACCCTTGAAACATTTCTACGCTTGCCCCGAAGGGAAATGAAATATTTTACATTCATGAAGAAAAGTCATCTCTGCAAAGAGAATTAAATGAACATCAGCAATAAACTCAGTGTCAGCATGCCATTAGATGTTTCATTTGTTTGGAGCAATGCAACCAGAGGGGTGACTAAATTGCCTTTTCTATTTGTTTTGAAGGGTCCTTATAAATCGGCCTATTTCTGTACGAAACATTCTGTTTTGCTTGGACTGCTGTGACACCCCTTCATGCTAATAAGCATCTTGCTGGTCCTGGCTGCATGGATGTGAATCTTGGTCCAAATGCAGGGTGAGACATGAGTTTTTTGCAGTCCCAGATTAAATCATTGACTGAAATTTGGATTGTCCGGAGTGTCTGGGTTCATGTGTCAACCTTGTACTCTGGTTTCATCCCGTCCTGTGATGTCCTGTGATTGATGAATCCGTTTTGTATATTATTATTATCATTATTAGACTGCCTATTGTCTTGTTCTGCGTGTAAGAAACTTCCAAGGGTAGTGATGTGCGATACTACTGATTTTCTTTCCGATACTGAGTAAAATTAAGGTTGGTATCAATACTGCCATAAGTGTAATTTCCACAAAGTAGGATTCCTCCTTTATGAATGGAATATTTTTGTAGTTATGGCCTAGAAAACCTGTTCACGATCTTCTAAATACATGTTTTAACATTATTAGAGCCATCTAGACACGACATAAGACCCCTGTAGTCACCTTTACATTTATATTACCCAACATAGTAGATATAATCGGAGAAAATAACCCATTGTAGGGGAGCAGAATCGGTGGCGGACAGGAAGTGATGTTGAGTTTTAGCATGTCGTGGGCTATGGCCGCAACAGTACCCCTATTATTATTATTATCATGATGATGATGATTATTATTAGTAGTAGTATTGTGCCTGTTGTGTAGTGATGTGTCGGTTGTGAACGAATCGGCTCTAAGAAATGAGCGAAAATGCTTAATTTGGGCCAAAAATATGTACAATTTGCTTAAGTATGCATATTTTTTTTACTAACAATAGACCGTAGTCTAGTCAACCACAAACAGCGATAGAGTGAGGGAGCGATGTTTGAGGGTAGACTGTATTTCAAATCATAAAGAGTAAGAGACATCAGGGTAATTTAATTATTCATCTTAAAATCTGAATTATACTGAAAATGGTGTTTTAAAAAAGAATAAAAAGAAATGAAAAAGTCAAATAATAACATCAGTAGAGTGAAGTATGAATGATTAAGAACCACTATAAGAATGGAAACTAATTTACAATTCACAGATGGCTCAGTTCACCATCGGCCATCAGACTGACTGGCTGAGCAGTGTGTCGCTGTGCTTACGCATTACGCATTACGCATTACACACTTACCCAGGAGGACGAAAAAGCATCACAATAATTAGTTGCCTTCCACTGTGTTCCTGTAGATGATATACATGACCTCAAATGACTTATATTACAATATTTTGATTTGAGAATCGATTTTAAGAGCATAAAGATGTGGTATCGGCGGTATCGGACATTACTGTCCAATGGCCTTACCTCATAGGAGGTCTCGGAAGGATAGTTGAAGGGGGGTACTGTCTTGATAGAAATGAATAGACAGACTGAAAATAATCCATCAGGTTCACGTCGCAGTACTTTTACGAACATAGGAAAGACAAGTCAAAAGAAAAGTCAATGAATTAATGGGATCACCAGGTAGAACCAGGGCAGTGGAGCCAACTCAACCTGGCTGCTGAGGCTCACTCAGCTTGCTGGTATCGGATAAAATTGTCATATATTTTCCTAGTTTTGGATATCTTCCTAAATAACCTCTCCTGTCTGCATTGGGGTCCGAACCCGGCACAGTAATATCAGAAGTGAGTCTTCCAAGAGAGCTGATGGGGTAAGTCTTCACCCTGCAAAATGCCAACAGGCCCATCTGGTATTTAGAAAGCTGTGCATCCATGTTGTGGTTGCAGTCACAATCCTGCAATGTGTTCGGTTGCTGTGGGAACCTCCAAGTGGAAACTGGCTAGTGTGAGAGGAATGACAAATGGTTTGCCCGAGGAGGGAAAGCAGCAGAAGGCTTTGCTCATGTGCAGGCTGGTGGCGCACAAGACTTGGTTTTGATACGATGACGACACCGCGGTGCCATGCTTCATCTTGCTGACAGTGGCCAGTGCCCCTCAAGGTGACACAGAGACCTCAGTTGAAGAAACTTGAAATTCAAATACAGTAATCCCTCGTTTACCGCTGTTAATTGGCTCCAGACCCGGTCGTGATAAGTGAATTTCCACGAAATAGGATTCTTTCTTAATAAAGTAGGATCCCTGCGTTATAAATGGAATATTTTTGTGGTTATGACATAGAAAACCTGTTCTCAACCTTCTAAATATGCTTTTTAACATTATTAGAGCCCTCTAGGCATGAAGTAACACCCCTATATTTCCCTTTAGACTTGAATTACCAATATAGTAGACATAATCAGAGAAAATAAGCCATTTAAGACATACAGGTAATTGAAACGCATGCTCATGTGCTTTGCAACAAGTGTGTTCCGTTTGCTTGGAGGGCAGGAAGTGACGTTTGCTGTTGTGGTTTTACTAACCTGGTAACTCCAGCCACACATAAAAGACGTGTATTTTTGTTTTTGTTTTGGTAAAGCTGCAGGTTATCACAGTTAAACAACAGGAATAAAGTATTTGAACGCATCCCCGCTTTGTCACAAATTTCTCACATCCAATTTGTCACTTCCACTTTGCCACGCTGTCAGAATCCACCGCCTCAAGCGGCCGAAATGTGTTTTCTTTGCAGGGTGGCTGGGCTCTCCCTTGGAGAGAGAACCTCGGAGTGGAACCGTTGCTCCTCCGCATTGAGAGGAGCCAGATGAGGTGGCTCCCAGATGCCTCCCTGGGGAGGCGTTCAGGGCACGTTCGACCGGTAGTAGGTCTCGGGGAACACCCAGGACCCGTCGGAGAGACTATGTCTCTCAACTGGCCTGGAAACACCTCGGGATCCGCCGGGAGGAGCTGGACGAAGTATCTGGGGAAAAAGAAGTCTGGGCTTCCCTGCTTTGGCTGCTGCCCCAGCGACCCGACCTCGGATAAGCGGAAGAAGATGGATGGGATTGATATACAAACGAAAAGAGATAAGCAGCAGCCCTAGAAAAACACCCACCATATTCCCTAATTTTCAAACGCAAATGTTGGAGGAAGTGTCAGTGTCACTTCTATTGCAAATCTGGAATCGGAGGAGTATGTCAATGTTAAGCTAGCAGGAGGGTTGGGGGGGGGGCTGCTCTCTCTGCTCCCAATGGAATAAAAAACAGAGGCAAGAAAAGAAAGACATCCGCATACAATACAGGCTTGGGGTCGACTGCCTTTTTAGACAATGAACTAGAGAGGTAGTGCTGCTGTAAGTGCTGGAAGTAAATCTGAGAATTCAATACATCTCAAGCCACTTCTATTATTCAAAAGACACAAGGAACACAATGAAAACAAGAGGCAGTGTCGTGTGTGTGCATGCGCCTGTGTGTGTGTGTGTGTTGTAAAGTTGTATTTCTTTCCATCAAGCTCACACACACTAGAACGCTTGATGCATTTGGTGCATAATTTAGCTGTGTTGTATCTGTCTGTGCTCCGGGGGACGTAACATTGTTCCACGGAAATAAGTGAACTGCATGAAGTACATGTGCCGCTATGTTACTTGCAGCGTACCTGTTCCCACAACTCCACTCAAAATAGAGCTCTCCCATGAAGGCAGCATATTGTTGTTCATGTACAACTACTGTACGTGCACTGTAGAGAAGCTGCAAATTATTTAGGGCGCAGTGGAATCGCCAAAAGAAAATGCCCTAAAGGCTATACCATTTGGAATTCAACCTCAATTTTGGGTAAAATATTCCTTAAACCGTAAGAACCCATTGGTTTAGTTAGATTTCACACTTTGTTCGATGGTCCTTGAACTCACCGTGGGGTTGTTGAGACACGCAAATGAAATTTATATACAACTTCTACATCGTGACTCTGATTCCATCTGTTCATCGATCATCCTACTATACTGACTATGGGGGTGTGGGTTCATGTCCAGGGGGCTCCAGTGTTGCCAACTTGATGACTTTCTCAGTAAATCTGATGACTTTCCAAACCCCTTTGCCAACTTATTTTCTGGTGGCAAATCTAGCGACTCTTTCTGGCGTCTTTGGAGACTTAAAAGTGAAAGCACGTACTGTTCTTTTTGCTCTCACTAGGCTTCGAGGTCCGCCCAGCCCCAAAGCAGTCACTAGCGGTCAGCACAGTCAGCTCCCGAGGCACGCTGAGAACGTAGTGGACCTCTGCCCCCCTCCGTATTGAAGTGCAAATGAATCACGCACGCTTGAGGCAGAATGCCGCCAGCTGTGCCAGATGTGATTAGTACGCTTCGAGACTTTGAGAAGGATAGTCTGAGTATTTTGCTTTGTTTGTTTTTGTTGCACGATTGTCTAATTTTTCCCGTTGTGGTCGTGTTGAGAAACATAATTGCTGACCGCCGATGGCGGTGACGCCTGCATCTGCACTCCAGACTCTGACCTTTAGCTGTCTTCCTTTTGCACGACAACAACCAGGGGGCGGTTCACAATTCACACCATTGTAAGATGAATCTTTTTAAATTCTGTCCGAATATCCCAAATATCTTATTGGCACTTTTAAAGCGTGATAACAGATTGCATATGGTTCCACGCACAAGACAAAGTACAAATACTGTGTCATTCATGCGCTCGTCGTTGAAGTGCGGTCCCAGGTAGAAGTGTGTTTGTTCCCAGTGAAGGATTATCTTGGCATGACAGCAAAAACAGACAAGGCTGGAATTTCAGTTCCATTGGGATGCTATCACATATTGCCATCTGGCTGGTTGATCCATGTATAAAGACTTTCAGTACACTAACCATTCAAGCTGTGCTATGAATAACAAATGCCCGTATACTGTACAGTACATCATTGCTTGCAATTAAACTCCATCATCGGTTGGTTATTGTCTAACAATATGTAGGGTATAAAGTTTTAAAAAGACACATTCTGTATTACAAATACTATAGTTGCATGTTTTGAAATCTGATATTTCAATATGGAACCTTCCCTAAAGACATGTACCAATTTCCCGGAAGTTAAACATTAAATGTGAAGGACAGGAAGTTTCATGCCGCCATCAGTAAGAAATACAGTGCAGCCCAGCCTTTGGCTTCCGGGGGTCATAGCTCGCGACAGTGCCAAACAGAAGCCAGAGCTTGAAAACCTTCTGCACCCCCCGTAACCAACGGCATACGTAGAGCATCGTGAGTACAAATTCAATGCAACCAACATACGTTTACAGTGAGTGCTCAGTCTAAAGCCATTGTGTAAATAGCAAACAGTACATCAACGGGAAGCAGATGAAACAGATTTAAGCTCAACAAAGAATAATCACATTCGTATTGACCCTGCCTTGAAATCCTTGATACGCACACACACATGCACACGCAAGCTTTTCCAATAGGACAATTCTTCCCCAGAGCGCATAAAAGCCCTTTTGGTCTAATTCTAGTTCCCTTTGGCAAAAAGAAAAAATAGCACTACAGAAACACATATTTGTCATCGCTTTGTGATGCATTCCTACTGACTTTGTAGCTTATTTCCAGTCATTACTTCAAAAACACAAAGACGTATTAGGGCCACACTGAAAGGAAATTCGACCATGTTCCTCGAGGAATCCTGCGGGCGGTACTCCGGGAGTATGGGGTGTACGTACTCCGCCAGGGCTGCCCTTTGTCACCGATTTTGTTAATTACTTTTACGGACAGAATTTTGGTGTTCACACACTTGCCTCTCTCAGGACTAGAGTCTTCCCACAGGCGGACGAATTAGAGTTCATTTTAACAGGACCCGCTAGTATTACACCCTGCCTCGTCCTGCAACGTAACACCCGCACTGGTTATGTTTGTAGTCAGACAATGATATCAATTTGGCAAAATGTACCTCCTAACGTTAGCTACCATTGATGGTAACAACACCATGTCTGCAAATTGTTGATTGCCTTCCTGAGACTGTTTGTGTACGCGCCAGCGATACGTGCGTGGATTCAGACAGCCATGAACGGCAGTTATTTTATTTGGGCCGAACAAAAATGTTTGACAATTTTTACGCACTTTATTTTGTAATTGTTAAAATTTTTATTTATTTTTTTGTACAACCCACTTCTTTTAAACCACTTGTTGTTATATTTTTGGGGTTTAAAGCAAGCTACATATAGTCCCATTTATTTTGTTTACAGTATGCAGAGGGCCAATTAAAAATGAGCCAAAAACAAGCCAAAAATGACTCCCGGGTCGCACTTTGGACACCACTGACTGCGCTAAACTATCGGAACAAAATATTGACATCTTATCTTCATGTTACAGGTGACAATTAGTGACGGGTTGTTCACAAACAAGAGCGAAGTGAACGAGACAACATTTTTTCTTACCTGTTTTTCTGTAGAAGCTGCACGTGATTGGTCAAAATGTGTGGCGCAGTATGTGGGAGGGAGGCGTTACACACACACACCACAGCCCTGAGCACACAAACAAGAGGGAGACGAGAGAGTTTTGAATCTTAAACACTTCAAGCTGGAGTAAAATGTGCAGCAGGAAACAAAAATTCGGGGACTTTGTGTTTCTGAATACCGATACTTCTTTTTCTTTTAGATCCTAATTTATATTTGACTGTGTAATGTTTTGTTAATGATGTAATGTAAGTAGTTGTAAATTTACAAACAATACAATCAGTTTTTTTGTCTAATTGACACAGGTCTTAGCTTTTGTGTTCCATGTTGCGCATATAAATAAAGCAAAAATAAATTCATTCTACACATATTTTGGTAACAAATAAATTTAAGCAACAAAAAAAAATCTGAGTCCTCTGCTGTTTTTTTTTATTGGCCCTCGGCACATAAAGTATAAAAAAGTCTTTGCATATGTTCATGGGTTGGTTTAAAAATCCATAGAATTTTCAGTTTACCGCCCTTGGTGGAAAAAGTTTGGACACCCCTGATGTCAAGGGCCAACAAAAACGAGCCCCTGGCCCGCACTGTGGACAACTCTGCTCTGATGCAAATGCAAGGCATCACAAGGCCACAGTCGTTAAAAAAAGCCTCCCCCGCCCAACTATAAATTGTTGCCAACGTGAGTGATGCTTTGGGTAGCTATGGAAACCTAATATAATTCCCTCCCACCCTGTTCTCTCCCTGGCTCTCTCTCTCTCTCTCTCTCTCTCTCTCTCTCATGTCGCGCGAGCCCACACCAAATCTCTTTAGGCTACTTTGCGCATGTACTGCCGCTCACAGCCAGCATTGCATCGACTCCAAGATGGCGAAAGCACGTCTGGTGTGCCTCCTGACTCTCCTCTCAACTCACTGTAAGTACAACACGAAAACCCAAACCGGAATGCTCACACTGCGCCTCTTTCTCAGTGCGAAAACACTCCCGTTAAGTACAGTTCACTTCTGCCGCTGTTTGGTCGCCATTTCTGTTCGCAAATTGATTCCGTCTTTGAAGTCAGGTCCGTTTCAAGCTAAAACTCAACCTGGACAGACAGCAATCTGGTGAGGTGTGAATTTGTGTCAAAAACATGCCAGATACAGTCGCCATTTTAACTTACTATTGCGGCAAGACCGCGGGTCGAGCGCTTTTTAGCAGCTTTTGTGTAGTTCATCAAAGCCGTCGTTTTGAGTGACCCGTGGAAAAAGTTTCTCAAGTTGAAAAGGACGGCTTGTGAATTAAAGATGGTTTGCGGACGTGCCGTTAACTATTTAGCGTGGCGGTGTTGGAAGTAGTGATGCGAGATAACGGTTTCTCCAGCGGGAGAATAAACGCAGGCTGACCGCGGGAGGAGCTAGTCCGGCCGTGTCCTCTGCCCCCCCGCCGCTCCCCTCTCTTCTACCCCGCCTTGCCTATGGAGCCTTTCAAACTACACCAGACATGATTAGCCCCGTTATCGCCATTTTATCAGCGCACGTCTGGGAGTGACGAGCACACTACACACCTGTGGAAGCCAGCCGAGTTTTTCATTTTGACATCCATTAGACAAACTCGGCGATGGCAAAGATTGAAGGAAAATATGAACCTCGACGATGACTTACCGTTCCAGAATCCACTTGTTGCTGTGTCATGCAGCCAGTGTGGAAATCAGGGTTGCTTTTTGTCTTTGGCTACGTTCACACTGCAGGTCAATTACCATCTTTTTGGTCATATGTGATCTGTACCTGTTTTTTTATGTCAGTGTGACCCGTACAATTTGCATATATCGAACCTATACGTCATCCGGGAAAAGTTCAGCCGAAAATTATTTTTAAAAAAGTGTCAGTGAGGCGGCTCCTGCCACCCACACGCTTTTTGGAACAGACGTCGCAGCAAGTTCTACACAAACTGCACAAAATCCTTGAAACTGCCCACAAACACGCTACGAGAGCACACACAGCAGCAATCTTTTCTTCCGTAAACACACGCATGCACGTCACTTCCCGGACGCTTTTTTCATAGTGTGAACTAAGGCTGCAACTAACAATTATTTTAATAACCAATTTATCAGTTGATTGTTATTTTTTTGACTAATCGATAATGTAATCGATAAATTCCTCCATCCATCCATCCATTTTCTTTGCCGCTTATCCTAATTAGGGTCGCTGCAGCCTATCCCAGCTGACTTCGGGCGAGAGGCTTTACCATCAATGGATTGATTAATTGTTGCAGCTCTAATGTGAATGACCACGTAAAAAATCTGATTTTAATAAAAAAAATCCGAGCTGGGCATCATCCCCCTTAATGTGAACGTAACCTTTTAGTCTGTTTTAAGATCACCAGGACTAGGTCTAGATGCGGCAACAAGATAAGGAGTGTTTTGTCTTGCAGCAACACAGTCACCAAATGTAATAAAATGGTTTCACATTAGGGGCGTACCGGTGCATGTATTCATAGTCGGCTATTTCTGTATGGAACGTTCAGTTCAGTTCCCACGCGGTACATACACACAGATGTAACATACAAAGTACATCAACATGGCCCCTGCATTCTTCAATTTTTCTGTATGCTATATCTTTATTTTCATTTTTTATTTGAGACTTTATTGGCGTTTAATAAGCACTTTTCCCAGTTCCCTTACGGTACCCAAAATGAACCAAGGTATGCACCACACCATACATTCAAGGTTGTATTTAGCCATTGGGGGCCCCAAGGCAAACCCAGTCATTGGGGCCCTCGACATCCTCCTTATTTTTTATTTTAATTTAATTTTTTTTTTACAGAATGTGCTTAGGTAATTTGGACCACTTTTTCCTAGTTTTGAAATCTGTTCCAGTTATCTGTCAGCTTAAGTTGTTAGTTACATAGCCATGTTTACTTACCTCCCGAAAAATATTATTTATCATCTACAAACAAGTGTGAGTATGACAAAATTCTCCTATTCCCTGAGCTAGGTGAAGTCCTTAAAATCCTCCTGGGGGATTATTATTCCCTAGGCCTGTCGCGATAACAAATTTTGCTGGTCGATAGTTGTGCTACAAATTATCGTCGCTAAGCGATTTTATTGATAAAATTTTTTAAGACCATTTTTTCATTAATTGTCATGAGGTGTACTTCACATTTGAGCCACTAGATGATACTCAAGTATAGCGTACGGTGTACCTGTGTGACACAGAACGTGCCTGGATATATGTTTTTGCAATGTAGCCAGCGACACTGTGTGTGAGTTTGCACCATTTTGCGCTCTTTTGGTTATATTTGCCGACCTCAGCAAGCGTTGACTGTCGGGACGAAGGTTCCGCTGCACCTACATCGGTAGTTTTTTTTCCCAGTTGAGAAAACTGTCCGTGTCGGTTGTCGGTGTTCATTCTGTTTAAAACCGAAATGTTCCCACGGGAACGATCGTGATAGATTACGTATTTTGATGTAGTTTTAAGCGCATGAAGAAAAAAAATCAATAGTCAGTTTTTATTGGATAATTTTGTGGGCCCCTGCAAATCCCGGGGCCCTAGGCAATCGCCCGTGTTTGCCTAAAGTAAGTCCGCCCCCGATTATAGTGTACTTGTGTTACAACATTACTAATCGTGTGGGAAATTAGGATTTTTAGGATTATTATTCATATAGAAGTGGTTACAGTTTTTCCTTGCCTCCATCACTTCAGCGCTTGCTCATGTGAGGTTCTTTTCTCAATGTCTGAATGCCTCGAGATGACTTCTGTTGTGAATCGGTTCTATATAAATAAAATTGACTTGGCTTGACAGCAGTAATAACTTCATGTTTATGGTTTGGTATATTTTTTTTCTCTCTGGTTGATACCTTGCACACACTCGTCTTGAGGCATCTGCGGACCAAAATAGCCACCAAAGTACCGACATAAGGACCGTCTGTGATCGTTCATGTGTATAAAGACTTATTCGTGATTACAGTGAAAATGTGTTCTCGGAACACTTGTATTTTTCTTGACATAGTTTGAAGCTGTGGGCCTCTTTTGATGGTGTTTCCCCTACGTAAAACCTGCGACAGGGACTTTTTCAAAGGGGGGCAGTGAGCTGGTGAAGATTTAAGAATTTCTTTTGTCTTGCTCGCAAGGGGGCTTAGCCATGTGGCGGAGCGGCTCTAAGCCAGCATCTCCTGAGTCTTTAGAAACAGTTTAGTTGTGGCTATATTGAAGTCTGGGTTGTGAAATACTAATAGCCTCTGATGGGCCACGATAATTGTAATAATTGCAAGACAATAACCCGACCGTGATAACTGAATATCTGCGAAGTAGGATTCCTTATTTATAAATGGAATATTTTCATAGTAAGGGCATAGAAAACCTGTTTACGACCTTTTAAATATATTTTTTTTAAACATTATTAGAGCCCTCTAGACACCTTTTCACGTGGTACCCAATATAGTAGACATAATAAGAGTAAATAAGCCATTTAATACATAAATAAGAATGTGGTCCTTAGGGGACCTGAATGGCGGGGTGACAGGAGGTGACGTCGGGGGGTCAGAGTTGAGTTGTTATTTGGGATTATTGATAATTCAAACCGGCAATACTCACAATAAAGAAAATAAGTACAATAATAAAATCATTAAAATAAATGTTTAATTATTAAGAACTACGATAAGAATGTAAACTTTATTCACAAGTCACACATGGCTCCGTTTACGATAGGTCATCGTTTCAACAGACAAACATTACCTCAAATGGTTTTGAGTATCAATTTTAACGCATTAGGAGTCGAAATCGGAAGTGTCGCTATTTCAGCATCGAACTGCACATCACTAACTTCACTATGTATATTTTTTGACTAATAATAGGCCGTATTTAATCATGAAACAGCATGATTAATTAAGTAAATTACTGATGAGAGTGAAGCCACAAAATTGGAAGCGTATGCATGTATTCATGTATTGGAATGTATTGGCATTTGTGGAATCACACTGCTCCAACTGTCCCTTTCCTTTGGCAAACAGAGGCACGCGCTGTGTGTGTGTTGTTGTGGTGTCTGCCAGATGTGCTTGATATTTGCAATTCATTCGATGGATTGCTATCATCTTAATGGCCGCGTTGCCTCAGCTATTCAAAGTGAAGGCTAAAGCCCGGCGTGACTGAACATAGCTGCAAATATCATCCCTGGCATCTGTCAACAGAGCCGAAGACACAGGCCATTGTTATTTTAAGTGCACATGCTCACAGCGGACTTTCCAATCTCACTTAATGGAATGCATTGACATTTTACATTGTTGGCTTACATCTGAGCAGTTTCACTTCAATTACTCCAAAGAAAGTGGCGTATACCTTAAGAAGACATCTGCTGCAACACTGCTTGCCAAGAGTGTTGCAGAAGTATGTGAGAGCTTGGAAGATGGTCAAAGTGGATTAGTATTGAGCAAATATAAACTTGAAGTATACCACATTGGCTCTTACGGGAAACACCAGCTCCTTTCTGCATTTGGTGTAGAATTTTTTCATCTGAATTTCCAAAGTAAATGAACCTGATGCGATGGCATATTTATACACAAAGCTTTTACACTAGGATCTGAAAATATTTTCCGGTCTAAGTGGCACATTTATGACTTCACTTTATCTTTGTTTTCATTCATTGCTGCCAGTTTAATCCAATTGGAGCCGTGTGTTTATCTGAGTGATAAGATAAGGGAAAGAGCTGTCCACGACGATGCTTCTACGTACTCCACTGATAAGCCATTCCATCACTCCACAGCGTTGACCCTTCCCAAACCCACACATAACCGTGGTGCTCATCGGAGGCTGTTGCCCAGCACACTCTTAAAACATTTGTCCAAAGTGGAGCCAAGGGTCGGGGGTGTTGTCATTGTTTGGCATGTGTGGTATAGCCGTTTGGCGAGACGGAAGTTGATATGCGCCGAGATAACTGCTGATAGTCCCTCCCTAAGGAGCTGCATTTTGTCAGATGTTTCCTGACCCACCCAAAGCTTGTGAGCAAATGTTTGGAACACACTCTGAGTGGCACGTAACGGCCCCCGTGGGCAAGTCACATACATCTTGACATTTTCTGCAGAGACAGTAAATGGCCAAGAAGATCGGGGCAGAAAGTAGTCCCTTGGTGATCTGCATTTGTTTGTTAAAAGTCAGGAGTTATTCATATCAGAAACCCTTGAGTGCCAGTCAGCTCTGGCATATTGACATTTTGCTCTTGGCTCAGATGTCACAGCGAGCGAGGGATTCATGAATTTTTTTTTGGCTTATCTTTTCAGAGCAGTGTTGACCTACCTCTAAATTTTCACAATTTGTGACCGATCACAATAACCCCTACTCCACCCGGTCGGTTGTGACTATTTGGACGATCGTGGCCCCGCCACAGGGTAAATAAAGTCAAAGCGGCACATGGCCGCCTACTCTGGAATTGCCTGAAACAGCTGAGCAGGAGTGGGTGGAGGTGTTTCAAGCGGTGGCGCAGGCAGGCGTAACCAGAAATACCCACAGCGTCCCTCTCAAACCTTAGAGTCCATGTTAGCGGAGGCAACATTCCAAACAGAAAACACATGGAGGGCCAAAAACTCCTCCACTATGTGCAACAATCATAACCACCTGTTTGCCTGAGATGAAAGGCACCCCTGTTGATAAGCTCGCAGGACGCAGCGGTGGCTGTGACGAAAGCTCAGTCGTGTTGATCCATGAAGGTATTTGGAAACCATGCTTGCTGCCATTACGCTGAGGCGGAAACATTTTTTAACTTGACACACGCAAGGACTCAGCATTGGAGTGACCGTGGGGTGCAACAGTTGATGTTGAGAAGAAAGACAAAAGGCGTAATAGAAATGTTGTCATAATTGTTTAATGTCAGCCTTCTGTGATGACCTGTTGCTCTCCTGGCAACAATTTGCTCTCCATCTGTGCTATTAGTATCATTCCATGCTGTTTCTATTGTCGCCTCGTCTGTCGCAGAGCCAATCACAGCGTTGGTGATGGTAAATAGCCACACAATCACTGCTGAAATGAAACCACCCACCCACTCGCTATGTTGGGGGGCATCGCTGCGAAATGAATGGATGTTTCTATTCCACTTGTTTGCTTTTGTAGTTGAGGATGCTACTGGGCGCTACCAACTACTCTTTACTCGTGCAACCTGACATTTTGCAAATGCATTGAAAGTGGGCTGATATTAATGACTTGGTTACATAGTGTCATCCTGCCACCTTGGCCTAAATGTGGTCATGGTCCAAAAATGGCACAAGCCTTTACCTGTTTCAAATTTCAACACCACCGTGTCAAAGAACCATAAACAACCCCAAGAGACGTAGGCTGTGGCCACATGAACACGGATATTTTACGGCGTCAGTGTTTGTGCATGGGCGGGTAAAATGGAGCTTTTTGACTTGTGTGCAAAATGATCTCATGTAAAGAACACACGTTAGTTATTGACTGACGGGTGCTGATTTCATTTATGCAGATGCAGATGCCCTCGCGAGACGAATAACACGTTTGGGCGATTAAAAAAATACACTCATGTTGTCTCCTGGGCTTCATGTAAGTGAGGGCTGACGTTAAAGACAATGTGCATGGTATTGCAGCTTCGCTTTTTGTAATCCTTTCCAAAAAGTCTGAACGTATGAAAACCAAATCAGTTTTTGTCAAAAGAAATAATGTAAAGCCAATGAATCCCTTCCACACACCCAAAAATATGAACATGAAAACATTTTACAAAAAGTAATTCTAGTTTTACATAGGGATAGCTTTCACATTTTAAACCATATCGGGAAATGGTACCAATTTACTATTTTAGTTTAAATTTTTTCAATTTAGGATATTTATCTCAGCTCGACGGAAAGGAAAAATTGCGTGATGGTGGTCCATGGAGGGCAAGTAAGTTTAAAATAAGTTCAAATAGAGTTGATATATTTTTGGATGCGTCCAGGTGTTATGTCACGTATTAAGTGTCTTCTTCCAGAACATGCTGACATTTATTATACAGGTAGGTTTTATTGAGTCCATATAGGTAAAAAAAAATGATTTCACTTCCTGTAGCTTGATTTTGTCTCCCTGTTGGTGTAAACATTGGCTTTCCCTCTGGTTTTGTCTTATTCGCTTGTGGATTGAATGTTGTTAGGAGCGGCTAACGTAGACATACGCATTGGGCTCAAACGCCTCATGAGAGCACGGTGCACTGTGCTTATTCGGCGGAATCAAGGAGACAAATTCAGAGTTGGCCATCATTCTGTGTGCGTTTTATGAACAAATAACAAATAACAGCGGTTATCGTGTGGGTGCTTTGTTTGGTGTACGAAACCTCGAGACGTATTTTTAGCAATCATTTTTGTTGAAAACCACATCATATGAAACCGAGCTTCCACTGTACATCACTACTGTTGATGAACGGAGGTGTTACAATGTGCAACCACCAAGTCAGCTGTGGTTGCTTTTTCAGGCTTCTGATTGGACAAAAAGGGCTTACAAGATGGTTTATATGGAGAGAGACTTTTTCTTTAAGTCCACTGGTTTGGATAGAGATTTTCTAAACACCTGAGTGGGGAAACCCTGCATATTTGAAACGGGTATCAGCCGTAGTCTTGGGTCAGAACAAAACGGCACTAATACGTTTTCTTTTAATACCCCTTACTGACAAGGGAACAAGGGAACTTGATGTTTTGGATAAGGATTTGGAATAATGACTCCTCCCAAATAGCACACTTGTGCTTATTTGTTTTACTGCAACATTATTGTTCAATATTTAGGCCCTGAGCTCAACAGGAAGATTCCACTGTATGAGCAGGCCGAGCTCATGGCAGCACACAAATGGCTTCCTGTTGTGTGATATTTATCTGTTCACATGGTCCCCGGAGAGGGGAAGAACAGTCATCCTGCTTGTGTGTTCACCGCATACTGACGGATTACATCAATAGGTTAAGAGGCCACCATTGATCAAACATTGGGATGCTGTTGGTTAGTGAAATAATTAGCTGTTGCATCAACGGCAAGGCAGAGGCGAGTGAACATCACAAAGCTCCGCCACTGTTGCCCTGAAAAGAAAAAAGCTTGAGGCGGAGCTCCCACTGACCGTCATAACCAGATAATCACTCTGGATTCATCTTTTGTTTACCAGGCTGTAAGAAAGGGGCAATTAGTGGCTAAAAATAGCCACAAGGCAGACCGATGACAAGCTCAGGTGTTCGTCACAGTTTATTCCAAACCACTGAGTCCACCTGGATGTTTTTATTACAGTAGAACCCGTTTATGCCAATATGTCGACCGACTCGTCATGTCCTGGTCCACGGTGGTGTTCTAGTGCCCGCTTGAGCCAACGTCAACCACTTTTGTTTCCATCAAATTTGATATTCAAAGCTGTCTTTTTATGTCAACATGTGTTGTAGCATCATTACCACTAGGCAGCGTGAAACGACTGCATCGTCTAGTTACACAGCATTAAAACATGCACACTGACTCCCTGTTCAGTACGAAGTAAGCTTGAAAATAAAAGTATGGCAGTATTAACCTAGATTCTACCACGACTGCGAACAAAACACATTTTTTTAGGTTGTTAGACACCAGGAGAAACATGCATTTCACTGTGGGCAACACATATAACAACATTATGTTAGATAGGAGTATAAAATATCACATGAAGAAAGAAGAAATAAAAATAAAAAACGCTCTGCACAGTTGAAGGAAAAGAAAACAAACTGCCGTTGGTTAAACATCCTTTTATTATGGTGAATTCTCTTGAAGTAGAGCCCCATGAAATTAGCTTTATTTAGTCCCAAATTTTGTGTTTTTATTCCCCAAATGCCGATTTTTCTGTTTAAATTTTTTGGACTTCTGTTTTTTTTGCCTTTTCCCTTTCTGTTACCAGCATAGTGTGTGTGTACTTTTATGACAGTAAATAAAATGTCTATTAATTAAATGCAAAAATCCTTACGTTTATTGACGCAACACATCACTGGCCAATTTTGCCCAGTATTTCAGAAGCTTTGCTAACTTTTCTAATGGGGTGTCAGCCTCTGCACACGTTGCTACAAAATCCTCAACCAACCGTAATGCGCATGCCCGTGGTTGAGGAAGACATAGTTACCGATGCAGTTCCAATTGCATTATTAATGTAAGATATTTTTTATGACATCCTTATTTTGTTTGCACAATCAAGAAAGGATGTGGCGAACAGGCTCTTAAGGAAGTGTGTCGTGTGCGTTGAGAATGTGCATTGACGGTTAAGACGAGCTGGGTACAAGAATAAACGTGCCTCTCGTCCTTATTTCACTCAGAACTTGGACGACGCCAGCGGGCATCGTAAAACGCTCGGTTACGTTAACAAGTGGTAAAACACAACACTACATACATCGTGAGCCGCACACGCACAGCCGTGCTGGAATGCTCTGCTAAACTAAGCTAACCCAGCTAGCTTCCAGTCACGCGACGTAAGATATGAGTTTCAAAGTTTTTATGGCAACTGTTTCAGGTTGCCGTTTCAACATGTTTAGTTCGGGATGGGACAAGTTAGTGTTTGTGATGAGATTCCACCACGATTGAGCGGTCCGCCGGGGAAAGGCTTCCCCACACAAACGTTCCTTCTCCTCACGATGACAGCATTTCATTCACAATTTGTCAATTACTGCAAGATTCCACGTTTAACAGTACATTCAATTTCTATTGGCCAATTCCGTGATTCCTTTAACGTGGAAATCATACTTATGTCTCTGGCCTAAGTCACCAGTAAATGTGCAAGCAGTGGCTAGTTTCAGTTATGTCGACAGCTGCTTATGTCGACACGAGACAGCCAGTTAGAGGGGCGTCGCCTTTAACAGGTTCCATGGTATCATGTTCTTTGTAAACATTTCTGGACTCGAAACAGCGTCTAACAGGAAAAACATGCAAAATTATGGCCTTCGTGTATTTTTTTGTAAGGGCCCTTGAACACAACAATGTCTTTACAACATCATCAAACGTTATCATGATTATGAGTGAGTGATCCGGAGGGGATGAAATTGTTGTTTTGTGCATTCAAAGCATCATCTTTGATTTAATTGCATAAATAACTGAGTCAGTACATCCACACTTGGCACGACAGTGTAGTGAGAGGGCGAACTTGTGTGCTCGGGGTAAGACATGATACAGAAATCTTGGTGCCCATCCAAATGAGTTATTAGTGACGGTTAACTGTGTTTTTGTGTGTGGGTGTTTGATTAAAATGTGATTAAAACATCTTTTTGTTCTGACTGTATTGCGCTAAGGCCGAAGTCGGCAACCTTTAGCATCAAAAACGCCATTTTGCCTCCTCTTCACTCATCACAGGCGGTTCCATATGCTTGCACTGAATGAATGTCATCAGTTTGCCAACTGGTGATGTTTGCTGCCATTCTGCTGGTCCTGTTGTTGACTGTCTTTGCAGGGAGCAGCATTTCTTTCCAATAATAATAATAATTTATTTATTTATTTAATTCGGACAATAGATGCTGTGATATTTTAATGAACGATTCTTTCATTTATTCTGCGTCTGCGAGTGGCTTCCTCCACCTTACGATCTCCAGTGCACAACGCGAGCAGCTGTAGCTCCGTTTGGAACCTTCATCCACTTCTTGGAAGTATGTTTGCTCTGCTCAACCTTCCGCAGAAGCTCCGAAATCGCCATCTTCAGTTGGGTACTTTTCAGAAAAAGCGGAGTGCTTGTTTGGAAAATGTCTTTCAATGTTACTTTTTCTCTTGTTTGCTCATTTCTCACCACATGTCGAGCACACGGGTGGGTAAGCCAGCGTCATCGGCAGTTAAGGCAACGGAATATATCCATTCAGAATTCAACTCTCTATTTTCTGATGTTTTTTTTAGGGACGTATTCATGGTAATCGATAGCTGACCACGGGTGTAGCACACTGTCAAGACGTCTTTTTCGTGTCTCACTGACTGAACAAACTGACCCTATCCACCTTGCTCATCCAATCAGCAGTCAGAACGCAGTGTAGATGCATTCACGGTCTAGCGGCGAGTCAGATGTTTCATACTCTTTTTGAAAACACATATTTCCTCTGCTTTGGTGTTAAAATTGTTTTTGTAAAAAATCACAGAGCCGCAACAAGGAGGCTGAAGTGCGGCGCTGGGTTATATTTGTATTTTAGTTTGTTTAGCCATTTTTGTGCTTGAAAATGCTGAATTTAGGCAAAAAATTAGTAAAATTTGGTTCAGTATGCACATTTTCTGACCAATAATAGGCTGTTTTCTACTATGAAACAGTTTCGCGGACCACAAAGTGTTTAGGGACGACTGTACTTGAGGCTTTTTTTTGTAAGTCTCTGCAGCCAATACTTTAATTTTCTTGTGTTGAAATTTATCTACAACATTATGTTGCATAACTACAGTTTTGCACAATAAAGGTACTCAAAAAAATTCTATATTAACGGTTTGGCTTTCCTTGGGGCCAAAGTAACCGCTTCTGAAATGTTTGCATTATCGTTTATATGCCACAGAATGTGTCGTGACATAAATCCTTATTGCGATATGGATCAGGAGCACATGATCAGCGTGCCAGCCCTTCAAGCGACTGCTCGTCAGAGACTTGTTGAATAAGAGAGATGAAATTGTTGTTATCTAGCCACTTGAATCGATTGTGTCAGAAAACATCACCTGTGTCCTCATGGTCCCCATGCTTTTTAAGTCTTTGCCGGGAGTCATGCACGAGGAGAAGCTCAAATGCAGGACATGCAGGGCTGTTGCCACATGTGTGTGTGTGTGTGTGTGTGTGTGTGTGTGTGTGTGTGTGTGTGTGTGAGGGCATACTTTGGGGTAAGTAAGTGCCTCAAATAGTTGTCAGGATGCCAGACATAGGCGACGCGTTTGTAGCATGGTGGCTGGCCTCTGTCTGAGCTCCAATAGAATGCGGGGCTTTGCATGTGGGTCTGCTTGCTCTCTGTGTCATAGAAACCAAAAGTGAAGGGGACAGCTATTTGGGTGGATTTCACCAGCCTGTGTTTATCAGTGTATCATTCGTCATCACTGTCATAGATAACGCAAGATGACACGGTTTATATATACTTAAAAGTGGAAAAGCAGGAAGAAGGAACCAGCCCTGAAACTGTGAACATTCTAAAGCCCATTTGTGTAAAGGGATTTCCTGAACTTTTGTCCTGCTTTATTTTTGTGTTTAATTGTTTTAAAACAGTTCCAAAACATTAAACCTCATGTCCTGTTGAGTCATTCTCAAAATGAGCCCATTCTAATCTTTGCTGTTTCCTCTTTAATGGATACATCCACATAAAAACCACTGTTGTTTCAGTAAAACAAGCGACTCGCCACAAGTATTTCAACACATTTGAACGTATAAGTTACATTTTCGTAATATTTATGTTACTGTCGGTAGTTTAACAACTCATATTATACAGTCGTCCCTCGTTTATCATGGTTAATTGCTTCAAGACTCGGCCACCATAAGTGAATTTCCGCCAAGTAGGATTAAGTATTAATAAATGAAATATTTTCATAGTTAAGAGAATAGAACACCTCTTTATGACTTTCTAAATACACTTTTTACCATTATTAGAGCCCTTGTAGACATTAAATAACACCCCCATAGTCACCTTCACACTCCTATCACTCTTATTTTTTGTTTACAAGACATTTCTCTACTGTAATGCTCAGGTGGCGGAATCACTGCAGGGACATAAGACTGTTCTTTGTCACATAATTCTATAAACAAAATAAGGGTCTCATTACAATACGTTACATTAATAACACGATTGGAATTACATCTGTGACTGCATCTTCCTTAATCACAAGCACGGGCATTACAGTTTGATGAAGATTTGGCAGCAAAATGTGCTGAAGCTGACATCCCTTTAGAAAAGTTAGCTAAACTACATCCATTTCTTAATTACTAGACAAAATTGGCCAATATTCTAAATCACACCACAAATTGATCTATAACCAAATGATTATTTTTTGCACGCCCATTTTTTCCAATTTTATCTGCTCTTCTATTTATTGGACGAGGGACCTGACTCAGAGGTTTGTTACAAAAGCCATGCTGTACAATAAAAAAGTAAACTCAGCAATGCTTTGGTTGCATTATTTTCCATGCTTTGAAGTGCTATTTTCATAACCATATTCAATTCCACAAATTCATGTTTGTAACGATCGGTAAACAATCGGTATCGGATCGGATTGCCAAGACTATTAAAAAAAATCGGCTCGGATCGGAAGCCAAAAACTGTGACTCGGGACACGCCTAGCAGAAAGCATAATAAACAAAGTCATTCTGGATGCTGGGTGCCTCTTTCATACATTTTATACATTAAAGATGCTACAACCAATCCAATATAGGTTAATATATGCTAAGATATCTGAAAAAAACATCCACAAGAGTGTACTATCTAATGTATATCATTAATAGTGAATTCATTTTATTTTTACAATATGCGGAGGGCCCATAAAAAGTGCTGCAGGCCGAAAGTGACCACTTTGGACACAGCTGACGTAGTCGAAAGGTTAAAGACTGTGAGCCCGCCCATGGCTCATGATGATGTGCTCTTTGTGGCATGTGAATAAGAGAGAAAACGGGCCTGCAATCTCTGCTCTCCACCTCAAAGTCCTCACTTTTTCTTCCACCCATACTGCTTTTAGCTGGAGCAGTGATCGTGTGCTGTGCTTCACGAGGCCCTGCGAGACCCGCCACCCTAATGAGGACGAGCATGCGCTTTCCAGCTGACTTTCATAGAGAACCTGCACATCTTTGCTTCTGATAGGTGTCTCTAAAAGGCTTCCATCCAGCTTTGTGTCAGGAATCTCCACACTCTTATCTTGCCAAGGCTCAGTCATGCAGAGCAGAGTGACCGTTTGCATGTTTGCGTTCGTGTGACACGTCCTTTGATTGCGGTAATTTTCAATCAGCTGCTCAGACGGGGGCTGAGAGGGAGGGGCAGCCATGATCTGCTGGGATCCACAACTGAAGGCCCGAGTCACAGCTGAAGTCACTGATGCTTCTCAGAAGCTTGAGCTCGGCTTTTTGCTTTTCAGTGCTCGTCATAGCTAATCAGGGATGGGTCTGTTGAGCACACTCCCAAAGAATTCTGTGCAGTCTGAATACGCCTCGCCAGGGCCATCAGCTTGATTAGTTGACTGATTCATAGAATATTCTGCGCAATGTGACTAATGCTTTTACTATGTTTATTTCCAGTACAGCCAAGCCAACTTTATTCATACTCACAGAATGTTGTATTTACACTGCAATTGAAGTGTCAAAATGTGTATTCTTTTACACTGTCAGTTCTAAAAGATCCATTCTAATACAGTGTGACGGGCTTAAGTCGGTCCCGTTTGTGTCGACAACCCTTCTATGTCTCAGCAATATAACTCATCAAGTGCCGGTCCACCGGGTTGTTCTTCTTATTACTAAAAAGTGCCTGCTTAAGTCGACATCAAATTTAAGACCTTGTTATTGATACTGTCTATTTTTGGATTGGTCTGCCCACCCCGAACAACTATACTTCCCCACACAAACATTCCTTCTCCTCACGATGACAGCATTTCATTGACAATATGTCAAATTTCTGTGAGATTCTGTGAGATTTTAACAGTAAAGTCAAATTTTATTGGCCAATTCTGCGATTCAGTCAAGGCGGAAATCATCGGGCCCTATACCTTTTCTACCCCAAATCTTCAGGGTAGCACATGCTTGCCATCGCATTCTAGAAGACAGTTATGTTTGGCACAAGCAAAGACAGCAGGTGACCAGCGTTGCCAGCTGTCCTCTTATTTGGGCCATGTAACGTGTCCATTGTTTTCCCTGACCAGTTTGTTGTAAACACTGCATCACTGCTTCTTGGCGAACCGTGCGCATGGCGGCACAGTTTACGTCACAGACGAGAAACCGTCTGGGTGGCACTTTGGCTGTCTGATGCTTGTTGAGTCTGGTATTTCCCACGGAAACCCATCAAGGATTCCATCCTGAGCAGGTGATGGAAGCGTGGCTCCAAGAGTGGTGGCTTTCCGGGGGGGTTGGTGGGTTGGTGTGCAGCAGTAGAGGCCTCAGATGGTTTCCCTCCCCAGCTGTTGCTGAAGTTACATTCCCAGTCCCACAACCCAGCAAGCCTGCACAAACTATTTAATATTTAAGGCCCAGGTCTGCCTTTGCATGCATACTTGCTGTCTGTTTGAGCCGCCTGCTCGCTTGGGAACGGCCCATTTTGACATCTCAATCAAATTTGACGTGGCAGGAAAAATGTTCAAGATCAGCTGTCTTTCGAGAAGAGTAGGTCATCAGTCGCAGTTCTGTCTTTCAGAGTGGAATTTCAGATCACATTTATTACTGGTGATTGCGACTGTCAGTCGTTTTTTTTGTCCGTATGTTATGCTGAAGAAAAAGTTGCCACTTTGGGAATTTTTACGCCCTTTGTCCATGTACAGTCACGAGTTGACAAAGCGGGAGCTTGAATGACCCTCGGCCTCGGAAGCCACGCCTGCCTGTCAAAGCTCACGTCACCTGTGGCCAGTCTTCCCACACAGTTACTCGTTTTTGGTGACCTCCCATTCTTCACTCCTCTCACTTCTCACGAGTGCTTAGTAAGGAACATTGAAACCCTCAGAACTGCTTCCCACAACATTACACAACAAGTAGGTCAGAGCTTGCCTCCACAATCTCTTGTTTGACCCATTCAACTGTTCTCGGCCATACTGATCAGCTTAATTTGTTTTCTCACAAACTCAGCAAGTTTCCACTGAACTTCACATTGTCGATATAAATAACCGTAACAAACAAAATGAAACTTTTTTTTTCACGGGGCCCAGAATTCCTGGTTGCACCCCTGCTACTGGCTGTATGATATGAAAACTAGAACCATAGAATCACCGTCATTTAGACAAAAACATAATTGCCTTTTTAAAGAAAACATGTATCACTCGTGGAAGTTACAGAGGATGAGACGCCTTCTTTAGGGAGAGTTTGGATGTGAGAGTGCATTGTCTGATGGAGCTCTAGCGGGACTCCTAGTGAGAGAGTTCCAAGTGAGAAAGCAGTTGGCAAACCCGGTGTCTTCCACCATCTAGTCCAATGAATTATTTTTCGGGTTATTTGCTCCAGACTTCTGACTGTCACGCACATACGGGCGAGTGTTCAGCATTTTGGCTACATTAGCTGCCGTTTGACTGATGATCACATTGTGAGCCTTGAAAACTCACCATGCTCCATCAAGTGTTTGTTTTTCAAATGCGTATTAAATCAAAGCTTGTTAACGTGCCAGATATTTTTCGTGGCATGTTTTGCAGGGTGCAAAATTGATATCACTCTCACAAACAGCAGGTGAGGACCACAGGGCAGACATGTTTGTTTTGGGTGTGGCACGCCTATGCAGTGTGAAAGAAAATGGGCGGGGCGCGATCGCTACAGGCTGTATAGGCTGCAATAGTCGACTTTTGTGATCGGTGTTGAAAGGCATTTATCGGCGTGTGCCGATCACATGCTTTGTCACGGAAATCAGATACAGATCGGTGGCCAATCGATCAGAGCATCCCTAATAAATATATAATAATATAATATAATGGTTGACAGATACATAGCTCGATGTTGAGTGAGTACAGACAATGTAATAGGCAAAATGTGTAAACAAAGATGCCAGAAAGTCGAATGAGATTGAAACGTGAGCCGTCACACACACTGGCATGGATAGGCTTAGCCTGTGACAAGCTGGCTGTCGTCAATTGACTCCACATTTGCCGGACTATTGTTCATTCTCACGATAAGTGAAAGTCAGCACAAGACGGGTCGCGTACTTTAATCTGGTCATACATGCGCAAGTGCCAACAGGACAGACAGGCGATTGCAGTGCATGTTTATTGAAATAAAGCGTAGTGAAACATTTTTATCATATTTTAAATGATTTTTTAACTAACTGTGGTCAGTATGCGCGTAAATAAGAAGTTATATATTTATCTGTATGACATACATGTCCATTCATACAATATATGACTGAACATTGTTTTCAAGTAAAAAAAAACCCTCATTTTCAAGCTGTGGTGGCTTTTATTTTGCCATGGCAGTGCGCCATGAGCTGATCAACAGCCTATTTCACTTTGTTTGCAATCACTTGGTACTAATTTCTTCTTTTTGCATTTTGAAGCTCCACTTAGAACCTCCTTAAGATCCAACAGTGCAAAATGTAAATTCTTACAATTTTGCAACTAAAATTTTGATCAGGAGTGCATATAACTGCTACTCAGTGGAATAGGTTGCCTAGTTCTGTCAAAGAAGCAAATAATATTTTAAAAATAATCTTAGAAAGATACAGTGGAACTCTAGTTGGCGTTCACTCCAGTTAGCGTGTTTTTTGGTTAACGTTGAACATTCACGCCTCAATTTTGCCTCGATTTGCGTGAATACTAGACAGAAAATGACATTGAATCCGCATTGTGGCCAAGATTTTGGCTTTTAAAGGCTGTGGCCTTCAACTTTAATCAGCTGATGAACAGCTGATGAAAAAATGTTTGTCTCACTCCCATTACTTTTTTGCATTTTGAAGCTGTACTTAGACGTAGCCCTACTTCCAATTCTTTAAGTTTTCTTTAAGTTTTTTATTGGCAAAAAACATTGGCGCACACATCTAACATAGGAAATACGCCTTTCGTTTTGGTGTCATGAGCACTTTAATACCTTTGCTCAGATTTATTTGAAATGAACCAGTATAAGGTAGCTGGCCATGTTGCCAAATTCAATGACTGAACCATGTATCTGATGAAGACATGAATCGTTGGAGGAATGCATAACTAATGGATACAGAATTAATAGTCAGCAGAGTTGTGTGAAAAGTTGTTGCGTACCCCCCGCGCCCCCAATGGCTACACAACAAAAAGCACCCTTTCATTTTAGCCTCCAGTGTGTCCTTCAAGCACGCAGGAAGTGAGGCAGATTAAACCATTTGGGCCTGCTAAGTCAACATGTCTCTGTTGTGTGCCGTGGTGTTATTGTTCAGTTGTCAGTTGAGCGTTGGCTCATCAGGGCTGTGTACGCTCACTGTCCACGCACTCGACAACGAACGCTGATCTCTGCAGAGTGGCTCAGCAACCCCCCCCCCAACCTCTGTGTCAGTGTGCCGACCAAAGAGGGCATTATCAGGCGGAAAAAACTGCCGGGCTCAACGAAAAACCCACGTTAATATTTTGAATAGCCTGTTTTCTGCAGATGTGAAACTCGCCAGACCTTTATGACGCTGGACGGGAATTATTGTTTAATCCGTTCCGTGACGTGCTGATAGTCAGCTTTAGGAGAGGGTGAACGTTTGAGGGAAAGAATGTGTTTGTGTTAGTAGGTACATTGGCTCGGATGGGAGATTTTGCTGTGTGTGGCCTGTTGAAGCAGAGTATTATCCAACGATTTATCTCCATGTAGTAATCTGTAACCAGTTCATTATAGATATAAACAATAAACACTGTTCTTGGGATCTCTTTTAAAATGCCGTACCAATCAGTGAAATTTTGGAGTGATGCAGCGTTACCCGTAATCCTATGCAGTAGTCACACAAACATTTATTTTCATCATGCTGAAAAAAGGCGCGCGTGGAAATTGCATTCCTAATTAGGATTAAAAAAGGGGTCGGGCAGCCAGGACGAGAATGTGAAGCATTTGTAATGAGCGCGGGTGATGCCATCTGTGCAGTGTGGTGAGGAGCTAATTCTGGCCTTCGGTGCGGCGTGATTTAGTGCAGATTTTTCCTGGTTGCAGCCCCTGAATCAAGCGTGAAATTCAACTTTGACTGCAGCTTAAGAAACTGTTTCTGGGAGTTGAATTACCCCCTCCCAACCACTCCTGTTGTTCTCTGAGCAGATGCCACGGGGCTCCCCAATACATGTGGCGATCCAAGCAGCAGACCTGGGCATGTAAAATAAGCAGCCAATTATTTTAATCATTAAATTGATCAGAAACACTGTGGAGGCTTTAAACCTTATGCTTCCTACGGACCCCAATTACCAGTCTGTGGGGGCTCTTCTCTGGTGTTGATAGTCTATATATAGTATCACTTGGTCATTATGCTGACCTGCTCCCATAAGAGTTCTGTAGTTATCCTAATTAGCGTTAAAACTGGACTTGAGGACTAGCAAATAAGAGTTTGTGTCAATCAGCTTGTTTTTAAACAACATTATCAATAGGGCAGCATTCCAGCAGCAAGGTTAGTGGGAGCACAGCGCTGCATGAGTAATATTAGAGTTGCACAACAATAACTATAACTCTGGCACTCATGGCTAGATTTCTTGGTCTGTAAATTAAGTTTTTATTGTAAATGGCCATTGCGCAATCAGTCCCAATACCCATTTAAGCATTGTTCTACTTAATTAAGCGCTCATTCACGCCTACAGTCTGAAACTGTGTCACAAAACAAAGGTCTCCATTGGTGTTGTTGGCTGCTGGAACCATGTGAAGCAGTGTGACAGCGCTACTATTTTTATACCGCACCCAGGATCTGATAAGCTCAGCACCAAGATGCTTCACATGACTTGTTAAATGCTTCATTTTGTCATTGAAGATCATTCTGTGAAAATCGATTTTTGCTAAGTATTTTCAGAAAACAGTTTTGGCATCATTTGGTAACGTAAAAGACAGTGGAAGCCTGTTTAAAGAGTGTACACGAGCTCTCATGTTGTTCAAAATGTATTTAAGATATGCGGCAGATACAGCCAGACAGTGGAGCTGCATTGTGAGTTATGCCAATTTTATTTTTACCTTATAAAAACGCCAGACCCCACGACCCTGGTGAGGACAAGCGGCATAAAAAAATGAATAAATGAATGAGAAATGCTGGACGCTGTATGTGGGGCAGCATGGTTGTAATACATCCACTTAACTGGAAGAACGGCAGCCAAAAGCTCGACCAGACCAATTTGAGAAAAACATCAGCCAATGCAAATCACAAGCCCTGAAATGGGAAATCACAGGACCCAACATTTTCACATCTACAGTAACCATAAAAACCTCCCCTTTGATATCAAGATCATCCTTGCGCACAAAAATGTTATTTATTGTGGATTTGTCTTTTTCTAGCAAGCCTCTCAAGCTCAGTGTTTAAGAGGTTAAAAGCAAATCTTCTGTATGTGCTTGGGTCCCTTTTGTCAGGAACACTTTCAACATCTTCTAAACGGAATTTAATTTTACAGGTTTTTACCAAAGACACACAGAATGTACATGAATAAAGGATGTGGGATTTACAATATGAACTATAAACTATAAAACACTGTCCCAGACGACCTCCTTGACATGTTTTGCAATCAAGCAAAAAAAACAAAACAAAACGACAACACGGCCAAAGATAAAATCAAATGGTAAAAAAAACACCCATAAAATATAATATCACTTTTCTGCAGAACTTGGTCACAGAAAGCTTGCTTCTCTGACCCTCTTCATCACGGGGGCTGGAGGTGCTCTGTACACAGACGCACTCCCTCTGCTTTCTATGAAAGCCTCATTTTCCTGGAGCCTCCGTGACATGGTCTCTATGATTACCGTAATGACCCGTATATCACGAGAAAGCGCAGAGTCTCTCATTCAGAAGCCATTGGAGTCATTTCGATAGTTTCAGACATACAGTACTTTAAAAAAGAAAATAAGATAAGGCTTCGGGTTGGGGTCGATATTTAAACCCCCCCACCCCAATTTGTTGAGAAAATTCAATTAAAAAATATTTAATTAATCAGTGCTTTATCACTTGCATATCACTTGAGAATTCAGTAATTTCCCAATTTCTTGACAACATTCAGTTAAATGAATCAGTGCCTTTAACGGCCACCATCAGGAGACCTGTAACATTGCCATACTGTAAAGACAGGTTAACTCCTGGATATTCAGTGTCAAATAAAGCAGCTAAGGAGGCCTGACAAGTACAGTGCGGTGGACAGACAGAGAGAGACGCTTACAGAGTCGACTTCATGGATTGCAACATCAACTGTTCAGTCCAACAACAAACTATAAAGCTAGAGCAGAGTCACTGGTTAAAAGGTTTGATATGCCTAAAGTCTGCACATTTACAAGCTACATTCTATGTCTGTTTCTACACATCTGTTGCTCTGTGTTTGTTTACCTTGTGAGTTGTGAGTGTGTACAGTGGGAAAAAATACAACAGTCGCTTTGCAACAAGATATAATAATTCTGTTTTTTTGTAGCTTTTCATATATTCATAATATATATATATATACATATATATATATATATATATGTCCTAAATAGTAACAAGTTCTGCACTTTGTGTATGGTGGAAATGTAAAAGTTTCCTTCTCAGTGTCCACGCTTGTGAGCTCGTAATTGCTGGAAGTCAAAGTGGGAGCGGGCCACATACAGACGCTAACACTGACACAAAGTGACAGGTTCCCAGGCATTCAGTGACACCATCGCCTCCCCCCTACTTACCTCATTGGCTCCGGCCGAGTATTTGACCCTGCCGCGAACAGAGGGCTCACCAGCAGTAAGGCAAGCGGGCTGGCCTGGCCTAAACCGGCTCCCGGAATAAGAGCCTGCAGTAACGTTGTATGTAAATGCGGTATAAATGAATACACAAGGAGGCCTGCTGGGGGAAAGCAGCACCTTGTGAGTCAACACCTGGATAATATAGAAGGCATTTGAATTACTTGTTGATACTTGGATACATCTGTTACCAACATCAGAAGCTGCCTGGTTCAGTTGGAAGTCATCCTGATAAAAATGTTATTTTGCTGCCTGTTTTGGCCTCTCGTCCACATGCAAACTTTTTTTGGAGCTTTTGGAATATCTTAGAGTGGAGATTTTCAAAATCTATCACTCTGTGTTTGTGCACGGGTAAAATGGAGCCTATTGGTTTGTGTCATAAGAAATGTGCGACATTATCTCATGTTTTGAAACCTTATTTAACAACAAAACATGAAGGTATTTACTCACGGGTGTTGGTTTCATTTGGTGCAGCAGCAGGCGCCTTATAACTATTAATGGTATTATCCCTCCTGGGCTCCAAATGACACTTTTTTCTTTTTTCACCCAAAAAATATGAAGAACACCACCACCGGCCAGCATGTTACCAACAGTTCAGCCTGTATTTAGACATCTAGAAATGATACAATTTATTTGCGCTTCATGGCTTCATGTTTCTTTGTGCTTCTTAAATTTAGTTTAGTCCTGATTTATGAGCAATCTAAATACCGTTGCATGATGACTTTTATCTCCAAATATTTCAGAAAATTAGCTGTGTTTACAATGTAGGTCAATTCCGATTTTTTTCTGATGCGTCTCAGGCCTCGTTCGTGTGTAGATAAAAATCTGATATGTAGCCGATCGACTGCAGTCTGAACGGTCAGGTTGCATATATCCGACCGAAAGACGTGGTTTACCGTGCAAGACTTGGATGAAGGTACTCAGCAATGTTCTTTCCATATGAAAACTATTCTTAACTGTCCGTCACGGCAATGTCCCACCACTCCTGCCACTCGCACGCTCCAGGAAACAGCAAGCTCTCCACGAACTTCCATAGCCCAAATTCTCGCCCTCTTTCTTCTTAACCTCCTACGGGGAATCTATTGGTTACGAAAATATTGACTCCCATTGCACAAAATCCTTGAAATTGCCACAAACGTGTTAAGGAGAGCGCATACTGCAGCAATCGTTGTGCAGCCCCTTTGGGAAACTAAAAATAGTATTTAATTAAAAAAAAACGATGAATTCACAAGGGAATTTCATCAAATAATCATTCTTCTCCAGTACAGTTTAAGAGTCTGTCTTTGTATTGAATTTCCCATTGTCCTATCTCAATTTAAATGTACCCACAGTCATTGAGTCTTTATAGTCAGGAGACAAAATTCCATACTATCATTACCATTCCTGCTACTGAAGGGTTAAAATAGGTGTAGAAGAAAGTTGAAGACAAGAGGACCACAGCTGTGACAATACAACCTGGGGTAAATACTCACCGGGGTCATTCTCTTTGCCAGCTCAGCCCTTAACTCTTGCCCTAGCTGTTGTCGTGTCACAAGGTTACTATTTACGTGGAAGAAGAGTGAGGTCTCACTCACTTTCTCCCGCAGCTACTTGAACAGGTGGGGACCCTGTCTAAGTCATATCACCATTGGGGGCGGTGAGCCCCATGTGACTGATGAATTAATTTGTCGGGCCAATCTGGCTCTCAAATTGGCTCACACATAATCGGAATCAAAGCCAGCCGTTGTTTACACGTTTACTTTTATAATAAAGGATTTTCCAGGCTAATACTGCTGTGGTTTTATTTTCAAGCTTACTTCACACAGAACAGGAAGTCACCGTGTGCTGTGTAGCAAGACAGTAGTAATATCAGTGCTGTCGTTTCACGATGCAAAGCGATAATGATGAACTTAACAACAGTACAACACATGGACAATAGTGGACCCATTTTTAATGAAAATAATAATAAATGTTACGTCAGGAAAAGCAGTTGACCATGTATATCGACTTAAGCAGGCACTTTTTTTAGCAATAAGAACAACCCGATGGACTTACTGAGTTGGTCGACATAAACGGGTTGTCAACGTAACAACTTAAGCGGGTTCCACTGCACAGTTGTCCCTTGTTTATCTCAGTTAATTGGTTTCAGACCTGGGCTCGATAAGTGAATTTCCACAAAGTAAGATTCAATATTAATAATCGGAATATTTCCGTAGTTAGAGCATAGAAACCTGTTTGACCTCCTAATATGTTTTATTTCCATTATTAGAGCCCTGTAGACATGAAATAACACCCCTATAGTCACCTTTACACATGTATTACCCAATATAGTAGACACAATAATAAAAATAAGCCATCTTAGACATGAATAAGATAAGATAGACTTGCACGTTAGCATTGACCTGGTGGCTGTTGTCTCGTCGATGTAACGTTACTAACACCGAGAGACCAGTGTAGAATACTACTTTACTGCCAGGTTAAGGAGAGACTCACGATGCACTTCAATTGCTTTATTAACAAGCAGAGGACACATGCAGTGAACATTCACACAGGAGCTGCTGTCGGCCACTCTCTACACTGCTAACCTGCTGCGAGCACTCAGCTAACAGTCAACTCTAGCTAGCTGACGTCACAGGCCCACTTGTTGAAGGCACACACAAGTCAGAGACACTGTATTACTTCATATCACGTCTGTTGAATGCCTTATACTTTGTATTTTCCTTCATTTAGCCATTTTAATGCTTGAAAATGCTTCGTTTATGCCATGAATATATGCAATTTGCTTAAATATGCATTTTTTCTTTACTAATAAGAGACCACATTCAACCACGAAACAGCGATCATTTATTAATTTATTTTTGATAAACTGCAATGTATAAGGAAATTAGCAACTTGCGAACGCAAGAACGCAAGAACTTTTTAAATTTTGCTTGTTGCAAGGTAGAGATCCCGTTTCTTACTTATGCATTGTTTTTTGAAGGACCATTTTAGTAATTGTTCACAAATGTAGCATGGTATTAGAGACAAAACGCTCGACAATAACACATTTGTTTTGGAAGGGAGTTGTCTTTTCTTTATCAACATCAAGGCTATTTCATTATCACTTTGCACTAACTGTTGACAGCGCTATTTTTTGTGTGTGTGTGTGTGTGTGTGTGTGTTGGTTTTTTTACGCTCACTCCCTCCCTCCCTCCTCCCAGTTTCATCCTACCCTCTTTTCGACTTTGGCCATCCAAATGCTGGAGGCCTGCATTCACCTTTTGTGCTCCGTAAACTGAGCAGTCATGTATGCAGTGTCAAAAAGTGTAAAGTAGTTTGTATGAGAACATTCGCCTGCAAGGTGTGGCGTGTACTTATAGTATAGAAATTCTTTAAATGGAACGGATAGTGGGAATGAGCCCCACAAGACAATCCATATATTCATATTGTACATCACAGGATCACTGAGCTACCTCGTCATTTCCTTGTTTTGCGAATATCATACACTTCTGTGACAGTTAAAAGCTAAAATGATTTATCTCACAGTAAGGGTCCATAGATATTTTTTCATTATTTATATTTTCATAATAAATACACCTCTATTCATTCATAATTTTGTAAAAAACATTTGATATATTTCACCCAGTCAATACCAGAGAGGTAGTTATGTTGTCATAAAACCAAACGCCCGATCCCAACAACGTATTTATATGTCTTGTACATTTTATTGCGCGAGAGGCAAAAAGCAGTGACGTCGCAAAAATCCCCATTAATGGATTTCACCTCAGAGCAATTGTAGGCCACAAAAACGAAGAAGTGCATTTGATAAGAGCTCGGCATAGATCAGGTGGACGGAAAACAACACACATGACAGGAAGGAGGAAGCGAGAGAACATGGAGGAGTGTGTTGTGCAGAAGGTTACGCATTTTAGGGAACGCGTGCACGCACACACACACGCACACACATAGTTCGGTTCCAAATGTGAAAATTGTAAATAGTTCATGGTGTTAAATTTGTACATACATTTTAATTTTGATGTAAAACAACCCCTTAATTGTGTTGTTTATGTTGGTATAGTTGTTTAGATATTTGAGCTGTCACAAAAGCAAAAAATATTTGTGTCAAAGTGAAAGTTATGCTTGAAATGTATCTTTTCACACAAAGCTGGTTTTCTCCCTTTTCTAGCCAGGAACGCATATTTTCCTGAAACTTACCTATGTTCTTCTGCTGATTACTAAAGAACGCAAAAAGGTAGAAACATTTTTTTTCCTGATCTTTCTTATGGTAGGCTACATGCTTATATATCCATAGAACACAATAATCTGTGTGCCTTGAAAGATCAGTCAAACTATACGGAACAGTTTTACAAAAAGCTGACATTTTTCATCGTCAGGGCAAATGTGAAAGCACATTTTAAGGACCTGCTGAGGGTTATCTTGGGAGTGTGTTGCCGAATAAATGATCGGGTATGCTATGCATGTGCCGTATGTGCTCATTTGCATCGTACAGGCACCTGGCTTGCAACGTGTGCGTGGATGCACATGCTCTCCTTTGAAAAGGCGGTAAAACCTCTTCTGCCCTTTGATATCCTCAAACAAGGACAGACATTTTTAGACACGTGTAGTATGTCATGTTGTCATTTAAAAAAAAAAAAAGGATATCAATCGGAGGACGCGGCCTTGGAGATGTGAGCGCTTCATACGACCGGGTCGTCAGGGAACTGCAAAAGGGTGGTCCTTTGACATGAACACTGATTTTTGTGGGACAAGTGGAGGAAATTAATCTTCTGTGTACATCTATTGAACTGACTGTACTCAGCTGGAGTAATATAGTGGATTAAAACATAATAAAACCCCACACTGCTCCATATTTAGTCACAACGGCAAAGCATTTCACTGCAGATAAAGGGAGAGGAATCAGCACTCGCAATGCCAGGAGTGTGAACGCAGCAACTGGTTGATCAGAGTGAAACTGGGTGTGTGTACTTTGATGTTCGCTCTTCTGAAAGGGCGTGGGAATAGTCTGCGTATGCACGAAGCAGAGGTGCTCCACAGGGAATACCACTAGGTTGCTTAATTGAACCTTTCTATTTATGACACTGTTCTCACCTCTCTGGATTTACCACGCAGCACCACAGGAAACCAGTGCAGTTTCCCATGGGGAACAACAGAACAAGGAGGGATTTATTGCACAGTGCCGGCATCAAGAACAACCCAGCTCATCTATTCCTATTGTATTATTCAGTGATGTAAAACCTGAAGGGGGGGGGGCTTATAAGGACATTAAACTAAGATTAGAGTGAAAACTCTGTGCTGTATCGCAGGGTCAGCAAGAAGGATTAAGAAAAAACAACTTTTGACACAGATTTGTTGACGGCCAAATCTCACACAGCTGTGTCCACAAAAAAAACACAAAAGGAAATAAACACAAATATAGGTCACTGAGGACCCATGTTGATACCGTGCTAATAAACAATGTCATCCCGAAACATTCCTGCAGTGGGGTGCGGTCAGGTGAGGCAGACTTCCAACCCATCAAATTGTTTACAAAGAGATGCATTTTTAGTCTTCGCTTCCTTGATGTGTTTCATTAAGGATTTCATGTCGTCATGCTGTTTATTTATTTCGTCGTTAGCTCCTTGCTATTTACGGAGCTCTCCTTCCTCATGTCGTTAATCTCCTCGCAAACGTCAGACCCTCCTCGTGTCATTCGACGTCAAGATTACCTCCCGTATCTCCCTTTTTCTGCCCATTATGAACTTTGGTAATCAACACCTTTTAAATTTGGACATTGGCAATCACTGGCACTCGTTAGTTAGTTAGTTCCTTGCATCAAACGGTATTCAAGCCTGTGGTGTCAGCAAACAGATCTGTAATCACTGTCAAGATCTGGGAAAAGTGCCAAAACAGTGACGTGACATCACAAAAAGAAATTGTCCACTGAACTGTGGTTTAAATGTATTTTCGTTATGATTCCAATCGTCCAACCCTCTGACTGCGCAGTCAACATAAACTGGGTTGGATGACCCCTGCCCGTTTCTGTTTTGTCAGTATGTTGCCAAAATGATCTTTGTAGAAACATTTATTATACACCAGGAGGGGCCATTTGCGTCCCTCGACACATTTTAAAAATACAATTAATCAAGAAAACTTGGAAAAAATAGAAAAAAGAAGTCATTGTACGAGAATAAAATCGAAATGTTAGGATACAGTCATAAGGGTAAATAGATTGGATCTTACACCAGGCTCTCAGACAAGAGCAGTCCCATCTAGTCTGACTTGTGTGTGTCCCACCGAGCATGAACTAGACTAGAGCTGTCCTATCTAGTCCTATCCTAGCTGTCTATCTAGTCTGACAAACTGAACAGTCCAGTTGCGATCGAAGAATGCCCTGAGAATACAAAGGGCTGGATGAATGAGGATATTCACAGGCATTTGAAATCTATATTTTCTCCTAAAACGAGGTATTGTCTTTTTTTTTTTCTTGGTAATTTGCTTAATGAGCAACCTCAGATCAGCACAACAATTTAACAAGAATTTAAAGTTTTTGAAAAAGTGCCTCATCAGCCATGAACATCACTGCATTCCTGATAGCGATGGTCCGATACTGGCCAAACTCACTGGATGTGATATTGCACCGTTGGTCTGAAAATAGGGTTACATTTCCTTCCAAAGAGACAGGATGAGTCTGGCATGATCAGGAAAGTAAGTGTCACCCACACTGGAGGAAAGATGGGAAACGCCTAGCTTACAAAACACAGTCAGCACTTTATGAGCTTTCATCAAGTTTCTTGGGAGTCATCTGAACTTAGCCGAGTCAGCGATTGTCTTTTGTAGGTGTGTCAACTCGCTGCAGACTTGAAGACTACCTTAGCAACACTGGTATTAAAAGAATACTCAACTATATAGTCTGCAGTCAGAAACGTGTACTGCTCCGTAATAATTGATAAGGCATTGCTTTTTAAATGGAATGCCTTCTGAGATGCCTTGGGTGCCAATAGTTAGCGTAGCCAATCATGGCTGGAATAGCAATTGCTGAGCTGAAGATAGTATGAAACTTCAGCTTTGACATTTCAGACAGTTCAAACATTAAGGTTAAGCGTTTATAGAAGACAGTAAATTAAGACTGGATGTAATGAGGATGGTACTTCATTAAAGCAGCAAATTTACTGCAAAATCACCACGCTGAAATCATATCATAATTAAAAAAAACAAAAAACAGTAGTGTCTCCTTGAATCATCTGTGTGAGTGATCTATCACACTAGTGAAGTAGTTAGACGTGAAGCATAGTGCGATTGTTACCATTACTGTCACTGAGTTGTTTGCAGAGCATATACAAATGTTGCTGCAGAGTAGAGTCAGGCGTGTTTGCATCTTAAAAGTTAATTAGTGCTGCGAGAAGATGATGGCACTCCATAAAGAGACCAGATCAGTGTTTCCCCGAGGTTTTAGAGCTCTGGGGAGGCAGGGCTGACAAACACTGACACAATCATGACTGTAATACGACCGCTCCTAACCAGTTATTAGTAGATCCCAGCTATTGACGGGAGTTATGTTGGAAGACCCCCGGCAAATGGAAAAAAACTGCAAATAAAAAGTCTTAAAAATGCATACTTCTGTACTTGAAACTAGAGCTGCAAAACTTTATCAATTAATCAACAACTATGTTGATATTCGATTAATAATTTTTTGATTTAAATATGTAAATATCCTCTGATTTCAACCTCTCAAATGTGAATATTTTTCTTATTTCCCTAGTCACCCATGGAAGCAGACCTATTATCTTTTGTGTTTTCGGCCCAACAAGATATTAGCACATATCAGCTTTGACTTTGGAAAACAGTGATCGACATTGTTACCCCTTTTCTGATATGACTCGGTTATTCAGTTTGTTCAGTCATATTTTCTCATTGTACTTTTCCTAAAATGAATGTTAAAATCTTGCCTCGTCTGGTTCTCGCGGACCCGGTCTCGTTTGTCGTCTTGTGACACCCCCAAGTATTTACAGTTTAAAGCAAAGAAATACAGTATGAGAATATAGTGGGGAGTGATTGCAGAACCACAAATAGGCAGGGATCTACTAAATACAGGATGGTAAGTAGATGCAAAATAATGCACAAAGTGAAAACCCACAGCATGTCCGCTCCCTTGCACATATTGAAGACGCCATGTATAATTAATGCGATCGCTGTTTCGTGCACCATAGTCACAGAAAATTAAAAATGTGATCATGTAGACACAGACATGACATGCGCTCTGTAAATAAGATAAGCAAGAGAAGACTATTTTGTTTTTTTAATAAGGACCGCATCCTTAAATGACTTAAGGTGGGATTAGCCGTATGTACAACTTGGCACATTTAATTTCCTGAAGGATGCCCGATGGGATCACACAGAGTCTTCCTGTTTATTTGCTGGAAATACGGGTTCAGTGACCATATTCTTTTGTGATGTGTTTTCCTGGACAGCTGTTTCCATGGCAGACCTCTCAAGCTTTTTATCTCTGCGTCAAGCTCACTTAGGCACCTAATCTGTACTAATACCAGCCGAATTAGGGATGAGGACAGGGGGTAAAACTCCCTACGCTCTTTCAGTCCAAAGAGGAAACCACGTTCTTTGTTCAGTAGAAAGTTATAGCACCACGTGGAATCATTTTTTGTCATCTTTGGATTCTGTTACAGCATGCATATTCTGATATTTTGAACACTTGGCATGCCTGGCCCAGTTAGATGAGGTATATAGTTACAGTGTACATGCAGTACATTTGAAACTCAATCTCTGGCTATGGCACCGTCACATGCTTTACATGCACAGGCTTTTGTCAAAAGGCTAAAAAGGCATATTTTTGCAAATAATGAAATAAATGGGTGCCAAGCCTAGTCTGTGTATTTCCTCGAATACACTCCTGAACAAAGTTACTCGTATTTGCATTTAGTGCAATTTGTGGATTGCAACCAGATTGTAAGTGGCACACCAAATTTATTAAAAGCTGCATTTTTGTCCTGTTGAAAGACCCAGCCATCAATGCACAGGCAAGAGGGATGCCCCCTCTGTAACAGCGTCACATAGCCAGCCACATTACTTTTAGTCCCATAACCATTAGGATCTTTTAAGAAATTTAAAACCACCCTCTTACTGCGTCCTACTACAGCCTCGGCAGCAATGGTGCGTTGCAAAAGGCCTTGCTTGTGTCGTTCAACAGTCCTGACACATTCAAAGACAGAAAGCCTTTTTGCCTTTGTCGTCAGGAGGTCATGACAGTGTGAACGTCTGACAGGAAATGGCATTGAAGACAGATTTAAGCACAGATTTTGACTTTTTAAGGCTGTAGTCCTCATATGTGCATATTTAATTAGTCGGTTGCTGACACAGCAGCTACAGTCTCTAAACGCGACATAATTAGCGTCCTAATAAACAACATTGCTGTCTAAGATATGACATTTCTCAATCCACACAGGTAACAAATTACAAAAACAAGTTACAAGTTACACATTACTTACAGACACACCCGAAGCAGAAGAATTAGAAAGTATTCCATGACAAAAAGTGTTCGGTATGCTCTGTATCATCTACTGTATCATCAACTATGAAAAAAAGGGTGACTTAGTGTATACTCGGGACAATACAGTACTGGTTATTTTTGCACATTATACATAAAGTCAGTGGAGAATCCTGGAGTTCAGAATCCTGTGTCAGGACAGGAAGAGTGACTTCCTGTCTGGTGCTCTTATTTTGTGTAGTGTGCAGCCGCTTCAGCCCAGTGGATCTGTGCGCGGCTGTTTGCGATTTCAATCAGTGGGGTTCATAAGCCCGGTGTCGTGACGTGGACGGTGCTGGTTCATTGCCTTTGTTATCCTCACCCGTGCTGTCACCTGAACGTTCTTCCTGTCTGTTACTACTCTCCAGAACTACCCGATGTGTTTTCACAGAGCCCTTTCCTCTGTCGCTTTTTGTTGTTCATTCTCTGCACGGCTGTGAGTACCTGTAGCAGCTCGTGCTATTAAAAAATGTTTTATTTGCACGCTGCCTGTGTCTCTGCATGCCGGGGTCAAGCATTCAACCGCCACACCACGAATCATGACATCCTGCCCACACCCTTATGCAAAAGCTCAGTTGTTTTATTGGCCTTTTTAACAGCATTGCCATTTTGACATGGTGAAAGCCAAAGTATTCAGGCAGCTGGAGCTAGCAGGATGACACGAAAACACACAATTCTCATGTAGGAATTGATTGTGTTTGTTTTACTCTACTCTACGCTAAATATGGTTTGTGTTGTACATAAAAAGGGGTCATAAGCATGTCCACAGTCTTGACAGGTCCAAAATTAAAAACCTTGCCGTCACTTCCTGTTCACTCGTCTGGAACACATTTATTGCAACACAAACGAGCATAAGTTTTATTTATGTCTTAAATGACTTCTTTTCTCCAATTAATTTACTGTATTGGGTCATATAAGCGTAAAGGTGACTGTGGGGTGTTATTTCATGTCTAAAGGGCGCTAATAATGTTAAAACCTGCATGGAGGAGGTCGTGAACAGGTTGTCTTTGCTCTTACTACGAAAATATTTCACTTCTAAATAAGGAATCCTACATCTCAGAAATTCACGTGTCATGGTCAGGTCCGGACCCGAATAACCGCGATAAACGAGGGATTATGGTATATATCGTATCGCCCAAGACACTACATACAGTCATGGAAAAAATTATTAGACCACCCTTGTTTCTTCAGTTTATTGGTCCATTTGAATGCCTGGTACAACTAAAGGTACATTTGTTTGGACAACTATAATGATGATAACAAATATAGCCCATAAGAGTTTCATTTAAGAGGTGATATCTAGCAACTTCCATGGTTTTCTTGATAATAACCAACATCACTTAAGTTCTTACATAAATAGCTGTAGCATTGTACTGCCAAAAAATGTAACTCATTGTTACATTTGTCCAATCAAAGGTATCTTTAGTTGTATCAGGCATTAAAACAAACCAGATACTGAAGAAACAAGGGTGGTCTAATCATTTTTTTCCCTGACTGTGTAAACAATGACAACATGGCTTATTCTGCTCATTGAACCATTTCATGTGCTACACAGGTCAACAGCTACTAATAATACGATATGACGAGTCATAATGTCATTAAACGCAGCACGGTTTTCAAATCCTATCGTGAGTTGTCAGAGACCTCGCATTGGAGAGCGACCCAGAACGACATGACATGTCTTTGAAAGTGTTCATGAGCGTGAGCTAAGCTCTTGGAGTGTGTGTCTTGGTTCACATTATTCCAGAACAGGCATAGATTTTGCATGGATTTATTTGTGGACTAATGGCTGTCAGGATGATTCAGCGGTGCCCTCCACCCGGCCAGTGTTGTTGAACCATCAGGCCCACATGGGCAGCGGCATCAGGCCCACAGAGCAGGGAAGAGAGAAAAAAAGGGCTCGGCAGGCAGTTGAACTACTGGCATGGTGAGCTTGCCCTGAAAGAGCACATGCCTCTGTGCACAATTATCCACTGCATGGAAACAACTCCCCCACCCTCAACAAACACACACAGACACACACACACAATGGTTTGACCAACACGACTAAAAATGGAAGATGAACAGTTACAAAACTAGGCCAAAGAGCGCCGGAACGTTAAGATCATCCCAGTGATGTGGGGTTGACATTTATCTTCTCCAACTCAGTTTATGAAATTTCAGATGAGCATATGTTCAAGTGTCCCCAAGGAGAGTCTTTAAATGAGCACAGCGCATCGGCGGCGCACGTCAGCTGGTATTGCGCAAATCGCGTGTGATCGTCAGTGTCGTGAAAACTCATGCAGCGGAAAGTCTTACTTTGCATTGCCTCGTCTCTTTGCTTTGCAGGCTACTTCGGCGTGCTAGCCGTGGTACTGAAGACAGACAACAACTCACCGTGGACGGATGAGTTTGACAGTAAGTGCCAACACGGCCTTGTACTTGCTGTTTGTCGTGGCATCACATCTGTTTCCTCTACTCCGCAGGAGTTGAATTATCGTGTTTGATCGACTCGATTTCCACTCACAATCCCAGGATTGAGTGGAAGAAGATCAAACCTGAGGGACCAAGCTACGTGTACTTCAACATGAAGGTGTCAGGTAACTAAATGAGCCAACACAGCAGGTTCTCGGTGTGTTGTGTGTTTATTCACTGATGAGTTCTTCGTCCAGGCGACTTGGCGAACAGAGCGGTGATCAGAGAACCGGCCACGTTGGTGATAACCAACGCCACGCGATTGGACACGGCGAAATATCGCTGCGAGGTCACGGCTGCCGACGACCAGAAGTCCTTCGACGAGATTGTGATTGACCTTGTCGTTCGAGGTAATCACAGCGACCCCGTGCCGTTGATTTGTCCCGTTCTAGGCTTAAAAGGATGCAGACTGGCGAGCGATATAAATACAACAGCCTGAGATGATTCTGAATTCGGACTAATAATAACACACAATTATTTTGCCCTTAAAAGAGAGACCTTGCCCAGTGATTCACACTTTGGATGCGGTAAGATGACACCGTGTTGTAGGTCGCACCAACCCTTTGGCATACATGTGAGGATGTGTTGTGACCAGACTAGACCTACCCAGCTGCAAAGGCATGTTCTGGGCTATAAGCGGAAACCTCTGAAACTGCATCTGCTCCGAATTGCAGTGCTAAAGAAAGCAAGCGCCACATGTTTTGGTGACATTTTTTGGCACCAGTCAAAAATCCTGTTCCAGTCCAAATGGTGAACCATCCTGGCGCTCAAGGATAAGATCGTTTTTAAAGCATCTTTGTCACTAATCAGGCTCGTCGGCATCATGCTAACAGCTACATCTGAGAGCAGAGCATCTTGTTGGATGTTGCAGCACTGCCGCAATGCATTTGTTTTGTGTCCGGCAGTGAAGCCGGTGGTTCCGAAATGCAGCGTCCCCAAGTCAGTACCTTTTGGGAAGTCAGCAGAGCTGAGTTGTGTGGAGGAAGAGGGCTTCCCAAAGTCTCAGTACCAGTGGTTCAAGAACAAGGAGGAGATTCCTGACGACCCCAAGAGCAGCCACAAATTCTTCAACTCCTCATACACACTCAACTCGGAATCAGGAATTCTGGTTAGTATGTGTGTGCATGTGTTTGGACAAGGACACGCATGAGCGGGAAGGGTGGGGCAGGGGATGGTGGCCTGACGCCCAGGGGTGGGGGCAGATATTTTGGGGAGACAGTTGATGGTGCAAGAGGGCTAGCGCCACAAGGGGAATCTGCTGTCCTCGCTGGCACATTCCTCCATGGAGTTGCTTTGGAGGGCGCTGCTCAGTCCGCACCCTCCCAAGGCTCCTCTGCAAGCCTCCATGCGAGCCCCTTGGATGTAAAATATCACACCACACTGCGGTGCCTGACTTGCAGAGCAAGTGCTAACCTCAGACAGCATATAAAGTGGTTGTTGTAAACTAATGAGGTTTGGATGTTATTTCTTCCGCACCCACTCTATCACCATTTGATGGTTATTTTTAGACTGCGCTCCACTCGTGGGAAAGTAATGCAGATCAACAGATAAAATGGGTAGAATTAGCTGCAGCACGGAAATAAGTATTTGATCCCCTGCTGGTGTTGTAAGTTTACCTCCTTACAAAGATACGATGTGGAATTTTATGGTAGGTTTGTTAGAACACAGAGAGACAAATAGCAACAATCCACAAAAGACATAAAAGTTCTACATTTGTTCATTAATTATTTCATCCCAATGCAAAACATGACTTAGTAGTTGGTCACCAGGGTTGCACACATCTCAGGAGGGATTTTGGTGAGAGAAATATCTCAAAAGTGCAAAGTTTCTACCTCCATGTTTAACAGTAAGGATGGCGGTGTTGTTTGCCTCCTATTCACCATTTCTCTGCCTCCAAACACGTCTAGCCCGCTCGATGCCAAAGACCTCAATTTTATTATTATTTTTTGGAATAACCATACAATTTTTTTACCTATTCGTGTGTTTTTAAGGAGTTCAAATTTCAAAATTAGCACTTATTTCCTCCACAGTACACACTATAGGCAGTGCTGGATTAATTTGACAAGCGATTGCAGCAATTGCACAAGTTACACCGATAATTTTGTTGAATTATGATTTTTGTCACCACAAGCAGTTACCGGAACAAATTAAATTAAAGCAAGGGAACAAATTTTTTTAGGTAAACACTGCTGGCGGAAATCTAAACTTGGATACAGGTATCATATTTTCTGCCAATAATGATATCGGCCCCCTATTCAACAACGGAATGCTTATTTCCCTTTAGTGCAAAAATTATACTTAAATTCTGGTTGCGTGCCCTTGAATTTGCTTCACCTAAAGATGAAGTCAAACACATGAAGTCAAGCACTGACCGACTTCTTCTGGTTTCTCCTACGCAGAAGTTCATCTCAGTCAGAAAAGAAGACGCGGGCGAGTACTACTGCCGAGCAAGAAACGATGCAGGATATGCTGAGTGTGCGCCGCAGAAGATGGAAGTCTGTAAGTGCTGCACCAGTACGAAGGCTCTGTTTTAATGTGTGCACTTTTGCACTTAGATTTAGTCTTTTGAATGCATAAGCGCATTCGCCATGTGTATGGCAAAATGCAGTGCACTCCAAAAAATAATGAGTACGCAGTCGTGATCCTTTTGAGGTTCTGCGTCGAGGGTTGAACATGTGCCGTGAAATTTTCTGGCGAAACGCTAAGTCAACTCGGTTAGCAAACTATTTAGCTTCTTAGCTTCCTTCGTCGCTAGTGAACAACGGCAAGTCAAGAGAAATGTAGAGTGTTATTGGAGCTGGAGCTCACCAGGGTATTACAACCGTTACTGTTGTTGCAAATGCTGACCTGCAATCGGAGAAGACATTGTGAAAACGGGCCCAGAAGCAGCCGTACAAAGTGGAATCCGTTTAAGTAAAGTCTTAAACAGGTTTTCTATGCTCTATTTATGAAAATATTCTGTTTATTAATATTGAATCCTACTGCACGAAAATTCACTTTTCACGGTCAGGTCTGGAAGCAGTTAACCGTGATAAATGAAGGATTACTGTATTTTGAAATGACTGCTTATTTTTCCATTTTTGCTGTTGTTGTTAAATTAGATTTTTGGAGTGTGTGTGTGTGTGTGTTTAAAAAAAACAGCCGCCAAACGGCACCCGGGCTGCGCTTTGGACACCCCTGATTTATGGCAACATGAGTCATCCAATATGAGGGGCGTCAACATAAAACAGGTTCCACTGCACACACGGGAAATAATGCACTAAAAGCCGACCAGTCGCAGCAATTACGGCAAGGTTGGATTTTTTTGGTCACATGACAATACTGTAAAAGGAGGGGGAGGAGTGAGCTTGCGTTGCGTACTCAGGCGCCTTGATGCAAAAAAAAAACAGGCTGAACCACCCTCAGTAGTCGCCATCTTGGCTACGTAGCGGCACTAACGGCAGTCAAAAGCAGGTAAATATTACCATTATCATTTCCGGTAAGTGTGCGACTACAGTCATGGATTTGTGCACTCAAAAACAAAATACACAGTGTACACAATATGCTTATTGGAAGTATTCCATTTGAGGCGCAGTCGTAGTTTAGTCACGATACCTGCAAGAAGCGAGTACATGATGTGTTTCATTGTTACTCTGATGAAGAAAATATCTTAGGTAGATTGTGTGTTTCCCTGTTCTTCACAGATGACATTGATGTTGTGGGGATTATCCTCGGAGTGGTGGTGGTGGTTGTGGTGCTCATATGTATATCAGCCGGGATCTGCTGTGCATACAGACGAGGCTACTTCGCAAGTCAAAAACAGGCGGGGAACAAGTAAGGCATCAGCTCATCGTCCCACACAGATGATGTTTGCCCCTCTGAATGGATCCCGTTGGAAACGGCACGTGCTCTCTTTGTGTGTGTTGTAGTTACAAAGTTCCAGCAAAAGGAGATGGGGTGGACTATGTCAGGACGGAGGATGAGGTTTGTGAATACGCTCAATTTGCAGGATGGTCCAACAATTTGTCCACTTGAAATGGAAATTACTTTTCACGTATTGAAGATATGCTAAAGAATATCATAACACACGGTGGCCGTGTGGTTAGCATGTTGGACACACAGTCAGGAGGTCGGGAAGGTGTGGGTTCGTCATCCGGGAGAAACCCAGAGTAGAGCCGCTGCTCCACCGCATTGAAAGGAGCCAGATGAGGTGGCTCGGGCATCTGGTCAGGATGCCTCCCTGAGGAGGTGTTCAGGGCATATCCGACCCGTAGGATGTCTCGGGGAACACCCAGGACACGTTGGAGAGACTATGTCTCTCAACTGGCCTGGGAACACCTGGTGTCCGCCGGGAGGAACTGGAAGAAGCAGCCGGGGAGAGGGACGCCGTCTGGGCTTCCCTGCTCAGGCTGCAGTACATTGAATGACTACAGCGGGGGTCTCCACATTTTTGAAAAAATGGAAGGATACGAGGGACACTTTAAAGTTGTGATTACAATTTTAAGTCATGAATTAAAACAATATACATGTGAAATAGTAATAATGTACGGCCACATTATTGTACATTATTGAAACATTGCTTTACAAAATGTCAAAGGGGCCCCTGCATTCCTTTCATTTTTTAGAATGTTGAAAAAGTTTGGACACCCGCGTTGTAGAATATCCAAATGGAGACCAATTCATTTTTTGGTAATGTTCTGATACGAGCCGTTTGAACGGTCATTAGACTACAAAGATGAAAGAATTTGACCCGTTTTTGAATGGTTGCCTTTTACGCTCTTTGCAGGGAGACTTCCGACATAAGTCGTCATTTGTGATCTGAAAAAGACGAGAGGACCGCAGCGGGCAATGTGCCAAGTGTGGACGTGACGGGCGGGACAGCCGTCCGCGTCTCATCACGGAGCCGCCACAGTTCAGGCTCCGAGCTCTCTCGGCGTGACTGAAATCCAACTTTTCCAAAATCCGACCGTTTGCCAAAGGTGACAAGATTTGACAGGACGACCGTTTGCAAAACTCCTCACTCAGATAAGTTTGATTTTCGCCAGCAATTTGAATCTCTTCCTCAACTGTGGACTTTAAAGTTATTCCTTGGTACACCAAAATCTGCAAATACTGACACATCTCTACTTTTTTTTTCTACTGTTGAAATTTGTCACTCTATTTTTGATGGAATATATTTTAAATGCCTATAGATAAAGGTTTACTTTTTTAAATATTTGTAAAATACTAACTGTGTTTTTTTTTAATTCTAATTATTATTTGCTTGTGGGTTTAAATATGTTACTTTAACCACTTTGTTAGCCTGTAAGCATTTATACCTTAAAGAAGGACAAACGGAAGCAGACTCGCGTCGGCATATCAACATGTGGTTCATGATCGGCGGTGTTGTTGAAACTCTCCGCTGGGATCGCCCTGGTTCCGTTGTCAGAGGCCTCCGGTTTTGTTTGTAGATAGTCTTAGCGAGAGGCTTTGAAGAGTGCCAGTCAAATGCTGTGAAACACTGTACACGATCAGTGCTGTGTTTTCTTGATTTTAAGTGTCCTTCTCTGCTTGCTGTTCATCTTGTATATATTGAATTTGCTGTAAAGAGTGTCGTCGTCACCCCATGCGTTGAGTTTTAGACAGGCTGTACGCGCCAGCCGTCCGTCAAGAAAGCTGGCACGGTCACTTAAACACTGAGGTAGCACAAACATATGCCTGGAACAGGTGTGAGGTGCAGCAGCTAAGTTCCGTGAAGTAGCGGTTGATGTGTGCGGAAAAGTGATTTGGTTCATATCGTTATCATTCTGGGGCCTCATGGTCAAAACTGACGGAGCATAAAGAAAACAGCTAAACAGGCAAAAAGTAACATCTGCGTCGAAAGGACTGAGGCGAAGCAACGAGGCAAGCAGGAAGAGTGGAACAATGTCAAGTAGTTGTTGACATGAAGTTGTATGACTGCACTGTCGTGTCAACGGTGACTCCTCCCCACGCAGCAATGGACAAGCAGCAGCGGGAAAATAACGCCGCCTTTTTCGTGTCAAGCGGTTTTGCGATGCCAATGTATTACTCTTTTGAACACATAATGTTTGGAGAAGCAAAACGCTTCACCTACTAGCCAGAACTACTTCCTTCGACACCTAAAAATACACGGTTCAGTTCGGTTTGGTTCGATGCGTTTGTGCTAAGGCTTGATATCTTTTCAATTATTTTTTTAAATTAGAATTTGATTGAAATTGCCAACATTTTTTTTCATTTTTCAACATTTTAAGCATGGTATGATTGTGGGAGGCGGAGCTCAGTGGCTCTGTGCTTGACGATGCAACCTAAGCCAGAGTAGTCGATGGCAGATACACTGATCTATCAGCACAGAGCGCCCTCAGAAGTTGATCAAATAAATACGAAACAGTGCGCGTGTGTTGAACAGCATTGACGGGCTATGCTTCCCTCACACAACTTCATGTCCAAAAGTCCAAACTATCCATTCAAGGAAGAAATGCTGGAGGCGGACTGGAAAAGGAAGCAAGTAGGAAGGAGTCCGTCGTCAAGTACAAGCCGGCGTCTTCCTGCTGCATCTGCTTTACTCAAAAAAAAGCACGACTCAAGCTATGTCCACACCAACACAGATATTTTAAAAATGCATGTTTTTCTATGTGTTTTGGCCTTTTGTTCACACACAATAATGGAAAACTCCTTCTGGGTGAAGATTTTTAAAAAGTCCCATCTTCAGTGTTTGTGTATGGACGGGTAAAAACTAGGGATGCACGATATATTTCTTTTCAAGCCGTTACTGATAACTTTTTATATTTAGTATTTTTTTATTTACATTTAACTAGTTTGTGCACATCTGGAGGTAGGAACGACTCAAACAAAGCTGGATCTGACTAATGTACCTGTAGATTTGTCCTTCATCACAACTATTAACATAAAAAAATGGCGGCAGCTCCGACGTACAACGCGAGCCACCATTTCCATGATGAAATCACAGATCGCTTTAGCCCTCAGGTTGACTCTGGCAAACCGTTTTGCACTTTTCAAACACGGCGGCGATAGGAACAAGCCCCGGGCTTTGTACTTGTAGCAATGCTGGCATTTCGGGTGGCTGACAAGGTTTGATGTTTAGAAGCTCGATGGGTTTTTCTTTCCCCCATCGTGGAGTGTTTTGTAGAGCGTTGGGCGCATTTGGCGAAATGCCTTCCTCTGTTTGTTTACAAGTGAGCTCAGGCCATGCTTGATCAGTATTTGCTCCCGCTAACCCACCAACAGCACAGTACGGGTAATCTCACCTCAGCTCATCATCTTTTTCATTTTATCGGAATCATGTCGTAATTCCTCATGTCGGCCCGAGTAAAGACGCAGCTTTTTGTGTGACGTACATGACGTAACAACATATCACTAGTGATGAAGCTGGGAACTTGTGGGTGCTGGGTTCATGACTATGTCGTCTCCGGGGCTCTATGCAAATGAGCGCTGATTTTAAGGATAACGTACACATCGTTGCATATCGGATTCAGGGGTGTCCAAACTTTTTCCACCGAGGGCCACATACTGAAAAATGACAGGATGCAAGGGCCATATATTTCAAGAAAAAACTGAACAATTTTTGCTGTTGTTGTTTTTTTTTTTTTGTATTTCAGACTTCCTAAATAATCTTTGTCCATTTTCTTCTCATAATATTCCAATATTTTGACTTTATTCCCATAATAATCTTCACTTTTCCCCCACCTAATTCTCCAGGAATGACAACTTGATTTAGTTTTGTTTGTTTCTCATAAAACTTTATGCTACTAAAATGACATCATTTTTCCATTTTTTTAAATTGCGACTTTTCTCGTTAGAATACGACTTTTTTCTTTTGATATTTTGACTTTAATCATTTCTTATAAATAGTTGCGGGGGTTTTTTTCATTTTTGCTGTGTTTTTTTTTTTTTTTTTATAATTTCAGCTGTGTTCTTGTAAATTATCTTCTCATAATTGTGACTTTTTCCCATAATATTTTGATTTTGTAACTATTTCTGCAACATAAGTTTAGAACAATTATATTTTTATTTGTTTGATTGGTTGTCATAATACTATCACTTTAAAAAATGTCATTTTTCTTTGACATTTTAGTGTTAATGCTGCTAAAATGATGACAACTTTTTTCTCGTAATATTTTGACTTTATTCTTGTGAACTTACTGCTGACTTTTCCATTTTATGTTTTTTAGAGCAGCACACGGCTGCTTTATTGGCCCTTTGGCTGCACTTTGGACACCCCTGATCTAATTCATCTCATATTGACCAACAGAGGCGTTATCATGCACGACCAAGTCCACTGTGATTGCTTTTTTCGGGGCTTCTGATTGGACAAAATGCACATTTTTATGTGGACAGAGATTTTTTCTAAAAGCCCAGAGTGGGGAAACTGCATGTTTTTCAAACTATCCAGGTTTGTGTGGACATATCTTAATCGACAATATTCCTCGTAGCTGGATATGGGGGGGGGGGTTCTGTGGACAGGACAAACAAACACAAAAAAAAGGCATGACAGAAACACAGAAAGGAACACGTTTTTGCGTAATCCTGCTAAGTACACATGAACGTCTCGCTTTTAAGGGTCATTTCTGCAAGTTTAGAATGGAAGCACAATACAGACCGCGAGAGACGCCCTCGTCTAGCAGCCTGTTATCAACATGGCCTGTAATTAGTTGAGATGCGGCACCTGCAACAAGGGAACTTGAACGACACAGCACACACGCAATGGCCGCCCACACTATTGACCAGAAACCTAACAAATATCCACGTCGGTACTTTTAGTTGCGACTAAATGTTGCCGAAAGCGGGTAGAATCAAGTTTGATGTTACATGAATTCCTCTCGGGGGCCTGAAGGGTGAACAACACCAACATAGACTACGAAGGTAGCAGTCAGTAGTGAAGTACAATCTTCCTGCCGCAGTCGTGACCGATTGTCAAGTGGCTGCCGGTGTGCCTCGTTGCGCCGCCCCGTACCGGACATGAGAGGATGCGGTGTACAAAAAAAAAAGAGGTGATATGAAGCACTTTCCATGTGTAAGGCCGGTAAAAAGGTAACATTAAACCGGGACATTCTTAGCGTGCGGGCTAAATGTGACACCCGTGTCCGAGCGCCGAGTCGTGTGTTCGTAAACAGCTGAGCGCCGCACTCGTTGCCCCTTTTTCCTCTCATCTTTTCAAGCAGCACAACGGAAATCCTGTCAATTCCATCCATCCTCCATGACGAGGCCCTGCTCTGTGGGTGTTGCATGGGAAATGTTACCTTTTACACCGCCTTGTTCAAGCCGGGGGTGTTCAAAGTGCGGCAATGAAGACAAATTCATGATGAAAGATCCCTGCTTTTCGCTGGCGTTGTGCTCCACGCCTGCCAGCGAATGTATTTCCAAAATGTCTATTTCTACCACATGCCCTCCCTCTAGCTTGACCTTGATGTTCTCCTTCGATTTCGGATCAACATTTGCAATTATGAGATTAGATTCAGCTCTAGAACCCTCCGCTTCTCTCTTCAATTGCCATTGCTCACTGGCAACAGAAGCGAAATGCACAATTCAGGTTTAAGCCTACTCAGCATTAATGAATGATAATGATGATTCGCATTATCACAGCAACCATGGTGCGTTCAAGGACCGCTCAACAAAGTACGTAAAAACAGCGGGCTGTAATGTTTTACCTGCATTGTCACGTGTTTATAAATTGTTAACGAGGCTTGTTTTGCAAAGTGCAGGGGAAAAAATTACCAATTTTTGGAGGGAAAAAACAAAAGTGTGAAAATGTTTTGACCAAAAATCTTGGCTGTGAATGCTGACTCGCGAATGTGCGGCGCTCCACTGTCGACTAGCCTGTAACACCAGGCTCTGTCCCGCGCCGCCGTGAACGATTCTGTCTGCCTCCGGTTAAATGTTTACGTCAGGCGATGTCATGCTGCGGAATATTCACATGTTTTGACCACAAACGGTAGATAGAACGTCCAAAACGTCTCCGAAACTTCTGCTTAAGTAGGAATAACGTGTTCTTTCTGCCCAGCTCACGGAACAGCAAACGTCTGCTTCATGAGTCGAAAAATGTCCGTCTAATTCCGTCTATCAACATCCAATTTGAGTCTTATGAAAGGCCAACTTTTTTTCGTAAATGTACGGCTTTTTTTTTCTCATAAATTTACAACTTTATTTTTGTAAACTTATGACCTAATTCTCGTAAATGTATGACTTTATTCTGGAACTCTCAGATTTTAAATAAAATTGTAAATTTACGAGAAAAAAAAAGCCGTAAAAAAGCTAACTTTACGACTTTTTCCGCATAAATTTACGACTTTTTTTCTCGTATTGTAAATGTACGACCTTATTCTCGTAAATGTATTACTTTATTCTTGAAATCTGAGGGGGTTTTTTTCAAAGTCATAAATTTCCGAGAATAAAGTTGCAGATTTAGAAGAAAAAAAGTAGCAAATTTACACAAAAAAAGTCGTAATATTTCATAGCGTCTCAGGCAATGCCTGTTACAACGGAGTATTAAAACGGCGTAAATTTATCATCATTTATTCTCGTAATATCACAATTTTTTATTCCCGTTAATTTATTACTTTTTTCCTTAATTCTGTTTTTTGTTTTTCCAGTGGAGCCCAAATACTCCGTCGCACACGTGAGCCCGGCTGTGAAAACATTTTTTATTTGTATCCACTTGCTGTCAAAATGTCGTCGTGTGGCGCATGGTGCGTTCAGCGCCTTCCCGACAGCCACAAAAGGCTAAAAAGCGGCGAGGTTCCGCCCAAGCAGCAGCGAAAACGGCAAAAGTAACATCTGAGGAACCTCCCGATTGTGGCCGGAAATGTTGAAGGAGTTTGTCCCGGTTAGCGCCAACGGCTGGAGACGTCTGTGCGCCTTCGTTTTATAGACCCCATCGTTAAGCGGCGAAGTGGGGCGGAGCCTACGCTGGATGAAAACGCACCAACACAGCCCGGCAGCCTCACATTTGTCTGCGGTCAAACGATGAACACCCCCGCTTGAAATATTAAAACGGCAGCAAGAAGAACTGAAATGACTTTACCACAAAGTCATTTCTGTTGACTGATGGATGCGGACTGAGGTGTAGGAGTCACGCATACCCCCCCCCCCCTCATTTATACAAATTTCATTCCTCCCAAGTGCCTTCTGCCTTTAAAATAGATGGCCGCCCACTTCTCTGCGTGAGCGCTGATATTTTGCATTCATTTCCAAGCGCGGCGTTTGAGAGGAATGACGTCACTGCGAATTTCATGTGCAAATTTGTACTTCTTTTTTTTTTTCATAGATTAGACTAGACACGCCGAAGTAGGATAGAAATATATTAGTGCCTAAATATAGTGTGTGTGTGTGGGGGGGGGTATTTTTGGGAAAGACGCATCACACTATCAAGCTAAAGAATATCCAAAGCAGGAGGATTGATTTAGTTTTGTCTTTTAAAGCTGCAGACGGCGTATGGCAGCGACACGTGGCTGCAAGGTGACGCTGGTCAAAGATTCTATCAGCACCTTTAAGGGCAATCGCATCCAAGCTGTCTTTCTGCCGTCTGGCTTTTCTTGTTCACTCTGTCACGGGTTTTTGGGGGTTTTTTTGGGGATCTGAACTCATTCTGTGTCATGTCTTTGGAGGGCTTGCAGGGGATCATTAGTGCATTCTAGAACCACTTTATTTGTGATGAATAAAACTCACTTCTAAAAACTACTGGAGATGTGTTCTTTTTTCCCCCCCTGAAGAAGTGCTTCTCAGATGGGGGGGTTGTGGCCATGAGGGAGCGGCGGGGGCACTGGTGATGGATATTTTGGCTCTTTTTAGAGAGCCGCAGCCGCATTTTTGTTGTCCTAAATGAATTTATGAGCAAATGATGTGTAAAATGAATGACTAATGTAAAAAAAGCATGATTTCAAATGTTTAGTATTGAAATGGATTCATTTCAACCTCAATGAGCAGCTACAAAAACATAGCATCATTTTATATTATAGATAAAATACCAAAACCAAGACCCTTCTCAATAGACAAATTAAGTCAAAATAGGTCAAATCTCCTCATGCAGCCCCCATCCCCCGCCCCCACCCCCCCGGTATGGACACAGAGACGCGGCCACACATCTTGACCGATGACATCCGCCTTTAACAGGAAAAAAAAGACGAGAAAAAACTAATCGGCTCCCGATTTGCTCCCAACAACGCGAGCCGGCTCTTAAGAGTCGATTCGTTCACGACCGACACATCACTACGGGGACTATACTATGAGTTCCCTCATTTATCGCGGGGGACAGGTTCCCAAAATAGCCTGCAATAAGTGAAATACACGTTATACACTTTTCTCTGACATTTCTCTCTTGTTTAAACACTCCCAAAAAAGTCCAAACCTTGGTTGGAATTTTAATGATGCACCTGCAGTTCGGACACAAGAAAAGATGAAGTCACTCACGCGTATTTCACTCACATGACCGTGCCTTTTCACTCTGGCGCCGTTTCGCTGTACCGTAGCGTTTTATTTTTACACTTGTTAAAACATATCGCTGCAGACGAACCGTAGATTCATTTACAAGCTAGCAAGCAATCGAGCTACCGATGACACAGGAGACGTGGCGGGAAGTCCAAAAAACAATGGGCGGTGCAGACAGACCAGAGAGGGAAAAGCAAGACACTCAACTTCCCACAATGCAATTCTTCTTAAAGGGCCAGGCTCTGCTGTCGTTAAAAAAAAGACTAAAAAAAAAACCTGCGGAAGGTGAACCGAGATAGACATAAGATATAAGACATAAGATTTCTCTACAGGAGAACTGCACTTTTTGGGGACTTTTGCCCATCATCATCTCTTTTCTAACAATAGAAAAATTGATTTTTTGAAAACAGCGTCTGGCTGGAAAAAGTCTGCAAAAAAGTCTGCAACAACGGTGCGTTCACATTCAATGTGAGGTGCATCCCAGCGACAGCGTCATTGTTATTATTATTATTATTAATATTCTTACGCCCATCGAACTACGTTACTGGTGCATTGACACTTAGCCATACCACACCGAGTAGCTACTAGCCGGTTAGCAGCTAGCATCACCACAGACCCGCCTGCAGCACGAGGTGTTCAAAGGCCCTATTGTGTCCGGTTTCTTTTTATTTTTATGCAAGTTCACTCACCTTTTGTTTAGGACGACAGATGGATTTGTTGTCTTTTTATTCCATTATTTTGTTGCTGCTTCCATTAAAAATGTGTTTGTATGCAGAATGATTAATGACTTGTGGTAAATAAGCCCCGCTGCTTTCCAGACGTGTCGTCGCGTACGCGTGATGTGCTTTCAATGGAACTTTGTGAAGCGAAACCGATAAAACACCATCGTTATTATTCCAAGTTGTGTTTATGGTGAAAGGTTTATTTTTTAACATGTATTAGAACGTTTCCAGGCAAAGTCAGTGGTTTTTGAAGGGTCAACCCAGTTGAATTTTGTCCTGCGTTTGGATGTTGTGATGTCTCCGATGTCATTTGTGGGAACGGAGGCAACGCGGTATGTTGGGTTTGTTGTGTGTCACACACTATCTATATTCTTGAAACGGCACAACAGAGCACGGTGATATATTTTCAGAAAAATCCCGCCAGCGAGGCCGTGACCTTTCCCTTAATCCAGCGTTCTGAGCCGCTCACCGCCTGAATGCCACGCAGCACAACGGTGCTCTTTCCTCTCCTCACCCTCAGAGACCATACAAGCTTTTCCTTTTGCTAAATGCTCCGACGGCAGCCTGTAACTCTACCAGGACGTTTAATTGCCGTGTGTGGTCCCTAAAAGCTCACATGTACATGTGCTTCCTGTTTCCCGCCCACAGCCACAATAAAAGCACTTAAAAGATATTGGTAAAAAAAAAATGGTATGGTTCCTAATGCACAGAATTATGGATAAGCTCAATTCATGGCTATCCTGTGGGTGGTAATGACACCGCCGGTTTCTGATGATTGATTTGACTTTGTGGTAAGAGTGGATGGATGAGGCTTTGCACACAAGCGCTTCAGCACGGCGCACGCAGATCAGCTGGGAGGTCAAGCAATGACAGGACGTGGAGGTGAGGGAAAACCATTTGGTCGAGGACAAGGGCCTCTTCAAAGAGGTGGACACGTGGGGCTCGTCCGGGGACAGAGAGCGATAACGGGGACTGAAAGAACGTGTTATCGGAACCACAGATTCAGAAGTGCAGGTTTTCTTCGGTGTTATTTAATGTTATGTTATGTTATTTAATGTTATATTATGTTATTTAATATTATGTTATTTAATGTTATGTTATTTAATGTTATATTATAGGACGTTACGTTATTTAATGTTACGTTACAGGATGTTACGTTATTTAATGTTATGTTATTTAATGTTATATTATAGGATGTTATGTTATTTAATGTCATGTTACTTAATGTTATGTTATGTTATTTAATGTTACATTATAGGATGTTACGTTATTTAATGTTATTTTACAGGATGTTACGTTATTTAATGTTATGTTATTTAATGTTATATTATAGGATGTTATGTTATTTAATGTCATGTTACTTAATGTTATGTTATGTTATTTAATGTTATATTATAGGATGTTATGTTATTTAATGTCATGTTATTTAATGTTATGTTACAGGATGTTATGTTATTTAATGTTATGTTATGTTATTTAATGTTATGTTATTTAATGTTATGTTATTTAAGTTTTTATTTAAGTTTTTTCATTATAGGACGTTATGTTATTTAATGTTATGTTACAGGATGTTATGTTATAGGATGTCATGTTATTTAATGATATTTTATAGGATGTTACGTTATTTAATGCTATGATTAAGGATGTCATGTTATTTAATGTTATGTTATTTAATGTTATGTTATGGGATGTCATGTTATTTAATGTTATGTTATAGGATGTCATGTTATTTAATGTTATGTTATTTAATATTAATGTTATTCGCCACTAAATGACTTTAGTAAATGATGTGCACTCCACTTTCCATCATCTAACAATTGTTTTTGTGTTTTATGTGGTATTTTGTGGAGACTGTGCCCTGTTGTGTAGGGCAAAGTACGCCTTCAAGCACGGAGTATGCCACGAGGGCTGGGTGATACTGCAAATGTTGGGAAAAATCGTGATCACATCACACTAGTATCGCTTCGATACCACCCGTGATATCGCCATTGTCCACATTTGGATTTTGGACTTCCCAGCCCTGGATGATAACGTTGCAACCACATGACCCCCACATGAGGTTCACGAGGTTTGCACATCAATGAGCAGTTGAACACCTACAAAAAACACGAAAGCATCATTAGAAACACTTGAAGGTATCGTAGGAATGAGTAATTGCACATGTCTAGCATGAAGTACTCATTGATGAAACAAAAAGTGATGTGTTTGCAGACATGACGCTGATTGTGTCAAATACGGTTCATCAATCAACAAACGCGCGGCAACGGCGCCCTCTAGCGACGAGTCCCTGCAATACACCGCGATACTGCTGCTGTTGCTACTACTGTGAATATTATATACAGCGTATACTGTATTAGTGAGGTGCTGTTATCTACGGTCCCATTAAAAAAATATATATGAACATTTTTCCCAAAACACCACTTTTTGCTAACACTTTTCTCCTAACATTGCACCTTTTAAAATATTATGTAAATAGGTTAATGTAGCAGACTTGTAATGGCATCCGGGTGGACGAACACACACCAAGTCAGGATCTGCACATTTACTTCTGTGGAACAATAGCAAGGAGGGAACACTATTAGCAGGCGCACACAGCAGCACATCCTGACCTCAGCTGCTCAAGCGTCCACGGTACGGCAGCAGACCACTGATCAGTGCAGCAGACACGCGTTTCTCCCTGTGTGCGTCGCTATTAAGGGTCCCCCTTGGAACAGCAACCGCAACATAAAAGTGCTCCATCAAAACGTAAATGCAGGTTTTAAAACACGGTATTTTAAATCAAAGATTTCACTCAGCTACATTAACATTTACGGCAAATAAAAAATGAGCTGCGGCCCCCAAACTGTGGACACCTTTGGTTTAACACACCACCAGTATGAAGAGTTTAATGTGGGAGATAGATACTTTGTTCATATCCAAGAGAAATTCACGTTTCCAGCAGCTCTGCAAAAGTGTCCTAATAAACGTAACCACTTCAAAACAAAACGAAGCAAAATAGGAGAGTTTGGAAAAATGAGAAAATAGAATAAGAATAAATAAATAAATACATACGCAACAGATCACTTAAATTTCAATAATACATCATCAATGAACAAATAATAATACATAATAAGTTAATAAGTCCAGTCCTGTGTGTGTTTTTATCGCTCCCCCATCTGTCGTGTTGCAAAGTCGCATGGCGTGCGGGAGAAATGACCTGCTCATTCTGTCAGCGGAGCAGCGGAGCAGTGGTAGTAATCTGCCACTGGATCTGCCACTGGAATCTGCCACTGGAAGTAGGAAGAACTACGTGGACTGTGCCTGAAATGGAATACTCCTGTCAGTACGCTTCTCTAAGTATACTGTCTACATCGTCTACTTAGTTCCTAAATGCGCCAATTTTCACCGTGTACTGCCGTCACTTACCACCCTCAATAGTTGCCATCTTGGCTACGTAGCGGAAGGAGAGGGACTAACTCGAGTGGTTGTAATTGACAGTTAAAAAGGAGAGAAGAAGAAGCGGGTAAACACTGTGATCTGTCAACCCACTGTCCAGCGCAGCTCTTAAAGTGTCGGGGAATGAGGTCTCCGCATTTCACAAGCACACGAGCTGGCATCCATTCCACAAGCTTTCCACGTAGTCCAGTAGCACAAAGTCACAGGTGATTGAGAAAGAGTAATTTTTTTCTGTGCGGGGGCACACAGGAGCAGCTGACCGGGGGCCATTTTTTTGCCGACAACAGTGCCAGGCCACTTTGTTGCATCAGGTGCTTGTGGGCTGCAGAAGAAACGACGTCAGAGGGCTGAGGGAACACGACCAGCCCGCCCTGCACGGAGTGGGCTGGACCTGAAAGGTCAGTAACATTAGTCATGATTATTCATAGCTGGAGCCCACACGTTGAAGACAAGTTCAGTTTCATGCTGGCTGTGAGTCAGCGCAGGGGATGCAACGTTTGGTCACTTAGACGCTGGACAGTGGATGGACCGGCTGAATGGATGGGAACTTTTTCCAAACTTGTTCCACTGAGGGCCACGGATTATTTTGTATTTGACAAACAGGCTTTTTTCTCATGTCTCATTCACCACAAGTTGGTAATCATTTATAAATAGGTGATAGTACAGGTGGAATGTACGGCATACATGCACTACTGTTATTTTCATAGTTAGTGCAGAAAAAAACAGTTTACGACCTTCTAAGAGGCCACCAGACAGGAAATAACACCCCTATAGTCACCTTTACACTAGTATTATCCAATGTTGTAGACATAATAAGAGTAAATTAGCTTTTTAAGACATAAATAAGACTCATGCTCGTGTGTGTTGCTATAAATGTGCTCCCAGCTGTGCTGAGATAATTCAAGCCTAAATCTCCATATTTAGACAAAAGAGTTCTTCATAAATGACTCAGCTTTTTAAGTGCATCAAACTGCATGAATCATAGACGGTTTTAGCAGCGGTGAGTACTGCAAAGTCATTGTTAGTGTTTAGCACAAAACCAAACATTTCATTTCATTCATGTGAACATTTGAGAAAATAAACCAAAATTCAACAAATTTGTTTGACTTGGTAAACATGACCAGGCAGGGGATTGCTCTTATTATTATTATTATTATTATTATTATTATTATTATTATTATTATTATTATTATTATTATTGCGCATGATGATACTGCAGGTCCTCTAGGGCCTCACAAGCCAACCCACCTTGAAGTTGCTTCCTGTCGTGCTGCTATAGCTCCCTCCAGGAAATCTGAGACAATCTTGCCTTGGCAAGCTAATTGCCCTACTTGAGTTTATTTCTGGTACTTCGCAAAACAATAACAATGTAATCATTCAAGCAGTGTAATCATCTTTTACAACATGCTACCACCGTTAATGTTCGTCATCGGAGACAGAAAATGCCCATAGCGTAAAATGACAGCACTTGTTTCCCTTTTTTTCGTCGTTGACGTAATTTCTTCAGGTTGGAATTCAGAAATTCCGAGTGAATCTAGGGTATTTGAATGCATCATACCGGCACCGCGATTGTCATCACAGGTGACCAACCAGTAACGAGAATACTCGGCAATTGACCAATAAGATGAGTGCAGAGGCGGGCTGTGTTGCCTGGGGTTGTTCTGTGTGTCTCCAAGAGCGGTTTGCTGTGGTCCCATTGGCGCAGGTGATCGGTGTCGGGATGTGAGAGTAACGCGGAGGAGAAGGGAGGAGAGGGAACGTTCTGATGGAGAAGTGTCTCGGGCTCGATTTGAAATAAAAAAAGGATACCATCCACCTTCGATCCGCGCTGTAACACTCGACGATGAGCGCTTCACCGAAAGGGGCACTTTGAGCTACGATGAGGTTAACTTCCGGTGGGGAATAGTACTATGATTTGGTATGTGGCCACTTTGATAGCAAGTGTTTTCAGCAGCCGAGGAACGGCCGCTCAAGGTGAGTCGAAGCACAGCAGCTTTCAACTTTAACCTTTGCATTGCTTTTATTTTCAAACATTTGCTCGCGTGCCGGTCTTGTCTTTTCTTAAAAAATACTGTCGTTTTTAGGTTTTTAAAACGTTAGGATTTTAGGGTCATACCTTACAACACGAAGTTGTTTGTTCGTCACCGCACCTGTGTGTAGTGGCGCCAGCATCTTCACTTGCAGGATGCTCGCTGCTGCAAAATGCGTTTGCTGGCTGCGAAAAATAAAAATTGAGCAGTGGTCGTAATGGTGATCCAGCTGAACTACTGCAAGCAGTGGTGGGGAACGTGTGTGTAAAATAATTATTCAAGTCTTGCCAGCTTTGCCCGCCGGATAGAGCAGTGCTCGTACAGCACATATGCAGTGCCTGGCTTCACAAGTTCATTGTAATGATTGTTGATTTGATGCTGGTGGACGACATACTGATGATATGATGGAAGATTATGACAATTTCAAGCTTTGTTGGTTGGAGCATCTTTCAGTCAATCATTTGACCGCGACCTGACCACTGAGGGAAGACAAATCTGAAAAAGTTTAAAGGGCAAGAGTTGGGGTTGTCGTTGAGAAGCACCCTGTTAAGACAGCTAAATGTATGGGACTAAGGGATTCATGGTGCGCCATTGTCACGGTTCGGTTCATTTTGGGTACGGTAAGAGAACAAGATGCTAAACGGCTTAGCTTGCGTTATAATGATGTCATGGCACAAGCGTTGAATTTGCATGGTTGGCAATGATGCATTAGCAAAAACCGAGTAAACAACACAAACAGCACAACGAAGGAACTGTCTTCTGTTGCTTCTTTTGTTGCTGTTTTTTTAATGTCACAAACAATTCGTGGCCGCCTGTGAGTGCTTTTACGTGCACCCGCTGCTCGTCGAGAAGAGCCATACATGCTGTCATGCCAGAATCACCAAAGTGAAGAAAGGGTACTACAGGGGTCTGATTACTCGCTAAATGTAGCGGTACGGTCGCTAAATTGGCGATGCTAATCCCTCCTGCTACGTCTTCTTATTCTCTGGAAGACCAGGTGCGTTGGACAGTCGAACGTCGGTTTGTGTGTTCTTTGGTTAACGTCGAAAATGTATGCCAAATTTTGCCTTGGTTTACTTACATTTTGGCCTACTTACATTTTCCGGTTAGCGTCTTGTTGAGTCCAGCTCGGCTCTTAATGTATTTTTATCAGAGATGTTCTTGTTAGCATTCTGAGCTTGCTAACAAAATGGCAACCGGAACCGGAAGTCAGCGATGTCGCCCGCATATAATGTCATCAAATGTTAACAAAACACGTTTTTAAAATAGTTTTGCGATTATAGTTTTACATGCATATAACACTTGTAAATGCTTATAAATGATGAATGAAAGGGATAAACGAACAATTAAGGTTACCTTCACCTTCATTGAAGACGTGCCTGCTCCCAAAGACACGATGTGGCCAATGTTGCCAACTTGCTAGATCTGGCGACATTCCAACCCCTCAGCGACAAATCTAGCGACTTTTTCTGGCGTCGTTGGGGAGTTTTCCGATATTGTGAAAGCACGTATTGTTCTGCATTTTGTGTTCTCACTGAGCAGCAGCGGGTGCTGTTGACAGGTCCGCCCCGCCCAAAGGCAGTCATTCACAAGCCGGCAGTGCACAGTCAGCTTCCGCGGCACACCGGGAGCATGATGCGGAGCTCTACGCATCGAAAGTAAAATGAAGTGGATTATCTTACAATTCTTCGGGTAAATGTAAGCAATTGATAAGCCTACTAAGCTCAGTTGCTGTTACATGTATTCACCACAAGAGTGTGCTACTCACGAAACACACTGAGTCATGCTAACGTGAGCCATAGAATAAACACACTATGCTTTTTTCCTACAGCATTTTACAACATCATGTGCAAATTAGATGATGACATCATCTAGCGGCTTCCAGGACAGCCAATAGCTATGGCATTTTGAATGGTTACATTTTGAATGTAACACTATAATTGTAAATTATCTGTTAACATTTTGGGCTTTTGGAACAGGTTAATTGGATTTACGTTGTTTCTTATGGGAACAATTGATTCTGTTTCTGTCAACGTCCTTTTCAGTTAAAGTCCGACCTTCTGGCACGAACTAATGACGCTAACCATGGTTCCACTTTTTTTTTTTTGTTTGATTTAATTTTTCCCTCATTTTTTTTAATGTATTTTTTTTTTACATTTTCGGTGGGAAACACTGTCCACAGATGTATATTTGTAGTGCATGTCTTGAGACATGGAAGTGTTGTGTTGAGAAGTGCGGCAGCGTCGTCCTGTTGAATCCCTGTGACTTTTTTTCCTCTCTCCCTCATGCTGTACTTCACATTATCAAAAGCAGAGAGGGAAGATGATGGCGGAAATTGGGACAAGGTGTAAGCTTCAGAATCTTTGATGAACAGTGTTTGGCGATGCCTTAAAAAAAACCCCAAAATCCATCCCTGGCTCCAATGCTGCGCTAAACTTTTGACACCAACTTTATGTAGCGGTAGGTTGCTTGAACTTGTCAGACTACACAGCAAATGTTATATAATGTCTTCCCCGAAGGGATCCACTTTAGCATTGTTTGCCTAAATAAGGGGACTTAAGGCGCTGTTCATAAACGTCTTCCCTCGTCTCTTCCACGGCAAGAATGTGCAATAATCTCTACGTTTGAGTTTATTTGACAGAGATGTGAGAACAATGCGTCTGCTGTGTGGATTTGTCTATCAGTCACATGTACGTGATGTGGAACTCCTGTTGTGCTACGTGTTATAGCTAATGTGTTATCGCTAATTTCCTGTTATAGCTAATGACCGCTTGTCGTCCCGTGGGAGTTTCCCTTGTAACTTTGCTTCAAATGCGCGATGACTTTGGTCGTACTAAACTTCCCCGGTTCTGTGCCACCACGGGAAACTTGTGCACAACAAGCCGCGATCAGCCGCAATGTCTTTTTCGGACTTGAACAAAAAATACACGCGGCCACCATCACTCCGACTTAGGCCTGTCACGGTAACAAATTTTGCTGGATGATAATTTTCCTACAAATTATTGCCGAGAAATGATATTGCCAACATTATTTTGAGACCCTTTTTTCATGAATGTAATGATGATATGGTATACGGCAGAATAAAGCGAATACACCGTATCAAAAGCAGTAAACTTGAATTACTCAAGAGTATTTAACATTGTAATTGGAATGTCAAGAGTAAAAAAAAAACAAGAACATAATAAACCCACAAAAAAGACCCCGATGAAAATAAATTGGACTCACGTTTGCTTCACAACGCACTCTGTGTGCACTTACTAGCGCCCCGGCCTCTCCCCACTAGGGCAAAGAGACTCAGTGACTGACAGGAGGGTTCACTCACGCCGTTCATTCTGCTATAGAACCAACGCGCCCAGGTGTTGAGACACATGCACAGATTGAACTCTCTTGTCATCCAGCCTGTTCGGAAGTGAGAGAGGAGGAAAGCTAACACACATGCATGTGTCAATGTATCGAGCCTGGAAAAATGGTCAAGTTTTTATTTATCGTGCGCTTAATTGATTTATTGATTATCGTGGCAGGTATACTTCGACTCCTTGCTACGCTGTTAACATGTTGCCACACGCTGTTGTGATCATGTGGGCTCTGCGCTGCTGGATAGACGTCCAGAGTCCAGAATTGACCGTTTGTATTGGTGTGCCAATATTTAGATAATAATAATCCGATTTTTGTGCTGATATCGGCCCGATAGCCGATGTCGGCACACCCCTGGTTGGAATACTGTGAGTTGCATTCGTATTTATGTTTGCTACTGGTCTAACATCCGTGTTTATTTACCGAGCCTGCAGTTGTGCTTGTATCCTGGGATGGCGTATATCAGTTCAATCCAACAAACACACCTTGGCATGCAAACAGGGGGCGGCGTACAACCCCAGCTTTCATCATGAAGATAGTAGTAGACTGTAGGCCGTCGGAACAACAAGGGGTTAACATGTCAGTGGTGCCTTGTGGCGAGGCGGCATCAACGAGTGTCCACACAGATATGAGGACACCAGCCAGGCCTGCAGCATCCCTCTGGCCGAGTGCTAATGTGTCAAGCTGGCAGCTGGCAAACGCCACCTCTTTTGCTAGTGATAACCCTGGATTGGAGCCAGGCTGCCTCTCTGCCACCGTCACGTCTTGCCGTCTGACTCAGTATCTCGACGCTCTCTCCTTCACTTCCGCACACTTGGGTGAACTCATTCGCCCTCGGGTTACAAATGGCTAAAAAATATGCCGGGTGATTTTGATGGAGGCTCAGGGCGTACTCAACAGCAACCGTCTGCTTCCAAGCGCACTCGTAACCCTCCACCCACACACGCGTCCCCCCAGGTAGCAGTGTACTTCTACCAGGATCTTGGCCGCATGCCCCCTTGACTACTTGACCCTGAGATGCTGTTGCTGATTATGAATACATGTGGCGTTACACGCAGGGTCTTATTTTTATTATTTATGTTGTCACCTTCTTGAGCCATGACTGCATTTATTTGCATTTTTTTTACTAAGAATATTTCATTTGTTTTGACTCGATTTAGTAGTAGACTGCATTGAGAGCTGCATTCATTTAGTTATTATTTATTTAGAAAGATTTAAATACATATGTTCCACTTTCGTTGTGTTATACGAATGGTTTAAAAGTGTTTTGACTCGACTTTTTTCCCTTTTCAAAAAATATATTTCAAAATAACACATTTTAGAGCTGTAATTATAATACCGTGGAATTTTGCCCAAGGTTATCATGCGGTCAGAATCTCATACCGGCCCAAGCCTGCTGGTGATGCTCGTCACGTCAACGACAGCGCCGCGTCAATTGAGTAAAAGAAATTGTTTCTTGGATAAATTTTCTTTCTTGGATAAAGAAGAAATAAAAAATCCACATATAACATCAGGGATTGGATGCTACCTCTCTCGGGGGAAAGGTCCTTTGAAATCCAAATGATGAAGAATACTTTCTTCGGTGCAAGAGGGTGGAATTAGGTCAAGCCTCACACTCTTTGGTTGCGGCATTAGTGTTTTAAGCCTCACTGACATATCTGAAGCGTGTTGCACTGGGCGATAAACACAGAAAAAGCAGCACAATTGAACATACTTCAAATATACGTCTGCAGTATTCCCTTCATTGAATTGGATCATGAAAATAATAAAGCAAGATAATAACTGACGTTTTGGGCCATGAAAAATTTGAAACGATCTTAGGACGGAATGGTGTAAATATGAAAATACGGCGGAAGATGATGACATTCTGCAGTGGTACACACCGGTAGTCATTGGCCAGTTTCCTGTAGGTAGCCCATAGAGCATGGCTTTATTTGCAAGTCAATACAGCAATAAACTGATTTACTGATCTAAAAAGCCAAATGTCAGGAAACTGCTGTGCACATGGTAGTCAAACAGTCACTATTTGCTCTTTTTGCTGTTTTTCAGACAGTATAACGTCCGCGGTTGAACACAATGCATTTTAAGATGCTGGTCCATTGATTTGTTCTGACTTCAGAACACAATTTAGCATTGGGATGAATAATTTTAGAGGTGTAAGGGTACACCACAATCAGTGTTGGGTACATACAGTACATACAGGAAGTAGGGCCCTATGAAATCTGTTTTATTACCTCCGCTAAGCGCAGCGCAAAGGTTACGTTTTATCTGTTTGTTTGTGTTCAAAATAACCTGAAAGGTTCTGAATGGATTTGGATGAAATTTTCAGCAATTGTCAGAAATGGGATATGGAAGAACTGATTGAATTTTAGGGGTGATTTGGATCACCGTCTGACTCCAGGAATTTTCTAAAGGATCCTCTGGCATTGTGAGATAGGATCAGTTTTGCCATTTGTGCATAGAACTCATACTACTCATCATCTTCATAGATACGTTGAAAAACCTCCCTCATGGATCTCACTCATGGATGACGGGTGCCGGAATCGGCAGCATAAAACCCCGATGGGAGCGTTACAGGGTTCGCAGCGGGATACATTGTGGTTGTCTACGTTCATGCATTTCTGGTTCTTTTGCCACTGAGGTCATTTCTTATTGGGGTGAGAGGGAAATATCAGAGGCGGATCAGCTGTTTCACATTCTCTGCTTCTCACTCCCTTCCTTGTTTCATCATCAGCAGTGAAGTCATAGCACCAAGGGACGTGTTTGTGTGTAATCTCAGATGATGTCACCAGCAGCCAATCAACACACAGTAAAGCTCGAGATCGTCTGTGTGTGTTTGTGTCTCTGTGTTATTTACCGCTGGGAAAAGCTCCCAGTTATTATCTGATTCTTCTGGCTCGCGTGAGGGGTCTCACTTCGAGTCATGAATTTAAAGCGTGCGCGCGTATGCGTGTGATTACAAAAAAAAAAAATCCCAGAGAATCTCAGTCTCAATTCTCAGCAAGAATCATGAGTCACATTTTTTCCAGAATCGTGCAGTCCTAAGTCGTGGTGATTCATAGTGTGTCCCACCGGGGGGGGGGCATGACGGAACAGTCAGTGTTTGTGTGTGGACGTGTGGAACAGTGCTTTTTAGTATGTGTCATAAGAAATGTGTGACATTACTAAAGCTTATTTAACAATAGAACACAAAGTTGTTGACTTACGGGTGTTGGTCTCATTTCGTGCGGCGTACGACGTGTGTGCGCGTGCCTTATGACACGCACGGGCAATTAAAAAAAAACATTTCACGTAGGTGTACGCTGATATCAAAGATCACGTCCACGTCACAGTAGTTCGTTGGTGCGGTGTGTTAACTTCCCTGTTACGTGCTGCTGTTTATTTTTTGTTCCGCACGGTGTTGAAGACTGCCGTTCTGTTTGATGATGATGGCCGTCCGTGACACCATCTTCCTAAGGCAGACTTATTGCTCCTGACGATGCCGTATACTGGGCGGAGTTGTAACGACACGCCGTCCAGACAGATCCTCGTAATGTGATTGTAAGCGAGGGTGAGCATATGGCGCCAAATGTAAAAAAAAAAATAGAGCCACGTCCTTCTGTGGTGGTCCGAAATGAATTGTGCCAGGCCGTCATGTGCATGAGTGTACAGCCGTCCCTCACCACTTCACAGTTCAAACATCGCTCCCTCACTCTATCGCATTTAAAAAAAAAATGTATGAATGATTTAATAAATGATCGCTGTTTTGTGACTCATTATTAGTCAAAAAGTATTGAAAGACAAGTGATAAGTATTACTATAGTATTCTGCTCACTAGGTGTCAGTAATGTTACACTGATGAGACATTACCTTACATTATATTACCTTAACACTTTATTTGCCATGGCACGTCTGACATGATTGAGTGAAAATAAGTTCCCCTCCCATTTTGTGCGGAAGTGGAAAGTTTTTGGCTTCTTACTTTGTCCTTTTCCCTCACTCGGTTTGAAACACCTTCTTAAGTTTAGAATAAACAGATTGGAGGCTAACTAGTTAGCTCGCTAGCTTGCTATGCTTAAAGCGGCGGCCGTCCCATATGTCCCTGGAGAGATCCCGTAGCCTGTGCGTAAGAGTTGTGCAATGTGATGTAAAGAAAGAATAATAGGAGCGTAATGGGGTGTTGTTTCATGTCTACAGGGCTCTAATAGTGCTAAAAATAGTAGTGTTTAGAAAGTCATCAACATGTTTTTTTATGCTGTAACTACGAAAATATTCCATTCATTAACATTGAATCCTATATCGCGGAAATTCATTTAACGAGGCTGGGCCTGAAACCAATTAACCACCATAAATGATGCTTTGACGTGACTGCTCTTCATTGGACACACTGATTGTCTGATTGGGTTTTACTGAGAAAACAGTTTGACTCATTTCAAATAAGATTGAAGATATCCACGAGTGTTTGTTATATTTCACGCGTGGCTCATTCATGCCAGCAAGATGAAAGAATGATAAAGATGACAAGATTCCATTGTGATAAATCGCATTCAAGTGCTGCTAATCCTTTTCTCCCCATGCCTTCAGCCCGGCTTCTTGCTGGATTTATCACATCACTCTTTTCTATGCAGTCCTGCCAGAACTCAAAGCTTTGCAGATGTTTTTGTTATCAGAGCCAGACATTCACTCACACAGCAAGAGTGCAGCTTTCAAAAGAAACGTTTCCTATATTTACGCTATAGGGATCTCTTTTGCAGGTGTTGACTTCTTTGACAAAACAAATGAGGAAATTTGTCTTTTTTTACTTGATTTAGGTCGGCACCTCCTTTCACTTTAGAGTATTTGTATTCCTTTCCGGTGTTAAAGTTTGTGAACTGCAACTGCGGAGGAGCTATTGCAATATATTCGGCTACGGTATGCACACGCATGTGTGTACATGTTTGTATCGATTCTCAGTCTAATCTCCTCCCATCCTACACAAACACACGCAGCACACGAGACCACACTATGGCCTGCTAAACTGTGTCTAGCACTTCTTTGCATGCGTGTCGAACACGTTGTGACCTTGCTGTTCCTGCAGGTGCCCACGGAGTGCGAGAGGAACCCCAGTTTGTGACGGCGCGTGCAGGAGAGAACGTCATCCTGGGATGCGATGTGTCCCATCCCTTGAACGGCCAGCCCTACGTGGTGGAGTGGTTCAAGTATGGCATGCCAATCCCCTTCTTCATCAACTTTCGTTTTTACCCTCCTCATGTGGACCCGGAGTATGCTGGTAAGAAGTTTTTTTTTAATGTATGCAATCTAATACAGTGGATTCTTGCATATGCATCAGTCAGCATTCATTCAGCCCTGCAAATTTGCAAGGTTTTAGTCCAAAAAATGTACTGCTGCATTTTTTTTCTGAAAATCTCATTCACCCCAAGTTGGTAATAATATTTCTAAATACTAGGGCTGTCAATTGAGTAAAATATTTCATTTGAATGAGAAAAATCAGATCCCGGATACATGTACAGTTCCACCCCTGTTGAACACTAGTGGTTGCTGCGGTATTTCTGTTTAGTGCTGATGTACCTTCAGAATCCTAGCAAACAAGCACTTTTGACCTTCAGCAACTGTCAATTTAAAATGTCCTCAATTCAGAAGGTTTGTAAGCGCATGCATACCAATGTGTGTGCTTGCCTGTCCTTCGCCTCAAAGTAGTTGTCTGTATACTGCAATCAAGAGGAAGCATAAAAAGTGTACGACAGGACAAGTTGAGCAAACTGTCATGAACAGTCAAACAGAAAAAGGTTGTGAGAGGAATCCAACACTGGAATGTTCCAAGGATAAGTCCCAGAAGACAGCTATGAATGTGCACTTCTGTCTATGGGATCAACAAAGTATGGTGACATTTAGAAAGTCATTTCCTTCCTGAGTTTTTCCTTTTTGCATAATGATGACTACTGTCTTCTAGACCAGTGGTCCACAACCTTTTTGAGCCCACGGATGGGCTCACATTCACAACTCTGGCAAACACGTAGTCGAATATACCGTAATTTTGGATATACAGGGTCAGGCAAAATGATCTGACACATATGTAGGTTAAATAAAAGGCATATAAAGTAAAGAAAGAGGAAAGTGTTTTTATATTTTGAAAAGTACATATTTAATGCCATTCTGTTTCATTATGTTTTAAAAATTAAATCAGTCAAATGGGATCCATTATTGTCCACACACTCAATGCAGATCCAGTAGCTCTGTAATTGGTAACCCATAACAAGATGGTGTTTGGCGCTGGTACGGGATCATGTCCACCAAGATTGAAGTGCAAACGGAACGCTCGTTGTGTTGCGGTTACAGATTTGTTTGTTTTGATCAACGTTTCCACAATGAAAGCGCGATGCTCACCAGTCCAATTCATGGCAGCAACTGAGCAAAAGCAACAGCAAAAGAAACAAAAAACAATGGCATTATAAAGAAACAATCAAAATGGCATTATATGAAAAAAATGGCATTATACTGTATGTACTTTTCGAAAATAAAAACACTTTTTTCTTTCTTTACTTTATTTGCCTTTTATTTAACCTACAAATGTGTCAGATCATTTTGCCTGACCCTGTATAAGCCGCTACTTTTTCTCATGCTTTGAACCCTGTGGCTAATGCAGTAATGCGGCTAATTTATGGCTACAAGAACTGCAGTTCCCATGATGCTTAGAGTAGTAGTAGTTAATTGTACGAGTGAAGTGGAAGCTAATATGACATTTTGAAGTCTTATGCAGCGATTGCGTTTTGATCCGACAAATCTTAAGTAATTTTGGTCAAGTGTAGTATTGCTCCAGCAATAAAATGTTTAAGCCAAAAAGCCACAAATTTTCTGGAACGTGAATTCTGAATTGTGATTATGCGGGAATCCACTGTATTTGATAAGCTTCATTGCAGTTATAACTTTTCAAAGCAGAATAGCACAAGATCCTCTGGCCAAGTTAAAAACACGGGCCCAGGTGACTCCTTCCATGATATTGCAGTTAGCGCCAATCATGAGGCGTACAGTTGTGCTTTTTGACAGCCCTGTGCTCACTGCAGGAAACATGCTGGCCTGAATAATATATGATTGGTGGAACAGCTCAATTTTTTAACCTCTTAAACCCTGGGCTTGGGAGGCTTGCTAAAAAAAGACATTTCCAAAATAAATGAAATTTTTCTCTGCATCTACAAGGTTTACTTGTATGTTCTTTGTGTCACAGTAAAGGGGAGACTTTGATAGTTACTGAAGATGTGAAAATGTGCCGCGGGAGAATTTGATTTATATACAATGTACACATATTGCTTCCTGCAGAGTTTGCACCCTTTCTCTGCACATGGTATTTTATGGGGCTTCCAAAAAAAGAACAGAAATTAGGACCTTGTTCCTGAGAAAATTGCTTTTCTGTTCTGCTTAATGCTTCATGTCCCTGTGTTTGCTGAGTCTCTGAAGTGGTTGCGGACAGTGTGAGTTCATGCCATGCACCTGTTAAACTTCCAGCTATGTTATTATAGAGACAGGTTAACATAACATTAGTTAGAGCCGTTCGGACCACCACTTGTCTGCCCACATATTTGTATCGACAGGTCTTTATGATGTTACTTAGCTTAGTCTCGGTCGGATCTTTCCTGCTATGTCTTCTTGTTCTTTGGCAGACTGAGACAAGAAGCAAAGTTATGATGCATACCGCTACGTGCTAACAACAAGCTACTGTACGTTCACAGACAGTCCAATTATACTGTTTATGAGCGAGGGCAGGCAGGTAGCACCAAATGTGTTTGTGGTGGGGCCCCACTCTGGAGCAGGCCGAGGGGAAGGACTTGTCGGCTCAACCCACAGGTGGTTGGACTTTATTCTATGCTGGTGCTGCTCCTGGAAAAACGATGACAGATCTGTTCACCTTTGAACGTTGACCTGCGCCAAGGCTTCTGTTGCCCTTTCTGTTGATGATTTTTATGGACGGAATTTAGAGGCGCAACCAAAGCATCGAGTGTGATCACTTTTGTTGCCTTAGGATCCCATCATTTGCAAATGATGTGGTCCTGATGGCATCATCAAGCTGTGACCTTTAGCATTTACTCGGGCGGTTCGCAGCTGAGTGTTAAACAATTGGGATGAGAATCTGCATCTCCATTTTGTGAAGGTCAAAGTAGTCCAAAATTGTTCTAATAATAGTATCATGCAGTGCAGAAGATTTTTTTCCCTCTTGGTGTCATTCAGAGGGGATATAGAAAACCATAGAAAATTAGTCCGGAATAGTCAGAAAGTAGAGAGGATTGAGGGGCGTAAGGGGATTAATCGGGGCTAGCTTGCCTTTGATAATGCTGAGGTTTTCAGCTGCCGTGCACTCCCTGAAATCCTTTGTTTAACCCTTATTGCCAAACACCATCTGCTATGATCCAGTTACCAGCCTGCCTGGAACAAAATGCATTTTCCACTGACCCCTGCACTCATCCAGTCAAAAGTTGATATCTGTTGGATTGGAACATCTAGTAACGCCACGGGCTGTCAGTTGTCGCATGTTGGCCACTTCCTGCTCCTCACAGGAAGTAATGACCTGTCCTTGCCTCAGTGTGTTTCAAAAATAGAGTGCTGTACTTACGGAGAGTAGAGCCTCTCAACCCCGCAGACGCTGACAGGTTTCAATGTATATTTAAATCTACGCTTGATAGTGCACTTGATGTTGTCTTGGCAAGTAGTAGTAGCTCTAATGCAGTTTAGAAATAGATTGCACAGAATGCTACACCCGCAGTCGTTCCGGAAAGTACTCACAGCGCGTCACTTTTCCCACATTTTGTTGTTCCAAAATTGAAAACATTCATTTTTTTCCTCTAAAATCTACACACAACACCCCATAATGACAACAAGAAAACATTTTTTTGTAAATGTTTGCAAATTTATTATAAATAAAAAAAGAAGAAATCATATACACGAGTAGGCGCAGGCCGGTTACGAGTTTGAAGGTATACCACGGTATGAAAAAGTCACGGCTTCAAAACCACTAAAATTGTGCGTCATACCGCTTCTACGATGTGACAGAAAGTGGAGGTCGAGTACGGCCACGACGTGGAAATACTTTGTCACGTCCTGTGTTATTACTCGCAGTCGGAACTGTCTACGATGTGTTGCCAAAAGCTGCCTTGTTAGCTTTGAACGGCGCCGGTACGGCCGCACTGTTGTCGACGTTGTCGGTCGACATATCACTCATGTCGAGGTGATATGTGGTTCTGAGCACTTTACGTTTTTAAAAAATCTCAATGGGTGATGGTGTGGAGGAGGAGTGTATTTGATGCGGAGGTGTAGTGTGCAACGGATGGGGGTGCAGTGATCCAGCCTGGAGGAGACAAGGCATGAATGAGCTCCCCTGCAGCTGGGAGGGAAAGGCTGGTGGCTGAAGGACGTTTTACAGATATGGTTTACATGATTTTCACAGGAGAACTGGGGATCACATTTAAGCCCCAGGTTGGTGACAGAAGGGCAAAGGGGAAGGCTGTGGCGGGAAAATGCTTCTGAGGTGATGAGAATGGGGGTGCCGGTCTTGAAGCTATTGAGCTGCAGGAAGTTTTAACTCATGCAGGCCTTTATCTGCTCCAGGCAGGAGGTGAGTTGTGTGACAGAGGTGGAGGAGAGTGTGAAATGCTATGCTATGAAATGAAATCCCATACTTGCTGATGATATGGCTGAGGGGGGATGAAAACCAGATTGGAATTTTTCATATAGACTGCATGGTTTGAGGTGGCCCTGGAGTTGGGCAGCGAAAATGACTAATTTATGTAAGATCTTGGAAATGACAGATGATGGAGGCCACTGTGCTCATCGGGACTCTCAAAGCAGCGCAAATTTCAATCCTCGGAGGTCGGCAGACAATTCATTTGATTTCATGCTTGGTTTGTGCTCTCACATGTCAACTGTGGGACCTTGTGTAGATAGGTGTGGGCTCACAGTGGAACCTTGGTTAGCGTACACCACAGTTAGCGTGTTTTTCGGTTAATGTCGAAAATTCTGCCTCTGTTTGCATATATTTTCTGGTTAGCATACAGTATGACTGGCATCTTGTCATGTTATTAATACACTGCCTGAGTCCAACTCTGTTCTTAATATATTTTTATCACAAAAACGTCCTTGTTAGCAGCCTATTTGCATGCTACTATCTTCGTGTATTGCCGTGAGTTATTTCTTGAATTTAGTGTTTCTAACCTTCTTTATCAAAATGCTGGCACTTGCAACTTTTCATCAAAAGCAAAGCAGAGACATGAGATGAGAAACATAATTGAATTCAGGAAATAAGTCACGGCAAAACACGAAGGTGCATGTAAAACTATAATTGTAAAACTATAAAAATGTGTTTTGTGGACCATATTAATTGGATTTTGATCATTTCTGATGGGGGAAATTTTGTTAGAGTACGTTTTGGTTAGTGTCGGACCTTCTGAAACTTTTAATGACGCTAACCAAGGTTCCACTGTACTTACGTGATTTCGTAAGTCTTACTTGCAGTAAATGTACAAGCATTTCAAAACAACTTTCATGGTATCATTATGGGATGTTGCATGTAGATTTCCTTTGAGAAAAGTTTGGAATAAGGCTGTAACGTAACAAAATGTGGAAAATGTGAAGCGCTATGAATACTTTTTGGATGATTTTTTTTTTGCCATTTTGCAATTCGCTACTTTTTTTCTTGGTTCACTTTTCACCTTTATCTTTGTCATTACATTCAGTCCACCCTTTTGCTATTCTGCTAAGATCTGTCTTTCCCTCCCTAAAGGCCGGGCCAGTCTGTATGGCAAGTCCTCCCTGCGGATAGAAAACGTCCGTTCAGATGACCAGGGCTGGTATGAATGCAAGGTGCTGATGTTGGAGCAACAGTATGACACTTTCCACAATGGCAGCTGGGTGCATCTAACTGTCAATGGTAAGGACAATCTGTCTTGTCATTGTCTTCGATGTAGACATACTGCACATAGTAAATCCACCCACTGTTTAGCGATTCTGTCTGACAAACAAAGGTGTATGTTTTTTGTGTATTTTTTTTGTGTATGACTTTTCAATTCGTTTTTCTGCATGTTTACAGACGTATCTTGACTTCTACAGACGGTGCTGACCGAAACTAACTTTAGACATGTTCAAAATTTCTGACGCCTAGCTTTGGATAGTAATGGGCGGTTCCATTAAGTTACGCTGGCGTTTCCACAGCTACGCAGGCGGAAACGTACCGGTTTATAGACGTTCATGGCTGTTGGGCAGGCGGAATTGTGATAGTAGTTCAAAATATTTGTACTCAGAGGTAATACTGATCAAAATGTACTTTCACGGCCAGCCATGGTGCTAGCACAGTAGCTACTGTAACAGTTTGATTGAGCGTTAAAGTCATGAAAAGGCAACTGTTGTGTAAAAACTACAAAAAAGTCAAGATCGCGAGTATTTGTCTGTCAAAGAGACTTCAAATGCCTTTCGTTACTCATACATAAGCACCTACAAATGTGTATTTTTGTCAACTGGATATATATATATATATTTGAAATCTTAATTGGGCGACGGGGTGGTACCTTCTGCCGAGCCATCTAAGATTAGGATGCTGCTTCAGCACTGCTTCTATTTATAGTTCCTCATTTGCAGTCTAACCTCTTCTATCATTGTCAAACATCAGTGGTTGTGGCTGATTACTCTGCACACTTTAGCTGTCAGCTTGGCTGCAATTCGTGAAGGAAGTGGTGCATATAGATTCTGGTGAGATGCATAAAGATGGTGGAAGTGAAAGAGAGTGCTTTCCCACACGCCTGCATTCGCCCCATACGTTGGCAACTCGGCTTCATTCCTGGACGTACAGTAGCAGACCCGTCTGAAGTTTGACCCTCAACACCTGAATGACTCCGACAAGGCTTGGGAGAATCTTTCTCTGTTACAATGAACTTACTATAAACAATCTGGACTGTTCATATCTTTATAAGCGGGTAAGCTTGCAAAATCAATCAATCAAATACTTATTTTCCCAACTGTGTGTCCCGATAAACTGCCCAGCCCATGTGTATCCACCCCAGACTCTTTTGTGACAGTCAAAAGCAGATGAGTTTGCTAGGAACATATGTTTGTATTAGTGTTAGTATTAGTTTGGCAAATAATAACATACATATACCATATTTTCCGGACTTCTTTTTCAACTTTTGATTAAAGAAGAAGATGAAAGAGTTTTTAACGTTTGATTAAAGAAATGCTTTTTTCCAAACTGTGCCGAACAGTGCATGTAACAGGAGGGTTTGGTGAGCAGTGCTTCCCAAACAGGCTGATTCGAACAGGGCTGTTTAGAGGGTTTAAAGTTCGCTGCAGTTCTTGATCCTTGGGCTATTTTGACCAAAGCGTGTTATTAAGACAATTATTATTATTAAGACAACTATGAACTTTTGCATGTCTCTCCTTTTAACCTTTTAAAATTGTCTCACTCCAGTTCATGAGGCAGTATGTTTGCATTGAGATTTAGAGAAATTAATGATGTGAAGATGACAGTAAAGCATATTTATTTGACTCGATATATACAGTAGAAGCATATACATAAAAGGATGATGGCTTGGTTTATATTTGCAGATGAAATGCAGCATTTGCAATTGAGATGCTGCAGGATTACACGTGTAAGGAGATCAGAATCACGACTAAGATGATTAGAATTAGGATGTTAAAATAGGAATTATAACGGAACACGATCTGTATTGAATCTCTGACAGTGATATTTGTGAGGATTTGAGAGGGGTTTGCCCAGGGTAAAGGACAGAGCCGGCCCGACCCAATGTGGCGCCCCAGGTGAAACTTTATACGTCACCCCCTCCATCAGCGATTTTTATACGCTGACAGAAGAAATTGAATAGCTTTCTTTTTACCGTTGTCGTAATTCATGAGAGAACATGTCACCCAATTTACAAGCTGAACAAATGACAAATAAATACAAAAAAAGTTATACTATAAATACCCTTACCTCAAAATAAAAACTCTGTAAATAAGTCAGTAAATAATGATAGCAATAAAAAATGATAAATACAACAATCTACATCAATTTAAATAACCACACAGTTTGCACACAATCACTACACAATAACTAAAAAACATACATTTAAAACAATTATATGCAAAACTATGTCCAAAGCTTGTCAATTTTGTCATTTCGAAATTAGCTGGCATGTTAGGTGATCAGAGGTCGCGATTTTTTAATTTCTTTTTCTTTTTTACAGCTCTATTGCTCTCGCCTCATAATCTAGCGGGCCTCGGGGGTGCAGTGAGGGACTTGGGGTCCCGTGGAAAAAAATATCACTTTGGACCAAAAATACCGAAGAATCCCAGCCTATTTTCAAGGGCACCCCCTCAGTCATGGGCCCATCATCCTCACTTTTCACAGCAAATAAAACATACAGCTAGCCAACGTCTTTTCTTGCATGACACTATGGAAATGCATGGACGGCTGAGGTAAAGCAGCTGATGGAAGAATGAGGTGCAATTTGTCTTCTTGTTGTTGGGTAATCATGAGAGACAAAGACATGCTACGTGGTCAGGTTTAAATGCTCCCGAATGCACGTTGCAGACCTCGAAAATTCAAAGACATCTCTTATTGAGTTTGTAAAGGACTCACATCCTTGACGAGGGTAAAGAGTTTGTTTATTTGCTGAATTGCGACGTGTCTGCATAAAACATTGCTCTCTTTGTGGGGTTGGATTTTCCCAGGGCAAGATGAGCCCATCTAAGGTATAAAGTAGCTCATCTGATCTGCATAGAAATTAGGGATGAACATTTGGAATGGCTAATGAATTATTTATGGCTTTTATTTTAACAGAAGAAAATAAAAATGGTGATGTGCCTTTTACAGCGGCCTGACCAAACATGCATGCTCTGAGCAGATCAATGTTGTGTGCGTGCAGTGGCGGGTGTTATCAGGAACTAATCGGGAAACTGTTATTTGCACAAGAAAGCTCTCCTTGATTAATTGTTGTGATTGTTATGAATATTAATGATCTGAGTGTTATGAATATTTATTTGGCATGTTTGTTACGACACAGAGGTACTCGTTTCTACGTGCAACTTTGTAATCTCATCAGACGCATTGTTCACAGGGAGTGATTAGATGAGATTAGATACTGTAGGTGCTGTATTCATCTCCAGGAGAAATTCACATTTCCAGCAAAATGTCATCATGAACTTAATTGCTCAATCCCAAAATAAAACAACCAAGGCAAGACATGAGCGATGAGAAAAATAAGACAATAGAATAAGAATAAATATTCACGATTGTGAATCTCAGTGAGATATTTTCCACCCTTCGGCTCCCGTTGTTAATTAGCCCCTTCTAATTCTGACATTTTTTGGGCTAAAACCCCTGAAATACATAATATTACTAAAAGAAAATTTGCAAAGATTATTTAGGAAGAACGTTGAAATATTTGGAGGGAAAAAAACAGCACCATTTTTGAAAAAGAGAACAAAGTTGGTACTAATAGGCTTTTTCACCTGAGAGCTGAGATGCAGTTTCTTGAACTATAAATAACTTCTTATCATATCTACATGTGTTGCTTTGCAAAATACCAAAGTGGCCCTTGCATCCTTTCATTTTTCCTTGTGGCTCTTGCTGGAAAAAGTTATGACACCCCTGTCTTAAGTGATGGCACTCTGGAGGGTTTTAGTTTTTCATGATTTTTTTCCTTTCTGTTTTTCACATTAAATATGTAACGGCTCTGAAATAAACAATCTCGGTCTGGTATTTTACAATAGTGAGCTTCTTTGTACCAACTACGGTTTGTTTTTCTGTTAAAAAAACGAATATAAACACAAGATATTAACTCCATTTGCTTTGTCCCTCAGCTCCTCCCACATTCACAGATACGCCACCTCAGTACGTTGAGGCCAAGGAGGCCGGGAGCATCACTTTGACCTGCATGGCCTTTGGCAACCCCAAACCCTCGGTCAGCTGGCTGCGGGAAGGCAACCTTATGGTCACCAGTGCCAAGTACAAGGTATAAATACTGAGTTTGTTACTCCTATGATTTATTGAGGAAGAAAAAGACACTCCAAACACATTGCATCTGCACCATTAAAATGTCACAGAGCGTGTGACCGTCTTCATTTTCAGTGTACTTGTAGTTAAATTGCAGGTGTAGTTTCAGTTAAAGTTAGGGGTGTACTAGTACGCCATCATCACGGTCCGGTGTGTACCTCGGTTTTACAGTCGGTTCAGTTTGGCTACAGCAAGGAAGCAAAATGAAACAAAAAAAATGCTAACAGGAAATTCTCCAATACATAACATTACCATATATAGTACAGAATAACTCCATGAAGGAGTAAGCTCACCACACACCCAACGTACAAACTGTAAGTGGAACGAAATCAGAGGTTGCTGGGACGTGGAGACATGCACCGGGTATCGAGAGAGAAACAATCGTCTTATAAACAACATGAGAGCCTGGGCTGCCGGGGAAACGTGCCGGCTAGCTAGCTAGCTAGGGTCAGCGCGCCAGCTGCATAGCCGGCGTTTGAACGTCGAAATTTGGAACGTCTTTGGATTAATTTCAGGAAGTGTGCACAACTTAACCAGCCAGAACAACAGAGGCGAGTATGGTAATTTTTCTGCTTTGTACAACAGTACAGTTTCCGAGTTTTTGTGCAAATGGTGCACTCTCGTCATACGGGCATTGCATGACCGACCTACTCAACACCCATGGAGCACGTAAGATCTGAACTTGAGTTGGCTGCACTAATCACGTATGTGGGGTAATTTGTGTTTGCCAGTCTATACCTTCAAACTAGTTATTTTGAAGACCATGTTTCATGTTTCTAAAATATAAAGGGAAATCTAAAAAAAACTCTATTTTTCAAGGTATTCAAACTCCTATTTGTAAGTGTCAGTAGATCTTGGACATATTCTGACTGTTAGGGAGAAATATTCAGCTTGTTAGCTTTCAAAAGAGCCTAAACCATGCCTCTACTCCAAATGGTTCAAGGTCAGCTCTACATTTACTTCGGGTGCGTAATTAAAAAGGGAGGAAATGATGCGACCACAATGCACCCAGCATTTGTGTTGTCAGTCAAGATGAACTCATGTGGCTCACTTTGTATGCTGAAGCAACTTTTGCATTTAGCACCGTTGCACCCGTACACCAGCACCCGTAAAGCAACACCCGGTAAGGAATACATAAGAAGGCTCTCAAGTTGAGTCAAGTACCTGCATTGACTGGTAACAGCTTCACATTTGTATGTTCAGGTATTTGATGGGAGTTTGACGGTGCTATCCATCACCCGAGAGGATCGTGGTGCCTATACATGTCGAGCCTTTAGCCCCCAAGGAGAGGCCATTCACACAACACGGCTGCTAGTTCAAGGTGGGTGGCTCCTTTGTTTTCACCTTCTCTAATGGCACACGCGGACTTTTACAACTGTACGTGTGCATGTGTGTTTAAATCCACGTAGCAGGAGAAAGGGCTTCATCATTTGTTGCTTGCAAGCTCCACGCAAGGAAGAGTAGGTCACCAAAGGCCTACTTCCGCCCCATGACATCTGAGTGATTAATTAATTCATTAATTAATTAATAATTAATAGATTAAACAATTAAACAAAAAAATATATATACTGTATATGTATATATACAATATGTATGTGTGTGTGTGTGTATATACATACACATCTATACATACACAGTATATACTGTGTATATATGTGTACATACTGTATGTGTATTTTTCTATATATCCATTGTATGTACATATATGTGAAAATTTATCAACTAAAATACTTTTTACACTCCTGATCAAAATCTTAAGACCAGTTGAAAAATTGCTAGAATTTGCATTTTGCACATTTGGATCTTAAAGCTACAATATGCAAAAACAAGAAGGGGGAGTGAGACAAAAAACATTTTGGAAAAGTAATTTATTGGAAACAACAATTAAACTGAAATAGCCTTTTTATCAGCTGATCATCATGTTGTTTTCAATAAATTACTTTTTCAATGTGCTTTTTTTCTCACTCCTCCTTTTTGTTTTTGCATATTTTAGCTGTACTTAAAATCCCATTAAGGTCCAAATGTGCAAAATGCAAATTCTAGCAACTGGTCTTAAGATTTTGATCAGGAGTGTATTTATATACTAACATATATTATTTTTATTATATATTACTTAAAATTATATCATTTTAAAGGTAATTGTATAATACAATATATGTGTTTTTGCCTGTGTCCAGAATGGATGGCACCTTGTACAAAAAAGTTTAAATTTTAATTCATCATTAATTAGTAAATAAAAATTGAATATTAAATGAAATAATTCATAATTTTATAAATTAAGCATTTTGTAACATTTTGAATAAAATAATACATACAAACAATATAATAATATTACAACTATTAACTGTACATTCACTGGACGATAACACGGCTATTATTGTTCTGTCTTCTGTTAAAAAATAAAATAAAAGTTGCATTCATGTTTATGTTTTTAGTGTTGAAGGAAGTCCTGAAGGAAGCATATCCACGCGGTGTTCTCGCTTGCAATCCTGCGTCTCTTCGGTTCCCCCATTTCTGGTTAACCTTAACAATTTTATTCTGTGATGCTTTCCTTGTGGAGACTCTGCCTTGTTCAAGACAGTAGCGCCACCTAGTGTTTCAACTAAGAAGTTAAGATACGGGCCAGTTAAAAATGGATGGCGGGCCGCGGGCTGTAGTTTGTTCACACCTGATCCATGCGTAGTCGCGATCTGAAAGAAAAGACTAGTCATGCAAAGCCTGAGCTAAGCCACTATAGCCAGTTGACTCGTTGCGTATAGTTTACAGTATGATGGATTAATGGGGGCACCTCCTGGAAAGCCACTGAGCTGCAGATCAGCGGAGAGACTACAGTGCCAGCAAATCTCCAGCGCTCAGCGCTGCTTCCAAATAGGGCAGGTTGGTACACAAACATGCGGGCATCCACACACACATGCACATTAGCGTCTGCTTGTCCTGCATAAGGGGCTGGCAGATGGAAATGCTCTGCCTGTTAAAGGATCAGAATGTGGACGACAGATCCAGACTAACAAGTGGTGCACACACTGTATATGCGTGTGTGTGTGTGTGTGTGTGAATATTAACTATACTGTTTATCGTACGCCATAATCACGGTTCAGTACGTAACTTGGTTTTTAAGGCGACGGATTGGTTCATTTTTGGTACAGTAAGGAAACGAAATGCAAAACATAAAACTGCTTAGCTTGTGTGTAAGCAGCTTTAATGAGTGTTAAAATTAAACATAAAAAAAGTGCAAACTCCTCGGGTCTATCGCTCGCAATGACTCCCTCCCGGTAACCAAACGCTGTGCTGTCCCTCACTTAATGTGTTTTGTGTGGGAACCGAATGTTCCATACCCAAAAATGTGATTTTGAATACATGTAGCGTTACACCCCTTGTACCGTACAGAGTTCCCTCACTATATCGTGGTTCGAACAACGCACCCTCATCTTTTTTCAAAAATTGATTGCTGTTTTGTGGTTGAAGACAGCCTATTATTATTAGGGAAAAATATGCATATTTAAGCAAATTGTATGTATTCTTGGACTAAATTAGGCATTTTCAGGCATAAAAATGGCTAAATGAACGAAAAAATCCAGGCATTTAGAAGAACGTGATATGTAGTGTAATATCTGTGTGTACCTTTTAAGAAGCGGGGCCTGGGAAGTGATGTGTGCGACGTCAGCTACCTACTGAGTGTTAGCAGGAGCGTCGTTGGTTAGCTGTGTGGATATAGCAGTGACTGGCATGAGTTGTGGCCGACAGCAGCTCCTGTGTGAATGTTGACTGCATACAGTATGTCTTCTCTGCTTGTTGCTAAGGCGACTGAAGCGCAACGTGAGTCTCTCCTGACCCACAAACAGCACCATTTTCACATCTTTTATATGTTATTTTTCTGTCTTATTTTCTTTTCTCAACACTGCTTGTAACGCTGCTGACAAATGTCACTTGCATTCTTTTATCGCCACTCATTTTGTGAGAATATGTAGTTTAAAGAAAGGAGTGATATTCTTGACTTTGCCTTTTGTGTGTTCTCTACCAGGCCCTCCGTTCATTGTGTCGCCGCCAGACAATATTACAGTCAACATCTCGCAGGACGCCTTCTTCACCTGCCAGGCGGAGGCCTACCCTCGGAACCTTACCTACACCTGGTTCTGGGAGGAGGATAATGTCTTCTTCAAGAAGTAAAGTTATGATCGGGTTCATTCTTGTCCATTATTTTAGTTACATGTGCCTTCTGTTTAGCTTCCCTCTTGGGTCGTTCTTTTGTCAGTTTCACAGTCAACTTGGGGTGATCCATTGCTATGGTGGTGGGGGAGATTCCTCCAATGTCCATCTATCTGTAGAATTAGTGCTGCCTTTGGGAGCAATCATTTTGACGAAGTCCATGTCCACATGAAGAGTCTGTCCATGTACGGCAATCGTTTTGCCAGCAGCGCAGGCTCTCGTGTTGTTTAAGAGACGGACTGTCAACTGGTTGCTAGTCTTGCGATACCTGCTGCGATACCCGATACCCGGTGTCTCTACAATCCATTGATCTAAGGATTCATGGCCTGTTCTTATTGATCCAGGAGGCTGCTACCAATTTAGTCGTATCTCTCGTTTGTCAAACCGGATATCCGGTGAATCGGTTTATCGTTCACAACTCTGTTATCTTTCAAATCAGCGCTAACTTCCACAGAGCCCATGAGACAACACACGTGTTTTTTTTTAATTGCCCGTGCCATGAAATGGAATCAGTGCCTTTATGTCAGTCAACAAGTTCAATCCAGAAGGTCTTCTGTTTACGAACACGTTTCAACGCGTTTTAAATTGATTTTAGTCACTAAAACAAACTTACCAACATATACGCATTTTTTGTACTCGGGAGGTAATTTTGACCCTTGAATACGCTTGCGCGCTTCATTGCTCTCCAGGTACGCACATTGCTGCATTTCACTGGTTTCACTTTTGAATTCAGTCCCTGAATCCTGTGTCAAGGCACCACCGTACGCTACGCCGGCTTGCTCCTCCCCCTGCAAGCCCTCTTGCATAACGTGACCATCAAGTATATTATTTCCTGCCCACCTCCACAAGCGCCCTTACCATTGTTCACTCACGACGAAGGAAGCTAACAAGCTAAAAAGTCGACGAGAATTGCAGTTGCTCACAGAGCTGACCCTGACGAAGACCTGTAAAAGCAGGGGTGTGAAAAATGCGGCCCAGGGGCTATTTACGGTTTGTGGCTTGTTTTTTATTGTCCTGCAGCAAGCACATTGAACTGAAACCCCAAAAAACAGCAAAATTGTGAAATCAAGTGGAAAAACGTCAGTCGAAAGAGTCAAAAGAAAAGTCAATTAATTAATGTGATCGCTTCTCCCATGAGCTGATGTCGCCACTGGTGGGCCTCGCTGGTAGAACAGGTCAGTGGAGTTAACTCGCCCTGACTGGCGAGGCTCGCTGGGGGACGAGGAGAGCGAGAAGTGTCCTGCCAAGGACAGTGCAGCGTGAGTCCTTGAGTACAATGGCGGCGTTTGTGATGCGGCTCGTTAAGTAAACCTGAAAAAAAAACGTAGTTTTGAAATTAGATGGCACGTTTGTGTGAAGCGAGAAAAGTATTTTGCATCATGTCGTTATGTCCTCAAAGAAAGCACATTACATTTCATATTTCTGTCTGAGTCGTAAATATCACTGATAACATTCACGTTTGAAAATAGCAAACTTTCAGATTTGGCTAATCTGACTGGAGAGGCTAAATCTATTTTATGTTCTCCTCATTTTCAGTGACCTAAAGCGCAGGGTCAGTGTTCTGATCGATGGCTCCCTCATCATTGCCCAAGTCAAGCCTGAGGATGCCGGGAAATACACGTGTGCTCCGAGCAACAGCCTTGGCCAGCCACCGACTGCCTCTGCCTACCTGAGTGTGCAATGTAAGCGACCTACTCGGGAAAGGTGGCCCTCGACTTTTCCTCTCAGCTTCTTCCTTTTGCATGGCCCATTTCTTCTCGTTTCATGGTGAAATAAACATGCTGCATGGAAATGGTGCCTTTTTGAAAAGCTTGTCAGCGAAACAGAACACTTACAGTATTGTGTAGGTGTTTGTTTGCCATTTGAAATACCAGTAACCATGGCAACAGTCCTTAAGGCCGCACAGTTTGTGTTTGGTAGTGATGGTAATGGTTTTATTTGTTTGAAACATGTGACACGGAGGAACATTACATTACCGTTTGCACAATTCGACATGTACAAAAAGGAGCAAGAAGAAGCACTGCTCCATGTCTCAGCAGTTCCTGGGAGTTTGTTGACTTCCTGTGTTTAAGTCGCCTTTTTCTAACTGGGAGAGAAAAGGCTTATGCAGTGATGGGGCAGGGGGTGGAGAGGTATAGTTCGGCATTATGTAGCAGCCTAACCGCCATTTTTTGCAGCACAGTTAATGAATGAAATGTTCTTTTGTCGTTATTTCCCCATATCTCCACACAATAATTTGGATATGGTAACACTAGAGCACAGTAAAGAATGTGTAGTGATTTTTGATGGTATTGAACATTTGAAAAAAAAACAAAAAACACCTCACGACAGTGAGTCGCCTGACTAGAGTGATCTTTTCAGATAACTTTAATTTCTTGCTGAACATGCCAAAGCCAAGGCCCAAAGAGCTAGTATGGCCTTTTTTGACATCCTTAACTGAGATGCTATTCACACCCAACTGTGACTGATTTGAGTTTGACAACATACGACCCCCCGTAAAGCACTCCTTTATCGCCCATTGCATATCTCTCATTGCATAGTGGAAAATGAAAGGATGCAAGGGCCACTTGGATATTTTGTAAAGCAACACACGTAGATATGCTAAGAAGTTATGTATATTTAAAGAAAACTGCATGTCAGCTTTGTCATATATGGTGAAAAAGCACATTATTCGTACAAACTTAAGTCTTTACCATCGCTCATATTTGCTGTTCTTTTTCATTTTTCAACTGTTTCAACCTTCTCCTGAAATAATCTTTATCTATTTTCTTTTTGTAATATTATGACTTTATTCCTATAATATTTGGACTTTATTTCCATTGTATTATAACTTTTTTCCCAACCAAAATTTCAAAAAATCACATTATTTTGTTTTCTTTGTTTCTCATAATCTTACAATTAAAAAAAAAACTTAAAAAAAACTTTATTCTTGCAAAATTACAGATGTTTTGCCATTTCTGCTGTTGGGTTTCTTCCCCAACTATTTCAACTTTCTTTTTGTACATTTTCTTCTCATAAGTATGACTTTATTACCATAATATTTTGACTTTATTCTTGTAACAATTATAACTTTTTCCGCAACGTCATTTTCCAAAATTGCACCTTTATTTGCTGCTTTGTTTGTTTCTCGTAAAATAACAACTTAAAAATAAATGACATCTTTTTTATTGAATAATTTCAACTTTATGCTATGAAAATGACGTTATTTTTTTCTTAATATTTGGGATTTATTCTTGTAGTATTTCTGCTGATTTTTCCGTTTTTGCTGCTATTGCTGGTGTTTTTTGGGGGTTTTTTCTTGTTAAAAACAACAACAAAAAAAACAGCCGCAAATGCCCAACCGCTGGCACTTTGGACCCCCCTGTGCATAACACAGCTGCTCATCAATGTAGTGAGGCATGAAATGAAACCAACACCTGTAAGTCAACAACTTCACGTTCTGTAGGTCAAAAACGACATAATGTCTCATATTTTTGATGGCACAAACCAAAAAGCTCAGTTTTCCATCCCTACTCTGGCCGGAGTTTTGCATCGTGGACAACTATGCAAATGAGGCGATGACATCACTTTGGAAACGCATCTGTGTGAAAATGGCGATACAGGCCAGTGGCAGTAGTCAAGGCAACAGACGTTTCTGCCTTACCCTGCTCTCCTGCCTCAGATTGTTCTACACCAGTGTGTGCTGTGTGACAAATAGAGGCAGGCAACACCAGTCTTGGGAAAGCGGGAGGGGAGGGGAGGAGACGGGATTACATCATTGCTGTAAAATCAGGCCCGTTAGACAGCAGAGGGCTCTCACGTGCCACATTCTCATGATTCTGTTTTAATCATTCCCACCGCTGTCCTCCATCCATTGCAGCATCTCTCCCGAAGGTGTTTCCCGATGAATGACTCAGGTAAAGCATCTTGCAGTGAGAACCGGCGGGTCGTGAGCGATAGCGGTGTCTGGAAGCTATTTTTAGAACCTTGGCTGATATTCTTGACGCTGCTAGCAGCACTCCTCTGGGCTCCTGGTGCCAGAGCGCTGCCAAGCTGGCACACACAGCCAGGACTTTCAAAGTTGTTCTGACCGTGTCACAATTAAGCTTTTATTCCCTCTTTAGTCCTCTTTCCGGAATTTTCTAAAGTCAATCTAAAATGTTCACTTCTTCCATCTCCTTTGCAAATACTAGATGTCTTCATCGTGCTCATACCGCCTCTTCAGCTCTCCTTTGGCGGCGTCTCTCTGCCTTACGTCATCTCGTAACGTCCCCTCTCTCTCTCTTACCTCTCTCGCTCCTCCTTCCTTGTCATTTCTCTGTCAAACCAGTATTATTCACTCCATCTTGACAACTTCCTCCACTCACTCCTGTCTTTTTGTTTTTATGACCTCCTGTCCACGTTGAAGATCTCTTTGACCAAAAATGAAATAACACGCCCATAGTCACCTTTACACTCCTATTATGCATTGTTTAAAACACATTGCGCAACTCTTATGCTGCAGGGACTCCAGATGGCCGCTGGCTAGCAAGCCGGTGAGCTAACAAGCTATCGAGCTAACTAGTTAGCCTTGAATTTATTTGCTCTAAACTTGAGAAGCCAAAAACGTATCACTTCCACACGGAATGGGAGTAGACCTTTTTTTCAGTCTATCATGTCGGACACGCCATGGTAGGTAAGGTAATGGAATGTAAGGTAATGTCTCAATGTTTTGTGTCATTACTGACGCCTAGTGACCAGAATAGTACATGTCATTTGTGGCCTTTGTAACGGTCCATTGTCAAAATGTTGCACTGACTTTCTAAAGGTATTTCTCTGTACAGGTGGTCCTCGGTTTACGGTGGTCCGTGTTACGGCGGTTTGTGGTTATGTGCGCGTTCCCTTAAACAAATAAAAGACGCAACTTTGGTCCGTAAACACAAGACTCGCTCGCGGACACGGCACAGCACGGAGCGCTGCGAAAGAATACAATATGTGCTCAATTTTGGCCGCACTTGTCAATTGCGTGACTCTTGGGACCATCATCAAGGCTAAAGATCGTGTTGTAAGGATGACGAGGAGGTGGTCGATCAGCAGTCTCTTTGTTGGAAAACCAAAACATGCTGCTTTCTAAATTGCAAGGCACACGCTCAGCCCCCACCCGAGAGCTATTACAGGATCAGGACCGAGCCTTTACACCAGGGGTGTCCAGACTTCTTCCAGCGAGGACCACTTTGATATTTTATAATGTAGATATGCTAATAAGTCATGTATGTTTCAAGAAAAAATTGCATCTCAGCTTTGTGAGAAAGGTGAAAAAGCCTATTATTAGTATGAATTTCGGTCTTTGTTATTTTTTTCCCCCATTTTTTTTTTTTTTTTTTTTTTGATAAATTTTCCCAATATTTCAACTTTCTTCTTTTTTCTCATTAAATTACAGCTTCTTTTTTTTATTGCTGCTCTATTTCTGCTTTCTTCTTGTAAATTTTCTTCTCGTAATGATGACTTTATTCCAATAATATTTAGACTTTATTTCTGTAACATTATAACTTTTCCTCATAATATTATGACATTATTGTCATAAAATTACAAAATGTTTTTGTTAGATTGCAGGTTTTTCCATTTTTTGCTGTTGTTTGGGCTTTTTTTTTGGTAGTTTTATTTTTGTTAAATTGTATTTTTAAAATGTGCTGCGAGCCAATGAAAACACTTTTTTGTGATGTGTCTGATCAGATCCTGCCCGTGTTGTAAACATGCCGTCTGTCCTCTACGCGGCCATCGGTCTGCCAGGCTTTATCCGGTGTCCTGTAGATGCCAACCCACCTGTAACTTTGGTTAAGTGGAAGAAAGATGGTCTTCCTCTCCGGATAGATAAGGTAAACCCCAACTCAGAGCAGGAATGCATGTGCACAAGAACACTTCTTAAAGCTAGCAATGGATTTTCTACGGGGTAATGATACCATTCACAGTACCCCGGGTGGAGCCAAATGGACGACGGGAGCATCCGTGTGGCAGAGGTGACGGAGGACTCTCTCGGCACCTACACCTGCATGCCTTACAATGCCCTGGGTTCCATGGGATGGTCCCCTCCCGCTCCCCTGGTGCTAAAGGTGTGTTGGCAGTTGTCACGAATAATAACCGAATATGTTGTACGGCCTCCATTTTCTTTGTCCAGGAATGCAAAAAAATAACAATAATCATGTGCGTTGCTATTTTTTATGGGGTTTTTTTGTAAAGATTCACAGATAACAATAATTATATTTTAGCATTAAAAGTAGATTTTGTTGAAAAGAGTGGGGGTGTAACGATTCTTTTGAATAACGATTCGATTCGTGTCACGATTCATGGTCGCCGATACGATTCAAGAACGATATTGGTTCATTCAGAACGATACGATCCGAAACGATTCAGTAACTTTAGATTGATTCAGTCCCTTTTTAGCCAAAAATTCAAACAGTGTGACTGTGAAATAAATACCTGTGCACTGGACCGTGCAGGTGACGTTTCCTAGATTCCTGTTGTTTTTTTAAGGGAATCAGGTATAAATTAATGATGGGTATAAACAAACAAGTAAACATTTATTTGGAACACCTCTTTCTTTACAAAAGCCAAAATGTATCCACACACTGGGCTGCAATTGTGGCTTAATTATTTCTCGCTCGCCAGCTCGTCCCCCGCCCTCCGCCGTGCAACGTTTCGTTGTCCGTTGGCGCAGACAGGCGAGTGGTGATGACGCAGGCACAGACAGGCAGGCTCAATCGAGTAGCGTTTAAATTCTCTTTATCATTAAGAGTGCTAAAAACACCACATCCATATAAAGCCTGCTGTGCTTCAATCCAATGCTTTATTTCCTAGTATCGACGCAATAGATTGATGACCTTTTTAAACGATGTTTAATCGATATATTTCGTCCGCAATGGAAACGTGCCTGACACGGATCAATGTAGTTGAATCATAGGAATACATGATGTAGTCGATGAATCGTTACAGCTCCATGGGGCGGCATGGCTCAGGCGGTAGAGTGGTCGTCTCCCAACCTGAAGGTTGCGGGTTCGATCCTTCGTCCTCCTGTGATCATGATGACGTATCCTTGGGCAAGATACCGAACCCCCGGTTGCTCCTGATGCTGCGTCATCAGTAGGTAAATGTGCTAACAGTGGGCTAAGGGCTTTTAGTGCCTTGGAGGTGGAAAAACGCTATACAAGCAAAAGACCACTTACCATTATTAAAGTGGGGGTGTAACCTATAGAAACAATTAAAAAATGATTTGGGTCGTTATCAGTGCTGTTAAGTTATGTCAACTGGCCTTACAACACATGCTATGCTAGGATAACTTTTTTTTTCCAGTATGGCCCTAAACCTTCTTCCTCATATTGTCAACTACGTTGCAGGCCAATAAAAAACGAGCTGCAGGCTGCAGTTTGGGCACTCCTGGTATAGATAATACAGGATGTTGATGGCTGACACACAATACAGGAATCTTTACTCTTGGCGGTGGTATCTGTAAAAACTCGTACATCCTGCAGTTAATCTGATAAGCAAGTTTAGTGATGTTCCGAAAGTTCTGGCCAGAGTTGTCAAATGACATTTCAGCGTCCATTTGCTGGTTTCCTGGTTCCAGGCTCTGAGGCGGTACTGAACTATTAAACAGAGCTGGATTTTAATGGTCAAATTTGCCGCTGTAATTGGGAATTATGTCAAAACACTGTATCCGATGCTATACTGACCTAAGCTCACTTTCAACCTTGACAGGACCCTCCCAAATTCTCAGTGGTCCCTGGAGGGGAGTACAGACAGGAGGCTGGGAGAGAACTTGTTATCCCTTGTGAGGCAGAAGGAGACCCATTCCCCAATATAACATGGAGGAAGGTAAGATCCTTTCTGTGATATGTTGGGATCATAAACTGACTTTTGAATGACAGCAAAATATAATGTTCATCCAACCTTTTTTTGTTTTGTTTTGTTTTGTTTTAGTTAAATAACAATGAGAAATGTGGAATTTATGTGTTTTTTTTTCAATTACGTAAAAATCTTTGACCAAAACAATAGTTATGATTTTTAAGAATTTCTCAGAAATTTCCAGCTTTGGAGGAGCAGATTAATATCTTATATCAGGTTAATATCTTAGATCAGATTAATATCTTAGATCAGCAGCATCCAAAGTGCGTCCCAGGGGCCATTTGCGGCCCGCAGCTGCTTTTTTTTGTTGGCCTGTTAGCATGTTAACACCCAGCATGATAACACTAAGTGTCCACGTAAGTTTATACCAATAAAAGTGGTTACAAATGCTAAAATGGTAATGCTAACATGCTAGCAAAAATGCTAACATGCTAACTGTTAGCATGTTACCACCTAAAATGAAAACACTGTCTATGTAAGGTTGTAATACCCACACTATGGAAAACCGCTACCATAATCCCATAGTAATCCATAGTAATGAAGTGCCTGGAGAAACTGCTGCTTTATAACTATAAAATGCCTTAAATGCTAACATGCAAACATTAGCATACTATCTGTTAGCATGCTAAAACCTAACATAAAAACTGTCTATGTAAGTTTATACCTTTTAAAAATACCAAAAAAAAACAAAACTAACATGCTAATTTTAGGACGCTAGCAATGATAACATGCTAGCTGTTGTCCAAAAAGTGGTGAGAGCGGCGGGGCAGTGACCGTGAGGTATGTCTTTAGCTCCCCCGAAGAAATACATCTTCCCATTGCTGCCTTACTCTGGCTTAGATACACGAGTCTTACATCCAAACAAAAACACGTTCGACTGCCATTTTCAAGATGGTACTGAGCAGAAATTCAAACCATCTTGTGGAAATCTTGTGACGTCCTCATACGTGACCGTTCACAAGATTTAGGAGTGGCATAAAAATGAAAGCAGGGATCATCTTAAAAACACGCCAACCTCATGTATGGCATTTTCGTATCATGTAGAACATTTTAAACATATATGTAAGTCTGGAAATATGTAGGATAGGGCCCCTTTTAAAACCAAGGTAAGTACCAAACCGTGGTTATGGCGTAGTGTTACACCCCGAATGACGACAGTTTGTTGTTTGTGTGGCTTTTGATGCCTTTTGGTTGGTTAGAAAAGTGTCTGATCGTAGGGGCTGTTGAAGTTTGTGCTTGCATTGTTTGTCGACAAGGCTATTGTGTTGTATTTCATAGGCTTTATCTGTCCCGTATTTGGGTGATCTGCAGGTAGGCAAGTCCAGTCAAAGCAAGCACAATGTTCTGCCTCGAGGCAACTTACAGTTCAAGTCACTTACAAAGGAGGACCATGGGGAATGGGAGTGTGTTGCCACCAACGTTGCTACGAGCGTCACTGCCAGCACGCATGTCCAAGTCATAGGTAACGTGTACACATCACGCCATGAATACAAACAAGTCACTAAAAAAGTGGAATAAACTAGAGCAGTGTATCCCAGCCTTTATTGAGCCAAAACACATATTTTACACAAAGACAATCTCACATCACACCACCAAGGTGGATACAAAGGTTAATGGTGTACCTTCTGCCATCTAGTGGAAGAGCATTTCATTGTCCTGCGTTCACTATAGGTCACTGGCATAGATAGAAGAACAAAGATGCATTATTTGTGGTAAATCATAAATTGATGATGTCTCATGGCACACTAATGTGTGGTTGGGAATCACTGAACTAGAGGACACTAACTAATTTATCTTACTCCTCTTTTTATTTTGCAAAATAGAAGCTTTACATATATTTTTGTCATGACTGCCCTTCTATCTGACTGCGGGAGTACGCTCACAATCAACCGTCGTCAAAACCAAGGGCGTGTTTAGTCATTTGGGGGCCCAAGGCAAATCCTTATACCGCCCTGACAACAGTTTTATTCTCACCTCAACACAGGGTCTTTAGCAAATAGGTTGAGCCCAAGTGATCAAGGGAATCATCTCAAAGCTTTTACTGTAATTGATAAGAGCATTAAGCAACTTTTAATATAGTTTACTGCTTTAATACTCACATCTTTTTGATGAAAAGCGTCACTCTCAGCTTCATCTCTAGCAGTCTCCGCGGCTGACAGCAGTGCTGCTGCTGTCAAGAGCACGTGGCTCTTGCTGTTGTTGTGTGTCTGTGTTTGTTGTGACCGAGACAGACAGTCTCGCCTATAAAATCAGAAATGGCCTTCCACAACGTAAAATGATCACTCAAAGAAGCCATGTTGTTCGGGAGTGATGTGTTTACCGTGTGTAGAGTAAACAGGACATTAGATGACTAATATGCTCTTTTAACAATACATCCACCCTGCAGGCACAAGCCCCCACTCCCCCACCAGCGTCCGTGTGGTGGCATCCTCCACCTGGGCCAACGTGTCCTGGGAGGTGGGCTATGACGGAGGCTTCCAGCAGACGCTCTCAGTCTGGTACGGCCATGCGTGAGTCATCCCAGCCTGCTTCGCTTCCTGCTTTCCCATCTTCTATCGTGTCAGAACACAATCATTTCCTGTTCCAACTCTGTCTTACTGTATGCTTCTGCTGCTGCTGCGGCTGCTTTTTATGCGTATGCTCAACCACCAGTTACACACGAAAAAACTAGGGGATTTCTAACTGTATATTATTTTAAGAACAAAATAATGGCCCATATTTTTAAAATGGATATCCCTTTGCATCAAATTTTATGTAGTTATTTACAAATTATTTTATGTTTTAAAAACTTGCAGGCCATCTACAGTATAAAGGGAAGTTGACCATCTACATAAATCATCAAAGTACCCTTTTTACTGTAAGGTTTAACTCTGTCAATTTCTTGAAAGGAAAACATTCTCATAGAATTGTGCGTATGTCGTGTTGGTGGTGTTCGTTTTCTGTGAATCAAAAATATTTATTGTAATAATAATAATAATAATAATAATTTCTGGAAAAATTCTGCATCCACTATCCATACCTGAAAAGAATTGTGACGTTGTCACACGTCTCCACAAAGATGATTATCATGGCATTGTAACATCCAGTCGTAGCGAGCAATCTGTGCAAGGCCTGTAGTTATTATTTTTACACCATTGTTGCAATTACTGCATGTGCATCTTTCGGTGGCCGTGTGTCAACTCTGAATGGATGGCATGAGCACACAGCAGCTGACTGCAGCATGGGCTTACCATCAAATGAGAGTTCCATTGTGAGTACTGTGTTTCCCACAGGTTTACAGCTCTGGAGGGGGGCGACAGGGGATTTGACACAAACTGGGATTGCACAAAAAAATCTGAAAAAAAATGCGATCTCCGTTCACATTGATCTGTTATTTCTAAATGACGCCTATTTTTTTTTTTTTTCAATTTTACTTAAGGAGTCAAATCAGAAACAACCTGAACACGTGAAGACATGTACCGCATGTCTGCAGCATAGCCAACTGTAATGCGATCTCTCCCCTTCAGTTACATTAGAGTTGCAGACACCATATGCGTGTGTGTGTGTGTGCGTGCGTGTGTGTGAGATTGAATTAAACATCGTTTAACTGAGGGATTATAAATGGGATTTGGTTTTCCAAAGTCAGATGAACTTTTGTTTTTGTCTCTATCCCGCCTGTCCCACTCACCTCTCACCCGGATTTATCTGACAGGCTAAAAAGGGAGCATTTGGGCCCACATGACTGGCTGTCCATACCAGTGCCAGGAGGCCAAGAGTGGATGGCAGTGTCTGGTCTGGAGCCCGAGACAACATACCAGTTCAGCGTCCTGGCCCAGAACAAGCTCGGCACAGGCCCCTTCAGCGAGGTTGTCACTGTGAACACATTAGGTGAGCATTCTTGGTGCCAACACCAAAAGTTCATGTTTGTACTCACAAATGAATTAATATGGACTGAAAATCATGTGTGTGTATTTAGTTAGTCAGTGGCTGACGCAGCAGCTACAGTCTCCAAACTAGACATTTATTGCTCACATGGAGACAAGAAATAGCCCTTGAGAAAGTTTATGTAACACTTGTCAGGCAGAAATTTTATGTAATGGTCTTCAAATATGCCCACAGTCTGATATGCCAAGATGGGAACAGTTCGTGAGGAAATACATGTAATATAAAATCTTTATCACACCCAGTCACTGCATAGTTAATTTAGCTGCCAAAGAGTAGTGATTTATTCCTGCCATGCTGCTAGAACCTCTCACAAAGAATTGAGTGGAGTCTTTCCCACGCAATTTTAATCCCAATGCGCTCTTTCAGTATTTCCCATTAGTACCCCTGAACCACTGGTGCTGCTAACCCCACCACGGTGCCTCACAGCCAATCGCACGCAGCAGGGAGTCCTGCTCACCTGGATCCCACCCGCCAATCACACAGCACCGATCCAGCATTATGTCATGGAGTTTCGCTTAGGGGAACGATGGGAGGTCCTGGATGACAACATCCCCTCCAGTGAGACGGAGATGCTCGCTCGCGACCTCATACAGGTAAAAAAAAATGAGACCCAGTCGAGGTTCCAGAGATCTAGTGGACGATGAATGCCCTTTTAAAGGTGCGGTCCCTCCTTGGCTCCAAATGACCTATTTTTCATCCACCATCACTGGCTAGCATTTGTTACCAACATGCTTTCAGAGAGCAGATTGTACAAAAAAGGTTTATATTCTTCACGATTACGAGTTAACCTGAATGCTATTTGGTTATTTGGTCCTGGTGAACCTTGACAGGACGTTCTCACTCTTCTTCTGTTAGGAGGCCTGGTATGAGTTCCGTGTCATGGCTGTCATGGATGAGATGATCAGTGAGCCCAGCAACATAGTAGGGGTGTCCAGTACAGGTAATACATTTTGCCATGTCATCCTCAATCCAACGCTGAAAGATAAAAAACTGATGATCTTGTCGAGTAGCATGTTTTATATTGCATTCTCAGCAGTATTTCCCTTTACTTCACTTTCCACTGTCACGGTTTGCTCCAATATAATTGACATTATTCATTTATACAATTGTGTTTTCATGCTCTGCTCTCAGATACAAGCCGCCACCACCGATACTCCAACATTGTGCATTGGCCGATACTCGTGCCGTATTGATACCAACCTTCTTTTCTCTTTTCTTGTTATAGTAATAGAGATACAGTCATGGAAAAAATGATTAGACCACCCTAGTTTCTTGTTCATTTTACTGCCTGATACAACTAAAGGTATCTTTGTTTGGACAAATGTAACAATGACAACAAAAATAGCTCATAAGAGTTACATTTTTTGGCAGTAAAATGCTACAGCTATTCATGTAAGAACTGATTTTGGTTATTATCAAGAAAACTATTTAAGTTGCTGGATATCAGCTCTTAAGTTAAACTCTTGTGAGCTCTTATTTGTTATCATTATTATATTTGTCCAAACAAATGTACCTATAGTTGTAGCAGGCATTAAAATGGACCAATAAACTGAAGAAACAAGGGTGGTCTATTCATTTTCTCCATCACTGTATATGCGTGTCATGACTTCTTAAAAAACACAATGTTCAAACTGTGCAGCAAATATTCTGCGCCCCTGAAAACCTTAAATTACTCACAACATGACTCAAGTTATGCAAAACTGCGGCTGTTGCTGCACGTAGCTTTTAACTCCTTCAATCCCAGCCATTTTTCAAAAGACAACCCCTTCAGTAGCGGCCATTTTGGACAATTTTGACTGATCTTTCAAGGCACACAGAATATTGTGATCTATGGCTCTCTAAACATGGAACCTACCAAAAGGAAGATAAGACTCCCATCTTTCATCAGGAAAAAAGTTTTCCTCTATTTTTTTCCGTTCTTAAGTAATCAGCAGTAGAACATAGGTAAGTTTCAGGAAAATATCAGTTCCTGACTAGAAATGGGAGAAAAACAGCTTTTTGCGAAAAGGTTCATTTCAAGCATAACTTTCACTTTGTGACAGATCAAATATCCAAACAACTATATCAACATAAACAACACAAAAAGGGGTTGTTTACATCAAAATAAAATGTTTTTACAAATATAACACCAACTATTTACAATTTTCACATTTGGAACTGAGCTATGCGTGTGCATGTGTGCACATGTTCATGTGTGTGCGTGTGTTACAATTTCCCTACAATATGTAACCTTCTGCACGCTACACTCCTCCACGCTCTCTCACTTCCTCCTTCCTGTCATGTGTGATTCTTCCATTGAAATGATGGCTGTCGAGCTCTTATCAAATGCACTTCTGCCACCTTCTGGCCATTTTTATGGCCACAAAATTACTCTGAAATGTTAATGCATGAGTGGAGAGTTGCATCATCACTCCTTTTTGCCTCTCAAACAACAAAGTATAAATATGTTGTAAAAACATATAAATACGTCTTTGGTATTGAAAGAGTTAATAGCATTTCTGATTGGTCACCAGACTCATCAGCAACTTTCAAAGATCCAAAATAAAATTGAATAAAGTGAAACGTTTCAGTGTGCATTGAGATAATTCACACTCAATGTGGCCTTGTACCTCAGTGATATAGCAAAAAAACCCACATACAAATAATAGCATATCCACTTAAAAATGTACAATGGATTTTTCATATCACAAAAATTCCCATTTATCCCAAAATTCCACATTTTCAAAGTTATTTTCAAATTTTATTGATCAGTAAAGACTTCTTAATGGCTTTCACACTTCCCAACCAATTCAAAACATCAGACAGACGCTCTATTTTCCACATTCCAAAAATTCTCGTAATTTTTTCATTTTTTTGCTCCCATAATTTTTCTGTCTCAAAAATTCCATAAAAAAACATTTTTCCACATTTGTCAGTGCATTCAAATCAATCCAGCATCAAAACATTCAGACTAACATCTTTTCACATCCACAAACATTGTTCTATTATTTTATACTTACATACCAAGAGATATTCTATTCTATTCTGTTCTGTTCTACGATTCTGCATTTTTCAGACAGCATTTCGGTTCAGCTTCAGCTTTTCAGCACACACACGCAATTTCTATACAAACTGCCTTCTCTAGTTTCCATTGTGCTGCTATTTCCTTATCATTTATGATGCAACTTTTGTTCTTACCCTGCAGACTTCTTTCCACCTCCAGAGTTGGTTGAGGAATCAGGGTTGGCGCGACCAGTCGTGGCTGGTATTGTGGCCACAATCTGCTTCTTGGCCGCAGCTGTTCTTTTCAGTACAATGGCAGCCTGCTTTGTCAATAAGCAGCGGCGGCGGAAGCTCAAAAGAAAAAAAGGTGAGGTGAAATGATGTGATTTGCTGTACCCGATACCGTGGAACCTGGAAGGTAACTTCGCCAGCCATGCTACTTGAACTACGCTAAAATTGCTAAAAAATTATAAACCTTATGGCTCATCCCACAAAACCTCTGCATATCTAGCAAGACATTACCTTTATATCTACAGGGAGTCCCTAAATGCATATACAGCAATCCTCGGCCACTTTGCTCTTTGAATTTCATGGTGTCACTCTATCACGGTTTTGCAAATATATGTTAATTAATAAATAATGCTGTTTCATGGTTGAATACAGCCTATTATTAGTAGAAAAATATGCATTTTAAGCTAATTTTATGTATTTTTTGCAACAATCTAGGCATTTTCAAGCATAAAAATGGCTAAATGAACTAAAATATACATAAAATAGACACATTCAAAGACGCTGTTACATATGTAATATTCTACACTGGTCACTAGGTGTCAGTAATGTCACTGCAATGTTCAGTGAGTCACACAAGCACCAGACTTGATCGCCGGAGCAACAGGCTTTTATTGCTGGTTTGAATTATCTCACAACAGGCACAATAATCCCACAATGACACTGGCTACATTTCCGGCCGTAACCCACCCCAAGCTAAAAACACAACTCTGAACCCCCAACATCACTTCCTGTCCGCTCCACCGCAACACATTTACAGCAACACACACAAGTAGTAGTTATATCTTAAATGGCTTACTTTTTGTTATTGTGTCTCCTATATTGGGTAACATGAGTGTAAAGGTGACTGTAGGTGTGTTATTTCATGTCTAGAGGGTTCTAATAATGTTGAAAACCATATTTAGAAGCTCATAAGCAGTTTTTTATGTTTTGACTACCAAAATGTTCCATTTATACTGTAAATAAGGAGTACTACTTTGCAGAAATTCACTCATGACGGTTGGGTCTGCAACCAGTTAATCGTTAATTACTGTACAGTAGTATATAATGACTAAACTTTTGTTTTAACGAGCGGGCAATCACTTTTTCACACAGGGCCATGTAGGTTTGGATTTTTTTCTACGTTAATAATAAAAAGTTTCTTTTAAAAACTGTATTTCGTGTTCAGTTGTGTCGTCATTGACTAGTATTTAAATTTGTTTGATGATCTGAGACATTAAGTGTGACTAAAAAAAAGAAATCAGGAAGGGGGCAAAGGCTTTTTCACACCCCTGTGAAATGCGTTTTATTATGTAGTTTTATTCTATCCATTAATTTTACTTGTAGTTACAGTATATAAATATATAGTTGTTCATTTTATTGTTTACATACATGATTGAACATATTATTTAAGTGTAATTCATTAATTATTAATTTATTTGAAACTTTTTGGGGGTATAATTTATATATGCAGTATTATATGTTTATATGTACAGACTTTTGGGACACCCTGTATTTATGCGTTTCTTCTTTTAGATCCCCCTCTTTCCATAACCCACTGCAGAAAAAGTATGGCATCGCCGTAAGTACATACTGCACAACACACAACTCACTGGAAGTTCTGGCAATGAATAATGTGTAGCAGACTATCAGAGTTGATTTGTTTATACTTGTTGTTACAATCAGCCCATACTTTCAAACTGCACTGAAATCAAGTCAGTGCTTTTCTTGTAGCATTTTTAAATCAACCAAACAGTGATATCAATAACATCATAGTTATTACAACAGACTTTATAAGGAGGAAGAATGAGGCCCATTGATTTGGTTAATTGGAAACTGGATATTTAATTTTGCTAGTGAATATCTCATGTTCACACATAGAATACAATATATCCAAGAGAAGTCACAATTACGCCTCTTGACAAAACTTGACATGAGTAAAGTCTGGTTTATGCCACTATCCCTTTCAGTGTTGTCATGCTTTCAAAGTTCTACGTCGAGCTCTATAGACTACCTCACCAACAGACCACAGTATGTGAGGCTCCGTCACTATACGAGACTGAGTGCATGCCGTGCAATTCTACTTCTCAGGACTATTTAGCTTGTAAGCTTCATCCGTCGCTCGTGACAATGGCAATTAAAGAGAGACAGTGTTCATGAAGCTGGAACTAATTCATGTGTTACGACAGTATTATAATACCGTATTATGCATATGTTGCATAATATGAGGAGAATGCGTTCGCAAAAGTAGATCTACACCCTCATAATGAGTTGTATAATACACTGGAAATAATGTATTCAAATTGAACACATCAAGCTACACAAGAGGGTTTGGAGGGGGAGGAGCAAGGTTACGTAGCGTACGCTGGCGCCTCGACGCAGAAGCATAAACCAGACGTGAATTTAATGGTTGATACCACCAGTGATTGTGTTGTAGAGAATTTGAATTTAACGGTACCCTTTATTCTTCTCCATAGGCCATCCTCAGGGAAGGCGAGCCCAGAAAGCATTCGCTCAAAAGCCTCCTCCCTAGCAGAATCATCTGAGGACAGTCATACCCAACGTGGGAAGAAACCGCCCCCAAGTCCAGGGAAGAAGGAGGAGTCTCTGTACAAGAAGACCAAAAGAGCAATAACCAGCAAGAAGTACGTCTCGAAGCTTGAAGGTGAAGCAACAACACCCATTGAGCTCATCAGTCGTGGCCCAGATGGACGCTTTGTCATTGATCCCACTGACGCAGAATTGTCTGTCAAGCCCCGAAGAATTGAGGGCTTTCCCTTTGTGGAAGAATCAGATCTCTATCCTGAATTTCGGCAATCAGATGAAGAGAATGATGACCTTCGGCCTCTTCCACCAGTTATGGCCCCCCTTCGGCCTCACCAGATTTCACCCATCTCCAGTCATGAATCCTACCTCCAGCCTCCAGCCTACAGCCCTCGTTTCCAGAGGCCGTTTGAAGGTATGACCATCATGGAGAGCAGTCGACTTCAGGCCACAGGGCAGATTCGAGGCTCTCTCCATCACAGGGCTTTCTATGGCTACCTAGGCCCACCTGGGGATCATGATCCTCCTCCTCCTTTTTACATGACTGATACCAGTCCCCTTAGCTCTGTCATGTCTTCCCCGCCATACCTAACTGAAGGTCCTTTTGGCTATCCCATGATTCCAGAAGAAATGGGAGAGGGTGATTTCACACATTATGCCGTCTCTGGCTACCCTTATCCTCTGACACTCACTTCTTCTTCTCATTCACCGGAATTTTGGCGGGGAATGGATTTTACCTTTTCAACTGTGGAGGGGCCACAGTTCATTTTTCCGCCACAGCCCTCTCTGCATCTTCGCCATGACTCTCCGTATCCACCACCACCTCATGTTCTCCCCCTTAGTGCTTTTCAACCCTCCTCCCTCCCAATGCCTACCTATCCATCTGTTTTGCCACTAGAAGGTCCACAGAGTCATGCAAGCAAGTCTCCCAGCAAGGCCAAGCCTCATGGCTCTCCAGCCAGGCGTTTTGCTATGCAAGAGGCTCATTTAGGGCAGCTAAGACATACAAGCCACAGTATGGGTGTTCCGCTTTTGCCTTACACCGATCCAATGGCCCACATTGGCCCAAGCACGTTCAGTAGCCTAGATACCCGATGGTTCGAATCTACCCCCCGCTTTAGCCCAAGACAGGTTCGTAGGATGGATTCTGGTGTGCATCAGGTGGTTCTCCAGCCCTCTCGACTTTCACCCCTCACCCAGAGTCCCTTTAGTTCCCATGAGGGATCTCCCGAGATTGTTGTACGTCCCCGGCCACGTCCAAACATTGTTCATGCTCCCATTCCCCCAGAGATGTCTGAGATTACCCTCCTGCATCCTTCCGCGGCCACCTTCTCAAGAAGATCTTCCCCTTCTTCCTCACCTGCACTAGGCCAGGGTAGCAGAAGAGCCAGTCCTAGCTATCGTTCCCACATGGCCTTTGCTTCATCTGCAACCAGCTATCCAGCTTCCCAGTCCCCATCACCTCCCATGGAAAGCAGCAACATATTTGGGCAGGTGCCATCTCAAAGGAGGACTGAGGAGGAGATCCTTCCATCTGAGCCCTCTCCACCCCAGTTGTCAGCTTCAGGGTAGGTGTATTAGTCGTGTAGGTAGGGATTTCATTTGATTCATCTGCCCAGCCCATAATGCTTTGATATGGCTTCACCTTGGTTACAAACGCAGTGTGCAATATCCATCAACTAGAAATAACATTTTATAGTGGTTTGTTTTCTTTTTACTTGAGTTTACATCAAGACATTTGAGTTAACACTTTTTTTGTTTAAATCTCAGAAAGCTATTTTCAGTCAATGCTTATTTTAATTTGAGACGTTGAGTTGGTCCCATTCTACCAAAATCTGTGTAGCATTGTTTCAAAATATATTTCCATTGAAACAGTCTGAAGTAACAATGCAAAAGTCAATTGAATTTAAATGAAAGGTTGGTAAATCAAAATAATACAATAAGTAATAAATTGCTATTTGCTCCACAGATTACGCTTCAGACATTTAGAAACCGAAGTCTATCAGTGACGACATTTACATGCACACGATATTGTGGTTAAGGTTGACAGCGTCTTCAAGACAAGACGTGTTTGCATCCACAAGCAATAACAGTATTTACGTTTACATGTTAATCAGCACATTCCAGTAGAATACTCGATTAGTAAAATATTACATAGCTGCAGCCCTAATCGCTTGCATGTTTTTGTTAAAGCGGATTGGTGGTTATGTCAAAATCAGTAAAACAAAGGAAGAAGGTTTGGAGGCGCAGGAACAGGATAGGAACCGCCACTTACCCTCAAAGCGTCGACATAGGACCAGAGGTCCATTTTGAGTTATTTCACCCCCCTTTCTGCAATGCATAAAATGTACCCATTTAAATTTTGCAGAAATGGAGGAAAACTATGGCAACAAACTGCCAAGTCTTTTATTACCACCCATTCTCCTGAAGTCTCTGGCCAAAGCCATGGTGCGTGTCTCTGTGTCTTTACAAATACCTGCTGCCATGCTGCTATGCAACCGCTCCGTTAACACTCAGCTGATGAAAGCAGCTTATATCCATGCTGTACTTGATCAAATACACGGGAAAAAATGTCTTCTTGAAGTTTTACCAGATTCTGGTATGAAAATATTCTAGGATGCGCTCCATAATGGAGGATAATGAAGTCTCTAAGGATAGCTATCATTGCATACTGAACCCCCCCAAAAAATCCCACAATCCTTATGAGCAGTGATCATGCACAATTCCACTAGGGTGCATTTTCACATTCCCGTGTTAATATGAGCTTATACTGGGCTTGATAAGGGCATACACCACGGGTCCCAATCAGGTTTTTTAAAAACCGTAACATGATCTTGATTTGGAATTGGCAAAAAAAAAAGGTGCTTAAGTGCGTTTTCCAAATATTCACTCTATTCTGGTTACTACTGAAATATTGTGTGCATGTAAACGTAGTGATTGAAAATAAGCTATACTTTTGCTATTAGACTGCATGATTTCTTTGGCACAAGCCTCTTAAAGTTGAGCCGACATCATGTTACGACCCTTTTCCCCATTTAGATCACACATTACCTTGCTTCCAATTAACAGGAGGAATTCCTTACTATTCATCCAATCCAATCCCCGCATAAATATTCATTGTTATATCTAGATCCAAGCGTTTAAGGATGCCTGTGTCATGCAGAGGGATGCTTGAAGAAGAATTCATCTTGGCAGGCCCTGCGGCCCATCAACGGCCTCAGTAACCTGACTTCATTACCAGTTCTCCCCTTCTGCCCTTTCAGATCCTTTCCCAACCTACTTTTCCTTCCGTTTTCTGTAATGCTTTTCCCAGCAATCCCTTTAATTGCCTCACAACAACCTCAGGTCTGACTAGCAAGGGAAGGTTGTTGGGCAAAGTGTGTCACAGGGCCTGTCTGCTTCTCATGTCCCGCAATGTCTTCATCATTATCAGTTAGGGGAAGTATGGTGGTTTTTATTAGCTCCTGGAGTCTTACGTGCTTTGTTTTTGATTGATCTCAGCTATCTGGGCAGCGTTGTTGTGACCAGGTCCTCTACACCGCAATAGGTAAGGGTTGGATCCATGTCTGAAAGGGGGGGGTTCGCAGGTGGGGCTTTTTTGATCACCTCGTCCTTTAAAGGGGAATACAAGACAATGAGTCTTTGTTCAATTTTGTCAGCAGTACGTCATTTTGTTCTTTCTTTTTTCTTCTGTTCCTCTAAAGCTGTGCATTTAATTTATGAATGCATCTTGAATTATATTCATAAATCATCAGTTAGACAATGGGTTATCATATTTTCGTTCTTGAGTGCTTTGCAAACTGACCACATTGACCACGTTAATTGTCGGCATAACAATACCACTAGCAATAACTAGCATTGTTCACTTATTGCAATCTTGGTAAATAAATAACACCAGTTGGCTTATTTGCCTACAAATGCAGCAGCTGATACCCCTGATTTAGTTTCCGATCTAATGCTGAATAAAATTCAGGCTGGCATCAGCGATATCAATCCGATACCGATACTTTAAATTCACCTAATGTGTCTGGTAATTTTAAAAAGTGGTGGATGTCATATCAAGGCATTGAATTAATTTATTGATACAACAAATGACTAATTTAAATAAAATTGTAATTTTTTTGAATTATTTTAAGAAAATTATTTATTTATTTTAAACCCTAAAATATATTGAGGGAGCGAGGTGGTTTACAATATAGCCAAGCTATTAATAAAAAAGAAAATAAGTAAAATAATAAAAGGATTAATTATTACAAACTAATACAAGATTGAAAACTTTATTCACAATTCACACTTGGCTGCGTTTACGATCAGTCATCATTTCAACAGACAAATGTTTCAGACAAACAGTACCTCAAATGCCTGAAGCGTCCAAAGTATTGATATTTTGGTTTGAGAATCTAAAACAGCTGGTATTGGATGTATCGATATTTCAGTGTCGACCCACACGTGGCTAGTTGGTACTAGAGATGCTCAATATTGGCTACCGATATTGTCTAGCACTTCATCACCGATGTCAGCCGATACCGATATAGGCAGCAGGTCACATCTCTTGTAGGGGATGAACACATGATGCTTCCTTCACTGTGATGCCGCAGGATGTATTTTACAAATATAAATAAGACAAATAGCGCAATGTCAGTCATAGAAAAATTGTCATATTTATTTGTAACATTTTGTCTCAACAAAATAGTTAATAAATAAAAAAAATCATGACCAACAGCCAACTAAAATAACATGTTTTTCTCCTGTCAACAAGGCAGGTTAACCTTATTAAATTTACAAATAAGAATCATATTACAATACAATTTGAAACTGCACATTTCTATGTGGCACAACTTCTTCAACATGTCATGCGTGAAGGAAACGTATTACATTGGAAGTATTAAAGGAAGACGCCTTACTTGAACCGATATCTCATTTTTATGCCAATATTGGTCGACTGATGTAATCGGACATCCTGAGTTGGTGCGTGTAAGAGCATTATTTTGTGGGGGAGGGATGATTACAAGTCCACTGAAGAGCAAAATAAGGCAACACTTGGGTGATAACCTGTCTGTCAACTTCCTTCCTTGATGTACTCTCACCTGACTCCGCAACCATGTTAGCTAAGTCCTGCTTTAAACCCGTTCAGGGACGTTTACACACCATAACAACAGTTTTTGTTTCAAGGCCGCACACGGGAAAAGTAAAAGATGCGGGGGCTGCTTTGATTTATTTTGTACATTAAAGATGTTAAACGCAATCCAGTGTAGGTCAATATATGCTAAACTATCTGAACAAAACATCCACATCTTAGTTTTGTGCTATAGGTGACAAAGCAAATTGGTGTAATATCTAATATATGTATTCATTTTATTTTTACAACAGCCGAAGGCCCAATTAAAAAAATAAAATTAAAAAATGGCCCAGAGGCCGCACAATGGACACCGACCCCCTCGCTCTGCTGGCCCCTGCTGGCGTTCTCACTGATCATTTGTGCTACGACCTGTCCACTTGTCTTTGGTGTGTTTTTACTGCAGTTTCACTGACTTTGTGGGTTGTTTCCAGGCTTATTCTGAGTCATTTTTAGTATTTCTACCATGGAAGGTGGCGGATGTAAAACAATTCCACATGCATATAAATGACGAATGAAAAGGATAAAGGAACATTTAAGGTTATTTTTACCTCCATTGAAGACCTGACTGTTCCCAAAGACACGATGTGGCAGCAAGACCAACACCTTCCTGTTCACCAACACTTTCCTGTTTTGTCATGACGTGTGTCTTGAATTCAGTTGTATTTGTCACCTTCTTTATCAAAATGCTGGCACTTGCAACTTTCTTTGGCTCCATTTTGGGTTTTTGAGGTGAGAAACCCTGCTGAATTCAAGAAATAACTCACGGCAAAACAGGAAAGCGGTGTGGAAGAGGAAGGTGTTGATCTCGCTGCCACATCGTGTCTTTAGGAACAGTCACCTCAAGAATCAATGAAGGTAAAAGTAACCCTTTCATTCATCATTCATGTACATGTCAAAATGTTTCCTGCATGGAAAGCTATGATTGTAAAACTGTAAAAACGGGCTTTGTGTTAACATTTTTGGCTTTCAGATGAATTGGATTTACATTGATTCTTGTGGGAAAAATAGATTTGCTTAGAGTCGGACCTTCTGGAACAAATAAGTGACGCTAACCAAGTTTCCACGGTATTTGTTTACCGAGTAGACGCATGACGCCCTCACTTAATGTGTACCGTGTGGGAAATTGGTACGCCTCCGTACCAAACAAAGTTGCATATCAAAAACTATACTGTAATTACGAATGCATGTACCGTTACACCCATAGTAGATACAGTTTGAAAGAAGGTTAAATATGGATATGTTTATAGTTCTTATTAAAGGACTAAATATTTATTGGGGTATCCTAATTTTTTCTATACCGAACCGGATGTTCCATACTGAAAAATCGGAGTACGGATACATATACAGTTATAATATACTTCACAGATGCTTATATTCTATAACAGCCAATTAATTGTTTTGAACCCAGTACAGTTTGTTGTTTTTTTACAAGGCGTTTAGTCTAGATGATTTACAATGACCATTTTTTCACAACTTTAACAATGACTAGTATATCTTTTGATCGGAAAAAATACCCACACTTCTCACCTATATATTTTTTTTAGTATCCCAACTGGACACATTGCCCTTCACCCTTGAATACATCTGAAAGGAGCATAAATAAGACAATTGCGTTTAGTTGCGTGGCACACCTGTGTTACACGAAATCAGCATGATGCACCTTGTTTACCCGACTGAACAAATATTTTGCTATGGGCTTGCAAGGCCTTGAAGCGCAGCAGGGCTGACTCTGAAGTTCAAGTCAACAGCTCGATGAAAAGCTTTTGAATGTATTCCCCTTTAAAGTTACAGTATGTTCCATGTGCAAACTGCCATGCATGCCATTGCTAAATATTGCTCCTCCGTTTCCAAAAAAAAAAAAATTATATACATATATACATATACTAATTAATTGTTACATTTGTTGTCCTAGTGCTTCGCTTTTCTTTGGCTTATTTTTCATTATGTGACTGTTCCCGCGTAGTCATTTCCCCCCAGCCATCTCTCCCCCTGTCAGCATGGTGAAGCCCATTGTAGACAGTTTCCATGTCTATGAATACATATTGATAATGCTTTGTTGCTCAGCTGTGAGTTTTCTCTCCTCCTCTAATGATCCTTGCTTTCTCTCTGCAGCCGCAGTGGGAAGATGAGCCCACTGTAACGCTAATTGTTTTCTGTGCTTTGAGAAGTATACATCGTGTGTGGATGTGTGTGTGTGGCAGACGTCTGTGGGCCGCCATAAGTGCGTCCTGGAAGATCTTGAGGTCTTTTAATGCAACCGGCAGGCTGTGATTTTCAGAGTAAATAAGATTTATTCACAATAGGTGCATCCAGTTTGCAATTGCAGCATCTTAGCGCAATTTATTCTTGTCACGTTTGGTGAACCTGGCACTGAAATTAACACTGCAAGTCTCTCCTTTTCTTGATAGCTGAACTCATTGAATCCGCGAATGTTTTAGCGTTCTCTAGTTTTGGATCAATTTGAGCAAAAATATCTACGTCCCAAATAATAATTCATTCTGTTTACAATTTCAAAGGACATAGTACTATTTAAGCAGTTCATCAATTGATCAAATGTGGCATATCTTGCTTCGATAAAGCTGGGCTGAGATAGTACAAGTATCTGACTTGATACCCCAGGAAAAATCTGTGTTTGGCGTCAAGTTACCTCTTGTTCCCTCTTTCTCCTCCTAATGTAGAAAACGTCGAGGGGCGCCGAGTGTCCTTTCGGGGTCTGAGAGGATTGACGCTCTGAGATACCAACGCATTAGAAAGGCAAAGAAGATGACGATGAATAACAATAATTCCAAGACGAGGAGGAAAGCAGGTGTGTTCTTTAAGCGTTGTTCATTTTCTTCAACAGTGGAACCTGTTTAAGTCTACCCCGTTTATCTCGACAACCTGTCTATGTGGACCAACTCATCAAGTCCTGGGCCATTGTGTTCTTCGTATTACTAAAAAGTGAGGTTGTGATGAAACATCAACGCATGAATCCCTCGTTTATCACTGTTAATTGGTTCCATACCCGACCATGAATGAATTAAGTGAATTAATAAGGATAAGGATTCCTGCTTCATAAATGGAATATTTTCATAGCTACAGCATAGAAAACCTGTATACGATCTTTTAAATAAGTTTTTTAAAGTTTATTTAGCCTTCTAGACATGAACTAACGACCCTATAGTCACCTTTACACACATAAAACTCAATATAGTAGATATCATAAGAGTAAATAAGCCATTTACGACAGAAAACACACTTGTGTGTGTTGCTGTAGATGTGTTCCCTAGGGGAGCTGAGTGGCGGGTGGACAGGAAGTGACGTCAGGGGGATTCCCAGTCTTCCTAAAGGGTGCCCGCTGAATTCAACAAAATCGGTCAACATACATGGCCGACCAATTTACATTTGCTTCAGATTTGTCAGATCAAAACACGAGTGCTGCATATGACTTCCAAATCACACTTCAAAACATGTGATTCTAATCTGGTCTAATCCGGAACTGTAGTTCGAACTACCGTTCTTTTAGCATAAACATAAGGCCACTGCAATCTGCAATGTATTTTGCTTGTGTCTTTACATAAATACACATCAACATAAATGATTAGTAGTAGCAGCTACAACTGCCATCTTGATTTTAACGTTCATCATTTTTAGTTTATGTTTCAATTTGTGGAAAGAAGCTCAACAGTTAAAAACATCATGCTTAGGTCATGCATGCAAAGTTCTAAAACATTTAAAAATGTGCCTGCATTGTTTCTCAGTTGAATTTAAAAAGTTTGTCATTGTAATTTTCTTAAAAGTAATGTTAAAATATCGTTCTCGCCTCGTTCTTGTGAGTGCCGTCTCGTCTCGTGAGCTCAGTGTATCGTGACCCCCGGACTGATAATGTTTTTTTGTCAAGCACTGAGATTTTGCACTTTGTTCGACAGTCTTTGAAGGCACCATAGTTGCTGTGAGACACAAAAGTGAAAGTTACATATAACTTCCACACCGTGAAACCGATTCCATCTGTTCATCAGTCATCTTACGTTATCATTCATTAGTGGTGAGTACCTATACATTTTATACTTTAAAATGTGTTTATACCGTAATTTTGGGACTATAGAGCACATCGGTATAGAAGCCACTAAATTTAAAGAGAAAAAGAGTTTTGTACATATATTGGCTGCACCGGTCATTAAGCCGCAGGTGTCGATGTCCTAACATGGGATATTTAGTACACAGCAGGATGAGAGAGATTTTTTTAGATGTTGATTAAAGAAATGCTTTGTTCCAAACAGTGCCGAAGAGTGTGTGTAATAGAAGTTTAACTTTTGGCGCGGTCCAAGCAGTCCAAACGGAAGCTGTAGTACCTATACACTTGATCAAACTTACTTAAGATTTGTGAGATCAAAACATGATCACTGCATAAGACTTGACTTCACACATCCTGAAGCTGCACTCTAAGCATCATGGGAACTGTACTTCTTTTAGCCATGAATTAGCCACTTCACTGTTTAAGCAGCAGGGTTCAAAGCTTGCAAAAAAAGCATATTGCATATTGAAGAGAAACAAGGGACGGTTCTGGAGCTGAATTTAATCTAATAATTACAACGCTCACTTTTATTGCAACTGTTGATCTAAAATCTTTCTGCAACTGACAAAATGCACAAATGGAGGAAAACGATGTCAACAAACTGCTGTAAGCTGAAGCATCCTTTGCTGTCGCCCATTCTCCTCATGTCTCAGGCCAGAGTCACAAGTACATGTGTCAGCTTAAACGGGTTCCACTGGAACAAAGCATTTTGGCGGCAAAAGAACTTTTGCGGCTGTAACCTGTCTATTATGTCTCCTCCAGGTGTCTCCACCTCTCAGACCCAGCAGGCCCACACCTCTCAGGTATTACAGCCCGAAGAAGCCCTCTACCTCCACAGGAAGAAGAAACGGCTCCTCTTTCATGACCCATACACTCGCTTTTCTGCTCTGCTGTACCGCCGCCCTCTCCGGGAAGACCAGAGGGCAATTTTGGCTTGTATGGACAATGTAGAACTAGACCACGCCACCTTCCTCTGAAAGTCCACAAGGGTTAAGGTCAAGTAGGGATATGTCATCATGTGACACATTTTAACTCTACAATATACTCTTCTCTTTGCAATTTATTTGCTGCTTGGAGGGAGGAGCACTATTTTAGCATTTAGGTTTGGTGCAACCTGTCGGTCAACCACAAAGGACTCATTTGGAACCACGACAGATGAAGGTAAAGAATGAGATCAGATCAAGATAAAACGACGATAATCTTCCAAATTTCACTCAAAATCAAGTTGTCATTTTGTCGAAACGCTGGCCTGTGGAATTGATGCTTAAATGTCCAAGCCTGTTGGCTATAGGCTACAATTACATTGTTATTATTTCTGGAACGCTGAAGGTCACTGAGGCGCATGTTATTCTGCGCCAGTGGTGTTCTATTTATTCTTATTCCAACATGAATGTTCCGTTTCGCTCCCTCTTTTTTTGTAATTCTACGTTTTCCGTGTCAAAATCCCTGTTGAAAATGAAGTTTCACATTTCTCAGCTCATTCAAACCACTCCAACATGAGGACATTTAAGCAGATATTCAGGCTGTCTAAATTCCCCCTTTCCCTAAAATTCCACATTTTCGAAACAAAAATGCCCTTTGTCCTTAAGAATTTGTACGACTTCCACGTTTCTCGACCAAATCACACCATTCCAACACCAAAACATTCTGCTCATCCAGCTCGTCTATTTCTCGTATTCCAAAACAGTACAAGTTTCCCAAAATTCCACATGTTCCGGCCCAAAGATTCCCCTATTTCTTAACCCGTCAAACCATTCCAGTATCAAAACCAAAATTTCCCACTTTAACCACAATTCTGCAATTTTCATACAGCATTTCAGTTCACATTCACGCTATTTCTACAGAAATTGCCTTCTGTGGCCATCATTATGATTACTATCAAAACAATTTACAGTGCAAAAAAACGCAGCGGCTTTTAGTTGTCCATTAAAAAAATTCCATTCTTTCATCATGTTTTTCCTGTGCCAAGTCAGTCCGGCACCCTAAAAAGTAGTGTCCGTTTCTGTTTACAGTTCTACTGTAGGTACTCTAGAGGGCTCCGAATCCTAATCAGAAAAACCAACTGTTAAGGCAAAAACACCTCAAAAGCAACGCTGTGCAGTGGATGACAGGATTTTGTGCCATAATACGGAACTTTTCACCGTTTTAGAAAGAATCAAGGTAAACGGTTTTGTTTGAATGCCTGCCTCACTTCACTTTAAATCCAAATGTTATTACTGCTGAGATGTTTAATGTCCATCGGTGGGTGAATGTATTGGACAATTATGCATGCGGTCTCTATATTGAGACTTTGAACAGCCGTCATTTAAGAATTGAGGCACATTACCATCTTAGACGTTTTTCTGTTGTTTTAATGTCATTTTTATTTCAGTTGAGATGAGATGTTTCAGTCTGCCTGGTCCACAAATAAGGGGATGAACACTTTGTGACTAAACAGGACAAAAATGAAGTGCCATAACCGAGATTGATTGATCACGTGATATTTATGACTTTAGATTGATCTGCATGACTGAGTTTCATTCAGAATGAACTGAGGCTGGATTTACACTGTAAAAGTACTTTTATTCTCTCTTCTTAAGTTTTGATAAAACAAGGTGCTCAGTTTCTTAATAAGACGTATTGACCTTAGTAATACTGTATATCCCCAGCCCCGGCACATGGCAGCAGCATCCAGGCTGTGCCGTGTTTTGTTTTTGTATAGAGATATTCAGCAATGATTTTCACGATTATTGATTGTCTTTTTGTGTGATTAGGAGTGAAGATTCTACCCCAGCTGCAACGCCAACAGAAATAAGCCACAACTCAAATATTCTAATTTGTCTAATGATGTAGTCGCCATGCTACACGCTACTGCCTTAGGTTTAGACGCCGCTGGTTCGAGACAACCAGCTACAACCAGATAATGTAGTCATAGGGTAAAATTTTCCAACAAATCCACCTTTTACTGTTCTTATAGTTTACATTTTACATTTTAAGTGCCTTCATTTACAATTAAATACTTCCCAGTGGTTTCAGCTTACATGTATACACGATATTGTATATGTGCATTTTGCCGACATGTCAACATCAAACTACTTCTGATGCCAAAAGAGGCGATACGAAATGAAAACAAAAAATACTTAACGGGCAAATATACAGGATGTCCCTAAAGTCACACAAGCAAAAATACATACATTGTACAATAATCAAAACAAAATAAGAATAATTTAATATACCCAAAATAATATCATAGTGTTGTCTTAATTTCGTATAAAGTTGTCCCTCGTTTATTGCGGTTAATTGGTTCCAGACCCAACTGCAATAAGTGAATTTCCGCAAAGTTGGATTCATTATTAACAAATGTATTATTTTGCATAGAAAATCTCTTTGGTAGAACGTACTTCCTGGTGGCTATTGTCTCATTAATGTAACGTTACTGACCCCTAGAGACCAATATAGAATACTACTTTACCGCCACTGTTTGTGGTAAAGGAGAGACTCACGATGCACTTCAATCGCTTTATTAACAAGCAGAGAACACATGCAGTGAACATTCACACAGGAGCTGCTGCCGGCCACTCTCTACACTGCTAACCTGCTGCGAGCGCTCAGCTAACAGTCAACTCTAGCTAGCTTCTTAAAGGCGCACACAAATCACAGATACTATATCACGTCCTTTGAATGCCTTATATTTGTTATGCTTGAAAATACTTAATTGTGAAACACCGCAATAGAGTGAGGGCGCAATGTTTGAACCGCGATGTAGCTAGGGACGAATATATTCAATTCAATATTACATACGTATATAATATTTTTTACACATATTATTGTGGTAATTGAAATTATTTTTTAAATAATCAATTATTTAATGTGTAATTTTTTATTTATTAATTAATGTTATTACAAATTAAATACAAGTGTTTTTTGTATGTATACTGTATGTCTGGAATTTTGAGACACCCTGTATATTTGAAGTAAAGGGAACATGGGACCATCAATTGATTTTTTTACCTCAAAATTAGCAATTTTACTTAATTTGTGATTGTCCATCAATGGACATTTTTTAAAAGATTGAACATCATTTCAAATGCATATTCAGAGAAATTGGGAAGTCCTGCAATAATAAATATGTATGAAAGTGCTTTGTTGGCATTGTGGCTGGACTCAGGATCACACTGCAAAAGAAAGAAGGGCCAGCTATTCCATCAAGGACATTTGCAGAACGTAAGGCACTCGTTTGCGCTGCTTGCCGAGCACGCAAACTATGCAATTGAGCCTTCTCGCTGGTATTGATTAAGAAAATGTTGAAGGCAGGAAAGACATTGTATTGAATGTTTCTCTGCTAACTGCATACACTTTGTGTTGCCAACATGACAGCGGTCTGTAGTTGCGTATAGTACATTGTTGTATGAAGGGCAGGATAAACTCGCTAACAAATAACCAACAGGCTGAAACGTGCATTTACGCTGATGTGGAAATAAGCAAATACTGTTAAACACACAAGACTGGAAGCAAAGTGCTTGGAAATTAAAGCGTATTTACATATCTTATGTCAAATATGTTAAAAAGCACTGCAGGTCTCTCAAATACTTCAGTTACAAAACCAATTTATACAGTACAATATAGTCAAACAAAAAATTAAACATATATATATATATATATATATATATATTATATGTTAGAAATATATTTTCTCTGTTTAACAACATTTAGTTTCTGAGCATACAACTTTTAGATGTGGAAAATGACCTCAAAGGATTATTTAATAAGATATACAGTACATATAATAAGAATCTATATTTTAGAATTGACAAAAAATGTTGCAGATTTAATTAAATCAGTCAGTGATGTGCATGTGTTTAAAATATAACAATAGAAGATGTAATCCCTTTTTTACTTTTACAATTTTAACATTTTTAGTTGGATGACTGGATAACTAAAAAGACTCAACATATTTTTCCTCTCATAAGATACATGAAATTACAGCAGACAATGATACAAGCAAACAAAGAATGGACAGGGATGGCCGATACCGATACCACTTTTTCATGTGTGATACTGCAACATTATTGTAATACGTTTGTATGCATGTACTTTGCTTAACATCTAAAAAAAAAAAAAAAAAAATACCATGTTCAGGCAGTGCAACAAATATTCTGCTCCCCCTGGAGGGAAGAAATGAAATGACCAACATGACTCAAGGTATGCAGGACTGCTGCTGTTGCTTGTTATTTAAACGAGGAATGTCCCATATGGTCTTTTTTCCCTGATATGCCGATATTTCCAACTCTCAATTTCCGATTCCGATATCAACCGATACCAATATGTATAACATCACGTATCTCCTGTCGTGGAATTAACACATCTGTTGTGAAGCTAATGGATACAGCAATTAGCCTCTCAACGTGGCTGTAAACATCTCCCGTAAGCAAACTACCGCGTCTGCCTGCCGCTGTTTCCACGGTTTTTGCCAGTTTCGGGCCGACAATATTGGTGGGCCAATATTATCGGACATCCCTAATTTAAAAATTAAATGCACATACAGTAGCTTTCAATAGCATTTTTGATTGGAAAGAAATTGAAAGAAGTGGACAAAAGTTAATATGTGCGTCTAAAAACAAATGAAAGAGGAATTATAAGTCCAGTGTACAATGATATGCAGTAATCCCTCGCCCTTCACTCTATCACAGTTTTTCAAAAATATCCATCCATCCGTCTTCTTCCGCTTATCCGAGGTCGGGTCGCGGGGGCAGCAGCCTAAGCAGGGAAGCCCAGACTTCCCTCTCGCTGGCTGCTTCGTCCAGATCCTCCCTGTGGATCTCGAGGCGTTTCCAGGACAGTTGAGAGAAACCGTCTCTCCAACGTGTCCTTTGTCTTCCCCGAGGCTTCCTACCAGTCGGACATGCCCTGAACACCTCCCCAGGGAGGCGTCCGGGAGGCATCCTCACCGGATGCCCGAGCCACCTCATCTCATATTTTTTGCCTAAATGAAGTATTTTCAAGCATAAAAATGGCTAAGTGAACTAACATACAAACATACAAGCATTCAGAAAACGCATTCAAAGACATTGTGATATGTAGTATTCTACACAGGTCACTAGGTGTCAGTAATGTTACTGAGACACACAAGCATCAGACTTGATCACCGGCACAACAGGCTTTTATTGCAGGTTTGAATTATCTCGCAACAAGCACAATAATCCCCAACACAGGTTGTTGTTGCGGCCGCAACCTACGCCAGGCTAAAACTCATCCCTGAAACCCCAATGTCGCCTCTTGCCCGCGCTACCCAAGTCTTACTAATGTCTTAAATAGCTTATTTTCTCTTATTATGTCTACTATATTAGGTAATACGAATGCAAAGGTGACTATAGGGGTGTTATTTCATGTCTAGAGGGCTCTAATAGTGTTGAAAAAATGTATTTAGATGGTCGTAAACAGGTTTTCTATGCTCTAATTACGAAAATATAATTTTTTTAAAATAAGGAATCCTACTTCATGGGAATTCATGAATCACGGTCAGGTTTGGAACCAATTAACCACAATAAATGAGGGATTACTGCATTTCACACTGAATGTGGCCCATACTGCACCTCAATTACATAGCAAAAACAAAAATACCACAAGGCTAACTGGCCCGCACTGTAGCAACTGTGTTGGCTAGCTACTGTGCTACAATGCATTGCAGCCACTGCGTCTGTGTTTACGGCATGCCGTGCAACCTTAAATTGAGCATTTACGTGATAGTTTGGAGTTTTGGATCAGATCTTTTTTTTTTTTTTAATTCCGCTATCCGATGCATTACATTTGGACCGATATCGATCCTGAGTATCGCATCGGACCATCCCTAATTATTAGAGCTTCACAAAACAAAGCTCTGATATTCACACATTTGCCCACCATGATATGTTATAAATGCATGGTGTCGTCACTCTGTGGGGGGGCCCTACTACAGTGTTGTTGGGCAAAAGTAATTTCAGTGCTGTATTTGTCTGTTGCAGTCTAGCTTGTGTTCAGTACAGTACAAACAATGTAAACCTAGACTGTAGTTGAATTACTGTGAAAATATTACCGAGTAGAGCAGTTCTACATAGGAATCACACAAACAGCCCACAAATGGAAAAAAAAAAATGTGTTGAAATGAGATTATAGTCAGGTGTATTGTTTAGAAGGTAGGGTCTCTATGTTTGAACAAACTTCATAGACGTTCAATCACACGACTGACAAAGAAAATCTCAGTACTGTATCGCTAAAGACTGCAGCTCAGTTTGCAGTCTTTGGTTTCATCCTACTCTGGCTGGACACACGCATTTAGACACTTCAAGGATGTTAGACAAGTAGGAAAGTAGAAAACCTGGTGCTAATATACACTGCACAAGTAAAACATACACTATGTCTCTCCGGCTTAATCTATAACGTTAATGATTTGTGAGTAATGATACCATTGTAAAATGCATTTTTCCTTAAACCTAAGGACACAATCTACTAGGGGTGTAACGGTACGTGTGTTCATAATCGGATTTTTTACGGTTCGGTACAGAGACTTCGACTCAGACTTTATTGATCCACAAGGGATACAGTAGCTCAATTGCAGAAGCAAAAATAAATAAATAAAATGCAGTGCAGTATGAATAAAATATAATAAAATAAGAATATAAAAAACAATATTGTGAAACTGTGCAAAAATCTAAGTAAATACAAGTAAAATTACACCTTAAACCAGGGAGGGCAGACAGTACAGTGCAATAATGTCGTGAATTATCTTTTACGGACAGGTGAGGTATTGTAGAGCTGGATAGCGTGTTGAAGAAATGAAGTCCTGTAGCGTTCACTGTGGGAACGGAACTGGAGGAGTCTGTTGGAAAATAAGCTCAGCTGCCCCTCTATTGTCCGATGTAGTGGGTGACGGAGACAGAGCAATTCCCCCACACATTACAGTGCACATTAAGTGAGGGACAGCAAGTGTTTGTGGTGTCAAGTGTACTCCGTAAACAAATACAGTGGAGTCCAGCCTAGGGGTAGCAATAGTGCTAAGGAGAAGCTGGAGCTTGAAAACCCTCCTCTGTTTTTAATGTCTCCTGTTTGAGAAAAATTTGACTTCCTGGTGAAATACATAAAACGGACAAAGACAGCTGGACAAGACGAAAGCAGTGTGCCACCATTGTTTAGTAGAGATGGGGAACAGAGCTACAAACTGGGACTATTAATCCTGCAGTTTAGCCAATAGGGAGCTTTACTTCATTCACACTCTTCTTTTGCACTTGACTGCCTCGTTGTACTTTACTAAAAAGAGACCTTGTTAACCAAGGGTGTCCAAAGTGTGGCCATTGCATCCCACAGCTTATTTTTTATTGGCTCTCGGAATATTGTAAAAATACTGACACTCACTCCATAGTGAGTCAGTCATATACTGTAGTCTCCCTGTCTCAGTGGGTGGAGGCGGGGCTGCTAGCATACACACAGAGTGCAAGAGTGTAACGTAGTCCAAATTAAATCAGTAGATTGCAATATATTGTCACATTTTAAAAATATTTTTTCGTTGTACTTTTCTTAAAAGTAATGTTAAAACCTCGTCCCGTCTCATTCTCGTGGACCCGATCTCGTGGATCGTCTCGTCTCATGAACTGAGTGTCTTGTGACACCCCTAGAGATGAGATACATTATTAGATATTACACTCATTTGCTTTGTTACTAAGAAGCTAAGATGCGGATGTTTTTTTTCAGGTAGCTTAGCATATGTTGCACTTCGATAGCAGTGCATAATATTTCACTGTGAGTAACGGTAACAGCGTTGTCACATTTGGAATAATAATGAATAGATTGCCCGTGACGGGAAAGCAACAACGACGTTACTCCCAACACTGGTTCACACAACAACTACACTGTTTTGTTTTGTTTTGTTCCCTTACTTTAACAGCAAAGTACAGTATGTGCCAAACCGTGATTATGGCGTAGCGTTACACCCCGATAAAATTCCATGCGATTGCCATTTGGCACAACGATGGAATGTAATTCGATTAGATTAGATAGAACAGGCAAAAGCAAAATAAATGAAAATACAGCAGCAGATACCATAATGCGCTCAAATACTTTGGGCGGAGATCGTTGTCGTAAACTTGAGACATAGCATATCTTGTTTCTTCTGCAGTTACTTTTACGTCAGCGTGTTGATGAAGTAATGCGGAGGAAAAGTACTGTATGTATATTATGTGTCAACTGTGTCCAAATCTTCAGTGTATAAGGGAGGGGGGGAAACCTACACTTTCCTTACACTTTGTATATAATAATAATAATAATATGGATTATTATTATTACTTTGTATATAATGTCTTAAGTCAGCATACCTTGTCTTAGCTATTTTTTGTACAACAGAGTATAATGCGCATATTGAAGACCGAGTAGTGTAGGATCAGTGACACATTAGAACGTTATGTAACAGACCCATGTCCAAATGTGAGTAAAGGACACCTCCGAATACGGAAATGAGTCAGAGCTCGCCGAACACCCCCCCCCCCCCCCCCCCCCCCCCCCCCCCCCCCCCCCCCCCCCGACGGAACCAATTCTATATACACTACCACTCAAAATATTGGGATCACTTGCAATTCTTTTTTTTAATTTCCCCCCAAAAAAGAAAATATCTGTTATGTTTTGTTATTATTTTGTGGCGCGTTAGCCCAAGATGCGAGGACATGGTGGCTGGTGCAATCAATAACGTAAAGATAAGCTAACACACCAAAATGCAACTCATTTATTTCATTAATGCACGGGGCATCATGTCAAGCCACACCGCTCTGTTGTGCAGACCCCACATTCACACAGTCTGCTGCTCCGTAATACCTTTATTCTGACCTGAACACATCAACAGCAGTGCAATTCCAACACCCTATATAAATACAATGTATATATATACAGTATATCCCATTCACAAACACGTCTCTAGTCCGCTCGTCTTGGGAGCGACACTTCCTTGTCATCACAAGACGACCGGGAGATGCATTCAGGGACACTCCGAAAATCACAAACCTCCTTTATTATGCATGTACAGTATGTGCGGTCTAAAATAAACAGAAAGACAAAAAACAATAAATGGATATTCTTATCTCTTGCTAACGTAACTCTTACTACGAAATTACGGTTTGTTGCATTCAGGTATGCTCGGAAATCCCAGAAAATACATCTACACTCAAAACGTGAGTTCAACTTAAGTTAGCTGGTGTCTTTGAATGCAACCTTTCATGGCTCATGATGCGATTTAAAGATTGTGCTACTACAAGTATTCAAGAGACTAGTTTTAGGCAAACATATTCTCAGACACGTGTGCGTCCGTTTAGCTTGATTTAAACGTTCAGTTCTGTTAATACATGTAACAATACATTTGACAGCCCTGATCTTTACTACTGGATAAGATTAATTGAAGCTGCTTGTTCGGTGGGTTTTAGCCGTAGAGGCGTGATACTTGTACCGTTGCGGTGCTGAGTTTGTCACATTAGTGTTTTGTTTTATGAAATGATTCACGACAGAGGCTACTGTATGTTGGTCTCTGACTGCTTGCTTGTTTTTGACATTTGCCCATATAAGAGCTGGTGGTTTGAGTTGCAGACACAACCCAGCAGCCCCCCAGTACAAGTCACCCGATTAAATGCAGTCAGTGCATGACACTTATTCTTACCAAACCAAACCAAAAATTTGCAAGTGATCCCAAACGTTTGAGCACTCATATTGCCATGGCGGCAAAATGGTTCCATCTATATTTGAGGACAGATCATGTTTTAAAGAATGTCTAATTCTATATTTATTTTTCTATCCATCTGTGCTTTATATGGTAGCAGTGCAGTAGAGAAAAGTCTATCTTAACCAGAGTATGGTGCACTACGATACATTTGACTGTACTGTATCCCTCACTGTCTGTTACACGACGAAGGACATAGCAAACTATTTTTATAGCAAACGCATGGTTTGAATAGCAAATATAGCACGTTTGATTGTGAGCCATGGTCTTTGTTTATTGTACTGAGGATCGCTACACTTCTTATTGGTTTGTAGAAATGCGCTTAAAAGAATGATGATACTATGGTGCTCCCTTGCATTGTAGACTCGACTTTATGGTTTTCCATGTATTTGCCTCACGTACAGTGGCTCCCCACGTTTGCCACCCGGCAGATTTGCAGGTTTTGGATTCAATTTGTGGGAAAAGCCACACTTTCAGTCCACATAATTTGTCTGCAGTGAACGCAGCTTAACATTTCCACTCTCACACGCACAAAACCAACAGGAGGTGATCAAACCAAACGCCCATCTCACTCGGTGCAACTAAAGAGTGGCTCACACAATGGAACTGCACTGCGCAGACTATGTGGTTATTAAAAACACTAATTTACATGCCAAACAATACTATTTTATACCAATGTACACTATGGGCTTTACAGCCTTAAAACATTTAATAATTCATACTCTCAAAGTTCCAATTTCGTTTGAATTTTAATGATCAAGCTACTCGGTTGGACGCGAGAAGTTATGAAGTGACTCACGAGTATTTCACTCCTCAGACTGACCGTGCCTCGTCGTCCTGCCGTTGTTCAGCTGTAGCGTTTTTGTATCCTCGTTAAAACATATTGCTCCTGTCGACGTATTTTCCTCACACGGTTAGCTTCTTCTGTTTCTTCTATTGTTTACAGTATTGGCGGTTAGCAAGCAACTCACACGGTTAGCTAGCTAACAGGAGGCGGCAGGAAGGAGATTGAGTGGTCTACAGCCAATCAGGACGCAGAAGACAATGGGCGTTGCAGACAGGAGAGAATAGAGGCAGCCTCATGCTGAAGCACAGAACTACAACACTCAACTTCCCACAATGCAATTCTTCTTAAAGGGCCAGGCTCGGCCTGTAACAGCATTCATACGCTGTTAAAAAAAAAAGGTGAACCGCGATGTAGTTTTGTTTTGCATGTGTATTAAACGTGTTTAACGTTTATTTTCATACTGTGTTCTCCACATGTGTTACGTATCTGTGCTTGCACCGTGAGTGAGGTAGGTGGGCATTTGGGAAGGTGAACACCTGTTGGTTTATAACCCACACCTGCTAGGAGTGTCAAAAGGAGACATTTTGGAATGCAACCCCTGCAAATATCGGGAATCTACTGTACTGCGGTGCATTTCAAATGACTTTTGCATTATTCTTTTTTTCCCTTCTGCTTTCTGTTGAAGCACAAGCATGTGTTATGTTTTGTGATGTTCTCTAAACTTGGTTGGCGGAGCTTTTCAGCAGCTTCTTACAGGAATCATGCACACTGACAACAGTCAGTCAGTTCATTGCCAAAAAAAACCCACAACATGTACCTGTACATTCTGAAAACTGGTGCTATTTCTAAACAGCTGTGGTGCTTTTTTTTAATTCATCATTTCCTTGCTTCAGACACAATGTAGCGACACGTGATCTGAGTGTGTGTGGTATTTACTGTTTCAGGGACATGGCAAAAATCCAGAGGCAAATATTAGAGAATTTGAACACATCCTCATGGTCATTTGCTTCGGAATACTTGTTTATTTTCATGTCAACGCGGTGCTTTGAGAAGGTTGACGGCAAACAGCGTGTGATGAATTGGCAAGTCTTGCTACGTTTGATCAGCTCAAAGCAACTCAATGGACTCTTGCTTCTCCACAACTCACCACTAGATGGAGACAGCCGCATGCAAAAGTGAAGTACTAGAACTTGATTTTATACAATTTCTCACTTCCGTGGTTTTAAACATGGATTCATCTTATGAAAATAATCGGCACTCTTTAACCCATAAGAAGCCATAACACTTTAAATGTGTTGAAATGTGTCCTATACAGTTTTGTGCTAAGAATGTGCATCAAGTCCCTAAGTCAGGGGTGTCCAAACGTTTTCCACCAGGGGCCCCATACTGAAAAATGAAAGGATGCAAGGGCCGCTTTGATATGTTGTAATGCAACACATGTAGGTATTCTAAGAAGCTATATATATATATATATTTTAAGAAAAAACTTGCATCTTAGCTTTGTGATGCAGGTGAAAAAGCGTATTATTAGAATCATCTTCTGTCTTTGCTCTTTTTTTCCAGTTTTGCTCGTTTTTTTACATTTTCCAAATATGTAAACTTTCTTACGGAGTACTAGAGCCACATTGACAAATACACAGACATTTCAAGAATAAAGTTGTAAATTTACAAGAATAAAGTCGTAATATTATTCAGCGTTTGTTTGGGTTTCATAATGTTACGACCTCAAATTTTTTGTTAATATTTAAACTCTATGCTACTAAAATGACATTATTTTTCCTCATAATATTACAGCATTATTTTCGTAAAGTTGCACATTTTTCGTTGTTAGAATATGAGTTATTTTCTCAACATTTTGACTTTATTTTTGTAAAATTACTGCTGATGTTTCCCATTTTGCCATTTTTTAAACGTTTTCTTATTGTTAAATGATATTTTTAGAAATGTGCAGTGTACAATAAAAAAAACAAAAAACACAGCAGCACCAGGATGCAAATTGCCCCCGGGCCACACTTTGGACACCCCTGTCATGTGACTATCCCAGGCTATAGCTTCCCCGACATAACAATGTTTCGGGTAAGCTAGCTCATTTCCAAAAGCTTCTTTTTTACCATTAAAGCTCATTTTAAAGCCATTTAACAAATGTAATGCTTTATTGGGATATCAGATATTACAATTCAACTGTTCTTACTATATTTCTTCAATTAATTCATCTAAAACAAGCTGCTATAAGGCAAATGTAGCTAACGGGCTTTTGGCCGGACGTGACATACTGTATTTCTCACAATGGCAAGAATGCTAATTGGACACTCAAAAATGCCACTTTTCAGGGATTGTTATCTGCTTCAAGTCAAAGTACATTGGTGCCACGCAAAAAAGGGTGAAGTTAAGTTCTTTTCAAATCAGGAACACATTGAAACCCCGCTATTTGTGGGGATTACGTTTTCAGAGGACTTGAACTTGGACTTGTGAATGGTGAAAAACTGCAAATAATGGATGCAAACTGCATATATTTGATACTCTAAACCCTATAATATGCCTCTCACAGTTATTTAATGCATTTTGAGTCCACTTTTGCACATTTAAGGAACAATTACTATTAACAATTATTAAGTACAAACTGGTTCCGTGGCCCTATCTGTAGGGGCAAGGGTAATTTCAGCTATTATCCAGCAGAGGGTGCTGTCTCACAAGTCAGTCAACATCCTCCAGCAGGAAGACACTTGGGCAAGGTGATGTCGTTTATCTGCACGTTTTGTAGATAGAATACGGTACACCTGTAATTGTGTAGATCTACATTTAAAATGTGTTGAATAAGTTCAAGAGGCATATTATCAGGTTTAGTGTATCACATTGTTAGGGCTGAAGGGTGCATTCATTATTAGCGTTTTCTTGCCATTAATCTAACCCCAGACTACTATATTTTATTTTGAAAAGAGTAGCATCACAAATGTGTTCTATGTGTTCCACCTGGTCTGTGTTACATCCCCCATCATTTTATTTGAAGTACAAATGGATTCTTGTGGGTTAAGAAGGACTTTTTTTCATATTTGTGGCCATGCTGAAAAGACACAAAACAGGAAGTACATTTTGCGAAGTTACGAGAGTCATATCATGACGGGGGAAAAAGTATTACTTTTATCCTGACAAAGTTGTAATTTGAATTTACATGATAGGACAAACGCAAGATGTGACGTCAGTATGTGTACTTCCTGTTCGGGAAGTGATTATACTGATTATAGTTTGACTGTGCCAACGTTGACTGATTCATTGTGCTAACTTCTGCTAATTTATCATTTTCCTCCAACAGTACCTCAGCTAAAGTGAGCACACCCCTCACATTTCTGCAAATATTTTACTACAGCTTTTCATGGGACGACGCAAAAGAAACGACACTTGGATTAAGTAGTCAGTGTGCAGCCTGTCCCCTCAAAATAAGTCCACACGGCCACTACCGTCTAAACCGCTGGCAACCAAAGTGATGTACGGCCGTCCCTCGCCACACCGCGCTTCGAACATCTCTGTCTCGCTCTACCGCATTTTTTCAGAAATGAATGAGTCATTTATTGCTGTTTAGTGGTTGAATACGGCCTCTTATTAGTAAAAAAATAAAAAAACATAGTTCAGCTAATTTTACGCACTCTTGGCTTAAATTAAGCATTTTCACACATAAAAATGTTCTAAATGAACTAAAATACAAATACGGTTTAAGGCAGTACAAGACGTAAATCAACTGTAGCCTACACTGGCCACTAGGTGTCACTAGTAGCACACACCGGACTCGATCGCCAACGACAGGCTTTTATTGTTTTATAGTCGTCCATGATTATAACACGCATAATAAAGTCATCATCATAATAACACATCCAGCCAAAACTTGACTCTGAATACCCGACGTCACATCCTGTCCACACGTCCAGAAGACATTTATTGAAGCACGGGTCTTATTTATGTCCTAAATGGCTCATTTTCTCTGATTACATCTGCTATGTTGGGTCATATGAGTCTCAAGGTGACTATAGGGGTGTTATCTCATGTCTAGAGGTCTCTAATAATGGTAAAAATCATGGAGAAAAAAGGCATAAACAGGTTTTCTATGCTCGAAACTACGAAAATATTCAGTGGAAAGGTCGGGTCTGGAACCAATGACTCGTGATAGACGATACTGTACAGTAGATCCTCCATGTTCGTGGGGGTTAATTTCAAAGACCACCCACGAACAGTGAAAAAAACGCAAGTAACTGAGACACCTGTAAAAAATGTATATTTTTGGGCCTAAAATCCGCAAATCATGAATATGCGGGGTTCCACTGTCAATATGCGCTACAGTGTAGGTAACTACTTGACCTTGTAGGGTTTCTTTGTTGTCCCATGAAAACATAGAAGGAAGTGAGGGGAACACTCACTTTTGTGACATCCTGTTACATTAGTCTGGTATTCTTGTAATATTTCAACTTTTCAGTGTGGCCCAGTGCTGCTGCTTGAATTGGAAATGACGGAGCTCACATTCACGCTGGATGAAATATGAAAGTGCGTTACTTCTCCGTTGACATGGAAAATCTGAAATCTGGAGCCTCTGCTGATGGTCGTCCCTGAAGTTTAGATGTTGAAGTTTGATGAAACCGATTCCGTTGTTCCATAACCAAATGCAATAAGTGGAACAAGAGCAACCATAGTTTGGTCTTCCTTTTTTGGCGTCCGATGTTTTGTCAGTTGCAGGCATAGACAACTCAGTACCTCAAAATGCAAACTAGTTCATCCAGAACCCGAACTACTACACCTCATGCTACCACTACAGTCTGGACACATTCTTTGGCAAGTTGTCACACATGTTTGTCATGCTTTTTATCTATTTTTCTTTTTTTTGTATTTCCAAATGTCCTGGTATGCTTGTAGAACTGTCCATTCATAATGGTGTATATTACATCAGTTTTTATTGATTAAAAATGTTTCAATTTTCTAAGACAGTATGTCTCTGTTATTAAAGGGGTCTTCAGAATGTGAAAGACTGAATTTATTTCCTCAATTCATTCAAATGTGGGGTGTCCAACGTGCTGCCTGCCTGGGCCTCCCGGGTTCAGGCCCGGCCACCAGTATTAATACTTAAGTATTAAGTATTAAGAGAGAAAAATGTGTAATTTTACGAGAATAACAATGTAATACATGAGGAAAAATAATGTCATTTTTGTAGCATAAAGTGGAAATATTAAAGATTTTTTTTAAGTTTGTGATATTACGAGAAACAACAATGAATATAGTAGTCATTTATGGAAAATATTATTGGAGTAAAGTCACAATTACGAGAAGAAAATTTACAAGAGGAAAGTTGAAATAGTTGGAAATGCAAATAAAAACAGCAGAAATGAAAAAAACAGCTGTCATTTCACAAGAATAAAGTCACAGTAAGAGAAACAAGTCATATTCTGATAAGAGAAAACTTTTCACGAACCAAAATTTTACGAACATAAACTCGTGATATGATGGGGAAAAAATAACACCATTTTAGGAGCATAGAGATGAAATATTAAAGGAGAATTCAGTTGTTTTTTTCAATCGTAAAATTAGGAGAAACAAAATAAAGTTGTCATTTTTGGAAAATTAGGTCGGGGGAGAAAGTTCTAATATTGCTGGAATAAAGTCATAATTACGAGAGGAAAATTTTCAAGAAGAAAGTTGGAAAATTAAAAAAAAAAAACAATAGCATAGAGTTGAAATATTAAAGAAAAAAATATGTTATTTTTTCATGATAGTCATGATATTATGAGAAACAAACCAAACAAAATAAAGTCATTTTTGCAAAATCTGGTTGGGGGGAAAAGTTATAATATTATGGGAATAAAGTCATAATAAAACTAGAAGATTATTTAAGGAACAATTGCTATTAACAATTATCAAGTACAAAGTGGTTCCGTGGCCCTATCGTGGGCCCCCCCCCCAGCAAATTTCCAATACAATCCAAGCCATTTAATTTATAGAACACATTTTATAAACAGTTTCCAAAGTGCTGCACAGGCTAGTAAAACCATAAATAATAATAAGTAAAAATACAAGTTAATACAGTAAAAACGGGTAAATCAGCTAAAAACAAAAACATTTCAAACGTCTAAATATTTAAAACAAGAAGCGAAACAATAAAAGCAATAAATACAAGAAGTGGGTCAAAAAATAGGATAAATAAAATCTATTAAAACTAAAAAGAAAAGAATAAAAGACACAGAGAACCTCACAACTTACGCCGAGTTAAAAGCCAGAGAATAAAAGTGTGTTTTAAGTAAAATGGGTAAAAAAAAAAATGAAGTTGATAGTAATAATACGCTTTTCACCATATATGACAAATCCGAGATGCAGTTGAATATGTGTAACTTCTTGGCATATCTGCACGTGTTGCTTTACAAAAAATATCTATGTTGCAAAGTTGCATCCTTTCGTCTTTCAAATGCGGCCCTCGCTGGAAAAAGTTTGGCCACCCCCGTGCTGCTGCACATCACTGAAAGTATGCCGTCACCTGTGCTGTGATGCTGCCATCGATGTGAATGGGCAAACTGTGGACCTTGACGGGTTTTTGCTGACAGCAATTTTAATATGAACATTTGCTAACAATTCAGACACTATCAGTCATCACGATGGACTCTCATCAGATAATGTTGAAATGTACAGTGGGGGTGAAATGTGTAGGTCAGTCGCCAAAATGTGCACCATCACCCCGCGTTTACACATACATTACCGCGTTTGGTCGTACAACATACATGAGTTACTCATTTAATGAACCACTAACAAGTCGACAACCATAGAAAAAAAGGTAGTCTCCAACTTTGATAGGTACGTGACGCTCACTCGTAGCTAAGCCATCATTTGTCTGCGTTTTAGTGTGACGTCAGACGTCAGCGGAGTGTCCCGGTGGAACGAACGTGCTCTCGCGAGATTAGTCGTTACCTAGCAACCAATGTAGCCCGTTGCCAAAACTACCGCCGTCCGACATTCACGAGTTTATGTCAGGTTTTTGATCCACTGCGGTAAGTCTTCCGGCATTTAGAGAGTTGTTATTTGCACACATTACACGTTTGTAGTGCAGTAGCGTAACTTTATGTTATAAATTGTCCTAAGTTATCCAAAATTTAAAGAGTTGTTATTAGCACAAATTCCACGTTTACAGTACAACAGTTGAACTTGATAACAGGAACATCTAAATGAAGTCGTATCTTGTTAATCATGCTCATCAATGCACTTTGTGTGTTATACAGTATATTATGTAAATGCCATGAATGTATTCACAGGAAAAAAAGTAAAAGCAGGGAAATATGGCTGAGTCACTGGAAGAGTTCCAAATGGTCCTCAGTGAGCTGACTGAGGAACAGGAGGACCCAAACATGGACAAGATTCGTGAAGAGTACGAGAAGCTCCTCAATGCGCTGACCAAGTCCTACGCCAATGAGAAAAGGCTCATGACGAAATGTAAGGAACTCAGTGCAGAGATGGCCTCAGCCTCAACTAAATTCGAAGCGGCCCTAAAGATGTCTCATGACGATGAGTCAACTATTACGTCTCTTAAAACGGTAAAGCTCATCAGCGCCATCTTTTATTGTATTCTAACTTTATTTCTCGTTTCACCATCCAAAATCCTCAATCAGCTAACCTGAAATGTTCGTTCCCTAACACCGCAGGAAGTAGAAAAAGCTTGGAAAATGGTGGACGCTGCTTACGTTAAGGAGCAGGCCCAAATGGAGACTATCAAGAATCTACAAGAAGAGGTTGCCAGTCTAACACAACTAGCAGAACAACAAAGTTTGGCCTCTGCCAACCAAGATCAGAGGTGCCTGTCGTATTATTCTTAAACAGTGTGCCACAAGCATTCAGTAGTCATTTGTGGTGCGCATTTAAATACTGGAGTCCCTAAATGTGCTTCCAGTGATTTGCTAAAAATGATTGAAGAACTGACCAACGAGCGTGATCGCCTGCTGACAACGGTCGAGAGTCTAAGAGAACAGTTGAGCATTGCCACTTCCAGCAAGAACAAGGCTGAGACTCAAAGGGAGGATGCCTTAAACAACATTTCAAAGGTATGCGAGACAAAAGTATACATCCAAACATTATTCTTGCAATTCAACAATGCCGGTCTTGGAAGATCAAATTCAGCTTTTCTTTTCAATTGTTGTTCTTTCTCTTCATCCAGCTTCAACATGAGATCCAGCTGCAGCAGAACGACATTTCCCGTGAACAGAGGTTAAAGGAAAAACTGGAGAAGGAGTTGAATGAGCTCCGCATCGACGTGGAAACCAAGATCAGAGAGATCCAGACTCTGAAAAAGGACGCCCAAAAATTCAAAGACGAGCAGCAGAGATCAGTGCAACAACTGAAATCAATGAAGGTAGGAAACAAATCAACTGGGTATCGATCATTCATCCCACGATAACATGATCGATATTCCTCGGGCAAACAGTCATACACTCTCCTGTAACCTGGTGAGGTGATTGAACGGGTCCGGCCTTCCGCTGGTTATCGACGGAACCCACCTTCCCTCTTGGAAAGGGCGACCACGCTGGAGAAAATAAGCGACACATATTCCCACTAAGATTTGAGACCAATTTCAGTTCAAAATAAAACCAAACATGCTAAATTTCAATCAAACTTAACTTAAAACTGCAGGTACTTAACTGGCTTGTATTGAATTAGCCCAAACTATGCAGTATATAACAGTATGTTACAGGGGTAAAAAAAATACTGTTACTTTGTCATGTGGTTACTAGTGTAGGATGGCAGTTGTTTTGTGACGACCTCTTGTGAAATTCCAGGGCTGAAGGCGGTGTGCGGTTCTTGCGTGGTTGATTCAGGTCCAATGGATTGTGCGCCATTGCCCGCTGGCGGGTGGGAATCCTTGTGGTTCTGTCGTTTGGATCTGTCACAAGATCTTTGTATGTGACGTGTGTGAGGTTCCAGGTGTGTTGTCACGCTGACTTTGGGTAAAAGTCAGTTTTGTGCAGTGACTGGGTAAACATCCACAGCGGTTTCCAGGACACCAATCCAGGGTTTCACCAAGGGACTTCCGATGTGCAAACTTCCCCAACAGGCTACTGTATTATCACTTCAACAGTTTGTTTACTTTTTTCTCAACAGACTGCCATCGAGAAAGTCACCAAAGACCTGGATCAGTTGCAAAATAAAACCAACAAGCTGCAGCGTGACCGTGATCAACTTGTATCGGTCAGAGAGCGCCTGTTTTTGGAAAATCAGAAGAACCTGTGTGAACTTAAGGTACGTGGAGCACAATCATACATATGAGACATAGAAGAGATTGCACTGAATGCTCCTCACTCTTTCTAATATGTTTCTGGCACAATAGTTACCTCATTCGGCAACATGTAAAATATCATTGGCAAAGTTCCTGTGGTGAAAAAGGGGCTGTTGTTGAGTTATAAATATAAATTTATGCCAATAAAAGCTGGGAATTATTATTTTGGAAAGGCAGAACTTCTGACACAGTAGATCCGCACATATTTTTGGATTTTACATTTTTAATTTGTGGGAAAACTCTCCATTTTGCGCTTATAGTCTCCATAATTTGGTCATTTAGTGGTGCAGTATGAGCTGCACGGTATTCTTTACATGCAGTGAATTAGCTCGGTGTTTACACTTTACACATCACAAACCAGCAGAAGCTCATCGGCTTGAATTCCTACCTTGCTCACGGTGCAACACGTGGAGCACAATGCAAATGTACGACACGGACTGTGCAGGTATCGGAAAAAGACACTTGCACACAAATATACATGCAAAACAATAGTATTTGATACTAATTTATAACCCGCAAGGCACGCTAGGAAGCCCATGCGCACGCTTCTGCAACAGGAATTTACCCAGCATGCCTTGTGGGCATTTCATTGTTCTGGCTGTTACTGTCCTATCCTTTGCTGCCAAGCACATAGATACATTATTTGTAGTAAATAAATACTTTTTCCACATATTAAGAGAAGCTGAACAATTTCCCTCGGCACAGTTGATGATCTCTCGGCAAAATGGTTGGGGCATCACTTTATTAGGTTATGCAGGTGGTGTTTAAGTTATGTAAGTGTGACCATAGGGAAAACCTCTCTCCCATACCCACTTGTCAGTTGCAAGAAGACGTGGTGAATCAGATGCGGCAAGAGATTACCAAGGAAAGAAAGATGAAAGAGGCCATCCAGAAGAAGTTTCGCGTCCTGGAGGACCAGAAAGCCGATGTGGAAGTGCAGAGAGAAATTCTGAAAACTCGTATTGCTGGTCTGGAGAAAGGTATGCAAGATTTCACACATGTGCTCCTTGAGACTGATGGAAATGATCAATGTTTACGATCTCAGGGAATCTCAAGTACCTCTCAAGTACCTCACGATACGAAATACACGGCTCATGATGATATCTCGATATGGTGTGTGTGATTATCGATATATTGCTCTTAACTCATTCAATCCCAGCCGTTCTTTACAAGACAACCCCTTCATCAGAAAAAACAAGTTTGTTGCTACCTTTTTCTGTTTGTTTGTAATCTGCAGTAGAACATAGGTAAGTTTCAGGAAAATATCAGTTCCCGACTAAAAAAGGGGGGTAAAACCAGCTTTTTGTGACAAGATACATTTCAAAGTTTCACTTTGACACAATTTTTTGCTTTTGTGACAGCTCTATCTAAAAAACATCTAAAAAACTCTACCACAAAAAACTATACCACAAAATAACAATTTATTCACAAATATAACACCATGTGCTATTTACAATTTTCACATTTGGAACTAAACGGTGTGTGTGCAAGCATGTGCGTGAACGCGCGTTAAAATTTCCCTACCATGCATAACCTTCTCCACGCTGCAATCCTCCATGTTCTTCCACTTCCTCCTTGCTGCCAAGTGTGTTTTTACATGCAAATGATCTATGCAGAGCTCTCATTAAATGCACTTCTGCCACCTTGTGGCCGTTTTTATGGCTTAAAACTGCTCTAAAAGTGACATCCATTAGCGTGCAGTTGCGTCATCACCTCTTTTCGCCTCTCACGCAAAAAAATTTAAAAGACGTATAAATATGTCTTTGGGATCGGGATTTTGGGTTCATATATATAAAACTAAACAAAAAATTGCCCGTATGAACAAAAAATTTCAAAACAGCGACCTGAAACACCAGCGAAAGTTGAAACTGAATGGAAGCTAGCGGGGTTAGCTTAGTGCAACTCAGGCTGTAAGAGTGCGCTTACACCGTGTTATGTTTTACTGCTTGTTAATGCAAACAAGCGTTTTTCGATGCCGGCTGACGTCGTGCAAGTTCTGAGTGGAATAAGGACGAGAGGCGCGTTTATTCTTGCTCCCAGCTCATCTTAAAAAGATATTCTCAACACACGGGACACACTTCCGGACTTCAAAATAAGAGCACTGTTCACCACATACTGTGTAATTGTGCGAACAAAATGAAGGTGTTATAAAAAATATCTTCCATTAATAACGCAATTGGAATTGCATAGGTGACGCACGGACGTTACGGTTTGTTGAGGATTTTATAGCAATGTTTGCAGAGGCTGACATCCCATTAGAAAAGATTTTTGCATTTAATGAACGCCGCTTTAATTTACTGTCACAAAAGTAAACACTCTATGCTGGTAAAATAAGTGTAAATGGTAAACTACGGAATTTAAAAAGGTAAAATGGTAAAAATGTAATTTGGAAAAAAAATACAACGGATTTCATAGGGCCCCGTGCAAAGACAACGAGACTGTTTTTGTGCAACATAACTTAAACAGGATTTTATTTTAGGTGCAGGTTGAGTGTAAGCAAGTAGATCAAATCTGTTGAAAACAGAATCATCGCAAAAATTAATATTTAGCATTTGAGTAGAAAAATCAACATTTCTCTGACTGGGCACAGATTTCTCTGCAAGCTCAGGGAGGGTGGTGGTGAACAAGGTGGCATGTGCATGTGCACGTTTGCCGCCCGTGTGTCGTGTTATCGCGAGACACTTCTAGTGCAAAGTCCTTATCTAGCTTTGTCCCATCCACGCTATGAACGCCAACGTGAGGTAAACTTGTCCTCCTGCAGAGTTTGAGGGTTCCCAAAAGCAAGTGGAAGCTGACAAAAAAGCCATTGTAGAGCTGAGCAGAGAGCGAGAGCTTTTGAATAAGGTAGCCACTTCTCCATTTTTGTTAATCACAGCATTCTAACTTCCTAACCACTGGAATCATGTTCACAGTTAACACTTAGTAGTCACTTGGGACACGCACATTGCATTGACTTATGCCATTGTTGATCCCAACCATAAGAGTGTGGCCAAAGCTGTCGAAGAGACGGAGGAACAGCAGTGCCTCGTGATGGAGCTTGAGAACGACAAGAAAGTGTTACAACAAGAGATTGTCGGCTACCTCCAGGAGGCCCAGAAGCAGCGCAAGATCATCCAGCATCTGGAGAAAGAACGTGACCGCCACATTAACGACACTAACACCCTTTTGAAAGAGGCAAGTCATGTATAAGGACGGTAGATTCACAGATTTCATCATTCATTACGTTAAAAGACGGAAGGAGACCTTTCCTGTGTCAAACTTTCAGAGTTTGAATTCGGCCTGTCACGATAATTGATTAATCAAGACAGTGCAAAATGGAGCGCGCTCACAGACAGTGTCGCTTGCTACATTGCAAAAGAAAAGCAACCATTCTATACAGTCATATGGTATATATAGCATACATTTTAAACATACATACAGGCAACTTCTGTGTCAAGCTAATGTGGCTCACACAGGTACACTGTACTTGAGTACCATCTAGTGGTTCAAATGTGATTTACACCTCTTTTGACAATGAATTTAAAAATGGTCTAAAAAAATGTTGTCAATAATATCGATTATCACTGATCATTTGTAGCACAATTATCGACCAGCAAAATTTGTTATCGTGACAGGCCTAGTTTGAATCATTCAAAATGCTTTTTTTCTGATGGATCTTCCTCTTTTTAAGGTGCAACAAAAAATGAACGAAATAGAAACCAGCGAGATGGCGATACATAACTGGAAGAAGAGAGTCGCTGAAGAAGAGGTCAAGCTCAAAAGGAAAGAGGACCTCCTGGAGTCTGTGATATTGGAGAGGAACCAATATAGCAAAACCCTCGTTGAGGCTCAGGTGCGAATGTAGCGTACCACTTCCTATCTGACTTAATCCACCTTTTAATGCCACCGCTATCACATCGCCACGATACAAGCATCACAAATATGACAAGGCGTGGCTTCACCAAGAGGCATTGCGCATATTGGGGATGAAAACCATTATTACTAAAGCATGAAACCCAGTTAACACTTTATCTTCAAATACATTGCGATTGGCTGGCGACCAGTCCAGGATGTACCCTGCCTCTCGCACAAACACTGACAATGAAACAGCAGTTCAGAGCTTGCATAGCCTTAAAAGTAGTTTTTAAATGAACATTAACTGATCATGAATTGATCAAATGCCCGTCTCAGTGTTTTCAAGTTGTCTTCACTTGGTTGTTATGTTTTTTCCCCACACGCGTCTCCCTCAGGACAGCATTGCAAAGCTGAGGATCAGGATGAGGGCCTTGAACAACCAGATGACACAGCTGAAAGATGAGATCACTGCAAAGGAGATTATCATTCACAAAGGCCAGCAGCACCACAAGCGCTTAGAGCGAGACAACGAGGCTCTCAAGGTACCACAGCTCGGCCTGTTCCGTCGTGATCTGTGGCTTGGAGTTCATATTTTCTATCCCTCTACAAAATGGTCATCGACGTGAACCTTTTTTAAACATGTTTATTTGTTTCAGCTGATGTTTGTCATACAGTATGTTGGAAGTCATGTCTTACTAGAAACCAAAAGAATGTCCTCTCAGCCGTCGGAGGCCTGATGGCACCTTTTGCTGCCTGCCTGATGGGAGTACGTATGTTCCCAATGTGTCCTTTTGCAGGGGGAGCTGAAGCTGATCAAGCACCAACTGGAGGAAGAACTGCAACGTGTTGAGAATCTAAAAGTAGAACAGGACAAACTTGAGAAAATAATTGCTGAAAACGAAATTGACCGAGTACAAAAGAAAAAACAAGCGGATCAGGTAAGGAAGAGATACCGCACGCATGCCTCCCCCCCAAGCTTATTTGGATTTTATTTGGGTTGGTCATGGTTTATTTGTTTTGCTTAGCGAAGTTACATGAAGGACCATCACATGGTTGCATTACGCAATCCAACATGTCGGAGGAAGCTGATCTCGTTCAATCCTACCCCTTCTCCACTTGTGTCCAGTGATGGGGAAAAAAGAAGAAATACAGTAATGGATAACACAATAATAATACATAATAAGAAATAAAATACAACTAAATAAACAGTAGGAGTAAAACAAAACTCTGAATATGGCTTGTGCAGTAATAAAGGATTAAATTGTTAAAAAATAAGGATTAAAGAATAAAATCAGTTAGGTCAATAACAAAAGTAAAAAAAATAAAAAGAATAAATGGACTTAATAATGAATAGAAAATAAAATAGGTTAAATAGGGAAAGGTAAATGACTAAATAAATATTCTGGAGTTAAAATCAGACCGAAAAATTCTGTAATTCATGACAAAATGGAGGACATAAATAGATTGATAGATAGATCTAAATAGGCAATTACCTACTAATAATGATCAATGGGTGAAACATATTGCTCGATATTGTTGACATTGGCAGGCGTTTTGCTTTTGGAGATGAATAAGCTTTGCTTCTTCCCACTCCTTTTCAGACATGTTGAACTCTGTAAGAGTACATTTGTGATGTGTTCGGATTGTATTCAAAATTTTAACTTCTGTTGTACTTATTGTACAGTAAATATTTTAACATCTTCAAAATATCCCGAAAAACCCTTCAAAATAAAAACAACAATAAGGAAAGGAATCATTTATTGTCAAATTGTTTGTTGTTGTGATGTTTCTGCGTGCAGTAAAATCGGTTGTTGCCTATACTGACAAATCATTTAGTGTCCCAATCTATGCCAATCTATGTTATTGTTGTGCTGTTGTAGTCGATTGTTGATGACTTTATTCCGTCAGGCCATCAGGAGGTGCAAAATGTGATTACCTGTAATTTTTCCCCTCCCCTTTTGTTCAGGCGCTTATATCTCAGGTGTCAGTATGCACATTTCATTATCTGTTGCTGAAATGTCCCTCTAGGTGATCAGGGAACGGGACAACCTGGGCAAGCAGCTGCTGCAGCGCAACGAAGAACGGACGCTCCTGTATGAGAAGATCAAGATCCAGATATCGATCATAAGCAAGAGGGACTTCCATCACAATCAGCGAATGGAAGACATCCGCCTCCTCAAGCTGGAAATCAAGAGGCTCAGACGTGAGAAGAACATCCTGGACAAGACTGTGCCCAACACAGACGAGCTGAGGTAAGAGAATAAAACCGGTTGACTTCTTCATGTCTGGACATAAGCACGCTCAATATTACAATGTATTTTTGTATGCAGAAGAAAATAGTGCAACCGCTTTGGTAAGACACGGACGGTCTTTCTAGTGTTCTCACATTATTCACTGAAAACCTGAATGAAAAGCAGGCTTGCAGGCCCCTCATGTCGTCGTGGGGGAGCTCCCTGGTGCCGGTGGGCACCACGTTGGTGACCCCCGGGCTATATAATAGGAAAGGGGAACAATAAAATTTAGACAAAAACGTATTTGACTTACTTTTTCCAAATCACTGGTGAAACTTAGAGGATCAGACGCCTTCTTAAAGGAGGCTTTGGACGCAAGAGCAGCGTCCAGCCGGACCCCAAGCAGTCGGCAAACTCGGTTTCCTCCACCAGCGACGATGTCCGGACATCAAATCCAACAAATCCAACCATTGTTCGGGCTGTCACAGGCACGTGTCCCGCGTTTTGGCTAATTAGCCGCCACCCGACCGACGATCACATCGCGAGCTGCCAAACCTCACCACACCCTGCCAAGTTCCCGCCTCCCAAATGCTGCACCAAACTAAAGAGTTTTAAGGCGTGTTTTGCAGGGTGCAAAACGACAGGATGTCCCACACGACAGACTTGCTTGCTTTGGCTTTGTGAAAGGAAAGTGGGCGGGAGACGGTTGCTATAGGCTGGCTGCTGCAACAGAGGTGGAGCTGATCGGCGAAGTGGATCGGCATTTAAAAGCAACTATCGGGATATGCCGATACGCGCTTTTCCATGGTAATTGGCCGATACTAATCGATCGACCGATCGCACCGTTAATTCTAATCATAATTTAATGTTTTTTCAGACTTTTTTCATATTCTGTCCCACTTTTTGCACAACAAATGTTGTTATAGGCCGATGAAAACTGACATTCAAATGAAAAACTTTTGGCTGACATTAATTTTAGTTAATTATTCAATTCTTGTGTCTGTAATTATTATTTGTTTTGCATCAAGTGAGTCATTTTTTAACTGCACACATGATTTTCATCACTGAGAGCGGTATTTGGTTTGTTGCAGGCGAGAGATGTTTCACCTACAGAGGGAGTTGGACAAAGAAAGGATCAGGACCGGCATCCTTGAGGAGCAACTAAACCCCATAAATATTCACCGATGGAGACGACTGGAGGTGAGGGACCTACTTGGATTGTTGGCATCATCTTGCTGAAACATCCAATGTTGGATTTCTTTTTATACAGTCAGGAATGGGCACAAGGAACTATTGCACCCCCGAAGGTAATATGAACAGTAAGGAATTTGGGGTGGGCAGTACTGCTAATGTTGGTAGCAGATTTATGGATGCCACGTAAATCATGGGGCCAGTATTGCAGAAATCGACCCTGATGTCGAAACTTTGTACTGGAAATTTTTCAAGATCATTGAATGATTTTGTGATTTTGCCTTTAATTTGATGAACATTAAACAAAAACAAAAAATACAAACAAAATATGTTTATCAACAAATTTGTGAACAATTCAGCAATATATGTGCATACAACAATATACGACAATGTAGCAACAAAAGAATAGAATTATTACCTTTTGTTACATACAACTGATTAAGCAAAATCAAGTCAATAGTGCAAAAATGAGTAAAGAAAACCAAAAACATCTACTGGTTCTCATTCAAGCCCTCCTGTGTCCAAGAACTTATTGTAACTTTATAAACGATGTGTAACAATATCAACAATGTAACAAGAACGTATTGTAACTTTATAAACGATATGTAACAATATCAACAATGTAACAAGAACGTATTGTAACTTTATAAACGATATGTAACAATATCAACAATGTAACAATATGAACAACACAACAACAAAACACAGATATTTGTGAAATTAGACATAGACGTGACCTAAAAAATAACTCTTAATATTGATCCGATACTGATGCTACCTCCCTACCTACCGTCCACCCCTACTCAGAAGAAGTAGCAAAAAAGAATTTAAAAAAAATGCAAAATGGCAATTTAGAATTACAAATACAAAGTGAAATACAGCCGCAGAGGACTTACACTTTGGACGTTCCAATGTACTTTTTTATTTTATTTTATTTTTTACAGTATGTGTGTATGTGTGTGTTTAAAGAATATGACGGTAGTTCAAAGGCATGACTCAATCCACAAAATGAATGTTTTTGTGACAGGGCAGTGACCCCTGCAAGTACGAACTGATCCAGAAGGTTCATACATTACAGAGAAGACTCATCAATAAGACTGAAGAGTTTGAGGAGCAGGAATTCTTATTACAGGTAACATTCCTGTCATTCCTCCCACTTCTTAATGGACTGTTGGGCTTTTGAATAGTCTTTTGTATTGCTTGGTTTATGGACCAGTTTACCCCCATGTCTAAAAATGGTCATCACCTGCATACTAACTTGATACTCAATAACCCAGTGACCAAACCCTAAGGATGAGTGCATTAAGTCAGCCTGCTTTCTGTTGATTACATTTACAGTGGGGAAGATAAGTATTTGATCCCTTGCTGATTTAGTAAGTGTGCCTACCCCCTCACAAAGATATGCACAGTCCATCATTTATATGGTAGTTTTATTGTAACAGAGTCAAAATGTAAACAAAAATAACATAAAATAAAGGTTGTAAATTAGTTGGATTGAGTGGAATAAGTTAGTAGTAGTCATACCTTCCAAACACATCCAGTGCACTTGATGCCAACGTGCTCCAGTTTGCTCTCATGTGACCACATCACATTCTCCCAAGCCTTGTCGGAGTCATTCACGGGTTGATTTTCAAACTTCATAGGGGGCTGTACATGTGTCTTCTTGACGGCACAGCAGGATCTCAATCCATTACCGCAAAATGTCTTATTAATGCTTCCGTGCTTCTCTTGCCGACTGCGCTCCCAACTCCCTTGGCATCATTAACCAGCTCCTCCCTTGTAACTCTGGGCTGGGCTTGACCGTTATCACAATCAAGCTTCTTGCTGATGGTCTTGTAGTCCATTCCAGTCTTGTGCCGTTCTTTGACAGTTCTTTGTTCTTGCCCATGGTGGTTGAGAAATTTGAATGGGAGAGACTGTTTCTGTGGCAGGTGTCTTTTATCCACACAATGAGTTGAGATAGGAGTACTTTCTTAAAGGGACAGGACTCATTTGTGTGTTTCACTGGTCTGTGTGTTTCTGGTTGGTACTTATCAAATACTTATTTCCATCAATCAAATACAAATTAATTTCAAACCTCTATTTAATGTTTTTTTTTCTGGATAATGTTTTAAATTGTGTCTTTCTGCGTTACAATAAACCTACCAGTAAAGTTGCAGGCTGTTCATAGCTTTGCAAGGGGGTACATTTGCAACGAGAGGATGAAATACTTATTTACCCTGGATTTGTGTGATTTGTTAGGCTTTTTGCTAAATGTTTTAAGCACATTGGCATTTTTTTTTCTTCCGCTTGGTCAACCTAGGAAAAGGATAAGCTATATGTGGAACTGCAGCAGCTTTTGGCTCGGCAGCCGGGTCCTGAGACACTTGAACAGCTTGGGCATTGCCAGAGGACATTAAGGGAAAGGACCAAAAAGCTTATGGTATCAATGCTTTTTTTTTTCTTTGAAATATTTGTAACCTGTCATCGTCTATCACAGGGGGCTTCAACTACTGTACAAATCTTCAAGGTCAACAAAGACATTGTCAACAAGTCAATTATAGTCAGTCAAGCTACAAACCATAATATGATCATATTTAAAACAAAATGTCCTTGTCATAGAAAGCAACAAGAATGCAACAGAAATAGAATAAAATGCAATTTTCAGTTTTTAAATACAATAACATATAAAGCAACGATATTAAGGGTGTAACAGTACGTGTTCGGAATCAAATTTTACGGTCTGGAGCTTTTGGTCAGGTGGAGAGGCGTACAGAGTTCAGGCGTACAGAGCATCTACTCGGTAAACAAATACAGTGTTTCATTTTAAAAGCTGTTTACACAAAAGCTAAGGAAGTTTGATGTTTAGCATTTTGTTCCCTCAGTGTACCCAAAATGGCGATACGTACCGAACCGTGATCATGGTGCGCCGTTACACCCTTAATCGTTTGCGTCTGAATTGGTCATGGCAATGGTTTAATTTATTTTTAACATGCATGCAAGTAACATTGGAAGACATCACATAGTACAATTGATAGCTCCACGCGTCTAAAAGGAAGTAGGAAGAAGCAAAGTTTATTTAATCCTTCCCCCTTTCCGTTTCACATCAATTGCAATACATTTGTTCACTTCCTGTTTTCCAAATGTACCCTTTGTCAATTTGAAATAGACAGGAAAATGATAAGGCAGTATAGCATTGAGGTACGCTTGGAATTGGAAGTACTTTCTTTGACAAATCGTTGTTTGGATTGGACAGGCATTGACAGCAGAGGTGAGAGTGCTGGATGCAAAGATGAATGAGTACAAAAGTGAAAATCAAAGGTTGATCACTGAGCTCGCAGACATGAAGAAGAAGTACTTCAGTCAGAAAAAGCTACAAAGGTGAGCAATATAAACTGCCTTGAGAAGAAAATACATGACACATTACATTAAGATGTTCCTTATTCGGGGTGTCCTGATCCAAAATCGATAGCCATAAAAAAACAGTATCGGATTATATTAGCCTACATTTGAAATCACCATTTTGGCACTCTGATACAGGCAGTCCATTCCAGACACTTACTACTCTTATTCCAGACTTCTATCAAGCAGCACCCGGCTGATATCGGCTGATACTGATCGAGGGCCGATCGATCGGAGCATCCCTACCCAGATGCTTACAGAAGCAAATGGGTCACTGTTTCTCATACCTACTGTCACTGACTGTTGTTCGCTGTTTGAGTAATATCACTTGATCAAACCTTCCACACTGCAAAATAAGGAATAAAAGTATGTATGGGTCCTGATTATATGATGGATAATGGCTGCAATGTCGCTATCGTATTTGAAGTTAAAAAGTTGTATCGGGACTAGGGTTGGGTGTCAAGTCCCGAGCATCGATGGGAACTGGGACTAACATTCCGATTCTCCCGGGATCGTTCAAATGTTTTTATTCCAATTCCTAGATTAGATGCCCACAGTGCCGACCAGAAGAAAGAGTGGCGAGCACCAGCGAAGAAGAGGTTTGGCTTAACTTCATAAAAAAAGAGCGGTCGTCTCAGTGCAACATTTGCAACAATGGTATCGTGCATTCGCGGTGTAGGCATAACGTCTACGTCGGACTTCCTCTAAGCCAGTGCTTATTATTTTCTGTCTTGCCCCCTCCAGGGGACAGAAATGTCTTCAACACGCCCCCCCCCCGATTTGATCTAATATGTATTTATCTGTACTGTACAAAGTGAACTCGAAACTGAAACCAGGAAAATGCAACAAAATGAAGAGCAGTGAAGCATACAAGCGTATTCAACAGTCAAACTGCATGATCAATTCATACATGTTGGCAGTACTCCCTAAGTACTCCCTGCCCTCACGACCCCCACACTATTTGAGAAGCACTGGTCTAAGCAGCCAGAATCAGGGAAGTCAAACAATAGATGACGTCTGTCTCATGCCAATGTAACCGAGGCTTTCAGAATGCTAGCTGATGTGGAAGTTTGGTGTAAATAAAGGACGTCTCGGCACGTTTATTTGCACAGTGTGTTTCTGTTCGCAACAGTCAAGGGAGCTTCTCAACCCACACAACACACTTCCAGCCTTCAAGATAAGAGCGCTGTGGGCTACATCGTGTTTTCTTGCGTTAAGAAAATAAGGGTGTCATAAAAAAAGGCTACACCAACATTGAGGCAGCAAACAAAGTATACTACTTTTCAAAAGTAAACATCTTTTGTGGAAGTGTACTCCTGTAAAAAGAAACTTCATAACATTAATGTTATATGTTTAAGTTTATTTATATACTGGTTGAAAATAGCCCTGTAAGAAATTGATAGTAAAGTTGGTAAAAAAAGTTCATACTGTATCATTAAACAATTTATGGAGAAGTTCAGACATTTCATCCAAAAAGACCTCTGGTTAACGGCCTCATTTAAAACATGCAAACTTTTATAACCCTGCCCCTTAAAAGCATCGGAATCGAGAATCGTTAGGAATTGGAATCAAAACGAAGAATCTGAACCGGAATCGTCAAATTCAAGCAATGCCCAAGCCTAATCGGGACACCCCTATTTCATACATTGTATCCATTGATAGTGTCGTTCCCAGAACAGAGAGACACCATCAGTTTGGACATTCACTTCGTTCCGTTTGTCGTTAACATCAGTCCCGTGTATGAGGCCCCCTTCCAAAGTCAGTGTGATGTCTGTGCTCTCTGTGTGTCATCTCAGTGAGAAGGCCAACAGCAAAGTGGAACACTTGGTGCTGCCTCAGTTGATCAACAAGCCACACTTCACAGGAGGAGGCTTCAAGTTTGATGAAATCTTCAGATGATAATGGATGTTTTTCACAATACGCTGTCAGAATTTTTACCCCCACCTGTCATGTTTTTTAAATGAATAATATAAAATAAATATGAATATTTGTCCATTGAACTGTGTTATAAATGTGTTTTCTGTATGATTCCAAGTCATTTTGAACATTTTCTGAAGTATTTGTATTTCTGATCAAATACAGGGCAGAAACCAGAAACCTGAGATGAGGCTGCAGCAAATCTCTCCTCTCGGCTTAAGTGCGCGAGCTCAGCCTACCGTCCGAGTGCACTGCAGCGAGTGCACTGGATGCCAGATAGTGCGTGCCCGTTTCTGTTTGTCAGCAAGTCTGCAATCAGTGATGTGCGGTCAGGGGAGGCAGGTGAGGCAGGACGGGATGTGAAATTAAAAAATTAAACATAAAATAAATATGAATACATCTCAATTAAACTGTATTATAAATGTATTCTTTGTATGATTCCAATGGTTTTTAACATTTTCTTAAGTAGAAATTGCTGACTTTGTTTATTTCCTGATCAAATACAGGGCAGAATGCTAAGGTGAGTCTACCGCAAGCTTCTCTTCTTGGCTTAGGGCTCTATTCTCCCATGCGTGTAAGGGCGAAAAGCCACGCAGCTGAGCGGATTCTGCCCGTCTACGTAAGTCTGTCACTACGCGCCTTCCTTCAAGGTACCCGAAAAAGTGGGCATTCCCTGTCAAAACTGGTCTTGAACACATTCTCCCATCGACAGGAAAACTGCACTTTTTTGGAATTTTGCCCATCATGTACAATCCTTACATGAAAAATGACCACAATTAAGATTTTGAAAAATGTGTCCATTGGGACAAAAATGACAATGAATACAAAAAATATACGCTGACCTGGTTGACTGAAAAAAATGTGTCCAAGAGTTGAAACTTGAGAATTCCATACCTTTGGGTGGTAAATGAAGAGGTTGTTTTGTATTTCAAATGAAACATTAAAAAAAAGCTATGAGGACCTTCCAACCATGGGTTAGTTTGGGTTAGTCACTCTCCTTTGTCTGCAGCTGGTTCATTTGTGCTGCCAGGAGTTCATGGAGTACACTTAGCTTCTAAAGCGTGAATCATGTTGGACCCTGGTGCTGTCCAGTTCTTCATCCTGGACACTCTGCCCATGTTATGACTACTAGGTCTTGTTCTGCGAGGTTGCTGTGCTCTGCTTGTAAGTCTGCCAGCCATTGGTGGATGGTGTTGTGTGACTCCTTCTCCCAGATAATCTTCCAGTCTTGCTCGGTCTCAGCCTTGGGTTGGTCTGTTCCGGTCTTTCTACATTTCCAATGAGAGTTATTCCTCTCTTGTGTACCTTTTCAGGTGTGTAGCTGTGAGTCTTGAGTGCCTCAGCTGTGAACATCTTGCTGCATTTGCTTCTTAAGGTTCACATTTTGCGCAGCGCTTCAGGTCGTTATTATTTTTGCCTCTAGTCTTCTCTTCCATGGAGGTTGCCACTTGCTCATTCCGGCTATTCATGCTGATTGGTGTCAGTGATGTTCTTGGTAGGGATACTTAGCAATGCTGTATTGACATTGTCCAGCAGGGATTCTGATGGTACCTCTTTCTTTAACCTTGGCAAGCAGGAGGTAGCTGGTTTCCCCCAGAACTTCATGATCTTCTCTGTCAGATGGTGCTTGCGCGGGCTGAACTTGAGAAAGCAGACACCTTAGTGTGGGCAAAAGAAGAGAATTTATTGATACCGAGCGTACGTGAATAGGGGTGTAGGGTTTGCCAGCAAAGACTGCGGAGATGATTCCACATCAGGGCCTTCTGAGGGGTTCTACATCAGGGCGCTGCAATAAAGGAATTAATGGTGTGCGAGGGGAGGAGGGAACTGGATGGCTCCTGACCAATCTCAATGTTTGGAGGTGATGATGAAACCACCTCATCAATTGCAACTTCTTATTGCGGATATTTCAATATTCAAGAGATTCAAGAGAGTTTTATTGTCATGTGCATGGTAAAACAGCAGTTATACCATGCAATGAAAATCTTATTCTGTTCATTCTCCCACGAAAAGAAAGAAAACACAAGAAAGAATAAGAACATAAGAAACATAAACACATAAACATATATACCAATAAATTAAGCAACAAAAACAGAAGAGACATTAATACAAATAAATAATACAAATAAATAAATAAATAAAGTGCTATGAGTGTGTGCGTGTGTTGCGTGCGGCGTGTGCGAGTGCTTCGTTGAGAAGCCTGATGGCCTGTGGGTAAAAGCTGTTTGCCAGCCTTGTGGTCCTGGACTTCAAACTCCTGTAGCGTCTGCCTGACGGTAGGAGTGTGAATAATGAGTGTTGTGGATGTGTGCTGTCCTTGATGAGGTTGTGTGTTCTGCGTAGGACTCTAGATTTATAAATGTCTTGCAGTGAGGGGAGGGCTGCCCCAACAATGTTCTGTGAGGTCTTTTTGATTTTTGATATTTGATGTCTTAGCGGCTGTATCAGATTCTTTGGTGTTACTCACTGAGCTATCAAGTCGGTATTTCATAATCATACATTATTATTGTATAGTACCACCGGTACTAGTTCTTTTAATCACATCGTTTTGTTGTAAATAGAGGTTAAGATTCTTGCACAGCTGAAACTGCTGAGAGCCCCGCCCCCCAAGTTTCCTTCAAGGGCGTTACACTGTAGATAAAAAGCCCCTGCAACAAGCGGAATTAGGACAATGGCGAAAGTGAAGGGATGAACTGACTTTATACATCACCAACCATATCTCATATATTCACAGACAGATACTGGCATATGTTAATTCAATTCAATAAACAGACCATGTCAATGTACATTCTCGAAGCATACATCAAGTTGTGCAGGATTTGTGCAATAATGTATTACATGATTCTTCGTTTATTATAATAGTACACATCCACCTCCGGCTGGCGCTACAGTGCTAACTAAAGTTGCAGACGGCTTGTTTTTTTTTTGTTTTTTTTTAAAGCTTGCATACACTCACTCACTCCCCTTTTGTCATTCTGTTGAAATTAAAACTGTAGCTTGGAGGAACCTCCAAGCCTTTTCAGAAAGCCGCAAGCGAAGCATCAAAAGCTTTGCCTTCTGTTAGTTTACTGTATATACATGTATATGTATATACGCGTGCGCGTCACACACACACAGACACACACACACACACACACACACAACTTTAAAAGCAGCATTCCTTCCAATAATTCAATCCTGCAGTGAAATATGAAGTTGTTTTGTCTTCAGGTATCAGTTATTTATGATGGTGATGAAAATGTAAAAAGGTTTATTCATGGCAGATGTACCAACGATGGCTACTACTGTCAAGCGGATGACAATTGGAAGCGTCAAAGCTATCAGTGGTGTGTGACCTGGCTTATGACGAGGTGGTTCCAACATCCGCTTGAAGTTTGTTATATAGCGGGGGAAATAAGTATGTGATCCCCTGCTGATTTTGTAAGTTTACCCCCTTGCAAAGATGTGAACAGTCCCATCATTTTTAATGTAACAGAGACAGACACAACGTAAAAAAATAACATTCAGTAAAGGCTATAATAAATTAACTTGTGTTTGATTAAGGGAAATAGGTAGTTCCATTCCATTCAAACCTCTCCACCACCATGGGCAAGACCAAAGAGCTATCAAAGGACCTCAGGGACAAGATTGTAGACCTGCACAAGGCTGGAATGGACGACAAGACCGTCAGCAAGAAGCTTGGTGAGAACGAGACCACGATTGGTGCAGGTGAGGGACCGGCCCATAATTACAAGGGAGAAGCTAGTTAATGATGTCAGGGGAGTTGGGAGCACAGTCACCTGGAAAAGCAGTAGTTCCACACTTTGCTGTAATGGAATGAGATCTTGCAGATCCTGACTCAGACAATGTGATGTGATCACATGACACCGAAATTGAGCTCTTTGGTATTAAATGGACTTGACGTGTTTGGAGGCAGAGAAATGGTGAAGCCCAACAACACCATCCCTTCTGCTTTAGGGATGTTTCTCTGACCAAAAGCCCTCCTGAGATGTGTGCAACCCCGGTGACCAATAGAGATGTGTGAGTTATGAATGAATGAGTTTCTGCACATGGCGCTCAATTCACTTCAATGAGTGACTCCATAAGAACTCGAGTCAGAGAAATGAACTGAGTGACCAACGACAAGAAATGTGCTTGCCAACAAGGTACCAAGTACTAAGTCACACTTTGGGATCAAATACTTATTTCCCACAAATACAAATTCATCTGTGACCTTTATTTATTTACTTAGTTTTTTTCTTTACATCCCGTCTCAGTCTGTTACAATAAACCTACCATTAAAATGATGGACTGTTGGGTTAAACTTGCAAAATCAGCGGGGGATCAAATACTTCTTCTCCCCAATGTGTTATGTGAGTAGCACGCCAGAACTGTACAGTATGTGTCCACATCAATTCAACATGACATTAGCATCAGCAAGTTGGGAGGTTTATTAATGTCTTAGCAGCAGGTTTGAATGTCAGTTAACAAAGACACACACTCTTCAAGACCATCAATGAAGGAAACAAAGTTTGCACATTATTGGTATTTTCTTCAGTCACAGTTTGTGCTGTCTCTTTAACTTTGTTACTCATAACATGGCGGAAGGACAAAACATAAGTCTCCAGTGTATTTCATAAAAGCGACGGAGAGCAAACATGTCGGACTGAAGCGATTACGTCCACGTGAAAGTACTGTCGCTCCCACATCAGTGATGGAAGCATGTATTGCAATGACAGGTTCACTCTCAGTTCTCCTTCAATCACCGCGTGTCTTCTGGACTGCTCCTTCATGGCACTTATGTTAAAATTGGGACAGGAAAATAACATTCACAACACAAAATACGGTAGCTCTTCTAGCATTGTTTAAATAATTTGAAGACTAGCACAATCACTACATTCCTCATGTAACCCAATACTGCTGAACTGGAACATAACTTTTGGTGTTTGTAAAGACAGGAAGACTGTTTGAATTTGGATATACAACATATTCAAGGTGCAATGCGATCAAATGGGACACTTCAGCCGGAGGAGTACATTTAACCCATAAGAAGCCGTGGACCAACACTTCAAATGCCTTCAAATGTGTCCTATACAGCTTTGTGCTTGACTTGAAGTTTCTAAGTGACGTATAGGAAACATTTTGCAGTGGTTGTCATCAGACAGTCTTGTGACTATTCCAGGATACAGCATCCCCAAAATGGCAGCGTGTCAGGTAAGCTAGCCATTTCCAAAAGCGGATTTTTTTGCCATTAAAGCTCATTTTAAAGCCAATTAACAATTGTAATGCCCCAAAAGGGTGTCAGATATTACAATTAAACACTTCAATGAGTTCACAGAAAACAAGGTACAAAACAATTTGGAGTGGTTGTCGTGACTATCCTGGGATCTGGTTTACCCCAAATGGCGGCGTGTCAGGTAAGCTAGCTCATTTCCAAACCATTTTTTTTTGCCAGTAAAGCTCAACTTTGAAACAATTTAACAGGGTGTCAAATATTACAATTCAACTGATCTTACTATATTTCTTTAATGAGTTCACAGAAAACAAGCTGCAAAACATTTTGGAGTGGTTGTCATGTGACTATGACAATCTGGTTTCCCCAAAATGGCGTTGGGTCAGGTAAGCTAGCTCATTTACAAAAGCGTATTTTTTGCCATTAAAGATCATTTTAAATCAATTTAACAATTAGATTGCTTTAATAAGGTGTCATATATTACAATTCAATTGTTCTTACTATATTTCTTCAATGAATTCATATAAAACAAGCATGGAAAATATCGCTATCCGGCTTTTAGACTTAAATTGCTATTGGGAGCCACTCAGTAAAAGTCACTGTTTAAGTGATCTTCAATTTATATATTCTTTTGTTGGATTTAAGGTACATTTGAACAACTTATATGCATGATACAGTGGAACCCGTTGAAGTTGACATCCCTCGGATTGGCTCATTCACGTCAACATAAGCAGTTGTCAACATAACTGAAAGCAGCCGTTGCCATTGGCCAGCGACACAAGGAGAATGCATGGTAATAAACAATCTTTAAACCTACGGAACTTTGTTGACGTGGATTTCCTCCATTTCTGCATATTTTGATTTTGATTCTTATGTTTAAGAGTAATGTTTATGGGTAAGTCACTTTTATTGGACTACAATGCTGATGGGGATGTCATACAACTTCATGTCAAAAAATCCAAACTATCCCTTTAAATTTGAATTCAACAAAAGTGGCCAGCCGTGTATGTTGACGTCACCTGAAGCGGGCAGTTTAAACATGAGCAGGTATGTTGTCCACATAAACGGGGTCGACTTAAATGGGTTCCACTGTAATGTCAAATGATTTAGTTAGGATTGGAATATATTCTCAAGCAAACTATGCCTCTAAGACTGGGGTGTCCAAAGTGCGGCCCGGGGGCCATTTGCCATCTCGGCTCATTTGAAAAATACAATTAAACAGCAAAACAAAAACTGAAAAAATGGAAGAAAGAGCACTGACTTTATGAGAATAATGTCAAAATACTGCATTAGGAGAATATAGTTATTCTAGTAAAATAATAAATGATCATATTCAGGAAAAAAAAAAGTGCTAATCTTTAAAAACATAAATTTACAACAATAAAGTCAAAATATTATGTGGAAAAACCAATTTTAGAAGCCTAAAGTTGAAATATTAAAGAAAAAAGTTTTTTTAAGTTGTACGTAATATGAAAAACAAAACAAAAAATTAAGATACAACTTTTGGAGGGAAAAGGCAGGGAAAAAGTTAGACTACGAGAATGAAATAACAAATATTTGGTGATAAAGTCATAAAAAAACGAGAAAAAAATCTCACAAAAATATGGTTGAAATATTTGTAAAATGATAAAATGAAATATTGGTAAAAAAGTGTAATACAAGGAGAAAAAGTTCATAATAATAATAATATGCTTTGTCACCTATGACACAAAGCTTCAGACGGAGGTTTTTCTTTTGTTAAACATATAACTTCGCCCGAAGTCAGCTGGGATAGGCTCCAGCTTACCCGCGACCCTGGTGAGGATAAGCGGATAAGAAGGTGGCTGGCTGGCTGGCATATATAACTTGAGTTAGTTTACAAAATGTAAAATATCAAAGTGCCCCCCCATCCTTTCATTTTTCAGTATTATTATTATGGATAAACTAACTCAGCGGTAAGATGCCAACATCTACAACAAAAGTTCACTTGTAGCAGCTAGTTATGTAGAAGGAAAGTGAATTGCGTCATGAACTTCTATGCGGCATTTGACGTTAAATGTCTCTGGCTTCTTATGGGCTAAAGAACGTCTCCATCTCTATTCTCTTACATGACCTCTGCGTCACATTTAGGTGTTATTGTTGCCATACGTGTAAAATAATAACACTTTCCGCCAATCGTTTCTTGATGTGCTAATATTTCGCAACCCCTCTCACGGACATCAATCAGCTACCATCACAAGTTTGGGCTGCGGGTTCATAAAGAAAGAAAACATAAGAATATAAAAATAGGAGCATATTTGAAGTATGTCCTGTTGCTCTTCCCTGGTAAAAGTGGCTCACACAAGTAGATATCGGTGTACTTATATATGCTTATGCTATGTTACTCATTAGTGACTTCTAATTTGCATATTTCCTTTAAATGTAATAAACATTAATACTGTATACGGGAGTGATGGTTGTTTTTGACTTAAGTGGATTAATACAAATGTTTTACTTTTACCCATTTTACGTCAGAGTACTGTTTTATTAGAGCACAGGGTTTGTTGATATACATACAAAGAGAGGTATATACAATTCATGACTTAAACCACAGCAGATTTGCATTTTTAACACTGTTGGTAATTGAGAATCTGGTTGGACTTCCAAATAAAACTCGCCACAGTCTTACAGAGCGCTTCACAAACCCAGCGGTGAGAACATGTCAGAGCCTGGAAAGTAAATACGAGAAGAAACAAAGGGGGCCGCTTGGCTTGCTCATCGTTCATCCAGCAGGTAAGGGAGGATGGAAGACAATCTTACTTTGTGAGTCGTGGACCGTGACTGCAAAATGTCTCCTCGCACTACATTATTGCAATTCCCCAAAATGATTTTCAGAACAAAAAAAGGTTTAACAAGTGCACTAATAGACTATTTCATGCAGTGTTCAGCTTTCGGTAATGTGTACAAAGGCATTGTGTCAAATATTTTTACCGTCATCATTTCATGGAGAGCTCCCTTTTTTTTTTTCATGGATCAAAAAAATAGTAATTCATATTTATAACATCCAAGAAGCTAGGTGGGTAACACCAGCACTTTTTACATTAACCCCTTTTCCACTGCAGGAACTTTCAAAACCCCCCACTGCGTTTCCACCGATATCAAACTTTCCAGTTCCAGGTAGTCTCTTGCACAAGTTCCAGGAATTTTTATGGGGAAGTAATGGGTGGAACACCCTTGTTTCATCCACCATGTTTAAGCTAGTGTGCGCCTGCAGACTTGTTTATTTCATTTTTACAAGCTTCTTTTTAATCATTTGGAAAAGACAGCAAAAGAAAGGAAGTGAACGGACGACTCTTTTAAGCGTATTTACAGAGGAAAATGCAGTTATGGCCAAAAGTGTTGGCATGCCAAAGGTGCCAATGGTTTTGGCCGAAGATTGGCCTAATGGGCTCCAAACATGGGAGGCGACAAATGGCTGCGATTGGAGAAACTCCTCGCCAACACGTAGCACCGGTGAGCAACACGCTCACAACCAGAGCAAATTACGAGCCTCCTATCAAAGTACCATAATTTCCGGTGTGTAAGTGTGAAAAACATATTCGTACAAATAAGCCGCACCGGACTATAAGCCGCACATGTCCACCTCATAAAAAGACATTGTGGCGAGTACGAGTCCATGAGGACCAGTCAGCTCTTTATTTGAGAGGAGCCAATCATGAGCTGTGAGAAAACTCAGAACGAGCTTGTCAACCCATCGGAAATCGCCGAAGGTCATTACTCAATAGAACAGTCTGACTCACGGTGTCGTCTTAGATGGAAAGCTAAAATCATCACACAGCAACTTAACACTCAAAAAGTATACCTAAGAAATATACAAGACATGTACCAATACGATGAATATGACATCGTGAGTCAGACTGTTCTATTGAGTAATGACCTTTGGCGATTTCCAATAGTTTGACAAACTTGTCGGGAGTTCCCTTACAGCTTGTGATTGGCTCCGGCCAAAGAAAGAGCTACCGTTTCCTCACCAACTCGCGAGCAGCACAGTATTCGAATGATTAGTAGTAGTTCTGAAGTATATGAGATGTCACGAGATTAGCACATGGTCATAAATTAGCTGCTCCGCTGTATAAGTCGCAGGATTCAAAGTTTAAGGAAAAAGTAGCGGCTTATACACCTGAAATTACGGCAGTTTGAAGGAGAAAAAGCGGCCATGTTGATAGAGTACTCTTGCTAGTATTGAGGATAAGCTTACACCAATTAATGTAAACTTACCTGGTATGTTTACTCTACCGTCAGCAAGTTCCCATTACCGCTGCTTTTTTTTGTTTATGTCGTGATATTCTTTTTTATAAATGTCAAATAGCTGCGGGAAATCTGACACAGCAGGTTTTGCTGAATAGCATCCTCTCCGCTCATTGGTTGGTTCATAAAACGCCCACTGATTGGTCCTCGTCTGGGCGACAGCGATGAAAAGTTGAACGTTTTTCAACTTTCCGCGATTGCGTCGCAAGCCAGCGTGTGTATGATGACATGCACGAGCACAATATTTAATACGCACGAATTTTGCGTGTCGCTTAGCTGCACGGACAATATAATCAAAGGTAGAAAGGCCTGGAAGACACCCACATTATTACTGTTCCATTTCATTCTATTCCTGGATTTAATATATCCTTCATGTGTTCTTTGTACATGTGAATGACTTGGGAGTTAATTTAGGTAGAAGATCCGACTTAGACTAAAGGTGTCCAGGAACAGAAGTCGTGGACCACCTGTAGAACCCTATGAAATCAACATAACCGAAAATAGCTTTCACCATGTTGACCATTTTGCATTTTGTTTGTCAAGTCTACCACGAAAGAAGAAAGAACCTTTGAATGTAAGTGGTGGTCACTTTCCCGTTGCCCCTCCCACCGTTCTGCCACCCACCTTCTTTCAAGGACTCTCAGCCGTTTCGTTTCACGCTGCTTAGCGATAATGATGAAGTTACGCATGAACACACGTCGGCATAAACTGACCCATTTCTCTTAGAAACTGCACTTTTCACCAATAATAAGACTTAGACTGAATTGTCTGTTTATTTACACGCCATCAGTGTAGAACCATTCGTACTCCCCCATGCCTGGTTGAAATGAATGACCCTGATCTTTGCCGTGCGGTGGAAAAGCAAACCCACAGATTCCCGTGTTCCTGTGATTTTGGTGGAAAAGGGGCTAATAACATAATGTATGATTTCCATGTGGTGGGAACACACGTCTTGGAGATTTTGTGTTTTTGTAAGTGTCTTAAGGTGCAAGACTGCCTCGGGTAAGCTCGTGTGGATGAGAAATCATATCAAATCATTTGAGTTCACATTTGCAACTACTTTGTGTTTCATTTGCTTTCATCTCTCACTATTAGAGAGAACATAAAAAAGTATATTGCTTCAAAAGTTTTTTTTTCATTATTGTGAACATCTCTTTCTCGGGTGAGTCGAGACAGACAGACATGGCATCATCAGTCATTGTAACATACGGAAAGATGAATCCAAGAGATTAAACGACAACCTTCATCCCCTCCCCTTGCCTCCACCTACCAGCAGGTGGCACAATGCAAGCACTGATGCACTGCCACAGGTGAAGGGGAGGGTCTGAGAGATGAGTTAGTCACAGTTAGAGTAGTCATGTCCGTGGGCTGTGGCCTCAGCTGTCCCAGCTCTTGGACTGAGGCTCTGCAAACATGCTTTCCATTCATACAACCACGTATGCCAATTGTCATTTGCTCCGTCCAGATGTGCTGGAGCCCCCCGCCCCACCCTCCAACTTGTCAGCAATTTCTGATGTGTCTAACTTGTCGGAGCCGTCCCCTTTCTCTGACCTCTCCTTTTCAGACCTCTCCTCCCCGACCAGCTCCGATCTCTCTGACCTGGCGTCTGCATCCCCCTCAGACTTCTCTTTCCTCTCTGAGCGGTCGGCGTCCATGCCGGAGGTGACGGGCTTGTCCCACATGGCCATGGCATCATGCTCAGATATACAGGTGGTGATGCTGGAAGTCCACGCCTTCAGATCCTCCTACAGAGACCAGCAACACGTGGTAATGATACGGTATATACAGTGGGGAAATAAATATTTGATCATTTTGTAAGCTTTAAAGGTTTATTGTAACAGAGAAAGAAAAAACATTAACAAAGCTTATAAATTAATTTGTATTCGACTGAGAGAAATAAGTGAAATAAGAATAATGCGATTGGAGAACATTTCTTGTAGTTGGTCACCAGGAGGGATTTGGGTCAGAGAAACATCCCCAAAGCCGAGTAGTCCCACCTCCATGTTTGACAGGAGGGGTGTTGTTGTTGGCCTCATATTCACCATTCTCTGCCTCCAAACACATCCAGTCCACTTGATGCCAAAGAGCTCCATTTTGGTCTCATGTGACCACATCACAGTCTCATTCAGGTGTTGATTGTCAAACGTCCAGACGGGTCTGTACATGTGTCTTCCTGTGCAGGGGGACCTTGCAGGCACTGCAGGATCTCAATCCATTACAGCAACGTGTGTTACTAATTAGAGAGGCACTATATATTTTTCAAACCGATACTGATAACTTTCTGCTTCTCGAGACAGATAGGCGATAACTTTTTTCAAATTTAGATTTAACTGTAGTTTGTGCACACCTGGAGGTAAGAAGGACTTGAACAAATTTGAATTTGATCAACTGTACCTGTTGATTTGTCCTAATGAAATGTCATGACGTTACTACTACCACATCACCACTATCAGGAGAACCAGAGTAGAGAGCGGAGGGAGCCTACTGCTGTGGCCCACCAAAGTGCACTATATTCGGACACATGCTCTGATCAGCTCGCGTGCCGCTATGGAGGTCAGGAGAACCGGAGTATAGAGAGGGAGGAGCCACCTGGTGTGGCCCAGCAAGGTGCCTTGTATTTGGGCAACCGCTGTGAGGAGCCGGTGTGACGACACGGGGATCTCTTTTCAAACCTTTTCAAACTCTGTGGCACAACAAGCGTTGTAACGACGTGACGTTTCAGGTGGCTGTTTTTTGTGTGCTCAATGTTTTTTTCCCCCCCTAATCTCAAAGCATTTGAATATTTGTGAGGTCGGGGGAAGTTACGAGAGGCCGTTAAAGTCACAGGCAGGAGACAAAAGGAGCGCTTGATTTGCTCACCTGTACAGTACGGGTAATCTCGCCTCAGTGGAATGTTTTTTTTTTTTTAATTATCGGTTATTGGCGCTATTGGTGAGGTTAATTGACGACTCTATATTGTCCATAGGTATGAATGTGAGTGTGAACGGTTGTTTGTCTATATGTGCCCTGCGATTGGCTGGCGACCAGTCCAGGGTGTACCCCGCCTGTCGCCCGAAGTCAGCTGGGATAGGCTCCAGCATGCCCCCGCGACCCTAATGAGGAAGAAGCGGTATAGAAAATGGATGGATGGCGCTATTTTTAATGTTTAATCGGTATGACGTCATAATTCCCTCATATCGGCCCGGTAATTATCGTGCACCCATATTAGTAATGCTTTTGGTGACTGTGCTCCCAACTCCTTTGACAACATTAATCAACTCCTCCCTTGTAATTTTGGGCTGCTCACTCATCTTTTTCACAGTCATCATCAGGATACCCCACCAGGTGAAATCTTGCATGGAGCTCCAGAGCGGGGGCCATTGACTGTTATCTTGTATTTCTTCCATTTATGAATTATTACACCAATAGCGGCCTCTGTCTCACCAAGCTTCTCGTTGACGGTCTTGCAGTCCATGACTCTACGTCTACAATCTTGTCCCTGAGGTTTTTGGGTCCCTCTTTGGTCTTGCCCGTGGTGGTGGAGAGGTTTGAATGGAAGAGACAGCTTCTGTGACAGTGTCTTCTGTGTCTTTCATCCACGTAATGAGTTGGGATTGGGATTACTTTCCTCAAGGGACAGAACTCATTTATGTGTTGCATGGACACATAACCCGCCTATGGGGGTCAGAATGCTTGCTGGTTGGTAGGGGATCAAATACTTATTGCATTCAAATACAAATGCATTTATTTCATGTTTGTTCTGGATTAAAAAAAAAAGTTCTCTGTTACAATAAACCTTCTATAAAAATTCTGGACTGTTCATATCATTGTAAGGGCTAAACTTAAATAATCAGCGGGGGATCAAATGCTTAGTTCCCCTGCTGTGTGTGTGTGTGTGTGTGTGTGTGTGTGTGTATCTATCTATATATATATAATATATATATATATATTATATATACATATATATAAATTACCTTGCCTTTTTTAATTTGAATTTTATTGAACTTGCCAACATTTTTGTCTTTTTCAATATTTTCAGCAAGGTATGAATGTGGGAGGCGGAGCTCAGTGGCTCTGTGCTTGACAATGCAACCTAAGACAGAGTAGTCGATCGCATATACGGTACACTGAACTTTCAGCACAGAGCTCCGTCAGAAGTTGATCAAATAAATATGAAATTGCATATTGTTCGATACAGGGGTCACGGTTCGGTACGCATGTGTATTGAACGATTCGATTCAAATACACGTATTGTTACACCCCGAATATATATATATATATATATATATATATATATATATATATATATATATATATATATAATTCAAAATTAGAGAAGCTCAAATTAAGTTCACCTGTAAAGTTCATACTGTAGTATAGTTTAGGTTCGTCCTGAAATGTATCGGAACTTCTTGTGTGAACTGCTTCAGATGATGTTATAGCGTAGATGTTTGGAGTCATATGAACCTTTCATCACTGAGCCCGTCTAGTTACACTCGTCACATTTGGCTGAGCGCTAACTTTACCAGCACTGCTGGAAATTAGTCACTAAGTTACTAGCAGAAATGTAAGTCAGGTGTATTGGTGACGATGTATCCGAAGATAAGGGGACTTATATTGTTAGTGACAGAGTGTTGGTATCACGGCAATGTTTCCACTCCTAACGCTTGTATGCCGCATCGCAAACGACCCTGTCATTCCACATTGGCGACTCTGGTTCAAACCCTGCTATGGCACATATTTACTATCCTCACTACTATCCTTTGGGAAGGCCATTCCAGAAGAACCTAATGCTAATGTTAACCACCAAAAAGGTAAACGTCACAAACAAAGATCTGAATGTGTTTGTGTTGTCTCTTTGAGCTCCACACTGACATTTATTCCTTATGTATTGTTGTAATCAGCTGAAAGGGACCACACGGTCTCGCCTGACCCACATGATTTTTCTGGCTGTCCTTGAACCCTTCCACTGACCCTGTTTCTGTTGTGTACATCTCAGGCCACCTTGCTTTTTAAATCGTTTTGCATCTTCCTTGCTTTGTATTTGCTGCACTTTAATATAAAAATAAGCCTTTCTATTGTACATGGACTTAACCTGACTTAAATACATTTTCCAGAATGCTGAGGTGTTGTGAAAATGCAAACCACGCAGACTAGCAGGAAGTGTTTTACCTAGACAAATAAATTCCTCTTTGTAAAGGTTCCTGGAAATAATTGTCCTAATGTTTGCAGGACTCCACTTTGACACGACTTGCTAAATGTTCTTACCTCATCTTTTGCATGAAATACAAAGTTATTTCCATCGTTGACTCTGTTTGAGAAAGAAAAAAACAACAGTGGTCAGTTACTGACGCAGTTTAGAATTCGTCAGTCCATAAACTAATCACCTTGTTCTTTTTACATTCACAACATCTGACACTTATCTGCACGATATAGTAATACTGTAGGTGTGTCAAGACGCAATCATACAGGAATTCCACCATAGATCTTACTGAAGAATGAAGACGTTCTTCTTCTTCTTGTACCCCATTGAAGGATCAAACGAGCAGTTGGAAAGGTCAACAGAAGGCTCTCCATTGTATGTTGTGTTGTGGTTTCTGGCGTCCTTATAGAAGGTCATCTTGCCCTCTTTCAGCACACAATATACATTCACCCAGGATTTGCTAGAGAAGGAATCATGAAACAGGTCAGAAGTGAATATGTGTCTTGATGACAGTATGTTCTCTCCAGGAAGATCCAGCATTTATTCGCCCGTGTGCTTGGTATGTGGCGAGAAATGAGCAAACAACAGAAAATGTAACGATGAAAGACATTTTCAAAACAAGAAAAGTACCCAACTGCAGATGAGCGTAAAGGGGCGATTTCGGAACTAATTCGTAATGTTGAGCAGAGCAAACATACTTTCAAGAAGCGGATGAAGGTTCCAAACTGAACTACAGCTGCTCGCGTTGTGACTGCACGGTGGATCGCAGATGGAGTATAAATGAAAGAATTGTTCATAAAAATATCACAGCATCTATTCTCCAAATTAAAAATATAGATATGAAATTATTACTATTATTAATTAATTAAATGCTCCTCCCTGCAAAGACAGTGAAGAACAGGACCAGTAGAATGGCAACAAACATCACCAGTAGGCAAATGACCACATTCATTCAGTGCAAGCATATGGAATTGCCTGTGATGTAAACGATATATTGAGCAGACACACGGATATGCAGATGTGTGAACTTTGATGGGCTTTTTTATGTTAAAGTTGCCGAAGTATTCTTTTAATTTTACACAAACACGGGAATGACTCAGGAAAGCCTTTAAATGATTTCAGAGTAGGCCTACACATGCACTCTGCACGTCTGTTAGTTGAATTCTGTTGCTTATAGGCGATGTCATGTTTTGCCGCTCCAGACCATTTTTCTTTACTGGAAGAGGAGGCAAAATGGCTCTTTTGATGCTAAAGATTGCCGACCCCTGCCTTAGCACAATGTATATATGATAGGTTGTTTGTATTGGTGACTGCAGTACCTGGTGGGGCTCCTCTGTTGAGCTTCAAGGTCAGAGCTGGTGGCCTTTTTGCGATACAGGAAGCCTTCATTGTGTGCTGTGTGTGAAGGCGGCTGAGGTGTCGTTGGGGCACCAGTGGCAGGAGCGGAGCGAGAGCGACGGGTTTCCTCAGGCTCCTTCGGACGGGGCCTCCTCCTTGGTTTGGGTCGGTCTCGAGCACGAGGGCGTCCATCGAAACGAGTCACTGGTGCAGAGAGGCTGCTTGGAGGCCGATACGGCTCTCCTCTGGCCTGACAAAGCAGATTTTAGAAAATGTGACACAAAAAGCATGATGTAACATGAACATCACCACTTTGGTTCACCGGGGGAGATGACTTACATGTGCTGCTTCTCGCTCCTGGACTTGTTCTACAATCTCTGCCATAGTAGATCTCTTCTCCCTGCGGTGGCAGAGGACACAAGTGAAAGTTGACTGGGCCAAGCTGTTTATACAGAGCAGCCTTCCACTGAAAACCGATAAAAAACAGCATTGTTTTGACTGTGTGTTAAGTAGAGCAATGGCATTTGATAACTAGTTTCACTAGTTACTGTCATTTGAAAGTAATTTGTTCTGTGACAGCGTTGCTTGCTTTTCAGCTATATGGAATGTCCAGATTTTTCCAAATGGCTGTGGAATTGTTTGTGTCACAAAAGGGTGACAATTTGTCAACACGTGCACCACTACTGTGTTGCCTGTGCAATTATTTTTCCAACAAACACACCACATTGTGGCGCTGTCATTTAAACCTGACGTTTGACCTCATCAGACGGATGGACTTCAAATTTCTCACACAGCTCAATGCGCTCTACAAAACACCCACTGCAACTTTAGAGTGTGTGGCTGAATCACCACGGAATTTGGTACACCTTGGTACACCTTCAAGGGCCTGACAGACTTGGGCCAGAAGAACACGGCCACCATCAAGCACAACATGACAGTTGTTCCTCACCACTTCAGGGCTTCACTCTACCTCGGTTTTTCATCCATCCATCCATTTTCTACACCGCTTCATCCTCATTAGGGTCGCGGGGGTGTGCTGGAGCCTATCCCAGCTGACTTCGGGCGACAGGCGGGGTACACCCTGGACTGGTCGCCAGCCAATCGCAGGGCACATATAGACAAACAACCATTCACACTCACACCTATGGACAATTTAGAGTCACCAATTAAGGAGGAAGCCGGAGTGCCCGGAGAAAACCCACGCGCACACGGGGAGAACATGCAAACTCCACACAGAAATGCCCAGGGGAGAATCGAACCCAGGTCTTCCCCATCTCCAGGCTGTTCCTGTATTGGCCAACGTGCTAACCACTAGACCACCTTGCGGCCCAGCTCGGTTTTTCAAAAATACAAAAATAAATCATGCTGTTACATGGTTTAAAACAGCTTATTAATAGTAAAAAAAATAGCAAATTGTACATATTTTTGGCCTAAATTAAGCATTTTCAGGTATAAATATGGCTAAAGGAACTAAAACACAAATCCAAAAGCATTCAAAGACACTGTGAATGATATGTTGTATTCTACACTGGTCACAAGGTGTCAGTAATGTCACTGTAATATTTGGTGAGACACAAAAACGGCAGACTTGATCGTCAACACAACATGCTGTTTTTGTAGGTTTGAATTATCTCACAACAAGCACAATAATCCCTAATAAAAAACATAGGCTATTGTTGCTGCAGTAACCCATGCCAAGCTAAAACTCAACTCTGAACCCGCAACATCACTTCCTCTCCGCCCACCACTCAGCTCCCCTGGGAACACAAATATAGCAACACACACTAGCATGAGGCTTATTTATTACTCGTGTCATAAATGGCTTATTTACTCAAGTTATGCCTCCTATATTGGGTAATAGGAGTGTAAAGGTGATTATAGGGGTGTTATTTCATGTCTAGAGGGCTCTAATGTTAAAAACATCTGTGCTCTAACTACGAAAATATTCAGTACAGTCCAGTTGTCCCTCACAATATCGCGGTTCGATTATCACTCCCTCACTCTATCGTGGTTTTTCAAAAATTATTAAATTAATAAATAATCACTGTTTCGTGGTTGACTATATTATTAGTCAAAAAATATTGAAAGACAAACGTATATGTAGTAGTCTGGCCGCTAGGCGTCCGTAATGTTGAGACATGACATTACAGTCACACTGCATGGAGGCAGCCATGTTGAAAAAAAAGTTCTCCTCCCATTCCGTGTGGAAGTGCTAAGTTTTTGGCATCTTTGTCCTTCTTCCACAGTAAATAAATTGAATGCTAACTAGCCAGCTCGCTAGCATGCTAATGGTTTACAGCCATGACCATCTCTTGTGTCCCTGAAGTGATCCCGTAGCCTGCGCATTACAGTTGAGCAACGTGGTGTAAACAAAGAATAATAGGAGTGTAAAGATGGCTACAGGGGTGTTATTTCATGTCTACCGGGCTCTAATAATGGTATAGATTGTATTTAGAAAGTCATAAACAGGTTTTCTATGCTCTAACTATGAAAATGTTCCATTTATTGATATTGAATCCTACTTTGCAGAAATTCACTTGTTGCGGTCGGGTCCGGAACCGATTAACCACCATAAACGAGGGATTGCTGTATGTGTTCTAATGATTAACATGTACACATGCTGACATCACGACCATAAAAGGTGCTGCTATTATGACTGACAAACAACAGGGGAACACGGAAATACATTTTCGGAGCAAAGCGACTTTGTATGTCTTCGCAAAGTCGACTCCTGGCCCGGCATGCATACGTATTTAAGCATTTTGAGCCTGTTAATTGTGGATATGCACTCTCAATGTGAACCACTTGATGAGTTGACATACCCTGAGCGTTTGTCTGAGCCCTCTTTAATGGATCCCTCCAGGTCACTCGAGTCCTGTCGTTGAAGCCTCTGCTTGCCACTGCCCTCTTGTTCACTGGACGATTGTCTCTCCAGGCGTCTCCGGTACCGCTCCTGACGCACAATCAGCGGCAGCTCATTCAGCCTGGCTTGGATCTCCTGTTCGCTGGAAGTTTGTCGACCCAATTTGTACTCCCTCTCTCGCCGCAGGTGGTCCATCTGAGGGTCCGAGCGACTGCCACGGGGATCCCTCTGGAGACGGCCGTGGAGGAGCTCCAGTCCTGACTCCGGCCCCATCATGTCTGCCATCGGGATATCGCCATACTGCTCCCGCTGTACTCTGCTGGCCTCGAGGAGGGGATTTACAGCCTTGTGAATGTGATTGATCCTGGGTTGCATGAAGTCCGCCTTCAGGTGTTGCCATGCGTAGGCCATTTTTGGGTCCATGATGCCACCACTTGGTGCTAGGTAACCAGAACTACCTAGACTTCCACTGCTATAATGATTTTGTGCAAGATAGCCGGAGCTACCCATTCCTCCACTGCTATGATAATTCTGCGCTAGGTATCCACAACTACCTAAATTGGGCTGCGGGGCAAGATATCCTGAACTCCCTAAATTGGGCTGCTGCCCCAAGTATCCAGAACTCCCCATGTTTTGTGGTTGCGTTAAGTACCCCGAACTTCCCATGTTTTGTGGTTGTGTCAAGTAAGCTGAACCTCCCACGTTTTGTTGTGTCAAATAGCCGGAACTTCCCATATTCTGCTGAGGAAGAAACCCAGGATTGCCCATTCCTGCACTACCTTGCTCCTGAGTCAGGTTACCCAAACTTCCTAACCTGCTACTGCCTGGATGGCTTTGCATCGAGTAGCCAGAACCTCCCACACAGCCAGCAGACAGCCCAAAGTATCCAGAGTTCTCTGCACTGTCAGGTATTTGATTGTTTATCCCAAGGTAAGTTGAAGGGTCCGGGCCTCCACAATGGGATGGTAACGCTGAAAAAGCAGAGTCACTTCCACCTCCAATCGCCTGGTGGTTCATTCCAAGGTAGGAGGAGCTTACCAACTTTCCACTACAGTGCGACTCCAGTCCATGATAGCCTGATCCATTTATGACTGGGTTGTAGCTGGCAAGCGTCGAGGACAACCTCTGGGTTGCATTGGTGGCACCCAGTTCCACACTGGTCTGTAAGGGTGTGGGTTCTATTTGGGCCTGTACCATCTGCCTCATGAAAGATGGAGTTGAACTGGATGAAGGACTAGATGGAGTCAGACATGATAATGGGAACATCCTTCGACTGGAAAGTGGCGTCTTTTTCTCTTCCTCTTTTTTCTTCTCAGCCTGAAAGATAGATTTAAAACAATCAAGAGAACAAAAGCAAGATATGTCCTATGCAACGCAATTATTAGGAATATTTTCACACAGGAATCTGTTTTGTTGACAGTGGAAAAGAAATGGGGTGCGATGGATAAGACCATCATGAACCGCAGGACAGCTTTGAAGCCCATAATGGTGCGAAGAGATGGCATAGGCCCATGCCTGCTGAGCAACACCAACATCCTAAGATCACCTTTTTTTCTCCTGTGGCAGCATGAAAATGCGACTCCAGCAAACTGATTAAACATTTAGCTACAGTCAAGCTTACTGCGGAAAGCTGACGGAGAGAGCTGAAGCGTTCTTTCCAGGTTACAGCAGCCTTGCGGAAGGCTTCATGGCGAAGGATGAGCTGCTCAACCTCGTCAGTTTGGACCTGGGCCTCTCCTCCCTCTGTCTGCTTGGAGGTGATCAGAGGCTCCTTGGCCTTCAGCCAGGCTTCCGCCTTTACGGTCTCCTGGGCAAACTGGAACCTCTCGAGTTCTGAAGAAGACAGGAGACCAGCAGATGGTTTACCATCACACTACATAATGCATGTGGCACTACAACTTCATTTAAGCCATTTGCCACATTAACTCAAATGTTTGAGTCATTGACTCAAACATTTAGGGATGCTCCGATCAGGGTTTTATGCTAAAACAGCCGATACCGATCACATGGATTAATTATACATTTTTCAATTGATTTATAATGAGTGCTACTGGGCAGGGATGCTGTATAAAGGGGAAATGTCAGGACAATTCCAAGGTCCCTTGACTGCCAGGAGACCCAAATATAGGTAATTATATAGAAGATAGAATTTGTCATTAATTAATAATGGGGGGGGGGGGCAACGTGATTTTTTTTTTCATGGGACCCAGAATGCCTGGCTACACCCCGCCACTGAAAAAGGAACCATAATAACACCTTCATTTTGACAAAAAAATATTGGACGTACTTTTTGAAGAGGACATATATCACTGGTGAAAATTCCAGAGGATGAGACGCCTTCCTTAAGGAGACTTTGGAGGTGAGAGTACGTTGGTGGAACTTCCAGGTACGTGAGAAAGCACTCGGCGAAATCTGTGTCTTCCACTGCTGAGAAAGGCTGGTCATCTTGTCCGGCGAATTCAATTATTTTTCGGGTTATTAGCTTAGCCTCCTGACTGTCACGCACATAACGCACGCAAGTGTGAGCCACATGGCTGCATTAGCTGCCGTCTGAATCATGATCACACAGCGAGCCTCAAAAACTCAATATACTCTGTCAGTTGTTTGTTCTTCAAATGCCGTGTTGTACCCCACAAGATAGTTATGGTGGCATGTGCTGACCGTTAGGTTCCACACGGTAGACATGATTAGCATGGGAAGGGAAAGTGAGAGGACGACGCTGCCAAAGACGTTACTTAGATCAAGACGCTACATGCACGAAAGGGTCGCTGTGTGCTGCAATAGTGCTAGCCACAGGTATCACCTTTTGTGATCAGCTTTGAAAGGCATTTATCGTCATTTGCCGATCTCGTGATTTTTCACAGAAATCGGCCGATGGATGGGAGCACCCCTAGTTACTTTATTTCTGTTCTGTTAAGAGGTAAACTACTCACTGCGCTGTAACTTCTCCTGGTGTTTGTCCCATTTCTCAACCAGATCCTTCTGTTTGGCCAAAAGACTGTCCAACTTCTCTTTAATCTGCAGCCATGACGTGCCCCACCCCAAAAAAACAATTACAGTCTAGCATTTAAAATTGATTCATTTCTAAAGAAAGTGTGTCCCTTTTTAGCCTGACCTCCTCTGTTGCAGGGTTACCAGCAGCTATTAGGATCTTGCCGAGATCTGCACACTGCTGAATGGTCTTGCTGCGGCCGTCTATTTTGGCTTTCAGCTCCTGGTGTTGCTTCATCATGATCTCCAGGGAAGTCAGATCTCTTAAAAACACAGAAAACATACACAGTGAGTTTCATATTAGACAAAGTAATACGAACGGACTAAATCTACACTATATAGGCAAACATATCGGGCCACCTTCATGACTTTCTCCTGCATTTTGTGTGACAGTCTGGGCCAGTCACATTCTTCCACACATAGATCATCCAACCATACCCTTGATGGACCTACAGTAGCGTTGTGCACTGGTGATCCCCAACCAACCAGCAAGCATTCTGACACCCCCAGACTGGTTATGTGTCCATGAAACACACAAATTAGTCCTGTCCCTTTAAGAAAGTATTTCTAATCTCCACTCATTATGTGGATAAAAGACACCTGTCAGAAACAGTCTCTCTCATTCAAACCTCTCCACCACCATGGGCAAGACCAAAGAGCTTTCAAAGGACCTCACGGACTAGACTGTTGACCTGCAAGACGTTAGAGCAAAACACTACACCACACGTAGGCTGCAACAGTACTAGCCAGAGGTGATCGGCATTGAAAGGCAATTATTGCCGTGTGCTGATCACGTGCTTTTCCATGGAAATCGTTCGATATTGATCGGTGGTGGATCGATCGGAGCATCCCTAATTATTATATATTATCATAACGGTAATGGTTTGTTTGGTCTCAAAAAATGGTGACAATATCTCATGCATCAGCTCGTCTCATGAGTTGGATGTCTCGTGACGTTCATAATTATAAAATATTTATTTTTATTTACTCCAAATCTTTACTTGTTGGCCTAGTAGTTTTACGGTTTGTATTTTGTACCCTTCCTGTACCAAAACTGAAAAAAACTGTGACCTTAATACCAAGGTATGTACCGAACCAAGAGGGGCCATTAAAAAATGAGACACGGGCCACAAATGGCCTCCCATGCCACACTTTGACACCCCTAAATTAGATGAAACTGAAAATGTAATAAAAAATGTCATTGTACACCCAATTAAGCCAAGGTGACACTGCGGTTTAATTGGATCCTGTGCAATAATCCAGACCTGTTTACATGACTGCAGACGGCAGATGTCTTACCTGGGATCGTCCCACCCGATCTGGCCCATAATGCCCTCCATCCACATGAGGTTTTCACGCACCACTGAGAAAAACTGCACTTTGTCCGTGACTGAGGTGACCTGAACGCGACTGGCCTCACAAGAGCTCAGCAGTTCCTTCCAGGCTTCCATCACTTCTTGCTCTTTGAGCAGAATTGCCTCAGCCTTCTCACCAGCGTAAATAGTCCGCAGCTGTGCAGCATTCTCCTGTAGCTGTCGTACCTGCGTCGACACAGGATGCAATGACTTCATAGCAATCGCTAGTGTGACAGAATGTAGCTCGTATCTCGTCGCTTGGTTTCAAGCATTTGTAGCTACAGAAATTACAAGCTTTGATCATCAGCATGAACACACAGTGTATAATCTTTCTGGGGGTGTAACGGTGTACATACTTCATGTGTTTATCGCGTTACGTGTCTACTCGGTACTTGGTGTCTACAAACACAGTGCAGCCCAGCCTTTGTCTAAGCAATAATGCCAAGGGGAAGCCAGAGCTTGAAAATTCTCTTTCATCGTTCAAGTTTGGTGTTTGGGGAAGTGCGGGCCGCGGATCATTTTTTTATTGGCCCTCAGTATATTGTAAAAATAAAATAATATAAATAATATTATTAATGACTTATACTGTATTATTACTATATTACTTGCTATGCCGCTTATCCTCACCAGCTCCTCATTAGTTCTTCATTAGTTCCTCAGACACAAGTCAAAATGTTTGTGCCCTAGTCATTAGTTCCTCATTAGTTGCACAGTAACTGCTCTAAATGTTTGTGCCTTAGTCATTAGTTCTTCATTAGTTCCACAGTAACTACTCAAAATCTATGTGCCTTAGTTTCTCAGTAACTACTCTCCTCATTAGTTCTTCATCAGTTCCTCAGTCACTACTGTATTTTTGTGTACCTTATTGTAAAGAGTGACCAAGAAGTCCATTAGTGTTAAGGCGGGTGAACATGATGGCCACTCGATGCTGCCACGTCATCCGATCCATCGCTGTGGTAAGGTAATGTCAATACAGTGTAGTCTCTCACTGGCAAGGCACAATGAGGAGGTGCCCCATCTTGTTGGAAGCAGAACATTAGCAGTCTAATAATAATGATAAAACATGAATACTGTGTGTGTGTGTGTGTGTGAAAAAAGTCGTCCCAGAGAATTCTAAGCAAGAAAATCATGATTCACATTTTATGCACAATCGAGCTGCCCTAGTTTCATCAAAGAAATTCGGTCCAACAACACCTTCGCTGGACAGTGCACCCCCACATTGTGTCACCCGCCTGCTTCCGATGAGATGTGGTAGTTGAAGGAAAATATTAGTCACGTATTTATTTGCATGCTGATATATAATACACTTGATCAAAGGAATACAGTAATCCCCTGGGAATCGTGATTAATTGACCATAAGTGAATTTCTGCAAAGCAAGATTCCTCATTTATAACTGAATATTTTCATGCTTAGAGCATAGAAAACCTGTTTACGACCTTCTAAATACAATTTTTTATATTATTAGAGCCCTCTACCCATGAACTAGCACCCCTATAGTCACCTTTACATTCGTATTACCCAACATAGTAGACGTAATAAGAGTAAATAAGCCATTTAAGACATAAATAAGACTCGTGCTCGTGTGTGTTGCTATAAATGTGTTACCTAGGGGAGCAGAGTGGCGGACAGGAAGTGACGCCAGGGGGCTCAGACTTGAGTTTTATCTTGACTTGGGTAACGGCCGCGACAGTAGCGAGTGTTTTTATCTGGGCTTTTATTAGGGAATATTTGGCCTGTTGGGAGATCATTCAAACCTGCATGTCTGGTGTTTGTGTCTCAGTAACAATACAGTAACATTACTGACACCTAGTGGCCAGTGTAGAATACTACGTCACCGTCTTTGAATGCGTCTTTTGAATGCATTATATTTGTATTTTAGTTCATTTAGCCATTTTGATGCTTGAACTACGAACCAAGCCGGGACGCGTTGCCATCGGAAGCCAAGCCAAATGGAGAGCTCAAAGGAAGACAGTCATGTCTGTTCACGTGTGCTCGCAATATGAAACAAGCTCCATCCGACCAGACGATTTTATCAAGAATGTGTTTTGATTTCTCAAGATACCTGCTTTTGACCCACTGTGTTTATTTACTCTGAGACCACATGGGGCTCTCTATGACTGAGTCTCACTTGCCTGCGTAACTAACAGTTGAAGGGCATGCTCAAAAGAGTGCATGAGTCTCTGCAGGGTGGCTGGATTGGTGATGTTGGCTTGGCACGCCCTCACCTCTGGCAGCTGCTTCACCTTCCCTGCGATCTGAGCCAAAACCTGCAACACCAGACATCAGTCGGCATCACAAGCACTTTGAAAACAGAAGCATCGTGTTACAGCCCAAACATCAACCTTTTCAAATGACACACCTGATGGACAGGTATTGATAAATGCCTGATAACTACAGATTTCTACAATCTGGATTGCACCTCTTTGCAGTCAGTGAAGAACTTGTGCAGTTGTTTGGATGCTGCCAGCATCTGTCTGCGGGTCTCCATCAGCTCCAGGAGGTCTGCCCACGACTCGTTCAGTCCATCCTTCCACTCCGCGATGGTGGCCGCATCCGAATGGCCGCAGTCAATCATTTCATTCACCATTTTGTTCACCTGCTCCATCCGTTGCTGACCAACGTTGTTTGTTTCTGAGGCAAATTTGGTGAACTTCTCTTGAAGCATCTGAAAAACACATTTGTTGAAAAAGAGTTTCACAATATAAACTATGTTCAAATGCAGTGTAAACAGCAGTGTAACAACCCAGCAGGCCAAATTTCAGTGAGCAAATAAAATGTGTGCACTAACTGATGTAGAATAGGACATCCCATAAGTCAGGGGTGTCTAAAGATGAAAGGATGCAAGATATTTTGTAAAGCAACCTGTGTAAAACAACTGCATTTCAGCTTTGTGACATTGCTGAAATGCTACTAAAATTGCATTATTTTTCCCAATAATGTTACGAGTTTATTGTCGTTTTTCTCTTGATATAGTGACTTTATTCTCATACAATTGCAGCTGTTGTTTTTCCCCATTTCTGCTGTTTTTCATTTTACAACTATTTTAACTTTCCTCTTGTAAATTTTCCTCTGGTAATTATGACTTTATTCCCATATTTGGACTTTTTTCTTGTAAGATTAGAACTTTTTCCCCAACGTAATTTTCCAAAAATTACATCCATGATATTAAAATGACTTTATTATTCCTCATAATATTAGAAGTTCATTCTCCTAAAATTGTGACTTTTTTTCTCGTTAGAATACAATGTTTTTCTCTTAATATTTTGACTTTATTCTGGTAAAATTTCTGCTGTTTCTTTCCCACTTCTGCAGATGCTTTATTATAATATTTATTATAACTTTTATTATAATATTTAGAATTTTTTCCTAATTATGTTACTCTGTTCTCCTGAAATTATGACTTTTTTTGTCATTGGACTATATTTTTCTTTTAATATTTTGACTTTATTCTTGTGAAAATAGTGCTGATTTTTCAAATTTTTATTATTTTTTTCTTTAGTTTTCTTATTAAAATTAAATTTTTAGAATGTGCTACGGAACCCCCCCCAAAAAAGCCGCAGGTTGTAAATGGCCCCCGGGCTGCACTTTGGACACCCCTACAATAAGCAAACTCAGCAATGTTCTCTATGTAGTGCATTGTAGTGAGGAGTGCAATGACTTCTATATTGGAGAGACCAATCAATCCTTATACAAACACACGGCACAACGTAGGAGCACAATTTCTTCGGGCCCAGGGTCAACAGTTCATTTGCATCTCAAAACGAAGGGACATTCCTTCAGGAAAACTATGTCCAATTTCTGGATAGGGAGGACAGCTGGCTTGGAAGAGGTGTGAAAGAAGCCATTTACGCCAAACTAGAAAGGTTCTCTAAACAGAGGAAGAGGCTTGAGCCATCACCGATTAGATAACATCCTACAAAATACACTAAACTAATAAAATGCACACAATGACGCGTCTAGAATTCAACTGAACACCAAGTTGTACAACATTGTAAAATTACAAGAATGGTACCTGTATCTTTTCTTTTTATTTATTATGGTATTCATTTAAAGACTTATAAGACAGGGTGTCCAAAGTGGGGACAGGTCACCATTTTTTGCCTGCAGCTCGTTTTTTACTAGCCTGCATATTTTGTTATATTATGCATATGCATTATTAATGAGATACAATTTTGCTTTGTCACCTATAACAGTGTTTCCCAACCGTTTTTGTCTTGTGTACCCCCAGAGCAGTGATGCCGCCATGGGCCACCACTGGTCACTCTCCCATTGGCCATCTGGACATTTCAGGTATCTACTTATTGCCACCCCTGTGTGAGTAATGGTCTCACCTTGGCCACTACAATGAAAAATGTCTGGCTCCGCCCCTGTCCCAGAGCCTTATTGTCTTACCACGAGTACCCCCTCGCTCATACGTGTTGATAATTCTCCAAAGGTACAATGTAAAGCAACGGTAACTCTTTACAATAAGGTACACAAAATGACAGTAGTAATTGAGGAACAAACCTAACTAACACTAACCTTAACCCTAACCACTACTCATTAGTTCTTATTAGGTGAAATTTACTTAACAAAGTGGTCCTTGTGGCCTTTTTAGGTTGCGGAGAATTTTCATCTCCAACATCACATACTCCGTGCAAGTGGTTGGGAATCACTGACCTATCACACAAAGTTAATACAAAATATATCAAAGTGGACCCCCGCATCCAAAATGTGCACACCCCTGTTCAAATACTTGCTAAATACTGTATATACCACAACCAGATGTAAGACATAAGACCCTTTTCACAAGGCCATGTATGCTGAATCGAGAATGTGCAAAGATCCACTGTGACTATACTGTATATTTCACTGACTAATGTCATCCCTCATCTGCAATTAAAAAAAAAACCTCCTGCAATGAGTATAGAAAAATAACAAAAAGACTATTTCTCTGAGCACTGACCGTAACATCCTCCAAGTCTTGGCCGAGATCGGTAGAACTTGCCACCGTCTCGCGTTCGGTGATCCATTTCTCTAATTCCTCCACCTCCTTGTTGAGCTGATAAAGCCAATACTGCTGCTCCAGCTTGGTCTTTCTGTGCTCCACCATGTCCTTCAGGGACACATACAGCCGATCTATGTGGGACTGCTGCTTCGTGATCTGCTCGCTGTGAAAAGAAGAGAACAGAAAGTATTACAGCTGGAAATACCGTATGCATTCGTGCCACCGGGCATCCTCCGTTTGTTCGTCGTATTGTCCACATACTGTACTTTGCGTGGGGGTACCTTCCAATGTGTTAGCAATTTTAGGACATTATTCATGAATATGCTCGACATATGTCCATTTAAGAGTTTGTGGTGTGAATTGTCTTCAGTTTTCCTAAAATGAGATACATTCAGCTTTTATCTGACGTTCTTCGAGTGTTTGATATTCAGCATTCACTGTACTATAGCAACAACCCAGTACAGGTGTCCCGTGGTTTTTAAAGTTTTTTTTTTTTTTTTTTTTTAAAATCAACCTGTGTCTTGCTTGGTAGTTGAACAGTAGGGATGAGCCAGATACTCGTTTTTAACGGATAATGCATTTTTGCAGAGTACGAGCATGAAACGAGTACAGCTCATCATTATCCGTAATCGTCATGAAGGAAAAATCCTCATTGGGTAACTACGTATGATTGGCCAGTCACACACAGTGACCGCCCCTCCCTAGACGGACTCCCTACAGGCGAAGAGAGGATCCATGCCTTGTTTCATTACGTTACGAGGTGCATTTGACAAGACGGAGCTGTGAACGAGTTCGTGTTGCGTCTGTCATTGTTTTTTTTCCGTCTTCTTGCTTGTAACTTGGCTGGTGATTTCAAGTCAGTTGGAAAACTTTGCTCGTAGTACCGAACGCGGTGCTTTTAAGAAAACTACAGTGCACAAGTGATGGTTTGCCATCACTGGATGTTTGCATGAATAACCACCTTCACACAGATCGTTGAAAAATAATTAAATAATAAAGTCTTACAGATCACTTACACGCATACACGTCAATGTTAGGCTTAAAATAATGTACCGATTTAAGCCCGACCCACTTCCTGTTTATGCCCCCCCCCACTCCGAGTACAGCTTCGGATACAGATCATTTAGATGGGTCAACAGATACAGACACAGATAGTGGTGTACTCGCTCATCCCTATTGAACAGAATGCGTGATGATGAGTCGTGTCACACCTCTCCGGGTGTCCGAGCTCCAGCAGGTGCTGGCATTGCTGGGAGAGCATGCCCACTGTCTCTGCATATGTTTCCACAGTTTGCTCCAGAGCCAAGTGGGTTTTCAACAGCTGCAGGGTGCTCGCCTCATCCTAAAAGTGAGAAGGAGTGAGTCCGTATGTTGGAGTCGCAGGATCACAAGTGAACTGACTGTCAGGGTTGTCCGTACCGTGCCTTTTTCTTCATTGACCTGCTGGAGCTTCTGACCTGACAGCCAGGACTCCACTTTGGCTGCTTCACTGTAGTACTGTTGAGCCTGCAGTGTTGCGTCCAGGATGACAGACCGCCTTTCCTGTTCCAGCTGCAACACCTCCCACAGTTGCCGCACATGGCCGGCCCCTTCACGCACAAACTCCACCTCAGGAGTGCGCAGCGATGCGATAATTCCTGCCCTGTCCAGAACCTCCTCAACACGAGCTCGCCGCCCTGCCAACTCCCTCTGGAGGGTCTGAAAGTGCAACCCGAGGTAAGTTCCTGCACTGCGCAAGGTGAGGTTCATAGTTTACCTTAACATGTCCAACTGTTCTGTTTGGAAATACTTACCTGGTTCTTTTTTACATGCTGCTGTACACTCTGCAGGTTACTCCCATACTCTTTGCAGGACGCCAGGGGAAGCCTCTCCTGAATCCACAGCTATGAAGTAAACAAAACCAGATAATGCAGTTCATGTGTATGTGTGCTGGTAGGTTTACTACCATACAGTGGAGAACCCCATGGACCCCTCACATGGACAGGAACAGTCCCTAATTTTTATTGTAGGTTTATTTTAACAGCGAGACAGAATGTAAAAAATGTATTAATTAATAAATGATCACAGTTTTGTGCTTGACTTCGGACTATTATTAGTCAAAAAATATTGAAAGACAAGTTATATGCAGTATTTTGAAAACAGGTTCTCCTCCAAGTGGTATAAGATTTTGGCTTCTTACTTGGCTTCTTCCCCACTCCATTCAAAACCCTTTCTAAGTTTAGAATAAATAAATAGGAGGTTAACTAGCCTGCTGTGTTTAAAGCGTCTCCTGTGTCCGTGCAGTGATCCCGTAGCCTGCGCGTAAGAGTTGCGCAATGTGGTGTAAACAAAGAACAACAAGAGTGTGAGTGTGACTATAGGGGTGTTATTTTATGTCTACAGAGCTCTAATAATGGTAAAAACTGTATAAGCAAGTCATGAACGGGTTTTAAATGCTATTAAATTTATTAATATTGAATCCTGCTTTGCTTATCACTTATAAATCACTTTTTGCTTATAATTCGTTTATCGCGATTGGGTCGAGAACCAATGAACCGCAATAAACGAGGGATGATTGTATACATTAATTTGTATTGATTGTATTGATTAAGAGAAAGAAGTATTTGATCCCCTACCAATCAGCAAGCATTCTGACCCCCACAGACTGCTTGTGTGCCCATGAAACACACAAATTAGTCCTGTTCCTTTAAGAAAGTGCTCTTAATCTGAACTCATTATGTGGCTCAAACCTCTCCACCACCACCGTGGGCAAGACCCAAGAGCTGTCCAATTACCTCAAGGACAAGAAGCTTGGTGAAAAGGAGGCCGCTATCAACTAATAAATGGAGGAAGTACAAGATGACACTCAATTGTCCTCGCTCTGAAGCACCTGGTGGGGTAAGGATGATCGTGAAAAAGATGAGTGACCAGCCCAAAATTACAAGGGAGGAGCCGGTTAATGATGTCAAGGGAGTTGGGAGCACAGTCGGCAAAAAAAAAAGTATTAATTCCACACTTTGCTGTAATGGATTGAGATCCTGCAGTGCCCGCAAGGTCCCCCTGCTCCAGAAGACACATGCACAGACCCGTCTGAACACCTGAATGACTCACACAAGACAAATGAGACCAAAATTGAGCTCTTTGGCATCAAGTGACTGGACGTGCTTGGAGGCAGAGAAATAGTGAATATGAGTCCAACAACACTGACCCTACTGTCAAACACGGACGTGGAAACATCCTGCTTTGGGGACGGTTCTCTGAGAAAGCCTGCATGAAACGTCTGGCTTCTGTGCTCGCCAACAAGGGTTTCTACGTCACAGTACTAAGTCACTTTTTGCTTGGGGATCAAATTCTTATTTCACTCAGTCAAATACAAATAGTTTCTTACACTGGGTCTCCCTCTGTGTGCACTCTTACACCCATTTTCCCTACTGAATGCTGGATATGCACTTGAGGAAAACGAGAAGGCAAACTAACCATCTCATCTTCCAGGTCCTGAGCGACTTGGTGCATCTCTTTGGAGGCCAGCAAGATGCGGCGTCTCTCCTTCAGGGGCTCAATGAGGCGCACAATGCGGGTCTCTACCACGCCTGACTGCTCACCACCCTCCTTGTCACCCGCCATCAGACCTCGCTGGGGAAGGCAAACCCCCTGCAAGCCACTCAGTTCCTCCACATCCTTGTAAAGGTCTCCAAACTGGGACTCCATGGCCTGCGTGAGAGGGACAAAGGGGCAGGGGTTTATGTTTAAGCCACAGCAACGTGATTGCTGCCGCCAGTGCAAAGTAAAGCGAGTGACAGCTAGGCAAAGCGTGTAAACAAAGATGCAAGATTAGGTGAACTGCAACAGGTTTGCTAAGCGACAGGCCGGCACCGACTGGCGTAGCCCGTGTCAAGCTCAACAGCAGACGCGTCGTTTTCTTGGCAAGCCTACACGACGCAGCAGACATGTAGGATTTGCCACCGCACGCCGATCGGTTTTCGTGATCGGATTTGGAAGGCGTTTACCGGCATACGCCGATCACGTGCTTTTTACAGAAATCGTCCGATCGATCGGAGCCTCCCTAGTTAGAATAAGATGTCACACTAGCAATAATAATCATGGAATATATTTAAAGCTGCTGCCTTGAGGGCGATAACTTTCGAACGCATTGCAAGCGTCATATGCCGCCCTCTTCCTGCTTTGAGCACGTAAACTACGCTCCACGTAAAACGCGCACGTGCATTAGTTATGTTTGTTGTCAGCTCATGATAGCGATTTGACAAAGTTTAGCTGCTAACATTAGCTATCATTGAATGCACAGCCAAACATAACACGTAACAACATGACTGAAAACTGTTGACAGCTTCTCCAGGACTGCTTTTGTGTTTGTGTACCCGCTACCAACATGTACGTCAACACCAGACAGCCGTGAGTGACCAGCCATCTTATTTTGGCCGAACGTCAATTTGCGCCAATTTTTCTGCTGTTTCATTTATGAAAAATGTAGACGTCAGTCTGTTCCGGCCAGGTAACCTGTCACTAATGTTGTTACTGTTACTCTGACTGCATTTGTATAAATGTATTAAATCAACCCTCCTTTCTCCTTCCTGCCCGAGCTGCATCAACAGACTCGACAAAACCAACGATTCACTCACTCTTCCACTGACTCACAGGTGCTCGACAAAGACTCGGGTCTCACAGGAATCGAGTTTCCCATCACTAATTCCTACCTACCGTGCTGGACTTCTCTCCTGGTGGGCGGATCAATCCAATCCGTATCGTATCGATATCAGCATGATATGATTGATATTGATATCCTTTCTGTTATATGTTTATTTTCACAAATATCTGTGTTTTTTGTTGTGTTGTTATGATTAAATACTGCTATACCGTTTACAAACTCAGAGAATAAGTTCTTAGACACAGGAGGAGTTCGGGGGCACAAATCCAAAGGGTGTTTTCTTGACTTATTTTGCACAATTTACTTTATTTTGCTAAAAAAAAGGGAATACTTCTATAATTTTCTTGATATTGTTACATTGTCTTATATTGCTGTTTATATATAGGCAAAATTACAAAATCGTTCAATGTAAAAGGTATCAATACCAGTATTGGTATTGGCAATACTAGCCATGTATTTACCAGGCATTGGATCGATACCCAGATTTGCAGTATCGCTCCCCATGTAGGATGTGAACATGTGAAACAGGAGAAATGCTGCAAGCGAGTCTGTAACTTCCTGTTTCTATTTGTGCCTGACATAAAGAACCAATCATTTGCTGCCGAAACAAAATGAAAAGTAACGAGTAGCGACAATGCTCTTTGGAAATGTTTCATGGTAAAAAAAAAAAACGTGTGTATATTCATTCGAAAAAGTGAAAGTAAAGTAAAAGTCTTGCGTAAGCGAAACAGCAGCGTACAAAGATGAAAAGTATCAGAGGAGACTTGCCTGGAATTTCTGGAGCTGCTCATTGAAGGTGGGCAGATGGTGAGCCTGTTCTAATTGGGGGGGCTGCTGCTCCAAGTGGGAAAGCTGGTTGTCAAGGTCCGAGTAGCTCTTCACTGCTGGCTCCGGCTTGTTGTTCTCAAAGAGCTGGCGAGCCTTGGCCTTGGTCGTGGTCTCCAGGTCTGACCAGCACTCTCTGATCTCTTCCAGCTTCTGTTGCACTACCGTGCGCAGCTCCGGCTTCTCCTGGATAAGCTCCTGACCCTCCTAAGAAGAAAAACATTGGAAACTTACTTAAATGGCATTACATAATCGCTCCAATTGATACAAGTCACCGCATCAAGTTAACAGCGCTAGTCGTACTTTTTCTTTTAAACTATAAGAAGCCAACACTTAAAATGTGTTCAAACGTGTCCGATACAGTTTTGTGCTGACTTGAACTCGTCGAGTCCCTAAACGACCAATACGAAACATTCTGGAGTGGTCGTGTGCCTATCCCAGGATACGTCTTCCCCAAAATGGCAGTGTGTCAGGTAAGCTGGCTCATTTAACAATTCCAGGGCTTTATTTTGAAGTTGTACGACATCCCCATCAGCAGTGCAGTCCATCAACAGCGACTTACCCCCGTTAGCGGAGTTCTGATCGGGTTTTGGTGAGGATGAACGTAGTTAGTTAGTTTCTGGGGTCACTTAAGTGAAGAAAGAATATTCGTTCAAAAGAGTAATACACTTGCATCACAAAAAAGTCAGACTCTGCGTTATTTCCTGCGATGCATGAGCCTCCCGTCTGACAAGTTGAGCTCTTTTGAAATAAGCAACATCACACATCTTTGACATGAAGTAGTAGAATTTAAAAAGAAAACATCACAGATGACGTCTATGTGGTATAGATCCCATCATTTTACTTTAAAAGGCACCGGATTCTCCTGGGCTCATTTCAAATATGCATTGTGTGTTACTGCCATCTGCTAGCCGAGTGACTCTGCCTGTCGCTTGTATACTCCATTAATGTCAGCGATAGCTTCAAGGGACGGTTCTTATGGACTGAGCCACCCACTCTGTACCACGCATGAAGTCGACGGAGATCACTGCAGCTGCAAAATGCCGTTGCAAGTAAGCGCGTTCAATTTATTAAGGAGCCGATGATGGAAGAAAAACCTCCATTTGTTGCAGGTGGAACTCTGAAAAGACAGGACAACAGGCGGCAGATCAATTCGGTTCTGTGCCCAAAAATAACAACAACGAAGCTCCATGCCAAGGCAACAGCCCCCCTGTTCGCAAAAAGGTAGCAGATAGAGCAAAGTTTGGCCTCGGGCTGACCTACAAATCATGCATGGTACGTCTAATACACCTCTATTCTTTCCTGTACCTGCGTTCTTGTCCTTTCGTAGCCTTCACGCTTTGTTTCTGACAGCATCTGACTAACCTGGACTGGTCGCCAGTCAATCACAGGGCACACATAGACAAACAACCATTCACACCTATGGACAATTTAGAGTGCCAATGAACCCAACATGCATGTTTTTGGAGTGTGGGAGCAAGCCGGAGTGCCCGGAGAAAGCCCACGTATGAGGAGAGCATGCATGATCTTCCAGATACGTATCCTGACTGCGTGGCCGACATGCCAGGCCAGCGGGCGGCTTATACAGCTTTTTTATTTTTAATACTGTAGTATAGCACAGTTTATTCACTAAAAATTCCACTTAATTCCCATGAGAAACTGAAAATTTACAGAATTTTGAAAGCCTATTAAAAAGTAGGTACAGAGTATAAACACATTTTGTGGTTTCCCCTCTTGAGCGAGAGATGAACTCTCTCTATTCTATGGCTTCTATAATGCAGTGCTGCATTCCTCCTCTTGGCACAGACTCTGAGCCTCTCTTGCGTCCCTCAGCCTCTCATAATGCAGAGCCAGCAGAAAGCGGCCTCCCCCCTCTCGTGGCTTTACTGACATACAGAGGCAACAGCAGAAGAAATCAGAGAGGGGGTGGCGGAGAGAGGAGAGCAGACGAGGAAAGGCAGGCTAAAGGAGGAAGGGAGGCAAGCGAATCAAGCGTTTGTGGAACAGGAATCGGGCTGCGGGTGTGCCAGGCTGTAGTTGCATGCAACGAGCATCTGTGATTTTTTTTTTTTTGTTCCCCCCCAAAGCAGTCACGGCTGACATGGTACAATGTTGTAATGGCATCCACATGGCATTATGATACCGTACTGAATTCTGCAGGCTTTGACTGTACTGCTGATGCAGCAGTACAATGAGGGGGATTGGAGTGCTTGTTTTCTGCTGCTACACCCACTGCACACTGAAAAGTAAGCATGTCACATGGCCTTCTTCCTGATAAACACATCACATGTCCACACAAATATACTACTCGTCTTTTGTTAGTTGACTTTCAACCACAGTGGTATCTTATATGGCCTTAACACATAAGAAGTAGGTGACATGCGTGTCACCAACACTTAAATGTGTCCCATCTAGGGATGGGTACCTTTCACATTTAAACCGATGCGATACCGATGACGGGTACGTACTCAACGGTACCAATCTTCGGTACTTTTGCGTGTGTTTATGTGGTAATAAATGTCAATTTACTACTTTGATTTATTTTGTCCCCAATGTAAGATATTTATCTCTCAATACATAAACTTGAACAAATATATCAAAACACCATCCCACTGTTCCTATTGTAACATCGCAGTTACTTTCTTCATGAAAACCGTTAGCTACAACATTATGTTTTTTCTTCATGATGCACAAATTAAAACCGAGCTCTACGTACGGAAAAATTGTGTGACGGGGGTCCACAGAGGGCAAATACGTTTAAAACAAATGAGCAAAACAGGATGAAATAAAGATTTGATTAGATTAGATTTATTGGTCCCAAAGGGGAAATTTGTCTTCACTGAGTGTTGACGCGCTCATTGTCAGTTTTTTCATAGCTCATGATTGGCTCCTGTCAAATAAAGAGCTGCCTGGTCTGAACAGGCTCATGCGTGCCACAATATGCCATTTTATGACGTGGGCACGTGCGGCTTATATATGTTCAAATCCGTTTTTTTCTCAAAATTTAGCGGGTGCGGCTTATACACTGGAATTTACGGTAATTGATACGCTCATAAAACATAAAACTATTTTTGACGCTCAGCTCAGACAGACAAAATTTGCCAAATTACACCAAATATACAAAACCTTCATAGAGGGGTAGCACATGGACTAAGGAAACAGTTTGGTGAGGATCTGGACAAAAAGGCTAATACAGTAACTTATTATTGTAGTTTGAGTCACTACGGCATCGAGGAAGGTGGATCGCTTGTCCTACAATCATAAAGGCCCCCTCCCCGTCTGCTGGTCATCCTTGATGAACCCCAGAAGTAGCCTGCTAAGTAATAAACTGATGGACAAACAAACACAATTTTAAATTCTGTTAACAATTCAAGCAGCCCAAATGAGTTTCCTTTGTGGGGTGGCTGGACTCACACTAAGAGGTAGGGTGAGGAGCTCGGTCATCCAGGAGGGGCTCAGAGTAGAGCCGCTGCTCCTGCACATGGAGAGGAGCCAGTTGAAGTGGATCTGGCATCTAGTCCGGATGCCTCCCTGGTGAGATGTTCCGGGCATGCCCAGGCGGGAGGAGGCCCCGGGGCAGACCTAGGACACGCTGGAGGGATTATGTCTCACATCTGGCTTGGGAACGCCTTTTCGTACTCCCGGTTGAACTGGAAGGGGTGGCCGAAGACCGGGAAGTCTGGGAATCCCTACTGAGACTGCTGCCCCCTCAACCCAGACCCGGATAAAAGTAAGAAAATGGATGGATGGATGGATGGATGGATGGATGGATGGATGGATGGATGGATGGATGGATGGATGGATGGATGGATGGATGGATGGGTTAACAACGCAAACTTGTGGTGTGGTATGACTTTCACCAGTACTTCTATATGGACACCTTTTGAGCCCACAATACCCTGATACTGGCGGCAACCAAGCTCTGGCTATATTGTTATATTCATAATAACCAGCAATAATCATCGCTATACTTTTACGTAATGCAACGAGCATCAGCTAAAAGCTCAGCAAAACCAATTTGAGGAAAATTCAAACCACGTACTTAATAGTACTTAAAGTACTTAAGTACTTAAATAAGAAAATGTCAAAAAGAAGCTACCAGCATGTCATTAATCATTCCACCACAAACGTTAGCCACTCAGAACGGTGCAAGTATTATTCTTGTACCGCAGAAACTCGCTGGACATCAAGACAAAACCGCGCAAAATGAGGCTGAATCCCAGTTCTACCCCTTACCATTCGTCTTACCCCCACCCCGAGGTTTTGCGCGGTCGCGAGAATTGTCGTCCCAATTCTCCTTAAGCAGCGGGGTAATGGGTCAGCGCTAAGGGTTACATACCCGGGTGATAACGTGTGGTAGCCGGTCACACTTGAAACGAAGGGGTGGGTAGGCGGAGCTACAACACCCGCTGAAAAGACGGAAGCGCGGAGACCGAAAGAAACACATAAATGTAAGTAGTGACGTATAATTATGGAGTTTCACAGTAACGTCACTCGTGGTTTATTATATATTCAATCATTTGCTACTCCACGTAAATATTCGCCATGTTTTCAATTGTTGGTTTTCGTGAGTTATAACTAGCCGGTTAACACCAATATCTGACTTCACTGCAATCTACTGCATTTCATAAATGATTAGACAACGATTAGATAGCGACCACATTAACCTGCTCGTTGTAAGTTGTATTTTAAAATAAATCGCTCCTAGCGAGGGGAATCTATATTACTGAACTGGCCGAGAGAGTATCATGTTTGTGTCCGACTAATGCGCCCCCTTTCTTGGCCACGGCGGGTGGATATCCCCCGGTCCATACTCTCGAGGTCCGTGGCAGCGCGGAGGCTGCTCGGATGCACCTCGCCGGGCCATGGCAGGTGGCTAGCACCGCTCCAGAGTGTACAATGACGTTGGTGTTTTCTAATCTAATCATTCAACGCAGCACATCGGACTGAAGTCTGTTTGCTGCGAATCACAGCCACCCTGCTTCACCAACAATTGCCATGGTTCGGTATGTAAACCGTATTCAGCATACAGTATGGATGGTCAGGAAGTGAGCTAAATAAAAGATGTAAACAACATGGCCCTATGTGGACGCACACCACATTAGCTAACTTTATTCAACTTTTGGAATCTACCGTTGTCCCATCTATTTTTTTTACCATCACTCTACAGTATATTTGTTTTCAGCACACTATTACTATACTACTATTACTATTATTATTGTATTAACAGATTGTATTTCCAATGAGTTAATAGTTGTACCCCATCAGTCATGCATGTGTGTCATTCCTGCAGGAGATGCTGAGCCAAGTGAAGTCAGCTGCTACACGATACAGCACTCCCAGACCTTTCAAAAGTATGGAAAAGTCAAAAGCCAATTTGGAATTTGGAACCTGTTTCTATTGGCTGTAAGCTTTGGAATGACATGTCACTGGTTCAGATCAGACGTTGCACTCGGGACGCAGCCAGCCATACGAACACGTTTATGAGGAACAACACCGCAAATATCACTTTCATGTATATCATTTTCAGGATTGTAAATACAAAGAATTGGATCACTGCATCACATCATTCATACTACAAATCAACGCTGGCCAGCATCATTACAACATCCTCTGGTAGTTCTCACCTGAAAAGTGACATCACAGTGCTGGTTGTTAAACAACAGCATGTAGAAAGACCAAACCTGGCACAGCATCTGAAATTCATGAGCGTTCTCCAAATTTCACCAGTTCATCTGTCAAAAACACTGACAGAATTAGAATACAACAAAATATATATTATTCGGGACTTCAACGCCGATGTATGACACGCTTCTTGTTCTTTACATATTATGCCTCTAATAATAGACAAGGTCAAGTGCACAATACCAATTAACACCATTTCGCATAATATTCCCCAAACAGCCGTGCCACTGAGAAAACAGCACAGAAGCAACTAAACGGAATTAGATGGTTTATCCCACCTAAACAAAAGGAGAAGCATGCAATCAAACAGCACTAGGGATAAGCCACGACTAGCTTTGTTCTTTAAATTAAAGGACAACTGCACTTTTTTGGAATTTTGCCACAATTCATATGTGAGACATGAACACATCTTTCCACTTTTCTGTGCATCCGAAATCGAGAAAAAACACTGGCACGAGGCAGCTAACAATGCTCGTAATGGGATTCAACTGTTCCGCCTATAAAGCCTTCTAAAAAAAACCTCCAAAAACTGCCAAGAATGCTCCATTTACATAACGTGACCTGCATATTAGCTGCGCTACAGCAACATTGTTATTGTAGAAGAAGTACTTTTCTGGCGTAGTGACACCACGCCTTGCTCTCAGCATCTCAGGCCACTACCGAGAGATAAACGTTAGCTACTGGGGCTGCTGCTGCATGCAAAACCTAATGCTAGGTTATAAGTCTTGCCTCGCACGTGTGTAGTAGAAGGTTGTGGCAATAAGCCGCAAAGTTGGTCAACTTTGAAATTCCACATGCAACCAACTAAAAATCCAAACAGACTGAGGCAGTGGATGCTTGCTCTCAACTTAGGGCTGACGACATCGCTAGGGAGTCTCAGCTAGATGGTCGTTTTCTCTCAGGAGTTCATCGGGGAGCACAAACCTTGTGCTGAAAGATACAGCCATCCTATCCATGCGGAAAAAAGGAAAGACAAGACTTGAAGCACACTTTGTTGCCAAGCCACCACCCTACCACTAAACCCTACCCGATTGTCTGTAGTAAACCAATGTGTGCACATTCCACTGCTGTGAAAAACTTAAAGGGAAGCCGCACCTTTTTTGGAATTTTGCCCATCATCCACAATCCTTATGTAAGACATGGACACATATTACAACAGGAGGGCGCCAGGAAAGAAGGGCAAAATACGGGAGTTTCCCGGAGAAAATGGGAGGGCTGACAGGTTCGATGTCTTGTACGGTATATCAGATAGTGTCAATGTCAAATTAAGTTTTGGTTCCAGAGACTTTGGTTACATTACTATATTAACGATAATCAATAGTCATCATCGCTATGCTCATGCTCTGCATTTATTTCATGCAACGAATGTCAGCTAAAACCTCAAAAAAAACAACTTTAGGAAAATTCAAACCATAAGCGAACAATCTGGGACGAGCATATGTTATTAATAAGTCCATAAAATCATAGGATTTCCTGCTTGAAGCATGACACCAACATTAGCCACCCTGCAGGGTGAAAGTATTATTCCTAAAATCGATATCGGTATCGGGCTCGGAAGCATAAAAACCTGATCGGAGCATCCCTACTGTAGGCCTTTACGTGCGCTGGAAAACCTTTATTTGGATTGAACCATGGTGTCAAGGTGACGAGGTTTTAATCAAAATAATGGCAATTAAATGCTGCCAGTCACTTTACAACTGTAGAAGTAAAGAAAAGGGAGCTGGTGTAGGCTCTACATTGTACACACGCGTGCTGTATGCGCATGCACCACACAGAAACCAAACATACTCAACTCTTTCTGATTTTTGTTCTTCTTCAGAACATTTCTAAGAAAAGATTTCAGGCAATCGGTGAAGCAGACCCATTGTTTCCATGTCGATGCATTAGGTGTGTGGCTCTATTTGTGTGTTAGATGTGTGAAAGCCAGCTACTTGTAGCTGGAGCATACACTATTTCCTTGTGTTTATTGTGTTTAAAAGTATTCACCCCTGAGCCAGAGGTAAGGCTCGGCACAAGGTCAGTCGTGAGTGCTCCTGCTGTAACAGAGAAGCAAGCGGGGGAAGCGAAAATCAGGTGTGGGACGGAGGCAGGAAGGAACTCTTCCGAAAGGGCAAAGAGTTCTACAATCATGGTAGCTTGATCGTTTTATTTGGTCTTGCAGGTGACAAGGGATTGTACGCCATGTTTTCAGGACTATAAAGGCACACACTAATAGTTGGCTAATAGGAAACACTACGTACGGCACCGACATCTACAAAAAAGCAATTTGGTTGATTATGTGGAACCGATTGTTCCATTATCGTTATCTTGAAGTAACTGCGTTTGACGCTCCTCAGACTGGCTGCCTGATGTCGACATAAGCGGCTGTCAACATAACCAAAAATTGATACCGAAACTAGCCATCGCTTGCATATTCATGGGTGAACAGGTGATAATCAAGGATACTTGACGCACACAATGGCAGACGTTGTTTTCCTCCCTTGTTTCATGTGATATCGTATACTCTCATCTTCCACTGGATAATGGAGCGCATCGACGGGAACATCAGGATTTTCTACCAGTATGTCGATTTTGTGAGTACAATTATTGATAATATGTAAATAAATAATGTTTTTGATCAGCATGAGACGAAATCAAGGTACCAAAATGCAATATGAAACAAACATTCGACATTGGGGTTCAGCTTTTTGTCATAAAAAAACAATATTCCTTTTGTTTTGATGTCTTGGTGTTATTACCAACAATATTTGGAAGATGCTGATTTACACGTAACAACAGTAATCCCTCGTTTATCCCATTTAATTGGTTCCAGACTTGACGTGATAAGTGAATTTTCAGGAAGTAGGATTCCTTACTTAGCAAAGTGCAAAGAAAATCTGTTCACAGCCTTCTAAATACGTTTTTAATATAATTACAACCCTGTAATGTTGCTCGTGTGTGTTGCTAGAAATGTGTTCCCTAAGGGAGCTGAGTGGTGGGCGAAAAGGAAGCAGCATCGGGGGTTCAGAGTTGAGTTTTAGATTGCCGTGGGTTACGGCTGCAACAATTGCCTGTGTTTTTATTAGGGATTTTTAGCAAGGATTGTGGCTGTTGTGAGATCCTTCAAACCTGCAATAAAAGCCTGTTGTTCCGGCGATCAAGTCTGGCGTTTGTGTGTCTCACCAAACATTACAGTAACATTACTGACACCTAGTGACCAGTATGGAATACTACATATCATTCGCAGCCTCTCTGAATTGAATTTGAATTTGAATGCCTTATATGTGTATTTTAGTTCATTTAACCATTTTCATCCTTGAAGATGCTTCATTTCGGAAAAAAATGTGCAAAATTAGCTTCAGTGTGCATATTTTTGACTAATAATAGGCCCTGTTCAACCATGAAACAGCATGATTTACTCATTAACAGACTTTTGAAAAACCGTGATAGAGTGAAGCTGTGAAAGTGGCGAGGGACGAGTGTATTCATATTGCTTGTGGGTGCAGACGCATCCCAACCGCAATATCGTGTGCATGGAAATATCGTAGCTGAGTCACTCTCAACTAGGCCTGTCACGATAACAAATTTTGCTGGTCGATAATTGTGCTATAAATTACCGACGATAATCGATCACTTCGACACTTTTTAGACCATATTATCATAAAATGTATCATTGAATGATCTCTGTGTCATGTCACATTTGAGCCACTAGATGGTACTCAAGTGTAGTGTAACTGTGTGAGGCACAGAGGATGCCTACTAAATCGCGAGGCGTCACCACTTCACACACCCTGGGTATCGCGGCACTTCACTTGATTCAAAGATTGAATCAAGAAATCCATCATCAAGTTTTCCCATCGTGGATCAAGTCAATTAAGTCGAAGTCATCCCCAAACAGGACCAAACAGCCAAACTACTAAAAGTGCAATACGTAGGTAAGAACAAGGGCTTACACAACACCGCAGGTCCCAGGACATGTGTTTTAAATTACACCACCTCACTCCTGAACATTCTGGGGAGGTGCTATCACATAGTTAGCTATATCCATGCTCATGAAATTGTGTGTGCTGAGCAGAAGCTTGCCATTTTCTTCCATTTACCGTCAAAACCCGAACCCCTAATCCCCAATCCAAAACCATTAGTAGTGCTGCTACATCCATTCCACTCCATCAGCTCTGTCCCTGAACTGTTGAAGAAGATGGTAAATGTTGAACCATCAGGCCTGCCAAGTTGATTTTTCGTGCTCATATTTCTTTTCGGGAGTGAGTACAGTTGAACCTCGGTTAGCCTACGCCCCACTTAACGTACGGCTTTGGTTTACGTCTTAATTTACACAAAAAAATGTTCTGCCTTGGTTCACGAACATTTCCCAGTTAGCACGATATGGCCTGCGTCTTGTTGTGCTTTTAATACACTGCGTGAGTCCAGCTGACTTTAAGAAATAACTCGTAGCAAAGTATGAAGATGAAGATGTCATCCGTGTGGATATCTCTCCTCCTCCTCCTCCCTCGCTGCTCGTCAACAGACGTCTTCAGTCAAGGTAAAAGTGACGTAAACTGTTCATTTATACCTTTCATTCATCATGGAAGGTATAAGGTATAAGTTCGAATTGTAAAACTATAAAAAAATAAATAAATGTTTTTTTGGGGTTGACAATAACGGATTGATTGGATTTACATGATTTTTTATGGGGAAAATGTATTCAGTTAGAGTACGTTTCGGTTTGAGTTGCACCTTCTAGAACGGATTAATGACACCAACCAAGGTTGTATTGTAATAAAGATTTGTCAACAGCTTATTTTTAAACCCATAACAATCCATGCTTTAAACCAAACTTGTGCTAAAATGTGTTCTGTACATATTTGTGCCTGGCTTAAACGTTAAAGTCCCTAAGTGGAGTGCGTGTCATGTGACAATCCCAGGCTATGGCTTCTCCAAAATGGCAGTGTTGGGTTAGCTAGCTCATTTTCAAGAGCTTATTTTTTTTTGCCATTAAAGCTAATGTTAAACCCATTTAACAATTGCTATACTTTAATAGGATGTCAATTATTACAATCCAACTGTGTTTCCTATATTTCTCCAATTAATTCATAGAAAACAGGCTACAAAACATTTTAGAGTGGTTGTCATGTGACCATCGCAGGGTATGGCTTCCCCAAAATGGCAGTATGTCAGGTAAGCTAGCTCATTTCCAAAAGCTTATTTTTTTTTTTACCATGAAAGCTAATTTTAAAGCCATTTAACAATTCTGATTCATTAATAGGGTGTCAAATATTATACTTCAACTTTCCTTACTATATTTCTTCAATGAATTCACATAAAACAAGCTAGGGAAATACCGCTATCTGGCGTTTAGCCTTCAGCTTTATGGAAAGCCTGATGTGACATATTTGTCACAATAGCAAAAATGCTAATAAGACACTCAATAAATGTCAGTGTTTCAATGATTTTCAATTAATATATGTTCTTTGCTTCCACTCAAAGTACGTTGGTGGGCCAAGTGCCAAGTTCTTTTCAGATAAGATAGATAAATACTTGATTAATCTCCAAGAGAAATTCACCATTGACACTATTTAAGGAATCCATTTACAATGAACAATGTGACATGTGTGTAACATCACACATCTTTGACATGAAATAGTAGTATTTTAGGGAAAAGTCTTCTATATTGTACAAGTATATGTCTCACACCATCATCAATTTCATAACTTTTGTTTGTTTTTGTTTCTCACCATTTGCTATGCTAATGCAGATTTGCCTAAATATAAAATAAAGAAATACTACATATTTTATATACTGTACACAGCTGGTAGCGATAAAGGATATTTGTTAATAATATAATTCAGGATTTCCTCAAAGAACTGCAAAATCTAAATAAATATTGCATCATTATTTGCTCTGTTGATCCAATGAATCTTCTTTCTGAATTGTCTATCATTTTCTCATTCGTCAGCTTAACTCATTTAACTGTCAATAGCATACCGGAGCGCTAATAAGGCAGAAGATCTGGAGAGCATGACTCGGGATGGGTGAGAGTAGCAAAGCATGGTGGGCAACCACTTCTTGTCACGGGATGTGACCGCTAAAAGACATGCTGAAAAGAAATGTACATGATCTGTACTGGGTGGTCTCCACTGCTGCAAAGGTGTACGTGCCCTCTAACCTTCACAGTGAGCTCAGTGATGTTCTCGAACAATTCTGAGAGCTTTACGTTTGCTACTGGGACGGCAAAAGGGGATCGTGTCACCCGGCAACGTGAAAAGCACACTGTCTGAGCGTTCATAACCTTGAGAATGTTATTCAGAATGCCCCCTTTGCCAAGTGATAAAAGGATGATCCAATGATTGATCTCTCAATTCCACGTTAGCCGACATGCCTCCCCCCCTCCCCACCCAAAGCCCCCTGACTCACCTGCTCTATGCATCTGACCTCTCCATCCTGCATCATGCCTTTCCTCCACTCACCTGCTCTATCTTGGCCAGCCATTCCTTGTTGCGGGCCAGCTCTGCCATGAAGGCCTGGTGCTTCAGCCACTTCCTGTGCAGCTTTTGAGCCTCATCTCGCGCCGTGTCTCGGGCCATAAGCATCTTCTCTTCCACCCGCTGTCCCAGTCACTCAGCTAGGGGAGACAAAAATAGCCACCATCAGGAGGCCAAGGCTCGAGCTGGTCCTTTCCCACAGGACGTCCTGCTTCCTTCTTCTATGCACCAGACCACCCTGCTCTGCTCTGCAGGGGCCTGGATACCTGTGCTCTCACCCCCCCACCACCACCACACCAGACACCCTATTCTGGAGGAAAAAAAAAATCAAGATAAGCACCTCAGCAGTGGCAGCAATAGAAGCACTCAAGCCCTTCGTTTGGATCGCCCCTGGGTCCTCATGCCCTACTAGTTCACGGGTCTTGCGGTCCTGATGCTGCAGTGCCTGCTAGCCAGCAAAGGCAAAAACACCCAGCAAAAACAAGGAAATGAGCTAATGACAATGCTGGTTAGGGGCGACACACACATCCGATATATTTTGCAGGTGGGGCGTTATCTTCTCGACTCAGATGTCAATTAAAATCCAGGCATCAGAAGCAGAAGATGCAGTCTTAGCATCGCCATAGAGGAATCTTTCAGCCGGAGCAAACCTGATCATCCGCCGCTCGCTAGTCCCGGTCAATCTATAGTCCTGTCTAGTGAAGCAGTAGACAGGAGGAGGAGGAGGAGGAGGAAGAGTTAGAGTGGGAGGAGCAGGGGGGAACGGGATGCAGAGGCAGTGCAGAGGAGGTCGGATAACATAAGCTATCTGCTCTTCAAATGCATCACTCCATCCATGGCAAAAGATGCACGCTGCATGAGGCTCTCTCCTCAGTCCACCAACGTCTCAACCACCGTTGGTGCATGCTGCTGCAGTCCTCGCCTCTCAGCAAAGCTCCAGTGTGTGTGTGTGTGTGTGTGTGTGTGTGTGTGTGCAATCACAATCAGCACTGCAGTGCCGGAGCAGAGAGAGAGCGGTAGAGAGATAAAGAGAGCAGCAAGCGTGAGTGTGAGGGAGGCAGGGACAGGGAATACAGAAAAAAAGGGGAAATGAGGGAAGGGGAGACCAAAGGAGGTAAAAGATGTTGGAGATATGGTGAAACATAGAATGGAAGAAAGTGCCTGCGTCATCCTTCCGTGTCACCAGGGACATTTCTTTGCACTAGCAGTGACTGCACCCAGTAGCAGGAGCAGGATTTGGCAAGGAGGAGGGGCGGCGGGGAAGGGGCGAGGGGGGGTAATTGTAAAGCAGCTTGAATGAGAGGAAAGGAGGTTACATGCACACATGAGCAACAGTGCAGCTCACTGATTTGGATCAAATTCACACCGCTGCCTCAAAGACAGCCTGCATGAGCCGTATCAGTGTTTCCCCTTTATTTTCCATACAGTGGATCTCAGCACATTTGCAAGTCAGCATTCACGGCCCTGCAAATTTGCAGATTTTTGGTCAAACTAATATTCCCCCCCCCCTGAAAATGACTTTTTTTTTTTTTTTTTTTTACACAGAAAAGCCTTCTCACTCACCATAAGTCGGTAATAATTTACAAATGCGTGCACACCATACATGCGCCACCATTTAAAAAGCCCTCCATTTTTACATGTTTATGTCTTTATGATTCAATGATAATGCTGGTGGTTCTTGAACGCACCATAGTTGTGTGCTGAGGAGCAAAAGTTTGTTGTTTGGCCATGGAAGTGCGAGCTTCAACAGTCATTGATCATCTTACATCAGTGACGTGCAGTCAGGGGAGTCACCAGTCATGATGAAAACTTAATCAATAATGATAAAATAAAAGAAGTATTAATATTTGTCAGTTGAACTGTATTCTAAATGTATTTTCTGTATAATTCCAATAGTTTTTAACATTTTCTTGAGTAGAAACCACTGAATTTGCACATTTCCTGATCAATTAAGGCTGCTGCAAGCGTGCCCGTCTACCGTCACACTGCACACTGGGTCGGCTCCTGGCGCCTGCCAGTTTCTGTTTGTCAGCATGTTGCAGAAACATTCATTATGCACCGTGACTTTCCACAAGCCGTGTAATGTCTTTAATGGAAGTGTGACATCATTATTCTTGCTAATTGGACATAAAATACGTAGAAATTAGGAGGAGGACGAGGCAATTGCAGTACTGCTGCGTCCTGAAGGGTTCAGGCTTTTGTGAGCGGGAAGGTGCTTGTCACTGCCGTTCCTCTATAGAGGAAAAGCCAGCGCTTTTGGGGTTTTTTGACAGCAGAAGTATGAAAGTTCACTTGCGTCTAGTTAGCCAGGTAGCAGAAAGTCAGATGCATTCAAGATAATTTTATGCTGTGCTGAAGGAATGAATTTGACTGACAAGATGGAGGATTACATCCCCAAGCTCACCAGGGGGTTATCAGACTTTTGCAACAAAGTATTACAACTTTTCCTGTTACTAACAAAACCTCAAGAGTCAGTGCCTCACCAGCCATGAACCCCACCGCACGTCTTACATTATCATTCACTAGTGGTGAGTACCTGTGGTGAGCAGGGGCGCTGTAAAGGGGGGAAAAGTTAGGACAATTCCAAGGGCCCATGACTGACAGGGGCCCAAGTAAATACTGTAGGTAAATAATTGTGTTCTCTGGTTGTTACTTTTATATAAAGTGAAACAATGCTGGTCGTGCCTAGTAAAATAATGTCTGCGAGTGAAAAAAGGAAAGAGAACAGTGAGAGAAACCCTTAAGAAAGGCTTTCAAATGGAGTGGGGAAGAAGGACAAAGTTAAGAAGCCAAAAACATACCACTTCCACATGGAATGGGAGAACTTCTTTTCATTCTGTCCGACATGTCATTGCTGACTCCATGCAGCGTGAAGGTCATCTAATCTAATGTCAAGTCTCATCAGGGTAACATGACTGACACCTAGTGGCCAGAATACTAAACTTAACTTGTCTTTCAATATTTTTGGACTAATGCTAGGCCACAGTCAACCACCAAACCAGTCATTTATTCATGAATTACTTTTACTCGGTGCGATTGCAACCTCGCGGAATTCTGGAAGGTCTGATATTTTCATAAAGCAGGGGTGTCCAAACCTTTTCCTCCGCGGGGCGCATACGAAAACCTTGAATGACACGGGGGCCACTTTCATATATTTTGTACATTCAAGATGCTTAAAAACAAATCCAGTGTAAATAAAAACAAGCCCTTATCGTAAGAGATGAATTGAATTCACAGCATTACACGTCATTAACCATGCTTGTGTTGATATCAATGCCATCATTTCCCATTTCATTTTCCATTTCAGCCGGTGAATTTCAAGTCTTAATGTATTCAGCATTCATAAATAAACAACTGACAGATGTTTTAACGACGCAAGGAGAAGTGAAAGGCTTGGCTGTACACTTGCAGTTCCAATCATTTAAGCTTCATTTGTCATAAATGATGTAGAATACTTTTCATGTGTTTATGGACTATCAATCAATGTGAGAGTAGTAGCAGAGTTTGTGTAATTCCACTGTTTAATATTTCATGTTGTAGTCGACTATGAGATGGACAAAAAGTTGACATCTCTGAAAGGATGCGATGAAGCACTCAGGCTAACAGCCATCAAGAATGTTCTCATTTCTGGTGTCGACTGCTGATACCCGCAACAAAAATATAAACGCAACACTTTTTTTTTTGCTGAACTCCAAGATGTTTTCTGTGTATACAAAAGGTCCGTCTCGCTCAAATATTGTTCACGGATCTGTAAATGTGTTAGTGAGCATTCATAATTCATGCACCTCACAGGTGTGGCTTACCGAGATCCTGACCAGCCAGCATGATTTTTGCTAACATTTGCACTAGGCTGGCCACATGTACAGTTAATTAACAATTAACTGTACATGTACAGCAATGAACATAAACCCACCAAGGGGGTATACGGCGAAAGTGGCTCAACAAACCCAGGCTTTGTGCTCAAGACGCAGCTCGACAAAACCTGACTTCCGCAATCAGACGTAATTGGTCGCGCGACGGTGGTCATCAGTTGACTTTGTCAAGTCCGGTTTTCGGCTCTGTGCTAAGCGGGCGTTCACATGAAAGGGGGCGTTTGACGTCACATTATTCTACTTCCGCTGTAAAGTGAAGCGATCCCAGCCAGTGTATTTTACAAAAAACGAGTACGTAATTATTATGGAGCGTTATGAGGAGTTCGCAAAAGATGATGACCGCTAAAAGCAACACTGTTGCCGCCAACAGAGCGAGGAAGGACCGCTGACAGAACAATGCTGAGCATGTAATCGGCAAGTTAACACTGATTTATTATACTAACTACCGGTATACCCTACTAGTTTTTTTCATTTATCAACGCTCAACATTGCGCAACCTTGACATTTTAACTCTTATCCATTAAAAAATTAATTGGAGCACAAAAGTATTTTATCTTGGAATTATGTCTTCTTGTTGTGACTATCTCGCTGTGACCACTAGATGGCAGTGTTGATGTGAGTACTCACGCAAGAACTGCAGTGACGTTTACGTCTGCTAATGTTCGTCTAATTATTAGTAATTCATCCATCCATCCATCTTCTATGCCACTTCTCCTCATTAGGGTCGCGGGGGCATGCTGGAGCCGATCCCAGCTGACTTCGGGCATATTGCATTTTATTCCTGGTGCTCGTGTGAGCACATCTAGCGTATTCCCTCGTCTGAAAATCTATATCTCTTATAGATGGATAACATCATCAGGGAATGCTCTTTTTTCAAATGTTATTTTCTCCATGTCCCCCCAGGAACCTCGTAGGTTCTCAATAAACGGTGAGGTCATCTCCGAATTAGTTAAACAGTGAAAGAGTGGCACTTTCATAGCTGATTTTAAGCTGAAAGCACGGACATAACATGGTCGCGACCAGGTTATGAGTTCAGCCCAAGTTGCCATGGTGATACAACTGCTTTAAAAGAGCGCTACCTTCGCTGAACACGCAAGTCCGGCTTTCGACTTAACACAGCTCACTAACCCACTAAACTCGCTTTGCAGAATACTCCTCAAGAGTATGAATGTTATTAATTTGGGTCCAGAAACCACAAAACAAGAATTGGGCGAAAGTTTGAATTTATTTGGACTATTGTCTCATCCACACAAGGTAAAAGTTATACATACAGTCTCAGATATATGCATACCTTCATCTTCTAGAATGCCTTTTAGCTTGACAAGGATACGCCGATTAGAACTTCTCCTTAGTGGTCATGATAGTGACCAAGGTAGCTCGGTGTTTCTCCTTGGTTTACAGCTTTGTGGTGGGGGGGGCTTACGAATACCGTCACAAACACGTACACGTGCCCGCGCGCACAGTGGCCCACCGCACTACGCTCCCTCCTCTACAGTTACATTTCAAACTTTAATAGAAAGCAGTAGAAAGACTCCAAAAGATGTTCAAATTATTCTGACCAAATATTAGAGTGTGTGACCATTTTTTTGGGGCCAAGAAGTGTGTACTGGCTGGGGAAACACTGTTAGCCGGTAGTCTTTCCAGCCTAAAAAGACATTGTTTAACACTACAGCGTCAATAAAAGAACCAGCTTCAAATAAATCAATGAAAGCCTAAATGGATGACATTCACGCTCATCGAGTGTATATAAATTGTACATTCAATTATTGTTACCACTGTCGACTTCAATCTATCGTACTGAGCAGCGACGGAGTCTTTGCAGTCAAAATCCATGTCTGCTTTTAGGGTTGTCCCGGATCAAAAATGCTAAAGACAAAAAGCAATACACACTTGTCAGTTAATCATAATACTTTAGAACAGTGGTTCTCAATTATTTTCGGTCTTGCCCCCACTAGGGGACAGAATTTTTTTCACACCCCTCCTATTTGAAACACTATTGAGAACCTGTGGTGTTTATCCGTACAAACCCAAACCACTGCATGAGCTGCTGGCACCAGCGTGGCTCAAGCATGAATAAAGACGCCAACAGACCTGCCAACCTTGAACATGTAGGTGTGGTACAGTACAGTATACTGTATACCAGGGTTGTTACCAAAGTTACTGAGGGCCATGTTTCAGGCACTGGCCGATGGTTTCACATGTGCAAGATTGCTCTTCCTTCTTACTATAACTGTGGACAAATTTGTTGGGGAGCTCCACGAACTCTAACAGCGAAACTCACTGCGCTGCACGCATGTGCCTCTAAGGCCTAAGCCGGGGGTGTCCACACCTTTTCCACAGAGAGCCACATACTGAAAAAGGAAAGGATGCAAGGGCCACTTTGATATTTTGTAAACCAACACATGTAGAAATGCTAAGAAACTGTATATATTTCAAGAAAAAAACAGCATGTCGGCTTTGTGATAAAAGGTGAGAGAGCCTTTTATTAGTATGAACTTCCCTCTTTGCTTTTTTCCTCCCATTTTGCTGCTGTTGTTTTTTTTTTAATTTTCCAAATATTTAAACATTCTCCATAAACAATCTTTGTAAATTCAATTTTCATAATAGTATGACTTTATTTCCAAAATATTATAACTTTTTCCCAAACCTAATTAAAAAAAAAATGCAACTTTATTTTGTTTTGTTTCTCATATTACGACGTTTAAAAAAATAACATATTTTTCTTTAATATTTTGACTTTATGCTACTAAAATGACATTTTTCCAGTTTATTCACGTAAAATTGAATACCACTGTTTTCTCTAAATATTTTGACTTCATGTTCCTGTTTTTTCCATTTCTGCTGTTGTTCTTTTACGTTTTCCAACTATTTCAACTTTCTTCTCGTAAACTTTCTTCTCGTAATTGTTACTTTATTCCCATAATACATTGACTTTATTCTTGTAATATTACAACTTTTTACGCAACCAGATTTTCCAAAAATGTAAATTTTTTTGTTGTTTTGTTTTTCATATTACAACTTAAAAAAATTATTTTTTCTGTGATATTGCAACTTTTAGATTTTTATATTCTTTAATATTGCAAATGCCAGTATTTTTTTTCTCATATTACGTTATTCTCATAAAAATTTTAACATTTCTTGTTAGATTACAACTTTTTTCTATTAATAGTTTGACTTTCTTCCTAAAATTACTGTTGTTTTTTCCATTTCTGCTGGTTTTTTTTTAATTTCCAACTACTTTGAACCTTCTTCTTGTAAATTTTCTTCCCTTAATTATGACTTTATTCTCCAAATGTTGACTTTATTATTGTAACATCAGAATTCTTTCCGCAATCAAATGTTCCATAAATTAAAACTTTGTTGTTGTGCTTGTTTCTCATATTATGACTTATAAAATGTTCTTTTGTCTTTAATATTTCAACTTCATACGATTTAAGTGCTGTTATTTGTCTTTGTAGTACATTATTTTCATAAAAATAAAAAAAATTGATGACAACTTTTTTCTCTTAATATTGTGACTTTATTCTTGTAAAATTATTGCTGATTTATAAATTTTTGCTGTGTGTTTTTTTTTTATTTATTTTTTTTTTTTAAGTTTTCTTGTTAAATTATATTTTTAGAATGTGCCACAAATGACCTCCAGGCCACACTTTGGACAACCCAGCTATATACAGTAGTATATATTAGAGTGCCCCCATGCCTCTCAAGCCCCCCCGACACCTCACCCAAAAGTAACTGTAGAGGAGAGATCGCATTAACATTGGCAACGCTGTGCACGTGTGTGAGTGTTTCGTCAAGCCAATCACCCCCGTTCCACAGTTCAATTACATACTTGAAGAAATGTACAAAACATTTATTTGTTTTTGAGTTTATCATCCATCAAATAGAAAATTTCAAGTGGGAAGCAACAACACAAACACATGCATAACGAACCATGGCAACCATGGAGCAGGAGGAAGCTATTATTAACTATGATTACATGTGGAGTTTATCATGCGACATACAAAATAAATATACTGTTCACTGAAGGTCTTCATTGACGGCCTCCTGCTCAGGAAGCTCCAACTTCTCACACTCTCTTAGCTTTAAGGTTAAATGTTGAGCGATCTCATTAGGATCTGTGTAGAGTGAAGCAGGGACGCTCTGAAGGACAAAGGAAAAACATGCTTTCAGTACTCTCTCTCTCTCTCTCTCTCTGCATAATTTTTCAAATCTTGATTGCAGAAAAAACATTGAAAAAGATGCTACCGTGGAACCTCTAAAGTTGAACAGTTGGGAGGGAGTGACGTACAAAAGGAAATATGCCTCTGTCTATCTATCTTGCACAAAAACCCACAACTCAAGCCGCAGCTGCAAAAGTGCAGCAAGACTCGTGAGACTTCAAGTCAGTGAGGATGGATAGAAACACCCTACTAAGTGTGATATGTTTTCTAATGCCGTCACAGAAGCCAACAGGTGACAGCAAAGAGAAAACAATACCTATAGCTGGACCTTGGTGCAACTTGGGTGAGCGGTACTCTCGTCTGTCTACTGGCGTGTAGCTTGGGGGGAAAGCAGGGGCTGAGTAAGTGAAGGAGACCCAACAGCAGTGAAGACTGAGGGATAGTGCAATATTGTAATGACTTCATTGTATGTACTTCATTTTTTTATTTTGTAAAAACCCATGTATACATATTCAAAGAGAAAGGGCTGTCAAATTATGAATTATTAATCATATTAATCACAGTTTACAAATTAATTATCATGATGAATCACCATTTGCAACTGCATATGTCTGAAATATGCTGACTTTCACAGTATTTTATTAACAGCAATAGATGCCAGGCCATGGCCATGGCTATATACAGTATATTTAACATACGAGATGTTTATTAACAGCTACTAATGAGCTGAATATTGAAATCAAGCTAAAACATACTTGGCACTATAACAGTTTGTCTGTGTCTTTGCAATGTCTGCAAAGGCTAGAGGCTGGGGTTGCAGGTATTTAGAACAGTATTGTAATTTTCAAATGCAGCACAGTAAGAAAAGTACAACAGCGATACCACACTTCTATCCTACACAATTAAATTGGGCCATCTTAGCCACTGCTCTCTTTGGTGTATAAAACAAAAGATTGCATGAAGGAACTTCATTAGTATTCACTGACGTCCAATGACTGTGAGTAACTGTGAATGCACCTCGCTGTAGCGTGGTGGAGAGTGACTTCCGAGGAGGACAGAGAGACATGTTTGCGAGTTGGAGTTACATGTAGCGTGTTGGAATTGAGCACCGGTGTTGAAGTGTTAAGGAATAGAGTCGACCCACCTTTATCGCGGTTAATTGGTTCCAGACCCAACTGAAGTGAATTTCCATGGAATATTATCATAGTTAGAGCATAGAAAACCTGTTTATTACTGACGCATAGTGACCAGAATACTACACATGACTTGTCTGTCAATATTTGTTGACTAATAGTCAACCACAAAACAGCGATCATTTATGAATTACTTCATTCTTATACTTGTATAAATGGCCCCTGGGCCGCACTTTGGACACCCCCGTTCTCAGCCCTTTGTCGGGGTTGGGTGTGTGACGTCATGTCAACTCTGTGATTTTGAAATGCAAACTAAGTGGAGGCCAACTCAGAATCGATTGTGTTAGACTTAGACGTTCCACTGACGACGGTCAAAGCTGAGGCTAAAGTGGCGTCACTACACTTTTTATTTTACTGTCATTTGGCATCAACTTAATTGACACATCAATAAATCAGCCTGTAACATTTATTATGTGACTTTTTTTGAATCACTTGACAAAGCTTACCTTCAGTTCTGTTATGTTGCTTTCCCTTTTGCAGAACTCTCTTAACATGTAGTTCTTTCCAGCCTGGAATCAGTGACAGAAGCATAAAAGGTCACAACAATGGATACTTACTGTATGTGATGTTTATGAAAGCATAAACCTTCTAATCAGCATTGAAAGCAGTAAGTTTTGCATTTTCTTCAGCCTTATGTAAATACAATTACCTCATGATATAGTCGGGTATCATGTATTCTTATCATCACACCATCCACTCGTAGGAAAAACCGCAGCAACAAGAAGAAACTGGTGGGCATCACTCTCTGTATCGCACACACACACACATTATATTTGCATATTAGACTGCGACAAAACGTTTAACTAGCAATGCTTTGCATTGACTGCAAGGGAGAGACAATTAATTGACAACTGATTTGGCATTTGCTCTCGTCTACCTTAGCCACTCACGACAATCACACTCATTTTCCTGGGTGGAATGATTACATCATGTACATTTTCAATGATTTCAAAAGAAGAATTAAAAGCTTTGATTTGTTTTTATTTCCTAATCAACACAGGGTCAAAATGATACATTCAGGTGCAACTGTATAGTGAGGGAAAAAATTATATATACAGTATCTATATATATATAGAAACTAATTTTGATCAAATTCATGTGATAAATGAATTTTGAATTGATTGAGGGGAATAGGTATTTGATCCCCAAGCAAAACGTACTTATGTGAGATGATTCTCTTATTTGGTCTTATTTGGAGGTTTGCACACATCTGAGGAGGGATTTGGTGCACCCCTCTTTCAGATCCTCTCCAAATCCTAAAGGTTTCAAGACTGTCGTTGACACTGAAGTTTCAGCCCTCTCCACAGACTAACATCCAGTGACAGGTTTGGCTACTTTTGGATCTTAATGCGATTCTTGAGCCCCTCCTTTGTTGTCTTGGCCGTGGATTTTGGGTCATTGTCATGCTGGAAGCCCAATCTGTTCAACTAAACCTACCAGAAAAATGATGGTCGTTTTGGAGGGGTAAACTTCCAAAAACAGCACAGGATTCGATAAAAGTGACCCCCACTGAAGATTCTAGAGTCTCTTAACTTGACAAGGCCAAGCCCTATTAGCTTCTTGCTAGTGATAATGAATCAATCCAAAAACTGCAATCTCAATTCTAAGCAAGAAAATCGAGATTCACATTTTTTGCAGAAATCGTGCAGCCCTACACAACAGCATGCAATATTTGATCATATGATCAAGTGACATGGGACAAGACTATGAAGGCAACACTAACAATTTTCACACTTATCATTGAGACCCCGTGGTCATGCAGTTCGTCCTCAAACAGAAGAATCTCATCAAAGAACACGATCTGTTCACGGGCTCTCAGCTTCTCCAAGTTAATTCTTTCTGTCGTCTCAGTCACCTTTGGATCAGTCAGACAGAAACACAACAAAGGGTACAAGTAGAGCATGTTAGTATGTTCAGATCAAGACTTTAGTGATATGTACAACAAGGTAGGGAAGCCCAGACTTCCCGGTCTGCGGTCACCTCCTCCACTTCCACCAGGGCGACACAGAGGCATTCTCAGGCCAGCTGTGAGACATAATCAACCTCCAGTGTGTCCTATGTCTACCCTGGGGCCTCTTCCCAGCTGGGCATGCCCGGAACACCTCACCAGGAGGTGTCCGGGAGGCATCTGGACTTGATGCCCGAGCCACCTCAACTGTCATCCGCAAATAGCAGACAAGATCCTCAGGCCCCCAAACTGGACATCCTCAAAGCCTTGGCTCTGCCTACAAATTCTATACATAAAAATGATAAACAGAGCCAAACAAGTAGTTGGAACACAACCTCTGGCCACTCTTCTTGGAAAGGGGGACCACCACCCCAGAGAAGTGTCAGACAAGACAAGATCAGACATCAACACACCTTCATTTGCATTTCCTCTCCAATCAGGGTCCCTCTGTAATCTGTGGTGAATGTCCAGTCATACGGCCTCACCACATCTTGGGACTGTTCAGAAACAGCTCTAGAAGAAAATCAAAAGGTATTTTTGCTTAATAATCCTGACAGTGGCACTAGATAGTATCACTGAAAGTCAATTAAGTCATACTCGTGCTATTGGGCACATCAGTCTCTAACTGACTGGACAGTTGTGTTCAGAAGTTCACATCATTGTCATAAATGTTATTCATTTGGGGCTTTTGATACGTTTTCCAGGGTGAAAAATATGTTTGTTTTGACATCATGAGCAGAGGTGCACATGCGGGGTAAAACTAAACAACAAGCGGTGGAAAATTCACTTTTGCATACCAACATTGGAGATGACTCTTTAAATACAAAGTAAAGTAGGATTTCCCCCCCCCATACATCTCTGGTAAGTACCAATGATGACGACAAAGACAATGTATGTGAAACGCTGACACAACAGGTTGGACATTTTTGTGACATTTTATGAATTCATATTATTTCGGTAACCCAATAAAAACGGAATAAAAGTTTGGGAAACTGATCTATATATCTATATCTTCATGTTTTGATCCATGTTGTGAACATCTTACCTGCTCTCCTGCCATTGTTGAGCACAAGCCACTTTGACGGTGTGCTCTGATTTGTTTACTCTCTTTAGGGCATCAATGGCATTGAATTCAATGCCAAAGCCGTTGCTGTGTTGGATGCGCAGGATGTTGTCGCCAAATAACATTTCTGGGAGGGAGGGTAAATTCATCTCTTCGGTTAATCTAGAACACAAACAAAAAGCATCTAAACAAAAAACAACAACAAATCCGGAAACGTGTGTTTGGTAGATTTCCAAACCTGCCAACGTTGAGGAAAAATTCCTTTGTCCCGAGCAAACGAAGATTAAACGATGGTGATTAAGTTGCTGCTAAAAGTAATCGATGCGTGACAACAGTCAGTGGAGTCAAAATCGGAGGAGAAGGCATTTGCGGAAGGGTCCGCCCTCTGAGAAAATCGTATACAAACAGGAAATAATGTTCTAAACAATGTTCCGACCAATCACAGCCTAAATGGTCAGGGTCGCCTCAGCTCAAGGAGGAGCACGCTACGAGCAGAGACTGAACAAGGAAACTGAAACCGGATAACAATAATAAAATGTGAACCTGAGCGCAGCGAAGCGTACAAGCGTATTCAAGCGTCAAAAGGCACAGAAAATGTGTACATGTTGGCAGGTCTGGATTTCTGTGGGTCAAAATGTTACTGTTACGACTAAAGATGCATCTTTTCATATGCCTTCATTTTTGCTACACCATTCTCCCCTTTAATTAGGGTACAGCAGTAGCTCAGTCCACACGGACTTAAACTGGACACACACTCAAGCTCTTAGGCCTCGTTTACACTTGCATGCATTTCGTCCCCACAGTTGTACGCAATTTTGCCTGCCAATAAGTAAACAAACGGCACCACGAACGCACCGCAACCTTTGCCTAAACAATGCGGGCGATGCATATCAAAGTGTGTCTCAGCGTGTGGGTTCATTTTTCCACCCCTCCTGGAGCAAGTCGGGGGGGAATTCTCAAGTAATTTCTATAGCCTCTTGGATCTTCCTTGCGACTTTCTGTTATTACGTGATCATAATGCCCAAAACGATGCCTTCTAGTCAGTAATTCCCTCTCCCACACTGTCCCGTCCCTCCTTTTTGTCTAGTTTATGCCTCTTTCCTGCTCTTTGTGCATTCTCTTTCTGGAGCTGCGAGATGACATAGCCTTACCTTTCATTTCTGGATTTCAACATCTTGTAGGTCCCTTTCAAATAGAGGAATGAATGAAGCTAGAAGTGATGCCTATTGTCGCGTGACACGTGAGGCACCAATGTCTCAATAGAGTGCGCCGCGGTGCGCAGTCGCAGGAAAAACATATCATCAGCACCGCTTTTTTCCGTTTAAAATGATCATTTATACCGGTCTAAGTCATTTTCTTATTATTGGAAGAATTTATACAGGTATATGAAAATCATCGCCCTACCCTACTAGTAACAAAGAGTTACAGCTCACCGTTCAATGTCTTTGGATTTCATTATATGGTTTTTTGCAGTCGTCACTCTCCAAGGACCAAAGGTAAAGTCCTTTTTGCTGCTCCTAAAACCATGTGAAATCATTGTGGATCGAAGGCCGGCATCCGCTACAAGAAAGAAAAGCATATTCAAATGAACTGGGTAGGTTACGGAAACTTCAATCATTCCCGGTCACGGGCACATTCAGACCCTTTTTAGGGATGCTCAGGCACCTCATCTCAGCAGCTGTAAAATACCACTTGTGATCAATGTAGTCATTCATTATGCCACAGATTCACAAAAGTTCCATTCCTTGATCTCCGAATTTAAGTGGTGGGAATCTCACTTCTCAGCCAGAAAACAATAGCAGACCACAGAACTGTTGGTGGTGATGCTTATGACAATGCAATTTATAGATTATACAATGTTTCTGTCCATTTTTTTACTCCAGTTTTTATTGTTTATTAGCCTTCAGCCTCTTTACTAGTTATTATTTTTCGAATATTCCTCTTATGTATTCTACTTATCATTTTGTTTCTATCTATCAGGTGCTGCACATTGTCTATTCCTTTCTCCCCGATTAGAAAATTGTATATTCCGTTGTCTCCCTATTAGAAAATGGGACAACTGAACACAGGAAGTGAGCAAGTGTTCAATGACAAAATGTAACACATATGACATATGTTCCAACAAGTAAATGTCAAATACGTGGTATGAATAAATTAGCAGTAATAGATGTGAAGAAGTGGTAGGTAGCCGTTTGGGACGTGGGTGAACGGCTATTTAGCTAACTTGTAAAAATGACCGTCCCGTTTACAATCTCTATATCATCACCATTTGCATTTGGACCAATGGGCGACGGGCGAAATTTCTACTTTAAACTTGGTATATTAACATTTTTATTTCCAGACGCACTAAAATGTATTGGGTTGTTGCTTTGTCTAGCCACAAAGTCAATGCAAATCAGTGCTGTAGTTTTTACGTATTCCCGGTAACGAACTAAACAGCTAAAATGTCAATGCGTATTGAATGCGTGTTCAGTCCTTTTCGCAGGTCCGTGAGGACGGCAAACATTTTGACAACGAAAATGTTTACAAAACAAAACGGAACCACTTAAGTAGGTCGTACGCTCTTTAAGTATAGTGCAATAAACGAATGGATATGGCGACGTGTGGTATTTAATATTTCTATCAGTTACACACGCAGCTCTTTCAGTCTGATTGCTATCTATTAAAATCAAACAATAGCACGTTATTAAATATTTACCGTCGCATAATGATGACGCATTAACTGCCTCGTCGAGTGTAAACGTTGTGTCCAAACTTAGTGGTTGCCGTGTTATTTTGAGTCAGCATAAAATGGAAAAAAACAGGTTTACCTGCTTCTAGGCAAAAATGTAGTTGCCTGTGTTTGGATAACTGCTGTGTACGACTATTCTGCTTCCGTGTCCTCCTTCTTCTTCTTCGTTTTTCTTCTTCTTGTATTTGGCAGACGAGACGCATTTCTGACTTGACTCATTGCTGACCTCTTCAGGCCGTTCTTCTCACTACACGTTTATGTTACAACACTATATTCCAGTGGGGTGAGTTTGTGGTTTTGTCATGTACTGCATGTTCTGTACCTGTGCACAAAAGTGAGTACACAACTCTAATTTCTGCAAATATTTTATTTAGGGGTGTCACGTGACACTGAGCTCATGACACAAGACAATGCACGAGATTGGCTTAACGAGAACAAGACTAAATTTTAACATTACTTTTAAGAAAAGTACAATGATAAAATATAAAAAAATATGACAATACAGTGCAATCTACTGACTTAATTTCTACTACGTTACACTCTTCTGTGTGTATGGTAGCGGCCACGCCTCCACTCACCGAGAGAAACGCAAAGTCATGTTTTAATCTGGCGAGATCTTGTGACACCCCTAGTTTTATTATATATTTTCACGGGACAACACTAAAGAAACTACTCTTTGATACAATGTAAGGTTGCCAGTGCACAGCTTGTACAATGCCCAAGAAAGTTAAGGCAGTGCTGGAAAACACTGGTATCCACACCAAATCTTGGAAATTTGGACACTGTCCCTTAGAGTTGTATTCTTTTGTTGCCAGCGGTTTGGACATGAATGGTTGTGTGTTGAGTTATTTTGAGAAGATAGTAAATGCACACACTCTTACACAAGCACTACACTGACTACATTGTATTTTTTCAGTGTTGTCTATTAAAATATGTAAGAAATTAGTTGTCCACTAAAAGTGCACACGTGATATTGAGCAGGGAAGACCACAAATGCAATTATTTTTTTATAAAACACAGATAATTAGTCAAACAATAGTCTTTAATATTTCCACTTCATGCTATTTTTTCCTGTTAATATTATTACTTTACTCTCATATATGTTGTTTTTATTCTTGTACAATTATTGTTCTTTTTTCCATTTTTGCTGTTTATTTTTTTTCTTGTTTCATCATATTTTTAGAATGTGCTGAGAGCCAAATAAATAAACTGCCACGGGCCGTAAATGGCCTCTGGACCGCAGATTGGACACCCCTGCACTAAAGGATTGGCTATCATTGTCATTAGTGAAAAACGAATTTGTCAGACCTGTCACAGAAGCATATTGGTCACCTATATGAGTAATACATAACATGGAATGTCAATAAAACATCCTGCCCTGTGTGTACAAGAAAATATTACGTACTGTACGTAAAGAGATAAATGTGTTTGATCCTAATGCTGCTTGATGACCACCAGGTTCTTCATCATATCAAAAGAGTTTCCATCAGACTCCACTGAAACGATGCCCTGCTCCTTGCTGTGGACCTGAAGAAAGCCGTTACTGTCCAGACCCACCACCTCCGCTTCGAGTCCATCCTCACTCCACAAACGCACCTGAGCACCGCTGAAACCAAAAACAAGAAATTCACTGGCTCAGGAAACTTAAACATTTTTACATACAGGTACTACAGTAGAAATACTTCTTAACCCTTGCTGTTCCAACGGCCCGTCGTGTCTACTGTCTCGTTGGTGTAGTCTGTGATTTGATCATTGCACAAAAATTGCAACTACTAAATCAAGTTGCAGGAGTGTCTGGGGCACTCACCTGTGAAGCCATCTCTTGTAGTACATTGGAAGGACTGCTTCTGGGCCCCCTTGTTGAAAGCGGTCCATGAGGGCCTCCAGGCAGCTTACAGTTCGAGCAATAAGCTGTGCACAGCTCAGGGGCTGCAGGTTGCAATTGTGCTGAATGTTATACTGCTGGATGAGGTCATTGATGCACGCTGTTGGGTCGCTGTTGCTCACATTGAAGCCACAGCCTGGGGCACAAAACAGAGTATTCATTCAATTACGTCTGTTTTGATCTGGCGCTATATAGAAAATAAAAATTAAAACATACATAACTACCTTTTTGGGGGTGGGCATTGTACAGTATATTATGCCACTGTACACTGTATATGTAACTCCCGTACATCATCACCCTGATTTGCATAGAATACCCTGAGCTTTAAAGTGCAGTGGAAAGGCAAACCACACAGGGCCACAAGAGTTCCAGGAACTATAGTTACCAGGAACTTTTCATGGAAAAGAGGCTAATGGGAGGGAAATCACTGCTCTCTGTCGTGTGAAAGTAAGAAAACCTGCGCTTATTTTTTCAAAAATCCATTACAAAACAGCAAACTTTGTAAAAGCACACTTCAAATGCAACAGCTCAGTGTAGAGGAACCAGCAGTGGTAAATATGAGGGAATAGAAACACAGTAGAAACACAGAAGAAGACGTTGTTACCTATTAGCAGATGAAAGGTTGCCCCCATTACAGTAGAAGTCACTAGGACTCCTCCAAGCTTCACCAGGTTGCTGTAGTAGATGTCATTGGGCCACTTTACCCTCAGGTCGATGTCCTGAGAAAATATACTGTATACACTCAAAAATATAACGCAGCAGGTGTCAGCCAATGTGGTAGAAAGGCCCCATTGTCCACTAGTGACGAGACAGCTGGCTACGTCATGTGTAAAATGATACCTGGTATCCAGGAAGTGTGCGCACAGCTTCAATTACAGCGAGAGCCACCAGGTGTTGCAGAAAGGAAATCTTCTGTCCCAGCCTGGAGCATAACTTCACTTGCACGCAGAGTGTGAACATGGCGCATCCCACAGGGCTGAGCCAGGCATTTTTTCCCCTGCCTGCAGCAGGAGTTAAGATCAATTAGTCAAACTATATACATATATTACATATATATATCTTTTCTGGGGACACACTGGAAAAAAATGACACTTTGATACAATGTAAAGTAGCCAGTGTACAGCTTGGTGAAATCACTGTGCCCCCAAAATAACTGAACACACATTCTTTAATGTCTAAACCACTGTTTTTGTGGCCAATTTCATTATGTGAAATATACCGTATTGACCGAAATATAAGACCATATTTTTCCCTTAGAAAACAGAAAAAGATGGGTCGTCTTATCATTGGAGTGTAGCGGTTCATACATGCCAACAAACTCTGCGGACCTGCACCGGATCGGCGCTCTTTAAAAGTATATTTTCGAAGCTTTTTGTGAAATCTGAGCTTGTAAAAACAGTAGAATATAAAAAGAACCGTACTTTGAGAATACAGTACATTTTACTTGATCGTAATGCAATTCTTACTCTCAACCTGCCACGGGAGAAATCACTCAAAAGAAAAGTGAGGGTGATGCCAATAGCTATTGACAACGCTTTGGACAACGTAGAAAAGTGAATATTTTGTGTGCCTGATATAATAATAAAATTATAATATTATTAATAAATTATAATTGTATGAAAAAATAAGCATATTGTATATAATTCAAAGACACCTAGGAAAATAAACATTACGTAACATGTCCTACACATTCTAAGCAGGAGCATTATGTTCAACAGTTATGTAATATATCATTGACAGTAATATTATATCATATATTTCAGTTAATACTACTACTCTGTGTCATGTGCGTGCAGACCACTTACCTCTGCCTTGACTTTGTTGACCAGCTATCAATATTAATCCAGCATCCTCTGGTAAATGCAGGTTAAGCCTAAAAGGGAGACAAATATTAACATAATATTTGGGATGTTTTAACAAACCCAAACAGAGCTTCACGGAGTATTTGCATTACACAATCCATATCGCTCACTAAATAGGTTTAAGGTAATGAACAACAGATGTGACACTGTGGCCTTTTGCACTTACTGCACAAACAGTTGGTGACAGGGTAATCTCAAATATGGATGTCAGCTCGTATAGACCCTGTCTCATTTCAATGCTCTGTGGGTTATCCACTTAACACCTTCCTTTAAATAGACGCCTCATTTATCCACCTGGGGTTCTAGGAGCCATGGCAAAAATGGGGATTCAATGTCATTTTCTGTCAGGTTTTCTCACTGTCATGATCTCTTGATGGCAAAGGCATCTCTTTGAACGCTGTCGGATTGTTGAGCTGCATAAACAAGGCCTCTTGCAGCACGCCATTGCTGCTGAGGTTGGACGCAGTAAGACAGTCATTTGAAACGTCTTCAAAATATCAGGCATCTGAGAGAGAAGGGTTTTAAGAAAAAAAAAAAAAGTCTTCAAACGCCTCGTCTCCTTCAATGCCACAAAATTTTCTATTTTAGGAGGGTTTCAGGTTGTTTTTTTTAAAGCTACGGTCTTAAACGTTTCATCAGCTGATGAACAACCTTTCACTTTAATGATTGTTTGCAAAAAATTGCTTACTCAATTTCTTCTTTTTGCATTTTGAAGCTCTGCTTAGAACCTATTTAAGATACATCAGTGCAAAATGTATTCTTGTCATTTTTCATCTTGTCTTAAGATTTTGATCAGGAGTGCACCCATGTTCTCTATCTATCTATCCATCCATCCAGCCGAGATTGAGGCCTGGTAGGAACAGTGTTATTTGTTATCATTTATGTAAAGCCTCAATGCTTGTATGGTATTACACTTGTATGCAATCATAGAATGTGTTACCCTTCAATCAGGTCCATGGTCGAAGAAACAACATCGGCATATAACATTGTATGCCCCAGTCGACTCGTTTTCAGGTTACTGCGATAGGTTTCCAAACAGAAGTGCTCCCATATCTGTGGCTCAGGATAGTCGGTGAGCAGGAATAGAGAGCGGTCATGCTGCAAAGCACAATTGTGTAGCTCAGAACTGGGCGCTATCCTGAGAATCGCCTTTGACATCGTGACAAGACCATTTTGATTGGCATGCGTGTTTAGCCACTGAAGGAACTTTTCTTTGGCCTCCTGTGTGGAAGACAAAGAACATGTTTACAACTTGAGCACTTTATTTTTTATAAATCATTGTTGAACTTTATATACTAGTGGAACGGTACATGAATTTGTAGTCAGATTTTTCAGTATGAAATGTTTGGTTTCGGTACAGAGGCATACGTATTTCCTACAGGGTACACATTACGTGCCGGACAGGAAGTGTTTATCGTGTTACATGTTTACTCAGTAAACAAAAACAGTGCAGCCCAGTCTTTGGCGAGCGTGAGTCATGGCTGGCGATAGACACAATTTGTATGTTTTCCTTTTTTTTTTTTTAGTAGTTAGTAGGGTTAGTACGGGTTCAGGCACTGTTTATAAAAAATCAATTTGGCACTGGGATCAGATGATATCTATACGATACCCAACCCACACAAAAGACCATTTTAGTCTGGTTTTGGGCTAAAGCATTGTCTGTGAAACCAGCCCTTGACTGATTGATTGATTGATTGATTAAATTGGTTTGGAAAGCATGCTTGTTCAAGTGCTCAACAAGCAATCTTGCTGATAAAACACCTCCATCGTTTCTTGAAAGCCTCACCTGAGATGTTGCCAGAAGGTAAACTGGACTTGGTGCTGGAGTTTGATTTTGCTGGCAACTAAAGCCCAGAGACGTCAGGATCTCTTCCAAGATTTGGTAATGGATTGCACTGTTGATCTGTAAATCAGCTAAATCTTCAGTTGCGGGACATTTTTCCAGGTGTACCTGCAATCAGGGAATATACATGATTCCTCAGAAACAACAGTTACGGTATCATTACATAAAGTAAGTCTGGATCAAGCAATATAAGAAACCATAGAAAGAAAGAAAGAAACCAAGTACTCTGCTGTAACTCTACTACTACTACTACATCACATTCAGTCAGTGGGGCCCTATGAGATCCACTTTATTTTTTTTCCTCTGATTTCTGCTTTTGTTTTACAACCATTTCCACTTATATAAAACATGTCAATGATCATCCATCATTACTATCAAAAGATATACCTTTACCTGACACATGACAGCTTCCCCTCCATGCTCTCCATGGGTTATACGGATGATAACCGCATCCTTTTGATGCGGGCCATCTTTGAGCTCCCCCCAGAGCTCCAATTTTACCCGCCCAGGGACATCACGGACAAAAACCTTTCCGCTTGCCAACACGCTCACTTCAAGTTCTGTGTTGTCCTCTCGTGTGAAGCACAGTCGATGCAATTGCCCGTACAAGTCATCTCTTTTTTCTAGAGAGAGACCTGCAGGGCACAGGGAGGAAGCAAGCCCAAGGACCCTTCCGCCCTGGCTCAAGTAGTTCAGAAATTGTGTGTGAAGCTGAGGGGTTAGGGCTTCTTCTTCTGCAAGTACCAGGAGCCTTGTATTGTCCATCCAGGGTTCACTCAAAGCCTGCTGTGGCTCCAGGGAATATATAGTGTACTTTTCCATGTTTAGACACTTCGATAAAACCTGCTGAACTGCATGAAAACGTTCTTTGCTGCCGTTCGTGTACACAAGAACATTTGGAAGTTTGTTGTCGTGGTCAGACACACAGCTTTTGCTCATAAAACTTTTGACATCATGTTCAAAGTCATCCAAAGCGTCATCCCCACTGTCCACATGTAGGGGGGAGTCATAATCTGAAATGTTCTCTGCTGAGGCGTATTTTACTGAGAGAATTGTGCTGTTCTCTAGCTCCAGACATTCATGACAGCTGGACAGATGGAGATGGTGCCCATGGCTGTCCATGTGCTCGTCAGAGTCAGGACCTTCATCATGGGTGACGCAGCTTTGTCCTGCTCCTCGTTCTTCTGACTTCTTCTCTGCATGAGGTGTGAGGGGTAAGTTACAGCGCTGAGGTTGCTGGAGGCGTGGTATCATGTGACAAGGCAAACGCTGACCGTTTACAGGGTGGGTGTGGCACAGCATTATGGCGTCCTCGGGGCGCTGAATCAGGTCACTAACTGTGGATTCGTGGAGGACAATCGCTGTGGAAAAATCTAATATTAGCTATACATACACAGTAGTCCCTCGCTGCATCGTGGTTCAAACATTGCTCCCTCACTATCGCGTTTTTTCAAAAACTAATTAATTAATAAAGGATTGCTGTTTCCTGGTTGACTACGGCCTAATATTAGTCAAAAAATGCATATTTAAGCAAATGATATGTATTTTTGCCCTAAATTAAGCATTTTCAAGTAAAAAATGTTCTAAATTAATTAAAATACAAATACAGCTTAAGGCAATACAAGACATCAATGAAATGTAGTCTACACTGGCCACTAGGTGTCACTAGTAACAAGTACCATGATGATGCCAACCACAGGCTTTTATTTTTTTATCAACATTATTTATCTCACAACAGACACAATAATAACATAACATAATAATGATAGTCATCATCATCATCATCATCATCATAACAACACGGGCTAATGTTCTGGCTGTACTCCAGCTAAAACACAAGTCTGAATCTCTGACGTCACTTCCTGTCCATATGTCCAGAACACATTTATTGGAACACACAGGAGCACGAGTCTTATTTATGTCTTAAATGGCTTATTTTCTCTTATTATATCTACTATATTGGGTAATATGACTGTAAAGGTGACTATAGGGGTGTTATTTCATGTCTACCGGGCTCTAATAATGGTAAAAATCGTATTTGAAAGTCACAAACAGGTTTTCTATGCTGTAACTAATATTCCATATTAGTTATTCCAAGACCCAATTATCCTGGCACTCACTTGTATGTTGCCAGCTATTTAGACGAAAATGTTGAGTAATTTTCAGTGGATAGTAAAGCTATATTGCCACAAAAGCTGTACACTGACTACTACCATTTAGTGTAGGTAGTGTTCCTGTCATTTCTATAGTATAAGCCAAAATGGTTTCTGAAATGTGAGATGACTACTCACTTTTGTGAAATACATAGACACACACACACAGGTAAGCAAAATGTAAAACACATACGGACAATCTTTGAAGGCACGAGTCCTTTATCCAGTTGTAGTCGATCCTCTAAAAAAGCTACACCCAGGCGACTGAAGTCATCTACACTGGCCTGAGCCACTGCTCGGAATGGCTGGCTAGGGCTGCAAGCCAGCGGTATGCAAGCGTCTGACCACTTCAGCACCTGTAAAAGTAAAAGCCCCTGTCATGAAAGTAGTGTTAGACTGACTGAATGACCTTTTTCCATGTACGAACGTGCTTCAAATTTCTCGACTTCATTTTATCATGTTTTCTCTAAATATATTAATGAATAAATCCCTGTTTACAGTGAGTCACCGCTTTGTTTGGGCATTCGATTCTGCAGAATGATACAGTAGAGGGAAACGGACTAGTTTGTTGCGCACAGTATTTCCCGATAATCAAGACTGCATGAAAAACGAGGCAAAATTGTCCCATAAAACACTAAATAAAAATTGCAAAAGTTGTTTGATAATATGTGGTGCCTACTTTCTCATTTGAGATGTTGTGAGCACCACTGTGTCCCACAGCTTCTATGATGAACGAAATATTCTCTCTTTGTGGACCACAAACGACAGATGCTCCTGGTAACACAGTCCATGTGATGAGGTCATCACATACCTGGTAAAAGTACAGAACACAAAACAAAGATGCTTTGTTGTCTTGTTTCTTTTCTTCACTCAGAAAGTGGATAACATTTACACAAAATGGCAGCATACAAAATAATAAATAAGTCCTGCTTATTCCTACGCCTTGTCAAACATGTTGACTTGTGCAAACGTAACCTCGTGATATTCTTCATCTGACTTGTAAAGCATGTCTGAAACAAATAAGCCATACTAGAACAGAAATCCTATTGGGGACTGTAAGCTGCCCTCCATGGAGGTGACGGCTAAAGTTTGACACATCGTACCTGAAGGTCAGTTAAAGTGACTGCCTTGTCTCCCAGCTGCAGAAAGATGTTGTCCTCGGGAGAGAGTGGGTTTTGCCGGCGTGGAGGGATAGCGCTGACTGAAGCTGAGCGGATGAAGCTCAGGCTTCTGTCGCTCTTTAGTGCTGACAGTCTGCTGCGGATCAGCACTGAATAGCATTTATGGAACCGCACCCACAAATACATGTAACACAGTGTTATAAACATCCTCACTGCCTACCCGAAACGTCACATGGCCGGTGAGCACCACAGCACAAAACTAAACTCTTGAAAAGTAATCACGCTTGGGTCCACCTTTTTTTCGTTCATCTTTTTTTCTTCTCTGATTTGAAATGGCGGTTCGCACTAAAGTTTGGGAAATTTCCGCCACCGTGTGGTAAGGAGTGTGGATCGGAGATTAGTGTATAGACTAGCACCATACCTGTCAACCTTCCCGTTTTTAACTACTGTTATTATTTTTATTTTTTCCCGGCGCCATCTCGTTTAAATAGTTTCCCGTATTTTAACTTCCATGTATTTAAAATCCTCTCTGGTTCTACCTAAGCAGCACAGCTTCCGGTCCGCTTGGCGACTCTCGGCCAACATCCTGTGGCCGGTAAAAGCAGGCCTTCAAAATAAAAGAAGCACGCCAGTAAAATAACACGGTTGCCCCACAGTGGGGTCGAAATTACACAAAATAAGTATTTGATCTGCTGATTTTGTAAATTTGCCTTGTTACAAAGAAACGAACAGTATATAACTTTTATATTGTTCTTAAAAAACAGAACTTTATTTACAAACCAAAATGGCAATACAATGTGATGGGGTTAAATATTTATTCTAAATATTTTAAATATTTGGATTTATGGACACAGAATTTAGATCTTAAAATCTTAAAATTAATTTCTTATACTTTTGGTGGTAAATGGAGAGAAAAATACATCGTAGGTATTTTTGAGACTGTCCCTTTATCACATTTTGCAAATATATTATTATTAATTTGTTTCCCTGGATGGAGGTGTGCTGTTAAACATGATCTGATCAAATAATTGGTGCATTTTATGTCAGCTAATGACAGACGTGTATAATAGGTTGTGAAAGTCATGGTAGAGATGCACAGGGAACTTTTTATGGTAGGTTTATCTCAACTGAGAGGCACAGAATGTAAAAAATAGTTAAAAGGTTACAATTTAAGTTGTATTTGCATTTCAGAACACATCTTTATATAAACCAGAATTTATTTATATATATATATATATATATATATATATATATATATATATATATATATATATATATATATATAATATATATATATATATATATAGCTTATATTCTTTCTTTTTGTAATGCTTTGGTCTGGTTGAATGGTACTAAAAAATACATTGACTGAAAAAGGTTTGACATCCACTGCACTAACACACATGCATGATTTATAAATAATAAGTACGACTCCATTCCCTTGGACCAGTGTACCGTCCACATGTGCTATTTGCAGAATAGTTGTCAAAAAAGAAAAGAAAAAACAAAGCAAACGCTTGTTTGTTGTGTACATCTTAAAATAAACCTCAATGATTACTAACCCAAACTCAAAAAATGGGGGAAGGGTGTGATTTACCTAGCAGTTAAGGTTGTGGTTTCTCTCAGCTCGCTTCTGTTACTCAGACAGTGCCCTGGTCCTTTGTCTGGGACCAGGGTTTGGTCTGGGACCAGCATTTGCATGCTGAGGGCCACTTGAATGCAAAGTTTCCCAGATTTTCAGTACCTAGCATGCAAAACCTGTAGAGGACCAGTTGGCATGCGCACAGAGTGAACACAGGTGTGCTGCGGTCCAAACAAAAAGCACATAACCACCCTTCTCCGGAACCTTCAACATTCCTAAAGAGTGCTGTGATTTTGACTGGATGTTGCACTTGCAGGTTGTCTGAGTGCTTGGTGTGGAGGCAAGGTGAAGCTCCAGAACACACCTGAAGTTTGACGATTTAAAAAAGCAGGTCCTCACAGCCCCAAGTGAAGAACAAGTCTGTCTGAGACTATTTCAAGCATGCCGAGGTCGTTCCTCGTGAAAAAGAAACATGGCGTGCTGAGAGGATGGCGATGGAAAGAGTCACAGCCAACTGAGTGGGAAGAAAGCAACGCAACTGGTAAGATTTTGCAAATATCTGCTTGTTTTGTTGTTGTGTTGTTACTCTGTATATCCTTATATTGTTGATATTGTTATTCAGCATTTACATACACTACAGTAGATCCTCACCTTTTTTTCCTTTGGTGAAAAACCGTGAGTAATCGATACGCCCACAAAAATGTCTCCTTTTGACATTCTCCTCCGCTTTTGGATCAGCATCAGCAATAAGAGTGAGTGTTGATTAGCTTCATCTCTGGAACCCTCCCCTTCTCTCTTCAATTGGCATTGTTCACTTGCAACACAATCCAGGTATGAGTCCTAAATATGCTCCTACACTTATTAAAGTAAAGGTACTCACCACTAATGAATGATAATAAGATGACTGTCGAAGCCATTGCTTCCGTAGCCAAACAAACTTTTCTCAGCGGTGGTGCGTTCTTGGACTGCCAAACAACATGGAAAATCTCAGCGCTGCACAAAAAACATTTTCAGTGATGCATAAATGCATAAACATATTAAAAACGTGGGCTTTCTAACAGTGATACATGTATGCTGTACATTCTACCTGCATGTACTGTACGTACTGACTTAGGGTGAATGATGTGTATTTTCTGTGGAAAAAAATGCCTTTTGTTAGGAGGGGAAAAAAATAAAAAATTATAATTTTTTGACCAAATTTGCTGACTGGCAAGTGTGTCAATATGTTTGTCTTTGTTTTCCTAAAAGTCTTAATGCTGTGTTTTATTCTGATTGTATGAAGGCAAAACCACTGCATCATTCAATGGTCTTGAACATTTTCAAATAAAAAGTATCCGGTATCAGTGATGGTATTTTCAGTATGGTGTTTGCAGAACATTCAGGACATCCAATACGGTCTGCTTTCTTTTACGTTTAATAACAATATTCTTCCTTTTATGCCCATAGTGAGCAATGAGCAGCGAGCTTGGAATTTAGATGCTCAGCAGTGTGCCACAATGCTTCAGTCACAATCTCCCTTAGCCATTCAAATGACAGCGCCAAGAACTTTGGCCAGATCCGGAGGAATCGTTGCTGACCACATGCATGGCTGGTCAACTAGAACGCTTCCGAACTCCTTCCACCATCCCACTACACCGGCACTTGGCAGCAAAGCAAAGGTGACTTGCGGATTTTCATGAAATTGACAGGAAATGAGTATCGTATTAATGAAGCTTTCTTCCTACCAGCCTGCTTCTGGTAACTTTGTGTGCTCAGTGTGCCACAAGGTGTTCCCTCTGCAGCGCATACTAACTCGCCACATGAAGTGCCATAGCTTGGTGAAGAGACACCTTTGTCTATTTTGTGGCAAAGGATTTAATGATACTTTCGACCTGAAGAGACATATGCGAACACACACAGGTGAGGAACGAGGATGTGCACTACAGAGCTGTTTGCATCCCCGGTTCATTTGCGTTATGTGAATTCATGTATTGTATGTAATTATGGTCAAATATGATATTTTAAGATAAAACTATCATTTATTATGTTGGTAATAATTCATTCACAAATAATTCCAAATTTCAAGTTTCTGCCTATAAGAAGCCAGAGTCATTGAAAGCAAAATGATGGGGGCCAAGGATGGAGCTCCAAATTTAGGCTCCCCAGAGATAAGCATCCCAAAGGCCTCCCCCCCACACCACCCTAAACCCATTACCCCCATACACACACCCAGTACGTTTACATGCACTAAAAACAATTTACAATTAAACTGTGTTAATTAAACTGTGTAAAACTTTTTAATGATCAGATTAACATACCTAGATTATTAAGTATGCAATATGCCTGAAAAAATACAACATTTCTTGAAATGCTGGTTTTTCAATAGGGGTGTCAGCGCTGATAGATCCAGCTTGTCGTTGAACAATGCCAACACCCCTTTTTGTTTGTCTTATATATTAACGTCAGGGCTGTCCTTTGATATTTATAATAATATTAAAAAAGCTTTACACATATTTTTAAAGACTAATCTTTGTCTTTTTATTAGTTTTTACTATCAAGATTTTAGCTTTTTGTAGTTCCATTTTTCCTTTTTGATCTATTTTTCCACTTTTGCTGTTTTCGATTGCATTGTGGAGGGGTTTATGTAGCTGCAGACCTGCATTGCATTGCACAGTGGTACGGAGATGGCGTTCAACTCCCGCTCGCCTGCGTAGTGGATACCTCAGCTTTTTTGACCACTTGCATTTAATTACCGAATAAATGCATGACACAGGAAACACTTCCTGTCTTTCACTTTTAATGCGCACCCCTACTCAATAAATGTCGCTATATTGTCAACACAGATCTCCTCTATGTATGAGTTGTGTTATGAAGCGGCATTGTGGTCGTCACAGTACCATTATTAATGTTGATGGTGATTCATGGTAAAGGCGATTAAGGGTGCAGATAAAAGTCCGAACATCTACATGTTTTGATCCGACAAATCTTTAGTAACTTTGATCAAATGGAGAATTGCTACAGCTTCTGCTTGGACATTAACACGACACTGAGGGAATGTAGTTATTTCAATGAAATGAAAAAGCTTGGCTTCTCTCCGGCTGCAGGTATACGCCCCTACAAGTGTGAGCTTTGCGAAAAGGCATTCACACAACGTTGCTCCCTGGAGTCCCACATGAGGAAGATTCATGGCATTCATCAACAGTATGCTTACCGACAAAGGCGTTCCAAAATCTTTGTGTGTGAAGATTGTGGTTACACTGCAATTTGCCCCGACGAGTACTTTCTCCATGTAAGACAATGCCACCCTGGCAGCCCGGCTCTCCGCAGGTACTGTCGCCATAAGGCGCAAGACAACTGCAGTTTTGCATCTGATGATGGCAAAGTCACCCCCTATTTGATGTACCCAGCCTGTGCATTTTACATGTAAGGCCTCTTTTTGTTGTCAGCTTGATTTTTTCCAAAATACTAATGAATTGATTGAACATTACGCTCAGTGAGGAAAATATGTATTATTTTGCTGATGATATTTGAGAGCCCTAGGCCTTTTGTGTTCATAGAAAAAGTTTTTTTTTAGTTAGTTTTTAGTTTTATCTTTGAGTGCAGCTCATGAAAAAGGAGAGCAAAAACAAACGTGTTGCATTCATATTTCTGTTGAGTATATTCTATCAGACTTTGATTGGTTTGGAGAGTTTGAAAGTGAATTTGCCTGAGTAATATAACTGCTGTCTTGTTTTACTGTATTTATTATCATCATATTACGTTTTCAGTGGTTAACAGGTTGCCTTTGGTGACATTTTTGAAGATGACGTATTTATGTCATCAATTCATTGTAGCTTTACAACTCTATAATAAAGAAAAGACAAAGAATGTGTCTGTTGCTTTCTCTTGCCCTCAGTAATCATAGCTTGACTACTTTGGATTAACCAGGGGTGTTTATTGCACGCAGCATGTTTTGTTATTTTGTTATTGGCCCTTGGCATGTTGTGAAAATAAAATGAATTCATTATTAGTGGGACATAAAGTATTTCTATATTAGTCATTAAACTAATTTGCTTTACCATCTATAACATAAAGCTAAGATGTGGTTGTTTTGTTCAGATAGCTTAGCATATATTGATGCATATTGGATTAGTTTTTGCGTCTTTAATGTACAATTTTTCAAAGTGCCCCCCGCTCCCACCCCGTGTCCTTTCATTTTGCTGTCGCTATGCAATCATCCCTTTTACATTGTGGTTAATTGATTCCAGACCCGTCCGCGATAAGTGAATTTCGAAGTAGGAGTCACTATTAATTAACAGAATATTTTTGCAGTTAGAGCATAGAAAACCTGTTTCCGACCTTCTAAATACGGTTGTTAACATTATTAAAGTCCTCTATACGTGAAATAACCTTTACACTCCTATTATTCTTTGTTTCGCCACATTGCGCAGGCTATGGGATCGGGATGGGATTATTTATGGGATGAGAGACAGCCACCGCTAGCAGAGCAAGCTACTGAGCCTCTCCAATTTACTTACCCATTCTAAACTTAAGAAGTGTTTCAAACCGAGTGGGGAAAGAGGACAAAGTAAGAAGCCAAAAACGTACCACTTCCACACGGAATGGGAGGAGTACTTTTTTCACTCTATCATGTCGGACATGCCGTGGTTGACTCCATGCAGTGTGAGGGTAAATAACGTCATGTCTAATCAATGTAACATTACTGACGCAGCGCCTAGTGACCAGAATACTACACATAAGTCTTTCAAGATTGTTTGACGAATAATAGTCCATAATCAACCACGAATATTTTTATTCATTAATTAATTTCTGAAAAACCGCGATAGCGTGAGGGAGTGATGTTCAAACCGGGATGTAGCGAGGCGACGACTTTAGTTTTATTTCATTTTTTCAGCCGTTGGCATATGGAGAAAAATTTGTGTCTTTTTTTCCAATCAAACAAAAAATGGATTTGAAAACGTAAAAAAACTATTTGCAAACAAAAATAATGGATAAAAAAAAAAAAAACATTTCTTTGCAAATCTTACAGTTTTATTGCATTTCAACTTCGCTCTTGTGGGTGGGGCCTACTCTGACCGCCGGTAGAACCTTTTTTTATCGGTCAGTCTCGAATGCTGTGCCATTTCCCGCCCTCACTTGCACAGCTTGAAAAATCTTCCAACGTAGTGGGACTACACTATGGAGCGAAAAGAGCAACTTTAAAATGTAAGTATAGCTTTTTTTTTACTCATTACAACAATTTTTCCTATTATCACTGCACTCTGAGTTGTTTTTTTTTTTCTAAAGAACTGCACACCCCTCCACCCACAATCCATGACGCAACGATTCAGGAAAATGCCTCTGTGGTTGTGCTGATAAGGGCAAGCTTACAAAGACATCATTCTTGTAGAAAGAGTCTTTAACTTGGAGTAACCAAACCAATCACGAGATTCCATGACTTAATTTTCTTCTGCTGTGTGTCTCTGTGTCTGCGTGTGTGTGTGTTTGCCCAGCAAATACACTCATTCCTTCTTAGACTCTAAATGTGTCTTGCAAATGGATATGAGCTTACAAAATCAATCATTCAACACCACTAAACGCTGGTATACGATGTAGTATCCTGAGAATCACTTACTGTATGCACTGTACGACACTCATATTTGAGAGGCTGGCTCGAAAAAGACATATTAAAAATAAATCAGTTTTTTTCTGAGCAGGTACAAGGTCTACATGGATGATGCTGGTATCAAAGTAAAAGGGAAGACGTTGATGTGTTATGGTACATATAAAAATGTACATCATTGCGATTGGATAAGAGTAAATGATGCTTTAACGGTTGCGGTTGGTTTCAAACGATCCTGTCTTCTGAAGGTCTAAAATGTTGTCCCTGAGGTCCTTCGACGGCTGTTTGGTCTTGCTCACAATGGTGAAGAGGTTTAAATGGAAGAGACCGTTTCTGTGACCGGTGTCTTTGAGTTGGCATTAGGCCTAGGTCACAAACAGACGTACGGTTTACGCTGTTCAGGGCAGATGGCAGACAGCGTGTGTGGCCTCGTGTGGCTGAGCAAAAACAAAAGTGTTGCGTTTATAGTTTTGTTGAGTGTAAGTAAACGATAAGCCCACTGTTATGCTTATATTTATTGTGAAGCTCAGCTGCTATTACATATATTCACCAGAAGAGTGTGCTACTCATGAACCACACTAGTCACTGTGTTTATTCTGTGAGCCATAGAATAAACACATCATAATCTGTTACTCGCTGTTCAACTGTGCTCATTTAAGCAAATTCTCAATAGCCAACGTGTGATGGGAGAACTTTGAGAGGCGCTGGCCGAAATAAAATATTGAAGTTATTTTATTTTGATGAAATGATGGCCAATTTTGAATAAGCAAATTAAGGTGTTCTTACTCAGTTTTTTTTTTTGTCTCTCCTACGAGGTTACGCTTTTTTCCTACAGCATTTTACAACATAATATGCAAATGACATGCAAATTAGACGATGGCATCATCTCGCGACTTCTAGGATAGCCAATGGCTGCTTTTCTTACTGAAAAGTTGGCAACAGTGGCTCCCGTTGGTAGCCTCAGGTGTGTGGAGCCCATTAGGTGTACTTTCCTAATTGGACAGGACTAATTTGTGTGTTTCATGGACACATAACCAGTCTGTGGGCGTCAGCATGCTTGCTGGTTCGTAGGGGATGAAATGCACAAATCAATTTCTAACCGTTAATTAATTTCTCGACTTATTACAAATGAATGATAAATGATTTTTTTAAAGTCAAAATACATTTTGTAAGGCAGGGGTCAGCAGCGTGGTGCCTGCGGGCCAGGTAGCCCCCCACGACCACATGAGGTGCCCGCAAGCCTGTTTTTCATTCAGGTTTTCAGTTAATAATGAAAGAACAGTAGAAAGAAATGCATTCTGAAATACAAAATGTGAGTTGTGGACACCAGCATTTTGTTCATGTTCTGGTAAAACAAGCATATTCGTTTTGTTTGGGTTTAAAATAAGCTCTGAAAATAAATGTTACAAAAATGAGTAGCTCTTGGCCATTTTCATTTTGTAAAAGTAGCTCTCACAAGGAAAAACGTTGGTGACCCTTGATGTAAGGTTTATTCACACCCAGTAGAGGTCAGCACTTTCCAGAATGCTGTTGTAGTTTGAATAGGCATTTTTTGGCCAATGTTGAATACAGTACAGTACATCCCTGCTTTTCTCGAGGGTTACATTACATTACACCGCCTGGCAGGAACTGGGCGGTACCGCTTTAACACGCCGTGCGCGCTCCCGCGGACGTCAAACGGCTTGTGGCTGACGCTGGTGTTTGGTCCACGACGGCACCGACGTGACTGACAGGTAACCTTCCTTACGTGGTTTCATGATTCTGTGCAACATCGGGGAGCCTAGCAGCGGCTACTCCGTCCGCTGCAGTATTTTCTAAATGGACGGTCTTGGTTCGGCTCGTCATGACTCATTCTGCCCTTATGCTGATATTCTAATTGATGTATTCAAGTGTTGCTGCAGTTGGTGAAATGCATGCTCGACTATGCTGGACGTGAACGTGCATGCTAGGGAAGTGTCCCAATGTTCCAGGCGAGACCTCAACCTGCAGTGATTAAAAAGAAAGAGAGAAAAAGACAAGAACCGGGTCTGTTTTTAACCCCACTGCAAAAACGTGTGCGATACCTGATATCGTTTCAGCATCTGCTGAGTGTGGCGGACGAGCCAGTCAGCTCAAGCACCAAAGTGTGACATTTATGTCACTATGCTGCACTGGGACAGCACAACATAACACTTCATGCCTGCTCGTACTCAACTCTTCATTGTGGGACAACACAACTTTTCCCACCAAAGGTCGCATACATAAAGATTAAAGGATGCTGGGGGACATTTTGATACTTTTTGTGCATTAGAGACGCTCAAACCAATGTAGGTAAACAAACGGCCACATATCGATTAGGGCTGTCAAATGATTACAAAGTTGAATCAGATTAATCGCAGTTGATTGGAAGGATTGCAAAGCAGTTGACTACGCTGCCCAACCCACACACACTTAACAAAGGTGACCCACTCAAAAACTGTAAACCGAGGGGGGAAAAAGTGGACTGACATAATAATAGAGTGTTTCACATACATTCATTTATGCGCCCGCCACAAATTGATTTGGTGCTAACCACATTATAATGGGACAGTCTGTAACAATAACTGTCTGTTATTGGACATTCAAACATGAAAACCCATCTTGCTCTTCTCAAAGAGCAGCCCCCCCCCCCCCCCCCCCCCCAAAAAAAAAAAAAAAAAGCACTCACAGGCGGCTCCATCTTGGTACACCCTGGACTGGTCGCCAGCCAATCAGGCTCCATCTTGCTTGTGACATGAAAAAAAAAACACAAGAAGAAGCGACAGAAGAAAGTTCATTTGTATTTCCAAATATATCAATAATAATTCTAAATATTTAAATTTGTATGGAATATATATATATATTTTGCCTAAATTAAGCATTTTCAAGCGCACAAACTGCTAAATGAATTAAAAAACAAACAGAAGATGCAGAAGACACACACATCGCCAGAACAACAGGCTTTTATTGCAGGTTTGAATGAGCTCAACATGCACAATAATCCCTAATTTGGGCTAGTGTTGCAGCTGTTACCCACAGCAAGTTAAAACTCAACTCTGAACCCTCGATGTCACTTCCTGTCTGCCCCCCAATTAGCACATTTACACCAACACACACGGGCATGAGTCTTATTTATGTCTTACATGGCTTATTTACACTTATTATGTCTACAATATTAGGCAATACGAGTGCAAAGATGACTATCGGGGTGTTATTTAATGTCTAGAGGGCTCTACTAATGTTAAAACCAGTATTTAGAAGTTTGTAAACATCTTTTCTATGCTCTAACTATGAAAATACTCCATTTATAAATAAGGAATCCTACTTATCACGGTCGGGTGTGGAACCAATTAACTGCTATAAATGAGGGATTACTGTAGTTTATGATATTTATGTTTCATTGTTTTTATTTTCAGGCTGGTTCCTCACTCGCTCAAGCAGTTGCCTTCCTCCAGTCTGCAGGAAGCATCTGATGAGTGCTGTCACAAACAACCAGCTGATGGGGTCCACTTTCAAATGAAAATAGTCCAACACCCACCTCCAATGAAGCTGACTGCGTGACGGGCTAAATGCTAGAAGACCCGATTACAAGACATCACTGAAGACTTTTTTTTTTGCAAGTTGTCTTTATCGAACTTTTGTTTTGACCGAGAGGAACCATGGGGGCCACAGGTTACGGCTACTATCGTGGGACGATCTTCTTCTGCATGTTCATCGGCTACATGCTGTATTTCTTCAACAGAAAGACGTTCTCCTTTGTCATGCCCTCGGTGATGGACGAAATTAGGCTGGACAAAGATGACTTGGGTATGGTAATCAAGCTAAGATACCTTCACCTTTTAAAACCGTCAGACCCAGAGAAGAGTGGTTGTATTTGTGTTGGTATGGTAACTATGCAATGGTGCCTGGTGAGGTCGCTGACTCCTTTTGTACCGGACAGAAAAATCGGATTACCGATATATGTACCCTGATCTGGCTTGCGCTTTGTAGGCTAAAGAGTGTTGATATCATTTATGTTCCACAGTCGATGGTGACCCTCCTTCTGTCTACAGGTCTGATCACCAGCAGCCAGACCATGGCCTACGCCATCAGTAAATTCATCAGCGGTGTGTTGTCGGACCAGATTAGTGCCCGCTGGCTTTTCTCCATCGGCCTCTTTGTGGTGGGAGGCATCAACGTGGTCTTCTCCTGGTCTTCGACTGTGACTATGTTCTCTGTGCTCTGGTTTGTTAATGGCCTGGGACAAGGCTGTGGCTGGCCGCCATGTGGGAAGGTTCTACGTAAGGTAATCCCATTGTGTCTTGGAAGTCGTGCTGCACAGATTTGCCTCCTTCAGTGTTATGACCACGTCCATATCCACACAGGCACGCTGTATGATACGTGTAATTGTGAGCCATCTACCCCCAGAGTGAGAACCAGCTGCTCACAGACTTGTTTTCACTTTGTACTGCAAGAGAAAGTTCACTGGTTGGAATACCAATACTTGCTGCCAGACACGGTTGACCTCGGCCCACAGGAGATGCCAGACTGTAAACTGAGAAACTGATTGAGAGTTCAGTGGGATCGGTACTACAAAAAACTGAATTGACCAACAGACTGCAAGGTTTTACTCACAAGCAGCTTACTTAACCGATAAGGTCTCAGTGCAGTACGTATAAGCATACTGTATGCAGGAAGAGACACCAGTGTACAGGGGGGAAAATAGGTATTTACCCACTTACAAAGATGGACAGTCCAGAATCGTTATACTATATTGACTATATTTTATACATTATAAGTGAAATAAGTATTTGATCCCAATACAATACGTGGCTTCGTACTTTGTGGAGAAACCCTTGTTGGCAAGCACAGAGGTCAGACGTTTCTTGTAGTTGGTCAGCAGGGTTGCATCTCAGGAGGGACTTTGGTCAGAGAAACATGTTTCCACTTCAGTTTATTATATTGCATCCTACTTTGCGGAAATTCACTTATGGCGGTAGAGTCTGGAAGCAATTAACTGATAAACGAGGGACGACTTTGCATGTGTCGTCTTTAGCGGGTGGGGCTTTGTGGGCACCGCAGGATCTCAATCCATTACAGCAAAGTGTGTCACTAATGCTTTTCTTGCCGACTGTGCTCCCAACTCCCTTGACATCATTAACCCATCATCCTCCAGAGCGAGGGCGATTGACTGTTATCTTGTATTTCTTCCCTTTATGAAGTATTGCACCAATAGGTGTCTCACTGTCTCACCAAGCTTCTTGCAGATAGTCTTACAGTCCATTTCAGTCTTGTCCCTGAGGTCCTTTGCCAGCACTTTGGTCTTACCCACGGGGATGGAGTGGTTTGAATGGAAGCGACAGTTTCTGTGACAGGTGTCTTTTATCCATATAATGAGTTGAGATAAGGAGTTCTGTCTTAAAGGAACAGGACTAATTTGTGTGTTTCCAGGAAACATCACCGGTTTGTGGGGAACAGAATGCTTTCTGGTTGGAAGGGGATCAAATACTTACCTATATTTCCTTCAAATACGCATGTCCCTCAATTCATGTATAATCTTTATTTAATGTTATTAATTTTTACATTATGTCTCGCTGTTGCAATAAACCCACACTAAGATATGTTCTCTTCATATTTTTGTAAGGGGGGTAAACCTCCAATACCAGCAGGGGATCAAACACTAATACAGTATTTCCCCCCCACTGTAACCATATAGAGGCGCTGTGAGAGTAAGACGCTGCTTTAAACGTAGCAGTGCTAAAAAGGTGGGGAATAAATAGGCTTTGGCACGTCTTCAGCATGTCAAAGGGGATCAGATTACAGGAGATTCTATTAGTAGAACATCCTCAGTAGATCTTTCCTGAGAGAAAAGCAACAACCTTGAACACCACATTCTTTCTTCTCCGAGAGAAATAATCTTTTAATAGGTCTCATCTCTCAACTACGACCCTTGGCACGGTGGTAGAGCAGCTGCTCTTCTGCAGAATTAGCATCTTCTCACAGAGGGCCAATACCATGGTCAGGGTGACAGATCGGGCTGGTAATCGATACTCCCATGCAATCACGTGCACATATGACTGTATTGCAATCGCTCCTCCACAGTTTCGTTTCACAAACCTAGTAGAGAGCAGGAGAAAGACTCCAAACTAATCAACAAAGTCCAAATAAAAACATGTCATTTAATGAACGCCATCGCTCTTGAGAACAGATGATAAATTGACCTTCACTTTTTGGTCCACTCATAATGGCGGTGGTTTAAGTCTGCATATTAATTGAAATTGAAGGGGAACGTTTAGCAAGGATGATAAAGAAGTATCCAAAATATGAAATACATACAACCAACGATAAAACATAATTTTTGGGGGAATCCCCACTCACAGTCACAGGTTTTCACCGCTGCACCGTGCGGGGATTGGAAAACCAATATAAATCTTCCAGATTAAACACTCTTAATGCAAAAAAAAAATCATCTAATTTATTTGTTCATATGATGCACACAGAGCAATGAACAACTTCATGCTCTGTCTCCTTTCTGCTCTGTTCTCCTGCCGTGAGGCATTCAGGCGCACTCGTAAGTGTGAGTGTTGGGAATTAATTGTTGTTTTTAATTTTTATTCACTTTTGGAACCTAGAGTGTAGGATTTAAATTCTTCCGCTTGCGTGGACATTTATTTACCAGTCCACCCTGTCTTTGTACAGTAGACCACCACTTCTAGTGGCATTCCGGGACCACCCTTAATTGGCGAAAATCCACGAGTAATTGATGCGGCCATAGAAATGTCAATTTCTGACCCACAGCTCACTCCTCCCCGTCCAAACCCTCCTGCTAGCTTGATGTAGACGTCCTCCTCCGATTCTGTATCATCATTTGCACTAAAATTACTCTTATTTGATTAGATTCAGCTCCAAAACCCTCCTCTTCTCTCTTCAGTTGCTATTGTTCACTAGCGACGGAAGCTAGCAAGTTAAATGTTAGCACATTGCAGGTTGAAGCCGTAAATATGGCCTCACTCACTTATTAAACACATTTTTAGTTATAAAAGGTATGGAAACTCACCACTTATGAATGATAATGATGATCCATAGAACAGATGAATCTGTTAGTGTCACAGCCTGGTTGTCAAGCTAGCGCTTCAACCTCACTTCCGTCTGCTGCGGCGCCGCCTCCATCTACCTCAACACTAACTGTGGGGCAGAGGCCGTCTTGGGTAGCTGTCACAGAAGTGGTTTCTCCAAGCCTCGGTTACATATTTCCTACTGCTTGTCTGTTGTAATTCCAGTAACGACTTACCATCACATTGTGTTCACCTCGTTTTGAGGTTCGATTGTTATATATGTTTCATCTGCAACCATGGTGCGTTCATGGACTGCCGAGCAAAGTACAAAAGCTGCAAAGCTTGACGAAAAACTTGATCATTTTATTAATAAATGATCACAGACTTGGGGTGAATGAGATGTGCTGTCTGTGGGAAATACAGCCTATTTTTGGAGAAAAAAATACCACTAACAATCTCTTGGACCAATCTTTGCAAAATTGCAGGGCTGTGAATGCTGAATCACGAATGTGTGGGGATCCACTGTATTACTTTGTTAAATGTTGAAGTTTAAAAGTTCCTGTGATCAGCCACTTGGTTTGATGGTTTGTAAAACGTGCACCATGTCATCGCTGTCATGTGTTTCTTTAGTGGTTTGAGCCGTCCCAGTTTGGAACATGGTGGTCTGTACTGTCCTGCAGCATGAACCTGGCAGGGAGTCTGGGCCCGATCTTGGTCACAGTGCTGCTGCACTACTATGACTGGAGGAGCATCCTAACAATGTCAGGCGTCTTCTGTGCTGCCTTCTCATTTGTGACCCTGATGTTGGTGAAGAATGAGCCAAAGGATGTGGGCCTGCCCAGTGTTACGGTGGCAGCCAAGAAGGGGGCGAAGGGACGTGAGTAACAAGAATATATTGATGGGTGGAAGAACGAAAACACCCATAAGTCCATAAATTCATGTTCTGTTGTTCAAAACATGAGATCATGTGGAACATTTCTTACGACACAAACCAAAAAGCTCCATTTTACTCGTCCATACACACACAAACACGTTGCAGCCTGAGTTTCAGAAAGTCAAAAACTTACGTTTGTGTGTGGACGAGAGGCGTAGAAAAATAGGCATTTTTAAAATATGTTGTTTTAGTTATACGGTTACTAATATGGAATGACTCATTTGTAAGTGTAATTAGTTACATCATGTAATTGCTCCTCCACAGTTACAAATACACTCCCGGTCAAAAATTTAAGAGCAGTTGAAAAATTGCAAGTTTACATTTTGCACTGTTGGATCTTAAGAAGATTCTAAATTGAGCTTCAAAATGCAAAAATAAGAAATTGGAGTGAAACAAAAAACATTTTGAGTAAGCAATTCATTGCAAACAAGCAGTAAAGTGAAATAGGCTGTTCATCAGCTGATCAAAAGTTTAAGACCACAGCCAAAATCTTGGCAAAAATCTGGATTCCAAGTCATTTTCTGTCCAGTATTCTCACTGTCATGACCTCTTGATGGCAAAGGCAAAAAGGCTTTCTGTCTTTGGATGCGGTTGGATTGTTGAGCTGCATAAGCAAGGCTTCTTGCAGCGCGCCATTGCTGCTGAGGTCGGACACAAACTTCTTCAAAGACCCTGAGGGTCATGAAACAAAAAAATGTCCAGTGGTAGACCCAAAAACATTTCACCGGCCCTGAGCTGGAAGATCCCATTGGCTGTCCGTCAAGACACGGGACGATCCTCGGCCCAAATGGAGGTTGTTACTGGTACAGAGTGCAGTCCAATAACCATTAGACGGCATCTGCGAGAGGAGCGTTCTATGAACAAAGAGCGTCTTAAAAGACCTCGTCTCCGTTAATACCACAAAATTGCCTGTTTGGAATTTGCACAAGTGCACCAAACATTGGAAAATTAAAAGTTTTATTCTCTGATGAGGAAAAAATATAACTTTGACGGTCCTGATGGCTTCCAGCGTTACTGGCATGACAAGGAGATCCCACCTGAGATGTTTTCCACATGCCACAGTGGACAGTCGCCATCATGATCTGGGCTGCTTTTTCCTTCAATGGAACAATGGAGCTTTAGGTTGTGCAGGGGCGTCAAAGGGCGGTAGCTATGTGGAGATGTTGCAGGGGGCATCAAACGTGCTCATACCCATTTTGGAGATGATTAACAAGAATGGTGCAGTCACTCATTCGTTTTTGAAAATGTTATTTGTATTTTAGGGTGGGTTCGGCCTTAAACGTTCCATCAGCTGATGAACAGCCTATTTCACTTTAATGCTTGTTTGTTTCTTCTGTTCGTATTTTGAAGCTCTACTTAGAGCCACCTGATGATCCAACAGTGCAAACTGTCAATTCTTGCAATTTTTCAGCTGGTCTTTACAATGTTGATCAGAATTGTGATTTAGCTTTGTAGCCGCGTGTGCCTTTGAGAAGTGTTTCTTGATGTTAAGGCTGAGGGGCAATTCAGCACCAAAACACCAAAGGACAGTGTTTCCCTGAGAGTGAGCAACCACAACACTCGTTGTCTGGCTGTTTAGCTTACTGTGTATTAGTAGTGAACAAGGGCGACTGAAGCGATACAGTAGATATACAGTATATCTATATCAGATGATATATACACATGACAACACGCTGCATATCACTTTTGTAGCGGTTGAAATAATCATTTATTAGGTTACCCGTTACTGAGAAACAATAACAGTATTACTCCCAACACTTCTGATAAAAACGTGAAAACTGGAAGCCTAGGAAAAAAAAATAATAATTCAACTAGACATGTTTTTTTTTCTGGTGTGTTTCTCAGCAGGCAACAGTGAGAGCACCCTGAGTGAGTTCCTCCTCTCGCCTTTCCTTTGGGTGCTGTCTCTGGGCTACCTGGTGGTGTTTGGGGTGAAGACAGCTGCAACCGACTGGGGGCAGCTGTTCCTCATGCAGGAGAAAGGCCAGACTGCTCTCATGGGTATGGATTTGAGACATTGCAGTACTTATTGGCCGTTGGTTGGCATATTTTCACCAACTTGTGCTTGTTCACAGGCAGTACTTACATGAGTGCCTTGGAGGTGGGTGGATTCGTGGGCAGCCTTGCTTCCGGCTTCATCTCTGACAGAGCAGTTGCTCGAGTAAGAAGCAGACACGTTTCTTTTTTTTTGGATTACTCTTGTCACAAACATGCGCTCTGACATCCCCCAGCATGGCCTGGGCACACATGGCAACCCTCGCCACGGCCTGCTGATTGTCATGATGGCTGGTATGTACGTCTCCATGTACCTCTTCAGGGTCACCATCACACCTGAAATCCCAAAGGTAAATGCAAAAAACATAAACTAAAAAATACTAGCTGGCAGCACATATAAGAGCTGTACCAAAAAGTCAGTGCGTACAAAAATTGCTTCAATGGAAGTCAGTTGGGGATGTATTTTCTGCAACAAAATGGCCTATTTTTGGAGAGAAAAAGCACGCATATAAATAACAAATAGAATAATTTGGCCAACAGGCAATTCCAGATCTATTTGTGGTGGGCCACGACAAATCAATGATGAATGAATGGGAAACACTGTACAGTCATCCTTTGTCTATTGCAGTTAATTGGTTTCAGACTCCACCCAGTAAGTGAATTTCCGTGAAGTAGGATTCAGTATCAATAAATTTAATATTTATGCCATAGAAAACCTGTTATACAATCTTCAAAATACTTTTTATAACATTATTAGAGCCCGCAAGACAAGAAATGACACCAGTAGAGTCACCTTTACATTTGTATTACCCAATATAGTAGATAGAATCAGAGTAAATAAGACATATCAGGCATACTGTATTTTCCGGACTATAAGTCACACTTTTTTCATGGTTTGGCTGGTCCTGGGACTTATACTCCGGAGTGACTTACACTGACAGCCTCGAGAGGGCGCTCTAGGCTTGTGTGCCTGCTATCTGTTACTCTTGTCACTCCCCTACCACTGAAAATTGACAATGTAAACGTCAACTTATAAAGACAACTGAGAAAGACGGGAAACGCAAATGCCCCCAAAAACAAAATCGTATTTTGCAGATTGCAAGCTGCAAGTAAACTAGTTATTTTGTTTAGGCTCTAGTTATCTGAATAACTGTTAATATGTTACGTTAACATACCACCTATTCACGTTATGTTAACAGACGCCTATTTAGCCTGTTGTTGTCCGTTTTATTGTTATTGCTATAACTTGCCTTTCAAGATGATATGTCTCTGATTTTATGAAGTAAATTTCCCCCCAAAATTGCGACTTATAGTCCAGTGCGACTTATATGTTTTTTTTCCTTCTTCACTGTGCATTTTTGGCTTGTGACACTTTTACTCCGGAGCGACTTATAGTCCGGAAAATACGGTAATTAAGATAACAGACTTGCACGTTAGCAGTTCCTTGTTGTTTTTTTCTTGACAGCGTACTTCCTGCAGTGGCTGTTGCCTCATCAATGTATACCAGTGACTGCTTTAAATAGCTTTCCACTTGTATTACCCAATATAGCAGACATAATGAGAGTAAATAAGCCATTTTAGAGGTAAATAAAACTCCTGTTCTGTGTTTGTCACAGCAAGTGTGTTTCCTAGCGGACCTTTGTGCCGGCAGACAGATGTGTAGAGGACAGGAAGTAACGTCGGAGGTTCAGAGTACGAGTTTTAGCTTGTCGTGTGTTAATGCACCAATCCACTGCATATGTATACGGACGACACTGTGTACATAACCAACACTGACATTTATTACTTACCTCAGGAGGCTCCTCTTTGGGTTCAGGTCCTCCATCCAGTGTCTGTGCTCATCGGTGTCTCCGAAAGAGAGGTAACATTTTTACAAGATATACGACGAAAACTACGTATGACAACTTTCTCCTCTCATTCACAGATCTGGATCCTCTTTCTCGGTGCTATGTTCGGATTTTCCTCCTATGGACCGATCGCTCTGTTTGGTGTGATTGCAAGTGAAAGTGCCCCCTCCAACTTTTGCGGAACCTCCCATGCTATCGTGGCTCTCATGGCTAACGGTACGAGCATCTACAAATACAATAGTTTTGTCTACAGTGTTTCCCACATGACTGTGTGGCTCGTGGGGGGCTTGCTGATGTCATAATTGGCCATAATGCATTTGCATGTATTTTTTATAACGGGAAGAAGAAAATGGTGTTTGAGAGGAAGGTGAAACTTCCGTAAACTGTTTAACTTTGACAGCCCCTACGTACAACTATTAAAAACGTGTTTTGCGTTAACATTTTTGAGCGTCAACCGCTGACGACGTCATAGACGGGCGACATAGCTGACTTCTGGTTCCGCTTGCTGTTTTGTTAGCACACTAACGATTCCAGCAAGGACATTTGTGATAAAAATACATTAAGAACACAGTTGGACTTGCGCACTGTAATAATAAAATGACGAGACATGCGGCATATTGTAACCGCACCCAGAAAATGTACACAAACACAAAATTTTGGCATAAATTTTTGACGGTAACCGAAAAACATGCTAGCCGGGGCGGACTCTAACCGAGGTTCCACTGTAGAAGGTCATAGAAAGTCACCAAATGTGTCCATATCGTCCAAATAAATTCAGTGCCATTATAAAGTGTGTATGAACGAGGGTGAACCGGCAGCTCCAGATCTATTTGTGGCGGGCCGCCACACATAAATGAATGCACGGGAAACACTGGTCTACTGTATGTCATACGAGTGACCCAGCTTTCTTTTCATTACAGTGGGGGCTTTTGTAGCAGGCCTTCCCTTCAGCACTGTTGCCAAACAACACAGCTGGGACATGGCGTTCTGGGTCGCTGAGGTCTTCATGGCCGTCACCACCGTATTGTTCTTCCTCGTTCGCAACATGCGCACCAAGATGGGAAGAAGAGAGAAGATGGACTAATGTACACTCTTGGTTCTCTTGTGTTAACGGTGCTGCGTACTTAATCATGCACATTACCGCCACACAAATCCGCATGGAACTCAGGGTCGATTTGTTCAATGGCTTAAAACGCACCATATGGACAAAATTAATGTATTTTGTAAGTTTACTCCCTTACACAAATGTCAGTATAAGTCATAAGTATTAGATCGCGATGCAATTGGCGGCTTGGTGCGCACACAAACACACACACACACAGCGGACTCTCTCTGTTTTAATACTTCCACAGATTTCTAAAAGCAGTACTTGTCAAAATGCCAAATAAAAGCTGGGTGCCAAAAACAAAAAAAAAAGACGGTCAGTGCTGACTTTGACGTGATTCTCCATTTTGAACGTTTACTGACGAGTCTGTATATTCTAGACCAGGGATTCTCAACTGGTCGGTCGCGCACACGTTTTCAGCAGGTCATAGACATCTAGTCAAAACTGGCGTGAAAGCAGGGGATGTCCATACTTTTCCAGGCGAGGGCCACATACAGCACCATGAAAGGATGCAATGGGCCACTTTAATATTTTGTAAAGCAACACATGTAGATATGCTAAGAAGTTATATAGTTCAGCAAAAAACTACACCTCAGCTTTGTGATACACGTGAGAAAAAACTTCTGTTTTTGCCCATTTTTGCTGCTGCTGGGTTTTTTTTTCAAAAATATTTCAACTTGTCAAGTCTTTGTAAATGTTGTTCTCGTAATATTATGGCTTTAGTGCTACAGTGTATAGTTTCCTCAACCTAATTTTTAAAAAAATTATTACTTAAAAAAAACAAACATTTTTTTCTTTAATATTTCAGCTAAAATGACATTTTCTCGAAAATTGCGACTTTTTTTCTTGTTAGAATACAACTTTTTTTCTCTTAAAATTTTGACTTGTAAAATTAAAACTGTTTTTTTCATTTCTGCATTTTTTTTCAAAATATTGCAACTTTTTTCTTGTAAATTTTATTATGACTTTATTCCCTAATTTTTGCAAAATTACAACTGTATTTGTTGTTTTGTTTATAATTGTATATTACAACTTTAAACAAAAATAAATGTCTTTAATATTTAAAATTTATGCTACCAACATGACATTGTTCTTGTAAAATTCAAACTTTTTTCTCTTCATATTTTGATGTTATTCTTGTAAAGTTACTGCTGAGTTTTTCCATTTTTGCTGTTTTAAAAAAAAATTCTTGTTAAATTATATTTGCAGAATGTGCCACGGGCCAATAAAAAACGTAATAAAACAGCCCCGGGCCCCACTTTGGACACGCCTGCATGAAAGTATTCCAAGTACATTAATAATAAAATACAAAATAAAAATGAGTACATAAATATAAATAAAAGGAACAAATAAAAAACAAATACATCGTCACACGGTGGCTCGGTAGTAAGGTAAGCAGATGGACAGGTGCCAGGGGGCGAAATTTTAAAATTATTTAAAAAAATGAAAACGTAAAAAATTGAAAAATCTGCAGTAATTTTACAAGAATAAAGCCAAAAATATTAAGAGAAAAAATTTTATTTTATGAGAATAAAGAAAATATAAGGACAAATATTTTAGTAGCTTAAAGTTGAAATATTAAAAAGGTTATTTTTTAAGTTGTAATATAAACATATTGAAATAAAGTTACATTTTTGGATAATTAGGTTGCGGAACAAGTTATGTGAAGAGAATAAAGTCATAATATTATGAAAAGAAAATGTACTTATTTAACAAGAAAATTGAAATATTTTGGGGGGGGGAACAGCAACATGGGGAAAAAGGACAAACGGTGGAAAACATTTGCACACCCCAGCTGTGTAGCGCTGCACATAAAAATCAAGGAAAAAAATATCTCGATTCACACTAACGTGCAATCTAATTAAATGTTTTACACTATTTATTTCTTTACTGGAAGAGCTGCATTGCAAACACTGCCATTTTACTCAAGGACTCATGCGGCCCTTCCCCTATGAGCCTCGCTAGTGCCCATTACATGCATGAATGTACGGTGGAGTGAGCGAGCGTGCCGTGTTTTGGACTTGATAGATTATTTTCAGCCCGAGACCTCCAATGAAGAACAGCAGAGACCACTGGAAGTTTCTTTAAAGCAGAATGAGAATGAGGAGTAAAATAATAATCAAAATAAATAAAACATGGTGACTTTACAACGTAAGCACATGGCCCTGAACATGATGTGAAAAAATTAAGCACACAAAAATTGTGATGAACATTTTTTGCACAACTTCTACACTACTATTTGTATGTGTAGCCCATCATTTCACTGACACTCAAAACTACAAATTAATGTCCAGAGTTAACTTCCTTCTCAGAAGAAAAACAGCATAACGACTACCAACCGAGTTTTATTGGTCCATTGATAACAATCATGACACAATTACATCTATAAACAAATAAAAATAAACTGCACACTTGCACGGACACCTAAACCTCGTGAGTATTGCTACTGCTGGTATGCATTTGACATGTCAAATAAATGTACAGTTTGTCTGCTGGCATTTAAGAGACTACTTTTGTTTTGATGTTACTATTACTAGAGCTAGGCTAACAAAATAAAATTAAAAGATTCCATGTTTGCCATTCATACAATGTACCATTACACACTGCATACAGAGGAGTTGAAAACCCTTTTCACAGCGGCTATACAAATTTACTGGGACACAACCAACACACAAGATACACCGTTTGGATAGGGAGGGCTCCACTACTTGGGATTTTAGATTTATTGATCCAATTTCATGAGAAAACTGCATGATTACAAGAGCCTGCAAACATTCTAAAACACTGTTCTTCTTTATAAACAACAAAACAATGGCTGACCCCCACACCCCCCACCCAACCCCAAGCACAGATTACATACTGTCCCTTTAAAGCATATGGAATGTAATCCATGCAGGTAAACTCATTCACTTGTCAACCCAGCTCCTGTGAACTTGCTTGTGTGTTGACACCCTAACCTGTCCCGCACCCTGCCCCTCTTTCACATTTTAAACAACATTTTAAACGACCCCCCCCCCCCCGTGAAGAAATTCTCCCATCTCCAAATTGACTTTTTATGTCTTTCATTAAAAAAAAAAAAAGAAGTGTTGTCTACAATCAAACTACTAAAAAACCTGTGTTTAGAAAATAGCTGATAAAAATATTCCCCTGAATTGTACAAGAAAAGAGGTACAGGGAGCACTGGTAAAAGATGCGCTTTGAGAGATGTTATTCTGCTGCGTCATCTTTTTCCCCCGCCGTGTCCGTGGCTGGCGCCTGTAACGCACACACGCACGCATTTTAAGTGCCAGGTACATGTTGCGGCGAGGATTTCCCTCGTGCTGCAAGATTATGTCACGATGACACGACACCGACCTCTTCCTCAGCTTTGGTTTCGCCATTCTCGGCGGGGGCGTCGGTCTCCTTCTCCTCGGGCTTGCCCTTCTCCACCTCCTTCGCTTTCTTAGGCTTGGCGGGTGCTTTCTGCAAGGACACACGGAACACAGGTTTGTCAAGAACACAAAGTTCTACCTCTCGGGGCGTGCTCATCATTTCATTCATTTACTATTATCTACGGCGGCCCGCCAGAAATAAATTCGGACCGCCACAAATACGTTTGGCACAAATCTGTTTGCCCTAGCTCATAAACACATAACGCACCTGGTCTGCCAGAGCATAAGAAGGAGGAACAGCAGGAATGAGCGTTGCCAACTTTGTGGCTTTGTCGCTATGATTAGTGCACAATCAGACCTTTCTAGATATATATTTATTTTTTTAAAGAAGCAACAGAAAAAAAGTTATTTTCTTACACTAACTAGCAAGCATATATTTTGCTTTTTGCACGTGTTTTTTTAAAACTCACTTCTTGCAAAAGCGTCATGGCCAATTGAGCAAATTTGATGGTTATATCACCTCCACACCCAAAACACGTGAGACTGCTGCACATTTGTGACGAAACCAAACCGAAAAAGCTACGTTTTATCTGTCCACATGCAAACAATGAAGCCAGAGTTTTTGAAAATCTCCACTCTGGCCCAAGTTTTCCCAAAAGCGCTTCTTAAGGATAAAATCCTACATTTGCACGTGGACCAGAAGCTAAAATAAATAAATAAATGTGTGTGTGTGTGTGTGTGTGTACAGACATGACCAATTATGCAAATTAGATGACACCAACTCCAGCATTCAATCAATAATCAATAAAGAATAGTATTTATTCAAATAAACCAGTCTTTCCCCCAGGTCAGGGGTTTCCAAACACATGCCTGCGAGGGCTGCACACATAAAAATCGAGTCCAATGTAGGTGAACATGCAAATGGCCACCAGGCCACACTTTGGACACCCCTGGCTACTGTAAACTGAGAAGAGTCATCTAACAAACCGGAGCACCATCAACGTTTCTATCGTGCAACTTAAGAGGTCTCACCTTTGTCTTGGCTTTGGATTCTTCCTTTGCGGGTGTGGTTTTCTGTAAGAAAGCATTTTTAATCTTAGACAGCAGGAACAAGTCAACTATTAATACTGTAGAACAGGTCTTGAAGTTTCTGTACTTACTATCAACCGGAGAGATCTCCTCTTGGGCTGCAGAGTGAAAAGTGACAGGCTGATTACTTTTCACGTTGACTTCTTGTGCTTCTACTGACCCCTAGTGGGCCAATGTATTATCGATGGTTAGATTTTTTCCCTTACCTCGGGTGCATCTGACGCTTCCTGTGGAAAAACAAAGACAATCCAATTAAAATATGTGTGCCATACCAAGCATATGGAGAGACTGAAGCATGCAATTCCAGAATAATCAGTCATGCATCTTCAAGTGGGCGGTCCCAGACGGCACTACCGGGTAGCTGCACTTCCTGTTTCATGACGTCAGGGCTATGTACCAATTCGCTCACTTCTGTGCTTAAGTCTTTTGAGTGCATAAATACGCTCGCAATGTGAAGTACGGACGTTACAGTCAACACGCTTCAAATGGTGAGTGCGCAGTGCCGGACACTTAACACTCTCTATCATCGCCATCTTGGCTACGTTGAGATAGGGGAGGGACTAACGAATGGTCGCAATTCAATTTGAAAACAAGTGGAAGCGGATAAATGTTGCAATCGTCATTTCCGGTAGGTGCGCAACGACAATAATGGATTTGGGACAGCACGACATTGTTAGAATTACTGTACGCAGTGTACACAGTATACTTATGGATGTGTACTGACGGGTGTATTCCATTTGTGAGACAGTCTGAGTGTTTAAGTATGCTGTGTAAAACGTGCCATATTTGTTGTGGCGACTAGACTCAGCATACGACAGAGCCCCAAGTGTAACACAACCATACAAACTAAATGGAACCACTGTGACCTGCTGCTGGTCGCAGGAGCTTACCGACTGTAAAGCTTACGAAGTAGGGGGCGGACTCCACCTCCTCGTCGCCATCCTTTCATTGCTAATAAACGGGCGACCGGCGAGGGGGTGAAAACCAAGTGTTCCCGCCGTGAATTTGAAAAAGCTTCTCGGCGACGAGAAGCCCCAGCAACACGAGCTGTGGTGACGGAGGCTCGCCATTACATAACCTTCTTTCTTCCCCGACGACCGCCGTCCAAACAGCTGCGTCTTCACCTCGGCTAATGGCGGCCGCGCGCGCGAACAATGGCACTAATATGAACCAAAACTGACAAATAAGCATTTTACTCACGGCGGCGAGACCACAAAACACAACAAACCAGACCTAACCACTAAACTACGAATGAATTAAGCGTTTAAATTACGGTCAAAGTGAAACTTCATTATCCTGCATAACGGACAATCAATATGCCGCCAACTTTCTCTGCAAAAAAAGTCGCCATGCACTGCAAAACACACCACTGCATATGTTATATTTATGTAAACGTGTTGCAATAAGCAACACGCAGGAAAATACTGACGAAATCCCTTGAAAGGAAGATAATCACCGCAGAGCGATAAGAGCAACAATCACCTCCCTCCGGCAATCAAATCAAGACAGGCGTACCAACAAGTCTATTTTTTTTTTTTTACATGTGCACAAAACATAAAGCGAATGAGTAGCAACAAAACAATGTATACAGACAGCAGATGTGGGTTATAAACGCTGTATTACTTAATGCATGAAATATCTCGGGTTTACTCACTTTGCTCCTTCTAGGCATGGTTGATTTGTGAGTGGTGTTTGTGGAAAAGGGAGAAAAAAACAGGTACGTGTAAGCGAATAGAGGAGAAAGATATAGTGGTATAGTGAGGATAAAGCGGTACTAGTACAGTCTAATAGAGGGCAGCCACACGATAATGTTCCATTGGAAGAAAACTAGCTCAAACCGGATTGGATTCTCCCCCTCCCTCCTTATTCAAATCTTATAGTTCCTGCATGATTGACGAGAAAAGTCCCGCCTTCGCCGCCCGTCGATTGGGTAAAATAGCGCCCAGTGACACGATTTCAAATCTCCACGCTTTCCTGTGTGGATGTCACTTACGTCAATCAAGTAATTCGCCAAGGTAGTTGTCTTTCTGTGCAGCCATCTGTTTTGGAGAAGGCGAAAATGTCAACAAGTCTTCTCTGAACGTTTTTTTGCAAACAATTTGCTCGACATAATTCTGTGTGTGAGATGTTTGAATTATTGTTTATTTTACTGGTGGGTTTGTGTGTATTGGTTGTGGATTTAGAGGGGTGTGTACTCTCCCAGCCAAGTCTTTTGTATTAAAAGCTCGGGAAAATGGCGACAGGATAATTGTGGTCGCCACTCCATTGTGCAGTGTGCACTCCCAACATGACTTCAGCGTCATTCTGCTTGTATCAAAACAGACCCGCATTTGCAATGGAAGCTTCTACCTGCAGCTTCGTGAATACCTGCAACAGTAATGTGCTTCTCATTTCTCCAATGCACAAACAAACCATAGTTTGAAGGTTTCAGTGTACAAAAAATACACAAATCACCTGTCGTCTTAAAAAATGATTAATATCATATATTTTTTTGCTAAATGTCAATTTTAATGTTTCAAAATACATTTCTGAGATAAGGGTGTGATGTTTTAAAAATAATGATCATGTATGCCTGTCACCTTATTACAATTAAATATTTTTGGGCCTCAATGTGCAAAAATGAGATAATAAGATTTATTGCATATAAAATATTAATACTAAGATAAAAGGGTGGGCAATAGTTGACATTGTGGTATCAGTTTCAGCAAAATAAAGTCAATATTCAAAATAAGTAAGCAGAAAAATGTAATTTTCTCTCATTCCTTTGGCTTTTTGGCTCCAATGCCCTCCTTTATCCAAGAACGTATTCCTTGAGGCTATAAACAATATAATATATTTCAACAACACAACAAAACACACACAAATATTAGACAACTGAAAAATATCAATTTCATCACGCTAGTATCGATCCATAACTCATACTGCCGTCTGTACTGATACTATCGATATTTGGCTAGATCCTCCCACCCTCTAAATCAGGGGTCACCAATGTTTTTCCTTGTGAGAGCTACTTTTACAAAATGAAAATGGCCAAGAGCTACTCATTTTTGTAACATTTATTTTCAGAGCTTAATTTAAACCCAAAGAAAGCGAATATGCTTGTTTTACCAGAACATGAACAAAATGCTGGTGTCCACAACTCACATTTTGTATTTCAGAATGCATTTCTTTCTACTGTTCTTTCATTGTTAACTGAAAACCTGAATGAAAAGCAGGCTTTAGGGTTCAGTGTTAGGGTAAAAAAAAAATTGAGATTTTGAGATTAAAGTGGTAAATTTACGTATAAATGAGATGTGCTTTCTTGGAAAAAAACACCAATTGTCAGAGAAAAATAAAAACATTGAACTTTTTTTAAGTCATGAATTTATGAGAAAAAAAGTAGTAAATTTTTGAGAAATAATCTCGGAAATGTAATACTTTTTTTTCACGTAAATTTAGAACAAAGTCGTACATTTATGAGAAAAAAAGTTGTAATATTACGAGAATAAAGAATTAAAACTTTATTCACAATTCACACATGACTCCGTTTACGATCGGTCATTGTTTCAACAGCCAAAATTAACCGCTATAAATAAGGAATTGCTGTATGTATACATTGTTTAAAAACAATGAGGTTTGTGAGTGAGCAGCACCCGCTGCTCGTTGAGAAGAGCGATATGTGCTTTCAAGTCAGAAACCGGCAGTCCACAGATCGATTGCAGTCCTGTGGGATACACTGCTTCATTAACTATAAAAAAAATAGTGAATACTGATGAACCTTGTGGTTTTGCACAAGTACACAGGTAGTATTGTTTAAGCAGGTAATTGGACACAAGAGTAGAGCTAATAATGACCACCACAACTGCTGTTTACTCCAACTCCAACGTCCTGGGGTTGCTAGAAGTTGAAAGGTCAGAAAAACATATATTGCTGAGGACACGGAAGATAAAGAAAGGGGTGGTGGTTGGTAATAAAGGTGGAGGAACATGGGGTAGTGGAGGTCTCAGATAACACCGCCCTTATTGTGGTGCTTCACGTAGCCCTTCCATCACAGCTGGTGCCATTTGCCGTCCTTTCCCGCCTTTTCCAGTGGATTCCCGCATATTCACAATTTATCATTCAAGGCCCTGCAAATTTGCAGATTTTTGTAAAAAAAAAAAAAATTAATATAAAAAAATAAACCCCAAAATAGGCTGCTTTTCCGCAGGAAACACACCTCATTCACCCAATAATAATTTGTAAGTAAGTACAGGTAAAATGTACCACTATTAGAAAGCCCACAATTTTTGCATGTTTATGTGTTTATGCTTCACTGACAAATGTTTTTTGTCAAACGTTGAGATTTCGCACCTTGCTCGCCGGTCCTTGAACGCACCATAGTTGCTGTGAGACGCAAAGGGGAAACATATACAGTATATACTGTATATAACAAGCTGAAACTTACAGTGAGATGAACACAAGTTAATAAATGATGCTAAGTCCTTACTGGAGTTACAACGGGCAAGCAGTGTGGGTTATGTAGACGCAGCTTGGAGAAACGACTTCTACGACAGCTTGTTGGGACGACCCCGTGCAAGGGAAGGGAAGGCAAGAGAAGCTCAGCTTCCCCTAAAATGTCAACCAAAATGCATTGACTAAATACTGTATGCCTTCATCTTTTGTTCAGAATCAGCTAACGCTAACACATTTAACTGACATGACTTCCTTTTCATTCATCCCCACAGCATCACGGCGCTTTTACACAGTCGGACACTGAGCGTCTACAGACTTCGTTGGGGAAGCGTAGTGTAGGTTGTTCCACTGCGCAAAGCTGGACGGTCATTGGATAATTGCTGGGCTTTGTCCCGCCCATCGAACGCTCAGCATCTCTGGGGGTCTATGGAGCAGTGGGATGGCCCGGACGCTCGGGTGATTGGATGATCTGTCTGAGGCCGAATCCCTTTTTAATTGACAGTGAAATGAGTTAATCAGTGATCTTGAAGTAGAAACCTTCACCGGAGCATTTTCCAAGTTTTCCATTCTGTTGTTCTGAACTGATCCGGAGACTTTAGAGATCCTCAGCGACTTAATCTTTGTTAAAAACGACTAGCGTTGTGTTTGGCGACTGTCCCCCATCACGATCATTCACACACACAGCCGGTCACACAGTCGTGCTCATGGCAAAACAGGAAGGTGGTGTTGAAGAGGAAGGTGTTGCTCTGTCTGCCACATCGTGTCTTTGAGAACAGTCACAACAAGAATCACATCTTCAATATCAAAAAATGAAAAATGTATTCAGTTAGCGTCCGTTTCGGTTCTAGTCGGACCTTCTGGAGCAAATTAAGGATGATAACCAAGGTTCCACTCTATTTGGAGCCTTTATATTTGATGTCTATTATGGCACGTGTCGGTTTTCATGAAGGACCTATAAAGAGCGATTGCATTACCTTGTATGACTGGGCTACATTGCACACTTGTATGTTTGTGTGCGTGGAATCATGTCAGCAGGAAGCATGCCGTGCTTGGGCACAGATCAGAACATTCACACTCGTCAGACGTGAAGCAGGCCCAGGCACGATACGACACCTTTAGGTCAGCATCATGCACTTTCATTGGTAAAACTGAAAGTTCTTGTTTCTTTGTTAAAAATACATCTTCAAATTGCCAAATTTGACACATGATACTTCCCAAAATTACGTTTTGTTTATGCTCACTCAGCAGTCACACTCGCTGTGTAGGGAGGGCAGTGCCCCTGACCTTCTTTTAGCACTAGTCTTGGCCTAGTGGCAACACAGCCTAATAAGCTCAGTAACAATAAACCTTAGTCGGCTTTAACCATTGATTAACCGACAGCTGACAAAACAAAAACTAATCTCCACATTAAGTCGAGCTCTAACGATATGGCTTTTTCATTACGGCTTCTCTTCTACTCTTGGACAAGAGGGGCGATTAGTTGGAACTAGTACATGAAACAAACGGGTGAGCCCCCCAAAGCCAAGCAAGCCAATATAAAGATGAACATAAATGAGAAACTATGACTGATGATCTTTGACATGGTGGCTCCGGTGCCAAACATTTACTTCCACACAGTACGCCGTGGATCAGAGGGCTGCTATATAGAAATATGATATATACTGTACATGACAGCATGCCATTTCTATTGCTACATGGTCGTGTTTACAATTTATCATAGTTGAAATGTTTAACAATAGTAGAGAGGTAGTTGAAATGTTTAACAATTATTTTGTAAATATTGGACCAAAACAGGAAGAAGAAATTTCCAAATTCTGGACAATGGAGGAAAGGAATGAAACCACAGACAGGAATCGTAATTCCATTTTTCTCACTGATGTAACTAAAATGGAAAACACTGACATTGTCAATCATTGTAAAGCAAAAACATCAACTGATTGTAATGGAATTGAAATGGAAACAATAAAAAGGGTTGTCAATGAGATCGTAGAACAGTTAACACATATCAGTAACTTATCATTTCAGACTGGAAAAGTTCCTAACAAAATGAAAATAGCTGAAGTAGTTCCAATCTTTAAAAATGGAGATAAACATCCATTTACAAATTACCGACCAGTTTCCTTATTACCCCAATTTTCTAAAATTATTGAGAAGCTATTTAATAACAAAGGACAAATGTATTAATAAGAATGAATTACTAGCAGGTAGTCAATACGGATACACAGCTAACATTTCAGCCTCCATGGCACTGATTGAAATCACAGAGGACATTACTAACGCTATAGACCACAGAAAGTGTGCAGCTGCAGTATTTATAGATCTCACAAAAGCCTTCGATACAATTAATCACGACATCCTAATAACAAAATTAGAAAGATCTATTTCTTGCGGGGGGCGGGAGTCGAGTGGCAACCGGCTTTGAGGCGCATTACCGCACCTACCATGTTGGAGTGTGGCCCACAGTTACAGACACGATACGGCAACTGGATCGACCCGATGTCGTGGTGAAAGCCAATATATTCCCAATCTTTAAAATACACCGGATCGGCAGCGGACATCCCTAAGTCCGTTTCTGGCTGTTCTAGACAAAAAGTAGAGTACAAACATATGAATGGAGGAAGTCAGACAGTAGTACTTTGACATGTAAAAAAGTAGACATCACACTGTGGCGACCTATCATGTAGCAGCCTCTTGGAATTCCTTCTCATGCACATTTGCAGCTGAACGGAGACAATGTTGCCAGGTCTCCACAAGCGCGAAACAAGCGATTAGCTTTTTCTGAAAACAAGCCAATAACAACAGGGAACTTGGAAATTTGCAAGCATCTTTACAAAAAAACCAAGCACAAAGTCGCTTCTTATTGGCAAATCTGGCAACGCTGGCCCGAGATGCTTTGTTTTTATGTCACGTAACAGGTCAACTGCAAAAGCCTGCCCCAAAAGGAGCATAAGGGCCATCTAGTGTTTTGTGAGGCACACAGTGTATGGCCAATAATCGCAGTCCTAGACGACTGCGTATCCCAATGCTCATGAGCTCTATCTGCCTGGATGGCACCAACATAGGCTTTGTTAATTAATTATTCATTTGAAGAGCATTTATCAGGAGTATCTGGCTCTCTCCTTTCCTTCCCCTTCTTCTCTTTTCTCTCTCTTCCCTCTAAGGCTCCAGGATATCATCTTTTTATTAACAAAATAACACACGATTTACGTATCTAAACACATAACCAACTACAATATCGTATTTTCTTCCCTTAGTAAACGTACATGTAAGTAAACAGTACATGACATTACAGTTACTAACATCAAATTCCAAAACCAAATTCCGTACTAATGAAGTCCTTGTTTTCTAATAAAAAAATACTCTTCCGACTTCAGGAGCTTTACTTTTGCCTAACAGAGAAGCAACAACATGCAGTTTACAGATGGTGTGGTAGAATCCATGTTAGTACTGCCATGCTTTCATTTTGAAGCTTACTTTGCGCTGAACAGGAAGTGTGTGTGTTTATGCTTTGTAACTAGGCAAGAATTATCATTTAAAATCAAAATCAAAATTTTGATGCATCCAACTCATACAGTATTGTTGCTGCTTTGTGTTAACTGAATGCTTCAACTAATTTTCTTACACCAAAAAAAAAAAATCTGCTATAATTTTTTTAGGCTCAAGCGACCCTAAAACAGACCAAACGGCCAAATGCAGCCCACACAAATATAAAGTTATTTATTTTATATATATGTATATAATGTGTCAATAACTTTTTTGTTGTCGTTTTTTAATGCACCAAAGGCCAAGAAGTATAAAAACTGTTCACACCCCACTGAAAATGTTATCCTACACTGACCTCTAGCGGTGGACCTTGAGTATGTCAACAGTTGCCTCCCGGCTGGTCTGTTCAGTTTGATATAATTGTCACTCACTTACATCCCATTGCGTGTCCAGGACGTTTTTATTGGTTGCATATGTTTAATATGCACATTTTTGCAATGTCTTACATTGGTTTTACCAATGCACAGCTGAATGGTAATTAATTACATTGTAAAACACCCACTAAAACGAATTGCCATGCTCATCACCAAAGACGGTAGATAGAAAGAACCGTCCATGCAGCCGCAATTTCCATGTAAGAGTGTAGTACGGATTATGGAGCAGAAAGTCCGCCATGATGGTAAGCAAAAGAGCTGGGCGGGGCTAGGCACACAACAGTGGACAATGTATTCACTAACTCACAATTTATTCACAATGCAATGTTTTTGGATTCTGCTGCCCATCATGGCTACAGAAGTGGCGCCCAGAATAAAAACAAATACATTAAATATATTAAATTAACATTTGTATATTTTTTAATAGTTAAATTCAGTGTAAAAATAAATATATATCATAATATAACATATACTATAATAATACAAAAAATAAATACTGTAATATAATACATACATTTTTGCCTATTTGTCCAGACTTTATGGACACCGTACATTATGATTCATGTCAAATTCATCCTTCAGTTGAGCTTTTATTGAATCAAAGTGAATTGCAATACATAAATTAAAAGATGATTGTGGTTACTTTCCTATGCCACCTTATTACTCAGGTCACCTTCGTTTTGGACTAGTATGGAAGTACAGTTAACATTACCAGTCAAGTAATTGTTACTATAACAACCCAGCATTTACAGCATATCATTAGCTGTGTAGTCAAATTTAGCACCTCAATGCATCGCTATGTTGTATAATGTGCCTTGACTGTCTTACCGTAGAGCAGAGATGGACAAGCTACAGGCCATATACGGCCTATCAAGCTTTTTAAATCCAGCCCATCCAATTTTCCAAATGATTTTATTAAAATCCTTTAACACCGAAGCTGTCGCCAGCGACAGGCTTTGCAACACTATTTTTAAACTACTATAAGTCTTGAACAATTTGTGCTATCCGAATAATTCCAAAAGTTTCTGAATCTAGAGGCTCTGTGTTTTCCAGTGATATACAAGACATTACGGTAATCCAAGAGACTGCATCACAGGAGCTCAGAGAAGATGACACTTTAAGACAAAGTAGAGTCAGGGTTTGTTTTACAAAAGTTTGCCCACACCTGCTGCAGAGTAGAGCATGCGGCTCTGGGTAAGACACGCAAACTCACTGTGCTTCGCTTTAAATGTCAAGCTCACACCCACAGTCCAGTGACAGTGTAAGACGTTAGTAATAGTACAATGGCTAGATAAGAGCCGGTGCCTTAATGGCCATAAATGAACTTTGCTCCCAGCGACAGTTTGACACACATAGGTGGAGTCTTCCTGTTCACCTGCTCTTTCAGGAAACGCCACATTGCAGTGGAACTGACCAGCAGGCACATTGGAGGTACGGTATGTGTCTTCTATCTGAACATTTACTGGATATTACAATGCAGTGTTGGTGAAAGCTGTGTGACACTACAACCGTCTATGGATTTTGTGATGATGGATGTGTCATTTTCTGACTGCTGTGTAGCGTATACACAGTACAACTAATAATATACATGTCTGTGTATATTATTTAAAAAAAACAACTATTTTCTAGTACAGACAGTACTCGACACAGTTTCGGTCTAAAAAACAAAAAAAACCCAAAGATTTTTCATTCAAAGATGAATTTATATTTTAAATGAAATATTACTTGTGTATGAATGTTTTGGTGGACATACACAGTTTTCCTGTTTTTATCTTACAGGATTTAAAAACATGGACGTTGATTCTTGCATCTGGCTAATGCTGTGTGCAACTGGAGGTCAGTATTGCATGACCAGAAATATTACATGCAATTTCGTTTCATTGACACATTGTCGCACTTCTGCATTCATGGTTTTTATTTGCTCTAGGATTTATTCTAGAACTCAATCATATTCTTATCATCATAATAAAACGTAATGTAATATGATGTGATGTAATGTAATGTTATATAATAATATTTAATAACAATATGTATTATTGTTATATTAGTAATGATATGATATGATATTAATCTTATATGATATTTATGTATTTAAAGGCAAATGCATTTTGCTGGCACTGTTCATATGTGCAATTATGTGATGCCTAACAAAGACACAAGACTGAGTGGGTTTACAATGCCATGTATCAAAAATCAGTGTTCCTTAATCATCTGATTAAACTTTATCAATACTCCTACACCCCACCTGGTCAAAACTGTTTGTGGTACTGAGTTGTTACTTGTTACCTTTCGTGCCGTGTTCCACAAAGATAACTTGACAATAACTAACACAAAGACTGTTTGAGAAGCAGGGGTCATGTTGAGCGCAATGATTTTCCTCTGGTGCGACAGTGGCTTGAAACGGCTGAAAATATGACGTTTTTCCTCAACTGTAATGACGCTAATACAACATATTTCACACAAACTGTTTGAGTTTCAGTCATCCAAAAACAACCCATGTAAAATATTTGCAAGCCTTGAGCAAACAGGTAAATGCCACGGATTCCTTTTTATTGTTCTGAATGATTGAAAGTTCAGCCAAAGGTTACCACTGATGGATGTCTTTGAGTTCTTTCAAATAAGGAATACATTTAGCATGAGAAATACATTTCTCATGGACAATGTAACATATATTTAACATCATAAATTAGTAGTATTTTACAAAAAAAAACATCACAAATGTCTTCTACGTGTTCCACTTGGTTTGTGGTATATCCAAGGATGCTTACTAGAAAAGTAAGAGTAAGTAAGAGATGCGACTCATGTATTGTTCTCACTTACCGTGTCGTCATTGTGTGATCAGTGATGGGACAGTTCCAGGTGGAGCCTCTCACTGCCACGGTTCTGACGGGCTCAGATGCAGGATTCACTGCCACAGTGCAGGGCACGTGGGCGGTCATGACATGGAACGTCCGAGGCTTCCTGGTCCTCACTGTTCCCAGAAGTGGTAACGTATCTTCATCCTCCGAACAGTTTTCTGCCTCATTCTGCTCCAGCGGGGACACCAGCTGCGTGGAGTTCACCATCCACAACACCACACGCATGGAGGCTGGCGCGGTCATCTGCACGGTTCAGGGAGACTATGGATCCAAAACAGCACAGCTACAAGTACAAGGTAAATGATGCAACATTGGGAGATATGTGCAGTTATTGCACCTAAACTATATACAGCAACACAATGGATTTGGATGATTCAAATGTTTTTGTATTGACCTTTTTATATTAAAAGTATGATCTAAGGGTGTACTCACACTAAGCCGTTTGTACCATCATGGACTCGGACACGACGACCTGTTTACTTGTCCTATCTCTTCTATTTTGGTGTTTTACTCAAATTTCCCTGACACAGTGGATTATTTCCAGTCTTTTTTAAAGGCGTTCTTGTTATTTCTATTATGGAAAGTGGTGGCTGTCATTAGTTACTTGCAAGAGTTAAAGAGCGTTCAAGTCTTCATTTCGCACACGAATGTAGTCAAGAGTGAGCGAGCGTGCTGTTGGTTTCACTTTTGGGTTATTTAGCATTTTTGTGTTCACGTCAAATATGAATTTTGTTGGTTATCATGAATGACCTGCGAGGAGCGATCGCATTACAGTAATCCCTCATTTATTGTGGTGAATTGGTTCCAGACTCGTAGTAGTATTCCTTCTTTATAAATGAATATTTTGTAGTTATGGCATAGAAAAGCCGAAAACCCCTTTACGATCTTCTAAATAAGTTTTTTTTGTTAACATTAGACAGTTTACCTTGTAGGGGAGCAGAATCGATTGCGGACAGGAAGTGATGTCGGGGGTTCAGAGTTGAGTTTTAGCTTGTTGTGGGCTATGGCCGCCACAGTAACTCATGTTATTACTATGATGATTATTATTATTATGTTGTTGTTGTTAAAACTAATAATAGGTCGTAGTCAACCACGAAACAGCGACCATTTATTCATTAATTACTTTTTGAAAAACCGTGACAGCGTGAGGGAGCGGTGTGCGAACCGCGAAGTAGCGAGGGACGGCTGTACAGTCATTGTAGGACTCGGCTACGTAGTGCGCGTGCATGTGCGTGTGCATGAAATGATGCTTTTTCCCAGCACACGTCTTCCAATCGTGCCAGAAGATGGGAAATTTAGCCAAACGTATTAAGTGGGCCCTGGCACCGTACGATTGGCCGAGTGCGAGTACAGGTAAGATGTTTGGCCTGCTCTCCAGGGGCATCATAAGCGGGAAGAAAATGATACATATTCAAAGGGCCCATGACTAACAAGTCCAAGAAAATAGCAGAATATTAGTCAATTCTATGTTTTTTTCCGCATATGACTGAGTAACTGTGTTTATAAGGTGAATGAGGCCCTCTGTTCTCTTCTCTCCCTCTGCCTTAGAAAGTGGTACGGTCCAGATCAAAGAAGGGAATATGACAGTAGTCCAGGACCAGGAGGTTGAGTTCCACTGTGAGACATCAGCTTGGTTCCCGCCTCCCAGTATCATTTGGACCGTGAATGGTGACACAGTGGACGATATCCCGTCCAACAGCACGAACGTGACACATGGAGATTCCTTCAACTCCTCGAGTATACTGAAGTTTCAAGCTGTCAAAGATTCTACCGTGGTGTGTTTGGCAACGTTACCGACACTGAAAAACCCACTATCCAGCTCTGTCCATGTGGTGGTTGGTAAGGGTTGACTGACTGTACTTTCATTCCACCTATGACAGAATGTTTCACCTTTAATAGAATTTCACATCGACCCACTTGTGTTTCTACTTTGTGGTGAGATTGGATTTGGATTTCTGCTGTAGGGTTGCAAAATTCTTGAAAAAATGTGAATCACGAATTTCTTTCTGGGCATTTAATCGATCAGGACTGGACTGTTCAGGTTGTCTGAGAAGACGTTTCGCCTCTCATTTGAGTCAGGTTTCATCAGTTCAAGCTCAGGACTAGATAGGACAGTGTGCTCCTATCTTGGTCACTACGGGGTAATGCCAGCCTACTCCTATCCAGTCATGTGCATAAACTGCTTATGATGGATAGGACAGTCTACACCTATCTTGCTCGCTACTAGATAGGACAGCCTACTTCTATCTCGTCATGACCACGAACTCATGAAACCTGCTTATTTGTGGCAGCCTGCTGTGAATACGTTTGGACCGCCACAAATAGATTTGGCGCTACCTGTTCACACTTTTGGAGACTCTAGTATGTATCGCTCTGGTCTCCTACAGCATCCATAAAAGTTACACACACGGGCATCATGGCCAATCATGCAAATTAGACAAAGACTTTCTTCATGGGAGGTACCAAAAGGACAGTTGACGGGGGACTTTCCTAGTAGACGCAAATAGAAAGACTAGAAAGACAGTACTCGACAGTACGTTAACGCACGTAATAAACACAAGTCAAAAGAAAAGCCAATAAATGCAATCACTCCTCTGGCAAGCAGATGAATGATAGACAGTGAGGCTCGCTGGAGGTGTAGAACCAGGGCAGAGGAGGCAACTCACCCTGGCTGGCAAGGCTCATTAGGGGACAATGAGAGCGAGGAGGAAGTGTCAATGACGATGACAGTGTTGCGTGAGTTCTTGAGTACAATGGCAGCTCCTTAAGTACATTGAAAAAATAAAAATCCAGATATCGCAGTTCACAGAAATATACCTTTTTTTTTTTCTCATCACCTTAATGGTGGCATTTTGTTCTATAAAAGTACCCAAGCCTCCAGACTGGACCGTGCTGATAGCTGTGGTTTGCTCCTTTGGTGGTTCTGCTCTGTTCGTTTTACTCATCCTTGGGATCATCTTTTGCTACAAACGCAAGAAAGAAAAAGGTATTTCTTATTTTTCAGAAAGAATCAAAGTCTTTTTGGTGGTAAACTTATGTTTGCAAAATATTTGAAAGTTGCAAATTTGTGAAAGCTGCTTTACTTGGGCCATGTCCACATGAACAGCGATACAGTGGAACCTTGGTTAGCGTGTTATTTTGGTTAACATAAAAAATTTACGGCAAATTTTACCTCGTTTTGCATACATTTTCCAGTTAGCGTACAATATGGCGAGCGTCTTGTCGTGTTATTGATACACTGCGTGAGTCCAACTGTGTTCTTGATGTATTTCTATCACAAAATGTCCTTGTTAGCAGCCTATTAGCTTGTTAATAGTGTTTCTCACCTCAAGTCTCTGCTTTTCTTTTGGTCACGGCTGTAATATAACCCAAAATGGAGCCAAAGTAAAGTTGCTAGTGCCAGCATTTTAATAAAGAAGAAAGAACTCATAGCAAAAACAGGAAGTTGGTGTTGATCTCGCTGCCACATTGTGTCTTTGGCAACAGTCACGTCTTCAGTGAAGGTAAACATAACCTTAAATGTTCATTTATTTTTTTTCATTTGTCATTTATATGCATTTCGAATTATTTTATGCATAAAAAACTACAATTTTAAAAGAATAAAAATGTTTTTTGTGTCAACATATGTGAGAACTACACAGTCAACTGCTGATTACATCAAAGGCGTAAATCTAAGCAAACCTCGGCAACATTTTTGGGCAAAGTTGACGTTAACCAAAAAATACACTAACCAGGGCGTACGCTAACCGAGGTTCCACTCTTTAAAAAAACATTGTGAGGCGATAAATAATACTGTTGTCTCTTGGCAGAATCCAACTACCAAGATGAAATGACGTAAGGAGCCACGTTACATGAATATACCGTACCGGCTGTGCGATAAAGACCGTATGTTTGCATCAGTGATGCACCTTATCCCATCTTCTGTTGGTAGTAAGAGGGTGAGGACACAGAGCCAGTTGAGTGGTTTGAGGCCTCCTGGACAGAAGCAAGGTCGAGTCAATGCAAGTTATGTGACAGATGGCCAAACAAGTAAGACACACATGCAAATTGTACATGAATATTATTTGATCTTATTAGTAGTTACCATCTAACTTGAGTTGCTTGATTTATCGTTTACTATGTTTCCATGCACCCGATATAACCAGAATGTAGTCAACACGAGGAAACATTTGAGACACCTTGTCCGGATTGCCAATTCCTAATAAGTTGTGGCGGGTAAAGGGTCTCATTTGTGAAGTGAAGAGGAAACAAATGTCACGATAGATAGCCCTTTCATCCGTTCACTTTCTACACCACTTGTACTCATTAGCGTCACGGGTGCAATATGCAAATATTGTGTTTATATAAAAGTAGTGACTGTGTGACACAAATCAATTAAAGCGCTCTCGTTCACAGGTGTTGCCACAAGTGACCTGACAGACAGTGGCTATTTTCAGAGAACCGCTTCCAATATGTTTGAGGTAGGAATGATTATTTTGCAGTAGAATTGACAGAATTGTCGAAAATGCTCTCATGCAGCAATGGGAAGTATATCCAAAATTATTTTATTTTAACTCATCTTGTGGAGCAGTAGGCAGGTATCATGTGACACCCCAGAGCAAGATCCGGGTCATTAGGTCAGCATCTCTGACAGTGAAGCATCCACGTGTGGACGACCCACACACAAACACACACACACACACACACACACACACACACACACAAGGAAGCCGGATTTGAACCGAGAACCCTCTGGTTACTAGATGACCCACTTTACCTCCTGAGCAACATTGCCTCATTTAAAAACGGCATGACTACCGTAATTTCTAGACTATAGAGCACATATACTGTATAAGTCACAACCCACTAAATTTAAAGCGAAAACAAGATTTGTACATACTGTATGTAGGCTGCATTGGTCTATAAGCCGTACGTGTCCACGCTGTAACATGGGATGTACACAGGTAGTACACACTTTTGACAGTGTGATTATGAAATGAAGTGTAACTCATCATGCGCTAACAATGTTGCTCATGGAATGATGCCCCGTCCTATAGATCATTACACATTTTTTTCATAAACAAAATGTAAATCTCATGGTTCCTTTTCTGAACCAAAGTAATGAGGGATGTCACCTTTAAAACCCTGGGAGTCAACGTCACGACACTCTCATTAAAGCAATGCAAAAACAATGACATTTGTTTTTTGCTTTTTGCATTTTAGATGCCTGATGCTGTGCGTGATAACAAGATAGAAAATGGCTACAGGAGCACCTACAACAGTGTGGATGATGACTTGAGAAAACACAGACATGCAACTATTGTGTAGGACTGCTGGCACCTTGGAACCCCAGAGACTTTGAATCTCAGACCAAAGACTGAGACGCTTACTCTCGGAGCTTTGAGGTCTTTCAGTGCGTGTCAAGATGCACGTAGATGTTGTTTGTTTGAAAACAAGATGATTTTGATGGACTGATATATGCGATATTGTACAAGTGTTTTTTTTTTTACACTGGCCAAGTAAAAACTGTGGTTTTCACTTTCATCCAATGGAAGAAATCTGAATGTCATCTTAAAATCCCCTTTACAAGTAAATTGCTTTGCAAAAGTATTCACCCCTTGGAGTACCACGAGGTTTTGTCTTGTGTGCGTGATCCAAAATGGCGGCGTAAACAAACCCTAAACAATCGGGCCAACGCAAACCAAGGCATCATTTTTGCAAACATTTTTGGATGTTAACCTAAAAATGCTCCAACTGAGGCGGATGTTAACCGAGGTACCCCTGTCACACGAAAGGAACCACGAGGAATAATTTGGCTGCTCCTGTTTGTGGAAGCAGGCCGTAAGATTGGTGATGATTGTCAAATGCGTCCACCTGCCTCGTTGCCCCCCCTCACCCCACTGACCAAAATACTAAGTCTGTTTGGATGCAGACCGTGATAATTGAGTGGGTGCTCCTTCTCAATAACAATGAAAAAACTGCAACGATAATCCTTGCTGGAGGTAACAAAGGCTTTCATTCGGTCTGTCATTTTTTTTCTTATCCACAAAATTACTTTCATCACTTTGTCCCACAGACGAGCAGGCAGGGAGTCACAGCAGGTTGGTTGGTCCGTAGTGTGGAGCGGGAGACCAGCTGATTGGTCTCCTGCATGCATGTGGGGAGGAGAGAAGCCATGCTGGCTCTATAAAAACAACATTCAGCAGAAGAGGATTGTTCATTGGAGGCACCGCTGACCACACTGACTGGATCCACACATACACAGCGCAGCCATGAGTGAGGTATGTACCCCCTTTTCAAACCCCCCCAGCACTTTTATGTACCTTTTGTCACGAGAAACACAAAATTGAGTTACTGTGAGGTCTTTTTAAAATACAATACAACATAAAGAAGGGACTGTGGTCGAAAAATGTATTAATTACAATTTTAATAACACTCAATAGCCACAGTATTTGGTACAGCTGCAGAAACTAATGAAATCCAATACAAGAGCTTAATTTTTTTTGCCTGTTCAAAGATAATAGTCATCCCTTGTTTATCTTCGTTAATCGGTTCCAGTGATAAGAATTTCAGCGAAGTAGGATTCCTGATTTATAAATGGAACGTTTTCGTATTTGGAGCGTAGAAAACCTTCTAAATACAGTTTTTAACATCATTACAGCCCTCTAGACATGAAATAACATCCCTATAGTTACCTTTACACTTGTATTACCAAATACAGTACACATAATGAGAGACATTAAGACATAAGGTAAGACATAAAACAATACTCAGACAGTGGGAGTTCCTTGTTGTTTCTTTTTGTACTTCCGCTTTCTGCACAGTACTCCCTGCAGTGGCTGTTGTCTCATCAATGTAACATTACTGACACCTAGTGAGCGGTGTAGAATTCTACATATCACAACAAGTCTTTGAATGTGTCTTCTGCATGCCTTGTATTTTTGTATTTTAGCTCATTTAGTGAGTCAATTCTTAATTCATGTAAAAACAACCATGAAACAGCGATGATTTATTAATTCATGTATTTTTGAGTGAAGCAGTGAAATTCAAGGTGTGAAGTGGCGAGGGACGGCTGGAATGCTCAGTCGAAAGGCGCTGACGGCTGTTTCTAATATTTCACTCATATTAGGAATACGTTTTCATGTGAGTAGGGATGCACAATATTTTTTTTCAAGCTGCTACCGATAACTTTCTGCTTTTCAAGGCCGATACAGATGACTTTTATACAGCTATAATTTTACAAAATTTTGATTCAGCTGTAGTTTGTGCGCACATGGAGGTTGGACGACTCAGACAAAGTTGGATTTAACCAACTGTACCCTTAGGTTTGTCCTCATCAAATATGACATCACTACTATTAACAAAACATTGAAAAAAAACAGTGGCAGCTGAGAAGTACTAACCGTGGCTCCAAGGGGTTTACAAGCCGACAAAAACTAATATGTTCAACGATGGTAAAGGGCTGGTCATCCAGCGCCATCATTTCCATGATGAAATCACAGACTGCTAGTTAGCCCTCAGGTCACCTCTGGCAAACACTTTGCACTTTTCAAACGCCTTGCCGATAGGAACAAGCCCCGGGCGTTGTAGCGATGCTGACGTTTCAGGTGGCTAATGAGGTTTGATGTGTTGAAGATCAATGTTTTTTTTCCCCGTCATCACAGAGCATTTGGTGCAACTGGCACATGAAATGTCTTCCTCTGAAATAGTGAATGTTACAACAGGCTGTGAAGAAAAAGGAGCACTTGATTTGCTCACCAGGAGAGTACGGCTAATCAATAATTAAACAAACTAGTTATCTTATTTACATGACAGCACGTCATTTTCTGTCGCTACATCAGGGGTGTCCAAAGTGCGGCCCGGTGGCCATTTGTGGCCCACTGCTGTTTTTTTTATTGGCCCGTGGCACATTCTAAAAATAACTTAACAAGAAATTTTTTTTTTAAATGGCAAAAATGGAAAAATCAACAGTAATCTTACAAGAATAAATTCACTCTAATAAGAGAAAAAACTTGTTATAATTTGACAAGAATAATGTAATATTATGAGGAAAAATATTGTCATTTTAGTAGCATCGAGTTGAAATACTAAAGCAAAAAATGTTTTTTTTAGTTGTAATATTAGGAGAAACAAATAAAACGAAAAGCTGTTCTTTTTGGAAAATTTGGTTGGGAAAAATGATAATATTATGGTAATTAAGTCAAAATATTGTGGGAATAAAGTCACTATATTACAAAACTAAATGAAATAATTGGAAAATGTAAAAAAAAAACAGAGTAATGGAAAAAACAGCTGTTATTACTACGTGGTCACGTTGACAATTTATCATCTGCTCTCCGTATCGCATGCAAAAAAGGAGCAATCGCATTAAATGAATGACACACCGTTATTTTGTGCCTGTAGACTAATTTGGAGTCTTCCTGTTGCTTTCTATTATGCAAGTATAGTGAAATGTAACTGTGGAGGAGCAATTGCAAGCGCACGCGTGCGTTTGTACGCGCCAAAAGCTGTACAGCTTTAGGAAACATTGCTCCCTGCATGCACTACATGTATTCCTTGCATGATGAAGGGCCAATTGATCGCCAAACTGAGACATGATTACAAATGGTGACTTATGAGGAGAACGCACATCAGCCATGAGTGACAGGCGTTAAAAATGTAATGAGGGTGCCGCTGCGTGTCCATCCTTGCGAGTAAAGTCAATAAAGTCAACGGGGCTCCACTTTGACATTCTACACTGCAGCTAAATGTAGCGCGAACACATGCTGGATGATAAACAGGCAGCACTAACGCCCCCCACCCCCACCCGCCCATAGTTCATCTCAGCATCTTGTCACAATGATGACTCATTTCAAAGAGTGTGATAATATAGCTCGATATGCCTGCATGAATCCATCATACAGTTGCCTTCTTTCCTTTCCAGTGTGCCGGTGCAAGGGTCTTATAAATAAAATATTCACATGGAAAAAGCAGTGCTCAGAAAGTTGTGTAACATATTAACCCGTAAGAATCCAGAGCTGTCTGAAGATGCAATGATGGGGGGGCTGTAGCACAGAGCAAGCGGAACACATAGAAGATGTGTGATGTTTTTCCTAAAATACTATGAATTAATGTGAAAGATGTTTCATGTTACGTTACACGTACGTTAGTGTTCATGGGCTGATAATCCATACACACGAACACACGAACACACGTGCATGTGCATGCGTGCGGCGTAGCCGACTGTGTTGCAATTGCTCCACCGCAGTGACATGGCCGGTATAAGAGTAGCTTTATACTGCTAACCGTGTTCCCCCTAGGTCAGGGCTGTCCAAACTTTTTCCATCGAGGGCAGCATTCAGAAAAATCAAAGAATGGTAAACTCGTGTCGATATGCTAAGAAGTTCTAAAGTTAAAGAAAAAAGCTCTGTGGTATGCGTGAAAAAGCGTATTATTAGTATAAACCGCTTTCTTATTTAAACTTCAATTGTAATTAATTTAATGTATTGATTGAATTTTTTATTTTAATAATTATGTTTTTTCCTCATAATATTACAGCTTTATTCTCATCTATTTTGTCAGCTCTCTCGTAAAATGACTGCTTTTTTCTATTTTTGCAGTATACTGTAAATTTGTTTTATTTTCTTTGTATTGATTTTTAAAATGTGCCGTGGGCCAGTAAAAACAGACGCACTTTCAGCACCCCCACCCTAGGTTAACAGCTTTCAGCGGAAAACTGAATTACAACTTTAAAATGACGCTTAGTGTTTGTTTCATCAGCCGAAGTGGACTAGAGCCCTTTATTTTACATTAGCCACATATCATCAGTGTAAAAGGGACAGTCAACTGGGATGGATTTTCCCATTTTGCTGATTTGACATTGATATAAGCATAACACTGTAACTAAAATGCAAATTTTTGAAACATAGTATGACTGACTGTCATCAGAACATATTCACAGATGATAGAGATGAAGAAATAAGCTTGTAATCCACCCTAAAAAAACAGGCTGAAGCATTGGAGAATGTCACATATGACATCACTGAACGAAAAGAACCACAGACATGCGGGCAGGGGAGGCAGGCGAGGCCTAAAATGCCAATAATGATAACATAAAAGATCAAATTCGCTGGAGCTTGCAGGTTGTGTGCCTGGAGAGCGGCAAGGCGTACGGGCGTGTTCACTGGTCAAAATGCATGCCTGTTGGTCACTATCCGATGCAACTGACCGGCAAAGTCCCAAAGAATTTGACGGGTTGGTGACCCCTGTTCTAAACTTAAGACGCCAAAAACGTACCATTTCCACACGGAATGGGAGGGGAACACTTTTTCACTCTGTTATGTTGGACATGCCATGGCTGACTTGTAATGTAATGTAAGCTAACGTGTCAATGTTATGTGTTATTACTGCTGCCTAGCGATCAGAATGGTACATATGACTTGTATTTGGATGTCTACCACGAAACAGCGATCATTTGTTAATTAATTAATTTCTGAAAAAAAAACATGATATAGCGAGGGAGCAATAATTGAACCGCGATATTGCGAGGGATGACTATTTTTATACAGATTCTTCTAAAGTTAGGATCAGGTGTTAGAAAGGTATTCCGTTTGGAGACCCTTGGTCTTCTCCATGGCTTCCTGAGACTGTACCTTGCCTTTTAAGACCATTTGGTCATGATTGTTTGTAAAATAAAGACAGAAAAAACCCTGTCAAAGTTGCACCGTTGATGCACAGTCTGTGTTTTTTGTTGTTCTGTTATGCGGGATTTCCTTGCTTTTACGACAAAAGCTTACTTTGGTGTCTTCACAGTTTCATTGGCTATCCAACGGGTCAGTCATCGTCTTGAACTCAAGGACAAAAGTCAAAATGATGAAAACGTCAGCACGTAACGAGACATCCAGTCCTTGGCGAGGGAGCTGGGCTTGCGTTTTCCCAGGAGGGAGTTGACTTTTACACTCTGACAACTTCATGGACAATATTTCTAGGGACAGCTAAGGAGTACAGGGTGTCCACGAACTGGGCTCAAACATATATTTGGAAGGGCTAAGGGCTAAGCCTCTCATCCGAGCAGGTTTCATCAGTTCATGCTTAAAGACTAAATAGTACACTTGTAGTCAGACCAATGGCCACATTGTCAAACAGTTTCTCTCCCCCTGTCTTTGGATCAAACCTTCTCTGCCGTTTCAGATTCAGTAGAGGCGGAGGATTAATAATTTAGGGAGTGCCGGGTGTGAGAGTGATGGTTTCTGCCGGGAAATAAATCAAATTATGTGCGAGCCAAATCAAATTTACCCCCATCATGTATTGATGACACATTCATCTTGGAGAAGCGAGCCAGGGCTTGGGGAGTAGTTTGGTGTGTGCTTTGAGAGTGAACAAATTCAACGTGAATGAAGCAGCTGCAGCATCCCAGATGTTGGAGCATCTCTGCTTTTGGAAGCGCTCTCGTTTTTCCGAGCAGCGTACAAACTTTGTGATGCTACAATGCAGCCTCGGCCTGTCAGGGGAGAAGAGCCGGGAGCTGCTGGAGCAGGAAGACCCGACATGCTACTGCCGCAGCAACTTGGATTAGAGGTCAACATACAGTGGGGGAAATAAGTACGTTTACTAATATATGAACATTCCATCATTTTGATGGTAGGTTTAATGTAACACAGAGACACAATGTAAAAAAAGTACTGTGCTCCCAACTCCCTTGACATCATGAACCATTAACCTCCCTGGTAACTCCTGGCTGGTCCTTCACCTTTCTCACAATCATCCTTATCCATGTGTAGGTCTACAATCTTGTCCCTGAGGCACCTTGCCAGCTCTTTGGTCTTGCCCACGGTGGTGGAGAGGTTTGAATGGAACAGACCGTTTCTCTGACAGGTGTCTCTTATCCACATAACGATTCGAGATTAGGACAGGACTAATTTGTGTGTTTCGTGGACACAGAACCGGTCTGTGGGAGTCAGAATACTTGCTGGTTGGTCGGGGGTCATATACTTATTTCACTCAATGTAAATACAAATGAATTTATAACCTTCATTTCATGTTTTTGTCCAGGATTGTTTTTTGAATTTGGTCTTTCACAGTTACAAAAACTGTTGATATCTGTGTAAGGGGGTAAACTTTCAAATTCAGCAGGGGATCAAATACTTATTTTCCCCACGAGGGACTTGCACTCACTGGTCAAAATACAGCAATACTGATGAGGATGCGGAACCAAATAACCCCAACAACAAATGAATATGGTGTTAGATGAATATGAATATATGAATATGAATATGGTGCCCCTGTTCATTATTATTTTTGCTGTTTTGTCTTACAGAAACAAACGTCTGCAACTATGACTGGAATCGGCAAACAATCTGCTGGCCAAGGTAGGTTCCGATCGTCATAACTCAATACCAAAGATGTATTTATACGTTTTTATAAACCCGAACACCCGATCCCAACAACGTATTGATACGTTTTTTACATTTTTTTGCGTGAGAGGCAAAAAGAGCTGATGACGCGCGCCATTAGATGAATGCTCCACTTTTCTCTGGACAGTCCAGAAACAATAACGAAGGGCAAAACATACAGAACAAGAAAGAAGACGTTGCACGGAACAAGAAAGAAGACGTAGCACGGAAGCTATAGTAGCAAACAAGGGAACATGGAAGTACGGTCGTGTTGCACAATACAAAGCTCAGGTCAACACGGGGGTAACCATGAGAAAAATAAACTGGTGAATGACGTTAATCGCTCCCCAGTCACCAGGTCGAGTTGCAAACGGAGCAGAGGACAGGAAATGCCAGACAGAAAACTGACATTTTTGGTGACATGTTAGTCTGAATTTGATCGGGTTAGTTGCTCAGTAGGCCGCACGGTGGTTGAGTGGTTAGCATGTTGGCCACACAATCGGGATCGGGAAGACCCGGCTACTCCGGTTTCCTCCCAGATTCTAAAATGTTAGAATGTAACGTTAGGTTAATTGGCGAATGTGAGCGTGAATGATGTCTGTATTTACAAGTATGTCTATATGTGCCCTGCGATTGGCTGACCAGTACCCCACCTCTCGCCCAAAGTCAGCTCCAGCATACCCCCACTGCAGAGAAAACGGATGGATGGATAGTTGCTCAGTATTGCTAACATGCTGCCGTGATCAGTCATTGGCTGCACACTCTTACTTCACGTCTCCTGGGAGCCAATATGAGCATGACCTTTCAAGAACCTCTCATGAGAATGTTCCCATCATGCACTTTGGCACTTGCATGCATCATGCACAGTACGCTTGTGAAAGTCTCGTGTGCTTTTGAATGCCACGCCAGTGTATACTTGTGTGTGTGTGTGTGTGTGTGTGTGTGTGTGTGTGTGTGTGTGTGAGTGCTTTTTGCACTCATGAAATTTGAATAATTTCATTGTCGTTTGCACCAAGCAAAGGGCTTCAAGCAGTGACGGAGCCAGAAGTTTTTCACTGGGGTGGCCGAGGTGAGACCGTTATTCACATACGGGTGGCAAAAAGTTGATACCGGAATTGTCTAGATGGCCAGTGGGGTGGCCGGAGAGTCGCTCCGCCACTGCTTTTGCAATTAATAGCTGAGCAGTGTGCCGAGGACACGTGTTCAATGCATCGTTTCTGGATTCTGCTCCCCATCACGGCGAGCGAAGCCGCGCAGGGCATAATACGCAAGTGGATGCCGATCGGCACTCCTGTTTTAACTCTAGACTCCTCGGTGCACATGCCCACTCATGCTGCTACAGGCAGCTTCCATTATTGACGTGCTGAATCACGCTCCAGAATTTAAGTCAAAGTCAACCTAGCGAGAAAACCTGACCGGAACCGACCAAAGTAATCACGGAAAACGTACCTACGCTTGCAGTTCATGCAAGACGCGCTTTTATCGACAGCGCCTCCACACGGAAAGTTGTGACGGCTGGAGCCAAACGACGGTTAGGCTGAACTAATGTTCTGCACCACAGAGCCGCGTTTGTCAAGATTGTCCCCGAGCCGTGGGGGTGGCCAGAGGGTGACTAAGGGTGGCCGCGTTTTCTATGTACAAACAAAGGTACCTTTAGTTGTATCAGGCATTAAAATGAGCAAGAAACTGAAGAAACGAGGGTGGTCTCATCATTTTCTCCATGGCTATAAAGTAGGCTCTGTCCTTCTCGCAGCACACACAATATGCACTTCACTGCACGGCACCTGCATGCTGCACGAAGGAATCCGTCTTTCCACAATTTTTGTGGTCGGAATCGAAACGAGGAATCAGAATTGGAATTGTTCAAATTGAAACGATGCCCAGCCCAACATGCAACACTCGTGAAAAGCAGGTATCTCGTGTGTTGTGATCTCACTTTTGAGATGTAAAACCATGCAGCTGGATGAGGCTGGCATGTGGAAGTTCATACTGTATGATCTAATGTGCTGGCCTTTTACTAAATGTCACACACGGTGACACAACACACACATTTTGCAACCATGCACAAAGATGAAATGGCACATTGCCTCCGCGTATTCTACGTACTAGAATCAGATGAGCGTTTTATTGTCGTGTTCACCTGCTAGTCCACTGTGGTGATGTCGATTCAACTTACAAAAAGTTCAGGATATTCGGCTTTTGGGTGAAATTTCAGGATGAAGCTAGAACGTCCCGTAGTGTTCCGTCATGAACACTACTTGCTTCCTGTCGCTCAGAGAATGACTTTAAAAACAGCTCTGCTGTCTTTTCATTGTCTCGCGCCAAAGTACATCTCGGACATGTCAGAGCCACGTAAACCGTCTCGGGCTCTGAGAAGCTCGGGGAGTGGTCTCCTGCGAGAGCCCAGAGCCAGGACTAAACACTTGTGGGGCTGTGTTTCAGTTTTATGCTGCAAAAATCTGCATCAGTCTGCCAGAAAATGTGCGACAATCCTCAACCTTGGTAATGTTCAAACAAATCCAAGCTGAAATCACGTCGCCGCTTATCCTCATTAGGGTCGTGGGGGTATGCTGGAGCCTATCCAAGCTGGCTTCGGGCGAGAGACGGGGACTGGTCGCCAGCCAATCGCAGAGCACATATAGACAAACAACCATTCAATTTAGAGTCACCAATTAACCTAACATGCATGTTTTTGGAACGTGCGCACGGGGAGGATTCGAACCCAGGTCTTCCCGATCTCCTGACTGTGTGGCCAACATGCTAACCACTCGGCCACCGTGCGGAATGGTGCTCTAGAAATAAACCTTGCCAGAAGATCTGTCTGACGCGTGGCTCGTTTGCCAGCAGTAAAGTCAATTATGAACCTTCAGACATATATTTGACTTGAAGTCATACTTGCAGCTTTATTGTGTTCCATTCAAAGACCAGCGTTTGCAGCTCCGTGCATCCAACATATAAAAATCCATGGAATCCCACCAACATTGTTTCCCGCCACCACGGTCAAAGACTGTCTGCTTTCTTCCGGTCGCGTCACGGGAAAGACGTGGGAGTCATCCTTTTATACCAAAACATTTAACAGTGTCTCTGAAACACCCCGACTGACCAAACAATGTGGTAACAAAGAACAACAAAAGTACAGAAACAAACTCAATACAATTTTGGCGCTAACATGTACAATAACCTTTCCCAGGTGACCTTGGTTCACTCGGTCTGTACTATATCCGATATAATAGGGACCCCATTAAAAGTACTGTTCACCCTGCAGTCTGGTTCCCATCCCCCGTCTCTTCACAGATGAGAAGAAGAGCAACCTCCCTCAGGGCCTTGACATCGACATGGATGACCCTGAGACAGAGAAGGCCGCCGTGGCCATCCAGTCGCGGTTCAGGAAATTCCAAAAGAAGAAGCAGGATGTGAAGTCGTAGAAGCCGTGCAGCCTGCTGTGGGCTTCATGTTGCATGCCAATCAAACCGCACCATCAGGGACTCGAAAGGAGGGGTGGCAGGGTTGATGGGGGTAATCAACATGTTGAAAGTGAAAGTCAGTGTACAGTTGTTAAATAGATTGTTGCAGAAAAACATTTTTGGCTGTATTTATTTAGAGGGGGGGCAGGCTGTGAAATCTAAGCGTCTCGGCCAAGAAGGGAAGAATGAAGAATGAAGATGTACGCTGTACGAAGCTTCACTGAGTATTTTATTCAAAGAAGCTTACTAGCGTGTCCCACTGAGATCCAGTATCACTTGATCACTTGGCTGAAATGAGCAGGATGGGAACCCTTTCAGTCTACATGCCAAGCTTCAATCTGGAAGCTTTTTTTTAAAATTCACATTGAAATAATGCTTCTTTTCCATCTATTTTGTTAAAAGGCAAACTCATAAAACAGCTGTAACTTTACATGAACAGGAATCGCTACGTATTTATTTGTGTAGTCAAGTCACTGCAGACAATAAACAGGCAGTGATAAATTAGCAAATGGTTGAATTAATCTTTTTTCATTCATTTATTTTTTGTTTTATTCTGGTTTCTTCACTTTTGACCGTGTCAGGTCAGAAACGCCACATTTCAGCGTGAGACGCTGGACTGGAAGGAGACAACGCCGCCACCTGCCGGTGTAAAACAGAACCACAGCTATAAGTGGCGCTGCCTGAGGATCATTCACGTCCTCACCATCACCTGGGCCTTTTCTTTTATTTATTTATTCTTTTATTTCGCAGTGAAAGTTCAACTATGAGGAAGAGCGACTCTCTGGGGTGATTTATTCACACAAACACTGCTGATGTTCTGCTGCCGTGTCCTTACTTACCTTTGAAAGAAATCAAACATGATTACTATGATTATTGCACTCCTCATTGTTCTGCTTTAAGTCTTTGGAGCGCTTTGTAGTCATGGCACCGTGAGTCACACTCAAGTCTTTGTCTAGTACTCATGAGTCAGTTAGACTTGAGTCTTTGTAGTGGAACAGTGAATGAATGAAATCAAGTCTTCATCCAGTACCCATGAGTAAGTAAAACTTGAGTCTCCGTCAACCGGTGAGTCAGTGAAACTCGAGTCTTCATCTATCGAGTACCCAACAGTAAGTGAAACCCGAGTCTTTGTCGTGGAACAGTGAATTAATGAAATGAAGTCTTCCTCCAGTACCCACGAGTAAGTGAAACTCGAGTCCCCGTCAACCTGTGAGTCAGTGAAACGCGAGTCTTTGTTGACTTCCGATGAGTCATTGAAACTTGAATCTTCGTCAACCCGTGAGTCAATAAAACTTAGGTCTTTGTCAACCCGTGAGTCAGTGAAACTCGAGTCTTTGTCGAGTACCCATGAGTAAGTGAAACTTGAATCTCCGTCAACCTGCGAGTCAGCAAAACTCAAGTCTTTGTCAACTCGTGACTGAGCAAAATTCGAGCCTTCGTCGTGCAACCACGAGTAAGGGAACTCCAGTCTTCGTCAACCCGTGAGTCCCAATTTAGTCCCAAAAAACCTCCCAAATTTTGAACGACTCGTTGATAATTGCCACATCTCTATTGAGGTGCTTCATGTGAAGGGCAGCAACATGAGCATCACGTTTAAATCTCTTTTGCCACATCCAATTCTAATCATAATGGTTGCGTTTGTCTTTGATGTCCCTTTATGATATGTTCTCTCAATTTGAAATGTCTTTTCTAGAGTTTATGTTGATGCCTTGCGGCATGCTAGCCATCGTTGGGTTGCTTGCTGCTGGTTAAATATGGCGTAGTTACGTATTTGCCGTATATTAATATACAGTATATTGACTTTAACCTTCGTCTTTTGATTTGCTGTTATGTCATTTATGTTTTATATTTTTGAGTACAGTTTTACAACATGGCAACCTTTACAAAGTTGTCGGATCATCATCATCATCATCATCATCATCCTCAAAGTCAGCATCGCCGTGGTCATGCATGTCAAACTCGCTTGGGACACACTGGGGAACAGCCATTTTATTAAGCAAATTTCAACTTTGTGTTAGTTTCTCTTTATTCCAGTGCCACCAAAGTGAACACCAAATGTTAAAAAATAAAACGTGACATTGTTAAAAACAAATCATCAGAAAGTTAATCAGAACTAATTGTGGAAATTGACATGAAAGACCTCGCCGAAGAATGGCTAATATTCTTCTCCCTTCGGCAGAGGAACAGAAACACGCCGGGGTAGACCACAAAAAGAATTGAACAAACCAAAAGTAACAATTTCTTATGTTCTTTTTCTTATTATATCATTTTTTTCTGGTATTTCCCATAGATATATGTTTGGTTTGAAGGGGGTGGGGGATCTGCTAGATTGTCTCACATGTGTTCCCTGTGGAGGAGCATTACTGCTAATGCAGCAGCATTAGGTCTACTGAGGCGAGTGAGAGCCCTGAGGACTCGTCCTAGTGCACTGACAGAAGGGGGATCTTCAGGCGGTCCTCGGGTTACCAACGAGCTCCGTTCCGAGACTGTGATGCACGGCGAGTTTTAGCGTAAATCGGGACTTATTCCTAAATGAACTCCTAAGTCAGAGAAGGCATGAAGGGCATGTCTTCTCCTCCCGGATCTCCATGACTCCATGACCCCTCTGGCATTCAATCATCTTTATCCTTAATGATGGTTCATTTTCACTTCCTTAGCTGATGGCTTTCCTTTTCTTTGGCGTACTTGGGCGACATACTGAGGTGCAAAAAGTTAACTACAGTGTTCCCTCGTTTATCGCGGAGGATAGGTTCCCAAAACAGCCCGCAATAAGTGAAATCCGCGAAGTAGCCAACCATATTTTTTTACAATTATTACATACTGTATGTTTTAAGGCTGTAAAATCCATCGCCATACACTTTATACACTTTTCTCAGACAGGCAATAACATTTGCTCACATTTCTCTCTTGCTTAAACACTCCCAAACTTCAAATTTCATTTGCGTTTTAATGATCACGCTACTAGGTTGGACACAAGACATTATTAAGTGACTCGCGTGTATTTCACTCCTCGGACTGACCGTGCCTCGTCGCCCTGGGGCCGTTCTCTGTGGCGTTTGTGTATTCTTGTGAAAACACGCGCCTGTGGTAGTTTCCTCACACGGTTAGCTTCTTCTGTTTCTTCTATTGTTTACAGGATTGGCGGTTAGCAAGCAGCGCACACGGTTAGCTAGTTTGGTCGCCATGACCTTAACAGGAGACGGCACGAAGGAGATTGATTGACAATGGTCTACAGCCAATCAGGACGCAGAAGACAATGGGTGGTGCAGACAGAAGAGAGAGAATAGAGAAGCACAGAACAACACTCAGCTTCCTGCAATGCGATTCTTCTTAAAGGGCCAGGCTCGGCCTGTAACGGTGTAAAAAAAAAAAAAAGTACTAAAATTGCACGAAAAATATTTGCGAAAGGTGAACGGCGATGGAGCGAGGGAACACTGCATTCTTACTCAGTGTGGCTGCTCTCCAGCGAGTCCTGCGTTTACGGACCAAAATGAATGTACGGGAGCGCGTTCGTAACCACGAACCATCATAAGTCGAGGACCACCTGTTTTTGGACACACTTGATCTGGGGGGGGGGGCGCTGTGAAGTGCAAACCCTTAGTTGTGGAAACCCTCCCTGCTCTACCTAACGTCACTCACCACCCTGGCACACAAGCAGTGGCAAACTACCTGAATACATGGCCGGAATGTGTCCAGCCCTGTAAGCACACTCACAACATAGTTACTTTTCATCATTACAGTACAGTATAGAGCAATAGTTTTGATAGACTTTTCTTTTTTTTTCATATTGCACCATCAGAGAATGGGACACAGAGAAAGATCGACAGAGACGCCATTTTCTAATTAAAACAAGATATGTTTGAAGACCATATTAACCAAATCAATTCTTCCCTGTAATATCCACAAATAAAAGTGATTTCTCTTTTTATATATATATATTTATAGTAATAAGAATAATAAATCTTCACATTGGATCATTTCATACGTGTGACAAAATGCTAGGCTGAGCCGTCCAGCCGCGATGGCAATCGTCTTTTTATTGGTCAGCCCCCATGCATCCATAGGAAATAGATGTTGTTTTTTCTTCGTAAAAAGTACCAATTTCAGAGCAGCTGAAAAGTGAAATGATTTCTTTTTGTTCCAGGTTTCATTCAGCGTTTCAGCGTATTCCATCTTCCGCTCCAGAAAAATAAACTAAACCAAGTCCAAGTTCTCAGGCCTTAATAGAACCAATTGGTAATCCGGTTTTAATGATTATCAATAGATGTCGACTTATCGTATTATCAGTATTAATAATCACTCGTAGTATAAAAAAATGAACAACAATCAAATCAAATTCCCTCATTACTTCATTAGTTTGGCTGCAGTCTTTTCTGATGGTTTTTTCATGTGGAAAAAAAGAAATAGAAAGAGGAAAGAAAATAAAGTTGTCAAATAAATAAAAGTAGATTAGTAAAAGTGAGCCCAACCTTCGAGGGCAAGGACGTATATACAGAACTGCGTGGTGAGAGTCCGTTTACTGCACTTGAGTGTTAAGTCCAGTGTTAAAGTGAGTTCTAGTCCCAGCCGAGAGCCCCTGCTGTTATACCAGTGTGTAGGACTTTGCGTACGGGTTGCTGCTCTGTTTGAGATGTCCTCTTGAGTCCAGCAGGGACTCCTGGGAGGTGCTGAGCTTGGCGGCCTGGGCCAGCTCTGAGCCCTCTCTGTGTGGGAGCGTGGCGGCCGAGCCGGGCTGCCACTGGGCGGCGGGGTCCCTGCTGGCCTGTGGGGCCTCTGACGGCGTCGGGGGCGCCATGCGAGAGGGCCGCTTCAGTGAGCGACTCTTCTGGGGCTCCAGACAGGCCTGGCCCATGGCTGCTCTCTCCCCGCTCGCCGTCCCCCTGGATGAGCCCGAGCAGGACATGCCTCGATTTAGCAGGAAGTCCATGCGCAGGTACGGAGGAAGGTGAACCAACTCGCCCCCTGCAGGACAACAAACACAGATGAGTCCAAAAGCATTCCCAGTGACCTTGCAGGTCACTGTCGGGATTCTAAAAACTGTAAAGCGCTCTTTTTTGATGAACAGTCACCTCTTGGCAGCTGCTACTGCCATTTAAATCCAGTGCAGAAAGATGATCTTAAATACTTGACCGTTAGAAACGCTTTGCAATAATGTAGCGGAATTAAAAATACATGGGTTCTGTTTTTTTTCATTTTTATCCTGGTATCGAATAAGTATTGAGAATGGTGGATACACGTGTCTTGGTATCGACTACTGAAATTCCTTCGTGTGAATGCTCTTCTATTCACACAATTGCTCCCAGTGTGGTGAAGGACGTGGAGGATGTTTAAAGTCCACGTTAGGTTACCAAATACGGTTGCTAAGGGTTTTGCTGCCATGAAGACAGCTGTGGTCAAGTACAACGTTAGGGATTCACCAACTGAATCATGACTCTTGAACGGCTTAGAAGTCGATGATGTGAAGACTTTGTGGGCTTTAGCCTCACCCGGTCTGTGGGCCTTGGGCACAGCCATGTTCATGACCCGACTGACGTCCTGAGGCTTGGGCGGGGAAGCAGTGAAGCGGCAGATGCCCGATTCGGACGGCGTGCTGGAGGTCAGGCTGTCGGTGTAGTCGTTGGTGCCGGCGGTCATCTGCTCTGAGGAGGTGTCAGAGATGAAGCATTCGGTGATGGTGAACTTGGCGTGGCGCAGCTGCTCCTCCATCTTGGCGTGCTCGTAGGCTCGGGCGAGCTCTTCGTAAGTGGACGAGGCGCTTTCCGTTGACACCATACTGCTGCGCGCGCGGTCTGGAAATGGGGCAGATGTTAGCGGGGGGCGTTCGTATGGGGGGGTCAGTGGTACACTTTTTAATGATGGAACTCTGTTAACCATGTGATGGTGCTACAAGACCAGGGGTGTCCAAACTTTGTCCAGCGAGGGCCACACAGTGATGCAAGGGCCACAAAGCAACACACGTAAATATGCTAAGAAGTTAAATCCACTTCAAGAACAAACTTCATCCCAGCTTTGTCATAAATGGTGCAAAAGCCTATTACTACTATCAGCCTCACTCTTTGCTCTTTTTCCAATTTTTGCCATTGTTTTTTGTCTTACACTTGTCTTTTTTCATAATAAATAAATAGACTTACTTCTCGTAATATTAAGACTTTATTCCCACAATATTATAACTTTTTTCCCAACCTAATTTTCCAAAAATGACAACTTTATTTTGTTTTGTTTGTGTCTCATAACATTATGACTTAATAAAACAACATTTTTTTCTTCAATATTTCAACTCTGTGCTATAAAAATTACATTATTTTTCCTCAGAAGACTACGAATTTATTCTCGTAAAATTGCGACTTTTTTCTTGCTAGAATACAACTTTTTTCTCTTAATATTTTGACTTTATTCTTGGGAAATTACAGCAGGTTTTTTTTCTATTTCTGTGGTTGTTTTTTATTTTAATTTTCCAATTATTTAAACTTTCTTCTTGCCAATTTTCTTCTTGTAATATAATGACTTTATTTCCATTTCCCAAACTAATTTCCCAAAAATCACAACTTTATTTTCTTTATTTTATTGCAAAAACAACATATTTTTCTTTACTGTTTGGGCTCAATGCTACTAAAAGTACATGATTTGTCCTCATAATATGATTATAATATGTTATAATATGTTAATCTCATAAAATTGCAACTTTTTTTCTTGCTTGAATATCATTTTTTCTTAATATTTTGAATTTTTTCATGTAAAATTACAGCTGCTGTTTTCCATTTTTGTTGCTGTTGTTGTTGTTTTTTTTTTTTAATTTTCCAACTATTTCATCTTTCTTCTTGTAAAGGATGACTTTATTCCCATAATAACTTCATAACTTCCCCAACCTAATTTCCCCAAAATGTTGTTTTGTTTGTTTTAGTTCTCATAAAATGACAACATTTTTTCTCTTTAATAATTCAACTATATGCTACTAAAATAACATATTACGATGTTTTCTCGTAAAATTGGGACTTTTTTTCTTGTTAGAAAATGAATGACTCTTTTCTCTTAATATTTTGACTTTCTTCTTATTAAATTACTGCTGATTTTTTCCATTTTCGCTGTCACTTAAAAAAATTATATTTTTTAGAATGAAAAAAACAGCTGCGAGGCCGCAAATGGCCCCCGGGCTGCACTTTGGACACCCGTGTCCAAGACCTGTTAAACCTACCAAAATGATGTACTGTTCATATCTTTATTAATGAAACCACAGTATAAGAGGCACTGACCTGTATCCTGAGATGGGCTGACGCTGTAGCTGTCACTCTCCTTGTCAACAGAGCCTGCGACTCGGGGCGTGGGCAGCCTCCAGTCAGTGCTTAGCGTGTGGGAAGAGACGGGGGGATGTGGGCGGTTCAGGGTCCACTGGCTGGCGTAGCGATTGCGAGCAGCCGGGCCAGCTTTGGCTGTGCGGCGGGCAGTCGGGTCTGAAAGGAAGAAGGGAACATGAGTTGTTTATGCCGCACAGTACTAATGAATGAATTTTTGATGAATAATATCAGACATGGTTGTCAGCATTCTGTTTCACTCATACACTTTGTGCAGGTTCTGGCTTGTCCTTGCAAACATAGCGAGCCATGACCCCGCTAGCCAAAGGCTTGGCCGCACTATTTTCCTTCTCGACTAATCGGAAGCTCGTTGTTTCGATGAATGGAGTAATCGGGTAGACCGCTAGACGTGTAACATCATAACCTTTTTGGCAGCCTCATTTTTTGTTGTTTCATTTGTTTCTCATTATATTTTTTTTTCTCTCAATATTTTGACTTTATTCTTGTAAAATTATTCCTGACTTTTCCATTTTTGCTGTTTTTCTTGTTAAATTAAATTTTTAGGATTGTGCCACGAGCCAATAAAAGACAATCGCGGGCTGCAAACGGCCCCCGGCCTGCAATTTGGACCCTCCTGTCCTCAAACATAAAGCTCTCAAGTATGACTGAAGAAATGTAAAAAGTGCTCACATTTGAGAGGCTGAAATCAGAGGTTATTGACATTTTTAAACAAAAAAGCGTTTAATCGAATAGCAAAATATTTGGTGATGAATTGATTCATGATTGCAGCTGTAATTTGTGTACCGTGTGGGAAATTTGTACATGTACTGTAAGACCCCATCCAGCTGATAACAGATGAATGAAAACACCTTCCATACTTGCCATCTGCAGCATCTGCATGTGCATTGGGAGGACAAGCTTGACCTCCGCCCCGTCGTAGGGCGACAGTGAGGGCTAAAGTCCATATCTAAGCCCTGGTTCTTGGAATGCATGTGACCATAACGTCAAGTTATACCGTTTAACATTCATTCATTCAAATCAAAAACATGGACAGCCTCCAGCCTCCAACATCATTTCTGAAAGTAAAAAAAGCGTCCGTACTGGACTTACTGGTTCCTGGTCTGGCATCAGACACGTCTACCAGAGGACCGGTGGCCTGGGAGAGGGACTGGTAGTGGACTGTGTGGGTGACTGTGGATGACTTCTGTTTCTGGGTTTCCCCAAAGTCGTTATCAGTCAGTAACACAGTGGACCTGTCGTCTGTAGAGCAGTAACAAGGGGACCAAGCTCAGAAACCAAATATTTGCTCATGGAATTGCTTGCTTCAGACCAACGCATGCGAGGAGGAGTACTGTATGTTTCTGTGATGTCCTTACCAACAGTCTCCATGGTGTCTCTCTCCTCGATGAGAAGCTGAGCTCTGGGAATGTCGATGTGCATTCGGAGTGTTTGCTGCTGCTTGTTGACTGGCTCCGCTGGGCGTGTGTTTTTACTGGAAAGAGGAAACGCTTGATTACAGCCCTTTGACCACAACGAAGCAAAGACATGAAGTTTCTGAAGATGAAGCTTCTTACCTCATGAGCATCTCAGCCAAGCTTTTTGCATCTAGTTAGCAAAGAGAGTAAACAACAGCGTATTAGATTTGTTTGTGTGAAGATAAGCAAAAAGTCACCATGTAGTCAAAAAATGCAGTCTCCCGGTCACAAAACTAGACAAGCACCTCACATTTGTGGCATATCGAGATGCTGATTGGACAGCATTCGCTTGAGGCTGGCCACAATAAAAGGCCACACCAAAATGTGCCGTTTGACTGTGTAATGCTGTCACTGCAAAGTATCGCTGCTCAGTAACACAAATTTACACAGATTTGTGGACAATATTTGAGAAAAAAAAGGCCATTTGGGTCACACTTTACAGCAAGGTGCACAAAAATACAGTAGTTACTGAGGAACTAATGAGGAAATAATAAGGAACTAATGACAAAGGCACATAAATATAGACTAGTTACTGAGGAACTAATGAAGAACTAATGAGGAACTAATGAGTAGTTACTGATGAACTAATGAAGAACTAATAAGGAACTAATGACAAAGGCACATACATTTAGACTAGTTACTGAGGAACTAATTAAGAACTAATGAGGAACTAATGAGTAGTTACTGAGGAACTAATGAAGAACTAATGAGGAACTAATGACAAAGGAACATACATTTAGACTAGTTAGTGAGCAACTAATGAAGAACAGAAAAAAAAAAGAAGAAGCAGAGTTACAATGCCATCTACTGCACAGAGTTGCAATGACAAGGTACATTACCCGTTACTATCGTCCCTCGTTTATCACGGTTAACTGGTTCCAGACCCGACCGTGGTAAGTGAATTTCCGCCAAGCCGGATTCAATGTTAATAAATGGAATATTTTCGTAATTTATGCCATAGAAAACTTCTAAATCTTCCAAATACAAGTTTTAACATTATTAGAGTCCTCATAACACATGTATATTAACCAATATAGTAGATATAATCATAGAAAATAAGACATATTAGACATAAATAAGACAACAAAGAAAAAAAAGAAAAAAACAATAATGAAGAACAGCGGTGCTATCCCGTGGTTTCAACACATTGAATCCCAGTTCGGACTGCGAGGGACAACACAGGACGTGACAAAGTATTTCCAGGGGGTGGCTGCTCTGGACCAAAACTTTCTCTCATGCATGACAGACAAATGCAGTGGTTTTGAAATCATAACTTTTTCACACCGTGGTGTACATTGAAACCAGTAACCGGCCCACGCCCTAACTAGAACCTCAATGTCCTTGAGAGCGCAATCCCAAAATCTTACCTCGTAGTCTCTTCAGCCGCTGCTCACGCCTCCTCCTCCGCAGTACCAGCAGGCTGATGAAGATGACGACAATTCCCACCAACACACAGGAAATGGTCACCATCATCTTCAAACCTTCACCGCCACCGGAGGTGTCCTCGCTCACGTTGGGTGCTTTAACTAGCGGGGCAATGGTACCTGGAAAGACCACATTTTCTTTAGACTGTGACTTGTGTCTTCAAGACCCGGAGGACAAGCAGTCGGCGTGCATGGTACGGTCATTCTTGCAGCGCTGACTGGTTCACACAATGTTGACAATGTCGTCATCTGTCTCAGAAATGCAAACAAACAAAAACAGCCTATTTTAAACAAGCCTTACATCCCGACGTACGTGCTGGCTACGCAGGGAGCCAGTACCCCCATCTTGCAATCCAAGGGTTCAATATTTCTTCAAGTGCATTTCATGCAATGTAACACACTCGTCTTCTGCTCCATTTACTGGAGTGCCTTTCTCAATTTGACAGGTGAACCTGGTTCTGCTCAGGTGTACTTAAGAACCGCTTGTAGCCAAACAGGCTGGAATATGATTGGAATCTGACGTACCAGATGGTTTGTTTGCCAACTTATTTTTTTCTCCACGAAACCATCTGGGCTAGCATGTGGCACACGGCATGGATGTAGTCTGAGCAGTAATGGGTGAACTCACTGCCGTCATAGCTGAGCGTTGCAAACTTGATCCTCTTTTCAGCGTAGCCGGCGCTGTTGTAGATTTTCATCTGCAGCTCGTACCAGGTGGCCTCCTGCAGGTCGTGCAGGATGTAGTTCTTGGTGAGGGAGGTGCGCTGTGCTGTGGTCCATGAAGGCGAGTCCATGGGTCGATACTCCAGTGTGAAGGAGGTGATCGGGCATCCACCGTTGTTCCAGCCGCTCAGGTTGAGCTTCACGCGGGTGGCATTGATGCTGGTGAAGAGCTCCTGTTCTTTGGAGTACTGAGGTTCTGTAGTGATGGAGGGGAGGAATACAACTAAAACTTAAAAAACCAACCAAAAAAACCAAATTTTTATCTGCATTTTGGCCCACACGCAAACAACGTTTCTGTCCTTAAAAAGAAAGCTTTTGGTATATTCTTTTCAAGTCTTGTAACCCCTGAGAAATTTGCACACATGGCAACCATCACCACACATCTGCATTCAGTGGGCTGATTAGGCACCGCAACAAATGAACAAACCTTTCCCATGGGTCTTTGCTTCAATGATTTCGCTGATGCGCCCGGGGCCCACAGCATTCTGGGCTGTGAGTGTGAACTTGTACCAGGTGCCACACTTGAGGTTCTCCAGCCGATAGGCCCGCTCACTTGGACTGATGGCGAAGTTTCCCCACTGTTCACTGTTGTCCTCTGAATATTGTAAAATGTAGCCTGGAACAAAACATGGCTGTTGAATATTCTGAGATGTTGTTAAAAAAAAAGGAACATTCTACTGAAACAAAGACGAGTGTGTGTGTGTGTGCATGTGTGTGTATGACCTCTAATGGAGCTGCCACCGTTGTCTCCAGGTATCCAGGACAGCGTGATGGAAGTTGTGGTGGTCTTGGTCACTGTGAGACGAGGCTGGTCCGGTGGAACTGACAGGAGACAGACATTTACATTTGATAGTCAGGAGGAAAATGGCAACACAGACAGTATAGTAGAATGTATGCGACAAGCTAACTCAACATGTTCCGTATTTTCCGGACTATAAGTCGCTCCGGAGTCGCGCTAGCCAAAAATGCACAATGAAGAAGAAAAAAACATATATAAGTCGCACTGGACTATAAGTCCAATTTTTGGGGGAAAACGTATTTGATAAAATCAGAGACCAAGAACAGACATTTCATCTTTAAAGGCAAGTTATAGTAATAACAATAAAATGGAGGCTAAATAGGCTAATTAACGTAACGTGAATAGCTGGTATATTAACCTAACATTAACAGTTATTCAGATAACTAGAGCCTAAACAACATAACTGGTTTATTTGCAGCTTGTAATCTGAAGAATATGATTTGCTTTTGGGGGGGCATTTGTGTTCTGTCTTTCTCAGTTGTCCTTATAAGTTGATGTTTACGTTGTACATTTTCAGTGGTACAGGAGTGATAGGAGTAGCCAATACTGGAACACAAGCCTAGAGCGCCCTCTCGTGGCTGTCAGTGTGGAAAACAAAACATATATAAGTCGCTCCGGAGTATAAGGCGCAGGACCAGCCAAACCATGAAAAAAAAATATACTATATCCTGCAAAATCATTGAGTAAGCTACAATCTGGTCAAAAGTTACAGGTTTTCACGCAGATTCTCAGATTGTTGTACAATCAGCTCCCCAATATAATACTGAAAAACTCATTTCAGTGACTCCGAGAAGATGAGTATTAGGCATCGGGAGGGAATGAAGTTACCCTCTTATATCCATCATGCTTTTCAAATGACATGTAATAGTCCTTGACAGACAACAACAAAAATGACTCCATAAAATATCCTTGTCTTTTATTTGGTATTTTGTCCTTTTTACAGGCTGCATTTCCTACCTTGAACCTGCAGGTTGAGGACGATCTTATCGGAGCCAAAGCTATTACTGGCCACACAAGTGTAGTTCCCCGAGTCCTCTGCTTTCACTGTGCGAATAACAAGGCTGCCGTTACCATGAACACTGCGCCGACTGTCAATCACGACGGGTGTAGGGGTTCCATTGCTGCAACACATATGTGCGAGGTCAGCGACCAGACCATTACGCTTGAGCAGTGAGAAGGGACACTTTCATCTACAGGAACAGTGAGGACACTCACATCTCCTTCAACCATTTGATTGTTGGAGAAGGATCACCCACTGCCTTGCAAGGTAGCACAATGTCTCTCATCCAGGGTGTCGTGACTGTCCTGTTGAAGGTCAAGATGCATGCTGGAGCTGCAAAACAAATAAAGACAAAATGTCTTAACAGCCCCGAGCGGACACACAGTAAGATGGCATTTTAGCCGGGAGCCTAGCACACTTCATCACATTTGCAGTCCATTATTCTCCCTGCATTCCCCACGCCAGGACAAAGCGTGATGCATATCTCCCTCCGCTCCTTCCATTACCGACACTTCAGAAAGGACGTGAAGATGATGATAAGAGCCATGGGTCCTGACATCTTCAGGTTTCTCTGCATCGGTGATCTTATCTGACTAGCTAAGTATATATCAGGGGCCGACAGGACCACACCAAAGGTTATGAGCATTCGTTTGCACTTACTGCGACATCTCTTCTTGCATGCCTGCATGTGTGCGGTCTACGTCCGTGTGGTGTGCAACAGTGTGTATAGCATTGTGTGCATTTTATTCAAGTGGCAAATTGTATTTACTATGGTTACTGTAACTACACTCTTGATCACAACATTTTCATATGATTCAACTGCGAGATTGACAGCTGAATAAGACTTCTCTTCTAAGACACCCCTATTCTCAACATTTACAAATTTTGAGTTGGTAACAAAATGCTGTTTTCGAAGCTGCGCTCTTTTCAAACCTGCAAGAGGTCCACTCACCTTCCGCCATGGGTTTAACGGTGATGATCTCGCTGGCATTTCCCCGGCCTGCAGCTGTGACAGCAACCACCCAAATGCTGTATTGTCGGTTCCGGCTCAGGTTGGGGATCCGGTAGAAGAACACATCCGGGGCTGCCTCAAACTCACTGCTGACCTGTGTGTGGGACAATATCCGTTTATGGCACCAATCTTGTGATCTGTACTATTTATAAACAATCACTGATGCACTGAACATGTTCCTTTGTGACAACATTAAACATGACACATTCTGTATTAAACCTGACACTAATCCCTACCACTGACAATGGATGACAGAAGAAACAGAAACGTGCCCGGAAGGCTCTTTCTAACTGTGAGTATCCTAACCTAAGTGGGCCTTTTTCAAATCCACCATGAGAAGAAAGAAGCTGAATGTGGCAGCCCCTCCACGGCTGGTTTGTTAGAGAAACTCCAAACATCCCAACATAATGATGCATTTCAAACTGACCAACACCCTCTACATTGGAGAGACCAAGCCGCCCTTATGCAAACGCATGGCACAACATAGAGGAGCCCAGAGTCAGCGGTTCATCTGAACCTCAAAAAGAAGGGACATTCCATGGAAAACATCCATGTCCAAATTCTGGATTGGGCTGGTTTGAAAGAGGTGTGAACAAAGCCTTTTATGTCAAACAAGAAAAGCTATTGTCTGCTTACAGCAATGTCCTAACATTTCTCCTCCAAAGATTGTCTCATTCCACTGCCACCAACGTGCTGTTTTGCCACCAGACAGGTGAAAGACCTATTGTGAAGTAGTCCTTCAGCAGCCACGCCGGGCCACAATAACAACAACGCTATTGTGACCGTCCCCAGAGAACACATCCCTCAGAGACATACACAGGGAGACTCCCCTAACTCAACCACTCAACATTTGAACTGAAGAAGCCTTTTGGATTAAAGGTGACAGGACTTCAACAAGCAAGAAGAGTCCAGTTGCCTTCATTCAACCTTTGTGGAGGACACTAATACTGTCCTCGAATGAATTTAGTTGAACTACAGGTACGTTAACACGTCATCTGTGTATTACCGTGGGATGTGGATTGGAGCAGAAAACCGTGTATTTCCTGATGATGCCGTTCACTTTGACAGGAGGAAGCCAGGACACAAACACCACTGAGTTGGAAGCGGCTGCTGCCTTCACACCGCCAGGAGGACCAGGAACTAAAATACAAAAACATTCTTACTGTAGGCTACATGTCTTACAGCAAACTGATGTACTAGAATAAACGACCAATACTACAATTCTACAATCTGCTTACATTAAAATCACATTCATTGCAATTATACAAGCTGTGTGTTCAGAAGCTTAAGACAAAATTACTGCCAGGACAACTAAGGAAAAGTGACGTGCTGTTCACTTTTACATGGGAAAGAACTGCCTACCATCCTCCTTGGTGCGGATATAAATCTGTTCGCTGCGAACACCGTCGCCTGCTCGGGTGAAGGCCAAAACCTGGATGCTGTAGTTGGTGTATTTCTCCAGGCCATCCAGCTCCAGCGAGGGCTTGGAAGTCGTCACATTACTGATCTCTCCAAGCTCTGAGGGGAGGCGAAGACAACATTTTAGTCAAGTCCAGCTTCTTGATTCCATGATTACTGCAGCAGATCCCATACTTGACAGTCATGCTTTTATTGTTCTATCTCCTGTTTCCACCTGCTTTTCCTGTTTATACTTGGTTTTGCAACAAGGTATGTGGACGCTACGCTAGATTACTCCTCTGCCTACCTCATGGGCTGTGTCTCAAATTGAATACTTCAGTCAGTACACTTTAGTAAGTAACTAAGTGTACTGTGTACTTAGTTTCTAAGTGTGCAGATTTTAATAGTGTAGTTCTGCTGTCCCAAATCCATGAATGTCGTTGCACGCTTGCTGGAAATGACAATCAAAATATTTACTTCTTTTAGTGAATCGCAACCACTCCCATTAGTAACTCCCTTTTCCGCTAGCTCCCATGCAAGTTTTGGTTCCACTTTTGTTTACTGTTTGTCCAGTGTCTTCCCGGACTGCCTTGTTTCTCCGTACCTATTTAGTACTGGTATTATCTGCTCTTATGGGTAGACTGAGTGGAATTATTATTATTAGCTTCTGCCTGTTGCTTTGTTGTGGGAATTTTCCATATTGCATTTTCACATTTTTGTATAGCTTCCAGATAAACTGTTTTTATACAACAATCAGACTCTCCTGTCAGGTGTCAGGGTCCAAAACCTAGCTGGTCTTGCCGATGGGATTAATGTTATGTCCAAGCCAGTCTTCAATTGGATGTCAAATTCAATCAGAAAATGTAAGCAAGCCCGTATCCAAGGGCTGCAGGGGTGGCAGGCCTTGTCTGGCAACCCGCTAACCTCTGCTGTCAGCGTTTTAATTATTGATATGTCATGGCTACGCTGGTCAGACTGTATCTCTGTTTCCATCAGGCTTTTAACTTGTCTTCACAGATTAAACAGGAGTGCTTCATCTTTTATGTCTTCCGGCCTCTCACGACCAATAAAAAGCCCAAGAAGTACCACAGAAAAACAGCTGTGATTAAACGACCTTATCAATTAAACAGGTGAGCAGCAGCCATCTTGTTAGCCTGTTGAAAGACAAACCTTTAGAGACCAAAGACCTTGTGGTGGTGCTGTTTTTTTTGGTCAAAAGTATCCATGCATATCCACATTAACTGGGATAATAGAGGCGTAATTCTATACATTATTAACAAACAAACCAAAAATAGTTCTGACATCGTTATTGTTTTTTAGCACTCGCCCACTTAGACTACAGACTGTTTCCATGCAAACTCCTCATGGCTGTCAAGTCCTTAAGCACTCATGTTCAACATGCAGGCCAACATGATGTGACAGAGCAGGGGTCAAAGGTAATTATGCTGTCACAACCAATCACACTCACGCAAACACAGCATGTGACAATGGCGTCGCATGTTGTCCCATGTCCACAGCAGGACGCAGGCTTTTACTAATGTCTGCAACAGAAAGGATTCCTTGCACAATGCACCTGGGGTGACTCCAAGCTACGTCTTACTCACCAGCATCGGTAACAACCCTCCTGACTCAGCATCACACCGTCTTTTTAGCTCATAGCAATTTTGAACCATATGCTGAGATAACTTGATAAAAACAACTGAGTCACACTAAGACCGGGCCATGCCAGCTTCTAAGTACACTGCTGCAAGCGAGAGAATGTTCAGGAATCACACGTGACCCAATTTGAGCCCGGATTTCATCATTTCCAAACATGCAAAGTGCGGCACACATTTCTATATAAAACAAGGGAAGAGTACCTCCATCAGGCAGGTTGGCCCAGTAGATAACCCTGAAACCCAGAAGGTTGCCATTCAGTGCATCTTTAGGAGGGGTCAGCCAGGACAGGGAGATGACCTCTGGAAATGTAGCCATGGCTTGGACGTTCTCCGGAGGACGACTGGGAACTGAGAAAAAAACATAAGAGGTGAGAATATAACTGTAAACTATTGGATTAGAGGGTACTTTGTATTGTACAACAGGAGTTAAGACCCTGAATGCAGCAGTACCCGGTAATCCCCACTAGGCTGTGATATAAGATCACGTTGTTGTCCCTTCACACGCCAGCCTATTTGAAAATCAGCACAGAATCCTTATGTTATCTCACATATTAAGTCGTTTGGGGGCCCAAGGCAAACCCAGTCATCGGGGCCCTCCACGTCCGTGTACTGCACTGACAAAAGATAACGTCTAAAGTGGCGTTGTTGTACATATTTGCAGTGAAATGCTATTTATTTTGGCAAAATGTCCACAGAGACACCATTCGTCAGTGCGAACCTGGAGTTTGTTTTTCAGAGAAGATTATAACGTCGCAATTTGATGTGTGTGATAACGGGCTAGCATGTGCTAGCATGAATTCACTGCATTCCCGCATGGTATCAGCGTTTGGGACCAAATATGAGATGAAAGCAAAAGGGGAAAAATACAGTGTAGCAGTCAGACAAAGTTACATGGTGCGTTCAAGGACCATCAAACAAAGTGGACGGCTCGCCACTCACAACAAAATAAACATGTAAAAATTGTGGGATTTATAACTGTATATTATTATTATAACGGCCCATATTGATATCCATTTACATACAATTTAGATACTTTATAAATGATTATTATTATTTTTTTTATCATTGCCACCAGGTTTGGCCCCGCCCACAGACCGGTGGTTGGGGACATCTACCTTACCGTACCTTACAGCTTTGTGCTTGACCTGAACTCTTGAAGTCCCTAAGTGACGTATAAGAAGGATTTTGGAGTGGTTGCTGAGTGACATTCACGAACCTCAGCAGCAGAGACAATTCTCTAATAACATTTTCTCCTGGTGTACTGGAAGTGTCATTTAATGTGTCCTATTTTAAAGTGTTTTCTTACCATCCTCCAGGGTGGTGGCTGCTACTTCTGTAGAGGACGGCCCGGTCCCTGCGCTGTTGCTGGCCTGCACCACGACCCCGTACTGGGTGAACTTCTTGAGGTTGTCCAGTACCAGGCTTTCTGCATTGTCCCCTGTTGTTTCCACACTGATTACGCTGAACTGGTAGTTTCCACCTGAGCTATATTCCCTGTAGCCCACCTGGTAGCCTCTGATTGCTCCGTTCTGGAGGTGCTTCTTGGGTGCCTGGCAAGTGTGGCAGTTAATCATATGATAAATGTGCAGAAACCTTTGTTTACACATATACAGCATAATAATTGTGCTCAGAAAAATAGTTCCGTTTTGATTTGATGATATTCACAGACATAATAATGAACAAATACGTACTGTATGCTAACTGCACTGTGTGACTGTAGGTGTTTAGAATAATTCACCTTATTTAGCTACCTGAGTCGACCCAGAAACAGCGCATTGTATTTCAACCATGAGTGGTTCAAATGTGGTGTGGCGTATAAAAGCAAAGTACAGGCAGCCCGAGGTTTACGGCGTTCCGTGTTAAGTTTCCGAAGTTCCGAATGCGCTCCCATAAATTAATTAAAAACTTCATTTTGGTCTGTAAACATGAGACTCACTGAAGAACTAGCTTCAGCGCACCTGACGGAAGAATACGTGCCACCAGAATGCAGTGTGTGCCTGAGCAGCCACACCAAAGAATAACATCATTGCACTTCATTACGTCGCCCGTGCATCAATGCACCAAAGAAAAAGAAAGCCATCACCATCAAAGTGACAATGAACATCATAAAAAGCTCAGAGAGAGGCTACACGCCCATCAGCATTGGCTGCTCTTTTGGTCTCAACCGCTCGGCTGTCGCGACCATCATTAACTCATTCAATCCCAGCCATTTTTCAAAAGAAAACTCCTGCGGTATCGGCCATTTTACACGATTCTGACTGATTTTTCAAGGCACACAGATTATTGTGTTCGATGGCTATATAAACATGGAACTTACCAAAAGAAAGATTAGACTCTCGCCTTTCATTACAAAAAAGGTAGTTACGGTAGACCTACTACCTTTTTTCGTTCTTTAGTAATCAGCAGAAGAACATAAGTAAGTTTCAGGAAAATATCAGTGTCCATCAATCTCCTTCGTGCAAGACTGCCTGTGTTTTGTTGTATGATCGCTCATTCATGCTGAATGAAGGCAGAAGTTACGCGGCTGTAGGGCGCCTGGAAAACTGTAAATGAATGTTCGGTTCATGAGGAAGAATATGTTTTAACAAGGATACAAAAACGCTAAAGCCCAACGGCGCCGGGACAAGCCACGTATCAGATAGGTGAAATATGCGCGAGGCACTTAATTTCTTGTGTCCAATCTCGTAAGTTGATCATTAAAATTCACACGTAATTTGAACTTTGGTGTGTGTGTGCACGCGTGCATGTGTTAAAAATGCACTTCTGCCACCTTGTGGCCATTTTAATGGCTTAAAACTGCTTTAAAAGTGACATCTTTTGCAGTTGCGGCATCACCTCTTTTTGCCTCTCGCACAAGAAAACATATAATATGTCTTTAGGATCGGTCGTTCGGGTTTATAAAAACACATAAATACGTCTGTGGTATGTCTCGGTACGGTGAGTGACTAAGGAGTTAATTTAGGTCTAATTTGGGTATAAGTTCCGACGTACTTCACAGTGTACGAATGGAGCTCGTTCGTAACCCGAGGACCACCTGCAGTAACTTACCCTCCAGGAAACTCTGATGCTCTGAGAAGAGAGCGCTTCCAGCTGCACGTCCTGAGGAGGTCCGTCAGGAGCTGAGGACAGATTTATAACCCGTTGAGTTCATTAACAAAAAGCTGCCGCCAAAGACAAATACTGAATGTTTTAATTGTATGTGGACCTGGCTGTTAGCACAAATGTGATGGGTGTCTTTAAAAAGGGGAAGAGCCGGGGGTGAGTAGAAGTGCTCTGCGGGGGAGATGAATGGATCAGGGGCTAATTTGCAGAAAGGGGTCCAGACTGACTCTATTGACCATTGTGTGACATTTACTACTGAGGCCGCTAATTGAAAAGTTTTGCTTTTAGTGCAGGGTCAGCGTGTGTTCAATAATGCAACACAGCCAGTGGGGCTGATGTCACTGCCATGTTAATGAAAATGACCCCATCAACACCGTCCCTCCTTTTGCTTCTTGTCTGTCTTTCTGTCTGCATTTGGATCTTCTCGTCTACATCACATGCAGTAGCCTTCTCGGAAGCAGTGCAGACTGGGGTGAACAAGAGGTGACAATTTGGGTAGAATTTGTGTGTGAATGCTCAAGAGCTGAACCTGAACTGAAATGCTGTACGGAAAAGTGTGGCATTCCCGGAAAAGTGGGAATTTTTGGGATGTGGAAAGTAGATAGAATGTTTTCATGTTGGAAGGGTTAAATCGATTAAGAAATGTGGAATCCTTGTCCACTCATTTTCAACGGGAGTGTTATGATGGAAAATGTGTACTTATGTGTAAAAAAGAGGATTACAGAGAAAATGCTACGGAACATCAAACCCAGGCAAATAAAATAAAAATGGATCCACCCAATATAAGGGGGTGTCTGTATGGGGTGAGGCGCTTACTTGTTTCAAGTGGACAATTAGTGAGGAAGAGAATGTGAAACATGCAGTATATCACCTGCTTCATCAGTGGTGATGGTGAGCTCATTGCTGGCCTCACTCTTTCCGATGAGGTTCTTGGCAAACATGCGGATGTTGTAGGTGGAGGAGGGGTGTAGGTCGATGATGGTGGCCTGGTTGAGCTGAGGTGAGACATCTTTGGTCTTCTGAGCGGTGTCCCAGGAGGCTGTCAAAGAGGAGAGGGTGCAGTTTATGGACGTGGAGCAGTTGTATTTGTGCTGACACAAAGTGAATGCAGGGATAACTCATTGCTGACCGCACGTCGAGATGCTTCCACAAGCTACAACAACATAACTACATTTTTCCTTACCTGATTTGTTCTTGCTTTCAATATCAAAGCCTGTGATAGGGCTGTTGCCGTCAAATCCCATTGTCCAACGCAGGGCGATGGTTCTGTCTTTCACTTCTCTGATCTCCACTTCTGGCGGATCTGGGGGCTCTGCAAACAGCAGAAGTGACAACTCATGTTCTTTCATGTTCCTGCAGTCACTGACAAGATCTATGCAGTGGAACTAGGGTACACCATGCAAATCAATCACTGTTTTTTTCAGTCTTCCCCATGCATTAACTTACTTATGGTGGCCTGCCACAAATAAATGTGGACTTCCACGAATAGTTTTGGCGCAACCTGTTCAGTATTGCTTATAAACGCATTACAAGGGACTGTATGGTACGTCACTGTAACAACCCCGTACAGTAGATGGCATCGTCTTCTTAACACACCTCCTACGCACCTGGTCTGCCAGAGAAGAAGGCGGAGCAGGAGGGATCAGTCAAATTTATTTTTTCTAAATTTAAGAAAGGTTTCAAACAGAGTGGGAAGAAGGACAAAGGAGCCAAAAACTTACCACTTCCACACGGAATGGGAGGAGAACTTTTATTTACTCTCTCATGTCGGACATGCCATAGCTGACGCCATGCAGTGTGAAGGTAATGTGATGTAATGTCATGTTTTCTGTCGTTACTGACACCTAGTGACCAGAATACTACATATCACTTGTCCTTCAATATTTTTTGACCAATAATGGGCCATAGTCAACCACGAAACCGATTAATTAACCGCGATAGAGCGAGGTATTGATATTAGAACCGCGAAGTAGTGAGGGACAGCTGTACTATCATTATTTCCAGACTACTCTTGTGGTCTTGTTCTGCTTTAAAGAAACGTCCAATGGTCTTCCTGCTGTCTTCATGGGAGGTCCCGAAAGGACCCTTGATCGGGGGGACTTTCTTGATAGAAATGAATAGAAAAACGGAAAACAATCCATCAAGCCAAAACCATGGCACACTTGCTCATAAAGACAAGTCAAAAGAAACGTCAACTAATTGGTGATGAATGATAGACGCCACCGGCCTATACTGTATAGTTAATAAAAGTCATACTGTAAGATGGGGATTATTTCTGATATTTCCAATCAGACAAAACTGTGCCTTTAATCTGAGCAAATCAGAGTTTCCACTGTACATTTTGTAGCATTAGGCAATGGCAAATACCTTGTACTGTGAGCTGGATGATCCCTCTGTCTTCACCGAAGGAGTTGATGGCATGGCAGGAGAAAAATCCAGAGTCCTCTCTTACTGTGGGCATGATCTGATGGGTGAACCACAACGAGTTTATTGACAATGAAATGTGCTAACAATAATTGTGTGAATGTAGAAAAGCAAGTTTTAAATGTTGCATGTTATTTATGACATTTTTCAGGAGAACAACTTCTTGACCTCTCAATGACCCGGGTAGGCTAGCGCATTATCCAGTAATAATCACGTTTTGGTGTGTGACCTGGAAAATGTAGGATGGCATTGGGGTAGGAAATGGATGGACAGGTTCCCTACCTCTGATCTAAACTGAAAAGCACAGCCAGTTGCTCCTACCTGCAGGGTGGAGATGACTTCATCTCCCACCTCCTTGACTGTAACGACGTAGCGGCTGGTCTCAGGGTTGATGATCCGTTCCTCTTTCTCCCACCGTACCATGATGGGCTTCTCACCGTGGGCCGTGCAGCTCATTTTCTTCTCTTCACCTTGTGTGGCCAGCGTGGTGTTGGGGTAGGATGTGATCATGGCGGGAACTAAGTGAAAAATGAAAAAAAGAAGAAAAAAGTTAGAAAATCTGAATACATTTCTATTTCTACCGTCCCATGGTAGTATCAAGTTGTCTTTAGTTGGTGTGGAAGATGGTATACTACAGTTTATTTGGCTGTCATGTCCAATGTGGATGTTCTGTTCAGATAGCTCAGTATATATTCATCTACAGTGGACTGGTTTTAGCAGCTTTATTGTACGAAATGTAAAATCCTTTCATTCTGCATATGACCCTCAGTGGAAAAAGTTTGGACCCCTGTGATAAACAATGACATTTCTTTTGCAGTTGTTTAATTTTGCACCACAAGCTAATCACGATGGAGCGATGATGATCATGAACATCAAACATTTGGATAGGTACCACACAATGCATTTTAAGTAATTTTCATGTACCATGGCTGATTCCTTTTAGTGGCAATTTAATGTAACAAGCTGCTTTGGCATGGATCTTGTATGTGAGGTGCCAAAAAGGTCCAATCAACCCTCTGAAGACACGGCACTAAATACACACTGGCAATATCGCTCACACAAGAGCAGCTCTCCATTCCCCAGATACTCATCCAGATGTACGCACAAGCTTACACACACAAACACACACACACACACACACACACACACACACACACGGAAAGCATGATTCCCGTGATGTGATGAGGAGTGTCAGGCAGGAGCTTGCAAACATTTAAGCCTCATCTCTTATTTACTCAGTCTGGGGCACGTCTAACGAAAAGAACGCAGTTTTATTTTGCATGACACGTCTGAATTTGCAGCAAGGCGCATTTAGAAGACGTTGGGGGAAAATATCACAGCTCGGGCTCTGTGTAAATGTTATAATTTCAGAGCATCGCTGCTCTCATTTTGCCGCGCAAGCGGTTAAGCGGAAGCACTTGGCGATGTTGTTGACACTCCTGGCACGTTGGAACACTGTGAGGTGACAAACAGCACAGGGTGGAAGCAGCTTGGCGATGCAGCGGAAACAAGATGTCTGCACTGTATGTCCACTGTATGTCGGCATGTCCACCACAATCCTGAGTTGCTTCTACAGATGCACCATCGAAAGTGTCCTTACCGCCTCCATCACTGTTTGGTACGGTAACTGTACAACACGTGATAGGAAGGCACTCCAGCGGGTGATCAAGACCTCACAGAACATTGTTGGGGCAGCCCTCCCCTCACTGCAAGACATTTATAAATCTAGAGTCCTACGAAGAACACACAACCTCATCAAGGACAGCACACATCCACAACACTCATGATTCACACTCCTACCGTCAGGCAGACGCTACAGGAGTTTGAAGTCCAGGACCACAAGGCTGGCAAACAGCTTTTACCCACAGGCCATCAGGCTCCTCAACGAAGCACTCGCACACGCCGCACGCAACACACACACACACTCATAGCACTTTATTTATTTATTTGTATTATTTATTTGTATTAATGTCTCTTCTGTTGTTGTTGCTTAATTTATTGGTATTTATGTTTATGTGTTTATGTTTCTTATGTTCTTACTCTTTCATTTGTTTTCTTTCTTTTCTTGGGAGAATGAACAGAATAAGATTTTCATTGCATGGTATAACTGCTGTTGTACTATGCACATGACAATAAAACTCTCTTGAATCTTGAATCTTGAATCTGTAAATATCAAATGGATTTCAGCATCAAAGTGAAAAAAAAATCTATTAAAACTGCATGGCATTTTATATTTCTTTTTAACCGTTGAAAGCCTCCAGCCATCAGTACAGGCGGGCAAGCGTGGTTGCATTTGTGTTCCTATGGTCACTGATACGTGACGTTTGTATCACTATACACATGCTGTACATCCACGGAACCGCAAGAACTGCAGCTAAAAGCTCAACAAGCACTTCAATGTTGGAGGTAGACAAAACACCATGGGTCATTGTTTTTGCACTACAGTATTGCTGCTTGTACTCCGGTTGCATTATGCTGCAGAACACAAACCATGCAATTTCTTTTTTTTGTTTTTGTTTCACTGAGATCTTGTTATCGTGAGCCATGAGGTACGCTGAGATTCCCAGTCCTATTCAAATGGGCAAATGTCGAAATAAAAGTAAACAGTCCAAGACCAGCATATGTCATGAAGACTGTCATTTCATACAAGAAAACACTTTTAGCAAAGTTTGAAAGCTAACACCTAGCTGTTCCATCTCTACAAAAACTCACTCAACAATCACCTTCAGCTAAAAACACATCAGACTTCAGGGAAACCCTGTTTATACCCGTAGGTTGTTTACTTATTACTCATTCAAGTCACCCTGAATGCTGCTGTGTGTTCAGCAGGCATGTCATGTCAACGTAAATACATCTAAAACATTAATTCCACATCTAAAGCAAAAACAAAACACATTGTTTTTAAATGTGTGTTTTTAGCACACGGTTCCTCCACAGCCACCAAGAGGGCAGTGATGATACAGCGAGCCTGCAGGGGATTCAGATGAGCTGGCTGTTGATTGGCTACTCCCACAAGACAACACCCCCAGCCCCCGACTCCCTCCTCCTCCCAGGCTTCCTTTCACCTGGCCAGGTTGCCATGCCAACCAGCATTGGGCAGTCTCTGCACTCATCACCCCCCCACCTCGCCTCCCTCTCTTGCTTCCTCTCATGCTCCGGTCTGTACCCTTAGAAGAAAAGACCACGGGCAGAAACACCACCACCACGCTTAGCAGTTGTTACAGCATTCCTAGGCTTGAACGGCTCACCTTCAAATATATTTCTTGTCATTTTGCCCAAACAGTTCAAGCTTTGTCTTGTTCCAGCAGTTTCCAGTTGATAGCATCCATTGGCAAAGCGCTGAGACATCCAAATATTTTGTACTTAAGCACAATTGTTTGAATTGATTATCTTGGAATCTGCAGTTGTTTGAAAATGTCCAAAAGACTACGATTCTCTTTCTCACATCTTCATGGAGTTCATTGGACTTTCCCATTGGTCCATCCATTGAGTGATGTCTAACAGATGATTTTATGCTGCCAAAGAGTAACTACATGCTGCAGTCAATCATAATCACGAGCAATAAGGCTTGGTTGGCCTTAAGACATATGTACAGCACTTGTATAAACAGTGTTCCCTCATTTATCACGAGGGATAAGTTCCCAAAATAGCCCACAATAAGTGAAATCCGCAAAGTAACTTCATTTTTTTTTTCAATTATTATGTTTGTTTTAAGGCTGTAAAACCCCAAACCACTCACCATACACTTTATACACCTGTCTCACAGGCAAGAACATTTTCTCACATTTCTCTCTTGTTTAAACACTCGCAAAAAAGTTCAAACCTTTGTTGGAATTTTAATGATCAACCTTCATGATCAACATAAGAAATGATGAAGTCACTCACGCATATTTCACTGCTGTGACCGTGCCCTTTCGTCCTGGCGCCGTTCCGTTGTAAAGTGGCGTTTTTATATCCTCGTTAAAACATATCGCAATCCAAGTTTCATCTACAAGCTAGCGATGACACAGGAGACATGGCGGCACGGCACGAAGAAGATTGATTTGCAATGGTCTACAGCCAATCAGGACGCAGAAATCAATGGGTTGTGTAGACAGACGAGAGAGGGAAGAGATAGACACTCAACTTCCCACAGTGTAATTCTTCTTAAAGGGCCAGGCTCGGCCTGTAACAGCGTTCATATGCTGTAGTAAAAAAAAAAAAAAAAAAAGAAGCACAAAAAAATCCGTGAAACAGCAAATCTGCGAAAGGTGAAGCGCGGTAGAGCGAGGGAACACTGTGTATGTGTGTACATTAGAGAAACCCAAGCCTGGACGACCTGGTCTTTGACTGCCAAGTCTGGATTTTTGGGACGTGCTTTTTGTATTTTATACAAATACACAGCTGTTCCTACTGACCTATCGTTTGACCTCTATTGTGCGCCTGTACATTCCCTTTCTCATATATTGACAAAAGTCTTGTATTAATAAAACATTTCGATAATAATCTATGTTTCTATGTTGTAAGCTATGTTTAAAGCGCACTGACATCGGACGGCATTTTGCTGCATGCTCGCTGTGTTTCTGGCTGCCTAGCAGGCCAGCGTTGGCCACAGGGCACCCTGGCTCCATGGGGCTACGAGAGCCGGGCGAGAGAAGACGAGCTGAGATGAGTGTAGCTCCCTGCCCTGCAGGCACTCTGTAAGTGGGCGCTGGGGATGAGCTGGCCAGGATGTGGGGGTCGGGGGAAAGGAGAGTGCACAGAGCTGACTAGTTCACTGGCCGTCTGCAATGTACTGAAATAATTTCCTTAGCTGCACAATTTGGCTTGGACATAGAGCATGAGAGAAATGTATGCCTGGCGCCTGGGCGGGCCCCTGTGCAGGAGCTGCAAGGCGGCTTGTGGATGCAGATGAGTAAAGACGATGAAAGAAGTGCAGATCAGGGCAAGAGGGAGCTCCTTCTGTTTTTCTGAAGGGTGCTGTTCAGTGACCACATGGCCATTTACCACTTCTCTTCATACACACCTCATTATGTTCTCTGCCCTCATTGCTGTATCCAGTGACATTATGATGCCTAATTAGCTTGATTGCTCTTAATTGGCACTGATAAACATTGAGTGGCTGTCTGATAGCATCCAATGTGCATTGGTAATGAACTGACTGGAGGTAAGGATGCTTGACGAGTAAGCACATAAAAATCATTTGCTTCCACCTGCCTCCAGTAATGGTTTATTAGTCGCATATGAAGCTGTTTGATACTTCAGTAGAAAAATAAAGACAGCAGGAATGTGCGTCTGAATCCTAAATGTACGCAGCCTCTGCTGTTGTTAGTGTCCATGCAGGATGATGCATAGTGTATTATGATGCCATATTAGCTCGGAACAAGTACTCATAACAATGCAAGTGCCAAGCTAGGACATCAGTACAGCAGCAATTCATTTACTGGGAATCCACCTCAATAGTCAAGATGAGTGGGACCTATCTGAACCACCGTGCGAAGCTGCTGTCCCATTATTCTTTTATGATAGCTGCATTGTATCCGTACCTTCACAAACACATGTGCACAAATATACACCTAACTGTGTGCCTTGTTTGCTCACCTGTGTCACATGACCTTCACCAAATTATACACCTCAATGCATCTCATTAAAACCCTACAATAGATGCTCTTGTGTTTGCTTGCTCATAAAGCCACACTTGGGCAGCCAATAATACAAAGCGAAGATCATACTATCCATCACGTGAGTACTTTAGCATGCGTCAGCTTGCGTGCTTCTCTAATTGGCCTCCTAAGCCTCTTAAGTAGCTGCTCAAATGGTGCCGGCTGTCCTGGATAAACAACATAAGCACAGTCCAGTGTGTACAGAATATACTATAACAGCGCCAAATATTACAACCACAAACAAAGTGGACCGCAACAGCTGAATGTTGCATGTTTTTAGCAACAAAAGAAGGCTTTAAGTGGTTAACAAGCTGTCTCTCTGCACACGCACGCACACACACACACACACACACACACACACACACACAAGGTAAGGGATGAGGTGTGGCTCTCCAGGGGCCCAAGAAGACTCTGATTACTATGGGGAGCAACAGGGGCGCAGATCAGGACAACACAAGTATCACAACAACAGCCTGCCTCCTCAAGAGCACAGATTGCTGCAGAGGGACTGCTGACACATGTGCACACACACACACACACACACCTACACACACCCACACACCCACACTCATCGTAGAATATAATATTATCTACAAATGATGTTGCAATGCTGCAATGACCAAGAAATGATTCTTTTGTATGATAATTCTGTAGAGGGAAAAATTCAACAGAGGTTGTTTACAAAAAGATGAAGTAAATGTGGTTTGGGTTTAGAGTAAGGCTTAGGGTCCGGTTTGGGTATATTAATTGCAAAATCGATTGAAAGAATATAATGTGTGAAAGCACAATATATGTGAGTGTAAATAACAGTGAATCAATGTGTGATGTTTCAGACAGGAGAGGTCTGGAGGATGGCTGACTGTTGTTCGGCTGGCAGACAGAGTGAGGAGCTCAGCAGGGAGTACTCTGCTGTCACTTGATAAGAGCCAAGGGGGCATAAGGCTCATCTAGCAGTGGTTGACCAAAATGAGAGCCAAAACCCAATGGCCTGGTAGCAGATCACACATACACACAAACAAGCATGAGCAGCCTTTGCTCAAGAACAGGACATGCCCGCTTTTCATGAGCGTTACGTTCCACACCGGCGAAAGGCAAAAATCTGCAATTATTTGATAAACCCATAAAAGTGTGTTATCCTTACACATGTAGCTCCTACCCCTCCAAACCCTCCTGCTAGCTTGACGTTGACGTTCTCCTTTCATTTCAGATCAACATTTGCAACTAGATGAGTGCAATGTCTGAAGACCTTGCACGGGAATGCCCAAGCCCATTGAGGTGGGGGCAAAACAAAAATGAGCAAAAAAAGGATTAATAAAAGGAAAAAAAAGGAATACAAATAATATGCGACGTATAAGAGTATTCAAGACTATGACATCATGAAAGACAAAATATGAAAGAAGAATCTGATTCCAGAACATGGGGTGCTTTTTATGTTTTCTGGCAAAGTCTAAGTGGCTTTCCTGGTCTGCAACTTGTTGTAAACCCCCCCCTGCCTTTACGTTCATAAAGCCGACGGCAGAAACAAAAGACAAAGACGGCCACAGCAGCAATAATGGCAGACATGGCTAAACCGTGCCTCCTTCCGCCACCTTTGTCTTCACCCTTCAGCCCTGTTTTCCACATGGCAGCTCTTGGCTGCATGCAGACTTCAGGGCCTAATGGAGGGTTGGTGGGTCCTTGCCCACATAAATGCTGTACTTTCTCCCACAGATGTGATGGTTGTGTGTGTTTCTTTTGTGGGATTCGTTGAGGCAGAAAGCGTACATCGAGCACCATGACAGAAAGCACCAGACTACTGGTGTACCTTTTTTCTCAAAATGTTGCCTGTAACTTAGCATCACTAAAAGTCAACTGGATGGAAAGCAAAGATAATTCTCGAAGGCAATTTGGGTAGAAATTGCAGGTGAATGCTGAAGAGCTGAACTGAAATGCTGTATGGAAAATGTGGATTTCCAGACAAAAGTGGGAATTATGCAAAATTGTGCAAATGTGTTCATGGGAGAGGGCAAATAGGTAGTTCCAAATGTAATTGTGGCGGTCCATGTGTACTGTATTTGTGATGGGCAGCCACAAACACTGTCCTGAATGTGCCGAAGGCTGAGAAATGTGGGAAATGTGGAGCTGTCCATTCATTTTCAAGGGGGATTTTTAGGAATGTGTCAGTACTGAAGCCAGCTGTCGTGTCCCGAATGAGCTGAACGTTTTGATGCTGGAATGGCGCTCTTAAGCATTCACATAACAACAGTTTGTGGAAAACTAAATACACTGCAGGTCACATTCAGGGAGAGAAAAGACGACACAAAAGACTTACTTTTAACATTAAGATACATGGACTTGCTGACATCAGCCCCGACGTCGTTGCTGACTCGACAAAGATAGAAGCCACTGTCTTCTTCCAGCACATGTTTGATGAGTAGCGAGCCGTTGACCAGCACCTCGATGCGAAAGCCTGAGTTGAGGGCAATTGGTTTGAACTGGGGGACCCCCGCACCTATGTGTAGATAAACGTGATTAACAACGACAGTAGAAAGAAACTACTTCACTTCTAATTCTTGTATTTCATCATTTTATTCCAGTATTTGGTATGTCCTTCATGTATTGTTAGTGACTTATGTGTTCATTTAGGTATGGAAAAACTCATGATTAGACCAACCTTGCACTGAAATAAGAAAGGCCTACGTTGTTGATGTTTTCACCTCTACACCGGACTACACTGCTGTATGTAACCATACGGCAATATGTTTGCACATTCATGATGGCCGGGCTGTGTTTCTACCTTTGGAGTACTCCCATTGGATGGTAGGAACAGGATAGCCCTCGGCTGAGCAGTTCAGAATCACAGCTTTCCCATAGATGCCATCCTGGTCCTTTGGTTGCACCACAAATTTGGGAGGAACTGCAAGTCAAACATCCACATTCTGCTACTTCTTCCAAATCAATACACGGTCAATGACACCACGTCCTATACACTGTTCATTTAGGAATCCTTCATTCTTGTGGAAAGGATAAACAGCTAGCAAGATGACAACGGCACCTTTTGTGGTTAGCGTACATTCCATTCCATTCCTGATCGGATTTGTTGGTACGGAACATTCGGTTTGGCTTCTCAAAATGGACCCAATCGTAATAACATTAAACAACAAACAAACTACATATATTTTGCATTTATGAACATAATTTTATTATATACATTTTTTTTAATTTAAGTTTTAAAATAACATACACTTTTATTTACAAAAAAACGTTACTATATACATTATCTTTATATTTTTAATGTTACAGATATTTAAATATTTTAATAACAAACAACAAACATGTTTCATTTATGAAAATATATACATTTTTTAAAACTTTTGAATACTATTTCATATATCACATTTTAAAAAATAACATACTTTTTATTTATAAAATCAACTTTTCATTTTTTTATTTAAAAAAATGACTTTGACATTATTTATATTTATTTACATTATTTTTATATTTACCTATTTAATAATACTATATAGCAACATTTTTACATTTTAACATTACAAACAAACAAACCTTATTTATTTATGAAAATGATTGCATTAGAGTGATTATTTTTATATTTTTAAATAATATTATTTATATTATAGTATTAGTAACATTTCAACTTTTCTCTTTACATCGTGTCTTTTTGCTGTATTTTCCCCATTTTTTAAATTGAATTTTATTTTTTTTTTTACAATGTGGCACGGGACGATAAAAAGCCTCGGGCCGCACTTTGGACGCGTCTGGTTTAGCATTTTACAGTGTGTCTGCAGGCACCAAAGCTGTGCTTAATGTTACACAATAAGGTCAACCCTTACTGGACAATAACTGTCAAGTTTTGTCACCTCACCTCGGACGATGAGCTGACTCTGATGCTCCACAGCTGCAGCTTGGTTGCGTGCAATGCATGTGTAGTTGCCGTTGTGCATGAGCGTGAGATTGGAGATGCGCAGAGAGCTGGTAAAGTCTATGTTGTCAATCGTGACGCCGAGGCTGGCTGGTATTGGCCGACCGTCCTTCTGCCAGGTGATGAAGACTGGTTGGTCACCAGACATAACCACACAGGGGATGAAGACTCTCTGGCCAATGGAAAACCGAGGGAACTCAAAGGGGTGGATGGTCGGTGGGACTGTGAAAAAAAAAAGGTTTGTTTAGAAGTTGCCATAATGTTAAAGTACAGTAGCAGACGCTCGGCTGCCATGAGGAATGCAAGACTCACATGCATGACAATTAAGCAACTCATTAGTCACCATTATACTATTAACCTTTTCAAGTCAGACCCCAGGGCAGGGGGCAGCGTGGTCCCATTTGTGTTCCTATGGTAACTGCTATGTGACGCTTGTATCAATATACAAATCCGATACATCCACGGAACGGGAGGAAGGTCAGGAATGTCGCATCTTCGTTAAAACTTTAAATATGTTTTGATGCCAAAATCATCCAAGCAGACCTTGTACAGGCACACAGAAACTTGATTTATTTTGGATGTCTTTTTCTAGCAAGCCTCTTAGGAGATGAAGAGTTTTTACACGCTATCAATCACTCCATAACCTCTTAATCAGCTGCATCTAACGTTTTCTCTCACTCTCCTAAGACTCTCCCGGGACACTGTAGTCATTGTGGGAAGCGGGTGAAAATTAATGATTTGAAACAACATTGAAATAAGCGACACTTCAACGCTTATTTAATTCACAGCAAAATAGGCATAATGGGCTCCTGGGGATTCCCTCTCTGCAGCAGTGGAATGCTAAGCAGCCGAGAGGCAAATTAGGCGGCGCGGCGTTGTCTATGCTGTGTGATTCTACGCTCGCATGCTCGTTAGCACGTCAACACCCGCCAGAGAGCGTGAGAGAGGGAAAAGGGGGGGATTGCCCATCCAACATTTCAAATTATGTCGCGTCATTGAAGAAAGAGAGCCGTGTGAGGTTATCGTCATCTGACTCTGCTCGCTACCTAAAATATTCTGATGAGTCCCGATAAACTGGCTGGGATGATGGAGATGGCGCTGTAGATGAATGATGTAACTTAAATGCTGGTGTATGTCTCCACACCACGTTGGACTTATCAGATGGATCATGACGGTGATGGATTAACCGGACATTATGCTGCTGTGACCCGCGTTTACTGGAATAATGTGCTAACGTGTTGACGAGTGGATTCCATACCTTTCACAGTGACATAGACACTCTGGTGTGTGGACAGCTGGGGCTGCACGAGCACGTTGCACGTGTATTCTCCTTCATCCACGTCCTTCTGCACATCAAAGAGCTTCAGGGTGCCATTGTTCTCAAAGGCCCGCTGTCGGTGGTTGTACGGCAGCAAATTGGAGTCCTTGTACCACTTGATGGAGTAGTACGGGTAGCCGATGACGCGACAGTGGATGTACATGTCCCGCCCAGCGATAGCAGTGAGGTTTTTCATTGGTCTGATGCTGGCAGGCCCTTGAAGGACACATTGGAGAGACAACCCTCTTAAAAGGACTTTGAGGCAGGGGGTTTGCTGGATTGTGTGTCTTTAATGCACCACAAAGTTTACATGCCTTGATTCATCCTGACAGTGCATCTATTCAGGGGAATAGAAAACACGATATACTTAGAAAGGGTGTTTGCCATGATAGTTAATCAGGTTAATAACACTCTCTCACGAGGTGTCATCATAACCATTACTCATCTTGCTGCCAGAAGAACCAACAAGCCAACCCAGAAGAACACATTTATTTCGACGCCCCTCAGACTGCAATAAGCGGTTCCTGACATAACTGATGTCGGTCGATCAATATGATTGGCCAATATTGGCATAAAAATGAGATTCGTATCTGTATCACTTTTTCCTGCCGATAACGATGACGTGCTCCACGTAGCAACAAGCTTGCGAGCTCAGCACAGTGTTCCCTTGCTGCAGCAGATTCGCTGTTTCACGGATTCTTTAAGTGCATTTTTGCATGTTTTTTTGAACAGCGTATGAATGCGCATTGTGTTCTGCGTCCATGTGGTGTATTAGAGCAAGCTAACGGTGCTCCGCTGTATGTATCTGTTATTGTATTTGCTACTACTACCAGGGTGTTGAAGACGTGTGCAGCTGCACCTCGTCTCGTATGTGTTCCCTGCCTGTACGAGCATACCTGGAACCCACAGTAGACAATAGCCGGCTAAATATAGAACCACGACAGTCCTTATTGGCTAAGAGAGAACCCGCCCATTGTGTTCTGTTTCCTGATTGGCTGTAGACCATTGTCAATCAATCTCCTTTATGCCGTTTCCTGCTGTGGTCAATGGTCGCTAGCAAACTAGCTACTGTAACTGTGTGAGCTGCTTGCTGACTGCCAATGAACAACAAAAGAAGAAGAAGCTAACCGGCTTAGGGCGGCGTTACGGAATAAATGAATCTTGGGGTTCAAGGAGTAGGATAGGAGAGGATAAACATGACGGCAGGAGCAGCAGATTTCACTTATTGCGGGCTATTTTGGGAACTATCCCCGATAAAACGAGGGAAGACTATAAATCCACGGTCTGGAATTACTTCCAAGTTTGGCCTTTGGATTGTAAATATGTGTCACTGAGGATCTGAACAAGATGTCCGCTGACGTGCAAGATCAACACAACGAAAGAACTGCAGCTATGAAGCTCGGGAGACGCTTTTTATTAGCACGCAGCTAATAAACTGTGGCATCACAGTTAAAAAAAAGTATCGTGTGCTCATTTCTTACACAACACGTGACCTGACATTAGTTTGAGGGAAGCGCTGCTGCCAATATCGGCATCGCTAATGAAATGCTGGTATACAGTCATCCCTCATTCCATGCAGTTAGAACATTGCGCCCTCACTCTATCGCAGTTATTCAACAATTCATTCATTAATTCAACAATTCATTAATTAATTTTTTAATTAATTAATTACCGCTTTTTTGTGGTTGAATATGGACTATTATTATTTAAAAAATATTTTTTTTAAAAATGGACATTTTCATGACAGTAAATTAATGACCGTCAAGCATAAAAATGGTTAAATGAACGAAAATACAAATATAAGGCATTGAAATACATGATATGAAACATAATACAGGATCTGTGACTTGTGTGTGCGATTAAGAAGCGGGGCCTGGGGAGTGACGTGTGTCAGGTAGCTACATGACCAACAGCGGCAGTAGAGCAGCATTCTACACTGGCCACTAGGTGTCAGGAACGTTACACTGATGAGACAATAGCCACCAGGAAGTATGCTGTCAATGCTAACGTGTGTCTCCCTTATCTTATTTATGTCCAAGATGGCTTATTTACTATTATTATGTCTACAATATTGGGTAATACATGTGTCAAGGTGACTATAGGGGTGTTACTTCATGTCTACAGGCTTCTAATAATGGTAACAAAAAAAACATATTTAGAAGGTTATAACCAGGTTTTATATGCTGTAACTACGGAATTCACTTATCGCGGTCAGATCTAGAATGAATGAAACGCCATAAACGAGGGACGACGATAAAAAGGCAATATCAAGGATGTGTGCTCGTATCGAAAACTCGATTTTGTTTGTTGATGTGTGAGAATCCTAGTTAATACTGTCATGCTTTTATTTTGAAGCTTGCTTTGCACTGAACAGGAGGTCACTGTGTCCACGTTTTAATGCTGTGTAACGAGACAGCAGCTTTGATGCTGTCGTTCAACATAAATGGACCCGTTTTTCATAGAAATGACTCCACTGGCGCTCAAATTTTATGTCGACAAAAGCGGTCGACCGTGTATGTCAACTTAAGGGGGTACTTTTTAGTCATAATAAGAACTCGTTGGACCGAGACTTGATCAGTTGGTCGACATAGACGGGTTGTCGAGTTGAGCGGGCTCCACTGGATTATTTGTCTCTTTCCAACAGTATATGGGACACTTGAGCTATTAGCAGTATCGTGCGTGGAGATTGGGTACATCCTGGGTGTGCTGCTACTCTCTTTAGCACGATTAAGGAAGCAACGACGTGAGAAACAGCTATTATACAGTACTTTCTCCATAATGGCACTTTTGGAGAAATATCTTCATCGCTTGACTGCATGTCACTTCTGGATCGCCCTATTTAGCCTTAATCATGCATGAACGAACACAATCGAGTTCAACCAATCGCTGTACAGACCTGGCCTGTCTGCAATACGCAGTCACTAATGGCCATGCACCAGGCACAGCGATGTTACTGCTACATGACAACAGCAATCCAGCGAGTGGCGTCTCTGCAGGGAGCAGATAGCGTCACCGTCATACACGAGAGGAACAGTAAATCACCCCAACGGTGTCCCAATATAAACCTATCAGCAGGAGCTGGGGAGGGAGCAGGGCATTGAGAAGATAATGCTGTCAGCATTGAGTGATGACAGAAGGAGCAGCGACTTGAAGTTGTGCTCACCCTCCTCTAGACCTCCAGACCCGCTGCCTGCCCCCGACCGGCCCGCATGAGGTTAATAATAACATTGAAATATGGTTACTTCATGCATGGATTATAACAGCAAGGGTTTTTTGCCACTTACGTCTATCGCCTACATATGTAAATCCATGCATGTCCACATCTTTACCAAAATCATGACACCTGTTGCTAGCTTTGTTTGTTGCTAGGGAACAATGGCAATTAAAGAGAAACAGAAAGTGTTATTGCAGCTGGAATGAATCCAAAAATCACTACATTTTTCGATATTGAGTGTGATTTGATTTCATGGTGTTGACAACGACACCGGCAAATTCAAAACTGAAAGAAATAAGCTTTACAAAATGTAAAAACATTTTCAGTTCCAAAATCTATACGAACATTGTCAAAGCATCGGCTTGGGACTCAAAATCGGATCGGAGCTGAGGCCAAAAAAATCAGACTGGGAATGGAGGCAAAGAATGCTGATCGGGACGTCCCCAGTATGGATACATGGCAGCTTACGTTTCCGATCATGCAGGTTAGCGCTGCACAAAGAAAAAATTGCGATCTGCATTCACATTAACATTTATTTTTTTCTACTTTACTTAAATTCACTTAATTAATTGACTTTGCTTGTGACTTGTCTTTATTGCGCATGAATGTACTGTCAAGTGAGCAAGCGTGCCATGGTTTTGACTTGATGGACTATTTTCAGTCTTTTTATTCATTTATATTATGAAAACCGTCAACTGTCCTTCCGGGACCCCCCATAAATAACGGCAGAAAGGCCATTGGAAGTTTCTATAAAGCAGAAGAAGACAACGAGTCTAATAATATTGATCAAAATAATAAAAAAAAATACAATACATAAATTAACAGTGTTCATTCATTCATTTTTTATGCCGCTTATCCTCACTAGAGTCGCGGAGAAAACCCGGAGTACACCCACGCACGCACGGGGACAACATGCAAACTCCACACAGAGATGCCCAACGGAGATACGAACCCTGATCTTCCAGATCTCCTGACTGTGTGGCAACATGCTAACCACTTGGCCACCACGTGGCCAAAAAATAGCAGTGTGATTTCCTTAAAACTTCGTCCCAGAGAAACACAATCCCAATTCGAAGCAAGAAAATCGTGAGTCACAGCCCTAAAACCACATTTTGTTTGCGGTTGTTTGGAGAAACTTGGATTGACAAAATGATGCTTTTGGTAAGCTTATTTTATTGCTAGTCTTGCCAAAACAATTCTTTTTTCTGCTTTTATTTAGAGATGGAATTGATATTAAGGATAATTTAGTTCAGCCTGTTGGTTTCTCTGTCTCGTGTAGCCCCTTGGGAAAAATAATGACCTACCCCTGACCTATACTGAGGGGAAAAATAAGGCAAAAATTGAATCCGAGTTGAAAATCGACATTTAAAAGCTAAACTCTACCAGAATAGATCAAGACATGTTGATGTGTATATGTGATGGTAGGTTGGAAGAGTTGATCTGACAAGCACCTCTTACGTTTATTCGCGCCTGGTAGGAAATGGCCCCAGCTGAGTTGTTGCAGATGCAGCGGTAAACCCCTCCATCCGGGACCTGGGTCTGGCTGATGTTGAGGTGGCTGACCACGTGACCTTCAGTGTTGGTGTAGTAGGAAATTCGATGGCGGCTATCCCGTATTACTGGCTCGTCATCAAGCGTCCAGGTCACCCGGGGCTCCGGCGTGCCCTTCACCGTGCATGACAGCGATACAAACTCATTGATGTTGTAGACCTTTTCGCTAAATGATGCCAGAATCTTTGGTGTACCGTCTGGGAAGCGTGAGCAGAGAGAAAAAGCCATGTTAGTATTAAAGCAACTTCTTTTCAAATCCAATTTGTTGGTTAAGTGCAAGGATCGTCCACAAAGTCTCTTCACAATTAAACAAACGTATTACAAAAGCAGTTTGCAATAATTCATTGTGTAATAATTTCCACAGATTTGTCCATTCATTTGCTTTCATAATAAATGTGTTCAATTGCAAAGAAACTTGATGGACACCGTGCACATCCTTGTGTATTCTGTAGAGCTTTCAGAAAAAGATGAGTTGGTGTCTTTCTTTACTGAACAACTCAAAATTAGACTACGGTTTATGCACACAACACCAGAAATATAGTAAATAATAATACAGGCTGGCAAATCAAGCTGCCTCGATGGGTAGGATTCTGACCTTCTAATATGACCTGGACAAAGTCCTGAGCCGACATCTTCCCATGTCTGGCGAAGCACTGATATGCTCCCCCATCACTTTTGGCCATCCCAGCCATAACGAGGTTTTCCCTGTTTTGACCTGTCATCCGGACACTGTTACTTGGGTAGATGAGCTCGCCGTTGCGGTACCAAGACAACTGGTACTCTTCAGAGCCAGTTACGCCGCAGGAGAGTGAAACTTGGCTGCCGACACTGCCCTTCACCTTTCGAGGGCTCACCACGACGTTCAGGGTCTCTGGGGGTTAGAGAGGTTACTGGTCAACAATGGAAATCCATGAAAGCACTTGAAAGTCATACAGCACCTGTGAAAGTGAGATGAACCATTTTACTGTGAAACCAAATATTTAACGATAACAGCTAATTATTCAGTATTGACGCACTTCTTCCCACTGCATGGTGCATATTTTGATGTGAGATTTCCAGCTCATTTTGACGTCCCGAGAAATATGTCACCTTGTGTGCATTCTCCCACTTATTGTGCAAAGTCTTACAGACACAGAAAGAGAGAATGCTCTTAGATAGATGTAAAGGGGCGACTAATTCCATGCATTATTCTATTTTTAGTTCATTCAGGTACAATGGCCAGGTGTCCCAATACTGTCCATAGAGTGTATGGATGCCTGGTGCATACTGTGGAAGACTGCATCTGTGCACTTATGCCATGTGTTGTATTTCTGGTACCAAATTACAGCAATTTCACAAAAGCATTACGGGACGGAAAGGGTGTCCAAACTGCGGCCTTGGGATCATATGTGGCCCGCAGCTCATTTTTTATTGCCTGCTGCATGCATGTATCTTTACCTACAGTGTTAAACATATGTATGCGTATCATAAAATCATTTTTTGTTTCTGTAACAGTTAATACACCAGCATGTAGAAGCTCTTTAACAAAAATGAGTATTTCTTGGTTAATATGTCAAATCATAGTTATGGAGTTGTAGTCCTGAACACAAAAATGTTTGGAAGCTGTTATCAAGGCCAAAAAAGGCCATAAAAAGGGTGTTTTTTTGTTATTATCTGTGGGAAAAGGACTATCTGGTTGTCGTTGTTAGTTGTTTCAGTTTGTCATTTGCCAAGCTGCTTGACACTGACCTTTCACCTGCAGCCTGCCAACCACCTCAGCATTGCCGTAGCTGTTCCACACCTCACACACATACGTGCCCGTGTCGCTGGGTTGGGTCCTCTCTATGAGCAGCCCTGTCACACTCTGTCGGTAACGTGTGTCGGGCTCCAGGGGTCGGTTGTCCTTCAGCCAGCGGTACTTGGGCGCTGGGTGACCTGAGGCCTTGCATGGCAATTCCACTCGGTGAGAAGCCATTACCTCACGACGTTCAAAGCTGTCCAGGATGTGTGGCGCTGAGTTTGTTGGATCTAAAGGGAGCAAGAATATATTACCACTACATTATACAGCAATATAATGTTCACTGTTGAAGTGTAAAACTCAGGTATACCTCAGAAATATACAAACATGTAGCAATACCAGTTTACAATGAAAAAAACCACAACATTTTAAGGTTTTCCCATAGTGCATTTCGTTTGGCGGACAAGCAGCATAGAAAATGGATGGCGCTTGAATGCTGCCTCTGTCCGCCAGAGAGAGCCAGAGGACCCGGAGCCCAGAGCCCAGACGGAGGCTGACGTCATTTCAGTGCCCCGATGAATGCGTTGCTCAGACGCAATGCATTTCGACAAGACTTTAAAAGAGTTCATTTCAAACTGGTATTGGTACATGTTTGTATATTTCTGAGGTATAAATTTTGAGTGTTAAGTTGCTGCGTGAAGGAGATGTCACGAGTCACTGGGTTCAAAGTTTACAAAAACAGTAGCGGCTTGTACGCCAGAATTTATGGTATATACACCTTTTTTAACAAATGAATTGAACATTTAAACGTACCTGAGACAATGAGGCGGGCACTATTGCTTTGTCGGGTCTCTCCTGTGTAGCGATGGCGTGTCATGCACCTATAGTTGTACAGTCCATCCTCCATTTGGACATCTAAGATATAAAGGGCTCCCGTGGATGTGATAAGAAACCGCGACACTGTAAAGACACACAGGAAGTGAATGTTAGCATTTAACAACGTCACCAATCATCGCCAAAACACAAAGCATAAAAATACTTCATTCATCCACTTTAAGGTGCTCCAAATCTTGCAAATACAATGGAACCCGTTTAAGTTGACCACCCTCGGATTGGCTGATTCCCATCAACATAAGCAGTTGTCGACATAACCGAAAACAGCCACTGCTTGCACATTCACTTGTGACTTTGGTCAGAGACACAAAGAGAGTTGGCAATAATAAAGGATATTTGTTTTTTTGTGCGGAAAGGGGGATGAAAAACACATTTAATGAGGACACGGGGGCGAGCCATCCAAGTTTATTAATGAATAAACTAAAAAGAAATTTTAAAAAAAACCCTCCCATGCCCAAAGAAAAGGTCCTGATGCGCCGAGTCGTAAGAACAGTGAGGTGGAGAGGCCAACCCTAGACAGGGCCGTCATCGTGTCAAACAAAACCAAAAACAGGACAGCCGGTCACACCAGGACAAACAAGAAACTAAAAGGCAGCAGGGCCAGACAACATCTCAGGACGTGCACTTCGGGTTTGCTCATCAGAGCTAGCTGATGTGCTTGCTGACATATTTAACCTGTCGCTTGCACAAGCATCTGTACCGACCTGCTTTAAGTCCACCACCATAGTGCCCGTACCCAAGAAGAGCAACGTGACCTGCTTGAATGACTATCGCCCTATAGCACTCACTCCTATTGTTATGAAGTGCTTTGAAAGATTAGTCATGACCCACATCAAAAAGAGCATCCCGGCGGCAACCGTGGACCCTCTACAGTTTGCATATCGCCAGAACCGGTCCACGGATGATGCAGTCAACACTGCCATCCACACAGCCCTTTCTCACCTACAGGGCCAGGACACATACGTCAGAATGCTATTTATAGACTATAGCTCTGCATTCAATACAGTCAGCCCCCACAAACTCACAGATAAGCTCCTCACACTTGGCCTGTCTCCCTCCCTCTGTAACTGGGTGTTTAACTTTCTCACAGGCAGGCCCCAGTCAGTCAGAGTCCACAACCGCACATCCAGCTCAAGAATTGTGAGCACTGGGACCCCACAGGGGTGTGTGCTGAGTCCACTCCTCTACACGCTCTTCACCTACGATTGCGTGGCCTCCCAGAACAACACCAGCATCATTAAATTTGCAGATGACACTACAGTCATCGGACTGATCACTGGTGGTGTTGAAACATCATACAGAAGAGAGGTGGCGGACCTCATAGCTTGGTGTCGTGATAACAATCTCCTTCTCAATACAGATAAGACTAAAGAGATGATCATCGACCCAAGAACAAGGGAAAAGGAGCCGCATAGACCCCTGTTTATTGATGAGACTGAGGTGGAGAGGGTGAAAACCTTCAAGTTCCTTGGCACACACATCAGCGAGGACCTCACCTGGTCTCACAACACCCAACAAATTCTGAAGAAGTCCCAAAGGAGACTGTACTTCCTGAGAAGACTGAGGAAATTTGGCATGTCCACCACAATCCTGAGTTGCTTCTACAGATGCACTATCGAAAGTGTCCTTACCGCCTCCATCACTGTTTGGTACGGTAACTGTACAACACGTGATAGGAAGGCACTCCAGCGGGTGATCAAGACCTCACAGAACATTGTTGGGGCAGCCCTCCCCACACTGCAAGACATTTATAAATCTAGAGTCCTACGAAGAACACACAACCTCATCAAGGACAGCACACATCCACAACACTCACTATTCACACTCCTACCGTCAGGCAGACGCTACAGGAGTTTGAAGTCCAGGACCACAAGGCTGGCAAACAGTTTTTACCCACAGGCCATCAGGCTCCTCAACGAAGCACTCGCACACGCCGCACGCAACACACGCACACACTCATAGCACTTTATTTATTTATTTATTTGTATTATTTACTTGTATTAATGTCTCGTCTGTTGTTGTTGCTTAATTTATTGGTATATATGTTTATGTGTTTATGTTTCTTATGTTCTTATTCTTTCATTTGTTTTCTTTCTTTTCTTGGGAGAATGAACAGAATAAGATTTTCATTGCATGGTATAACTGCTGTTTTACCATGCACATGACAATAAAACTCTCTTGAATCTTGAATCTTAAAACTGTAAAAGAAAAATTCTGGGGACCGGTGGCGCTCAAGCGCGGATACGGCAAATGTACAAAAAACTACTTAAATGGGAGGGTGACGGGGAAAAACGGGCAAAATCCGGGAGTTTCCCGGGGGTATGTTATGTTTTATGAACACATACTATCCTAGAAAGCATGCATTTATTGTTATGCAGTAGAATCAGAGAGAAGAACCCAGCAAAAGTCCGGTACTGACGTCTCTTAGCAAATATTTGCAAGCCAAGTGCGCTGCATGGCTCTGTGTGATTGTAGTTACCTAACATTTACTGCAGCCCATTTAGCTCTGAGGCGCTGTGACAAGGCTGTGTGTTGTGTGCAAGTGTAACACAGCTCGTTATGATGTAGCTCATTGCTCTCCTCTCTCTCGCTCTCTCCGGAAAGTCTCTCTCAGTTCTCACATTCCCTGCTCCAGACTGAAGCACGGGGGCCACAGATCACAGAATGCTTTGATAAGGCAGAGCTTCGCCGGCCACTCGTGCTAATATCATGCCGATGTTATGCTAATTTAAACGAACACGTGGGGGCACAGAGGTAGTAAGTGTTTATGAGGAGTAATAAGCGCTGTAGCCTGTGGTTGCCAGTGCATTTTATGTGTCACAGATGATAGAGCAGTCTGTCTGTGTGAAGATCAAATGGGGCCACCGCACTATGGGGGATTCTGGCAATATTAGATTATTAAAGGATGCCATAATGCAGACTTTGGCAGATGCACGTGGCAGAAGCCTATCATAACATATCAACACATGAGAATTCAGAGCCTTTTCCTAAAGTGCTACTAATTCATGTCATAGATATGTTACATAATATATGTTAAACTGTTCATGGTAAATGTATTCCTTAAAACAAAAACTCAACTTGACACTTTTTTGTGTACAAATGTACTTTCAATTGAAGTAAACACTACCAGAACAGTGACATTTATTGAGTGTCTTGTTAGCATTTTTGCAGGCTTTCCATAGCAATTTTAAAGAGATAGTTTGGATTCTTTGGCATGAAGTTGTATGACACCCCCATCAGCTGTGGACTATATGAACAGTGACTTACTGTACACCCCGCATTTGGTCCTGCAAGTCCACTTCTAGTCGGATTTTCGTGACAAGGAACAGAGTTCTGCTTAGTTGTTGGGTCTTTTAAGTAAAGAGTTTGGCTTCTCGAAACAATATGCGTTCAAAAGAGTCTCTTTCCTCGTCACGAATATACGACTAGAACTGACTGACGGCTTGTGACTGCTTTGGGGCGGGGAGGACCTCTCAGTAGTACCCGCTCCTGCTCAGTGAAAACAGAAACTGCAGAACAATACGTGCTTTCACTTTTAAGCCCCCAAATACCAGAAAACTCTCCAACGACGCCAGAAAAAGTCGCTAGATTTGTCTCCAGTCTCTTTTGAGAAAGTATGTTGCCAAGAGGGTTTGAAATGTTGCCAGATTTAGCGACAAAGTTGCCAAGTTGGCAACACTGATAGTCACATGACTGTCACATGACAACCAAAATGTTTCTTCAGGAGTTCAAGTCAAGCACAAAACTGTGTAAGACACATTTGAACACATTGAAAGGTGTTGGCGGGTTATTGCATGAATAGAACGGACAGTAAAACATGAGCAGTGTTTTGGCTTTCTTCCACCAAGAAGCAAATAGAAGTCTTGAAGGTGACAGAGTAATAAATAGACGGCGAGGACGCCACTGACAGCGAGTGTTGACCTAATTAGAAAACTCAAACCAGGGTTGTGATATCCTGAGGGGCCTTTTTTTCAGTTTGTGGTTGGCACGTTCTAATGTGTGACGAACCACATGCAATGGAAGGTGGTAAATATTACAAAATTAGAACGTGATGCTTGGCAGACAAGATTAGCAAAAAAAAAAAAAAAAGCCATCGAAGGAATGCCAGTTTCCTGTCCTCTCTTTCCATCATCCTGTTGATTGGTTGCAGGCTCACGATGGGAAGAAAGAGGGTAGCGTGCACTTGTAAATAAATGTCTTTTTTTATTTATATTACGTTTCTGCTGTCACGTTCCATTGTTCCTTACTCTTTTTTTTTTTACTTCGTATTTATTCCGGGTTTCGGGTTTCTTTTTGTGTTTCTTCGCCAGAGTCATTTACTTTGGGTGCGGGACGGAGCAACGGGGCACACCTGCAGCCACTTTCCAACGAGTGGTGTCCAAAACAAAGCGGTTGCGGCAAGAAGACACCACGTTGTTCGTCTTCCTCTTCTTCTACACTATTTTGCACCACGTGAAGAACGTAGCTTGCAGTCTTCCCTGCACGTTCGCCTCCTAACTGTTTTTGGAGTAACTGTTTCTTTTTTATACATAGTCTATCCTCATTTTCCTCGTCTTCCTGCCAGGCTCGTTGCTTCCCTCCAGCTGCCCTTTTGGTCGCAGGGGTGTCCAAACGTTTTCCACAGAGGGCCGCAAATGGAAATAAAGTTTACTAAATAATCTCCAAAAAACCGGGCGTACATCCTTTGAATGACTTCCACATTTTACGCAACTAACCCTAACCCTAATTCATTTTCCATAATTCTGTAAGTCTTACCCCAATCGTAACCCTACCTGCCTAAGAGTAACAATTTTAGACATCCCCAAAATGTACGCTTTTCCCAAAATTCCATGTTGTCCAATGAGAAATGCCCTTCAATCTTAAGAATCCTTACTGCTTTCACATCTCTCAAACCATTCCAACACCAAAACATGTTTATTTGTTCCCTCAGGACATTTAGGCTATCTATATGGACATTCCAAAAATTCACGGCCTTCCCGGAATTTCACATTTTCCAGCCCAACCATTCCCACTGAAATGAACATCATTTTTCCAGATTTTTCAACACAACCAAACTATTTCAGCACCAAAGCATTCAGGCTCACAATTTAACATGTTCCAAAAATGATGATATTCTTCTGGCTTCAGTTAAGAAATACTGAAATTGATTGCATTTTTCATTTTTCTAGCACAATTGCTATCCTTCTTCCCTCAGCATCCTGATTGCCTGCACGCAATCAATGCTGCAGCACGTGTCCTTGTGAGCTAAGGGCGTTTTCTTTTATGCTCTGTACTACTGCAGTTCCCCCCACCCCAATCACACTGACTTGTGTGTCCATTTGTTTGTCTTTTGTGTGTGTGCTTTGTGCATGCAAGTGAGTGTAAATGCATTTATGCAGCAGAGACTGCATGGAGGAATGGTCAATAATAACGACTCGAGGCGCTTCACTATGTTTTCCACTGCCCCTCTCTGCTCCACCTGCTGCATACTAACACTTGTCTGCAGTGTGTGTGTGTGTGTGTGTGTGTGTGTGTGTCTGTGTGACAGAGACAGCATGTATTTATTTCCCCACCTGGCTGCATGGGAGTGAAATAAGAAATAAGTTAACCCCCTTAAAAGGATATGAACATTCCACCATTTTTATGGTAGTCGGTTTATTGTAAGGGAGAGACACCGAACGTTTAAAATATCAAGAAACAAACATTGAGAAAGGTTATTAATTTATTTGCATTTGATTGCGGGAGACAAGTATTTGATCCCCTGCCAGCCAGCAAGCATTCTGATCCCCACAGACCGGTCATGTGTCCATGAAAGTTCAGTTCAGTCCACAAATTAGTCCTGTTGGTTTAGGAAAGTACTCCTAATCTCAACTAATTATGTGGATAAAAGACACCTGTCACAGAAACATCTCCTCCAGTCAAGCCTCTCCACCAGCATGGACCTCAGGGACAAGATCGTAGACCTGCACATGACTGGAACGGACTACGAGACCATCAGCAAGAAGCTTGGTGAGAAAGAGACCACGACTGGTGCAATAATTCATGAATGGAAGAAATACAAGCTAACAAGTCAATGGCCCTCAGTCTGGAGCTCCAAGCAAGATTTCACCTCGATGGGGTGAGGATGATTGCGAGTAATGACAAGGAAGGAGCTGGCTAATGATGTCAACGGAGTTGGGAGCACACACATTGAAGAAGACACATGCACAGGCCGGTCTGAAGTTTGACCAGCAACGTCTGAACGACTCAGACAAGGCTTGGGAAAATGTGATGTGGTCACATGACACCAAACTGGAGCTCTTTGGCATCAAGTGGACTGGACGTGTCTGGAGGCAGAGAAACGGTGAATTTGAGCCCAACAACGCCATCCCTACCGTCGAACACGGAGGTGGAACCATTTCTCTGACCAAAATCCCTCCTGAGGTGTGTGCAACCCCGGTGACCAACTACAAGAAACGTCTGACCTCAAGGGTTTCTTCACTTAGCGCGAACATTTTACACACATTTTACATTGGGATCAAAATCTAATACTAATTCATTTCTAACCTTTATTTCATGTTCTTTTCTCTATCTCTGTTAAAATAAACCAACAATTAAAATGATGGACTGTTCATATGTTTGTAAGGGGTGTATACTTACAAAATCGAACACTTATTTCCCCCTTATTTCTTTCTTTCAGTGCCAGTGCCAGCGAATACTTTCAATCAATCCACATAGTTTTTACTGAAACCAAAATTGCAGGACACAATAACAGACAGAAAAGGCAGAATCGGGCCTATGGACTGGACACCAGTTAACATCAGCAGGTTCGAGATGAGGCACAATTGCATCTAATGACAAAAGCTAAGCTACTTTTTATAACTCCTAACACAGCGTTCTGCTCTCCCCCCTAAAAAAACATTTGCATTTCATCTGAGAGAGGTACCTTGGCTCCCCTGCTTCAAATTGCATTAATTGAGACATGAGTGGAGGGGAGATGGAGTGATGCAGAGAAAAAGAGAGAGAGAGAAAATTAAAGATGAAGGGGGGGGGGGGCACCACTGGGATTCAACCACTCTGTCATCTAAAATGACTTACAAATTACCTTACTCGCAGGAAGGGGGATTGAGGGGGCGGCACAACTTTCATATGCAAATTCCACATCATGGCAAGGGAGGCCAATTATCAAATGAAAATATCTCAGATGTCAACAGGCAACCTCTGTGTTTGTTTGCCATAGTGCTCTTGTGTCAGTCGCAATCAAATTACACGTACTCAAGTGATGTTTTAGAATTGAGCAGTGGCACGCATTGAGGCAATGAAAAGGCACAACATATCGAGTATTTGATCTTTTAAATAACCGTCAACAGAACCTCTTCCTTGGGGTTTGTGAAAACTAACATATAAGCAATGTTTGTTAAATGACTGTCACATTCCGCTTTTCCACCCGGTCTTTATTTTGTATTGTTTCCCCCTTGCTGGTGTCAGTATGTGTTTCCTGTGCAGATTCCTTTGCTTTCAGTGCGGGGCGGACCAAGGCGACACGCTCACAACCGCTTCTCAATTACAGCAATCCCTCCTGTATCGTGGTTAACTGCTTTCGTGAATTTCCGCGAAGTAGGACTCCATGCTTAGAAATACCATATTTTCGTGGTTAGAGCATAAGCAACCTGTTTATCACTTCTAAATACCTTTTTTAACATCATTAGAGTGCTCCAGACATGCAATAACACCCCTATAGTCACCTTTACACTGAATGGAGAAGAAGAGAAGGCGAGAGGAAAACCGTTTTTATCAAAACTACCAAAGGTGTCAAACTTTTTCACAGTCACAGCAAACGAAGCCACACAATGACAGCAGCGCTGCTGGAGAATGCAGTAGTTCTCGAGATGAAGCTGAGAGTGATGCTTTTCATCGCAAAGATGTGCGTATTAAAGCGGTAAACTATATTAAATGTTGCTTAATGTTCTTATTAATTGCGGTAATTGCGGTTGAGATGAGTCACTTGTTTAGTAATAACCCCCCAGGTGGATTTCAAGGGCTTTATCTAGCTCAGGAAATAGGAGAATTTTCTCATTTTCACACTATTTAAAATCCTTTTAAAATAAATAAATCAAATTAATAGCAATAATAAATCAATGAAATAAATACATTTAAAATGTAATAAACCTTTCGTCAGTGTAGTACAAGGATGTGGAGGGCCCCCATGACTGGGTTTGCCTTGGGCCCCCAAATGACTAATACACTCCTGGCGCTCTACATCAGCCGTTTATTAAAAACTGTATTTTTCCAATTCTGCCTCTGTCTCTGCATCCCAATCCTGCACAAAACGTTAAAACGTCCTTGTTAACATACAAGCACATAAAAATGACTAAAAACGCAGTAACATCCCGCCAAAACAGGCCAGAATTGGAAACAAAAACAACACTGTAGCTAATAGGACTGTAATGTCCTCCATCCCGGGTCGGAGTATGTGTCTTCAGTGAGTAGTAAGTGTATGATGAGCCCGGGAGGGCCTGTTTAGGCCCGACCAGAATTATTGGCAGAGTCACTGCACTTTGATCAGCCTGTGATAAGCATGTCAATAGCTGGGGGATCCCACCAATTTAGAACCCCTGTAATAAAAATCATTTGTCACTCTTGTGGGAGGCCAGCTGACAGCTGCTGGGGTTTCCATAGCAACACACTAGCTAATGCCTCGCAAGCCACAGTCCCGGTACTGTAAGTGGTGGGATGGCAGCGCACAAGGGTACGCTGGTACAGTAAGTGTTTCAGACACATCATGTGGCAAGATTCATGAAGCTAAATCTGAATGCTGCATTGATCAAATTTTAGAACTACTTTTATTTCACCAACCTATAAAGTTGACATATACAGTATCTGGGTTGTTTTTCTTTTTACTCATCTATTACGGTGGCAGTTTATTCTGTTGTGTGACACTATTAAGATACTGGATGTTTAAAAAATAATAACTTGATACTAAAGGCACACCAAGCTATATACAGTCATGGGCAAAAATACCCGCATGCCAAAGATGTTAATGATCGGGGCCATGGCTGAGTAAATTAGGCTTACAGTATTTGATCGTATTCCTTGCAGGCGTGGCCAAACACATCAGCATCTTTGGCCAAAAACATTGACATCATTTGGCCATGACTGCACGCACATTTGCAAGAATGAATCCAGCAGCAAAGCTACATAAACCGTGGTTATCTCTACGCTTGTGTAGTCTGCGGTTCACCTTCACCTTCAGCAAGTAACAGGAAAAAGTGAGTCGCTCGCTGAAGTAAATTGGATACTCGAGTCACTCGTCACAAAGCACATGCTCAGAAACTCGCACGTGCGCAACAAGCTCCCCCGCCAGTGAATCGGGGACTCGATTCACTGCAGTCCCCCGCCAACGAGTGCGCGCGCAGAAACTCGTGCATGCGCAGTAAGTTGAGTCAGTGAAACTTGAGTTTTCATCATCCAGTGAGTCAGTGAAACTGAGCGAGTGAATCATTCGTTTGGTCAAGTCTGTAGCTCGGGTAGGAAGGGGAAAGGACAGTTGATTTGAGGCAAGAACCAGACCACTTGCTTTTTCCATGGGGCGAATGCCTTTATACAAATGCATGTGGAGTACCAGCTGCACAATTAGTGACATGTTTAGGGCCCTATGGAATCCGTTCTATTTTTCCCCAAATTCCATTTAATTCTTTTAAATTCAGCTTTTTTTTTTTTACCCTTTCCAGTTATTTTTACCAGCATAGAGTGTGTACTTTTGTGACAGTAAATGTAATGTCCAGCTAATTAAAAGCAAAAATCCTTTCATTTATTGGTGCAATACAAAGATGCATTGCATCAATAAATAACTTTTCTAATGGGATGTCAGCCTCCGCACACACAAAATCCTCAACAAACTCGAATGCCCGTGTTTGTGGTTAAGGAAGACGCAGTCACCAACGCAATTCCATTGTGGTATTAATGTAAAATATTTTCTATGACACCCTTATCTTGTTTACACAATTAGACAGTATGTGGCAAAGAGCGCTTTTATTTTGAAGGCAGGAAGTGCTGTGAATGTCTGTTGACGAGCTGGGAGCAAGAATAAATGTGCCTCTTGTCCTTATTTGACTAAAACGCTCATTTGCATTAGCAAGTGGTAAAACACAGGCACACACACACACACACACACACACACAGCGCACTGGCATGCTCTGCTAAACTAAGCTAACCGAGCTAGCTTCCATTCATGCTCCGTAAGAGAGGAGTTTCTGCAACTTTTGCCAGTGTTTTTCTGGTCGCCGTTTCGACATGTTTAGTTCGAGAGGGGGCAAGATAATGTTTGTGATGAGATTCCGCCACAATAGAGCGGTCCTCCGGGGAAATACTTACAAACGGCTCTTCGCCTCACGATGACAGCATTTCATCCACATTGTGTACATTTTTGCCACATTCTGTTTTTATTGGCCAATTCCGGCCCCACATGTTACCTGGTTTCCTTTTCTCATGCAGCTGGCGGTAGCAGTAAGTGAACGAGTTAATGGAGACAAGTACCCATGAGTCCCGTTTCAGTAAAAACTCCCAAGTTTTGAACGACTTGTTCATGACTCACACATCTCTACCTTCAAGTTTCTCAGCAAGGCACTTGTCATGCTGCCCAATTTCCCAGTGGAAGGGATCATGCAGTTCCCAGTGTCACATGCATGTTTCCCTCAATGAACCGAGAGCTCCCCAGTGCCGGCAGCGCCTATGCAGCCATGTCTAATAGACATGTCTAATACACATCCAGGGCCAGCTTGAGTTCATGGTTTCCTTGGTACGGCAATACGTACGGCAATGCCACACAACGCCCTCATTTCTCACCCCACCTGGACTTCAGACTTCAAGTAGCCTATCTGGGCCAACTTCCTATCAACTATCTGCTGGCTGCAGACTGGAGTCAGAGTGGAAGGCTGCGCTTTTTTATTGCCATTCCTAATCAGCAGCAGAATCCCTCTGCTCATTAACAAGACACGCGCTAGCCCGAGGCTAACTGCCTCATATGTCAACCACATATAAAGATGTCATCTTCTGCTTGGCTGAGTAAACAACTATTAAAACTGGATGCAAATGGACGTTCAATGATATTCAAATGAGGAGACAACAGGGAAGCTCCGACCCTGAGGCACTGGGCCTCGGCGTTGGCCCACATTCCTCTGTCGTGTTAAATGGGATAGTTTTTGGATACTGCCCCTCTTCAGCATATTACCCAACAAGATATCTGACACACAATTAAAAACGAAGGGCTGTGACAGCTGGGACGGTTTTCTCATCAATATTCTTGTTTATGGCTGCAGTTTAGTATTTACACATCGATATTTCACCGATATTGTTTGGGTTTATTTTGTGTGGCGCATTATTGTGTAGTTTGACATCCAAGGCAATCTTGTCTTCAGCTCGGAAGTTCAATCAAAAGTACAGAATGTCACTTGTGTAGAAATTGTGCGCTTGAAAGGGACAGTTCGGATTTTTTGACACGAAGTTGTATGACATCCCCATCAGCGGTGTAGTGCATCAACACTGACGTTTTGGGTTTTTTGGATATTTTCTAGCTTTGTGTATCTTTCAAGTAAACTATGTTGCGCAACATTTCATGCGTGAGGGTCCAAACCAAGCCGGGCCGTCACATCAAGCACAGTACATACATGAGGGTCTCTCTTACTACTGCTAAAGGGCGTTCCATTGAATCAAAACTGGAAGTCAGCAGTTTTTGTCCATTCTAAACGTGTTTCTGTGTTCTGTATTAAAACTGCAGCAGAATCTCGTTATACGCAAATTTAACAATGAACAGCGTTCGAACAGAGTCTTCTCTGTGTGGTATTTTGGCAAACACAATGGCAGAATCTCTTTTCACTATCTGGACTGTCTCGGGGGGGGGGACAGCTGCGTGAGCACTTTTTTTTTCACCCAGACAAAGACTTGTCTCCCGAAGCCAAAACTGACATTGTTTCAGCAATTGCTTCTAAAAGTGGGGAGTGTTTATCTGAACTGTAGGTGTTAACCTATGAAAACCTGCAGCCACCAGGGGGCAGCTGGGCTGCGTCTCGAATAACTCTGCATGCCTGACTAAGCATGATGCTTGGAACAAAAAATACAAATTATAAAATGATGGCAGCTGTAGCTGCTACTGCTACTCACTTATGTTGACGTGTAGTTAAGTAAAGACATGTCAAATCCATTTTAGTTTGGTTTATGCTAAAAGAAGCACATTGAGTGAGTGAGTGATTGATTGAGTGCGGAATCAGGAAGTAATGAGTTTCCGAAATAGACACCGGTATCACGCGCTTTGATACAAGTCTTATGCACGGTCATGTTTTGATCTGACAATTCTTAAGTAAGTGTGATCAAGTGTCGTATTCCTGCAGCATCTGCTTGGACATTAAAGGGATAGTTCGCGCTCGCATCTTCTTCCGCTGTGGCACACATACGTAAACAAGATGGCCGCGCCGCTCCGTCGCGGAAGAAGAGTGGCATTTACGTGAGCGTGTTCATCACATACACATGAATGCACAGGCGTCAGCGCGCAGGGATACGGCGGGGGACAAATATAACGCAGAGCGTTTTGTGTGGTCAGATTTTTTTGGAGAAGGCATTTTTGTGATGCAAATGTATAAAGTCTTTTGAACACGTATTGTTCAAACACATATTGAGAAGCGAAACTCTTAAATGTCCCGAGCAACTAAGCGGAACTACGTTCTTCATAACCCAAATCCAACCAGAACTGGACATAGGAGACCAAGTGGGGGCTAAGTTGCTGTTGCTGGACTACACTGCTGATGGGGATGTCAAACAGCTTCATGTCAAAAATCCCAACTATCCCTTTAACACCACAGCAGTTGTTGAACTCCAATAAAAAAAAGCCTGTCCGAGCAAACGAGGGGCGCGAGGCCAGCTTGGATAGCAAGGTTGATAATAGAGCTGTCAATCAATTAAAATATTTAATCACGATTAATCACAGTTTGTCCATAGTTAACTCATGATTAATCACACTTAATCGCAGAAAGAAATACGTTTTTATCTATAACAAGTAGGGATGTAAATCTATTTGTGGTGTACGATTTGATATTGAACTACGATAACTACATCAAAACTTATGAAAAGGGATATCAGTTTTCAAAATATGGGCCATTATTTTATTCACTATCCATCCATCTTCTCTAAATAGTTCTGTGAAAGGAAACTTCCGTTAACTTATTTATCCTATAATGTGCGTGAAGCATTTGAATGTGCTGTTCCAGTCCTGCCACTTCGATATTACGTATTATCATCCACAGTAGCGATGCCAAATGCCAATGCCACAGCAACTATCAAAGTCTCCCCTTTGCTCGGCACCAAGATCACCCGCGTAGAGCTTGAAGATGTTATTTATTTGGAAACGTCATTTTCGTGCTCTTATTCCCAGGATTTAAGAGGCTTTAATGCAAAATTGAGCAATTTAAAAATAGTCTTCAAGATGTCAAATAGCTCATAGTTTGCTCCTGATGTCTTTCATAACCTTGATGCTACGTACAGTGTCTGTGTGAGCGTAATTAGCCAATAAGGGAGTCAAGCTATTAAACCCCTGATGGTTGTGTGTTTACGACGCTATCATCGGCCTCTCTTTGGCCAACGATAAATGAACCAGTGTTGATCCTCAGCTGTATCATCATGAATATTTATCTGTCCGTCTCTGTGTGGTGTGTGTGTGTGTGTGGTGTGTGTGTGTGTGTGTGTGTGTGTGTGTGTGTGTGTGTGTGTGTGTGTGTGTGCTGCACTGGCATGCATTAAGGAAGCTATTAGTAGCTACTCCATCACAATGCCTGACTTTGTCTATGTAATAAGTCAAGCTGACAACACATCAACTCGTGGCCAAAACAGACTTTTTGGGGCACTGCAAACCAAAAACGGCATTTTTAAATGTAGACAAACGTCGTGCAGAACTAAGGAATCACGTCTTGAAGTGAGTGCACTACGTTTTGATTCAGTGTCCGTTGGAATGCGGCCTACAGAAAAATAAAAAACAGCCATTTAACCCAAAAGAAGAGCTTTAAATGCGTTCAAACGTGTCCTGTACAGCTTTGTGCTTGAAATGGACTCATAAGAGACGTACTATATAGGAAACATTTTGGAGTCGTGATGTGACTATCGCAGGATATGGCTTCCGCAAAATGGCAGTGTATCGGGTAAGCTAGCTCACTTCCAAAAGCTTATTTTTTGCCATTAAAGATTATTTTAAACCCATTTAACAATTCTAATGCTTTAATAGGGTCTCAAATATTACAATAAAAACTGCTTTTGCTATTATTCGTCAATGAATTCATAGAAAACAAACTAGAAAAGTGTTGGAATGGTTGTCATGTGACCGTACCAGGATATGGCTTCCCCAAAATGTGTCAGGTAAGCTAGCTCGTTTCCAAAAGCTTCTTTTTTGCATTTAAAGCTAATTTGAAAGACATTTAACAATTGTAATGCTTTAATAGCGTGTACAATATTACACTTAAACTGTTTTTGTTATATTTTGTCAATGAATTCATGAAAAACAAGCTACAAAACATTTTAATATAATATAATATAAGATAAGATAATATAATATAATATAATATAATAAAAACAAATGTTTCCCCTAGTCGAATTTGTGTGAACATCCCAACCTAAAAGACGCTAAATCGACACAAAAATGGTTATTTTTCCAAACCAGGTGGCATGCTTCTATGTTCAGGTTTTTCCTAAATCACACAGCCACAGCCTGACTCGCTTGAGACCGCCACATCGCAGTCCTGATTATGGAAAACGGACGTGGATACAGTGCTCATTTGTGTTTCATGGTAATTTGCGGTGGCAAGTGGAGCAGGCAGCGCTGCTCTGTGAGTAAAGCAGAGGGGCCAAGAGGAGGATTAGATAATCAAACAGTGTGCCACTTTAAATAATCTCTGGCTCCTCTGGGGGAGGTGAGACTTAAAGCTGGAGCCCTTTCGCTTTAATTGTCTGATTTTCCCATCATTATAGTTGAGGGCCTGAGTAATTCAGGCTTATTAAATATTCAGGAGCCACGCTGAGGAGGATGAGAGAGGGCGCAACGGAAGACCAATGAAAGTTAAAAAAAAAAAAAGGAAAACGGATGAGAATAACACATTTGGATTATGACACGAATGTAACTGCTGATCACTGCGGGCAGACGCCACTCTCTTATCATCAACAAAAGACAACGCTTGGCCTTGTCCATATTTATTCCATAGATTTTTCCCACTCCGATCTGCGTAAGGAAAGCCATCGTTACATTTGTCAGGCTTCAATGTATTTCATGCATGCTTTACACTTGAGACTTCATGCAAATATTCAGAAATGTGTATTTTAAAGGACTTTTATTGTGATTATTATGACAATTCTTCTCATTGTTATTGTGCGAATGCTGAGGATTATTCACACATATTGCACGTTGTTCTGCAATAAAATTATTTCAAATTATTTTTCTTATTCAACCCCGTTTTTTGGCACCCGTATGACGTCCACATTTCTCCACCGATTCAAACATTTCCATGTTCAATGGAATGTTCAAATTTAACGTAACGTTCCCATTTAACTTGAATGGACCATTTTTACAAGTTCCACATTTTTCAACTTATGCAAACCATGATTCAAGTCATTTCAACTAACACTTTTCCACATCTCCGAGATTCTCAGTTATCTTGAAATTCCACATTCCCTAATACACACATTTCCTTTGATGTTAAGAATTCTTACTCGTGCCACATTTCTCAACTGATTCCATCATCGCATCTTTCAGCTCATGTAAACGTTTAGCTAATTTATTTTCAACATTCTAAAACATCCACGTTTTCCCGGAATTCCACATTTTCTGGCCCCCGAGTTCCCACTGAAATGAACGCCACCACTTCCACATTTCTCAACCAATCGAAACCATTCCAACATCAAAGCCTTTTGCTCATCCAGGCGACCTATTTTCAACGTTCCCCAAATTCCCGGCGTTACCCAAATATTACGACCCAAGAAATCATCAGTCGTTTTTCCACATTTCTCAAGCCATTCAAAGCATTCCAGCATCAAAACATTTTCACACTTCCTGTACAGCATTTCAGTTCAGCTTCAGCTCTTCAGCATTCAACGCTTAAATGGCCTTGTCAAGGAATCATCATTCCCGATGTGTATATCATATACAATTTAGAGGAAACTACTTAAACGGGATGGCAACGGGAAAGGAGGGCAAAATACGGGAGTTTCTCGGACAAAAACGGGAGGGTTGACAGGTATGGAAGAATTTTCTTGAGTTGCAAAAGGAGGAGCTGTCCGTGGTTCTGAACAGCAGCACTCAACAGCCACATCTCTCTTAGCATGTACACACGTGGCTTGTTCTAAATAACACTGAACACCACTCTCTGACATGGATTCGCACGGCCCTGAACTCATTTTTAAAATTAAAAAAATTGCAAAACGCATCCGCTATTTTTTTCTAATCTAAACGTAATCGCCTCCATCACTTGGTTCTAATTAAAACATGTAAATAAGGTTTTCCACTGCTTCTGGGGGAATCCACATTGTTGCCCCTTGAGGAAAGCTACAGGGTATCTCTTTTCTGCATCCCTGAAATTCCAACTTTTCCACATATCCGCCATTTTGTGAACACCAATTCCCTTTGATGTTAAGAATGCTTGATACGTTCACATTTATCAACCGATTCAAACCATTCAAAGCATTGAGCTCATTCAAAACAATCAAGCTAACAGTTTTTCCACATAAAAAAAATCCCAGATTTTCAGATTTTGGCCCAAAATTTCCATTAAAGTCATTTTTCACATTTGTCAACCCATTCAAAACATTCCATCATAAAAAAAATGTAATCAAACAATTTTCCACATCCCAAAAAATCCCAGTTGTCCTGTAATTCCACATTTTCTGGCCCAAAATTTCTTACTGAAGTCATTTTCCACATTTGTCAACCCGTTCAAAACCTTCCAACATCAAAACATACGAGCCAACAGTTTTACACATTCCCATAAATTTCCCATAAATCCACATTAAGTCATTTTTCCAGATTTCTTAACCCGTTCCCAACATCAATACATTTAAAACAGCGAACAATGTTCCACATCCCCAAAATGTCCAATTTCCTCATAATCTCAGGTTTCTGGAGAGCTTTTCTGTTCAGCATTTACACCCACTTTCTGTACATACAGTACATATTTACACAAAGGAGCTTAGTTCATCCAATATTATCCACTGCTATGACGGATTATTTCATTAAGTTATTCATTTCAAGGTTACTTTAAAGCCCGTGAAAACATGCTTGAATCTTTGACACCGGCGTCCATCTTACGAAATATCTAAATCCAGACGACCAGTTTTCAATCAATGTACCTAAATTAAAAAATATGTCCACAGTGATTATGATAGCAGGATTCCTGTAAGCAAATGTAAAGCCTTGATATTGCAGTATGTCACAATATTAACATTGTTCATTTAGCGCTTGCACATTTATATGAATGTAGCTGGCTATTTAGGGCCCCAGGGGAAAGATTCATAGTCAAAGTGAGGCGCTGTAGGATTTGATTGGTGTTTGAGGGTTAGAACACCAATAGGTGTTGTGCGCAGAATGACTGGGTTAACACAAATGTCACACTTCAGTACATTTGGACCCAAAGGCTTCAGGCAGCCACAGATAATACCACATGAAATCACATTAAAGCAAGATGACGCATTGGACTTAACACATTCAAAACTGGAGTTATACGTGTAGCCTCTGATTAAGAGAGGCCGTTAAAAGCTCTAACGTGTCCGTCCTGCAGCAGCATCAGTGAGATGCACAGCACACGCTGCACATTATATTAATGTATTTATTCTCTAGCTACTTCTCATCTATCTATTTACGTATAATACTGTATTTATTCTTGAATTATTTACATGACTTTATTATCTATTTATTTTCCTCATCTATCTATTTGTATTACATTATTATCTAGCTACTTCTCATCTATCTATTTACGTATAATACTGTATTTATTCTTGAATTATTTACATGACTTTATTATCTATTTGTTTTCCTCTTCTATCTATTTGTATTACATTATTATCTAGTTACTTCTCATCTATCTATTTACGTATAATACTGTATTTATTCTTGAATTATTTACATGACTTTATTATCTATTTGTTTTCCTCTTCTATCTATTTGTATTACTTTATTATCTAGTTACTTCTCATCTATCTATGTGTATTACTTTATTATCTAATTACTTCTCATCTATATATTCATATCACATCTTCACTATTTAAAAAAAAACAGGAAGTGAAGAAGTTTCAGTAATTGCTGAAAAATTGAGGACGGGGTAGGATTAAATAAGGTCTGCTTCTTGCCACTCCTTTCCAGACATGTTGAATCGTGCAAATGTAAACATGTGTTTCATGTTCCAAATAAACTAAACCATGACCAGTGTAATTTCATGTCACTTGAAGTTTTAAGAGGACGCGACACAATCATGGAGAAAATGATTAGACCACCCTTGTTTCTTCAGCTTCTTGTTCATTTTAATGCCTGCTACAATTCAAGGTACCTTTGTTTGGACAAATCCAACAGTGCAATGCTACAATGCTACAGCTATTCATGGAGGAACTCAAGTGATTTGAGTTATTATCAAGAAAACCGTAGAAGTTGCTGGATATCAGCTCTTAAATGAAACTCTTCTGAGCTATACAAGTATTTGTTATCACCATTATACAGTATTTGTCCTAACAAATGTACCTTTAGTTGTACCCGGCATTCAAATGGACCAATAAACTGAAGAAACAAGGGTGGTCTAGTCATTTTTTCCATGACTGTATACATAAACATATCAAGAAGCCTGATTTCACACACTACATCTCACACTCACACACTGCTTTTAATCTTGAGACGACTGAGATTTGACACCACAACTTATTTATTTTTGTATAATAACACAACAACGACCATGTGATCAAATAGTCACAGCCCTACCGCCCTTTCTAAAACATTTCTATTCCACCCTTGCTTTTCCTTTCTCGCCTCCTTGGTGTTTTCCTCTTTCCCCTCCCCCATCTCTGCCTGCAGAGCTTGCAGTGGTCAAGCCGCTTGTCAGCCGCACCACCTGACAAACATCCATCAAGGTTGCTACGGAGACCGAATCAGCCTCCCCTCTTTTATTCCCTTCTCCTTCATCGCCTTGCGTGCAGATGTTTGTTGACTGAACATGATTTAGCGTTTGTTTGCTCCACTGATGTGCAAACGGATCATTAAGCTCGTGCCAGGTGTGAATATATAAATACGATTATATAAATACTCCTTGAACCAATCTATTAATGGCGCGCTCTTTGGGATTTGTTGCTGAGGTAGCAGAGGCAAACCCCAAGATGTCTCTGCCAGGCGCTCCAGATGAGCCAGGCAGACAGGCGTGGGATGGAAGTGTCCATCACTGCTAACACACAACAGGAAAATTAGCACTGTGCAAATTGGGCTGCTCGGTGCGGCGGCACTACCAACCACCATTTAAGACTCCTCTGTTGATGCGCGCCGAAAAATACTGGGGTGAAATATTTTACTTTTGAAGGTCATCTAAAAGCAAATAGGTTCGGTTTGCATCATTCTGCAAATGTTCCATTTCTGCTGCTCTCTAACATGACAGTGGGAGAAATGTAACGGTGGAGGAGTAAAACCGCGGATCCCCGCGTACTTGAGCTCCGCCATTCACACTGCGGCATTCTGCGCTTTTAATTACACAACACAAACCAAGTTCATCAAACCGAGAGCTTATTTCGCTCACGGTGCAACCAACCTATGTGGAACACACCATGTAACGGTACCACACATCAAACTAAACGCTTACACACCAATCTACATGCAAAATGGTGTCATTTTATACTGATTTACAACCCGCAAGGCATGCTGGGAAGCCCATGTGCACACTTCCCCAACAAGTTACCCAGCATGCCTTGGGGGTTATAGTTATTATAAAATAGCATTGTTTTGCATGTGTATTCGTGTGTAAGCATGCGGTGCAGTTCCTTTGTGTGTTCCACATGTGTTACTTAATGTGTTATTTTGGGGTAAAAATGTAACCGGATCCCCCGCAGCACCCACACGTGGTGTGATTACAGTTGGCTACGCTGCGCCCACGTGCACGTCGTCATCCTCCGCAAACACTTTCAGCAGCGAGCCCTCCAGAACCGCTGCTAAACACGATGCTAACCAGCGACACGACTCCCCACAGACTCGTCGTTAGCGGCATTAGTGCCACACCAGCTAGCAGAGGGTTAAATAAATATCGGCTGGAGCAGCTGCTTTCAGAGCGCCGGTGTCTGCCCGTGTTCCTGCCCGGTCCCAGCCTGATATAAATCACATGCAGCAATTAGCGCCACACCGTCCCGCTGCTCTCGTTAAACAGACCTGCCACCTCCAGCCAACTCCAGCCCGCCCACGTGGATGGATGGATGGATGGATGGATAGGTGGATGGATGGATGGATGGATGGATGAATGGATAGGTGGATGGATGGATGGATGGATGGATGGATGGATGGGTGGATGGATGGATGGATGGATAGGTGGATGGATGGATGGATGGATGGGTGAATGGATAGGTGGATGGATGGATGGATGGATGGATGGATGGATGGATGGATGGATGGATGGATGGATGGATGGATAGGTGGATGGATGGATGGATGGATGGGTGAATGGATAGGTGGATGGATGGATGGATGGATGGATGGATGGATGGATGGATGGATGGATGGATGGATGGATGGATGGGTGGATGGATGGATGGATGGATGGGTGGGTGGGTGGATGGATGGATGGATGGATGGATGGATGGGTGGATGGGTGGATGGGTGGATGGATGGATGGATGGATGGATGGGTGGGTGGATGGATGGGTGGGTGGATGGGTGGATGGATGGATGGATGGATGGGTGGATGGATGGATGGATGGATGGATGGATGGATGGATGGATGGATGGATGGATGGATGGATGGATGGGTGTATGGGTGGATGGATGGATGGATGGATGGGTGGATGGGTGGATGGACAAGTGAGCAAGTGAGTGACTGAGTGGAGGATGGATGGGTGGATGAATGGATGGATAGAAAGGTGAGAGGATGACAGTGAGTGGGTGATGGGTTGATGGGCAAGTGAGTGAGTGTGTGAATGAGTGAGTGACTGAGTGGAAGAGGGTGGATGCATAGACAGGCAATAAGGTGAGTGATTTACTGATTGAGTGAGTGGATGACGGATGGATGGATGAACAGATGATGTGGGTGAGTAGGTAAGAAGTGATTGCATGAGTGAGTGGATGAATGGATGACGGATGAATGGATGGAAAGAGAGTGACAGTGGGTGAATGATGGAGAGATGGATGGGCTTGTGAGTGGGTTTGTGAATGAATGAACAGATGAATGGATGAACAGATAATGTGAGTGAGTGAGTGAGTGAGTGAGTGAGCAACTGATTAAATGAGTGAGTGGACGAATGGATGATGGGAGCCTATATGAGTGAATGAGTGGAGGACGGGTGGGCGGATGAATAGATGGGTAGAAAGGTGAAAGGGTGAGTGGATGATGGATGGATGGACGGACGAGTGAGTGAGCGAGTGAGTGGATGATGACTGGATTCATAGACAGGTGATAGGGTTTGTGCTTTAGTGAGTGAGTGAGTAAATGGTTAGACATATGAGAGAGTGACTTTGGTACTTGTTTTTCAATACAGTATACATATTTACAGTACATATATATATACTGTATATATACAGTATACATACAGTACATACAGTATATATACAGTATATATACAGTACATACAGTATATGTACAGTATATATACAGTACATACAGTATATATACAGTATATATACAGTACATACAGTATATATACAGTATATATACAGTACATATACTGTATATATACAGTATACATACAGTACATACAGTATATGTACAGTATATATACAGTACATACAGTATATATACAGTACATACAGTACATATACAGTATATATACAGTATATATACAGTACATATACAGTATACATACAGTATATATACAGTATATATACAGTACATATACAGTATATATCTTTGTTGTGTTTTTTTCCATAGAAGGCACAACTAACTACCAACTGCTAATATCACAGAATAAAACATGAATACTAAATGAAACCATCGTATTCAAAGATTTACAAAGTATAAGCAAAAAAGAAAATAAACTGAAAGCCCATACATTTCATACATGAGCGCAATAATGAAAAATGCGTATTCATCAAAAAAGTGTCAGTGGCAGCACACTAATTGTGCCCTGCTGTTCTCATTTAGCCTATATGAAGAAGAAAAACAGCATGAGGCAATGACGACTTGATGCAGCCTCTAAAAAGAGATAATCAATGATTACTGAGCTGATTTCCATAATTTATCATGTGATGCCTGTGATCTAAAACACCCAATTAAACCTTCAATGTAATTTAGCTGACAGCAGCCCCGTAAAAGGACAAAACTCCTGGCTGGCGAGGGGAGAAATAGCCATCAGCACTCCCGATTAGCATATTGCACTAAATTACCACAGAGCATTTAACGTGCTGTCATCTAAGAATAAATAGTGCCACAAATAACGTCAGAATGGATGTAACTGATTTACATTCCACGCTCTCTCTGATGGTGCTACCAGTTGCTGCTGTGTCCGGGCTAATTAGGAAGTAATGAGAAGATAATTGGGCATGGGGCACGGCCACAGATGAGAGAGCAATGAGAACAGACAGACCGACACGGAGCGTTCAGGTGCTGAATAGCTGGACGAGATGCCGCGACTGTATCCAGCAACACCGCCTGACTGCCACTCGGGCACAATAAGGCAGCGGAGAGGGGGCGAAGGGGGGTGGGAGAGTGGATGCAGAGGAGGGGGATGGGGAGCAGGTGGATCATGCATAAAAGGAAAACTACAATCCCTCGCTTTGTGTAGATGTATCCCTCTTGGTGTGCTCACCCTTTTTCCCGTCTTCTAGAATAGTGCGCACAAGAGAAGTAGTGAAAAGCGTTTAGAAATACTACCTGCCTACCTACCACCCCGCCAAAACCCCTTAATTGTGTCCATCTCGTGTGTTTAGGTGCTTTACGAGAGAGAGGTAAGCTGGTTACTGTGGCAACCAGGAGAGTGACTCCTGGCCTTATGCATATGGGGGAGAAAGGGATGTGGAGGGAGAGACCAGAGTGCTGGTGAGGGGATGTAGCAGAGGGAGGTGGTGGTGAGGTTGATCAGAGGGAGGTGTCAGTGGGTTACAGCGCATACAGAGCTTTGCCTCTTTTTTTCTTTCCTTTTTTTTTTTTTTACTGTAGCAGAAGAACAAAAGATGCTGTCCTCTGAATGGCGGCTGTGCTGGATTGAACTGTCAGCGCTCCTGACTAACAACCTCGCTCGCAGACACCTCCTCACTCCACGTCTGTGCTCCTCCATTACAACAACGCACGCTTTGCGCCACCGCAGAGTCACCACGCACTTGTGAGATGAGGCCATCCCTAAACATATTTGCTTTGTTGATTTTCATTCACACAATATTCCTGTATTAACAAGAATGTAGGAAATAAAAACCTTTGAGAGACATAAACACATTTTTCAGACTGCCGATTGTGAATCAAGGTCGCTCTCTGGTTGCCATATGTCTGTATTAGGGTGTCAGGGTGCATGTATTTCTAAGCTGATTTTCATTCGCTTCGGTACAGAGGCATATCTATTTTCCACATGGTAGACATTAAGTGGGGGACAGCAAGTGTTTGTCGCATCACACATCTACTTGGTAAACAAACACCAGGTCAGCAAGAGTCATGGCTAGCGTAGTGCAAAGTAGAAGCCAGAGCTTGAAAACCATCTTCCGTCTCAAGTCTCCTGTTTGGGAACACTTTGCCTTCCCGGTGAAATACGTAAACAGACAAAAACAAGTGACTTGTCAGGAGACATGTGGAGCAGGGCTACAAGCTGGAACTAAAATACATAAACAAATTATGGAAGTTGATTTTAACTTTCCTTTAAAAGTGAATGATTGGAGCTGGAACTAGCATCCTTTATGTTACAATCCTATTGGAACAGACCATCGCATTTTGTTTGAATTCAATAGGGTTTCTCACATTCTTATCAGAGTTCTGGTAATGACAAGTTTTTTGCAGCCGTACTCCAAAAAAAAAAAAGCACTGGCTGTCTGAAAGCCTCGCCCAACACCCAGAAATATGCAGTGCGCTTGAACACTTCATCAGCGCATGGCGCAATGGTTGAAATGAGGAAGGAAGGAGGCAGATACAGAGTTCTTCATCAATCTGTCGCGTCCCAACTCTAAAAGAACCACTATCCATTCTTCAGAGACTGAGCGGATGCTTTGTTCAGGCACTCGACTAGTTTGGAAGGTGCACTGTTTTTTATCTGTAATAACCAACACCGTGTAAAAAAAACCGAGACATATTTTTGGCAATAATTTTCGAATCCTACAAAAATGGAAGGTTACCAAAGACAAATCAAAGACATGTAAATGTGAAAATGCACCCTATCAGAATGTGAAGTGGCTGTTGCACATTCTCACTGCTCAGATGGCTCAGATACCAATACTTGCTACCATAATGGCATCGGTGCTGACATCAACGGTAACCGGACAGAAAACGTAAGTAGATATCGCTCACTGAAAGGAGACAAAAATGAGATATAGTTACCGGTGAGTGGATTGTCGTGACAGCGTTACGCTGGATGTTTCTCACCTGTACAGACAATGCTGAGCATCTCTCTAAAATGTTCAGGCCGAAACTCTGGAAAGTTTGGTTGTACTTCGCCTCCAAGGATGCAGACTCAGCCACCTGCAACAGCTGCTTGAAGGTGATATTGCACAAGGAGCATCTTGGAACTAACTTCATTACTGCATGTCACAAAATTCCGGAAGAGGCATTGTTGGTATGTTTTCCTTTCTCAGTACCGGTGTGTACATTGTTTAAGCACTGCCACCCCTTTCAACAGTACCAATATGGCACCACTGTCGAATAATATATAAACTATACCCAATCCTGATGGCAACATGGCGACTGTAAGCAGAATCGTTGGCCTACGACATCAAACTTCTGAAGGTAGCCTCCTGTTTTTGTTTTATTGGAGGCAATTAACATGTTCTACTTCCTCTAGAGGTGTTATGATTTCTGAGGTCCGTCGTGATGACAAGTGCAGGATGACAGTAAGTAGCCTCTGACCTTATGACAGGAACTCACAGAGAAACAGACTGCCGGAGACATGCCATGGGGTGTGTGTAATGACTATACTGCCCCCTGTGGTGGGGTTGACCTTATAAACAACAGCAGACTGTCAGGAAGGCCGTGCCTGCTGGGAGATGCCCTCTGTGCAAGGTCAAATGCCCGGAACAGGAGAGATTCAGCATATTTATCATGTAGGAACAGGGCACCATGTTTCTTTGTGTCAATTGATCATTAACCAATAATAAGTCAGAGGCATTTGCGGTTAACCCTTTGGAGTCCAGGGGAGTTTTTAGCCTTTTTACATACTTTTGTGTTTACCTCTGTATCTCATTTTAAAAACTGCCTCGGTTGGTTTCCTTTTTTTCTGTACAGCCTCGCATTTTTCTTTTCATTTGACATTGTTTAGTCACACATTGGGCCTAAAATCACCTAAAAATATGCAAAATAAAGAATAAGCTAACATAATAATGTTTACCCTCAAAGACAGGCTAGGTTACAATTTAGCAACTGCAGTGGAACCCTGGTTAGCGTCATCCACTTGTTCCAAAAGATGTGGCTCTCATCAAAACGGACGCTAATCAAATCTATTTTTCCCATAAGAGATCATGTAAGTCCAATTAATCCAAAAATGTTAACACAAAACATGTTTGACATGCAGAAAACAATCTGAAATGCATATAAATACGCATAAATGATGAATGAAAAAGATCAATGAACATTTGAGGTTACTTTTACCTTCATTGAAGGCATGATTCTTGATGTGACCGTCCCCAAAGACACCATGTGGCAGCGAGATCAACCACCACCACCTTCCTGTTTTGACATGAGTTGTCTCCTGAATTCAATAGTTTCTCACGTCAATACTGTAACAAAAATGGAGCCAAAGAAAGTTGCAAGTGCCAGCATTTTGATCAAGAAGGTGAGAAACACTGATTTCAAGAAGTAACTCATGGCAAAACAGAAAGATGGCGTCCGCGTGGTGTCTCGCTGCCACATTGGGAACAGTAGTCTTCAGCGAAGGTTAAAGTAACCTTAAATGTTCATTAAGCTCTTTTATTGGGGATTTATATGCATTTCGAGTTGTTTTATGCATGGAAAGCTACTTGTTAACTAATTCTGAAGCTATAAGAACGTGTTTTGTGTTAACGTTTTTGAGAGTCAACCGCTGATGACATCATAAACGGGTGACGGGTGACACAACATTCTAAAAAATGTTTTTTCCACCTCGCTGAATATAACATCCTTGATCAACCAGAGGGAAAAGTCAAGCCTGCGTTGTTGGCCTTTCAAAGCCATGATGTTCATCTTTGCGTCAGTTGGCCACTTGATGGCACTGTTGGCTCACCCTTTCCTTTCTCTCCCTCTGCAACCAAACGTCTGTTCATGCTTGGATTTTTGGCAAGCTTTTTTCCACCAATAGTAACGTGGTGTCATGTTTCCAGCTGTACACTCTGGTTCTCCTGATCACGACAGCCGTAGGTGCCGTAGGAAGCCAGTACGCTCACCTTGCAATCGAAGTGAGTGGGCTGCACGAGCCTTGTTACGATGCCCACACACGTACGTCCCCAGCGAGTGAAACGTACAACAGACTTACATGAAGCTCACCCAGCACGCACGAGTCGCACGGCGCACTCACGATCTAAAAGCCACCAACGGAGGGCGAGCGGCAAGCGCGTGGGTGTCAAGAAGCACTTGCTCCATAAGTATGACACACCTGCAACCCCTCTGATCCCTACTTCCTCTACATGCTGGCCACGGCCAACAAATTCACCAAAAATTGCGGAGCCCGTGCTTGTGGTAACACGTACGTCAGGATGTAAGGCCCGCTTAAGCTGCATTTTCTGTGTTCCTACATAGTTCAAATAAAACGATGGGGGATATACGGATGACATAACATACAGTACATTTGTTGTGTTTTTTTAAATACTACTAACCAATGTCGAGGATGTGTGATATTACATTGTCCATGCTAAATGTAGTCCTTATTTGACGACTAAACGACTATTTTTTGTTTATTATGTACAAAAAACATGCCACAGACAAACAAAGGCGGGTCACAAATGTCACCCGGGCTGGACTTTGAACACCACCGGTCCAACCTTGCAAATGGGGTCTCTGTTGAAGGTGTTGCAGTTTCTGTGAAGGAACTGTCTGTATATTGTCGTCCAAATAAAGCAAAGCATGTATTTACTTCCGAATTATTCACTAGATCTTCTCATTGATGCAGGTGTAGCTCATGTAAGTCCAACTACACACACACACACACACACACACACACCACCCGTGTCACATAATGCTAAATGACGGCTTTGATTATACCAGACAAGCTTTGCCTGCAACCACTGTGATCTCAGCCAGGCATTCTAAATCAGACAGAGGTGGAGACGCGTTCTTGTTCCATGGGGGGACTTTCATGTCACCATGAAGGAGACAGGGGGAAGAGGCGGGTTAGAAGTCAGAACAAGGCATATGGCGTCTTGAATTTTGGGCGATGAGACCTGACAGGTTCACTGAACATTCGGTATAGGGGTTAGTGAGCGGGAGGGCTGCACGAGCAGCAAACAGGGGATGAAGGAGAGGTGGCGTACAAGGAGTGGAGGAGGTGTGTGTGTGCGTTCGAGTACTTATGCATGATTGTGTGTTTTGGGTGGGAGGGGTAGGTGTGCACAGTTGCTAAACACTCCCATCTGCTCGTATCCTGAGGCGCTGCTCGGGCAGTTAGCTACTGTCTTATGCAGATGAGGTTCCGCTGCGCTGCTATGTCCTTCCGCTTCTAGCAGATAAATAGAATTTAAATATATTTGAATAAAGGAGTGACAGCACCAAAAAAAGAGTAGCAGGATCAAGCTGTTTCCAAGGGAGCGTTTACTCTTCACCTGCCTGCGATCACACAACTATTCCCACATGATGGGTTACCTTCCTGTGGGCCTCGCACTGTCCCTCCAGAGACATCTGCTAACCAGGGGTCCTAGATAGATGCTGACATCATTACCAAACGTCACTTTTTATTACACTACACCAAAGCAGCAATATGACATCATACTGTCAGTTGAATTTGCTTTGCATTGATTCTATACTGTATGTTTCTAAAGAAAATGTTTTGCTCAAGTGCATGTAGCGTATTAGAAATGTAACACGGTATCATTATGTTATGATCGGGCTGAAGAAAACATGGTATTAGAGAGCACCGTTTGTTTGAACCCACCCCATTTTTAATGAGAGCAAAAGTATTGGAACAGGTGTCTTTTGTTGCCCAGGTGTGCCCTATTATATTGTAATTGTAATGAGTTTCAGTTTTTCTTGCTCAGACTGCATTTAGAGGTGGAAACAACATGAAAACTAGACAGCTGCCTACTGTACAGTAAATTTGACGGAAAATGGAAAAACAATCAGAAGCATTGCACAAACATTAGTAATAGCCAGCACGACCATTTGGAATGTCCTGAAGAAGAAAGAAACCACTGCTGTAGTAACAGATGTGGAACACGTACACAAAGGAAAACATCAGCCGTTGATGTCAGCAACTTTGTGAGAGATGTACAGAAAGACCCTAAAACAACAATCTACAGAGGGTGGGAGTGAAGGTGACCACTAATTCCAACCTACACTTTAAAACTTTCACAAATGATGTTTTCAGGGGTAACTAAGTTAGACTCTTGCACCACCCACGATCCTCTTCTTAGACAGTTCCATATGTGTGTGTGTGTGTGTGTGTGTTTCCACTAAATGATCGCATATTTAAATAAGGATAAGAAGCTTTTGATGGAGAGAGTGGGATAGGAGCAGAGAACTCGGTGGAAGACGTGGAGGGAGGCAAGCAAAGCCTAGACTGATTTGAATCTGGTAAACTGTCAGAGAGAAGGATTACCCCACCAAATCCCGGGCGAAAATAGAGGCCCCGAGTTATTTACTAGCCTTACAACCAGCTGCAAACCATCTGCACTTAATTGTAAGACACAAACTTTATGAAGATCAACTGAGGATTAGGGCGCAAAGCCTCTTACGCCGTAGAATTGGTGTCCCTGCTTCGAGGGAGCGTATGGGAGGCAGATCGAGACATGTCACATGTTCTTTGGAGGATGTGAACTCCAGCACTCCTGTCTCTTATTGTCCCAAAACAACACCGTGTTTAGGAGGAACATACAGTAAGTGAGGGTTGTATTTAAGTGAAGTTTTGCTTGCATGCTTATGGTTGACACGTCAAAGGTACGAGTGTAACGGCACACCATCATCACGGTTCGGAATGTACCTCAGTTTTGAGGTCATGGTTTGATTCATTTTTGGTACAGTTTGCTACTTGTCTTTGTCCGTTTACGTATTTCACCGGAAAAAAAGCCTCTTTACCGTACCGAAACATATGATTTTGACAACATGTACCATTATACCCCGAGCCAAAATATCTATGCACACATGTTTTGCCATCACAACCTTTAACCGGCTTGACGTTCTTAGCAGACACCTTACCATTAAGCGTCCCATTAACCTAGACTCATCCAGGTAAGTCGCTCTGGAAGTGAAAACACCAAAACTGGACACCAGTTATAGGATTCCAACAAACCAGCATGGGGCATTGTTAAATGTAGGTCGTTGTGCTTTATGTTGTTTGTTGGAAGCCGTCTGAAGACAGGAGATAAGGTCCTGTCCAAGCCACTGAATGGCAGGTAGCCAGCGTAATCCTATTTACCAAGATCTAGGCTGATGTCAGTGGGGTCACACAAGGAGCCTGGCGAGGTCACGTTGTGGCTCGCTGTGCCCATTCTCCGTCAGGCATGTGGGCATGAATTAGACCAAGGGTGCCCAAAGTGCAGGGCGCAATGAATGGGCTGTACCAAATAAAATTAAGATTACGGCAATGCTGAAAAGAAAACAAAAATGTTGGAGTGTTACAAGATAACAACCCGATACTTTACAGTGGATCCCCGCACACTCCTTGCAAAAAAAAAAAAAAAAAGAAAAAATTTTACTTTGTATCTTATTCACACTCATTCACCCTAAGTCGGCAATCACTCATAAACACATGCTAATACAATCACAAACACAATTTTTACATTTTTTTGTCTTTTATGCTTCACTGATAATGTTTTGTCATCAGGCGTTGAGATTTCGCACTTTGTTCGGTGCTCCAAAGCTGCTGTGAGACACAAAAGTAAAACTTATATGTAACAAGCCAGCCTCTAAACTTGCAGCAAGGAGAACACGAACACGAACACGAACACGAACACGAACACGAACACGAACACGAACACGAACACGATCTGATGGCCGTTACTGGAATGACAACAGGCAAGCAGTGTCAATAATGTAGAGAGAGACGAGGAAAACAGACACGCATTAAATCAAATTTAATAATTCCAACAATCGCTGTTATTGCAAATGTTGATCCAAAATCGGAGGACAACAACAGCAAGCTAGCAGGAGAGTTTGCAGAGGGAGGAGCGAGCTGTGTGTTAAAAGTAGACATTATTGTTGTATTAGTGACTCACGGGTTTTCGCCACTCCCTAGTACGCTCGGAACGCAAAAAGCGGTGATCTTTTGTATCATAATAATATTTACATAACATATTTGTTTGCATTTGAACACAAAGCTGAAATGAAAGCTTTTTTTCTTCAAAATACATTTAACTGCCTAGCATGTCTTGACGTGATTTAGAGTCCCACAACTTTCCAACACTTTGACCGTAGTCCTCTCTGTAGACGCAATCAATCTACGGTGTGTCGTTTCATCCCTAAACTACTGCCTCCACTCATATTTGCCAGAGAAATAACATTTGTTTGTAAATGAAACAAAGTGCAGGAATGCACTGCTTGGAAAGGAGATGACAGACAGACCTCCCAAGAAGAAATATTGTGGAATCTAAACTGTTGGCTGCTTTAACTCATTTATTTTCTTTCCACTGCACTAATGCCTCTCATCTCCATATGTTAAGGAGTGAACAGGGAGGGGGTGGAGCATGGGTGAATGCGTGTGCAGCATGCGGCGGGGTGTCAGGGATTAGGCCATCCTGTCTGGACATATGCCTTATATAATCGCACTGGTCGGGATGCTCACTGTGTGGATCTGTGGGTATCAGGACTCCTCACAAACAAAACCATCGCCCCCCCCATCGTAGTACATATGCCTTACAACCACAACATATATTGTTACATGCTTTTTGCCCACCTGCAAAGTGCATTGTAAACCATGGAAAATTTGGAAACTTATATAAAAGACAATTCAACTTTTTGGTTTGTTAACTTGATATTCAGGCTTAAATCCACTTCACCATGAAGCCATATGAAGTATATGATATGTATATACAGGTACAAGTACCGTATATTGTACATAGATTCTGTATACAGTGGTCCCTCGTTCATTGCAGGGGATAGGTTCCCAAAATAGCCTGCAATAAGTGAAATCCACAAGGTAGCCAACTTAATTTTTTTTACAATTATTATTTGTTTTAAGGCTGTATAACCCGTCATCATACACTTTATACGCTTTTCTCAGAAAGGCATTCACATTTTCTCACATTTCTCTCTTGTTTAAACACTCTCAAATTTCAAATTTCATTTGAATTTTAATGATAATTGAGTGAATCACGTGCATGTCACTCTTCTGACCATGCCTCTTTGTCCTGGCGCCGTTCGGCTGTAGCATTTTTGTATCCTTGTTAAAACATTTTACTTCTTCTCATCGTCCTCCCTGATCCGAACATTCATTTACAGTATTCCGTACTGGCGCCCTAAAGCCGCGTAACTTCTGCCTTCCGTCAGCATGTCTAACTTTTTGTGTGATGGCTGGCTTCCTCTGCCTTTTGGGTGTTTCGTCAACATTGTGCGTTTGTCGGGGAGAAAACTTGCAACCATACAGCGTTCAGAGTCACACGCGGTTAGCTTCTTCTGTTTCTGCTGTTGTTTACAGTATTGGCGGTTAGCAAGCAGCTCACACGGTTAGCTAATTTGGTAGCCATGACCACAACAAGAGACAGCACGAAGGAGATGAAGTGACAATGGTCTACAGGCAATGAGGACGCAGAAGACAATGGGCGGTGCAGACAGAAGAGAGAGAATAGAGAGAGACACCGCCTCATGCTAAAGCACACAACTACAACACTCAACTTCCCACTCCCCACAAAGTTGAGAGGTTGGACTGTTGCACGTGAGCTTCACATTTGCCTGACACAGCAACTGTGGACCGCCAAGGAAGTGAGAAATCTCAACGCTTGCTGAAAAAACATTATCGGTGAAGCATAAAGACAACATGTAAAAAGGGTGGGCTTTTTAAACAGTGGTACACGTATGCTGTACATTTTACCTGTATTGTCATGTGTTTGTCAATGATGACCAACGTGTGGTGAGAGCGATGTGTTTTTTGCATGACATGCGTGGTCACATCATAACTTGTTATCATCATAACTCTACAAGTCATGTGGAAATAAAGCTCCACCAGCCCCCCCTCTGTTGATTAGCAGGTGTAATCCCTGATGGCCCATCTGCCAAGGTGGCAAAGCCACTAAACACAGCATAAACAAGGCTGGACCAAGTCGGCCATTACAGCGACCCCTATGAATGAGCCAGTCATAAACATGCCCTATTTGATCAATTAATGGATGTGCCATTGTGCCATCACACCACTTTCACACTAAGAAGCAACTGTTGCAGCTGGAATGATGAGCATCGGCGTCTACTTACGTGCAAAAGTAAGGCTGCACAACAAAAAATAGCATTCTTGATTCACACTAACATGCAATCTAATTTGTTTATTTTACTTAACGAGCTGCATCACAAACGCTGCCTTTGTACTCAAGGAATCATCGTTGGCATGATGGCCACCAATGAGCTTCGCCGCCTATCATTCATCGGCGCATGGGAGTAGCGATCGCATTAATTAATTGACGTTTCTGTTGTCTACGTGAAGTGAGAGAGCCTGCCGTGTTTTGGACTCGACAGATTATTTACGATAGATTATTTATTTCTCTTCATTTCTATTAAGAACGTCCCCCATCAACTGTCCTTCCATGCAGAATGGCAGGAAAACCATGGGAAGAGAAGTCACACTTTTTCCAGAATGGCGTTTTTTTTTTCAAGGACAAATGCGCAAAACATCAATTAATGCGACTTACTAACGCACAAAAATACCCAAAGCAAGGAATCAGCGTGACTTTTGAAAGGGCTTTACCACGTTACTCATGCATCCTTTCATGGCATGTTCTATTCATGAGACAAGAGCAGCATTGTTAGCTTTTTGAGAAGAGGCGCCACAAGCAGGCTGACACAAAATGGCTGCCACAGATCCAAAACAGCAGAATCGACGTAGCAAACCTTCAACTGCCCCCCCCCCCCCCCTTAGCTCCCCCTGACTCTTACCCGAAGAAGATTAACAAATCACAAGAATAACAGGGCTTGATTGAGTTCCCTGTGGAAGACGTTTTCAGGGATGGGGTGACCCCGCCCCTCCCCCCTCCAGGTCTGCCCCCCGCCCCTCCCTTTGCAGATTACAAGATGGCAATGTAATCCTGGTTTGGGGGCTGAAGGGATCACAATGTGGAAGACACAATGTAATCACAAGCAACACACCCAAGAATCTCACTCCACTCTCAGAAGAAGCAGATGTTCATCAAATGTTGCTTTTTTTACCACAAATGCGGCGACTCAAAACGCTGACTGTCGGGGAGAAAAAATGAGACCGTATCGATGCATTTTCAAGCATAAAATGGCTAAATGAACCAAAATACAAATACGAGGCATTCAAAATATGCGTTCAAAGACGTTGATGCTATGTAGTATTCTACGCTGGTCACCAGGGGTCAGTAATGTTACTGTAATGTTCGGTGAGACATACTGTAAAAGCGCCAGAGGTTTCAATGATCTCACAGTCTTATTTATGTCTTAAATGGCTTATTTACTCCTATTATATTGGGTAATACGAGTGTAAAGGTGACTATAGGGGTGTTAGTTCATGTCTAGTGGGCTCTAAAACCTTAAACCCTCATTTAGAAGGTCGTAAACAGCTTTTCTATGCTCTAACTACAAAAATATGAACTGTATAAGTAAAGGTCTGAAACCAGTTACCGTGATAAATGAGGAATTACAGTATTACTCTGCCAGTACGGTGTGCAGTGTTAATAATTGAATAATAATACCACAAAACGTTGCAACACAAGGACTGCTTGTACATTTGCGCTACCCAGAAAAAGTGTCAAGTTGAGTTCTTGTCAAATAAGGAATACATTTAGCACGAACAATATAACACATATGTAACATCACACACACTTTGCCATGAATTTGTGGTATTTTATGTGTTTATGTGCTATGTGTTCCACTTGCTGCGTGTTACATCCCCCCATCATTTTACTCTAAACGGCTACAGATTCTTATGAGCTATAAAAAAAAATAAAAAAAACATCAGTTAAGTCTACAAACAGTTGAGAAAAATCAAACCAAAGTGGCCAACATTCAGCGCACTGAGCTGCTGCCGTGAGAAGAGCTTATCTTCCCACCACAGAGAATATGAGCTTCTCAATTAGATGAAAGGCTTTCTCCCTTTCTCTAATTTTTTTTGTTCAATTTCTCCAGGCAATTTATTTGGGGGGGGGAGCAAAAAAAAAAAAAAAAAAAAAAGAGAGCAAGAAAAAGAACAGCACACGAGAAAAGCGCATTGGCCAAGCTGATGACGAGTCATAGCGAGCCGCAGCCAATCAGAGAGCGCTGGCAGCATCAACTCAGGCCCTCAGCAACAACATGACTATTTACTGTATGCAACGTGTCCTTCACCTCCGCTCGTTGCGCTCAACATATACCAGCCATTCAAACATTTGCATCAGTCATCTTTTTCAAATATCATACGTTGTGTACTTCAATTTTGTACTCAGTTTTTTTTACCATGATTTTAACCAATAAAATGCATCCAGAATAGTAGATTATTTATGATGTAAACTGCATATACTTCATAAGAAGACAGACTAAAACAGGTTTCTACAGCCCTTAACTAACTTATCTTATCTTATCTAACTTAAATACATTGTTTGATAACCAATACAGCCTGATTCATTCTCACGTAATTATGAATGAGTTTTAGCTAAAATAGCAATGATCATTTAAAAATACTTCTAAAATGAACAAAGTTAAATGGCAATTGTGTCATAAAAATACTAATGTACCTATTGTGAAATAAAATGAGGACACCCCATGATGTAACGCTACTACTCCTACTCCTCCTGCACACAAAAGGGTGAACATTTGTCAAAACGTGCACCCTTACTGTGTTGCCTGCGCTATTCCTTTTGTGACAAACACCCCCCCTCCGGTTTGACTTGAAATTTCAACAATCACCACAGAATTTGGTCGACACCTTTCGGGGACTGACAAGCAGGGACACACATGCAGGACTTCGTTTTCCAAAGGTGAATGGATGAATAAACTGAATCAAATAAAATGAATCCACCATTTTACACACCCTGTCCTACAATTGTTCAGTTTTTTAACGTATTTTCACTTGTATGGCACTTTTCGAACTTTAAGGTGCTCAAAGTGCATTGAAACTGTCAGCACATTTACTTCCTGATGACGCGGTATCAGGAGCTGGGGGTTCATGCCACTCCTAAACCTTGTGAGCGGTCAAGTATGACAACGTCACAAGGTTTCCATGAGACAGTTTGAGTTTCTCATGTCACAGCTTTAAGAACTCCATGTATGGTGGTAATTTAGGACCGCTGTTCAGCACCATTTCTTGCTTTCCTTGAAAATGGCGTCCGGAAAGTGTTTTCTTGGATGAATAAGAATTATATACAAAAAAAAAAAAAACAGGCTATCTAGTTTGACTTTTTGAAAGAAGCTTCCATTGAAATGGATATGATTTTTCCCCATTTCTCAACTCAATCAACCAATTTCAGCATCAAAACATTCAAGATAATAACGTTCCACATTGCAAAAAAATCCCACTTTTCCCATCATTTCTCATTTTCATGCTACTTGTTAGCTAAAGTCATCCAAACCTGTTTGCAACCAGGACAATTGGAGTAAAATCAGGAAGGCATGATCTACTAACTGATATAAACTAGAAACATACCTTCAGTAATTGCACAGGTCCGGTTTGAGGCCTACTGAGTGTTTGTGTGAATACATGTACACAAGAAAAGTCTCAAGAAAAAACAAACAGCATCAATGGAAAAAGAAGCAAAAAGGCATAAAGTCACAAAAAAAACGTTTTCCTTTCCTGCATTTGCGATTCAGCATTCACGGCGCCACTTATTCGCACATTTTTGGTCTGAAAATAAGCATTCCTTTCCACAGAAAACACATGTAATTTACCCTAGGACGGTAATAATTAATAAATACATAATAATACACGTAAAATGTACAACACACACACACACACACACACACACAAAAGCCCACGATTTTGACGTTTATGTCTTCATGCCTTACTGATGTTTTTTTTGTCAAGCGTTGAGATTTCGCACTTTGTCCTTGAAAGTCCTTGAACACACCACAGTTGCTGTTCGGATGCCATTGGTTCATCAGTAGTAAAAAAAGTAAGTACCGACACATTTTATACTTTAAAATGCGCTTAATGAGCGTGTGAGGCCTATTGAAAAGAGACGGGGGAGGGGTTTTGGTCACTTTTATTGTAAATGTTGATCCAAAATGAGTAGGAGGAGGAGGAGAACGTCGACCTCAAGCTTTCAGGAGGGTTTGGAGGGAGAAGGGGAGTGAGTCATATGTCAAAAATAGACATTCTTATGGGGGAATAAATTACTCACAGGTTTTGGCCATTCACTGATGGCCCCGGAACGTAACCCTACTGTAGCTTCCTAGCATACGTACCTTGGATCGGTTTGCAAAATGATGTCCAGTGACATTTCGTTTCTTGGCCGTCCTTTGCTTTCATATTCGGGGCGAGGATGTGAAAGCAACGGCGCAATGAGTCTGCATTAACACTCAAGTCGTGCTTTTTTCCCCCCTTCTCTTCTGTCTTATGCTCACTTCCTTGTCGGAGAATGCAACACAGACGGGGATAGAAGAGAGATGTGGCGGGGGTACAGCGAAGGAGGAAGGCTGTGAATAGGCGCTGTGAGTGGCATGCATGGACAGCACCTCTGTCTGTCAAAGACACTGCGGCAGCTGCATGCATGCGATAAGAGCACCCATTCAAAGCCAAACCCCCCCTACACACCGACAGACTCACAGATATACACCATCTCCCTCTGAGATGCACACACTTATGTGTATTTGCACGTGGATATTTTTGATCCTAAAAGGCATTAAAAGGTGCACTGGTGCCACAAGCCTAAACATGGATAAGATAGAGATGTGATCTCTCTTTTTTAATTTCTTTTTTATTGTTGACAGACAGTAATCGTGAATATTTTATAGTCTAAATCTTCCCCTTTGCGTCGCTCACGATGTTACATACAATGTGAGGCCGGAAAAATGAATTCATGAATAATGATGCCTGAAAATGGAGTTAAAACCAAAACAAACGCCGGCACAGCATTTTTTCATGAAAATACGTGAAAAATACGGAAAACTATTAAAACGGGAGGGGGGCAAAAAAGAGGGGCAAAAGACAGGAACTTCGCAGAGAAAACGGGGGGGTTGGCAGGTATCCATGGCGTCTATTAGAATGGAGGCCGCTATTTGAGGAAATATTCACCACGTTTCCCAGCACACAATATTCCTCTTTTAATCAGAATATTGTAAAAACCTTTGCGACATGTAAACGTCTTTTCCAGAATACCGATTCTGAGGCGTTTTTACGGTTATTGAAACGCAGATTGGGATCCCGGCATATGCCTGTGTCAACCCTAACTAACCCTAACTGTAATGATTATTAAAGACGTCAATATTATGGAGCGCATCCATCAATCACACATCACTATCACCTATCGTCTGCTTATTACAACATCTCTCCCCCAAGGACTGTCTCATTCCACGGGGAGAGTGGCCACAACCAAGCTGTTTTGCCACCAGGCCGGTGGTTATGCACCCAGCCACGCCCGGCAGCAACCACAATAACAACCCTATTGAGACCACCCCCAAGGGACATGCCCATAAATGGGACTCCACACTTATATATAATATTATATATTAATATTTGAACTGAAGAGTCTTGGTTTAAAAGTCAAACATCTTTCACAAACAAGAAGAGTCCAGTCGCCTCGATTCAACATATGCGGATTACCATGACCTGGAGATCTACACGGACATATTTTATACCAGTACAGTAATCCCTAGTTTATCACGGTTATTTGGTTCCTGACCCAACCGTGATCAGTTGATTTCCACAAAGGAGGATTCCTTATTTATAAATTGAATATTTTTGTAGTTAGCGGATAGAAAACCTGTTTATGACCTTCTAAATACATTTTTACCCATTATTAGAGCCCTCCAGACATGAACTAACACCCCTACAGTCACCTTTAAACAAGTATTACTCAATAAAGTAGACATAATAAGGCTGGACTACTGCATGATGAAGAGGACAGCTGAAGCTAAAGTGCTAATTTTCGTCAAGGTGAAAGTGACACCGAGAGTGACAGCGAAAGAGACAGAGAAACTGACAAAGTATGTGATGAAAAAATCGTGAGGCTGTTCAATTCTGACCCTGAACATGATGACTTTAGTGGTTTTAGTTCCCAGGAAGAGGCTGAAGAGGAATAAATGAATGACCTCTCTGGTGTGCTACTGTTTAACTAGCTGTGTTACACGCACTGTCCTGCACTGTTTAACTAGCCGTGTTACACGCACTGTCCTGCACTGTTTAACTAGCTGTGTTACACGCACTGTCCTGCACTGTTTAACTAGCCGTGTTACACGCACTGTCCTGCACTGTTTAACTAGCTGTGTTACACGCACTGTCCTGCACTGTTTAACTAGCCGTGTTACACGCACTGTCCTGCACTGTTTAACTAGCTGTATTACTGTTCGGCACTGTTTGGAAAAAAGCATTTATTTAATCATATTTTAAAAAATCTTCGTGTAACATCTTTCTGTGTACTAAATATCCCATGTTACAGTATGACATGGACACCTGCAGCTTATAGACCAGTGCGGCTTATACTGTATATGTACAGTAAAATGTTGTGGGTGCGGTTTATATGCCAGTGCATCTATAGTCCAGAAATGAGGATAAATAAGCCATTTAAGACATACATAAGACTTGTGCTTGTGTGTGTTGAAATAAATGTGTTCGTTAGTTAGTGTTCGGAGGTGAGTTGGAGGCAGACAGAAAGTGGCATCGGGGGTTCAGAGTTGAGTTTTAGCTTGCCGTGGTTTCGGACGCAACAGTAGCCCGTGTTTTTATTACGGATCATTGCGCCTGCTGTGACATAATTCAAACCTGCATATTTTTTGACTAATAACAATTCAACCACAAAACAGCATGATTTATTAATTACTATATTTTTGAAAAACCGAGACAGGTTGAAGCTGTGAAATTCGAACCGTGAAGTGGCGAGGGACGACTGTACACAGCGACACCCATACCGGTCATTTTAACCTGCTGATAACAGTCTCAAATCCATCCAGTCCACAAAATATCTAAGTGCCAATTAATTGGTTGCTGCTTCCATGATTAGCTTATGTTGCTCTTATAGCTCATTTGTATCTTGGCGCGGAGCCACGCATGACCTGGCGCGCGTCCAGGTACGTGGGCAGCAGCAGCCATCGCCAACCCCCAACACTGTCGAGAAAATATGCCAAAGTGCAGCAGCACAAAGGAGACCTCACTGTTTATGGAAGAGTCTTTAGTTCCTCTAAGGGGCGCCGTACAGGGGGGCAAAGTTAGAACAATTCCAAGGGCCCTCTGACAGGGGCCCCAGTAAATAGGTAAAACAATTTAGTATCTGGATGTGATTTTTTTTACAATACAATCTCTTGTATGTGGTAGAAACAGTTAAATATCTGCACTGACCAAAAGTAATCTTCCGTATTGACTGACCACCCCCCCATAGGAACATGAAATGGTTTGGTCCACTACTACCTTCACCGTGCTTGGTAACTGCAGCTAGTCGACAGTTGCGGCAGAGCAAAGTGAAACAGCGCCTGGTAAAATTAAGTCTGGCAGTCAAAAAAGGAAAGAGAGAAAGGTGAAAGAAGAGAGGCAAATGAAAAGGGTTTCTGTGTGCGGTCTGTGTGTTGTGGAAATTAACCTGTTAGCTTCATGTCCACAATGAAATAAGCTAGCAGACTCCTTTTTCACCAATATTTAATCAGCGCAAGTAAATGTTTAGCATGTATTATAAAATCACTTGCCCCCGCCCCATTTACCACATTTAACAACAGATGAGTCAGCAGCAGCCCCGTCTCCCCACAACTTTACCCCTCCCTGTCCCAGTGAAGAAGGTGAGCAACACTGTGTTCAGTGACATGTCACGTAGTATCACTGCAGGGAGTCTGTGGGAATTTCAAACCTCCTCCTGCTCGCACCCTGGTTGTTCTTTGCTCTGCGAGTTCAATGAAAGACAAATTGTGTTCATTGGTGAGCAAGCAGCACCACAGGAAGGCGGAGGGTGATGCTCGCGGCGGCGTCAAGTCAAGTAAGAGAAAGGGAGAGCGAAAGGGCATCAGTCTGTTTCATGAATGTTCCTGCCAGTCTCAGCCTCATCGTGTAGGAAGATGTATTGGCCATGCCAAGTTGAATATCATGTCATACTTCACAGGGTTTCTGCATGTGTAACCATCCTAAAACACAAATGAATGTGCTAAAATGTGTCCCATACAGCTTGGTGCTTGACTTGAACGCAAGAAGTCCCTAAGTGATGTACAGGAAACATTTGGGAGTGGTTGACATGTGACGGTCATGTGACTATCCCAGGAAATGGCTAATGTCAGGTAAGCCAGCTCATTATTTTTTGCCATTAAAGCTCATTTTAAAACCATTTAACAATTCTAACGCTTTAATAGAGTGTCAGATATTACAATTCAGTTGCTCTTTAGGGATGTCCCGATTCGCGTTCTTTGGCTTCCCATCCAATCCCATTTTTTTTCTAGTCTTGACGATCCCATCCGATCTGGTGCCAATTCTTTTTCTTTTTTCAAAAATAAGCTTTTGTTACAAACACGAATTTGTGGAATTGAATATTGCTATGAAAATAGCTCTTCAAAGCATTAAAAAGAATGCAACCAAAGTATTGCTGAATTTCCTTTCCTATTACACAGCATGACCAACAATATTGTTGGCTTTTGCAACAAACTCTGTGAGTCAGGTCCCCGATCCAATAAAGATCCAATAAAAGTCCACCCAATAAAAGATTAAAATTGGAAAAAACCGGCACGCAAAATACTTTTAGGATAGGACTAAACATTTGACACGGTTATAGATGAATTTGTGGTGTGATTTAGAATACATGGCATTTTTTTAACAAACTCTCTTCAATGCAATGGTAATTTCTTGACGGTCCCTAGTATAAACAACCAGCGGTTAGAGCAGCACTTCCCGTGCGAGCAGTGGCGGAGCCCGATATTTTTCATTAGGGTGGCCAAGGTGAGACCATTACTCACATGGGGTGGCAAGAAGTTTCTACCTGAAATGTCTGAATGGCCATCGAAGTGGCCACGGCCACCACTGGCCACGACGCAGCTCCGCCACTGCTTCCCGTGCGAGCTCCCTGCACGATGACACAGCAGTCCGGGCACAGTGAGGGGCAACTACCGCTGTAGCTACAGAGCCGACAAGCCAACGTCCAACGTGAAACTAACTTCACTACAATACACCGCGGACGTTCTTGCGGGTGGCGGGAGCCAAGTGGCAACCAGCTTTGAGGCGCATGACTGCACCTACCGTGTTGGAGAGTGGTCCAGAGTTACGAACGTCATACGGCTTCAAAATACAGCGGATCGGCAGCCGATCCTGATCCTGGAGATCGGATAGGCATCCCTATTTCTTTAATTAATTCATACAGTATAAGACAAGCTAGGAAAAATGGATTTTTTTACCATGATGAGTCAGCATGTGGTCTGCATGCTGCCCTGCCCAAAGGTATTGATTTTCCTCCCCATTCTTTTTCTTCTTTATCTGCATCCCTCTTTTAATCTGGCTAAACCTCCGCCACCGGCTGGGAGGAACAAAAGCAGCTCGTGAGAAGCAGTTCATGAGACGCAACAATGAGCTCCACACTGGATGCTCACCATATGAACGTACAGTTGTTTATATCTTCTCGCCACGCTCTGCTGTGGCGCTTGTGTGTGGGAAGCCTGCGTAGGTACGCGTGTTTGGTGGTGTTTGTCCAAACAGACAACGTCCACGGGGCACATGACCCATTTTTCTGCGTGACTAACAATACTCCAGCCAATCGCTGGCGGACGAGAGAATGACGAATGTTGAAAAAAGTCACACGTCACACTCCCTATCTTGCCTGTCAACGGAGAGAGGTAGAAAAGAGGGGAGGTGGGGGGTGGGGGTGTGTGGGGGGCTTAGAGTCTCCTCCTCCTCCCGTTTCAGGAAAAATACGGACCAGGAAAAATATCACCTGCCCACCAGCTGGCTCAAGGTTGTGCTGCCCCACTAGCAGCAACCACTGCATAGAATTCTAATAAAATAGCAAAACCAATATTGGAAAGTTTCAAATCATCATTATATTCATCCAAACAAATGTTCCTTTAGTTGTAGCAGGCATTAAAATGGATCAATAAACTGAAGAAACAAGGGTGGTCTCATCATTTTTCCTTGACTGTATAGAACATATTTAGGCAAAGTTGAAAAATCATGTCAGTGACCCTTAAAAATAAAAGATGGATGGTCCTATGGTAGTTACTTACTTACTTACTTACTTACTTCCCAAAAGTCAACAAACACGAAACTGTGAAGCGCACACGTTGGTTCAGCATAGGGCCAGCCCAAATGTGTTAATGACTTCATAGAAAATGTTTCTGCATGCTGCCAATCCCAAGAGGTCGACTTCATGTCTGATTAATATGGTAAAATACATGTTCATGCAGAATGCTCCTAAATTCAATTTTGTCAGATCGGGAACCTGCTGTACTGGGGGTTACTGCGTTGCGTCCGTGCTGTGATAGTAATTGCTCGATACCATTACGCACGTGTACACATAACTAGAGGAGAATCAGATAAAAAGCTACATGTAATGACGTTAGGAAAGCAGAAAATAATTCAAACCACAAGCAGTTGAGTCATGGGTGCCCAAAGCGCAGAGCGGGGACATTTGGTAAAATATTATTTAACAATAAAACAAAAAATAAACAACAACAGCAAAAATGGGAAAAATAAGAGCAAAGAGCGAAGTTCATTCTAATAATAGACCTTTTCACCTCTATCACCAAGCTGTGATTCAGTTTTTTCTTGGAATACATCCATATAACAGTTCTCATGCGTTGCTTTAAATATCAAACAGGCCCTTGCATCCTTTCATTTTCAGTACGTGGCCCTAGCTGGAAAAAGTTTGGACATCCCTGAATCAAATGGACATATGTGGAAAACAAGCAAGCCGTCATAGACCAGCGAATATCATGAATAATTTCATAAAACAAAACACGAACACCACAAACTTAAGCCCCATGTTGGCCTCACAGTCAAGAGAGATGGAGGCTTCGAATCTCCCCCTCCTGGTGCTACGGTTTCCTCCCACATGTTACACGTTACGTTCAGTGGAGACTCTAAACGGTTCATAGGTGTGAACCTGAGTGTGAATGTTTGTCTACATGTGCCCTGTGATTGGCTAGTGACCGATCCAGGGTGTACCCGCCCAAAGTCGGCTGGGAGAGACTGCAGCTCACTCGTCACCCTAATGAGGACGAGGCGTATCCACAATGGATGGATGGAATAAAACGTGACGGAGATATTGTGAATAAATAAAAAAATGCAGAACACATCATAAACAATGACTTCATAAACAAAAGTAGATAAAGAGTATTTCCCGTAGGTTTCCAGCTTTGGGGGGTGTGACACATGCACAGGCACACACGTACTATAATAATGTGGTCACTGCTCGACAGTTACATTTGGGGTGCACATATGCATATGGGGTTTTGGGCTGACGGAACAGGCACAAACATTCACACTCATACACGACTTTATTGAAATCGTTCCTCCACACATTTCACAAGTGATCATAATAGAAAGCAACGGAAAGACTCCACATGTGTCCTAGCATACAGTCCAAACAGTTGACAGCAGAGTATTCCACTCTATACATGATTGGACACCACGGTGCCTTGCTCCGCCTTACGTAAGCGTCAAGTACTGTGCAGCCGACACCCCAACAAACGGGTGCTGAAAAGAGCGACGGTGGGGACTGGATGTTTTGGGAACCCTTCACATTAGCAATAGATTCGGTAAAACCAAAAAGGCAAGCATACTGCTTGTTCCAAACAAGGCTTTTGTGTGTCAATGTCGACGTCAATACAGAGAATGAGAAAATACATCTGTGTATGGCCGACGGCTCTGATGCTAAGCACGTGTGCTGCATGAAAAGAAAGCCTGTTTTTTCGTGTGCGTGTGTGTGTGTGAGTCTGCAGTGGTGCTGGGGGTGGGGGGTCGGCCCTTTCTCGGCCCTCTACTGCTGAATGCAGAGCAGGCAGCATCAGGCCAAGGCAAATGAGTACAAGGCCTCCTCAGTGACTGCAGCACAGGCTGCACCTGGGGAATGGCCCGGCTCAGCAGCACAGCCGCAGCAAGCCACTCTCCACAGCAACACGTCCCTGAAGCACACAACCTGCAAGTCTACCCATTAAAACGAGCATCTCTGGATCTCCCTAATGAAAGACATGATTGTTGTTTGTCACCGGCGACTTTCAGCGCTTTTTAAAAACAAAAAGGTCTTCCAAGCTCTCTTTATCCTTGTTCATACTGTCCCCTTTGTCGTATCAGTAAATAATCATCTTGAGCAGCCCTTCATATTGCAGTGTTGTTGTTGTTAAATGCTGATGACTGTTCCAGGGGTGTCCAAGCTTTTTCCACCAAGGAAACTTTACTTTTTTTTTTTTTTAAACCAACCCATGTCAATATACAGAGACATTTTTTATATTTAAAGAAAAAGTCAGTTTTGTGTTATCAGTGACAAAGCGTGTTGCCAATATGAACATTTTCTCCTTACATTACGTTTTTTTGCTTGTTTTTTTATTTCATTGTTTTTGCCAACGTTTATCTGTTTGTTTGTTTGTTTGTTTGTTTGTTTGGGTTGAAAATAACTTGAAAAGCTCGAGATGGATTTGGATGACATTTTCAGGAATTGTAGGAAATGGGATATGGAAGAACTGATTCAATCTTGGGGGTGATTCCGATCACCGTCTGGATCCAGGATTTTTTTAAAGGAGCCTTCAACATCGCAAGACAGGACCGTTTGGGGCGTTTTTGCCTATAACTCCACAAAAAATGGTCAGAGCACTTGGGAAAAAAATACAGGACAAGTTTCCAAGAGGTTCTACAAAATATCAAACATTGAGTCAAACATTGTAGGATTCCTATTTTGGTGTGAAACACGATAAGGGGGCAACTATGACGCTTGGCGCAGGTCTGCACTCTATTTTGTTTTACAAATATTTCTACTTTCTTCTTGTACCTTTTTTCTTGTAGTATTATGTGTTGCCTCTCATAATATTTTGACTTTATTATTGTAATCTACAATATCTAATTTTCTAATCTAATGTTCCTAAAATTGTAACTTTATTCTTTGTTTTGTTTGTTTTTCATTGTGTTTTTCATAATACAAAAAAAAATACATATTTTTGTTCTTAACATTTAAACATTATGCTATTTTTTCTCTTAATATCATGACTTTATTGTCCTGCTATTTTGTCTTTATTCTCGTAAAATTACTGCTCTTTTTTGCTGTTGTTTTTGTAGTTTTCCTGTTTAAGTTGTATTTTTAAAATGGGCCAATTAAAAAACAGCTGTGGCCGGCCCGCACTTTCGACACACCTGCTTTATTCCATCAGAGGGCAAACTAAAGGAATACAGGCGGTCCTCGGTTTTCAACGTTCTGCGTTACGATGCTTCGTGGTCACGAAGGCGCTCCCGTTAACCAATTAAAAACTTCCTTTTGACACACATGCTGGGGGGAAGAATACAGTGTGTGCCTGTGATCGGTTATTTGTTAACTTTTTACAATTCATTATGTCTCTCAATCGCCAGTGCGCCAAAGAAAAGGAAAGTCATCACAGTCGAAGTGAAAATGAACATAAAAATTCAGAGAGGGGAGACACGACCACCGATATTAGCCGCTATTTTGCCTTCGCTAATAAACACATTATAACGGGACTACTGTCTGTGAGCGTAAGACGTAGCAGGAGGGATCATTCTTGCCAACTTACCGTCTTTGTTCCTATGTTTAGCGAGTATACAGACCCTCTGTTTGAAGCAACAGAAGATCATTTGTATTTCAAAACATGATTCAAAATGACAAATGGCAAATTGGGCTCTGACGTCATCAAGTAGTGCAACAACTCCACATGGTCTATGTCCAGTGAGACCTGCCAAACACACACGTACGTCATATCTACCGCTTCCAAACCGAACTGTTAAAATCAATTATTCATGTCAACGAGAGAAAAAAAAGCTATATTTCAAAGTTGTTTTGGTTTTCAATTCAAGTATTTATTGAAATGTGGAACATTAATTAGGGTTTGGACAATGTTCTGCTGGGGTGTTAGTCGCTCTGCAAGACGGACTCACAAACATGGGTCCAAAAACACAAAGTGCACTTAAAGTGTGTGTTGTAGAGTAAGATGAGAATGGCGGGACGCACGCACTGAGACGTGAATAAAGACCATTTGCTCACGAATTCATAGGGTTCCGTCATCCATTATTTAGCATGAAGAAGAGCGGTGGATTGGTGGCTGCTTGATTTTTCTGACAGCGTTTACACGGCTTTACACTTTGTGTCAGCGGAGCAGCAACTTCTTCTTTGTCTCTCCAAAGATCCATATACAAATTCTGTTGAAATGTTTTTTTCGTATTGCCAAACTGTTTAACAATGTTTTAACCCGTAAGAAGCCATGGTGACACATTACAGCTACACATTAAATGTGTTCAGATGTGTCCTGTACTGCTCGGTGCTTGACTTGAGCTCCTAAAGCCCCTAAGTGACGTACAGGGAACATTTTGGAGTGGTTGTCAGGTGACGGTCAGTCTTTAGCGTTCAGTAATCTTTATCCTTTTTATGATGAGGATGCGATAGATTTCAGAGGACGAATGTGAAACATTACCAACAACAACAGCAACAAAAAGTCTCTCAAAAGCATTTGCCCTCCATCCAAAAGCAAAATGACATTAACTCTTGTATATCGAGTTTGTTAAATGCCCCACATAAAGTGAATTTGCCCCCAAGGGCTGGGAAACAATCACATAGGCGAGTGTTCCATTTAAGTGATTTGAATGATTGGAGCGCCACAGTGCTTCCTATCAGCCAGAGAAATGGGTCAATACACTGAGACTAAGCGACACGGTTGGCAGCCTGTGTGCTCGTGGAAGACTGGCAAAGGAAACGGAGCGAGACCTCGCTGTCATTGGGTCAGACCGACTTACAAACACAGACGTACACAAGACCGCCTGGCTAATACTGTAAGTTCAGCACGAGGTGCAGTAAGTCAGTTAACCACGGAAACACATACATCCGCTGTCACAATTGTGTTGCAATAACTCAACTCAACATTGCTAATATTACACACGAACGGCAAATTTGTACACTTAATAAATGTACATTCAAGATTTTAAAAGGTAAATTCAAGCGGGGTGGATCCCCACAAATTCGCAGATTTTTTGTTCAAAAAATGTTGGTGTTCATGTCTTCTTGAGATGTTGCACTTTTTTCGGCGGTCTCTGAACGCACCATAGTTGTACGCTGTGAGTGACTACACCGTGACTCCGAGTCCACCTGCTCTATGGATCATCTTACATTATCATTCATCAGTGGTGAGTACCTAGTGTGTGAGGTATATTTGGGGCTCAAACCAGGATTCTACATTAAGCTTGTTAGTTTTCTTCACTAGTGAACAAATTTGCAAATTATTGCAAATGTTCATCCCAAAGCGGGAGAGAACGTGAAGCTAGTAGGAGGTTTTGGAGGGGTATAGATGTATCAATTGCTCCCTCACTGGTAGGCGTGGAACGTAACTCCCATGGAAAGTAGGGATCCACTGTACTCACTGTCAATGCTTGCAATGAAAACTATTTGTTTTTGCACAGCAATTCATATGTTGGCTTGCTAGCAAGTTTGAGCATCTTATCCTGCATGAGCAAAAGTCTACAATCTCCAGTCGACTGTAATCCATTTCTCCAGCCAGTTTGTTACTCAGTCAGACTGGGGCTTACTTTCATCTTGACTCTGGACGCCATCATCTGACATCCTTCCATGTATTGACAACCTAAGCAACCTCGCAGACATTTAGGACAGCTGTTGTAAGAAATGTGGCTTACTTTCAGCGTTGATTGACATTGTGTCTTTCTCCCAGGACACAACAGTGATGTAGGCCTCCACTGAGGCAGGGATAATGCACTTGAAGACCACCACATTGCCTCTCATGGCTTTCTGGTCCTCCACCCGAACAGTGTAGGGTTCTCGTAGGACTGGTAGGGAAGAAAAAAAATACATGTAGGGTTACTGTTGTGGTTGTTGTCGAGCGTGGCTGATGAATGACCGTCCTGCATAACAATAGGTTGTTTGCCTTTCCGGTGGCAAAACAGCTCCCTAGTGGTCACTCTTCCCGTGGAATGGGGCAATCTTTGGGGGAGAGATGTTACCTGCCGTCAGCTATCGTCTGCTTGCAACAACTCCCCCAATGTCTGTCTCATTCCATGGCAAGAGTGGCCACTAACCAGCTGTTTTGTGACCAAGCCAACGGCCTTCTGCTGTGCAGGACAGACGTTCGACCTATGAAGAATTTGGGTTTAACTGTACAGTATATATGACCGTATTTATTGGTTTTATTAGATGTCACCATTTATACTTGAACTTTATTTGTCTTGTGAAGTCTGCTGTTCAAGACCTGATAGGCCACAGTTACTGGGGTTTAAGTGCGGAGGTACTGACCAGCCTTAATGTGGACATCTTGGCTCCTGATTCTCCCTGAGGGGTTCTCCGCTGTGCAATAGTAGGTGTTATCGTGGATGAGTTTGCTGAAGCTGGAAGGGGGGATGTGGAAGATCTGAAGGGTGCCATTGGAGTGCACATGGCGAATCCCTGGCACATCATAGATCTCCTCACCGGTGGCCAGATACCAGCGCAGTGAGACAGGTGGAACGCCTGCAGCGGGACAGGGCACCGACGTCCCTGTGGTGCTGGCAAACACTACCTCTTGCACAGATGCATTGACAAAATATAAGCTGGAACGTAGATCTTCACAGAGAACTGCAAGAAAAAATAGAAAGCCACATGTAAGAAAGTCATCATCACAAATGGCGTTTATGTGTTCTCTTATGTGTTATGGGTTAACTTCGCTGTAGCATCACCTAAACTATTTCAATTTTAGGTATCACTACTCGACTGTGTGTCGGTGCAGCTTCTCTACAGTACTCCCGTCATCAGGCCGTCTTCCCGCGTGCCTGCCTGCCTGTGCGACAGCTGCCAATCCCCCCTCCCTGGAGACCAAACATTTTAGCGCTTCATAAATTCCTAATGAGCATGCTCAAATCACAGGCCACTTCCACCCACTGGTCGCTCAACCTGTTACGACAAACAAACACTGGGACGAACACATGTTTCAGCACATTTGGAGCCACGCTCACTTCACACATGCTGCACTCAGAGGGACCGGCCGGCAGGTGTTAAAAAGTCCGTGGTTGTATGTTGACAGCTACAACGTTGTTGTATCTTAAGTAAGAGACGGCAGAAAACAAGCAAAGGAGCCATGACATTGGCTAGCGTACGGTATTTTTCCTATTCATCAGCAGTGTGGCCGACTTAAAACATTAACTACATTTACATTAATGGGGCCACGGCTTCCATCCTTACATGAACCCATTTCAAATTTGACAACGATTCTACAAAAATGTTTTTCTAAAGTCAGGGCCAGGCGTTCCAAAGGTGTTCCATTTGGACAACCGTGCAAACAAAACACCATAGCTGCCTGACCCTGCATCTTACCATTGTCTGTAAAATAAAGACAAAAGACAAAATTCTTCTAAGATGCACAGAAGGGGATTGGCTATTGTACCATAGCAGGCAGGGTAAACACTTGTTTGAGTTGAGTTGTTTTGGTAGCACTGTGTGGTTAATGCACCCTGGCTAACCAAATTTCCGATCAATGACACAGCGGAACCTCGGTTAGAGTTATGCTCCAGCATGCTTCGAAGTGTGTTGTGTGTGCAACTTTTGTGTTTCAGGTCGCCATTTCGGCATGGTTACTTCGGGACGGGCTACTGTTTGTGATGAAGTTCTGCCACGATTGAGCGGTTCGCCGGGGAAATACTTCCCCACACAAACGTTCCTTCTCCTCATGACAGCAATTCATTCACATGATATCAATTTCCGCAAAATTCTTTATTGGCCAATTCCGCGAACATTCAAAGTCCAGGCTCGTACTGGTGGATGGTGGGTCTGTACTCATTTTGTACTTTTAATTTTATGTTTTTCCTGTGTTTTACACAATAAATAGTTAATATAAATATAAATTAGATCGCTATAATGTACATACGTTTTACTGATGATCTTTCCCGGTGACTAGCTAGTCGCTGCTAATGTTAGCATTGGTAGCTCTTCAGCAATGGTACCACCATTGACATAAGCCCCTACATAGCTGTCCTCGGTTATGCCTGCCTTTAACTAGCTGCTCGTACCCAAATTTTAGCTTGCAGTTCAAAGCAAAAAAATCAGTCGAGAGACGGCTTGCATCTAAAAAAGCACTCGTCTGTGGGGACACTCGTATGCCAACATACCACTGTATAAATGGCAATAAAAAATACCGGCAGCGCTTCAGTACCTTCTTGCAGCTCACTTCTGTCTGGCAGGTCGACAATTCAAATCACAGGGAGAGTAGATACAAATAACTTTGGTCTTGTTAAGATCTGCCAGGGCTTTGAAGCTAATTTACCAATCAAAATACTCTTTTCTTTGTCCATTTCTGCTCAATATTTGCTCCCGCTTTTGGCTCCATTGTCACAGCTACTTCCTCAAACTACGGTGTGGGCCGAGGGTCAAACAAGACATCTGCACGTTAATCGCGCGCCAAAAAAAATAGTGTTAAAGGAAACGTCCTTTAACGCGCTATTAATGCATTAACTTTGGCAGCCGTAGTTTAGATATGAGTAGAATTACTGCTACTACACCCTAGCGCTCAGTTTGAATTTTCACTGCTTCTCGTGTCATTAGTAAAACAATTTTTAGAAACAGTAATATATTTTTTACTTCTAGTGATTATTTTACAAAAAGGTTTAGAGTGAAACAAAAAGCTGACAGCCATCATTGCAGCGTCTGCTTGACGTGTTTAAGAAGGGTAGTTGAACAAGGAGGAGAGGCTGCTTCATCGCTGCTTTTGTCTCAGTCCTCTGTGCACCAGCTCATAAAAAATTGAGACCACCACCCATTTCTGGGTGACTGATTTCTTAAGATGAGAAAGCTTGATGGACACAAAACCCTTCAAGATCTCAATGGTTCAGATAGATACAGTAGGACTACATTTATTTTTCAGAGCGATGCCAAGAAAATGGTGCAGGAAGGGGTTGAGTGGGGATGAGGGGGAAACCGAAAAGCACTCAAGA